>NC_141698.1:294326277-295742270 GCF_964263255.1 Lissotriton vulgaris
ACTCACTAAGTGGTACACTTTTGTGCAAAGGTATTAATTTACACGGAGCCTGCAACAGTTCTGCAAATAACCTCTCTTGCCACCTGCACGGTACTCCCTTCACAGTGATAGAAACCATTTTCAGGCAGCTATCCAATGGCAGTTACGTTATGTTGAATGATCACAGCTGCTGTGGCATGATGCCAGGAAAAATGTATCTTGTTAGTGTGTCGTCCATGGTCACTTGTTGTATGCAAGTATTGTATCCAACGCACAAGACAGACAGTGGGACGGCATTATGGCCTTCACTGAATATCTCTTCTCTACGAACTGATACTTTAAGCAGAATAAAAGCCATTCTTTTGCAAACATCTGTGCCACTGACCTCGTCTAAAGAAACGTATGATCTGCAAATTGCGAGGACATCTGCAGAGATACATGCATTATTATCAACAAACTGCCCAGTACATTTCGCAGAAATGTTAATTCAAATATTAAACATGTCTGATACCAGTGGCATCGCACATGTAATTAAGACGATTTTTTCGGGACTGTTAACACCATTCGAAGCAGTCCTCGGCATTTTTCTAAACTTCGTGCACTCTGTGTTCGGCGGCCTGCCTCTCATCTTGGGACTTGTAGCAGGAATTCTATTTTTATTCCTTCTGCTCCGATATGGAAAGTCTGGCAACCACCGATACCCAGACCAACATGGATGGGACCCTCCTTGTCATGAGGTATCGTGAGAGGATTACACAGATTATTGGCTTCGCTTATTTAAGAGATCTGAACACAACCTATTTTCTATCGTTCAGACCAATCTGGCAAGATTGCATCTTACCTGTTCTACGATGCCTGCTTTGTGGAGAGGAATGCGTGTTGGACATCTGTCTTACACTTCCATCCGTCCTACCATCGGATGTCGACGCCTTGCTAGGTCCGGTAATGACTCATGCATTGTGTTGTCCCCAACGGCTACCAATCATGATGACGGCATTCATTGAGGTCCCACCAGTAAGTCTAACTGAGGGTGAGATACGAGGATCAACAGGCACACAGGTACCATCTGATATGAACACTGCTAATGCGGCACCTGGTGCTGACAGCAATGCTTCTCATCTGTGCACATTTGATCTTCTAGATCAAATAGTTCCGCTTTCATCTACTGTGGTAGACGATTTCTTTGCCAGCCTTGACGATCTGATGTTTTCTCCTGACACCGAGAATAACTTTTGATTCATGCACACAGCGTTTCCTGAACTCTGATATTCGGCCTTCAATTTTCAAAACATAGAATTCTAACTTTGGAACTCTATTTTTTCACAAACCAATTGAATTTTTTCTCTCCAAAACATTGAACTTTTTGGCACAAACTAATCTGCTTAAAGTAGAACCATTCTTAGAGAACAAGAAATTCTTTTTGAACACTTCCTAGAGAAAATATTTGCCCGTGTCCTCAATACTACAACTATTGATAGGCTATGTCATGATATGAAATGGTCTCAACATTTTTTCTGTATTTCAGATAAGGGTGGGGGTAGTTGGCGTAGTGGGACTTCGCGAAGCTACGCAAAGTGGGCGAGACACTACGTCCACTTACGCACTTCGCGTAGCCCCACTACGCGCCACCCGCCTCCCTCCCGCCCTCCCTAAATACTTAAATTATATTTCAGAAAATGATTAAAAACCACTTACCTTGTCCGCCGCGTCCCCGGGGCTCCCTCTCGTCATCGCGCGATTCGCGCCGCTGTCTTGAATAGTAATGCACATGCGCGCCCGCCCGCGCATGCGCATTTCTCACGAGAAATGCGCATGCGCGAGCGGCCGCACATGCGCATTACTATCAAAGACGGCGGCACGAATCGCGGGATGACGAGAGGGAGCCCCGGGGATGCGGTGGACAAGGTAAGTGGTTTTTAATCATTTTCTAAAATGTAATTTAAGTATTTAGGGAGGGCGGGAGGGAGGCGGGTAGCGGGCAACTGGCGGGCAACTTCGCTACGCCCGCGGGGTGGGCGTAGTGTTGCCTGCTACGCCTACTTCGCAAATGGCGAAGTAGGCAACACTGCGTCCACTCCGTGGGCGTAGCGAAGTGCTACGCCCAGGGTTAATTTCAGACCCATTTTCATAAATGTAATTATATGATTCATTCAGTTTGCATTTTATGTACAATACTTTATGCGTAGAATGTCATCACTTCCTTAAATGTATACTGTAGAAATGCGCATTTTCTCGTGGAAACCAGTTCAAATGCATTTTCATGTATTTTGGGGTGGGATTGTAAACACTAGCTTTAGATATGTTTAGTGCTTATACATTTAGCTGTATTGAACTTAAGATTGTGGAGTGGGTGTTGTAAATGAATCTAGGACCCTAGCGTAAGTTTTCCCGATTCATGCCCTTATATAGGTATACTTTATCATATCCTTATATAGGCATAGAAATCAGTACCGTATTTGGCCTGAGCCTTGCAGCCCAAATACGGCATAGCTACTTCCACTAAGTTCCGAGAAACAACAACAATTTATTGGAAAAACCTGCCTTCCGCAGCTAGGGACTTCCCCCTGCTTGAATATTAAGTTCTCCAAGAACTCCTGGCATTTTCCAAGAATTTAGCCTTTGAGTGACGTTATTAAGTCCAAACATGCGTCAAACTCGGCACCTTCAAAGTATAAATATACCTAGGTTTGCCCAGACAAACACACAGTGGTTTGGAGCAGATCAACTATCTACTTGCCTGACGCACTGCAGCAGCAAATGCCGAAGGAAGCCGACCCTCCAGCTGATGCACTGGGAGAGACGCTGTCTTTTCTCTTGCCGAGAAATTCAGCTCCAGTGTTTCCGGCTTACCCTTGCCGGTAATTGGGAAATCTAGTCCTGAGAGAGAGATACAAGACCTCCTTCATTCTAAAACCAAGGTACGGAGCTGATTAGACCTCTTAAAGAATTCTTGTGGAATAGATTCCTGGCAGAGAACTACTAAGCTTAGGCTACTCCTCACTTGCTCCTTCCCTAGTACTAGACTTAGGTTAGGTACACCGGGGTAGGCGTATTTTAGAAGCACCAGTTGAGTACTTTTAGTCATTATTTATTACTGTATGTATTTTATACATTTTATGCACTTTATGGCTTAGAAACCATATCATGCTTTTACTGTACTACTTTATAATACGGTTCGTATTATATGCAGTGTTCTTTATAACCAGTATTACGATTGAAGCAGTTCATTTCCAATGCTTGAGAAAGAAGACTGTTCAATAAATACTCTTATTGAAAACGCCTGTCTCTCTATTTCTCTGCATCCCTGGAGAAACGAAGCATGCATGATTGACTGAGTAAAATAGTTATCTATTGTTTCCGCGACTCTAGAGATTGATTTCTTATTCTTGGGAAACAAAGTTGTCATGTTTATGCGGTTGTCAGAAACTAATCCCTTCTTGTGAATTCGAGAAAGTTTCTAGTGACCTCTGAGCTAGCTGGCACTCACTGTTAAGTCTAATATATTCGGTAGACACCTAGTCGACCTCAGTCCTACGTCTAAACTACAGTATATATTATTCCAATGCGCAGAGCCTATTGGGAATATAGGAACTACACTACAACATCTTTATTTCTTTTCACCGGAACTTTGCTGCATTTCCCGTGCTTCAACATTACTTGTTGTGGAAGCACAACACATCATAAGGTACATTTACGCAAAGTGTTGCATCTTAAGAACTGAACTGAATTAATCTAAAATTACTATCTTAAGTATAGTATTGTGTATTTTTGTCGTTTATGGTCATGTGCTAAATCTATATAAATAACACTTATTTTTTATATAAACCTGGTGTGGTGTCAATTTGTAGTGTTGTCAAATGGTTACTGTATGTGGTCAATCAATCAATCAATCACAGCATTTGTATAGCGCGCTACTCACCCGGAAGGGTCTCAAGGCGCTTGGGGGAAGGGGTCCGCTACTGCTCGAACAGCCAGGTCTTGAGTTGTCTCCTGAAGGCGAGGTGGTCCTGGGTCAGCCGGAGGTGGATGGGGAGGGAGTTCCATGTCTTGGTCGCCAGGTAGGAGAAGGATCTGCCTCCGGCGGTGGCTCTTCGGATGCATGGTACGGTTGCGAGGGCAAGGTTGGTGGACCGTAGCTGGCGGGTGGGCGTGTAGAAGGTCAGGCGGTCATTGAGGTACTTGGGGCCCAGGTCGTGGAGAGACTTGTGTGCGTGGGTGAGGAGCCTGAACGTGATCCTTTTGTCAACGGGGAGCCAGTGCAGGTCCCTCAGGTGGCCGGAGATGTGGCTGCGTCAGGGGATGTCCAGAATGAGATGGGCGGATGCGTTCTGGATGCGTTGAAGTCTTTTCTCGAGCTTGACTGTGGTTCTGGCGTAGAGGGTGTTTCCGTAGTCCAGTCGGCTGGTGACGAGGGCCTGGGTGACCGTCTTCCTGGTTGCGGTCGGGATCCATCGGAAGATCTTGCGAAGCATGCGAAGGGTATGGAAGCATGATGAGGATACGGCGTTGACTTGTCTGGTTATCGAGAGGGAGGAGTCCAGGATGAAGCCCAGGTTGCGTGCGTGGTCGGTTGGCTTGGGGGCGGTGCCCAGGGCTGGGGGCCACCAGGAGTTGTCCCAGGCGGAGGGTGATGGTCCCAGGATGAGGACTTCTGTCTTGTCTGAGTTCAGTTTCAGGTGGTTGTTCTTCATCCACTCGGCGACGTCTTTCATCCCTTCGTGTAGCCTGGTTATGGCGGAGTCGGGGTCTCTGGTGAGGGAGAGGATCAGCTGGGTGTCGTCGGCGTAGGAGATGATGTTGAGGTTGTGTTGGCGTGCGATGGAGGCTAGAGGTCTCATGCAGATGTTGAAGAGGGTGGGGCTGAGTGATGATCCTTGCGGGACTCCACAGATGACTTCGGTGGCCTCGGATCGAAACGGGGGGAGGCGGACTCTCTGGGTTCTTCCGGCGAGGAATGAGATGATCCACTTCAGTGCCTTCTCTTGGATGCCGGCGTTGTCGAGGCGTTGGACTAGGGTGCAGTGGCAGACAGTGTTGAATGCTGCGGAGAGGTCCAGGAGGATGAGTGCCGCTGTTTCCCCGTTGTCGGGCAGGGCTCGGATGTTGTCGTGGCTGCGATGAGGGCGGTCTCGGTGCTGTGGTTGGCTCTGAAGCCGGACTGCGAGGGGTCGAGGGATCCGTTCGACTCGAGGAAGGCGGCAAGCTGTTTGTTGACGATCTTCTCAATGACTTTGGCGGGAAAAGGGAGGAGCGAGTTGGGTCGGAAGTTTTTGAGGTCGGTGGGGTCCGCTGTTGGTTTCTTCAGTAGGGCGCTGAGCTCGGCATGCTTCCAGCTCTCGGGGAAGGTGGCGGTGTTGAAGGAGGTGTTGATGATGTCCCGGAGTTGGGGTGCGATGGTGGAGTCGGCCTTGTAGAAGATGTGGTGGGGGCAGGGGTCGGTTGGAGAGCCTGAGTGGATGGTGTGTCTTCGGTGGTCACCGTGGTCCATGTGCAGAGGGTGGCAGTGGGGTTCTTTGGTTCGGTGGTTGGGTGCGTGGATGGTGCACCGAAACTGCTGTGGATGTCGGCAATCTTGCGGTGGAAGAACGAAGTGAGTCGCAGTGATCTTGTGAAGGGGTGATGTTGTTGTTGCCGGTGCTGGGGTTGGAGAACTCCTTGACGATGCTGAAGAGTTCCTTGCTGTCGTGGGCGTTGTTGTCCAGTCGCTCCTTCAGTGATTTCTTCTTGGTGGTGTGGATGAGCTGGTGGTACTTGCGGGTGGCGTGTTTGAGGACGATCATGTTGTCAGTGGTCCGGTCATGGAGCCAGGCTTTCTCGAGGGTGCGGCAGGTCTTCTTGGAGTCCTTGAGTTCGTCAGCGAACCAGGGGGCTTTCTTGCTTCTGGGTCTGCTGGGAGGGTTCTTCAATGGTGCGAGGTCATTGGCGCAGGCGGTCAGCCACTGCGTGAAGTTGCGGGCTGCTACGTTGGAGTCTGATGTGCTGGCGGGTGAGTTCTGGCTGAGGGAGGTGGTGAGCTGGTCGGCGGTGATCTTGCTCCAGCTCCTGTGAGGAACCTGTTGCGGGTGGTGGTGGGTTGTGGTTTTTCTGAATCTGAAGTGGAAGCAGCTGTGGTCGGTCCAGTGGAGTTCGGTGGAGTGGCTGATGCTGATATGCTTGCTGGATGAGAAGACGGGATCAAGTGTGTGGCCGGCGTAGTGGGTGGGGGTGTTGACCAGTTGCTTGAGGCCGAGGTTGGCAAGGTTGTCCAGCAGGGTGGCGGTGTTGCGGTCCTTGTTGTTCTCCAGGTGGAAGTTGAGGTCCCCTAGGAGGATGTAGTCGGCGGAGGGGAGGCGTGTGAGCTGATGAAGTCCGTGATGTCTTTGCTGAATTGCGTGCGTGGTCCCGGGGGTCCGTAGATGAGGGTGCCTCTGAGGGTCGTCTTTGGGTCGGTGTGAATCTGGAAGTTGAGGTGTTCGGCGGTGGCGAGGGTGTCGTCGGCGTCGGTCGTGATGCAGATGATGTTCTTGTGGACGATGGCGATGCCTCCTCCGGTCTGGTTGATGCAGTCCCTCCTGATGATCTTGTATCCATCCGGGATGGCGATGGCGATGTCGGGGGCTGAGGAGGCGTTCATCCATGTTTCAGTGAGGAAGGCGATGTCTGGTGATGTTGTGTCGAGGAGGCTCCAGAGTTCTACGGCGTGTCTTTGGACGGAGCGGGTGTTGAGCAGGATGCACTTGAGGTCGTTGCTGGAGTTTGGCTTGGCGGGCGTGGTGCAGGTTCGGAGGCAGGAGAACTTGCAGGTTGTGCAGGTGAAGGGTCCGTGAGTGCGTCTTGGGGCGGCTCGGCAGCAGGTGGGGTTTCGGCCGGCATTGAGTGCGTTGAGGGCCAAGGCGTCGTAGGTCTGTCTGGTCGACTTGCATCGCTGCGAACCAGGGGTCCTGGCACTGGGCGCAGTCCATGCACGAACGGGCGCAGACGGGCTTACCTTTGGCGTGCCTTTGGTGCACAATCGGCGCGCCCGCTGCACGTGACCGCTGCACGTGACCGCTGCGCGTACGCGCTGTCGCCATTTATGGCGAAGTGGGAGGGAGGAAGGAGCAGCTGGGAGGCGGGAGCGGGGAGGGCACAAAACGAAAAGAGGGCGTGTCTGCTTGGACGGCGGCAGGAAGTGGGGAGCGGGGCTGGCACAGGGGGACTAAATACCAGGCAACAATACAATAACGTGCAGGGGACAGCAGATAACAACAATCAAAGGCAAAAAAGCAGTTAGGAAACGAAGAGTAAATCACATACGCGCAAAGTGCGGCGGAGGGGCAGGAAACAGTCCGGCAGGCACAACGAGGCTGCAGGCAGCAGCGAGGCGAGGGGCACACACACAGCTGGTGGCCGTGCGGCACAGGAGGTGTCCTGAGTCACTTTCCACACTGCCTCTGAGATAAGCCTGTCTGCTCGTGCCAAACTACCAAGGGGGTGAGCAGGGGTTATTTAGGAGTGTAATCCCCTTTTCCTGACTAGAGGCAAGGGTCCCTATTTGTCACAAGTACCTACCTGTGCCAACTAGAGACCCCCAAATCTAACAAACGACATTAAGGGTAATAGAATGTGTTTTAACGTCACACAACCACTATCAACCTACCTAAAAATCTTACGAACATGTGTTTTTATTTTTGATTATCTATCACCTTTGAAATTAGGTAAATATATCATCAAAATGAATTGGTTAAACACCCATGACACTACTTATTTGGGGTTAGGCACATGACTGCTAACACCATACCAACAAAAGCTGTCAAAATCTCACATAAAGGCTTTCTGCAAGGTTTCCCCTAATTCTTAATCATTTCACACAGAAACCTCACTCTGAAAATGGTATCTGATAATCCAAAGGGATCTCTTACATAACTCTGAATCCCAGTTTAATCCTACATATTACCCAATGAAATATGCATATACTTTGTAAAAGAGCTCTGAGAATTCTTTAATACCCAATGAGCAAGCAGAGATCATTGGCTGCAACAAGGAAGCCCAAAGCCTAGTATGCAGCAAGAAGATTCTATTTGAAACTCAAGTGCCATTGTATACAAACAATGTATATTTATATTAGAGAAAGCACAAATTAACCGTGGTCCCTGTGGAAAAATGTTCCACCTTGGTATGTATCCTGTATTAAAAATAACACAAATCATGTCTTACCTTCGCCAAAGGGACTTTAATCCATATCACAGGTATGTAATTTACTCATACATATGTAAAATATTTAACGTATAGAGCAATCACATCTGATTTAGTGTCATCAATCCATTGAACACTTTTGAGCACATATGAAACAAACAAGTGAAAATAAGGTGCTGAAAAACGTACTATATGGTTGTTTCAATATACAAAATGCTGCACCAATTGACACAGAATCGTCTTAACTATATCCACACTGTTAGCCCTGGCTTGTCCAGCTGGTTTATCCCCAGACGTTTTGCTCTTTGGCCTCCTATTTTGGACCCTGTTTTTGTTGGTTTCAAGACTCTGGGCATTTTACCACTGATGATCAGTGCTAAAGTGCATCTGCTCTCCCTTTAAATTGTTAAGATGGATTGGTGTTTCCATGATTGGTCATTGGATTTACTACTAAGACCCTAGTACAGTGCACTGTCTGTGCCCAGGACCTGTAAATCAAATGCTGCAAGTGGGGTTGCAGTATTTATTGTGCCACCCACATGAGAAGCCTGTACATATAACTCAGACATGCCATTGCAGTGTCTGTACACCGTCTGGTTATGTCCTATCGACCTGTCAAGTGCACCCACTTGCCAGGCCCTAACCTTCCCTTTTCTTACATGTTAGGCATCCCTAAGGTAGGCCCAACGTACCTCTGTGGGCAGGGTGCAATGTGTGTGAAAGGTAGGACATGCCCTGATGTGTCAGCCATGTCCTGATAGTGAAATATTGCCTATTTCATTTTTCACTATTGAAAGGCAATCTGTCCCATAGGATAGAACAGGAGTTTATTTATAACATCTTGTAAATATAACTTCCCATTGGGACAAGATAGGAGCCTGGAGTTTAGTATGCATGAACTCAGAATATAAAAATGCATTTTTTGGTAAAGATGATTTTGATATTGTGTGTTTGAAAATACCACTTGTAGAAAGTAGGTATTTTCTTGCTTAGCCATCCTGTGTGCCACTGCTGGTTTATCTATTGATGTATGGCTTTGGGGTGACAGGGGATGAGGATCTGCGTTCTCTCAGATGGCTACTGGGGGGGTTGATGTGTGTCCTGCCTTTCATGAATAGATCTGGGCTGTATTCAGAGTAGTGGGAGGAGTTTTCTTTAGCACCTGAATAGGCCAGGTCTGCATTTAGACTGGTGGGTGGAGATTTGCCTTGCACCGGATCAGACCCTGTCTGCCTTGGACAATACTGTCTCCACCTCCTGCTGGGCAGCTGCACCAGAGAGGACAGAACTGGGTTTGGCTGACACCAGAAAACAAAGGAAATAGGGCTATAAAAAGAGGGCTTCAAGAAAGCTGAAGGAGGAGTACTGCCCCTGTACTGTGTGCTGTTAGGTTTGACCTGCAGTGGTTGTTTCTGTCTTGGGCAGGGAAAGGACTGGACTGTGCTTTCATCATCATGCTGTTAGAGTATTCTCCAAGGGCTTGAAGTAGAGCTTGCCTCCTGTTGGAGGTCTCAGGGATAGAAAAGACTACAGATATCACTTTTGGACTTCAAGAGGAACCTCTGCCATGGAGAAAATCTGGACGAAACTGAAGGAGGAGTGATGTCCCTTTGCTGTGTGCTGTCTGGTGTTGTCCTGCAGTATCTGTTTCTGCTGAAGAGAGGAGTTGTGTGTGTATCCTGCTTGAGAAAGTATCTCCAAGGGTTTGGAAGTGGAACTTGCCCCCTGTTCAAGAGGTCTCAGGAACAGCAAATACCTCACCATCCTTCTGGGCTCCGTCTCTGGAACCGCTGGTTTCAGTCGCTGCAGAAAAGAAGGGCAACTGACTTTGCCACCATGTCCATCGCAGGATTCAGTGTCCTGAAGGCCCCACAGAAGGCACCATCACACTTCAAATCACGTCTTTGGTCTCACTGACACCGTCTTGATGATAGGTCACGAGTCATTGCTCGCACCACGTCCTGTGGGCACTGTATTCTGCACCGCCTCACTTCAGCTTGCCTGGACATCACCAACACCCTCGCTGGTCCACCCGAACATCCACCGGCTCCATCGCCTGCACCACAACCTGCCAGCACCGCATCAAGCACCGCCTCACCCTGCACCGTAAACCTTGGCCTCACCGACACCATCTGAACAATCGTCACCGAGCCGCTGCCTGCACCACATTGTGAGGGCGCTGCACCCTGCACCTATTCTATTTTTGAAACGCAACCGCAATTGTTGCCCCGACCGGCTCCTACCATCGCATCGGACGCAACGAGAAAGGTACTGTTTTTGAGTCTGTCTTTGCTTTAGCTGACCCGCATCAACATGGTCAGCTGGAATTGTTAGACTCTGTCGTTTTCAGCATCGCGGTAGTCCGGGACGGAGGTACTGACTGTTTTTTTAAAATATTTGCTACAATTGGAAGGTTTCCTTGCAAACTCCATATTTCTAAGAACTGTATTATGGATGTTTGTCATTTTTGGTCTTGCTTGGTTTAGATAAAGTTTTACTTATTTTTCAAAACTGGGGTGGTGTCCATTTGTGGTGTTTTCACTATGTTACTTTATGCATTCACAATTCCTTTACACACTGCCTCTGAGATAAGCCAGTCTGCTCGTGCCAAGCTACCAAGGAGGTAAGAAGGGGTATTTTAGAAGTGTATCCCCCTTACCCTGACTAGGAAGAAGGTTCCCTACTTGGACAAAGGTGCAAACCATTGTAGTGTTGTTCCTATATTCTAAATAGGCTCTGAGCATTGGAATAACATAAACAGCAGTGTAGACGTAGGACTGAGGTCATCTAGGTCTCTACTGACTATGTTAGACTTAATTAGTTTGCCAGCTAGCTCAGAGGTCACTAAAAACTTTCTTGAATGTTCAGGAAAGGGTTAACCGTCTTGATTTAGACAAGAAGGGATTTGTTTCTGAAAACCGCATAAACATGACAACTTTGCTCGCTCAGAATAAAGAGTGTATCTCTAGAGTCATGTGAAAACAATAGACATCTATTTCACTCAGTCAATCGTGCATGCTTAATTTCACCAGAGTGCAGAGAAATAGAGATACGGGCGTTTTCAATAAAAGGTGTTATTTTATTGAGCAGTCTTCTTTCTCATGCAAGAGAAATGAATTGCCACAATTGCAATACTCATTATAAAGTAAAGTGCGCACAGTAAAAGTAGTATTCTGAAATAATACTGTAAAAGCATTGATATGGTTTCTTAGCCATATGATACTTTAAAATTCATAAAATATATACACACATAAAAACATTGACTAACAAACTCAACTGATGCTTCTAAGATACGCCTACCCCGTTGTACCTGACCTAAGCCTAATATGTGGGAAGGAGTAAGTAAGTTGCAGTTTTAAGTTAAGTTAGGTTTTTTGCCAAGTATCGGAATCAAGAATTCTCTCTAAGGTTTTAATCAGCTCCGTACCTTGGTTGTAGAATGAAGGAGGTCTTGTATCTCGTTTTTCAGGACTCGATCTCCCAGCAACCCGCGAGGGTGACTTGGGAACACCGGAGCTGGATTTCTCAGCGTGAGAAAAGGCAGCTTCTCCAGCGCGTCAAAAAGGGAGGGGCGGCTTCCTTCGCCTCTGGCAACAGCTGGGCTCTCGGACAAGTAGAACGTCGCTCTGCTCCCCACACCGTGTGTTTGCTTAAGGCAATCTTGGTATATTTATACCTGAAAGGTGCCGGGTTTGACGTAAGGTTAGACATAAGACGTCACTAAGAACTAACAGTTGTTTCTGGACTCCAGGAGTTCTTGTGCAAATCAAAACAAAAGCAGGGGGAAATCCCGGGCTGCTGGCGGCTTGGTTTGTTTAAAGACAGCGTTGTGCTTTCTAGGAGTCTATGGGAGAGTAGCCTTGCTGTGCTTTGGACTGCATGGGGTATTACTAAATATGGATTTGATTCTTATGCCTTTATAAGGATACTATTTATTATAACCACATGAGGGCATGAATTGCGAATATTGAATTAGGGTCCTAGATAGAAATACAACACCCACTCCACGTATTAATGTCCATCATTACTAAAAAATAAGCAATATTAAACATACGATGCATGTGTGTTTTCCAACCCACCCCAACATACATCATTAGATTTGAAATGGTGTATGGTTTTTACACGAAAAATGAGTATTGGTACTGTACGTTTTTTCAAGCAAGGTTATCATTCAGTTAAATGCATATATATCAGTTGAACGAATTGCGAAAATTAAACATGAAATGGCTCTGCATACAGAAGAGAAGGTCGAGACCATTTCATCACATATTTATACGATACTGTACATGTGCTAGAGGCTGAGGTAAAATATTGTCTCTAATGTCTCTAAAAATAGAAGCTCTGTTCTCTAAGAATAGTTCTACTTTAAGCAAAGTACCATTTGCCGGAAAAAACTGAAAATATTTTGATTTGAAAGAAAAAATAATTTCGCTTTCAGGGGAAAAATAGTTCCAAATGTTTTCAGTTGCTTTGTTTAACAGAACTGAAGGTCAAATTCAGAGTTCAGGGAACGCTGTGTGCTTGTTGTTTTTTAAAAGGTATTCTCGTTGTTCAGGGGAGAACATCATATCAGACAGGCTTGCAAAAAATTGGTCTACAACATCAGGTGAAAGTTCAACCAAGTTTGAAAATACTGAAACTGTGCAGTTCTGTGCGTGAGTGCTATCATCGATTTTTGGATCAGCAATGCTCACAGAAGGTTGTACCTGTTTGGTGCTGCTTTCCTCTCGTACTTCACCGCCACCTACTCGTAGTGGTGAAGTCTCAACGAATGCCGTTATCAGAATAGGTAGCCGCTGGGGACAACACGTTGCATGGTAAAGCAAAGTATCAATATCTATTGGTACTGCTGATGGTAGTGTAAGACAGACGTCCAACACGCATTCTTCTCCGCATAGCAGACATCGAAGCACAGGTAAGATGCAATCCTGCCAGATTGGTCTGAATGAAAGAAACCAAGTTGTACTCAGATCTCTTAGCCGGGCTAATCCGAGGACCTTAGTGATACGGTCTCGGTATCGTATTGCTAGGATCATTTCTTCCATCGTTGCCGGAGTCTTGTCTCTTGATTGGCTTGCCATATCGGAGCAGAAGGAACAAAAATAAAATTCCTGCTACGAGTCCCAAAATTAAAGGTAGGTCGCCAAAGACAGAATGGACAAAATTCGGGAAGATGACCAGAACTGTTTCAAATGTTGTTAACAGTCCCGAAAAAATTGTCTTAAATACATGTGCGATGCCACTGGTATCAGACATGTTTAAAATTTGACTTAACATTTCTGCGAAATGCACGGGGCAATTTGTCGATAAAAGGGTATGTATCTCTGCCGCTGTCCTTGCAACTTGCAGATCATACATTTCTTTGGATGAGGTCAAAGGCACAGTTGTCTGTAAAAGAATAGACTTCATTCTGCTTAAAGTATCAATTCGAATAGAAGAGATATTCACATAAGGCCATATTGCCGCCTCCCTGTCTGGGTTGCTGTTTGGATACAATACTTGCATACAGCAAACGACCCTGGAAGTAACAGTTACGAGATAGCATTCTCCTGGCACCATTCCACAACAGCTGTGGTCAGTTATTACAACGTAGCTACCGTTGGAGAGTTGTCTGAAAAATGGTTCTATCTGTGTTGCAGGAGTGCCTTGCAGGTGACATGAAAGGTTATTTGAAGACTCTTCACAGGCTCCATGTAAGTTAATACCTTGACACAGAAGTGTACCGCTTAGTGATTTTTTACAATTATTGCCACTAAGGAATACCTCCTTTTTCCCTTCACTATAACATTTGTGTGTGTAAGGTAAATCCCAGGTTGATTTGATGTATCCTTTACCCAACCTTTCATACTGGCCTGCTGGTATATATTCTTGGCAATATTTAAACTGGAAAGTTGTTATTGGAATTGTAATTGTTCCGTGTATTATTCATTCAATGACAGGTCTCTCTGACATTGTCAATGGTAATCTCTCAAGTTTTTCAATGCTCAGAATCGTATAATCTGCTCCTTTTTGTGCCAAACTGATTTGTTTATCAGTAAGGTTAAAGATAGATAATAATGACGTTATGTTGATTAGACGCCATGGCACGTAGCCTGAACGTAGGTTTTGCAATGTCCAGCCAAGCTGTACAATAGAGCGTAATTGGGACTGACTATGTTGTAACATTAGCAAGTCTTTCTTTATTATATCAAAGGCAGATGACACAATACTTTCCCATGAATATATTCTGGAAGACAGAGTCGTTAACCCATTGTCCACAACAGAACGTGATTTTTCCAAATTTATACGATCAATTTCTCGTATTTTTTCTGCTGTTTCAATTTGCATTACTTTCCAAGCTTTGTTGTATGCAGCGTATATACCGGCCGCTATGAAAGGTTTTTGACGCTGCTTGCGCGGTCCCATTATGAAATCTCGCAAGTCAGCACCTTCTTTAAGTAAAGTCAAGTGTTGCTTAATTTCAGCCAGTGATTTCTGTAGCCACTCAAGGCATAATTTCCCTACACTGTATGTTGTAACTATCCCTGGATGTTGTCTCTGGGAATATCTTGGGTCTGATCTGGTCATTTTGAACCCCTGTCTTTTTTCAGGAATCTATCTTGACAGTTATTTGTGTCTGTGGGCCAGATCAACCATTTTTTCCAATCCGGATTTGTTCTGTTTTGGTGAAAAATATGGGATACGTCTATTTCCACAGCCGTAGTACTATTGCCATCGGGTATGGGCTTCGGAATAGACGGTTTATTTAGGTCATTTTTCTTAGCTAAACGAAGACAAGTAGTTTGACGAATGGTATCATTCAGGAATATTATTTGTTCTGGGATCATGCAGGCTCTAAATAATGATTCTAGACCTTGTACCTGCCAGCCTTTTGTTCCCCAGATGGTTTTTGTTTCAATGTTGTTTTTCCAAAATTCAAAACCAAATGTTGACATTTTGTCATAAAATTTTCAGAATAAATCAGTTTAGTATTTATCAACATTGTTTTCATCCCTGTCTTATTTAAAAATTTAAAATAAAACGTTTCTGGATAACTGTTGTTAAACCCTGAGAAGTATGGACATTTCTCAAAAAATGCCTTCGAACTTCCTTTTGGAGGAGTTGGACAATGTTCCCATTGATTATAAGTAAAAACATTTCTCGTTGCGCTGATTTATGCAAATAGTGATGACCATAGTGATTGTAACAGTATAATTCTTCATAATTTGATGAACCCTGTAAATAATCATATTCTGTAAATGTAGCTGACATTACTAAATCTGATATCATATTAGTAATATTTTCAAAGTCCCAATCATCAGAAAAAGAACTTGGTATCACAAAGTCACTTAAGGAAACCTTAAACTGGTGTAGATACTTCAAGAGGTCAATCGGGCCATAAATATCATAGTCAGTTCTGTCTCATGCAATACCCCCGGGTATTGGGTTGGCTGTGATGTTTACTGATGATAGTTCTCTTTTCTCAATGTGAGAGGATCTGTGAGACTTTAGGACCAAGTTGATGTTCTGACTTGCTGTGTCCATTGTACTATATTTTCCATCAATGAATATACCCAAACATAAAACCATGATGAGCCAAAGCAGGAGGAAAAGTACACCTAACACAATCTAAAATTCAATCCATGGTGAAATCAGATATGTTTCTTTTAGTTGGTGGAAAAGCTCGATCATTTTTTCTTTGAAAGTTTTTGTTGCTGGCTTGTCTCCATGTTCACTTGGATCATCGGAAAAGTCATCAAAGTTGATAAAATAGCCAGATGCAGTTCTGTCAATTGGTAGGATTGCTTCTGAGTTTCCATTGATCTTTGCATTTTCTTTTGTTACTTTTGTACATTCTGATGCTACATCGTTGTAGATTGGTGTATCATCACGAATTGTTGCAATTTGGGTTTCCAGAGGCACAAGTTCCATGGCTTTGTTGCATAGTCACTTTTTATTTACTGCAGGTTTATCGAATGTGATTAGGTTTTCAGTTTGAACCTCTTGGATTGTAGCAAAGTTTGGTCTTCTGCTATTTCTTGGTAGTCCACTGGGCCTGCTATTTATTATCGGCCACATGTTTGTGGTTTCACCAGATCGATGGAAACAATTCTGTTTTCCTTATTACCAGTAAGTGGCGGTAGTACTACTGATC
This sequence comes from Lissotriton vulgaris, assembly GCF_964263255.1. Classification (NCBI taxonomy): domain Eukaryota; kingdom Metazoa; phylum Chordata; class Amphibia; order Caudata; family Salamandridae; genus Lissotriton; species Lissotriton vulgaris. The sequence continues at coordinate 294,342,545 of NC_141698.1, forward strand.
TTGTTCCGCTGACAGCTAAGACAGGTACTGCTTTTCTGTAAGAAGGCCCAAATTCCTTCTTCACCGCGATCTTTTCTCTGACCAGATCCCCAATCTTTGGAATCCAGACAGGTCTTGCTGGGTCAGGTGGTTCTTCAGTGGTTGTTGGCTTACTCTTTATGTTACTTAGACTCTTTCTTGTTTCGTTCAAGTCTGGTAAAACAGCCAAACGATCTTTGATATCAAAAGTTTTTTCTTCTACCACTGAAGTTTAACGATCCTGATCCTGGATAATCATTCTAGTACCAAACAAAAGTTCGTACGGACTGATACCTCCTAGAGAATTTCTTGGCATGTTATTAAGACTACGTTGGACACTTATTAAATGTTTGACCCACCCATCACTCGAACCTAATACCCTCACTGTTATAGATTGCTTTATGTCATGGTTTTTTCTTTCCACTACCGCATTTCCCTCAGGATGGAAGGGAGAAGAGTACCGCAATGCAATGCCCATGCTGGTCATGGCCTCTTTGTAAGCTCGAGAGCTAAACGCAGGACCCTGGTCAGAATGTAGCATGCCAATTGCGTATGTGCTGATAAAGACTCGCAAATCTTTTATAACAGTTCTGGCGTCAGCCGAGCACTAGGGCCACATCCAAATGAATCTCGTGCAGGAATCCACTGCGAACATGATATATTTATAGCTGCCATCCCTTTATAAGGGACCACAGTGGTCCAGGTAAACACATGCTAATGGTTTGTCTGAGATTATAAGGGGCGTCTGCGCTGGTCGTTTTACTGTTGATACTTTCATTCTTTGGCATGTTTTACATTCTAGAACATAGTTCTTAGTTTGTTTTCTCATGCGTGGCCACCAATATCTCTGTTTTAATAACGCTGTTGTGGCGGAAATACCAGCATGTGCAGAAGCTAGACCTTCGTGTGCCACTAAAATAAGTCCTAATCTGTGTTCCATGTTTGGAATTGCCCTATCCCCCACTCCAGGGATTCGAGCAAATGGAACATTATTTGCATCTGTTATGTATGAATATTTTACTGGAAAGCCTTTCGGGAGTGTTTTTTTAACATCTTTTACTGAAGCATTATATCACTGTCTATTTTTGTTTTTGACCGGGTGATAGCAGCTACGGAAGCCATTTGCACAGCTGCCTTCGCGGCTTCATCAGCAAATGAATTCCCCTCAACGTGAACGCCATCACATTGATGACTCAGTGTATGTATCACGTGAGACTTTTGTAGTTATTTCTGTAAAAGAAATATTTGTTCCCAAAGCGTTTTATGCTTGATTGTGCCACCTTTTGCATCTTTGAAGCCGTTCTGAACCCAGTTCTGCAAATATTCATTGTAAGATTGAACGCAGTAATATGAATACCACACTATTAGTGTGGGGAATTCGTGATCTGTATTTTCAAGCGCCATCTTAAATGCCAGAAGTTCAGCTCGCTGAGCTGTACAATCTCCTAGAGATTGGGTTTTAGTGACCAGTGGTCTAAATTTTCCTTCGTGCCAATGACCTTTAACGATCGCGCACGCAGCACTATAAGCATGTTTACCCCCAACTGCGGGTTGTGCTGATCCGTCTGTATATATTATACAGCCGTAATGTCCCATTCGTTTTCATATTGGAGAAATTCTTGTGTTTTTAAATTAGGATCAAATTTGAATACTACGTCTGTTGCAGCAAGAGAATTAACCCATTGTATCCATCTCGGATGTAGGGCTTTAGCATTTGGAATGCTTGACCTTGTTACTGCTTCCAGGGCAGGTACTGGTGTAACGATTATAATTTGCTTACCTTGTGCCAGGGCTCTTTCTTTTGCTACAGCAGTTTGAACCGCTGTCAGAATTTTTTCTGTAGAACTGAACTTCATTTCAGACTGTGTGTACAAATGTGATTTGTAAGCTATAGGTACCGTTTCTCCCTCATTAGGGGTCAGGTATGTGAATCCGCATCTTCCTGGGATGACTCGGATTACAAGGTTGCCTACGTTTTCGCCAGTTTGCAGATTTGTTTTAGCTAACATGTCTGTCTGTAATGATCTCAAAATTTCTGTGTGTTTTTGAGTCCAATGTGTTGGTTTGAAATTAGGTTTTATTAATTCAGAGAGGCTTAACCCTCTCTGCATAATTAGAATGTATGTTCTACCGAAATTCAGGAAGCCTAGTATTGATTGTAAATTTTTCAGCGTTTTTGGTGCTTGGAGTACTGCACACTTCTCTAAGAAGTTGTCTGCCAGGCTTTTGCCTTCACTTGATAATTCATATCCTAAAAATAGGACTGTTAGATGGGCAATTCTTGACTTTTTAAAGTTGAATTTGTAACCCTCTGATGCGAACCCAAGAATTATGGTGTTCACTCTTTTTAAGTGAGTCTCCAGGTCATCGTCTGTAAGATAGATGTCATCGACATATGGTAATGCCTCATCATCATATATTTGTAGTAATTCTGTTACCCTTGCTGAGAATAATCCTGGGCTATTCTTGAATCCCTGTGGGAGTCGGCAAAATTGTTTTTGCGACCCCATTATTGAGAAAGTGGTCAAATACCTGCTTTCAGGTGCAATGTTTTGACAGAAGAATCCATTAGAGATATCTAATGTCGTTTTATATTTTTTGCGCACAATGTTGTTCATTAGTGCTGCACTGTGTGAATTTTGTACTGCAAAAGTTTTGCAGCAGGAGTTTAAATGTCTGTAGTCCAAACTAGACGATATGAATTGTCTGGCTTGGAGACAGGAAACAAAGGATTGTTCATTTGTGAGGTGCATTTTTCAATCACCCCTTGTTATTCAAGTTGATCTAAGATTTCCCTGACTTGCTTTTTAGCTTCTTGTTTAACTGGGTACTGCCTTTGTGCAGTGGGTTGATTTTTTAACTGGATTTTGTGGAGAGGAGAGTCCTAAACCCATCCTACATTATTTTTGTATAATGCAGGGGCTTGGGCCACTGCCCATTTTCTTGCAAATGCGTATTTTTTATGAATCGGAATATGATTTGAGAAGGCAGGCATAATCATTTCTTCGCCATGAGGGCACTCCCTGACAAACTCTGGTGGCCAGTCTTTTTCAGCTAACAGGATGTCATAGCCTTTAGAGAGATTCTCCCAAAAGAGACCTTTTATTTTCCTAGTTTTATCCCCCTCTATACGTAATGTTATTTTATATAGTTTATGGGGCACGCTAACTCGTGTGTCTGCAGTTTCCACCTGAATGTATTCATTCGTGTCCACTGTCTCCAGAAGATTCATCAGGATCTTGCGAGCTATGGTCACTTCGGCTGCGCTATCTAGCATTGTCTGGGCTCACTCTCCGTTTTTCAGTTGTGTCCTCAGAATCCTCGGCATGTTTAATTTTAATACTTGCTACCTTCTTTCTGGGAAATTGTGATTTTTTACTTTGATGAGCAGGTTCTTTGTCTTTGGACTTGACGTGCTCTTCCTTGTGTCCTTACCGTCCTCTTCTTTCCAATTTCTGTGAGGAAGTCTGAAAAGAGCGAGAGGGACGTGTATCAATATCTTGATATCTATCAGGTGTTCTCAATTTATCCCTATCTCTAAGATTGTATCTTTTCTCATAGGGTTCCCTTTGGGGAGGCTTGCCTCCTCGGCCAGGAGATCTTTCTCTCCGTTGAGGAGACCTTCCTCTGGTCTGGAACCGTTTTTCCTTGGGAGTGGATTGTTTATTACCATCCCAACTCTTTTTTGGAGTATTTAGATTATTTTTAATAAATGTTTTTTCAGGATTTTCAGTTAGTTGGGGTTTTATTGGTTTCCCACCCAAACTATCTCTTCCTAGCTCTTCATAGGATTTTTCTATGATTCTGGCAAGTTCAAATGGTTGGTCTGTAATATCTGTCTCCTTCAATTTCTGGAGGTACTTTATATCGTCCCTTGCCAATTGAACTAATTCTCTATATGCCTTTGTTAATTCTTTTACTTAAACTAGGAGTTTTTCGCTTGACATTGTTTCAATGTCTGGGAATGTTGTGTAGCTGACTAGAACCGCCCACGTGGCTCCTGGTCTACCTAGTGGACCATGCCTGGTGATGTGATTTTGATGTTTTAGGGCGCCTTTAAACCAGAGCAGGTGCTCTTGGTATGTTATTTGTATTTCAACATCCTCGAACGGAGTGTATTCATCCGGAGGTTCCTCTATTTTGTAATAGTGGAAATCTTGTGTCACAGCGTGTGCTGCTGGAAAATGTATCCATGAATAGAATACCTCTGTCTGCCGAAACTCATGTGCCTCTATCATGAATATGACCGTACCACCTCTTGGTGATAGTCCATTTTCTATAAGTTTAAGAGTTATAGTTCTTCTTACATTAACCGGAATGAGTATAACATTTGGGTCATTTTCTTGGATGGTTGTGTCATCCGCTAGGAGTTGAGCTGCTAATCTATCTAGCTTTCTCCCTTTCATCGTCCCTTTCCCCCATTTTACTGAAAGAAAGTTTTTTGTTGCAGATCAAGTTTCAAGGAAACAAAGATTAGGTGCACAATATTTTGGAACACTGTATCCTTCAACGTTGACTATACCAAAAAAGAATACATAGGATTCTCATCCTACTAAGGTTCACCGGATATTAACCTTTCACCCACTCCAGACGTCTATTGGAGTTTTTACGGGAGAAAAGGGGTCTGTGTGAAAAGCACAACTGAGTTACTCTAATGTCTTGCGTTAGATTGTCGCCTTACCAAACGTTGGGCGCCATGTAGTGTAGTTCCTATATTCCCAATAGGCTCTGCGCATTGGAATAACATAAACAGCAGTATAGACGTAGGACTGAGGTCATCTACTGACTATGTTAGACTTAATTAGTTTTGCCAGCTAGCTCAGAGGTCACTAGAAACTTTCTCGAATGTTCAGGAAAGGGTAAACCGTCCTGATTTAGACAAGAAGGGATTAGTTTCTGACAACCGCATAAACATGACAACTTTGCTCCCTCAGAATAAATAGTGTATCTCTAGAGTTGTGTGAAAACAATAGACAGCTATTTCACTAAGTCAATTGTGCATGCTTAATTTCTCCAGAGTGCAGAGAAATAGAGAGATGGGCGTTTTCAATAAAAGGTGTCATTTTATTGAGCAGTCTTCTTTCTCATGCAAGAGAAATGAATTGCCACAATTGCAATGCTCATTATAAAGTAAAGTGCGTACAGTAAAAGTAGTATTATGAAATAATACTGTAAAAGCATTGATATGGTTTCTTAGCCATATGATACTTTAAAATGGATAAAATATATACACACATAAAAACATTGACTAACAAACTCAACTGATAATTCTAAGATACGCCTACCCCGGTGTACCTGACCTAAGCCTAATACGTGGGAAGGAGTAAGTAAGTTGCAGTTTTAAGTTAAGTTAGGGTTTTTGCCAAGTATCGGAATCAAGAATTCTCTCTAAGGTTTTAATCAGCTCCGTACCTTGGTTATAGAATGAAGGAGGTCTTGTATCTCATTTCTCAGGACTCGAACTCCCAGCAACCCGCGAGGGTGACTTGGGAACACCGGAGCTGGATTTCTCGGCGTGAGAAAAAGTAGCTTCTCCAGCGTGTCAAAAAGGGAGGGGCGGCTTCCTTCTGCTCTGGCAACAGCTGGGCTCTCGGACAAGTAGAACGTCACTCTGCTCCCCACCACCGTGTGTTTGCTTATGGCAACGTTGGTATATTTATACCTGAAAGGTGCCGGGTTTGACGTAAGGTTGGACATAAGACGTCACTAAGAACTAACAGTTCTTTATGGACTCCAGGAGTTCTTGTTCAAATCAAAACAAAAGCAGGGGGAATTCCCGGGCTGCTGGAGGCTTGGTTTGTTTTAAGAGCACGTTGTGCTTTCTAGGAGTCTATGGGAGTAGCCTTGCCGTGCTTTGGACTGCATGGGCTAATACTAAATATGGATATGATTCTTATGCCTTTATAAGGATACTATTTATTATAACCACATAAGGGCATGAATCGGGAATATCGAATTAGGGTCCTAGATAGAAGTACAACACCATTGCCTACTATAGACCCCCATTTCTAACACTCACTTTTTACAATAAGGTCTTTATAAAAGATAGGGACCCTAAATGTACTAATACCTTATGCTGTTTCTGAAATCTGGGTCCAACAAAGGGCCAAGGGGGCAGTATTCTTATATTGGAAGGTTGTATTGCAAGCAGTCCATGAATGAAGATGGAGGCTGAGAGAACACCCCCACAGGAGACCCTTGCAGTTAATACGCTATACAGGAGTGTGACCCTTGGTATAAACCCATGGCCAAGACCTGACACGCTTATGACCGCCCACAGGAACTGCTAAGAGACTTGGAAGAATGTATGTCTTTTTGGCATCCAAAATGATCATCCTGGCGGTAACCTCCTCAACAGATGCAAACTCTAAAGAAAGCAGTTATGACTTATTGACATGTGAAGTCATATCCCAGTCTAGAATGAACTCATGTTGATTTCAGTCCACGAGGAAGAAGATGACTGCAGTGAGTCGGTTGGCCAATATCCTCGTATAAATCTTAGAATCTGCTTTTTTAATGGATATAGGCCGATAAGAGCCACAACACATGGGTTCCTTACCTTTTTGGGAAAAGGTAACATTAGTAGTTTCCCCCCAAAAATGAGGGTCCCCACAAAGGAAGACAGAACTCAGGGAACTGGTGCAAGTACCCTTGAATAGGTCTTATAGAATTGAAACATAATTTGGCCCAGTCCAGGCGCTTTACCCATTGCCAACTGCTCAATGGCCATCTCAACCTCTGGCCAGGTCACACTCTCCTCCAGCATTTCTTGGTGTCTGATTTTGAAATTTCTCAACATAGCTTTTATCAGATTCTGTGGAGGCTATTTTCTCTCGCTTATCATTAACGATATTCTGAATGAGATTACTACTTGTTCTATATTTGATTCAGAAAGGCCAGCAAAAGACCCATCTCCTCATTGTTACGGTTCCAGCTTTGACCGAGCTGCAGCACCAACAGCAAAGGGCCGCGCTTAGCTCCGCCTGTTCCCCGGCCGGGTTTGGCTCCGCCGGGTCCCTCCCACCACCAGTGACGCCCTGTGCAGCGCCAGGAGGCGCATAAAGGCAGCGCTGGTATCGAGGCCAGTGGGGTTCTTTGTTACGGTTCCAGCGTTGACCGAGCCACAGCACCAGCAGCAAAGGCCCGGGCTTAGCTCCGCCTGTTCCCCGGCCGGGCTTGGCTCCGCCGGGTCCCTCCCACCACCAGTGACGCCCTGTGCAGCGCCAGAAGGCGCGTAAAGGCAGCGCCGGTATCGAGGCCAGTGGGGTTCTTTGTTACGGTTCCAGCGTTGACCGGGCCGCAGCACCAGCAGCAAAGGGCCGGCCTTAGCTCCGCCTGTTCCCCGGCCGGGCTTGGCTCCGCCGGGTCCCTCCCACCACCAGTGACGCCCTGTGCAGTGCCAGGAGGCGCATAAAAGCAGCGTCGGTCTCTCGCGCACGGGCACGCGCCGGGAGAAGCCCGGGACAAGGGCGGGCCGTCTGTGGCCGTCAGAGGCCAGAGGAGGCCGAGCTGGGCCACGGACTTTGGGACTTTCCTTTGGGACTTTTAAGAACCATGAGTGTTAATTTGTTGAGTGTGTTTTACCTGCTGCTAATTGAGTCGGTCTGTCATGGCTAAACTGCGTTCTTTAAAGACGCCATCTTTGTCTGGGCCACTAGATAACTATATGGTAAAAGTGGTGAGTAAGATCAATACAGCACGCCGCATGTCTTTAGGCCAATTCAGCCCACCTGCTTCACCTACAAATGGGTCAGTACTAACAGAGTTCTGTGATTTAGCTCCAGGGGGCACTGCAAGCACTCAAATAGTGGCGGATATAGACATATCTGTCACCCTAGCACCTACTGTGGCGTTACTAGATAACTCCCTGTCTTCCATCACTCAACCTTTACCAATATCGTCCCCGGAACCCTCTCCGGTACCCCCGCAGGCACGAAGGAAAGTGAGAGCCTGTAGAGGGTCACAAAATAAACGAGGAGGGTATAAGAGAGTCAAGAAGGCAGCCACCACACCGGACGATGAAGTGGGAGTCCTCCCTGACAGTCCAAATGAGGGGGATACGATCAAATTGAATAGTGATCAACTCGACTTTAGACCATTGGCAGACAGAGTTGAACAGGTTACAAAAGAGGTATCCAGACTGGGTACCCTTCTAGCTTTCCACCTGGCCACCTCAGAAAAAAACTCTCAAAAATCTAAAGTTAGCACTAAAGAAGCCAAGGGCCCTGCTGTTCCCAGTAAAGGGGTTGGGGACAAAATGGATCAGGTCTCAAAGGAGGTTTCTAAGTTGGGTGTTCTCCTCTCTGCATATTTTTCCTCATCCAAAGCAGATAGGAGAACTAACACGGGCACTGCCGTGAATGAGGGGGCCACAAGCTCTCGCAGTGGGGGTCACAATGCAACAAACATCGTGCCAGCTGTAACACCTGCACAGCCCCCGAGAAATCAACCTATTCCTCCTTCCATTCTGAGGGCTAATTCGCTCCCCACTGTTGCAGGGAATAATCTAGGGTTGAGGCCGGGAAGGCAAGCAAAGACCCCTAGTTAATCTACCACCAGATTGCGCTCCATATATAGTAGTGCTAACAAATGTCCCTGGGGTAGACTCACGGTTAAATGACGCAAGGGGGGAAACAATGGATTCCTTGAACTATAAAGTATTGGCATGGCGGAGTAAATACTGTGGTTTTCCTGTCACATTTCGTAATGATATTATATCGACACGCAGAGTGGGCTGGATAGGCAATTCTAGAAAAACGACCAAGGGGGACTGCATGATTGTAAACTTTAGGCACCCACAGCATGTAGCCACTGTTCTGCTGAGGGCGGCTTCCTTACCAATTATAGATGATTTTATATGTGCGCGCCCCCTTGGGTTTTTCTACAATCACCTTAGTAACATCTCTAAATCCCAAGTTGTTTAACAAAGTCCATTAACATCTCCTTTTATGCAGGGCACTGGCCTGTGTGCTCATCCTGGTTATCAAAATTCTTTGTCATCGGACTCTTACTGTTATACTTTGTGTAGGCCAAATTTTCAAGCCGAACAAATTCTTCCACTCTGTAATCGGTTTGCGCCCTTGGCATCCCTGGAGGAAAATGACTGACTGGCAAACAACTCTAGGCTTAATCAACAGTCCTGCAGAATCATGACCTGGAATATTGCCGGGATTAGGGCCAAAGGTGAAAACGAAATATGGATTAACTTTTTGAAATCTTTTGACATCTTGGCATTTCAGGAGACCTGGGACATATTGAACAGCTTTTCCTTAGATGGTTATAGACATTTTTCTATTCCTGCCACAAACAGCGTGGCAGGTAAATCAAAAGGAGGTTTACTAAGCTTGTTCAAACTTGATCTAAAAGGAGTATTAACCTAGCTTGACTCAGGTTCTCAAAATTGTTTAATTGTTGAACTGAATTCCCCCAATTCATCAAATATTTTGTTTATTAATTTTTATAATGCAAATGCTAATGAAAGTACCAGATATAATCTGGATTACCTTGATAATTTTTTGTCGGTTTACAGAACTAAAGTAAATTGTTTTGAGATAATTCTCTTAGGTGATTTTAATATTCACCCCTGTAATCAGCCTTGTGCCAACTCAGTAGAAGAGGGTCCGCCCTGTTCTACAGTTACGCATTTTAAAAATTCAAAAAGAGGGGAGGCACTTGAGGATTTCTTGGCGGTGTGGAATCTGTATGAATCTGGATATGGTGAGGGTGAAAATAGGGTCCCTACTTTTAAAGGATCTGGTGATGGCACAATTATTGACTTTATTTTTATGTCCTGTTATATATTAGGTAAAGTGGTAAGGTATAAAACAGTGGTTTCAGTCTAGTGACCATAACCCATTCGTGGTAGAGATATTGTCCAGGGATTTCTTAACCATGAAATTAGTGTTACACAAGGGTGGCCAAAATGTGATCCCCATAGACCAAGGCCGTAGGTTAAAGTGGTCGAATATTAATCCTGAAACTATTGTACAGGACGTTTTGGCTAGGGCGGAGGATGACGTAGCTCTCTGTCTTGGCACGGGGGCACTAAGTACTCAAGTAGTTGTGGCGTTCGATAACATCTGCAAACAGATCAATCAAAGTTTAACTGGGGCAAAAGAGCCCCCCAAACATCATGTAAAGAGATGGTTTGATCATTCGTGCTCAAGGGCTCATGCTGATTTACTTAGGGCCTTGAAGACTAGTCCAAAAGACCGTGCCCTAATAGCTAAGTTAAGAGTATGTTATAAAAATACTATGCAAACTAGGAAGAACGAGCTAAAAGAAAAGGCCTGGTTAAAGCTACTTGAACCAGAGACTTAAAAAAATCGTAGTCAGTTCTGGGAAGTAGTAAACCAGCCACTTTTCTCAAATGAGGAAAATCGCCCCCTTGAGTCTAATATCCCTGATGATGCATGGATCAAACATTTTGGAAATAAATATGCTAACACTGCCCATCAGGACCCATTAAATGACACTACCTATAGAAAGGAGGGTTCTTGTGTTACCTTTGATGTGCAAGACGTGGAAAGGGCGATAGACCAGACCTTGATAAACAAGGCACCTGGTCCTGATGGGGTCCCCGCTGATATTTTCAAATATGCCCCAAAACTGTGGTCGAAGATCCTATGCAAGGTTTTTAATGCACTAAATCATGATAATATCCCAGCATCTTGGAAAGAATCCATTATCGTCCCAGTCTTTAAAAAGGGTAACAGGGTAGACCCAGCCTGATACCGACCAATTTCCTTAATAGACTCATCTGTTAAGATTTTGGGCTGGGTCATTTTGCACAAATTACATGAGTGGCTTGACGATAAAGGGATACTGTCAAACACGCAATATGGATTCAGATCCAAAAGAGGTACTTTGGATCAGTGCCTTAATTTACAACTGCTGGTGGATAAATATACAAAGTCCAAGGATGGGTCACTATACCTGGGGTTCATGGACCTGTCCTCGGCCTTCTGTGGTAAATTTAAATTACCTATACTTAATTTTTGCGGTAAAGTTCAATAAGAATAACTCAGTCAAAATGAAAAGGCAGAGTCCGTGGCATCTGAGTTTTAAAAGGGGTTTTATTCCTTAAAACGGAATTGGTTCGAACCAGGTTCATTCATATTCCATCACCACGAAGGTTCAGGAAGGGAATTACAATGCTTTATTACCAGTACATCATATATATAGTCAATGCATTACAGTGGTGATGGGTTCAGAAGGCGTAACAGCTGGAAGAAAAGAGATAAGGACATATGTACGTAACAGAAGGCGTGCATGAGGGCGTACACGAAGGTGTGTGCTAGAAACGTCACATAGAGGTGTCACATGTGGGTGGATCCCTAGAAGAATCCTGCAGAGTCAGCAAAAACATGTGGCAGAGATGCGCGCGCAGCAGTATGACGTGTGACTGACGTGAAACTGGAGGGTGAAGGGGACTTGACATTTAGCCCTACATGTGGAGACAGAAGTCTGGGGTGTCAGAACAACCTAAACCCAAATCATATCTATATCTTGTGTATATCTTGTGTTTAAAGAACTGTATTATCTAGAAGGAAAGGTCTCTCGGGCAGAGGCTATTCTATACTGACTGCTAGTGCGTGCATATGCGACTACGTGTCTACATGAGATGTGAGGGGCCATGGGCCTACCATGGTAACGGAAGCTATGAATTACTTGCATAGAGACAGTGAGGCCGGGCCCTTTGCTCTGCAGCTGGGAAGGATGTTTTCGTAAACTACTAGACAGGAATGTATTTTCGAGGAGCGGAGCAGATAACTTGAAGGTTGAATACAGTCTTGGCAGGCAAGGCAGGCCGAGCTAGGCACCGCTCGCCGCGCAGGGAGTGAGTCAAGGGTCAGGAAGCAGCAGGCTGCGGCTGTCAGAGACAGAAGGCAGGAAAAGGCTCGATGGCAGAAATCAGGGCCTAACTCGCCAGAGCTAGAAATCATGAAAGTGCACCACATAAAGACGTTGGCAAGGCACACTTAGGAACCGAATATCTGACCCATTCATGGTGGATCTGAAAGAGGACATGTTAACGTCGGACGCAAATGTATTTGCGTCTTCATAGCTGGAAGTGGAGGGAACATACATGCACTTGAAGCACGTACATGGAGCCGTTGGGGTCTACGATAGGGGACATAACTGACCATAAAATTCATATTACCTCATTCCCTCCTTGTCCCCTACGGACCCTTCATGATATATCAATCCTCATTAATCTATCAATCTGTTCATGTAACATCATTTGCTCTTCTTTCTTCTTATGGCGTTTTGAATGAGGACTTGAATGAGGAATACATGATGTGGCGCACAGACCGCAAATCGCTGGCCCACATTGCAAACATAGGCAGCAACTGAATACTATGAGAAGGGCAATACCTAGGAAGGATAGGATCTTCCATCCCCAGGCTGATAACACGCTCCAGAACCAACCGGACCAAGTCCAGGTACCTGGATCCTGGTGTATCTGACTCGCAATTTTGTGAAGACGGGTAATGGCTCTATATACTGATGGCGCGTTTTCTGGAATGAAAACACAGCAGCTCGACCCGATGACCTTACAGGCTCCGCCCCTATCGGCCAGAATGACGTCAAGGACGAGACGATTTTGAAGAACAACAATCCGTATAGCAGACTGCTCCTCTGTTAAGTTACTTAGGGCGGAAGTAGCTTCATTCACTACTGCTTCGAGGGTTCTGGTTAATTTTCGTATCAGTTTACTATTGGAGACAGTACCTAAGTAGGGAAAGAAACCTTTATTGAAGTCTGTGTATTGCTCCCATGCCGTTTCAGTATAGTCGACAATCGGGAGATCTCTCTGTGGTCTATTGTGTACTAGATGGGTGTCCCTATGATAATCAGGAGGGGCTAGGAAAACAGGTGGCAGAAGGAATGCAATGTAACAGGTGCCATCCCAATCTAGAGGTAAACGTATATATGCGGTATGACCACAAACGAAGTAAGAATGACGTGAAGCTTTAAATGTAGACTTGCCCTTATCACTGAATTCGATCACAGTAAGGCATTTACTATGACCCAGGTGTACTGAACCATTCTTTCTGACACATAATTCACCTTTAACTGGTAGTACGGACAGAGCGGGCAAGACTGGTTCGGTTTCTGATTCAACATTCAAAATCATGAGGTTAAGTGTAAAGTTACCTAATCCATATACTTCGTTTTCTAGATCAGTTCCTATCCTTTTAGGAAGACCCTCCTTGTCAGGGAAGCATACTCCATGCAAAACTGTGTTCAGATTTCCCCACACCCAGTTGCCCTGGTAAACTACAGAATCAGAATCTAAGGAATTAATTAAACTAAACCATGCCCCACAGGAACCATTGTGTGTGAACGGGTACAGGAAGAGGGGTAGGACTCCCTTGTATTTCTGATAGGGAGGGAGTCGACCACATATCCAACAATTGGTAGCATTGCTGGTCTGATGGGAATGATGTAACATACTAATGAATGTGTTGTTGCGCAGCGCAAGTCGGTAGGATAACTCGTGCGGGGGCAGTTCACTGAAAGAATGCTCGACAGTGTCATTTGAAGAAGAATGTGCACGTTTGAAAATAGGGTAGTACATATGTAAAAGCACACTTGCAGCAATAATCAGAAGACTTAGAAGAAACATAATCAATAGTGTCACAATGCAGTGGCTGCGAAGAGATTTACAATATTCACGTTTCTTGAGCTGTTTCTGTCTATCTCTCTCTCTGTTGGGGTCTAGGGGATACATGTCAGAAACTCGTCTAACCGATTCACCTAGGGGAGGACTTAAACAATTAAACTGTCTGACTTGCTAGACCTTAGTTTGGATTTATACTCCTCGGACGGAGTTTTCTCTATCAGGGGAAGTTTAGAGTCACTGAAATCTGGGCAGTCCTTAGAGGGGGAGGGCTGAGAGTCTGTAACTGGAAGCAGTCCATGAAATATCTTGACGTGGCTGGAGTGGAGCCACCCTTTGCGGCCCTCGACCTTGATTGCAGTCCTCGTGGTTAGCAGGACAAGTTTCGGCCCCTGCCAACGGGGCTCCAGCGGACTCCTCCGATCAAAGTTCCTGACGAGAACAAGGTCCCCCGGAATGATCCCATGTGGCTTTACATCGGTGTTGTCGGGAAAGGCTGCAGCTACCTGTGAACGACAAGATTGTAGTGCAGACATCAAGGAGGCAAGGTAATCTGTCAGCATATTACAGTCGACATCGGTAATTTTTCTCGGCAAAGGCGTCCCCCACATATTCGGTGGCCTACCAAAGACCACCTCGTACGGGGATAGCCCTGTTCTGGAATGTGCGACCATTCTCATATAGAAGAGTGCGACTGGCAAAGCTACTATCCATACTCGATATACTGCTAAACAGTACAGATACACTGCTAAACAGTGCAGACCGTGGCTGTGTACCCAACCCCGTCTTGACCGGGCACAAATTATTGCACTCATCTAGATGCGTCCCCAGCAACGGTACTCACCGGGAAGCATGGAACAGAAGGCCTCGGAAACTCGATACTGGACTGGACCCTGGACTCGACTGGACTGGACTCGTGACGTAAGTACTTCGGAACTTCGGAACTGGTGGGCCTCCAAATACCTCGGACTCTGCTCTCTCAGCTAGGCTCTGGTCGGGATCCTCCGCACTCCTCACCGCCTCGTCTGGGTGTCGATCGCAGCCTCAGTCACCTCCGTTGGCCTGAGGGAGATACAGGAAATCCTGCGGGTACGCGTAGTTGTCCGTCAGCGCTGTGGCAGGGGACCGGGCCTGCAACGCACCTCCGGCGCGTGGGGTGGGGGAGGGGTCCCTATTCGGGCGCCAATTATGTGGTAAATTTAAATTACCTATACTTAATTTATGCGGTAAAGTTCAATAAGAATAACTCAGTCAAAATGAAAAGGCAGAGTCCGTGGCATCTGAGTTTTAAAAGGGGTTTTATTCCTTAAAAAGGAATTGGTTCGAACCAGGTTCATTCATATTCCATCACCACGAAGGTTCAGGAAGGGAATTACAATGCTTTATTACCAGTACATCATATATATAGTCAATGCATTACAGTGGTGATGGGTTCAGAAGGCGTAACAGCTGGAAGAAAAGAGATAAGGACATATGTACGTAACAGAAGGCGTGCATGAGGGCGTACACGAAGGTGTGTGCTAGAAACGTCACATAGAGGTGTCACATGTGGGTGGATCCCTAGAAGAATCCTGCAGAGTCAGCAAAAACATGTGGCAGAGATGCGCGCGCAGCAGTATGACGTGTGACTGACGTGAAACTGGAGGGTGAAGGGGACTTGACATTTAGCCCTACATGTGGAGACAGAAGTCTGGGGTGTCAGAACAACCTAAACCCAAATCATATCTATATCTTGTGTATATCTTGTGTTTAAAGAACTGTATTATCTAGAAGGAAAGGTCTCTCGGGCAGAGGCTATTCTATACTGACTGCTAGTGCGTGCATATGCGACTACGTGTCTACATGAGATGTGAGGGGCCATGGGCCTACCATGGTAACGGAAGCTATGAATTACTTGCATAGAGACAGTGAGGCCGGGCCCTTTGCTCTGCAGCTGGGAAGGATGTTTTCGTAAACTACTAGACAGGAATGTATTTTCGAGGAGCGGAGCAGATAACTTGAAGGTTGAATACAGTCTTGGCAGGCAAGGCAGGCCGAGCTAGGCACCGCTCGCCGCGCAGGGAGTGAGTCAAGGGTCAGGAAGCAGCAGGCTGCGGCTGTCAGAGACAGAAGGCAGGAAAAGGCTCGATGGCAGAAATCAGGGCCTAACTCGCCAGAGCTAGAAATCATGAAAGTGCACCACATAAAGACGTTGGCAAGGCACACTTAGGAACCGAATATCTGACCCATTCATGGTGGATCTGAAAGAGGACATGTTAACGTCGGACGCAAATGTATTTGCGTCTTCATAGCTGGAAGTGGAGGGAACATACATGTACTTGAAGCACGTACATGGAGCCGTTGGGGTCTACGATAGGGGACATAACTGACCATAAAATTCATATTACCTCATTTCGACCTTGTAAATCGCACAAAACTCAGACAGATCTAGTTGATTTAGGTCTTGACCCTGCCCTGGTAAACTTTTTAGCTGACCTACGTTCTGGTCTCTTGGCCTCTGTCAGGTTGAATGCAGAGGGGCGCTGCTCTAGTCATTTTAAATCAGAAAGGGGGGTCAGGCAGGGGTGTATCATGGCCCCCTTCTGTTTACAGTTTATATAAACGCCCTTGAACCCGTGCTTAGGGAGGCCGCGTCTGATATACCGCATATAGGGGAACTTGGCATACCGTTCTCCTGTATGCGGACGACACTGTCCTTCTAGCGCGGACCGGTGTCGGCCTTCAACGTTTGTTGGACGCTTTTGGCCTTTTTATGACCTCCCCGGACCTTAAAATAAATGTAAAGAAATCTCAAATCATGATTATGGGAAGGGGCACAAGAAAGAAAAACCTGAAAATATTCTTCTGTTGTGAGGAGGAACTTAGCAGAGTCCCTACATTCCTGTACCTGTCGATTACCTTTGAGGAGAAGGGGAATTGGGGACCGCAGATCAAAAACAGAAATGCGGCCTTTGCTAGGCTATAAAGGCTTTGCTGAACATTTATAAAGCGAAATGTTTGACGGTAGCCACATATGGCTGCTCATTATGGGGGTACAGTGCAATAGACTGTCTACAAGTCACTGAAAATAAATTTATGAGATCGATTTTATCAGTGCCACAGTCTACCCCATCTTATACAATTCACTCAGAGCTAGGGGCCGGTTTTATTACAGATGCGATAAGAGTGGCCCCCTTAGTATCCTGGTTGAAGACCTGGTTGAATTATGAACTCTCTCTGAATCATGCCATTATTAAAGATTGCCTCTCATTAGACAATGTAAATAAAATTAAGTGGTTATCTTATGTTAAACATTGTTTTTTACAAATTAGGGAGACCTGAGCTCTTTTTCTCAACTGACAAAATAACCCGTAAAGACATAGCACTAATAAAGGGGGCTATGTTACAAATACTGATGCTAAACAGAGAGGAAGTTGAGCTTAGAAAACCCACTGTAAGGGCCAACCTTATTGTTGCTAATCCCCCAGGACCTGAACTTTACCTTGTTTTAGTTAGTTGTTCTTACCACAGGTTTCTTTTAACACGTTTTCCTTTAAATATGATCCACTTGAACTTAGGTCACTTTTCTGAATCGAGTAGTCCTGAACAGGCACCACCGTGTTCCTGCGATAATTTTTCGACGCAGGACACAATGCATTTTCTGATGTTTTGTGGTCATTACACGGTAATAAGGACTAAGTTTCTTGTTCCTATCCTTAAGGAGGCAGGGTTCTTTCAAGTTAAACCTGCTCTCCTATATTTGCAATTACTTAACAGCCCCAGGATCATTTTCCATGTTGCCAGTTATTTGGTGGGTGCCGTTAGGGTTAGGAACAAGAGAATGATAAATTCTAAATGATTGTATTTTTGGACTTTCTGCATTTTATATATTGGTCTTTTAATAGAGTAATGTAATATGGCAGCTATATTTATTGTAAAATGATTATTTTAACAATTTTAATAAATTTGTGGGATATTTTTAAATATATGAATTCTAATTGTTTTTACAGTGTCTTTGATTGTATTGCATGCTTCACCGTCTTTTTATGATATTGAATTATCGAAATAAAGTATTTTGACTGACTGACTGACATTGTTTTCAAAATGCAACATTTGCATAGCCCGGATCTTCTTGTTGATTCTGTCCCACATGCCTTTCTTTATGGTAGTTTGTAGTACCACCTGCTATTCTAAGGCCATAAAGACCTTCAGTGAGGTTGGTTCGAGTATGCTCTGATCTAATCCTGCCTCAAACTGACTGAGGGTGAGCTGTAAGCGAGTCCCGAGTTAATCAGCTATGCCAAACATCAACTAGTTTGCAGGAGCACACATTATGCTTCAGGGTGTTCCTAGGCATTCCTCCCTCCTGTATTACTCTGTAGTCCCCTTGCTGTTGTGCCGAGCCCTGGATGTAGTGCAACATTGAAGTCCCTGCATAACACGGAAGGCTCTGGCCATTGATGAAATTTGCCCAAAAGATAATCAAACATTAATGGCTTATCCTCATGTGTCCTATACACTGTACAAATAGTGAGTTGAATATCCCCCTTTTTAATTGGAGCTATTAACCATCGCCCGTATCAACTTTTGCTTCCAGTACCACCCAAGTAAGGTGCTTGCTCTTGAGATATGAGTGTCTCTTGGAGATAAATAATGTGTGGTTTAAGGATATGGAGCTCTTCCTTAATTAGCTTACACCTATGTGGCGCTTTCATGCCATTAATATTCTAGGATAAATTAACAAGGTGCTGGCCACAAGCCATTCCATTTTCATCAGTCATTATTCCCTTTTTCTGAGATGATACCACTTGCATATTTACTCCCGCTTTTGGTGAACTTCCTGTGCTTCCTTTATTTTGTTCCAATTTTGTTCCTCATTTTATTACCAAATATTTTTAAGTCCTTATAAGTCATGCAGATTATCCTTAACTCTCCGTACCTCACACCATCCCTCATCCCTCTGCCAGGACTGACCCCCTACACAACAGAACCTCTCCCCAATCTCTGTGCCCAAACTCTGGACCAACAACTCACCAGTCCCACTGTGCCAACTCTCATCAACAAGCAGGTTGAACACCTGAGACCCATGCAGGACAGTACCAATACTGCAACTAAACTCAAAAAAGAAAGAAAAAAGCAAAGAGATAAGAAAGGAAGAAAACAGAAAAAAGAACTAGTCTACTAGGTATCACACAAGCTGTTGTAACCAATATACCCATATAGCTGCCCTTGGTGCCTACAAGATTGCTACACAACATCCATAATAGAGTGAATACAGATAACCCAGCCGAATAAAAAAGAATATCCAAAGAAAGCTCAAAGTATGAAAGAGAGATATTGAGTCATACTGTAGTCACTTAACTGAGTAATGAGTCATGTTTCCTGGTGCCATTTGTTTAGCAGCTCAAAAACATTAGGGGAACCCTGAAAGTAGTGTGTATGACCTTCAAAGTTTACTCTCAAAGTGGATGGCTCCATTAGCAAGACTGTTGCATGAATCTTTTGAAGCAATAGCATCTGCTCGCAAAGCCTCTAGCAATGTGCTATTGTCTCATGACTGAAGTTAGACTGGACAAAGAAGAACTCTATGCCAGAGGATCTGATTGGGGATGGGCTGCCTGAAAAATCAATTGCCACCAAATAAAGTTACCCACATAGATTAAAGATTGTCCATGGGAATAAAGTAGCTCGATCATTCTTCAATTGCCAAAATGGAAAGCGTCGATCTTCCATCATCTCCCTCACTCTCCTTTGGTATGCCAGAACCTGAAGATTATTCCTCTGGGATCTGCTTCCTAGATCTTCACATTCAGAAGGCAGTCCATTCAACTGGGTTTTGTGCTTTTGAACAGTTGTTTTGGTCTTTCTGGTGGTTTCTTGGAGATCCCCCTGCTGTGTCTCTAGATCCCCAAGTCGGGTATGGAGAATATCCATATTTCAAGACAGATTTCTCAGCACCACCTGCATCTTCAGATGTGCTGCTTTCAGGCACATGTAATCCTTTCTATACTCCTCTCAATGGAGCTGAAGAAGTCATAAATAGCTGTTAGTGTGGGGGGTGGGAGGAGAGGTTGAGGAATTTCAGCAAACTGCCTCTTTAGTATTAGCATTTATCAGCTCTGAGGAATGAGATCCAGAGAGCCCATGTTGTCACCCAATAAGGTGACTCCAGGTTCTGAGGTTTGAGATGTTATTAACAAACATGGAGAGGGGGAGGGGGATGGGTTCATTGGTGTGAGCTCCAACTCCTATGGGACCCTTAGTAGATCTTCTTACTGTTTGGACCCAACAGGCTCCAGATAACAGTGAGCAAAATGTTCAGTAATCAAATTCTACACCTGCATTGCTGTTAAAGGCAGGCTCATGGTAACCTTTGATTTGACACTAGCAGCCCCATTTCCAACAGTTGCCCTCATAGAACTATGCTGTGGTTCTACCTGATCACCTTGCTGTCTGATCACATCAGACAGGCTACCAGCTTCTGAGAGTGAATAAAAGACCTTGTCAGTTTTCTGTGAATTGGAACCTGCCTAATGGATTACACTGGTCATGATGTCCTGCTGACCATCTCCTTTAAATATAGCCTTCCCCTGCTGCATGTTTAGCCCCTTCGCAATCTCCAAATTCTGGACAGAGCACTGAATCACTCACCCACTTGCCAGGCAAGACTTACCCCCCTCAGCATTGAGTCCTAAGCCATCATCACAAGCAAGTCCTCTACAACCCTAGTTTGAGAAAACATCAGTGATAATTTTAGTCAATCACAGAGACCTCCTTGGGCACAGTATTAGTCTCTAATACAGATAGATGGGGAGATTCAAAGACTGAGGCCCCATTTGCTCCGGCACCCTTACTGTTTGATTGATTCACCACTGTCTCAGCCCTACCCATGCCCACCGCTTGTACAGTGATTTCAGCAAAAATATATTGATCCATAGTTTTTTGAGAGAGGGTGGGTGAGATAGAGGCTACTGCTAGCATCTGAGAGACCTGGGGTACGCTAGGGCCCTGTGGGTGTCTGTTCTTTGCATACTGAGCCTTACCACCATCCTCTACTTTTGGCAGCTGCAAAGAGAAAGGAAACAGAGCCAGATCAGCTGATTCACCAGAAGTCTCTGTCTTCTCCACCTTCTTGACTTTACCGGAGGTAGTCACTGTCAATACCTGCACTTCTGCCCCCCAAAGCTATAAGTATATGTGCAACAGCCTGTAGACTGTAGACTGGTGCCCCCCGTGCCACTATCCTAGGGAGAGTTAGACACTCCTTAGGAAACAACATTTGTAGGCTGTTGTCACCTCTCCAAGTTACCAATAACCTGGCCAGGCTCTTTCTTTTCTTTAGGAGGCAGTACATTTTAGCAGACTCCCAAACCAACTTAAGAATGGTTCCTGGAATGGCTCTAGATAGTTGCCAGAAATCAGAGGGGCAGAGGAAACTGCCTACCATTGCCTTACGCCGAGAACCGGTGCACTCAACAGTAACAAGTGGACTTGAGCTGACACTCTCAGAAGTCAGACTCTCTTTTCTGTGCTAGAGGTGAGATGTCCATAAGACAACCAAGAAGGTCAGCATTTGAGCCACCATAGATCTGCCATCACACTGTCTTACAAATGAGGCGTTGCTGCCCTCGGCTCCCCAACTCTACGGCAGCTGCCATCAATCCTCCCTTTGTTGCTTCATCAGATTGACCAAAGTGGGCTCTGACACTCTGCATCAGCACACCATAAGAGAGCAAAAAGAACTGCTCTGAGGTGGTCAGCATCCTTCCAAGGTCAGTGGAGAATGTCACCTTTTTAAATTAACCCATATTAAAATGTATTGTGTTTACAATACACAATTAGACTGCCATAGAGACTGTTGAATGCATCACTAGAGGTACCCAGCAAGGAGTGCCCTTGATCCAGCAAAAAGGCCAAGGATGAACATATCACAGTCAAGATAACTTCAATTGGACCCATATACTCATTCAATATCCCTGTCTGTTTTGCTGGGGGTTAAATATTATAATTTCACTTAAGCTCTAATTAGTTAATTCACTGTAACCTTAGATCATTTCAGAAAAATTATTTCAATACTTAAATAATCTTCTCAGATCAACACTCTTTCTTTGGTCGATGGACCATTAGTTGAGTAGTTGATGGTAATATTAACAATTAACTAACTAGTTTACAAATCTTGAATGAAAACTCCGGATAAGATTCAATGAATTTATCTCATTCTCAGGTCATGAACGCTCATTAGTACAACTTCACAGTGGAAACCCCATCAACTTCCATGGCAGAGAATTAATTTAGCAAATACATTCAATTCACAGACTCATTCAACAAATCAATGCATTAAGAGTGGATAAATAAAGAGACAAAAGGCATGATAAATCCTACATTTGCAAAAGATATGCAAATGTAAGACAGAATAATAGTTACCCAATGGTGATAACAGAAAACCAAACCTCTGGCCAAAGGACTGGTGGAGGTCCCCTGATTAAGAATCTTTAGACAAAGACTATAGTACAAGATTAGGACAGGGCAATACTTACTAAGCTTCGCTACAAACATGACGCACGAGGGCGCATCCCTCTCTTACACTCTCTCCCTCCTCAATATTCTTCCGGAATCTTCAATATAATCAAGTTGATTTTCAGGGGGGAATCTGCCCAATCTGTCTCTCCTTCCTTAGCAGCAGTAGTTCTCGTCTCTCTCTCTCAAGCACTTGTGCTTGCCTCGCCTCGCTTACATGCATGTCTCTCCTTGCTTGCATTATCTCCCTCTCTAATCTCTAAGTCACTCTAGTTATAGTCTTTATTTCTGCATGTCCCACCCTCAAAAGTTGCAAATATCGATGGAATAAGGACTTTGATTGGGCAGGGGCAGGGGAGTTGTTGTCACCTCATGCTGTCATATTCATTTTAGTAATTATCTTTTTTTTTACAAACCCTTCCCCTTTATCTCATTCATAACTTTATTTTATTTCATTCTCATGTACCTAATGTTGCAAATCAAATAACATTTTATATGCAGTTCCACAGTCAAGAACAATTTTTGCACAACTCTTGTCCTTGAATTTTGGCAGTCGTTCAGCTGCACGGTCATGGGGTCACATCATGACTTCATTGCACATGCGTAGCTTGCCTCGCGGCCATCTTTCTTTCGTTATGCGTAACCATAGGCCCAAATGTACTCTATTAATAAAGGAATCATAAACAAATGTTAATTTCTCAAATACATGATTTTCACT
Source organism: Lissotriton vulgaris (assembly GCF_964263255.1). NCBI lineage: Eukaryota > Metazoa > Chordata > Amphibia > Caudata > Salamandridae > Lissotriton > Lissotriton vulgaris. The sequence continues at coordinate 294,365,404 of NC_141698.1, forward strand.
GTTCGGCACCCACTTCTACTCTATCCCATGTTATTATTTCTTTCTTTAAGCAAAAGCATTAGCAGCTAGAGCTCTTTCTAAATTCAGGCAAGCATATGCCGGGCATGCAGTGCCTCAAGGCTTCATGTTAATAGTTCCTTGCACATGTGTGAGAGTTTTCCCTCTCAAAACAAGTTAGGCACATTACTATCTACGCAATCCTCGTTCGCAAAGCGTTTTCCAGTTTAAAGCAGGTTTTAGTAGCGTTGCATTTTATTCTTCATTATTCAATCATGCATAACGCTCTCTTCCCAATTATTACTGTTAGTGAGGGATTTCTCTGAGCAAGTTTCGTTTTCTTGAATCCTTGCTCTATCAATCTCCCCTCTGACGGCATATTAGAGCCGTCATGAAATACCCATCATTACCAAGTGCAAACTTTATTATTTAATCTTGGTATCTACATTTTTCTCTATACATTCTTTATTTTACTCCTTCTTTCCTAGTTCTTTCATTTTATCATATAGATTTTCTTTCATTTCTTCTATCTCGATTGCTTCCCTTTTTTCTCTTTCTTCCCATACTTTTATTCTTTGTTTCAATTATCAATCCAGTTCTCAAGTTCCCTTTGCAACACTTATAGGTCATTATTATCATCAAGATTACTAACGCTATTGAAATTACAGGGATTAATATTTTACCTAATAAGCTACTCCCAAAAGTGGAAAACCAGCTATCTATAGTGGAAAAACTTTTACTAAGTCTTTCCCAAACATCGCTAACCTCCAGTTGGGTCAAATCTTTATGAATATTTGTAATATTCTTGATATATCCCTCAATACCGTTTCTTTTGTCTGGGAAATATGTACAGCAGTGTTGAACTTTCAACATGCCACAAACTCTACCCTCTTTTGCCAATACAATATCAAGGCCAAGTCTATTTTGCAAAACCATAGATCTGATTGCAACCATTTCAGTATTGATCATTAAGAACCCTCCAGCAGTATCTGCTGATAAACGATCAACTACTGTGGATAATTGACGTATTGTATGTGAGTTCAATACGACTCCAACTGATGGTATCAGTGCACCAAATATGTCACCTACTATTTCTAAAAAGCTTGCTCTTTCAATTCTTTTTAGTCTTTAACATATTACATCCATTTCATTGTTCTTAGTTATGTGATATACCTTCGGGAATACAACGCCCAAATAATAACTACCATACCATTGTGCAGGCAACCTATAATAGGCATTTTTACAGCAAATGTAATAAATACCTGTGAAAACAGGATCAGTTCCACCTTTTAGCCCCTATCCCCCCATTATTAGAAAGGTATGTTCACATTCACTAGTACCAATGAACATACTATTATATTCATTTCATCTAAAAAAACTTTATTCTGGTCAACATGACCTCAAAAGTACATTCACAGTGTAAACAAATACATTTAAAATTGCAACATAAATCAGTTACATTTAGATTTAAAAGAAATAGGAAGGACAATAATAGACGCAGTTGGCACACATATAATGGTGAATGGGCTCTACATGACATTTAAAAAAACCTACACATCAAACTAATTTTACTGTGGAAGAATAAAAGGAGCAAAACTAGCAGGAGGTATTACATGGCAGGCTATAATACTCCATACTCGGCAAGTGCAAAGTGCAAATAAATAAATAATTTATATAAAAACATTTACCTAAAAAGATTTCTAAAAAGGATTACCTATATTCTACCATTCTGCATTGATGAGACCTAGCACTGGAGCCTCCCTATGCTGCAGGCTGCTTCTACAGAGAATATTTAGATTGGTTACGGTGGCAAACTAATAGATTACCAATTCTCTATAGCATAACTAGGGGGCCAACAAACAAGCTTACTTTTTTCCAATAGAAACAAGACCTGATTTTAAAATTGGCAAGGATAACCACTGTAGATATTTTCCAAAGTATTAATTAATAATTGAAGTTATTATATATCCATCAAGACAACCTTTTAGCTCCTTTCATGATGCTTTTATGTATATCCTGCGTGTTCACCACATGGAAAATAGGAAACCTGCAACTGAGTAAACAATCGGGATACTAGTATCGTACTTCAGTATCCTGAAGACCTCAAAGCAACGTCTAGTTCCAGGGTTCCTACAAATCTTCACAAACCATTGTTTTCTTGCCTTATGATAGCCAGGGCAGCTAAAGAACACGTGACGTACTGACACTTCAGGGCAATCACATGCCGGGCAATTTAAAACTTGCATATCCCCCCACTTGTGTGTAAACCAGTGAAGAGGCAGGACCCCATGCCTGACCTGGAGGTAAAGCTTTTTTAGCAGCTGCCGGTTTAATTTAATCTAGGGCCGGCTCAAAGCTAAACCTGTCTTTAATTTATAGAAAGGCTGTGGTTAGTCTGCCAGTTCGAGAGCAGCTATGAAGCTAACCAAATTTATACTCCTCATAGTGGGCCTTCAGTAATTTCCTAGGTAGAGAGGAACAGGTGGTCTCAGGATCATCCCAAAGTTCAACCAGCCCCATACTAACTAGCCAATGTTTGAAACAGGCAAGCCATGGCAGTTTGACAGCTCCTCGCAGATGCATTATTTCTGATAGTTCCTCCCTGTATGATAAAAGTTCGGGGGTAACCAACAGGCGACGCCAATACAATAAAGGTTTCAGATTTGATGCATCCGTGATTGCCATAAGGCCCAAGTCTAATCGGAGCGGAATTAGCGGAGTGCTCTGCGGGAGTTTTAACAACTGTCTGAGGAAATTATTCTCTACTTGAGTAAGATTCTCATGGCTTACATGCCCCCAGAGTTCAGCACCATATAACGGCCCTCCCCGGGCTTGAGCCTTATAGATTTCAATGGCCGGACTCAGTGGTTTCTGACTAGACTTGCAGAAGACCTTCATAATACCACCTGATGATTGCGCTAGTTTTAGTGATGATTTTTTAATCCGGACCCTCAATCCATAGTTTCTGCGATTGTTATGCCGAGATAATCGAAAGAGATAACTCTTTCGAGGGTTTTACCATTTAATGAAGGGTTAGCTCTTGTACTTTTAGGGCTATTGAACGCCATGAATTTGGTTTTCTGTAGATTAATTCCAAGACCTCTTTGACTACAGAATACTTCAAATTTATTGAGTACCCTCTGGATCCCCATAGGTGATTTGGATACTAATAAAGTATCATCGGCAAACATCGTTGCCGGAATGAGTTGAGAGGCTAATTTAGGGGCATCAATGTCTTTTTCTGCCAGTAAAAAATCTATCAAGCCATTGATATCAAGGCTGAAAAGAGTGGGGGCGAGCATGCAACCCTGGCGAACACCGCGCTTGATCGGGATGGGTGCAGTGAGCTTTCCGTCCGACTGTCCACAATTTTTCCCTTGGAACCAAATCAAAGGCTGACCGGAGAGCAACGAATATTAAATAGAGGCTGCCACCCTCCAAGCACACAGTCTTCCAATGTAACATTTGGAGCCTGAGTATTTGGTCCACAGTGGACAGTTTTTCCCTGAACCATGCCTGTTGGGGAGTTAATATCTTCTGTTCTTCCATCCAAGTTTGTAGCCTAAGCAGCAATACACGCGCAAAGATTTTTTGTGAGATGTCTATCAGGTTAATAGGCCTATATTTGTTTGGCAGGAATGGAGAGCTTTTTTTATAGATCGGAATTATGTCCGCTCCAGCCCAGCTGGGGGGATCTTCATACCGTGCAGTATTCATTATATAGGACCCAGAGATATGGAGCCCAGACAGATGGTTCACTGCGAAAAAGATCCCACGGGATTTTATCTAGACTGGGTGCTTTGCCAGGGGCTATTTTCGCTAACGCTCCCTTAATTTCATTTAAGCTTATACTTGATTTGTATCTAACGTCTGGGGCTTCTTTGCATTCACCGGGGCTGGGGGAAAAATCAATCCCCATGGGACAGCCTTCGGCTGGCTCAATGATCGATGTTTCTTCCTTGTAATAAAGGGATTCAAAATGTTCCCCCAAACCTCTTCTCCCAGATTCGGGTCTACCGGTAATCTAGGGCCAGAGCTGTCCCTATTGACAACTCTTCAGAATGCCCTCATATCCCTAGCCCCCAAAGCGCTTCTCAAGGCATCCCATTTGTCCATTTCACACCCTTTTCTGGCCTCTAAAATCGGCGTTTTATATGTCATCCTCGCAGATTTAGTTAACGGACGATCATTAGCCTTGATGGACCATGCCAGTGATCTTTTGACCTTACGGCAATGGTCATTATACCATGGGTGGAAGGGCTTCCTGTTCGGCCTGCTTATTTTTTGCGGGGCTAGAAGAAGTCCAATGCGACTTCTCCTAATCTAACATAGTTCCTGTTCACCAACTCAAGGCCTATACCGACCCCATTATGAATTATTGGGTTGGATGCTATCAGAAGCACCGGGAGCAGGACTTCATATAGAGAGCTCATATTGACTTGAGATTGACTAAAATCAGACCATTGCGCTCTTCTCCTATAATTGGAGAGTTTCAACCTGGGGTCAATAGGGTTATCCAAATTTGAAGCACTCACTAGATTGAGTGCTTTTAGTTCCAGTGCTAGCGCGTGGTGATCACTGTCTAGCAGTGGGACAACCCTGAAGTCAATTAGCCAATCCCAGGATTTAGAGTCGATTAAGATGTAGTCTAGTAAAGAGCCTCGTTCATTTCGGTGGAAGGTGTAACTGCTAGATGTTTCAGAAAAGGTTCTATTGTTGCAAGCTCTAAGGGAGTGTTTCAATACGAGGCAGTCCATTTGAATCACCAGAGGGGACCATTTTTTAACTCGTGGGCCTCTGGTCACCGGGATTGCCCAGAAACTATCCTCATCATGTAAGCTATCCTTGGGCAATCCCTCCAGTGGCTCGAACTGACAATTGAAATCCCCTCACAGAATCACGGTATGTTTATCAGCCACGGTACCTAAAAAAGTAGTTAATTCTTCCAACGTGTGTGACTCTTTGCCCAAAACTGTAGTTCTTGAATGTACATTTATAAGGACTACGGAAATCTTTAGAGGAAATTGCGGTAGGACACATAATATATCTTTGGATCCTGTGTCGATCTGCTCGGCCGTGCATCCTAGGTGAACTCCCACCCATGTGCTAAGGCCTTCAGACGGTCTCCCTTTACCCCCAGATGTTGCGGGAGTGCTAAAGGTGGCAAAGCCCAGCTTAGAAATCTCCCCTCTGACCCATGTATCCTAGAACATGCAGATCTCAAATTGGTTGATGAAAGCTCCCCATGTGGGGTCATCTATCTTGTTACTGAGACCCGCAATGTTCCACGATAAAATCCTTGTTTTTGAGCAATAAGCAGGGTTCAATTTTAGGGTCTCGGGGGGGGGGTGGGGTTGCAATAAGGCCTCTTTCTTCCCACTATCATCCTTAAGATTTGACCCTACGGACTATCGAATTTTAGTGTTGTCACTCAGAACCGAGTCCCCACCGCTGTGAATGTAAGTGGGGGAGCCGCACATGCTCCTGCAGCTTAGACCCTCCCTGGGTGTGGTACAAGGACCTACTATGCCAGCCTTGGTCTGGGTTACGATTTGTAGCGGACATATTTAGTGGACAGTCTAAACAACTATATCTATTTACAGTAGGAATGTTAAAAATAAATTGGCTTTGCCAATGCTGATCTGGGTGTGGCATCTCACAGTATTTAGGGTCATTTCTCCATCCCTACTTTGCGTGCCAGATGTCACGATAGGGTATGTTGGGGGGTAGAAGTAACCTAATGGAAGTACTTGAGTACCACTAATTTTTCTCCCATCTTCTCTAGATAAAGTTTTTTGGGTCATCAACGGATTTCTAAGATTGATTACTATGCAATCCCCGTGTATGTCCTTGTGACATCTGCCTATCCATCACACCCTGCCTGTAGTTAAAATTTCTTCCACGTGCTCATATCTAAAATGTCTATGATTTACTTGCCAGTGGACACATGTATTCTTTAGTTCTTGGTGGGATTCAGATTGGTCCCTCCTAAGTTCAGGGATGTGTTGGACCCGGCCTCGTGGCGTGGTCCTCGCTGATCTCCGCAGCCCCGGATCTACGGGTGGAACTGGTTCCCGTCCACTCATAACTGTACATAATCCTCCTACACTGGACCTGAGAGGATCCCCAGACCGCGTGCCTGCACCCGTGCACGTGACCATCAGACTCCATGTTTGGCCACCCCGGCCGGCCGGCCGCCTTCTTTTCTTTTGGCAGCCCTGGCCGCTCCTGACGGCTGCTGAGCCTGCGCGTCCGGCGCGCCCAGATCCACCCGGGGGGTGAACGACTCATCAAGTACCCGAAACCAAGACTTCCATCACACCTCCGTCCCCCTTACGAGGAACTGGTTTCCCTCACACCTCTGAACTATCCCTGGGGGCTGGTTTCGATTGCACCTTGGGCCTCCTTGTGAGCTGGCTCCAGGTTCTGATGGGCGTCTGGGATTCCATGGGCGCATGGTCCAAAGCATCAAAGAACTAACCGCCCAGACGATCAGGCGCCTGGCCCCCGGACCTCCGGCCTCCTGCCTATGAGGGTCCGGACATCAAAGAGCTTGACGACTATAAGACAGCCTGCCTTCCACCTAGTCGGCAGTTGTATCTTGGACAAGAAAGCCCTGCTGATCTGATCGCGGCTGACTTCGAGGAGACCAGACTCTGACCCACCGAGCCCTGCTGACGTTGTCGCGGCTCATCCTAGAACCTACGGAACTGAACCATCGGGGCCCTGCTGACGCTGTCGCGGCTCCCTCTTGAAGCACAAGACTTGAACATCGGAGCCCTGCTGACGCTGTCGCGGCCCCATCTACTTCCGAATACGACGGAGTACTCCTGCCCAAGCCCTGCTGACGTAGTCGCAGCTTGACGAACTCTCTGGTCCAGCTGGACCATCGACGCTACCTTCACGAATAGCCTGAACCCGAAGTGAGTAGGACAGCAAGTGCCATCGCCAGCCCCGTACCCCCCAGTTCGAGGATTGAGAACTGTGCGCCGGGTACGTGGCGTGCCAGCTGGCCCTCTAAGACTGTCCCGCTTCCCCGTTCCCCTGTTACTAGACTTTCGCGATCCCGCGATCGCTGTGTATTGCTCTTTAATTAATCTTGATAAAGTCTTTCTTGATAAAGAATCACAGTGTGGTGTCTGCTCATAAGTGTGGTCTGTCGACAGTGGGTACGATCAGTCCTCCCCGGTGGGGACTCCCCCCTCGATAAGACTCAGCAATAATTGTGGGAGAGGAGGTCCCGGGTGGTTAGGAGAATCATCTTGGCCCCTGGGGTCATCGCCTTCCAACAGGATGCCTGCAAGAATGAGGACATATGGTGTAGATGCGGGGGCAGATTAATGGCTGGTGGAGAATGGAAGTGGTTTGTATCTTCTTTGGTTATAGGAACACAACCCTCAACCTGCCTCGATTGTATTTCTGATTGCCCTGTCGATATATGCAGTGCGGGTAAACAAGTAGGTTGATTGGAAAAAAACGGGGGGGGGGGCTGGCAATACTGTCTCTATTGACCTCCGCTACATGTGTCTCCCCCCTTGTATGTGAGGGCAGTGTTTGATCACAAGGTTTAGGGTGAGCATTAGCTGGTGCAATGCTTATAGTAATCTGAGCTTGTGTCCTATTGTCTGAACTAGCAGAACCATGAATTGTTCCCCTATTAGTTATCCAGTCATTAAAAAGTGCAGTCAACCCATCGACCCTCTCTTGTAGAAATTTAAGTTCGTCCTTAACTATATCCCTCATTTGAATCTGTAAATCCACTACCAACTTTGTGACACACAACGGCTGTTCACTTGCAATTTCTATGCCTCTTCTTGGTTTCCCGTCCCAGAATTTCCATTATCAGAGGTTACACCCTGGACCTTCTTCCTCCTTACAGTTGGTTTCACCTTGGGTTTGGGTTTGGGTTTGCTTTTGCCACCACAATGATTTTGTATGGTGACCCTAGATTGATTTTGGGAAACAACTTCAGTTATTAGTAGTTGGTCACTAGAAAGATCAATTAAGGAAGCCCCCAGGATTTGAGGAGTACTGGGGTCAGTCGATGCAATTTCTAAGTTTGGGGTCAGGGACAAACGTCTCTCGGTCTGCTCAATTCCAGTTGTCACGGCTCCTAGAGCCTTTTCCAACATCCTATCAATGGAAGTGGGTTTGGAGGTCGGCTTAATCAAGAACGGGACCTGCTTCTTCTCAGCACAGGCTCGTCTCCCCATTCTACAAACTCTCGGGCTAAATTCGAGTGTTGGCTATAGAATTTGGATTTTTGGTGGACACACAAAGTTTCTATAATAACAAGGGGTACACAACTATACCTATGCTTAATAAGTAGATCAAAAAAAGGGGAGCACTGACTAAAGTGATTTAAGGTAGACAAATTGTTCTTGGCACACTTGTGCCTTGCTATTCTTAAACAGAGACTTCTGTGATACACACTGCGCCAACTATGTATCAGTAAGGAAGAGGACAGTTAAAAAATGATTAGCGGTACAATTGATTCGGAAACAGTACCTTGTTTACAGGTCCTGGGGTTTCAAAGTAAGAGAGCAGGCCCAGCGCAGCCTCTTCCGGCCTCTGACGGGCACGGATGGACCTGCCCTTGGCCCGGGCTTAGCCCGGGCAGCGCCCAGGCATGTCTGTGCGTGCCCCGTGCTGTGCGAGGGCCGCGCTGGCTTTACAGGGCCTCCTGGCACCCTGCAGTGATGCTCTCCCCAAGTGCCACACAAGGCCTGCTGGGGGCTGTAGTTCTGGTTTGGCTGTTCCCCTCACGGCGGTACTAGGGTCTTAAAATGGTGGTCCGATGGCTTTGGGCGCTGTATCCCTCACAGGTGAAGACAGGAGAGGTGAGTAATGGGAGCAGTTCCCCTCACGGCGATGCTGCTTCCAATTAGTGCATCCAGCTAACAGAATTTCTCCAATTTTGACAAGTTGAGGGACATTGCAGCATGAGTATCACCTTTCTTTTAGTCCCCCTCCTGAGTAGCCCATGGCGCCACATGTGACTTCTGCTCAACAGCTTTCTTTTAGAAATCCTGCCTTCTTTCCTCTACTAAATTTAGAAAATCTTTCTCTTCATCACATAATAGACACATTACGTTATGTTTATGAGCATGTGTTATATCTATGGGATTCGTTGTTAGGGAAAATTCACCCATAAACACTGCTTCTTTGCTACTAAGCACAGGATTCAGGTTTTCTCAAATAGGGATTTCCGAAAAGACCAAATCCATATTTGAGTAATAATATTGTAACTAGACACAACACTACAGGACACACCATAGGTTAATGGAAGATGATGATTTGTCACCCATTCTGAGACAGAAGTAAGTAGTTTCATGCAGACATAACAGTCACTCACATCCATCATATCAACATACTGATAAAGGAGTTTAGTAAATACATTTATTGACGACTCACTATTTGATTTATCATGATGATACATGCTCTTATCCATTTGTTCTAAATCTGTAGTAGTAGTTTTCTTAGTGACTGCATTCATTCTTTCACTAGTATTTGTATTATTTTGATTATTAGTTACAATTAGAAAAGGTTATATGACCGTTAGCAATAACTGCATCAACATTAGTATTGTAATACAACATTTAACACATTTTCGTTTTAGTTCAGATTTCAGATGTTCAGTCACTTTTACTTCTGCCATTTTTAGTATCTAAATTTATTTCTTCTAAAAATATATATTATATGAATAAATTCTTTGTGTGGTCCCACGCTTCAAAAGCTGTCTGTCTTTTGGCCCCCTTTTTCTTTGTTTCTTTTCTTCCTTTTGTTTGATAATTTTCCTCAATAAAGACAACCTCTTATGCAAAAGTCTTTCTTTAAGGTGGTCTCAGTTTCCTTTCATCAGATCCTTCAACATTGTCACTTTCTGGTTCTCCATTTAGATCAAGATTTTCAAAGTCTTCAAGGATGATGTACATTCACTCTGGAGCCTTATTTTTTCTACTTGGAACCCTCACTCTTTTTGTTAACCTTAATGAAATCTTCTTCTTGATTGTTCTTGCTCAAGCTGACTTGACACCTCATTTACTTGTTCCAATTCTTTCCCTGTTATTCTTCTTAGAAAGTATCTCAATCTTTTTACTCCACTTGGCCAGTGTTCACCCTTTCTAACCCTTTTTGTCTGTTCTGCCTTTTCACCTTCTTCACCTATTTCAAGTGCCCTTTTATTTTCTCTTTTTTTGGATGGACTTGTTCTGAATTTCTGCTTTTTCTCTTTCTGTTTGTATTTGTTCCGGACATTCCAGTCTTTCTTTTTCTTCTTTTGACTGAGCTTGATCTGATTTTCTACAGTAGATTCTTCTATTATTTGCTCACTTTGTTCTGGTCTTTCAAGCTCTGGCTCTTCCTCAGTCTCTACAGCAGCCTCTTCAGCCCCAGTAACTGGTGCCCACTCTACTTGACTTAGTTGTTTATTGTCAATGCGTTCTTCAGCGTCTGTTCTCTGATTTCTTCGACTTCACAACTTTTCAGCTTCCGGTTCTTTTCTTTGTTCTACCAGTTGCTGATCTTGTCATTCAGGTGGACCTGGGATTTTTTGGGTATGACTGGCATGGATCCAGTTTGGCAAGCCAGCACACTTCGTTGCTGTTGTCATGACACGGTTTCCTTGTGTGCTTCTTTACCACGACACAGTCTCCAGGACACAAATCATAAGCTTGATTCGGCTGTGCTGTGGTTGATCTCTTCTCCAGCCTGGTGAGACACAGAATGTACCAGATCAGCTAGTACTTTACCATAGTCCAACACTAGATCATCAGTTATAGTCATCAATTTGTTTCCAGGTATAAATGCTTGTCTCATTGCTCTTCCAATGAGGATCTCATGTGGAATTAATCCTGTTCTTCGGTTAGGAATGCTTCTAAGGCTCATCAATACGAGGGGCAAAGCATCAGTCCATTTCAGTGAAGTGGATGCACACACTTTCCCTAACCTGGATTTTATTGTGCCATTAAGCTGCTCAACCACTCCAGAGGCTTCTGGTCAATAGGCACAGTCATTTCTGCTCAATTTTGAAACCTGTACAAATAATTTGATTACCGCATTATTAAAATGAGGTCCTCTATCTGATTCCAACATGACTGGATATCCAAATCTGGGAATGATCTCTTGCAACAGTAATTTGGCAACTGTGATACTGTCATTCTTCCTCGTGGGATGGGCTTTTACCCATCAAGAAAACAGACACACAATGACAAGGACATACTTCAAACCATTGCACGGTGGCAACTCAATGAAGTCAAGTTGCAATCTTGTGAATTGTTCCTCTGCTTTCCCAATTTTTCCCCATCTGAAAACTGTTTTCCTACCTGGATTTTGCTGTTGGCAGGTCAAACACCTCTGGCAGAGACTCTCTGCAATTACCTTAAACTTGGAATTTTACCATGTCTGTCTGAAATGTCTAATCATGGCATCCCTCCCAATGTGTGTAGTTCCATTATATACCCTAGCCATTTGTGATAATAAACTATCTGGCATTATTGACCTACCACCTGGACACACCCACACTTCATCGTCTGCTCTTCTTGTGCAACCTGATTTGATCCAGAGTTCTTTGTCTTTTGCATCTGCCTCATCCTGTAACTGTCTAACTTTGTCCCATGTTTCAAAAGCAGAGAAAACTATTAGTTGGCAATTGGTAACTTCTTTTTCCATCTCTCTGTTCAAAGACATAGTATTTTGAGCACAATATTGTGCAACTTGGTCAGCGTACTGATTACCCTGTGTCACATAATCATTTCGTGACTTATGTGCGGCACATTTGACCACTGCAATTTCTTTTGGCAATTGGAATGCTTCCAATAGTTCTTTAAAATTTTTGCCATTTCTAATTGGAGAACAATGAAGAAGTCAACAATTCCCTTTGCAGCCATAATTGGCCGGAGTCATGCACAACCCCAAAACCATATTGACTATCCGTAAATATGGTTATTCTCAATTTCTTCCCAATTTTGCGGGCTTTTGTTATAGCAACCAATTCGGCTATTTCTGCAGACTTGACTCCTTTTAGACAGGAAGCTTCTAGGATACCTGACACAGTGCATACAGCATAAACAGAACTCAATTCTCCATTCTCCTTTCTCAAACTTGACCCATAAACAAGCATTACAAAGTCTGACTCTTCCAAAGGAATGTCAATTATGTCAGGTCTGGGCTTTGTACACATTTCTGTCACATCCAAGCAATCATGATCAACTTCCTCTTTAACTTCTTCACAATATGAATCAGGCAAGAAAGTTGCTGGATTCATCATGGTGCATCTTGTCACACTTACGTTCTCAGCACCCAATATTACTCTTTCATACTTAGTCAGTCGACTAGGGGTCAAATGCTGAGTACGAGTCCTTGTTAAAAGAATCTTGACTGAATGAGGCACATACACTTTTATGAGATGTCCCATCACAATCGATTCCCTCTGTTCCAGACTCACACAAGTAGCAGCTATTGCTTTTAAGCAGCCAGGTAATGCCACAGCCACTTGATCCAGAGTAGCAGAAAAGTATGCTAATGGATGTCGGGACAATCTGTGTCTCTGTGTTAATACTGAAAGTGCACAACTTTCTCTTTCACACCAGAACAAAGCAAACTCTTTTGTATAATTTGGCATTCCCAATGCTGGTGCCTGACACAAACAAACTCTCAATTTTATGAATGATTCTTCACTTTCATCATCCAACTCAATCAGATCCATCACATCCTTTTGTGTCAACCTTATTAAAAGTTTTGCAAGCAGTGAAAATCCACTGATCCATTGTCAACAGTATCCAATCACTTCTAAAAACATTTGCACTTCTTTCTTGGTTTTAGGCAGACTCATTTGTCGAATCGCTTTTATTCTTTCGGTGTCACTTTATTGAGTCCTGTTTCTATGTTGTGTCCTAAATATTGAACATCTTGTTGGCAAAACTGTAATTTTTCTGGTGACACCTTGTGTCCTCCTTCTGCCAAATGGTTCAGCAAAGCTATTGTGTCAAAGACACAAGCTTCTCATCAATATACTGAACCAATACCGAATTTCCTGGCATAACCAAAGTCTCCAAACATTTTTTCAGAATGTGATTGAAAATCAAGGGACTCTCTGTGTACCTTTAAGGAACTCGGCACCATGCCAAAACACATTATTTGAACAGGAATGCAAAAAGATATTGGCTATCCAGATGTAATGGAACAGAAAGAATGCCTGGCACAAATCAGTCACAGTATACCAGTGGGCATACCTCGGTATCTGATAAAGAATCACTGCTGGATTTGGTACTACTGGACAACAGGGTACTACTATTTTATTGATTTTCCTCAAATCTTCCACTATTCTATATTTTCCACTAGGCTTTTTAAGTCCCATGATTGGCGAATTACAAGGACTGCTCAATATTTCTTTTAGAATACCCTGTACAATCATTTGATCAATTACTAGGGCAACTCCGGCCTTTTCTTCAGGGCTCATTCAGTATTGTGGTGTGTTTGGATATATTGCACCTTTTTTCACCACAATTTTAATTGGGTCTAACTTTGCCATTAGACCAATTTATTTTCCTGTAAAATCCCAAACATCTGACCTCACTGTGGTTTTCAATTCATCAGGCAAATCGCTTTCAGTTAGAAGTGAAAACATTTCATCCACTCCAGTTCCCTGTTTCGCTAATATCATTTTGAAAGCAACGTCTTCATCAGGTGTTTGGAAAGCAACACCATCAGGCGAACAGAAGATCGTACAGTTCATCTTACATAACAAGTCCTTACCTAACAAATTCACTGGACTTGAGTCGCATACTACAAACCGATGCATGTCTCTGAAATTTCCAATATTCACATCTGTTGGTTTCGTGACTGGGGTCCCTATTTAGTTATTTGAGACTCCTACAACTTGGATAGTTTCTCCTGAGAGGGGTAGGTTTGGAATTTTTGCTGGTCTCACAGTAGAACGGGTAGCACCAGTATCCACTAGAAAAGTGATGTTATTTCCTTCAACCTTTCCATCAACAAATGGACCTAACTGATCTACCTCCAATGATACGCCAAGCACCTACTCTATCTCCCCCCTCAGGCATCGTCATTGGGACATTTCTGAATCACTCTCATTACTTTGCATCCAATATTGCTGAACCATCTGTGTATTCTTATCACTTTCTCCATGAAATCCAGTGTTCACACTGTATCTCTGCACGTGAGCGCTCACATTGTTGGGCATAGGGGCTTGTGGCACCTGCAACTGAGGAGTAACTTCCTGTTGATGTTGTTGTTGGTTCACAACCACCTCATTCTGCATCTGCAGATTTAAAATTTGATTTACCCCAATATTCTGTTGAATATTTCTATACTCATTCTTCCAATGTCCAAGCTTTCCGCACCCATGACAAGCATACTTATTTTTAGCTTCCTCTCTATTCATTTGTCCTTTCCCTCTATTTCCATTTGATACTTGACTATTCTGAATTTTCCCATTCATCTGGTTATCATTTTGAGAACCAGAGGTTGTCTCTTGGTGTTCTGCCAACTTCAGTTGTGCCCACATCATTTTCTATTTTAACATTTTGTGTTTTGCATCAATGTCATCACTACAATACTAAGCATACTTCTAAATGCCATCAATCGGTTTACTCTGCCAGCAAAGCATATGCTATTGTATCATCTGACTAATTTCTAATCTTAATCCATACACAAATCTATATACAAAATGTCCCATATCTTTATCACCAATATTCTCAAATCCACGCACCTGTAGCAACCTTTCGTAGTATGCATGCACTGACTCCTTGGGTTCTTGAGTTGTTCTGTCTACCTTAACCCAATATGTTTTTTTAGGTGGAATTTTCCCTTTCAGAAAAGTAATCACTTGGTGATATTTCTTCATTACCTCCTCTGAAGGCACACCTGTCTTTGCATCTGTAGGGTACTCTTCAGTTAGCCAATCAACTGTAATTTTACAATCTGTCCACAAATCAGTTGGTACCACAATATAAAACAGGTTGTCCAACTCTTTCAACAAGACCTTTGACACCTTTACAAATCTCTCTACCTGCTTGCACCATTCAAATGGTTTCTCTCTCTCGATCTAGGGAAGTCATTTGTAAAGGACAAAATATTCTGTCAACTCCATGGAACATGAACATATCCACCTTCAGGAACTTCTCTCATCGGACACATCCTTTCAACCTTTTCTACTTCTCTCGACGGAATATAGATGTTTCCTTTGTAGCTGCTTCATCTATCTTTTTCGTACATCTACTTTTCCATCGGTCTACATCTCCCCATTTCTTTAAAATGTGCATTAATTCTTTTATTTGCAATCTCCTTCCTGATGCATTTAACCTCTCTAATTCCTTCTCAGTAAATTATGATCTATATGGTTTTTGCAATATTTTTTGTTTTTTCACATCTATTCCAAATTCTAAAGCTGCTTCCACTATCTTCTCATGAAGATTCTTTATCCTCCACTTTATACTTTTGCACAAAAATAACAATTCTTCATCTCTATATGAACCTAATCTGTCTGGGTTTATCGTACCAATAATGATTTCCCACAAATCCACTCTCAACTTGCTTACATCTGTTGTTTTTTGTTGTGCCACTGGAGTAACAGTTGTTACTTTCCTCCTTGTATCTATGGGTGAAATCCTTTTTGGGGTTTTAGTCACGATCCCTAGATTTGGGAGATCTAATAATGAAACATTCGATCACTCTCACTGGTTTGATCTTCTAGCATCATTATCTCTTTTCTAACACCATTCTCTGAGACTGTCACATTTTGTGACTTTGGTGTAACTCGTTTTTCACCATACAATGGAATAACAGGACCAATAGTTATTGGCACTGTCAGTGCTTCACCATTTAAACCTAGCTCATTTATTTTCTTTATTATCTCATCTTTTATTTTATTCAATGCAACCTTTTCCTTTTTTTGTGATACTCCGATGACTGTTGGATCATATAGAACTTGTGGAACTATTGGTGTTCCCATCATAGGGGCACTTGGGGTTGTATCTCTAGTACTTTCTTGATAAGGCGGAGGTCTTTTGACTAGAATATCTTCCAACAACTCATCATCAGATTCATCACAACCTATCGCTATCACACCTATGTGTTTTGTATTCTCCTTACATTTGCTCCCTTCTTGATATTCAGCCGTTAATACTGGATATAAACCCTCCGTTTCTACAGCCCTTCTCCATCTTTTCATTTGATGTCCTCAAGTGTCAAATGGGTGTCTGGGTAAAAATCCTCCATTAATTCTGCTGCCTCCTCTGTATTTCTCTTGTTCAAATGCTTCAAATTTCCATTCCTCCAAAGCCTCATACTGTGTTAACCTTGGATTTGGTTCTAATGAATTCATCCTATTTCTCAAATTCTGAAGAATCCTTACATTAAATGTACCATGTTCTGGGACCAATGTCTTAATCTATACCTTTTAATAGGGAAACACACAATGGCCAAGAAAGAGACTTTACATCTTGCCTTTATCGACCGTTCCTCTGCATTTGACCAGGTGAATAGGTCCAAGCTCTGGGACCTATAGAAATAGGGATGGACAAGACTATTGTATATTTTCTGGCGGACCTGCACAGGGACTTCTCGGCAGCAGTAAGGTTTGATCAAAAGGGTAATCTTACTCAGTAGATAGATATAACAAGAGGAGTTAGACAAGGCTGTATTTTGGCACCCTTCTTATTTATCCTTTATATTAACCATCTTGAAGCGGTTTTATCTGAAGCTGCGAAGGATATTCCCAGTGTAAGAAATCGTCTGATTCCTGCATTGCTCTACGCAGATGATGCAGCGCTTTTGGCACGCACAGCTGTGGGGCTTCAGCGCTTGTTGACCGCCTTCACCAATTTTATGGGCTCATTAGATTTAAATGTAAACCTGTCGAAGTCACATATTATGACCCTGGGAGGCAAGTCAAAGATAGCCAAAACGTTTTGTTGTGGCAGGACCGAAGTAACTAGACTCTCAACATTCTCGTACCTGGGTATCTTATTCGACGATAGGTGTTCATGGGTCTTGCAAAGGACGGCGAAGAGAAATGCAATGGTTAGATCAACAGGTACGGTTCTTGATGTTGCCCGGAGGCTGGGTGCCAAGCCAATGCAGGGCATGATGATTATTTATAAGCAAGAGCATTGCCATTGTAAAGTATGGCGCAGAAATTTGGGGTTATAATAATTGCACTGAGCTCCAAATTGTTGAAAATAAATGTTTAAGAAGCCTGCTTTCAGTCCCCCAATCTATATCCTCATAAATAATCCATCAAGAGGTGGGCCTCGGCTATGTTACTGACTCGGTTAGAATGTCTCCCATTCTTAAATGGATTTCGATCTACTCTAATCCCGATTTGGTCCTAAACAAAGAGACCATACGAGATTGTATGGCTCTAGTTAGGGCCAGTAGTATACAGTGGTTGAGACATTTGAAGATCACAGCTGAGTTGCTAGGACGCCCAACCTTGTTTGACAACCCAGAAAATATATGTAAAAAAGATCTTGTGTGGGCCAAGATCTCATTTCTGCATTTAGTATCACAAGAGAGGCCTCTGAATTATTGAAACCTACTGTCCATGCCCACCAGCTTCTAAAAACCTCCTATTCCATGGAACCTTACCTGGACATTGTCACTAAGCCTCAACACCGCTTTCTTTTGACGAGATTTAGGTTTCATTATTTACATCTTTTGCTGGCTGACCCTTTAGGCTGGCCTAAGATAGACGATCTGGGTCCTTGCTCATCCGATTGTTTTTCAAGGCAGGATACTATGCATTTTGTTCTGTTCTGCGATGTCTGTTTATCTATACGCAGGCGGTATATCCTTCCAATTTTAAAGAACAAAGGTTTCCTGCAGGCTAGACCAGCTCTTTTATACCTGCAGATGTTGAGTAACCCTTGGGAAAATTTCAGCATTGCTAGCTTTCTAGTAGCAGCAGTTAGAGCATGGAAAAAAAGGAAGTAGCGCGTGAAGCAGGTTTATGTGTCCGGATCCTTCAATGTATTTTTGCCCTATTGTATATGTTATGTTTTAATATTGTTTGTATTTTATAATGAAATATGCATATTTGGTTCTGCGCTTACATTTTAATCATGGATGATTTTATGTAAAAGTCTTTTTTAGTTTTGTATTGTTGATGGGTGTTTTTAACATGCTTTCATGGTTTTTAATAATAACGGAATGAAGTAATTATGACTGACTGATTGATACTGAAATAGCCTGCTGATTCAGTGTGCATTGCATTGTACATTGTGCTCTAGGGAAATGTAGTTTTTCCTCTTTTAAAAATTGTGCAATAATAATTTCTTTTGGTTTGCACAAGTAGCAAAATACATGTGATGCAATAATTTTCCTAAAGGCTTTTGCAAAAAGTGTGTTCACAGGCAGAAAAGTCGTTCTTGTACAAGAAAAAAATCTTTATATGGTGATAACTTACAATATTCATATGCATAGAGTGCTGTAAACTTATAGATGTTGCTAGGAAAAACGTATTCCTAGACAAAATCATCCTTCATGTAAAAGAAGAATATCTTCACATGATTTTTGTAGTGTACTTTAGAATAAGTTCAGGGTTCTTCTCCCTCATTTAGCATATGTTCATATATTTTGTGAATCAGGATCATCCATGCCTTTCGTTCTAGTAAACATGTTCCATGTCACTCCTCCCAGTTGTCTGGTATAACGTGAGTAATGACTGACTTGAGTTACTGCTTGGAGTGATTAAATGTCATAACTGATCCACTAAAAGTGCTAACAGTATATTGCAGCATACCTTTTTAGGTTGAACTTGATCGACCTGTTATGTCTCATCTGTGGGGTTTGGCACACCCACCAGTTGCCATTGGCTGTTATCTGGGTCATTTACAAATGCTGGCTTGTTACTGGTGCATTTGCTTAAATGTCCCTCCTTTGTAGGCTTAGCTCCCTTGCTGAAGATTTCACTAAGAGATCGTTTTGTTTGGCCATCACACTGTACAGAAATGTATAGGCCCTTCTCCCTTCATGTTTCCTTTTTTACTTTCAGTTCTGGTTCAGGACAGATATTCACACATACAATGGTTTCTACTGCTCTGAACTTCTTGTTTTGAAAGTTGACTTCCCTGGAGTATAGCAAGGGGGCACAAGCAGGTACCAACTAGAGTGTTCCTGTATCAGCACACACTGTACTGCCCCCCCCCCCCCGCACAAGCAAGCATCCACTCCAGTGGGCCTTTGTTGTTGTCAAACCTGTGTGCTGTGAGGTTTCCCAGAGACAGACATGTTTTCCAAGGACTCGCGCTCCACGACTGGTGCACGCCGAGTCCTCCAAGCCGCCTCCTGACATCACCACCGCATTCAGGAAAAGGTATTTTTTATTTTAGTTTTCTGTACTTCGACATTGCACTCCTAGTTTTATTTCGATTTCTGATGCTTGGTTCGTATGTTTTCAGCACAGTCATGCTACTTATACAAGTTCTGTGATCGGAAACGGTTCTTTTTTTCATGCTTTTTTTTCTTCTTATTTTTATTTTTTATATTTTCTAATTTTCTTATTTGGGCTCGTGTTGGATAACTAATCCTGATTACATCACATTATATTTCTAGTTCTTTCTTCCAATATCTTATATTTATTATTTACCTTGGACAGTAGTGACAATGGTCTGCAAATGGCGAGTCATGCAATCCCACCATGTTCCTAACTATGCAGTATATTAATCCAGTAGACTCATGTGACGCACCCGTACTTGGATGATAGAGGGGTTGTGAATAGCGATAACAGCACCATAGCCTACTTTGGATAGTTTCTGTTTTAAGGCAAAATAGGTTCAAAAGAATAGGAAATGTTTATGGCTGAGGTCCCACTCCACTGAAGCTTAAGCAGAGAGGAGGCTAGCTGTTGCTGACTAACACAAAGTGTATGGGTGGGAAATTATGGGACTCACACATTAAGGAAAGAAAAGTTGGGTGCTCTAAAATAAATAGCTTGCAGTGTGCAAACAAAATATGTTTTTTTTCAGAAAACGTGCCAAGAATAATTAACATGCTTGCCAACATAAACTCATTTCCTTAAGATATATATATATATATTTAAAAGCACTTTGCTTCTATAGACTTCTTTAGATCTCGTATTTGGAAAACTGCATTGTCTGGCAAAAGATGTTTCTCCCCCTCCCATTCACGTTAATAGCTCACCCATAAGTCTAATTTGACAGTTGCTTTGTATTTTATTATTTTTTCTCCACAACATAACCAGGTGAGTTATTGAATACTGAGTAATGATCAACTTCTGAATCCAAATCAGTGATCTACTGGCTGAAAATGATACATGGTACGACAGTATAATCTGAGACCCATTTAATTACTGAAGTCTAATTAATTTTTTTGTCATGTCCAGGTCATCTGATTTCTCAGCATCTGTCCATATTAAAAATTAAATCGCATCTGGGTCTTCATCGTAAATGATGTGCTGAGCCCAACAGTTTCTGTTTTGGGTCGAGTCATTACCACTCCTAGACTGCTGGAAATGTATCCCTAATTTTAGGTCTCGCAGGCCTAGCGCTTGAGTGTGCATGTGCTCCTCGCTCTGCAAAGCTTATTGTCATTAGTACGCTTTCAGAAGGTGACTTGAAGCCCCGCCCATCTTTTTGATTTGCTGGCGTCATCCTTAATGCTGAATACTGGCTCACTATTGAAAAGGAGGCTTCTCAGTCCCTCCTTGTTACCGCCCTGTCTCCTTGTGGCCTGACACGGTCTCCTTCATAAGATTGCAAGCACTCTTTTATTTTTATTTTCAGCTCGGTCCGCCGCGGCCATACTTGTTTGTTTATTGATATATTTTGCCATGTGGGGCAGAAAAGAGCATTTCTCATCACTAAAGCAGTGTGCTTTTATTTTCTGTGCGGTCCGCCTCCACTGCGCTTGTTTATTTATTGAATTATTTTCATGCAACGGCTCTCTGCGAGCGGGGCGGGCTTACAGGGCCTTGTTAGTATTTTATTGGTGTCCAATCCCGAGGCTGGGCATGGTTAGGCTGTGCCCAAATTTCTGCTGTCCATTCCCCGAGGCTAAACACGTTGCCCAGGTAGTCTGCTGCGCTCAGTGGCGTATGTTCCCTACTCCGAGCTCTATCCAGCCCCGCCTCCACTCTGCTCAAAGCTAAAACTTCACAAACAAAACTGGCAACTGCCGACTCGACGTTTACACTTTCGGTACTCTGAAAAGGAGTTCCCAAAACCTAGACTTGTTATTACACTTATGGCTGAATTCTCCGCCCTCGCTAGTGGCCGGGGTGTATTAATCTAGGAAGTTACCTCAGCATGTAGGCCTCAAACATCATGCAACCTACCCTGGCGTATGGGTAGCCTCATGAACATTAGTATCCTCGTTACACACGCACCCTTCTCTGGACTGTGAGTGTGTCACCACTGTAATATGCACACCACTGCCACCCTGATTTATCTAAGCAGCAGTGTGACGTCATTGGCAGCACCCTGGATTATTTGAACATGTCGCCTTGTTATCTATTTGCTGGTCATATTTTCTTTCAGGAACAGAGATCTGATGCCAAAGTATTTCAGCGTGTTGCATCTCCTAGCTCACTGTTCACTGTTGCAGAGCGTCTGTCTCTCTCAGGTGCTACTTCTCCCTGAGGGCACAGATAAGAGGCAGTGCTAATCCTCTGGGGATGCAAATATTGGTCTGTTGTGCATCCAGTGTTTACACCGTGCACACAGCTTTGTACATTTTCAGACAAACAGGAATATTTGTCCCGGGTACAGTGACAGACTTTATAACGCATTGAAAAAATCTATTGCAAAAATGTACTGTTTACTCAACTGTTTGAAAGAGGATCTGGGAAGCATCCAGCGCTGCACTCACCTTAGCACTTGATATTTTAAAGCTCAATCACACAATATACTTGTGGTATTACAGTCTCTTCCAGTGTTGCCCGGGCTGCTACCTCCCAAACCGGCACATGAGCGGCTTTGCTGTTTAAAGACAATCTTCTGTTCTTTTTAGGGTGGGAGTATGAGTGATTCATCGCCAGCATGCTACCCTACAGATATTGTTCATGGATTGACCACCCTCGCACTGGGCCTCTTATTTTGTGACCTGCCTGCATTGCGGATTTTACCAGAAATGGTACAAGTTCCTGGTGTCGATCACCTCCCGCTTGGTCTTGAACAGGTCTATCATCAAGATGAAAGCAATACCAGCTTAGGTGGCGAACAGTGACTTGGCAGGCTCGGAAGGTGAAGAATGGATTGTGGCAATTAATTAAGCCAAAATAAAAGCTGGAGGTATTAAAATAATGTTCGAGGCATGTGGGCTGCTGAATTCATATCTTGTGCATAGATTGCCGCCTAGTGTTGGGTCCGGATGATTGCACTTTGTTGTCTTGGAAGAGTCTTCGAAGTATCACGAGATAGGTGACTCCTCCCTTGGACTACAGTGCGCATGGGCATCTTCTCCATCCTCAGATTGTTTTTTTCCGCCATTGGGTTCGGATGCTAACTCCTATACTCCAACTTTGGAATCAAAAGCAAAACTTTTCTAAAGGCCAAAAGGCCTTCGATTCATCGGTATGGTTCTCGCTCAGTACCTCTCTACTCGATCCAGCCTTCCATCTAGAATCGGTCGTCGACGCGGGCCGGTGGGCCTTTTCGACGCCACATGAGTCGACCGTCGATGGAAAGAAGCCCGTTTAAAAGGTGCCCACAATGCCAATCCAAGTTCCCACATACTGATAAGCACTCAGTATGCAACAAGTGTCTTTCCCCAGACCATAAGGAAGAAACCTGTCCAGCCTGCGCACAGTTTTGATCGAAGAAAACTATTTGAAACCGACGGGCCGCTAGGCAAGAAATGTAGCGACAGGCACCGGACCCAGACACCATCTTCGATGATGACCAGGATCTACAGGAAGCTCCAGACTCGGACCTAGAAATCGTCACAGTCGAGGACTACTCGGACTCCGATGACGACATCCCACCGGGGCAAATCGTGAGTACCCTGCCCCCAACACCAACTACCCCGTTACCAAAGGCTCCGGTCAAGGCATCGCCAAAAGGCCTTAGCCAAGATCAGAAAAAAGTTTTGCAAGACCCGCCATCCGGCGCAGCTCTGAAATCGAAACCAAAACCTTCTGAGACCCCAGGGCCCAGTACCATCGTTCCAAAGAAGGTTCCAGAGCCAAAGAAGGTCATCAACCCGAAGGGCGTCGATCCGAAAACGGCCGTACAGCCAAAGAGCGTCAAGCCAAAAAAGACTGTTGAACCCAAGAAGGCCGCACAGCCCAAAATTGTCGACCCAAGAGTGGCTGTCGAACCGAACAAAGGCACACAACCAAAGGGCGCAGAACCAAAAAAGGTCACTGACCCGAACAAGCCTCCTGTTCCAAAATCCGCCGACCCGGCAAAGGGCGCCGTACCGAAACCCGCGCCGAGGCCGGAAAAGCCTGTCGACCCTAAGACACCGGCTCCAAAAACACCAGTCGATCCAAAAAATACCATAGACTCGGGAAAGGACACTCATCCAAAAAAGCCAAAGTCACCAGTCGATCCGAAAAAGAACATCGACTCGGAAAAGGACACTCCCCCAAAGAAACCTACGGAGCACAAGAAACGCGTCGAACCGAAAGTTCCGGTCGACCCGAAAAAAGAACCCAAGCCGGAAAAATCCGTTACTAAGCCAAAAGTCGTCGAAAAACCAAAGTCTAACACTCAACCCAGGACTGTAAAGGAAGAACTCTTCCACCCAGATCTCTCTGACGACCAGGCAAAGATATACATTAATCCAGAGACTGGTGAAGTTACCATCCTGCATAGAAAAAAGAGGCCTTTGGACTTTGAACCTCAGTCCCCTATTCCATTAAAGAAAAAGGACTTTGGGACTTCTCCCTCTAGACCCTTCATTCCTTTTCAGCCTATCATGCCTACTACACATTTTATTCCCTACTCTCCTTATTCTCCTTGTTAACACGGGGACAATGAAGGTAACACGGGGGATGAGCCACAGCCTCAATATGATTTTCCACAAGACCCTGAACCACAAGAGGGAGGAGCCAACAGACCCTTACAACACCCATCCCATCCCTGATATACCCTCTTATCCTACTAAGCCGTCACCTACTGATGACACCATAGTCTTTAATCAACTCACAGACAGGGCAGCACAATTCCACAACGTAGATATGCATAACGACCCTGTTGAGGAAGTCTTCTTGTTTGACACCTTCCCTACATCAGAAAAATGTGTCAAAACACTTCCCATGTTAAAGGGAGTTCTGAAACATGCACCTGACATATTTAAAGATACAGCCAGGGCACGGGTATTCAACCCCAGAATAGAAAAAAAGTATAGGACAGCTCCTACAGACCCTACTTACATCAGAGGGCAGTTACCACTAGACTCCCTGGTAGTGGCCACGCACAGAAAAGAGCCAACTCCCAAATGACTGTGGAAGCACCTCCCCCCGACAAGGAGTCAAAAATACTAGAGGCATCAGGCAAAAGGGGTAACAGCACAAGCCTCCAACTCATGGAGGATTGCTAATACACAAGCCCTACTGGCTCGTTACGACAGGGCGCATTACGATCAGCTAGAAAACCTAATGCAACACCTACCTGAGCCTTTCAAAGCACAAGCCCAGGATCTTATACAAGAGGGAAAATTCATACCAAACGCCTCCATTAAATGCGCGCTTGACGCAACAGATACTGCAGCTAGGTCAATCAACACTAGCGTCCTACTACGCAGACATGCATGGCTGCGTATTTCCGGTTTTAAAAATGAGGTGCAGTCCACCATTCTTAACCAGCCTGTCAATCGGGATTTTCTATTTGGCCCTGCTGTCGACACCATTTTGGATAAAATGAAAAAGGACACAGAGACCGCAAAATCAATGGGGGCATTGCAATTTCAGCAACATAGAGGCTCCTTTCGTCGCTCCTCATACAGAGCGACTACACGAGGAAATACCTCACAAACATCTGCCTCATACAAAAGTAACACACAAGGTTCCTTCAACAAGAACACAAACAGAGGAGGTTACAGGGGGAACAACAATAAGGGAAGAGGACGTGGAGGCAATAACACCAGAGCCTCCACGGCCACAAAACAGTGACTTCATTACGCTACCTCCAGAACACCCCCAGACATCGTCCAATGTCCAGGGAACACATCACCCTGCTACAACAAGAGGTGAACTGCATGCTAGAAAAGGGGGCCATAGAGCAAGTCCCTTTCCAACAGCAAGGGACAGGAGTGTACTCCCTATACTTCCTTATTCCCAAGAAGGATGATATCCTCAGACCAATATTGGACCTCAGACCCCTAAATCAATACATACTATCGGAGCACTTTCATATGATCACACTACAACAAGTGCTCCCGTTGCTACAACAAGGAGATTTCCTAGCAACACTAGACCTCAAATATGTGTATTTTCACATACCCATCCATCCAGCTCACAGAAAATACCTCAGGTTCACAATAGAAGGTCAACACTACCAGTTCAAGGTTTTGCCCTTCGGGGTTACCACGGCTCCAAGAGTGTTTACAAAATGCTTCGCGACAGTAGCAGCACATCTCAGAAGGCAACACGTCCATGTGTACCCTTATCTGGACGATTGGCTGATACAAGCAAAATCGTACCAACAGTGCGCAGCACACACATCTCAAACAATCCAGTTGCTACACAGACTAGGCTTTTCAATCAACTACACAAAATCACATCTGCAACCGTCCCATACACAGCAGTACCTGGGAGCCACTATAGACACCTCAGTGGCAAAGGCATATCCAAACTCAGCAAGGATAGCCAGTATGCAGACACTCATTCGCAAATTCCTGCCAAAACACTCTCTGCCAGCTCAAGTCTTCATGCAGCTCATAGGCATGATGGCCTCCTGCATATTCATTGTCCCCCATGCCAGACTTCAAATGCGCCCATTACAGGAATGCCTAGCACGGCAATGGAACCAGGCTCAAGGACAACTAAAAGACCTAGTGTTGGTAGACAGTCGCACTCACAACTCTCTGCAGTGGTGGAACCCACAAAACCTTTCCAAGGGGCAACTGTTCCAAGAGCTGGTTCCACAACTGTACTAACAGCGGATGCATCAGTGACAGGCTGGGGAGCCCATCTCCTTCAATACACAGTACAAGGGCTCTGGACAAACAAACAGAAAAAGCTGCATATCAACCAACTGGAATTGCTAGCAATATTCCTAGCCCTAAAAGCATTTCAGAAATACTTGTACAGCAAGACGGTGTTGATCCGGACGGACAACATGACCGCGATGTACTATATCCAGAAACAGGGAGGAACGCACTCTCCACAGCTGTCCCATCTGGCACAAAGCATATGGAAGTGGGCGATTCCAAAAAACATTTTTCTCCTTGCAGAACACCTTCCAGGGAAGGACAATCAGGTTGCAGACCTGCTCAGCAGGCACAGCCAAAAAATACACGAATGGGAGATTCACCCCCAGGTTCTCCAGCCATTCTTCGAGGAGTGGGGTCACCCAGAAATAGACCTGTTCGCCACAAAAGAAAACTCGAAATGCCATACTTTGCCGCCAGGTTCCCAAATCTATTGTCACAGGGCAATGTGATATGGATGAACTGGTCAGGCAGATTTGCGTACGCTTTTCCCCCAGCACCGCGGATCCCGCTGGTGGCACGCAAACTTCGGCAACACTCCCTCACACTAATCCTAGTTGCTCCCACATGGGCGAGA
Organism: Lissotriton vulgaris; assembly: GCF_964263255.1. Classification (NCBI taxonomy): domain Eukaryota; kingdom Metazoa; phylum Chordata; class Amphibia; order Caudata; family Salamandridae; genus Lissotriton; species Lissotriton vulgaris. The sequence goes on from NC_141698.1 coordinate 294,392,114, forward strand.
CAACCGTGGTACACAACGTTCCTGGAACTCTCAGTAGTTCCTCATCAAAGACTGTGCCTTGCACCTCATCTTCTAACTCAGAACCATGGAGAAATCAGACACCCAGATCCCAATCAAATGAACCTAGCTATCTGTCTCCTGAGGTCTTAGAGTGTGGATACCTTAACTTGCCCCCAGATTGCATGAACATCATTAGGGAGGCAAGAAGACCAACCACACGAGCGTGCTATGCAGCTAAATGGAAGAGATTTGTTATTTACTGCAACAATAATCAAATCAACCCCTTAGACGCTTCAATACAAAACATATCTTACCTGCTGCATCTACAAAGATGTAACTTAGCATACTCTTCAATACGACTACACCTCGCTGCTATAGCAGCATACTTTCAAAACAGGCAACACCTTTCACTGTTTAGAGTACCAGCAATCAAAGCCTTCATGGAGGGTTTAAAGAGGGTGATTCCTCTTAGGCACCCCCCTTCCTCAGTCTGGAATCTAAATATAGTACTTACCAGACTCATGGGCCCTCCTTTCGAACCTTTACATTCATGCGAACTTCAATTCTTAACGTGGAAGGTGGCATTCTTGGTTGCCATCACCTCACTCAGAAGAGTGAGCGAATTACAAGCACTAACAATTCAAGAACCTTTCATGCAGGTACATGCCAACAGGGTGGTTCTTAGAACAAACCCTAAATTCATGCCTAAGGTTGTATCCAATTTCCATATCAACCAATCAATAGAACTGCCAGTGTTCTTTCAAAATCCACAGTCAGTAGCTGAGAGAGCCCTGCACACATTAGACGTAAAGAGAGCTCTACTTTATTATGTGGACAGAACTAAATCCTTTAGGAAAACAAAACAACTGTTTGTTGCTTTTGCACCACAACACAAAGGGAATCCAATTTCAAAATCAGGAATAGCCAGATGGATCGTTAAATGCATTCAAATATGCTATCAAAAGGCAAAACGCACTTTAACCGTCCCCCCAAGAGCACACTCCACAAGAAAAATGGGGGCATCCATGGCTTTCCTAGGAAATATTCCTCTTGAAGATATCTGTAAGGCAGCCACATGGAGCACCATACACACTTTCACAAAACACTACTGTGTAGATGTGAAAACAAAACAGCAAGCTGCTGTAGGCTAGGCTGTCCTCAAAGCTCTTTTTCAAACTGCTGCAGCTGGCACAGGTAGCCACCGCCAGAGGAGATACTGCTATACAGTCTATGCACAAGATATGAATTCAGCAGCCCACATGCCTCGAACGGAATATGCTACTTACCAGTATGCATCTGTTCCTGGCATGTAGGGCTGCTGACATTCATATCGCCGCCCTCCTCCCCGGTGCCTGTAGCAGCTGCAGCATTATCTCTGGCATGGCCATTTCTTACTTTACTATCTCCATCTCAGCCACAATGGCAAAAACAATCTGAGGATGGAGAAGATGCCCATGCACACTGTAGTCCAAGGGAGGAGTCACCTATCTCGTGATACTTCGAAGACTCTTCCAAGACAACAAAGTGCAATCATCCGGACCCAACACTAGGCGACGATCTATGCACAAGATATGAATGTCAGAAGCCCTACATACCAAGAACAGATGCATATTGGTAAGTAGCATATTCCTACTGTAACTGCTGACATCGTGGCCGAAAGGAACAGCAATCCAACCAACAAATCATTTGCGTCATGAACAGCCATGACTTGGATGTCATAAATCGTATGGTCGGAAATCATTTGTCCTCCATAATTCTTGGTCATACATCATTTGCTTGTCATAGAATTGTGAATCACCATGACAGTTCGTTATTCCACTCTCTTAGAGGCATATCTCCTTTCTTGGCACTTTTGGGGTTCAACTTGTTCTGTTGGTTTCCACGCCCCTTTGCATGTGGGGGGTAGCCTCTTCCCGAAGTTAGACCCCAACTCGCTACCTTGCTAGTCTCCTTTTGTGCCCTGCCATCCAGCTGGGTCTAGGCTGCGAGCTCCGTCTCCCTTTGCTACCCCCTTTTGTCAGGCCTACTCACCCTGCTGTACGGCATACCAGATTGAGTGGCCCTTCTTCTACACACTGCCCCGTTGGTGTGCCCCATAACCATCCACTGTACCTCTCTTATCCGCCACGCCGCAAGGGAGGCTTACGTCTTCGTGCGACTCCCCCCTTTCTGTGACGCTGGTAATTTAACTCCTGCTGCTCTTTAAATGCAGCCTGCTGTCAATGGTGTGCTCTGCTCCCTCTTTGTTGTTATATAGTGGTACTCTTGTTCACACTTCAGTTTCATCAGCATCGTCTCAGCCCGACGTGGGCCAAACATGAAAGCAAAATTGGGAGACAGTCAGATGCAGCTTATGGAGGCCTGGTACAGCACCCAACGCCAAGTAACCTCACCCACTTCTCCACTGCCCCTTAAGGGCTCCCAGCACTGACTCACCAGATATCAACTGGCAGCTGGGAGCTGGCCTACTGCCCTCATCTTGCCATATATGCCACTTAATCCTGCATGTTTATTCAATGCGCATGGGATGTGCAAATGATCACCAAAAAGAACAAGCTTTGAAAATGCAAGAGGTCTCGCCCTCGTTTAAGTTAAAGCAATTCTGTTTGCAATTAGATGTTTTTTTAGCTTTGCTTTTATTAGTGTTTTTCAAACTTTCATGTACATAAAATGCATATGTATGCATATATGTATGTGTATGCATGTATTTATATAGATATTCAGATGTATATATATGTTTATATATGTATGTATATATATAAACACAAACACATAAATATATATATATTACCTACTGGCGGTCGCCAGTAGGTATATATAGTTAAGATTTTTTCTCTATGGGACTTTTGAAAATTCTATGTCTAATAACTTTGACGTTTGTGGACGGAATGGGCTGAAATTATCAGTAAAATGGCACATTTGGTTTCTGAGCAGCCCCTGCAAATTTAGGGGGGTTTCGTCAAGGGGGGGCCGAGAAAAAAGGGGGGTCCCAAAACACGTTTTTAACATTGAGTTTTCCGTAGGGCGTTTGGCCTCACTTTTAGCTCGAACGGCTGAATGGATTTGCACGAAACTTGGCAAAATTGTAGGGACTGTTAGCAAGATGTACATTTGCTGGGTCTCAATATATGTGCTCCAGTGGATTTTGAGAAATTAACGTTTTAAAAAACAGATATATCTGTGACAGCGTCCCGGATAGCGCTCCGGTTCGCGAACTTTTCGCGTAACGGAACTTAGGGAAGCGAAGCAGATTGGCTCTGCGGTGTCTGTCAACATTCTAAGCAGTCCGGAGCGGCTGCCATCTTGTCTCTCGGTAGGATCGAGAGACAAGAAGAGGAGAAAAAAACGAAGGGGGAATTTAATGAAAGGGGGCAAGGTAGACCCTTCTTGACCCCCTAGGAATGATGTTGTGGTTATTAAAGGGTCCCGTGGGGCAAATAAAAAAATATTGTTTTTTTGCGGTAGAAGCGCTTTCCGGTTCGCGAACCGGGTAGCGAAACGGGAATTCGCCATTTTGTGGAGGTGGAGGCTCGTCTGCTGTAGTGGGGCGCCCCTTTAGCGTTTCACTTGCCATTCAGCGGTTTTCCGCCCGCTTTTGCTGCACTGTGCCTCCTCCGCCATTCAGCTGTTTACCGCCCGCTCTTGCGGCTACAGTGTCTCGCTCACCATCTAGTTGAATTGCGCCCACTCTTGCGGTGCAGCGATAGGCGGCTGCCACAGGACTCTTAAAATGGCGGCCGGCTCTTCGGATTTGGGCCTGGTCCACTAAAATGGCCCTGGGACACCTTGGAACTCGGACGCTTGTCTGCTAGGGCTTGGGCCCCATTCTCGAAAGCGTCCCCTCAGCCTTGAAGATTCTATAAAAGTCTTGGGGGCCCCCGACTCCCGCAGGCTTCCGGTGGGGAGCGGCTGCCATGATTGCTTGCGGAATGGCCACGACGGAGCTACGAGATGGTGGTGCTCTCATGCTGAGGCCAGCTTCAGTCTGAAACATCCAGAAACACTGTAGACTATCAATTCGATGAGTTCCGTTGGAGCCCCAACGTGACTCGGTAGGGAAGAACTTGCCCTCCCCTTTTTTGAGTGATGGTTCTTGTTGCATGTCCCCTCTGTTGTCATCTAACGGAACCTTTCTGGATTGCCGAGTGAGAAAAAAAAAGGTGGGGCTTTCATCGTTTGGGAAAAAAAAATGTTTTAATCCAATGAAAAGTGTTATTTTTAGGTCATATGATCAAGCATTTCATCATTAGGAAACCAAAAGTAAAATGAACCAATGAAAAGTTTTATAAACAAGTCACATGACCTGTTATGCGGCTTTGGGCTATAAAAAGCCTACAAAATCCGTTGGCCTGTGAGGGGGCGTCAGTAGCGGACCGATGTGCGAATAGGCCGAAGGCAGCACAACGCGCCGAGATCCGGATGGCACCGAGGTGGTGTCCAGCAAGTTGCCGCACTGGTGTGGCCATCCTACAATGCTGCGCTGAAAGAGGGCGTGTCCAGATGAGTTGTGGTTACTTTTGCTGCTACAGTACGCCGAAGGCAGCACAACGCGCCGAGATCCGGATGGCACCGAGGTGGTGTCCAGCAAGTTTCACTGGTGTGGCCATCCTACAATGCTGCGCCGAAAGACGGCGTGGGGTGCCCGGGGGGGGGGGGGAGAGGCAGCGTAAACGGACCTCTTCCGCCTCCCCAGGTGAAGGCACCTCATCTGCAGTGGGGCACCTCTTAGCGTTTCACTTGCCTTCCAGTAGAGTTCTGCCCGCTCTTGCGGCACAGTGCCTCACCCTCCATCCAGCTGAGTTCCGCCCGCTCTTGCGGTACAGCGTCTGCCCGCCATCCAGCTGAGTTTCTCCCGCTCTTGCGGTACAGTGACTCGAATGCGCCGAGATCCGGATGGCACCGAGGTGGTGTCCAGCAAGTTTAACTGGTGTGGCCATCCTACAATGCTGCGCCGAAAGACGGCGTGGGGTGCCCGGGGGGGGGGGGGGTTGGAGGCAGCGGAAACGGGCCTCTCCCTCCTCCCCAGGTGGAGGCACCTCATCTGCGGTGGGGCGCCTCTTAGCGTTTCACTCGCCTTCCAGTTGAGTTCCGCCCGCTTTTGCGGTACAGTGACTCACCCGCCATCTAGCTGAATTGCGGCTACTCTTGTGGTGCAGCGATAGCCGGCTGCAACAGGACTCTCAAAATGGTGGCCAGCTCTTTGGATTTGGGCCTGGTCCACTAAAATGGCTCTGGGACACCTTGGAACTCGAACGCTTGCCTGCTAGGGCATGGACCCCATTCACGAAAGCGTCCCCTCTTTTGACTGATTGTTCTTGTTGCCTATTTCTTCTGTTGTCATTTAACGGAACCTTTTTGGACTGCCGAAAAGGGTTCTGGTCCGACCGCTGGTTGGTGGAGACATTTTGACTATATCCTGGACCTGCCCGGCCTCGCCCAAAATGGCGCCGGTATAAATGGGACTCGTAACTCCTTGTTGTGTACTGGTTGCCCAACCTTGATATCACGAGATACGTTTGCAGTTTTGAAGCACATGGCGGGCGGGGACGAGAATTGATTGAACATTTGGACATCCCTATTGATATTAAGTTCTGATGTGTTATTGATTACTGTACTATTGAAAGTTCGAATTAACGTCATCCATGGTACTTGCCCGCAAATGTATATCTAGATAATTTTATTGTAACTGGCCCTGTCGTACTTTAATTATAAAATGTACGTTCACCGATTCCGCAAATGTTAGACACCTTAGTTCTTGCAACCTAATGGGTCGCCCGTTACGTTCTTCTACAGTGTAAATGTCCCCTCATCATATACGATTCCAGTTTGCTCCGTGGCCGGCCCACGTGGTTATAGGCCCGTATTTGTATACTGACGTTTTCACAATAAAGGTTTTTAAAACAAAACATGGTAGTAGTACCTACATTGGTAAAGTTTTGAATAATAGCCACTGTTTTCGAATCAGTAAAAGGCAAGTGAAATAAAGCAGTCCAATTACATGACGGTTAAAAGGTATAATACGCAGGAACGCAGTAAAGATAAATGGTCAAGGGCTGTTGTGTTTTCTACTCCTGCAACATAAAGTGATCGATAAGAATCTGATATTCATGCCTATCAGCGACTAAGACAGCAGACCGAGCCTCTTTTGCTCAACGGCTCCCTCATGGGACGAAGAAACGCCCTTTTTCTCGAAAAAGGAATATTTTACTTGCAGGACTGTTGTATATTTCCCGGGAAAATACATTAGCCTGGAACATTGTTAGTGATAAACTGTAAATGCATCTGGGTCCTTTGCTTTACAAGTCAGAGTTGGAAAAAAAAAGGTGGGGCTTTCATCATTTGGGAAAAAAAAATGTTCGAAAGCAATGAAAAGCGTTATTTTTAGGTCATATGACCAAGCCTTTCATCATTAGAATAACAAAAGTAAAATGAACCAATGAAAAGTTTTATTAACAAGTCACATGACCTGTTATGCTTACGTTACGCGCTGCGCTCCGCGCTCTGGATCGTTTCCGGGAAGCTGCGCCTTGCGCACCGGAGCACTTCCGGGTGCGCTAACGCGGCGCGTCATATGACGCATTACGCGACAACGCAGGTCCAGAATATAGTCAAAATGTCTCCACCAACCAGCGGTCGGAACACAACCCCTTTCAGCAGTCCAAAAAGTTCTGTTAAATGACAAGAGAAGGGACAGGCAACAAGAACCATCAGTCAAAGAGGGGAGGGCAAGTTCTTCTCTACCGGGTCACGTTGGGGCTCCACCGGAACTGATCGAATTGGTAGTCTACAGTGTTTCTGGATGTTTCAGACTGAAGCTGGCATCAACATGAGAGCACCACCATCTCGTGGCTACGTTGTGGCCAAGGGGGGGGGGGGCAGAGTTCAAAGCACATCAGCGTGCATAAATACGAAAATGTTTTTACCTACCACGTACTTGTCATTTTACAGCTTTTGATATTTGCTATTAAAAAACCATTGAAATTCACTGAAAAAAACATAGGTTATAGACCATATATAGTTAGGAATTAGCATTTACAAAACCTTGAAAATTCACTGAAAAAAAACATAGGTTTTAGACCATATATAGTTAGGGATTAGCATTTACAAAACCTTATTTTACTCGCACAAAACCATTGAAATTCGCGTATATAGTTAGTTGCACTAACTATATATCGCGCACCCGCAATCCACTGCTGATGATGTCACATATTACATCATTCATGACATGGTCAGTGCCATCACTGATGACATCACTGATGACAACATCGAGTGCCTGAATGTTTCTGTAAAGCTAAAATATGTCTTACATATTGAAGAATGAGTGGATGTATAAGTGTCTGGATGAAGGATTTAGTAGATGCATGACTGACTGTATGAGTGAGTGATTAAATGTGTCTCACTGAGTACATGGGTTAGTGACTAAACTGTCTTAATTTGTGCATCATTAGGTCTGTTGTTCTGTAAACTGCTGCATGTGTTGATCAGTAGCTATATGAGTAACTATATGGGTTATTGATTTGTTGCCCAAGTATTTGTATGGGAGACTGAGTGTGTGTGTGGGTGGCTGGGAGGTGTATGACTCTGTGCATAGATGTGTGAGCAGTTGATTCACTATCTGTATGGGTTCAAAAGTGCATGTGGAAACAGCTGTATGGGCGGTTGACTGTCTGCATGAGTGTATTGGTGAGTGAATGGATTTCTCAGTGCTACATGTCAAAGTAAGTACATATGTAAAACACAGTACATGTGAGAGTTGACATATATAAATAACTGTGCATAAGAGCCAGTGAATGTGTGAGTGGCTGTATGGATCATTGAGAACTTGTATCAGTGATTGTATAAGAGAGTAAATATGTGTTAGAATATGTTTGAATAAGTAAGGTGTGTATAACTGTATAGTTGAGGAAATGGAGGTGTGATTGATTCTTTGCATGACTGACTAGGTGTGTGAGTAACTCCATGGATGAGTGACAGTCTGTGAGTGTCTGTTTACACTGAGTGTATCTAAGGTTATATTAGAGTCGGAAGAGGTTCATCGTATTATCACATGAATGATATCATCAGTGATGTGATCAGTAATGTCAAATGAGATGTCATCAGTGATGTCATCAGTGATGTCTTTTGATATGTCATCAGTGATGTCATTAGTGATGTCATTTGAGATGTCATCAGTGATGTCATCAGTGATGTCATTTGAGATGTCATCAGTGAGGTCATCAGTGATGTCACTGACCATATCATGAATGATGTAATATGTGACATCATCAGCAGTGGATTGCGGGTGCGCGATATATAGTTAGTGCAACTAACTATATATGCGAATTTCCATGGTTTTGTGCGAGTAAAATAAGGTTTTGTAAATGCTAATCCCTAACTATATATGGTCTAAAACCTATGTTTTTTTCAGTGAATTTTCAAGGTTTTGTAAATGCTAATTCCTAACTATATATGGTCTATAACCTATGGTTTTTTCAGTGAATATATATATATATATATATATATATATATATATATATATATATTACCTACTGGCCGTCGCCAGTAGGTAGTTATACTTAGGATTATTTTGAATAGGGAATTCGCAACATTCTATTGGGAATAACTTCGGCGCTGGTTGATGAATCTGCCTGAAAATTTCCTCAAAAATGCCTGGCTCCTTCCCTAAAAGTTTGGGGTGGATTTGTCAAGCGGGGGCCGAGATAAAAGGGGGGTCCCAAAACGTGTTTTCCACATGTTAATTTCCATAGGGCAGTCGAACCCACTGGAGGGTTTACAAATAATATTGAAATGGAAGCAAGAAATTATCTGACAAAATTACGGACCTCACTGTGAGGAATCAATAGACACTACAACTACCGGCATGCTGCTCACCTGGGAGCACTTGCAAATTGCGGAAATTTGAGTTGTGTGCCTTCCGGTTTTGCCAGCCTTCCCCCCATGATGAAGGAGCACGTTTGCTTCGAAACGCGTTGGGAAAGAAATCAATTTGGAAATACCGGCATCTGTTTGAAATAAAAGGTTTGGTTAAACCGTCTTCTGTGGAGTAGCGTCCTTGGAGCTTTGGGCTTTGTGGGGACATACATATATATATATATATATATAGATATATATATATATATTACCTACTGGCGGTCGCCAGTAGGTAGTTATAGTTAGGATTATTTTGAATAGGGAATTTCCAACATTCTATTGGGAATAACTTTGGCGCTGGTTGATGAATCTGCCTGAAACTTTCCTCAAAAATGCCTGGTGGCGCTCCGCTCCTTTCCTGAAAGTTTGGGGGGGATTTGTCAAGCGGGGGCCGAGATAAAAGGGGTGTCCCAAAACGTGTTTTCCCCGTGTTAATTTCTATAGGGCGGTCAAACTCACTTTTAGCCCGAACGGCTGAATGGATTTACACCAAACTTGGCAAAATTGTAGGGACTGGTAGCCCGATGTGCCTTTGCTATGTCTCAAGATATGTGCTCCAGTGGATTTTGAGTAATTTAGGTTCAAAATAATATATATATATCTATAAGCGCGCCCCGGTACGCGCACCGGGGCGCGAACCAGCGTGCTATGCGAGTTTGCGCGCGGAAAGCTGATTGGCTTTCGGGTGTCTGTCAACATTCCAAACAGTTCGGAGCGGCCGCCATCTTGTGTCTCGGTAGGATCGAGACACAAGAGGTGGCAAAAACAAAGGGGGAAATGACCATAAGGGGGCAGAGTAGACCCCCCCTGACCCCCTAGGTTTGATGTGGGGGCCATAAAAGGGCCCCGCGGGGCAAAAAAAATAATTTATTTTTTCAATTTGCGCGGGGGGAGCGCCCGGTACGCGCACCGGGGAGCGGACCGGGGAGCGTGCCATGGGGAAAAAAGAATGACAGTTTTTAAAAAATTTAGCCTTTTTTTATAAATTGGAGGTAGTTCTAAAAAGAACTGTTTTTTTTCTTCTTTTTGTTGTTTTATATTTTTTTAATGTTTTTTTGAACATTTTGTACTTTTTTTGGCTTTTATGAACTATTTTATATATTTTTTTGTTATTTTTATTGGGAGAAACAAAAAACAGGCAATTGAAAACGGCTCAACTGGAGCAAAAAAAAATCAGGAAAAAATTATGTTTTTTTGGGGCAATTGTGGTTGTCACCAGCACGGTTGATGAGCTTTATGCTTTGCTCACCATAGGTGATGGTTGTACCACAAAAAATTCAAGTAATCTTGTATTGCCCAAACTGTGGTTGTATGTTTGGGACCATCTCCCTTGTCTCTGGTCCAGATGGAGTGGGTTGCTTTCTTTTGGAGGTGCTAGGTGAAGATTGGGGAGGGTTACTGGCCAGTTCTCTCACCTCTGCCGCAGCATAGCTGTTAGGGTGCTTGCGTTGCATATGGCGAATCATGGTGTTATTGCCAAATGAGTATTTCTTGTTAGGGTTCCCCCTTGAAAGTTGAGTGCCACAGATTAGGCAAGTAACCCTTGGCGCATTCACTTTTTTTTGGTCCTTTGGGATGGAAAAAAACTCCCAGATAATGTGCTGCTTTGGCCTATATGGGGTGTTATCTTCTGGCAGCCACCTCCTTCCCTCCTCCTCCTCCTCTTCCTCCTCTTCTTCATCTCCACCACTGTGGTGTTGTGGTGGTCCTCTTGGTGGTGGTGGTGGTGGTGGTGGTGGCTGAGATGCTCCTGCTGCTGCTGCTACTGAAGCCATTTTTCAGTCCAAAAAGGTACAGAGAGGTCTTTCAACAGGTCTTCTTCACTCAAAGTACAAAGTGAGAATGAGGAAAAAAGGTGGGGGCTTTCATCATTAGGAAAAAAAAACTGTCCAGAACCAATGAAAAGTGTTATTTTCAGGTCACATGACCAGGGCTTTCATCATTTGGAAACCAAAACTGTCCTGAACCAATAAAAAGTGTTATTATTAGGTCACATGACCCGACGCGCTTACGCTACGCGCCACCGGGGCGCGTCGCGTAATCGCGTCGGATGCTTACGTTGCACGATGGTATGCGCTCGAGTGCTTCTGGGTGCGCTTACGCCGTGCGTATCACGCGGACGCGGCTACACGATACGTCACAATGATGTTTTCGTTCATGGCAATAGCGCTAACGGGACGCTCACCGGTACGCGCCCCGGGGCGCGCCGTAAGACTGCGCTTACCGGTGCGCTCACCGGGACGCGCACCGGGAGCGCTCCAGGGCAAAAAGCAAACAAAAAAAAAACCATGAACAATATACATAAAAAAAATAGTATTACATAAATATACAATATAGGATTCAGTGATGTCATGAGTGATGTCACTGACCATGTCATGAGTGATGTAATATGTGACTTCATCAGCAGTGCATTGCAGGCGCGCAAGTTATAGTGAGTCCAACTAACTATAACGTGGAAATTTCAATGGTTTTATGTCAGTAAAATTTCCAGCTAACTATAACTGGTGTGAAACCTATGGTTTTTTCAGTGAATTTAATAGGTTTTTAAAATGGTAAATCCTAACTATAACTGGTGTGAAACCTATGGTTACACTCCAAGATGCATGCAGGCACCATGCAGACAAAACAGACTATTAGATACGCTGTAAGTTGCTGGTTAAGATATAGCCTTTATTTAAATCAAATCAATTGGTGCAAAGCGGTCATATATATATATGGCAGCGAGCAAGGTGTCAGGTACGCCGAAACGCGTTTGGGGAAGCACGGTAACACACTTTGAAATAATGAAAAAATAAAATATCTCAGCGGCTGCTGATCATACGAAGAGTCCGTCTCTCTCATTGTTTGGGGACGCAGTGGTGCTATCGGCGTCGAGAGTGGAATCGGGATATATATATATATATATATATATATATATATATATATATATTACCTACTGGCGGTCGCCAGTAGGTATATATAGTTAGGATTTTTTCCCTATGGGATTTCTGAAAATTCTATGCCTAATAACTTTTGCGTTTGTGGACGGAATTGGCTGAAATTTTCAGGAAAATGGCACATTTTGTTTCTGAGCAGCCCTTGAAAATTTGGGGGGGTTTTGTGGAGGGGGGCCGAGAAAAAAGGGGGGTCCCAAAACGCCTTTTTCCCATGTTAATTTCCATAGGGCGGTTGGACTCACTTTTAGCCCGAACGGCTGAATGGATTTTCACGAAACTTGGCAAAATTGTAGGGACTGTTAGCCCGATGTGCCTTTGCTAGGTCTCAATATATGTGCTTCAGTGGATTTTGAGAAATTAACGTTTAAATCAAGATATATATCTGTAACAGCGCTCCGGGCAGCTATCCGGTTAGCGAACCTTTCGCGTATCGGAACTTTGCGATGAGAAGCTGATTGGCCCTCCGGTGTCTGTCAACATTCTAAACAGTCCGGAGCGGCCGCCATCTTGTCTCTCGGTAGGATCGAGAGACAAGAGGAGGCCAAAACAAAGGGGGAAATTACCATAAGGGGGCATAGTAGATCCTCGTTGACCCCCTAGGTTTTATGTGGAGGTTTTAAAAGGGCCTAGGAGGGTCCAAAAAAAAAAAATAATAATTTTTTTTTGCGTGGTAAGCGCCAAGTTCGCGAACCGGAAAGCGTTCTGGGCAGCGAACTTTATGGATAAAAGAATGAAAGACTTTTCTAATGCTGTATGTTAATTGTTTGTTGTTTTTCTTGTTTTTTTTTGTTTTCTTTTTTTTAAAGTGTTTTTTTTATTTTGATTCTTTTTTATAATTTATTAAACTTTCTAACATTTCAGTGTCTGAAATGTCATTATTTTCTTGAAATATTGTTTGCAATCTGTGAGGTTGCAAAATGTCCTCATTTGCAAGGAGAACATCTACTGCTTGGACACATTGCAGCAGTTCATTATCCAAGCTTTCATCCATAAATTCCATGTCAATTTGTTCAATTAATTCCTGGCTGCTCTCTTGCAGGTCCATCTCAAAAGAAACTTGCTGCTCGCCTTCCATTTTGCCTGAAATTTGGATTAAAAAAATATATATTAGTAGAGATAGGGCACTGTTGGGATTAATTTTAGATAGGCAGTTTTTATCAGTGAATTTATCTTTTGGCAGTGTATAGTATGAGAGTGGAAATAGGACTATAAAAAAGTGTATGTGATTTAACCAAGACAAGCCTTACTCCATTCATAACTATAACAGAGAAGTCTATCTAAATACATTACTACTACAGAGGGATAGTGTATATCTAGCAGAAAAAGTCTACTATATTAAGTTATAGTGCACAATATATTAAATTTTAACTTACCTTCACAAAGAAGTTGAAGTTTTTTGAAGCTATTGAAATAGGAGGTACAACAAGAAGTAGTAGTCAAAATGGCTGTGTTTCCTTCTCTCCCTTTATATATATACAGGTATATAACCAATCAAATGTCAGGTAATAAAAGTAGAAAATGAAAGTAACATTTTCATTGGTTGTCAATTCCAACAATTCAGATGTGTTTTGTGAAGTAATTTACCTCACGGTACTTGGAGAGGTCTACAGGCTAAATGGCTAAATGAAATTTCAATGAAATTTGTGAGAATGGAAGGGATTGTTATGTAGTATGAGCTAATCTATATTTGGTGAGAGTGTCTCTAGTCGTTTTTCTGTAAATTACTTTCCCACCTTTTTTTAGGACCGCTTTCCGGAAAGCGGCCCGGTTAGCGAACCTTAAGCGTCACGGGAGTCCACCATTTTGTGTTTCGGTCGCATTAAGATACAAGATGGAGGGCAAATAATGTTTAGAATGGGTAGAAGGGGTCATGGTAGACTTATCTTGACCCCCTAGGTTTTCTGAGCATGGCTGAGGAGGCTTATATGTGCGGAAAAAAAACTTTTTTAAAAAAAATCCGCGAGGTTAGCTTTCGGTTAGCGAACCGGGTAGCGCTCCGGGGAGCGAAATTTGTGGAAAATTAGTGAAAAAAGTTAGAGAAAAATAATAATTGTGAGTGATCAGATGTAGGGTAGCTCTGAGAAGAGCTTTTGGGTTTATGGTACATTTAGGTACTTATAAGTAGGTACCAATGCACAGTCTTAAATTCAGAATGAAAATTCTGTTGCCCTCATCTGAGAAGTGAACTCCATCTCCTCTGTAGATATCTTGCATGTAGTAACGCAAGTTATTGTTGTACAGAGAGCCCATTCCATGGTCTCTCATTAAAGCTGAAACAGATTTGTTTACATGCTTCCTCGCTTTCTCAATTTGTGGAGAAAATTGGTTGGACCACCTCCATTTCTGTCTTTGGCATATATTGGAATATACCAAAGCAGTTTGAGGAAAAAGTGCCATTAATTGCTCCAAGGTGTCCTTTAAAAGCATTTCCAGACCTACCCCTGTCAAAGTGCCCAAATCATTACCTCCACAGTGCACTATTAACAGGTCAGGTTTTGGCAAATGCATAAAGGTTTTCACCAATGGTATCAATTGGTGACATTTTAATCCTCTTTGGCCCAACCACTTAATTTCCACATCCTGTAAATTGAGGTTGTGTAAATTTCTGTTCTCAGCATACCTTTGAGCCCAGTGGATGTAACTATGTCCAACAATCCAGACGTTAAACATGGTGGGTGAAGGTTGTGCTGCAGTCAGATGAAGTGTGGTAATGAAAGGGCAGTTGAAACAGTAGGAGTTTGTAAAGAAAAAAAACTGTGGATTTCCAATGCTAATGAATCATTAGCAGTGATTGGTGCATTTCCATTTCTGAAAACAGAAAGTTAGGGTGCATGGATGTGTTCTTTGAAAGATGTAATTTGAATGGTCAAGGAAGAAACATTTCATGAAAGATTGCACTGGATACGCAGGTGCACTGAGAGTTCAGAGTTCAATTGAAACATTGTTGTGTGAATTTGCAAACATGAGAGGTCTTCCAGGAGGTGGTTGCTATGGAAACAAGGGAGAGAGGGCAGAGGGGGGAAGGGTTTTGATTTGAAAAAAGTGAGGGAAGAGGTATGATTGGCTAATATGAGAGATATGTGAAATGAATATCTGTATTTCTGTGCTTTCAATAGCTGCAGCCTTTGGAGTGCATCCTTATTCTTCTGCTGAAGACAATTTGGTGTATTTCTGAGACTGTTTTCAAAACTCAAACAATATTTGCTAAGGTGAGAAAAGATTTATTTAATTTAGATAGAGAATAGTATGATTTAAGGAGAAAATGATGAAGAAAGCTGTGTTTTTAAAATGTGGTTTTGTCTCTAGTGATATACTAATAGAATTAGTTTTATAGAGAAATTGTAATTGCATATTTGTTGTAACATTCTGGCATGCAGTAACACAAGTTATTGTGGTACATGGAGCCCATTCCATGGTCTGTTATGTAAGCTGAAACAGATATGTTGTTTTTAAAAACGATTTAAGAAATCAACTACATTTCTGGATATGTACTGCTAGAGCTTCATAGGTTGTTTTGAGCCATATTTATAAGGTATTTGAGTGTCTAAGATGTTATGTTTTCCTTTTAAAATGTAAAGTGTTCCTCATGGGGCAAGTGTCTTGTAAATACGCTCCCACTTGTGCTTGGCAAATTTAGATTTTGATTATGGGAGTTACCTAGCCATGTTAATAGTGTCCCAAAAATGGTGCTAGGGCATTCCAGAAAACACTTTCATGTGTCTCTAGGACATTTTTAGTCATTTCTTCATGAATGCAGGTATACAATTGATTTATATGCTGTGTTTAAAAACGAATTTTGAAATCAATTAAATTTCAGGATATGTACTGTTAGAGCTTCATAGGTTGTTTGGGGTCATATTTAGAAGGCATTTTAGTGTCTTTGATGTTATTTTTCCCTTTTTAAATGGAAAGCGTTCCTCATGGGGCCCTGAGCAGTTCTTAGCCATGCTATTTAATAGGAAGTGGATAACATGGCTAAGAGCATTTGCTGGAAAATGCATGAATATCGCTGACTTTTCTGCGATATTCATGCATTGCGGCCTTTTTTTTCGCATTTGCGAGCAGTTCTTAGCCATGTTATCCAATGGGAGGTGGATAACATGGCTAAGAGCATTTGCTGGATAATGCATGAATATCGTTGACTTTTCAGCGATATTCATGCATTGCGGCTGTTTTTAATCGCATTTGTGATAAACAATTACATTTCTTGATATGTACTTTTAGAGCTTCATAGGTTGTTTGGGGTCATATTTAGAAGGCATTTTAGTGTCTTTGATGTTATGTTTACCTTTTTAAATGGAAAGCATTCCTCTTGGGGCAAGTGTCTTGTAAATACGCTCCCACTTGCGCTTGGCAAATTTAGATTTTGATTATGGGAGTTACCTAGCCATGTTAATAGTGTCCCAAAAATTGGGTTAGGGCATTCCAGAAAACACTTTCATGTGTCTCAAGGACATTTTTAGTCATTTCTTCATGAATGCAGGTATACAATTGATTTATATGCTGTGTTTAAAAACGAATTTTGAAATCAATTAAATTTCAGGATATGTACTGTTAGAGCTTCATAGGTTGTTTGGGGTCATATTTAGAAGGCATTTTAGTGTCTTTGATGTTATTTTTCCCTTTTTAAATGGAAAGCGTTCCTCATGGGGCCCTGAGCAGTTCTTAGCCATGTTATTTAATAGGAAGTGGATAACATGGCTAAGAGCATTTGCTGGAAAATGCATGAATATCGCTGATTTTTCAGCGATATTCATGCATTGTGGCCGTTTTTTTTCACATTTGCAAGCACTTCTTAGCCATGTTATCCAATGGGAGGTGGATAACATGGCTAAGAGCATTTGCTTCAAAGGTTGTTTGGGGTTATACACCATTTTTGGGAAATTATTAACATGCCTATCTAACTTCCATAATCAAAATCTAAATTTGCCAACCGCAGGTGGGAGCGTATTTACAATAAATTTGCACCATGAAGAACGTAAAATAGCATACTAGACACTCAAATGCCTTATAAATATGACCCAAAACATCTTATGAAGCACTAGTAGTGCATATTTCCAGAAATGTATTGGTTTTCATTTAATGATTTACTTCATTGGTAGGCCTTCACATGTTTTTTTACCTTGGTTTTTTTCAGTGAAAATGTTATCTGCAACCATGTGTTGGCCTCACCTCAAATAAACAAAACAGGTGATGGACTGAATGTGGATCAATGACACACATTCACCCCAGTCTAAAGATCTGGGCCTAAACAAATCTTTCGATAGGCTACATCTTATCGTCATCCTGAATTAATGATTTAAAATATTAGGGAGTAATTTATGAGTGTTGTATGCCTGTTTTGTACCATTGAGTGTCATTTTTGTGATGCAGTGCTGGTGGAAAACATTTGCTATGTTAAATAATTAGTAGGGCATTAAGTTTTAGATGACTGTTATTTATTTACTGTTTGGTAATAGTGGTTAATAACATTTTATATTATATTTTTCCACAGATTCAACTGCAGATTCTTTCATAGTTTTGAAAATGCCTACAAAAAACAGAATGAGAAAGGCGAGAAAACGTCAAAGACAGCAGGATGATGTTTTATTGCAGCAGTCCTCTTCCCCAAATACTTGTCAAAACAGCAAGAAAGGTCCGGGTAAGAGCACGAAATCATTCTTAAGAAATATTTGTAGTAAAAAAAGTTTTGCTCAAAAAAATGTTTCAGTTCACAAAAAGAAAAGTAATTTAAATGGAAAGGAGAGACCCATTACAAATGTTACTGGTAGAGGAAGAGATAACTCTGTGCATGATAGTAGAAGGAAACAACAGTTTAGGGACATTCGAAATCGAATGTTCCGTAATAGGATATTAGTTAATTTATTGAAAAATATTAAAAAGAAAGGCCAACAGAAAGCGGCATTTTATAAGAAGAAGAAAAATGTAGAGAAAATTATTGATCATGCTTTTGAAATTAAGCGAAAGTTGTTTATTTTGGTAATCAATAGAATTAGGAAACTAAGCAAGGTAATTTCTGATTTCAAAACAAAAAGTAGATGGAAGAGAGTAGTAAATCGTACTAACTTTTGTGAAGTTTTTTCCGGAGAATGGATGCATAGTTCAAGTTCTGAGGCATTTTTTAATGAGGAGAGTTATTTTCAGGATAATGATTTGGTGCATGCAGTTGACATCAGTGGTCGAGCTTATGAAGTGAAGGATGGTTGTCCAGTTGAAAAAGAACAA
The DNA here is from genome assembly GCF_964263255.1 of Lissotriton vulgaris. Classification (NCBI taxonomy): domain Eukaryota; kingdom Metazoa; phylum Chordata; class Amphibia; order Caudata; family Salamandridae; genus Lissotriton; species Lissotriton vulgaris. Next base: position 294,410,185 of record NC_141698.1, read on the forward strand.
CTTGTGACAACAGAGACAGAAGAGGCGCTAAGTGATGAGGTTTTAGGAAGACGTCCTAAGGGTCCTGTGTACATTTGGAATTGTAGTTCTATTTGCAGTGTGCGACAGGTTTCCATCAATTTGCTTTGTGATTTTATACGGACATTTAATAAGAAAAGTTTGAAGCAGAAAATGAAGTTGTTGCAAGATTTAGATCCTTGCAGAGTGAGACAAATGACAGGTTTGCGTGGTCATTCACTGGCTTGTCTTTCCAGGAGAGTATGCCAGAGTGTTTTTCATCATTTCAGGATGCTAGCAGTGCATCATAATAAAGTGAGAAAATTAGTGAGAATGTTGTATTATGCTAAGAGCCCAGCAATTATGCTTAAACAATTATGTGCTGCTCTTTTGCATGGTTCTGAAATAGATGTGAAGAATATTTGTGAAGAAATTGAGTTTTGTTACTTTGGTAGTAAAGATGAGAATGTTCAAATTGACCCTGAAGTAGAGGGTAATGTGGAAGATAATGTACAGGTTTCTAGTACAGATAATTTTGAGAAGGAAATTGCCACGTTTCAGATGAAATCAAGTGAGAGGCCTAATTTCACTTGTGTATGTTGTCGACGCACTTATTATAAGAATCAGACTAAGGTAGTGGATTTATATGCAAAAAGTGAAAGGGAAAATAATAGTGAATGGAAGGATTTTGCCACATACTTGATGGTAGAAAATTATTTTGATTTGGGATCGGATCAACGTGTGTGTACTTATTGTTGTAATAAATTAAACCAAAACCAGATGCCTGCTAGGGCAGTTCATAATAATCTGGAATTGGTTGAGATTCCTTCTGAATTGAAGGATTTAAATACTTATGAATCTATTTTGATTCAAAGTATCCATCCATTTCAGGCTATTGTAAGAATGGAGCCAAAGACAGGAAAGTTGCCTCCAGCAGATTTACAGAGAGGATTAAAGGGAAGAGTTGTTTATTTGCCTCTAGATTTGAACAAAAACATTAACACAATTGGAATAGAAAAAGTGGAAGAGGAACCTCTGGTTATCTTGGTCAATGGGGTTCCGACAAAGAATAAGAAAATATGGCAAGATTTAGTGGATGTTAGGAAAGTCAAAAAGGCAACAGTGTATTTGAAGAAAAATAATAAGTACTATAAGAATGTATATGTTGCAGAAGAGGAAGTAAGTGATGAAGAGGATAGCGATTTGTGTGCTGGCCAAATTGAGAAAGTAGAGGCCTCTAAAAGTGAAGAAATATATGAACATTATAGTGTTCATCCTTTGCATTCCAAGGAAGTCATGGGGAATGCTATTGAGTTGTTTCAAATGAAACAAGCCAAAGGGAGTCCCATTAGTGTTTGGGAGGAAAGTTTGGAAGCTCGGTGTTTCCCACAGCTATTTCCCACAGGTCAAGGAGGAAGATATGATGAGCGACCTCATCAAATTCCTGCGTCTGAATACCGGACTTTACGATTGTATGCAGAAGATCCTAGGTTTCGGCAATGCATTCCCTATTTGTTTCATCTCCTGTTTGAAAGCGATCTGTCTGGACTGTCATATGCAGTGAACCACATCTTAAAAAGTGGTATACAGATGCGAAACATCTCGGCAAGTGACTTTATGCATAAAGTCAATGTCCAAGACAGTATTTTGGATTCTCACTTAATTAATCTCATGGCGTGTCAGCGTGGTACTAATGAGTACTGGTACCGTCGTCATGGTGATTTAAAATGTATGCTGAGGAACTTAGGAACTCCAACATGGTTCCTCACTCTGAGCTGTGCCGAGTATGGCTGGGAAGACTTACTTGAATTTCTACGAGAGGCAAATGGAAATATTGAAAACATTGAATTCAAGACACCTGGAGAACAGTGTTCTTTGGATCCAGTGAATGTATGCAGGTACTTCAATCATAGATTTGAAGCTATGATGTCTTTCATCACAAATAAAAAGAATCCACCTCTTGGAGAGGTGTTGGATTTCTTCTGGAGAAAGGAGTACCAAGCAAGAGGTGCCCCTCATATACATATGTTGTTGTGGATCAAGGATGCACCTAAATTTGGAACAGATCCGGATGACTTAGTGATGAATTTCATCGAACAGTATTCTACGTGTGCTGTTCCAAACGCAACGGAGAAGAAAAGTCTAAGAGAACAAGTTCTTCGTTTCCAAAGCCATCATTGTGGAAAGTACTGTCGTCGTAAATTCAGAAACAAGGACAAGTTCTACACCAAATGTCGTTTCAACTTTCCACGACCGGTGATTTCTAAAGGAAGAGTGAACAGTTTGATGTCTTCGCTGCGACATAATGTGACGAGGAAATCACCCAAGAATACATACAATTTGAAAAGGAACGAAGAGTCCAAGTACATCAATGACTACAACCCAGTGATTTTGTCCATGTGGAATGCTAACATGGATATACAGTTTGTGGCTGACAACTGTATGGCTGTGGCTCGGTATGTGACATCTTACATCACCAAAAAAGAAAAGACCGAACTGAAGGATATGTGGGAGGACATTTCCCATGAAAAGAGCCTCAGCAAGAAGTTGTACAGTTTCAGTCTGAAGATGTTGTCGCATCGAGAAATCGGAGCTTACGAATGTTCTGATCGATTGTCTTCAGCAAGTCTCTATGCCAAATCCAGGAGTCTCGTTTGGGCGAGTCTTGGTCTTGCTGCAACGCAAAATCGAGTTCTAAAACCTGTCCGGGAAATTGAGTATTTGGCAGAAAAGGAACCAAACAGTACCGACATTTTGAAGACCAACATGTTGGATACATATTATCCAAATCGAAGCAGTCACCTTGAGAATGTTTGTCTATATGAGGTTCTCCAAAATTATATATTCAAGAGGAACATCAAAGAAGATATTGAGAAAGGAGTGTTTGCTGTAATTGGAAGTGAGGGATGCCTGGTCAAGCAAAGAAAATGCCAATTAGTAAACCATCGAAAATTGAGTGGTGAATCTCCAGAAAAAAATGAGTTTTTTTATTTAGCACTTTTGCAACTTTTCAAGCCTTGGCGTGCAGAAGAGGAACTGCTTGGAGATTTCCTCTGTTACGAAGACTCTTTCAATGCAGCCAAGGAGTCCATAGAATGTCCTGCTTTTTCTAAATATCAAGAAATGCTAACTTTGGAAATTGAGCAGGAAGCAACGATTGCAGCCGAGATTGCCAGAGACAGTTCTCAGGACAGTCAGAGTTCTGTTTCATTGAGTCAAGATCCACTTGGAGGACCTATTATCGAAAATGAAGCTGCCACTGCTATGAATGAAGTAGAAAGAGCCATGGCACATGCTCAGGAGGATTCAGTTAACTTAGAAGACTTGGAAAAACAACTCAACGTTGAGCAGAGGAAAATATATGATGAAGTTACCACGGAAATTGAGCACGGATTAAGTCATGAGAAGAACAAATGCTCATGTACATCGTTGAAGCCTGTCCGACTGTACGTGAGTGGAGAAGCGGGAACTGGAAAAAGTTTCCTCATTAAAGCAATCTCTTGTTATTTGCAGGAAAGGACTGAGTCATCGCTGTCTTGTGTTGTCACCGCTCCTACTGGACTGGCAGCACATAACATTAAAGGTATTACTTTGCATCGTCTACTGATGCTGCCGGTGGAGCATGACAACAAATTACAATACAACAAGTTATCTGGAGATGCTTGCTGTGAAGTTTCAAGAGTCTTGAGGAAAATGAAACTACTTATCATTGACGAAGTAAGCATGGTTTCCAATGTCATGCTTGCCTTTGTGCATTTGAGAATGCAAGAAGTACTTAAAACTGAATATGATGTGTTATTTGGTGGGAAACACATCATTGTTTTCGGAGATCTTCTGCAGCTGACACCAGTAAAAGGTCAACCTGTGTTCAAAATACTCACGCATGAAGATACCAGGAAGTGCCTAGGGAGCATTGGCAACGTCAATATATGGTTAAACTTCAATTATGCAGAACTGCATCAAAATATGCGTCAGGCAAAGGATGAAGATTACAAGAATATTCTACAAGATATTAGAATTGGAAAAGTGACTGAGCATGGGAAAGAAGCTTTAAATGCACGATTACTGTCAAATTTATATCCCAAACAAGAGATTGTGCCTGAGAATATTTTTCAGAAAATTACTGAGAAGAAATCCGGGATATGTCTCATGCCAACTCTTGCAGAATGTGCCATCTTCAACAACAAAATGTTGAATTTAGAAAAGCAAGAGATTGTGAAACTTGAAGCTATCGACAAATTAGAGCATATGGGATCAACAATTATTTTGTCAGACAATTTGAAATCAAAATTGGATTCATTAGAGAAGACTATATCTAAAACAGCGGGTTTTGAAAAGACTTTGAATGTGTGTTTAAATTGCCGAATTATTTTGAGAAGGAATTTACATGTAGAAAGAGGTCTGGTAAATGGATCAATGGGTAATGTTGTTGATTTTGAGAAATACAGAAATAGAGATGGAATAGAATTTTTAAAAATTAAATTTGATGGCATTGAGGAAGTACAGCAAATTGGTCGTTGTTCTGCTAGGTTTTTGCTTGTTAAAGATTTATATGTTCGCCGTAAACAGTTTCCTGTTTGCTTGGCATATGCGGTGACAATCCATAAATCGCAAGGTTTAAGTGTAGACTGTGCATTGGTGAATATTGGCAGTTCTGTGTTCAAGGAGGGTATGGCATATGTGGCATTGTCACGAGTTAGAACTTTATCGGGATTGTACTTAATTGACTGTGATGTAACAAACATTTGTGCGGATCTAGATTGTGTTAAGGAATACAATAGGTTAAGAAGAGAGTATGCGCCACATTTGCCTCAATATCCTTTGTTTGAGAAACGTGTGGTAGGCCGCAAGCGTAGAAATAGCAGTAATAGTAGGGAGGTTGTTGCAAAAAGACTAAAAGTCAATGAACCGAAAATTGTTAGCAGAAAGAAAGTGGATTCTGTTGAAGATGTTGTCGGTTTTCAATTTGAAAACAGTTCTGGTGTCAACTGCTATGCAAATGTAGTGGTTAATGTTCTCTTTTCACTAGAGAGTTTAAAAGAACAGATTCTGTTGAATTCTGAACAAATTTTCTGCTGTTTGTTGAATTCTGTTTTCGAGAAATGTAGCACTGATCGAACAAAAGTAGAAAGTGTGTCTGAAGTTCGTTATCTGTTAGATGAATGTTCAGGTCAAACAGACTTCTCTGAAAATAATCAGCAAGATTGTCAGGAGTTTTTAATGTATATGCTTGATATATTGCAAGTTGAGGGTGTAGATGTAGATCACCTGTTTGGGCTTTCTTATCAATGGCAGCATGACTGCGAGAATTGTAGGGTATCAAGTACTACTAGTGTAGACTCAGAAAGATTTATATATTTAACTTTGCCAGACAGTAAATCAGTCTCCTTTAATAAGCTAGTAAATGCAGCGGATCACAACATGGAGTGTAGCCAATGTAAATCTGAAATGATGTCAACATTACTTATACGTAGATATGGACAGTATGTCATTTTAATGATGCAACGATGTAGGCCTGATGGATCAAAATTGTCAACTTTAATAAAAAATTTTGTGGCTTCTCAGCTTTCAATATCAGGAAGGACTTTTGTAACTGTAGCAATTATCTATCACGATGGTCCTTCAACAACTTCAGGACATTATACAGCTTATTTAAAGTCTCGAAACGGCTGGTCATTCTGCAATGATTCCGTTGTAAGTTTCAAAAAAAAATTGCCGTTTGACCTTAAAAATTCTTACCTGGTGTTTTTAAAACCAAAATTTTAAAGAAAGAATCTCGAGATTTCCTGTGAAGAATTGGAAAAGGTTCATCAAGTTGAGGGAATGTAAGTCTGCAATGCTGTCTAGATTATTGGTCCAAAACTTTTAATTATAATGTTATTTTGTAAAATCCGACTATATAAACCTGATGCAAGTAAGTCTGCTTCATAGTAAGCAGTATCAGTGTCATAGGAAAAGGAGAACATGAGTGACAAAGAAGAGTAAGATATTAGTAGTCCAGGATTGTGAAAATAATCTCAAATGTTTTCTTTTTGCAAGTTGCGAAAATAGAAAATGTCGGGATTTGATTGGAAGAATTACAAGACTTGCGAATCGCGGCAACATGATTTGGCCTAGTGGAAACATGTGATAGAATGAGAGAAGTCTTTTTTTCTATGTAACATATTTTTCGTATCGATGGAGGTTTTCTTTCAGAAAGTGGCGGGCTGAAAATATTTATAGCACAACAGAGTGGATGCTGTTCATAGGAGATCCTTCGACGTCATTGAAAGTAAGTTAATTTTAAGGAGTTTTGAAATCAGATTTCTTAGGTTGTATGGGTTTTTTAAACACAGTCATTTTGATTGTGTTTTTTTTTCCCCGCTGTTACATGATGAATATCTTCAAGTCACTGATTTAAGTGAAATTTGATACATTCTGAGAACAGCAAAAATAAACCATTTAACATGTATAATTAATGTTATGCTTTTTGTACTTATGATATACATTTAGAAATGTGAGGTAGATATGGAGAAGCTGAGTTTTCTGTAAGTGTCAATTTTAATGCTTACAGTGCTGTACTTCTGGGTACTGTTTTTTTTAAAAAAAAAAGAAATAGGCCTCACCTCAAAGAAAGCTCTTGAAAGTACACATCTTATTTGCATCCTAAAACAATCATTTAAAATGTTAGACACAATTTTATGATGGATTTACATCTCTTTTGCGCTGTTATTGCATCACTATTGTGAGACATAAGCAATGCAAAAAAAGCACCATGTTCCAAAATAGGCCTCAGTTCATCAACATCAAGATACAGTTTCTTTAAAATATATATATTTAGGATTGTGTAGGGGACGTAGAGAAGCAGAGACTTCTGTAAATGTCCAAGTTGTTGAAAAACTGTTTGTTCTTGAACCTTTTCCCTTGTCTTTTCTAATTTTTAAATACATGTTTTAATATTTTTGGAAATGTTTGTTTTCTGTTTTACAGATTGAAAGTATGAAAAAATATTTTAAAAAGGTAACAAGAATTATAAGGTACATGTTTTCTACTCTTTTTACCCGCAATGCACTGCTGATGATGTCTCTGACACTATCTCTGGTTTACTCTCTATAGCTGTCTTTCTTTTTACATTATTCTCTGTTTACTTCCCTTATACTAACTCTTCTTTTTTTAAAAAAAATATTTTTTTGGTTCGCTTACAGTTCGCGAACCGGTCAGCGAACTTGAAGCGAACCAAAAGAAATAGAGCTTGCCAGAGTGATAAACATTCTAGCAATTTTATTTTAAAGGGGGGGTAGTTCTGAAAAGAACTTTTTTTTTTGTTTTTGTTGTTTTATTTATTTTTTTTTTTTCTGAACATTTTTTGATTTTTTTGTATTTTTAGAACAGTTTTATGTTTTTTTTGTGTTTTTTATGGAGGGGAAACAACAAAAAAACAGGCATTGAAAACGGCTCAACAGGAGCAAAAAAAAAATTACTGCTTGGGTGCATTAGGGCACTTATGGTTTTCGAACACCATATTAATCAAGTTGACGCTCATGTTCCCATACGACAACATAGCACCACAATATATACAAGTAAACCTCATATGTCTAAAATTGGGTTGAATGTTTGGCACAGTTTCCTGTGCCTCTCTTCCTGACAAAGACATTGATGAGGTAGATCTGGCCACAGGAGTTGTCGGGGGATTGTCTTGTAGGTCCCTTAACTCAGCCCGGCTGTAGTTCAAGGGATGCCACCTGGTCATATGTCGATGCATAGTATAGTTCCCCATACTATATTTCTTCTCTGTGCCTCTTGACAATCTGTAATCACAGATGAGGCAGGTGGCATATTTCGCGTTCACCTTCTTCTCCCCTGGAGGGATGGAAAAAAACTGCCAGATGAAACTGGTTTTTCTCTTAGAAACACGGGGCAACTCCGTGATAAATTGTTGTTGATCTGTATCCTCTTCTTCTTCTTCCTCCTCTTCCTCTTCTCTGTTGGAGATAAATTGACTGGGTGGTCCTCTCTTCTTATGAGGAGGTGGAGGTGGTGGTGGGGGTGCACCAGCTGCAGCAAGTATGGAAGCCATTGTTGAACTCCAGGTAAATGGTCTTTCTCTCACCAAGATGAAAGTCAGAGTGAGGAAAAAAGGAGGGGTTTACATGATTTGGGAAAAGCAAAAGTTCTGAACCAATGAAAAGTGTTATTTTTAGGTCACATGACCTAGTCATACATCATTTGGAAACCAAAAGTGAAATGAACCAATGAAAAGTTTGATAAACAAGTCACATGACCTGTTCCGCTTACGTTACGCGGTCCGCGCCGCGTCTCGGATCGCTTCCGGTTAGCGGTCCGGAGCACTTCCGGGAGCGCTAACGCAGCGCGTCATTAGACGCATTACGCGACAACGTGATACGTCGCGCTTCCGCGACGCGTCACAGTTCCGCTAACGTAACGTTGACCGGTTCGCGGACTAGGTCGCGGCATGAAGATGAGCTAACGGAAAGCTTCCCGGTTCGCGAACTAGAAGCGAAGAAAAAAAAATATAAAAAAAAAAATTATCAATAAACATCTAAAATATATTTTAAGATTTAAAGAAGAATACATTTTACAGCTACAGATGTTAGCTTTTAAAAAACCAATGAAATTCACAGAAAAAACCATAGGTTATAGACCATATATAGTTAGGAATTTGCATTTACAAAACCTTGAAAATTCAGTGAAAAAACCGTAGGTTATAGACCATATATAGTTAGGGATTTGCATTTACAAAACCTTATTTTACTCGCATAAAACCATTGAAATTCCATATATAGTTAGTTGCGCTAACTATATATCGCGCACCCGCAATCCACTGCTGATGATGTCACATATTACATCATTCATGACATGGTCAGTGACATCACTGATGACATCACTGATGACATCTCAAATGACATCACTGATGACATCACTGATGACAACACCCAGTGACTGTATGTTTCTGTAAAGTTAAAATATGTCTTACATATTGAAGAATGAGTGGATGTATAAGTGTCTGGATGAAGGATTTAGTAGGTGCATGACTGACTGTATGAGTGAGTGATTAAATATGTCTCACTGAGTGCATGGGTTAGTGACTAAACTGTCTTAATTTGTGCATTATTATGTCTGTTGTTCTGTAAACTGCTGCATGTGTTGATAAGTAGCTATATGAGTAACTATATGGGTTATTGATTGGTAGCCCAGGTATTTGTATGGGAGACTGAGTGTGTGTGTGGGTGGCTGGGAGGTGTATGACTGTGTGCATAGATGTGTGAGCAGTTGATTCACTAGATGTATGGTTTCAAAAGTGCATGTGGAAACAGCTGTATGGGCGGTTGACTGTGTGCATGAGTGTATTGGTGAGTGAATGGATATCTCAGTGCTACATGTCAAAGTAAGTACATATGTAAAACACAGTACAAGTGAGAGTTGACATATATAAATAACTGTGCATAAGAGCCAGTGAATGTGTGAGTGGCTGTATGGATCATTGTGAACTTGTATCAGGGATTGTATAAGAGAGTAAATATGTGTTAGTATATGTATGAATAAGTAAAGTTTGTATAACTGTATAGTTGAGGAAATGGAGGTGCGATTGATTCTTTGCATGACTGACTAGGTGTGTGAGTAACTCCATGGATGAGTGACAGTCTGTGAGTGTCTGTTTACACTGATTGTATCTAAGGTTATATTAGAGTCTGAAGAGGTTCATCGTATTATCACATGAATGATATCATCAGTGATGTGATCAGTAATGTCAAATGAGATGTCATCAGTGATGTCATCAGTGATGTCATTTGAGATGTCATCAGTGATGTCATTTGAGATGTCATCAGTGATGTCATCAGTGATGTCACTGACCATGTCATGAATGATGTAATATGTGACATCATCAGCAGTGGATTGCGGGTGCGCGATATATAGTTAGCGCAACTAACTATATATGGAATTTCAATGGTTTTATGCGAGTAAAATAAGGTTTTGTAAATGCAAATCCCTAACTATATATGGTCTATAACCTATGGTTTTTTCACTGAATTTTCAAGGTTTTGTAAATGCAAATTCCTAACTATATATGGTCTATAACCTATGGTTTTTTCTGTGAATATATATATATATATATATATATATTTTTTTTGTTCACCAAATTGCCTGTAGCATTCAGGAGGCACACGACAGGCCTCCGCCCTGCGGGCTTCGTATGCAGCTTCGTATGCAGTGCATCTCCATGAAGCGGAAACCACGTCCTCCCGGCCCCGCCCACAACCAGGCGGCGGCCATCTTCAGGCGGCTCGGGCCGCGGCGGTGATCTCGGGGGGCAAAACGAGGAGTGGGCACCCTCGAAATCGAAAAAATAAACACAAAAATGAAAGAGAGAAGCCCCCCAAGCCCCCCCCCCCAAATTTTTTGGGGGAAAAATCGGGGGGGGGTGCGCGCACCCGTGCGCGCTTGTAGATATATAATTGATTTCTCTTCTAATTTTCTCAGGAACCACTGGAGGGATTTACACTATTTTACCAAAAACTTGATCTGCGTACCAGACACTACTATTTTGACAAGTTTGGTGTAATTCCCTTCAGCGGTTCAAGCTGTAGCCGAGTCTAAAGGTCCTATGGAAATTAACATGGGGAAAACATGTTTTGGGACCCCCCCTTTTTTCTCAGCCCCCACTTGACGAATCCCCCCCAAACTTTCAGGGAAAGAGCGGAGCGGAGCAAGCCATCTTCTTTGAGAAATTTGTGAAGATTCATCAACCAGCGCCAAAGTTATTCCCAATAGAATGTTGGGGATTTCCTATGGAAACTAGGTTCTAACTATATATACCTACTGGCTACCGCCAGTAGGTAATATATATATATATATATAGATATATATATATATACATGTATATATATATATATATATATATATATATATATATATATATATATATATATATATATATATATATCTATATATATATATATATATATATATATATATATATATATATATATATATATATATGCAGTTCCACTTCCTTCGCAAAAGTGCCGGGACACCAAGACAACGGTGCAATCCAGGGGCAAAGGTAACCCTTTGTTAAATTCAGGCTCACAGTGCGTAGCAGCAACAGCCACGCAAATGCACTCTCCTTGACGAAAAAAAGATCACTCCCAATCCTTTTTGCGCATTCCAAAGTTCTTTAATTGATCAAATGCAGCATCGTGATGATAATAACCCCAACGCGTTTCGGCGATACCTTCGCCTTGGTCACGTGACCAAGGCGAAGGTATCGCCGAAACGCGTTGGGGTTATTATCATCACGATGCTGCATTTGATGAATTAAAGAACTTTGGAATGCGCAAAAAGTATTGGGAGTGATCTTTTTTTCCTCAAGGAGAGTGCATTTGCGTGGCTGTTGCTGCTACGCACTGTGAGCCTGAATATATATATATATATATATATATATATATATATATATATATATATATATATATATATATATATATATATGTGCATATGTGTGCGCGTAGAGAGAGATAGAGGGGGGTAGAGAGTAGTAGAGAAAGGGAGGTAGAGAGGTAGAGAGTAGTAGAGAGAGGTAGAGAGTAGAGAGTGAGTAGTAGAGAGTAGAGAGTGTGTAGTAGAGAGTGAGTAGTAGAGAGTAGTAGAGTGAGTAGTAGAGAGTGTGTAGTAGAGAGTGTGTAGTAGAGTGTAGTAGAGTAGTGAGTGTGTAGTAGAGAGTGTGTAGTAGAGAGTATGTAGTAGAGAGTGTGTAGTAGAGATTAGTGAGGGTTTAGTAGAGTGTGTAGTAGAGAGTGAGTAGTAAAGAGTGAGTAATAGAGTGAGTAGTAGAGAGTGAGTAGTGAGTGTGTAGTACACTAATTTACATTTAGTAGAGTGTGTAGTATAGTAGTGTAGTAGAGAGTGTGTAGTAGAGAGTGTGTAGCAGAGAGTGTGTAGTATAGAGTGACTAGTAGATAGTGAGTAGTAGAGAAGGAGTAGTAGAGAGTGTGTAGTAGAGAGTGTGTAGTAGAGAGTAGTGAGTGTGTAGTAGAGTGAGTAGTATAGAGTGAGTACCCCTCGCGCTGTTGAGGTTGCCGAGCTTTGTGTCTGGCCAACCCCTGAGGCTGTGGAGTTTGCTGAAACCCGTGCCTAGTGAACGCCCGAGGCTGTGGGGTCTGCCTGCTGAGCCCCTGTGTCTGGTTAGTCTCTGAGCTGTGTGCCTGGTCAGACCCTGAGAGTGTGGAGTCACAGCCTCCTCCTGAGCTCCTTTATCTCTGGTCAGCCCCTATGAGGGCAGTTTGCCCGACCCCTCCGTGTCTCCGCATCTCCTAATAAACGGCTGCGCAGCACTCCCAGGTCTGAATGTGGAAAGTGCACCGAGGCCTCGCGGGACAGTCCATTCTGGGGGTGTAGAGTACCCCGGGTCTCATTCCATGGGTTCTGACCCCTACGCCGCTGTCCCCGAGAGTGGAGAGAGTTTTTGCATGGTCAAGCCCTACTGCCTCTGCTCGACCTTCGCGTCTCTGCTCTCTACCTGTGAGCGCAGGAACCATTACCCCCCCCCACCGACACATCCCGCGCACCTGGTGCACAGGACTGCCACACAAATGAGGCTGCCCGAGGCCACCCTGTGGCCATCAGGAGGGCGGGCCCTTAGTCCCAGACGGCTCCCCCCGCCCCCCCCTACTCTGGTTCCACTCCTCCCCGGGCAGGAGGCGCCCAGCTGGAGGGTGGACAGGCTAGTGACGCGCGTCCGGGGCGGCAGGCAAGGCGAGGGGGTATATAACCTCCCCTCGCCATCTTACTAGCCTCTGCCGCGCCGGACGTAGAGCGTCGGGTCTCGGGACACTCTTTTTGGACTCTACTGCCGGTGAGTTCAGGCCTTGGGCTGGTACCCCCCTCCGCCTACTCCCTCTTTTGTGGAGGTTGAGTCGGGCTAGGCGGCCCGCTTAGCGACGGGCTGCTGTGGAGGTGGGGGTGCAAGAGTCGTCTTGGGAGCGCTTCCGAGGGGTGTGCGTCGTCGCTTCCTGGTCCCTGCCCGTGCCCCGGGTTGTCCTCCCTTGGGGGCGGGTCGCTGCACGAGCATGGTGGGCTCACCATGCGGGGACTCACATTGTCCGGCCATAGCCTCTACCTTCGGTGATTGAGGATCTTCGGGCCCATCCCCCTCTACCCCCTCTGCTTGGTCCCTCCACGCGGGAGGTCGAACATGGTGTAGCTTCCGGCTCAGCTGCGGGCCGCTGAGGGGGCAGGGGTCCGGCGATACCATCCAGGTCTGCCGGTCGGAGTGGCTGAGGAGCGACAGGGGCCGGGGGGCTGCGGGGAGGGCCCCAACTGGAGTAAGTTGTCCGCCTTGCCCCTGTCACCTTTTGACGCGTGGTGCACGGCCATCTCATGGTTGGGCCGCGGTCCGTGAAGGATCGGTTGAAAGGGAGCTTGTGATGTGGGCTCCCCCGTGCGTGCTCGTTCGGCCAACCATCCTTGCCCGGATATTGTGGCTGCCCCCCCATGTGTTTGACCCCTTCTGGGCGTTGAGCACCCATGTGCGCATGCGTCAGCGTTCCGAGACTCTCTGCTGTCGTCTTGTACCCCTCCCTCACTGTCGCGGCCCAATCGGGGATGTTCTGATCGGAGGCAGGGGGTGGCGCATCTAGTAGGGCTGACGGCGTAGGTTCGGAGGTTCGCGTCCCGTAGTGGCCCACCGTGCAGTCGCTTTGTTCATGTGCAACTTGGTCCCTGATCTCTCGGGGTCTCGTGGCGATCATGGTCCCTACCCCCCTTCTCCCACCTTCCAGCAGTGCACTGAAACAGTTATGGGCTAGAGAATTGGGATTACGAATTGAAACGATTGCGCTGTGCATTTAATGCTACCTGTTTTCTGCCTTTGACTATATGCAAAATAAAACAAATATTTCCGCGTTAGACAGCACTCCGAATCTGTGAAAGGACAACAATTGCAGTCGTCAGTTTGAGTTAATTTCCATTCTGGATAAAATACGGCGTCCGGGCTCTAGACAAGACAGTTCTGTTCTGTCTTTTTTACTAGAGCCCCGTTTAAATGGCACAGAAATGCGTTATAATTCCCGATAAAGATAATTTCTCAAGCGTCTTGCACTCTTCCTTGTGCCTAGCAGAAAGGGTTCATCGACATGTTTCAGTCTGCCGCTGGAAAGTGTACTAGGGGGGTGCAATAATTTCATGTTTGCGAGCAAAACACTATCAAACAACGAGAACTTTGCGGGTCTTCTCTTCAATGTGAATGTCTACACGATTTTCATAATATGGAGCCTGTTCGGCGGCTCTATTACTAAACACCAGGTTCCAAATTCAATTCTATTATGCAGTTATAACCAACCGAAGGTGTAAAGTGAGCAGACAGGGTGATTCCTTCAGCCCCTTAGTCCCCAGCAAGCCATCGATGGCCTGTTATGTTCTTCCGACTAATACGTAGTTGATTGTTGGCAATAACATGTGTAACTTTAGCGTTCGCAAGGACTCTGTCAGTGTTCACATTTTAAGATGATATTGAATGCTGACGGAGGCTTGTGCGCACAGTATGTTCTAAAATGTAAGACTTTTGCCTTCCGCAATACATATTGTTTCCCGCTGACACTTTACATGTCCCCGGGGGGCACCTTTATACAAAAACCGAGAACATAAACCCTCCTATTGTATGTTCAGCATGAAGTATATTCATTTCAATTGTTGTACCGCTTTCATGCGGCGCTGCATTTTGGCCACAATGAATAATTATATGGATAAATAAAATTCCCCATCTGCAGCCATGTGCCTGACTCGCCAGCCATGGTCCGGTCAGCAGCCATCCTGCATGAGCTACAAGGGTCGAGCCTTGCGAGGGAGGGGGGGATGCCGCCCGGGGGTGACACAGCCCAGGGGTGTTTCAACCTGGTGCCTTCGAGGGGAGTATCTCCTGCCTGTCTCGGGTGCAGTGAGTGCGTGGGTAATGGTGTTCATTAGGAAAGAAGGTTGCCTAACGACTAGGGCGGGCGACCTCAAATCTGGGGATCGGGGTTCGAGTCTCGGCATTACGCTGAACATCCTGTGATTCTAAGCAAATCACCTAATCTCCCCGTGCCTAACAGAAATGAATGTGTCCTCATGATATGCAACTGGTGCCATGTCAAGCACTCTGATACCCAAGTCGGGTCAAGCTCGTGCCATATAAAACTGTACAATACATTTTGTCTCTGCTTGCTGGGACCTCGCTCTCCAGCCCGGGCAAGACTCGTTTGGTAACTAGGTATCTATATCACGCGGGGCTGTCCTGTATGATGGGCAAGGTTGTAGAGCCGCTCGTTCAATTGGGAGAGCGTTAGTTGAGAGCTTCTCCCGGGTATCGGCTGATGACCCTTGTCTCATGCTCAGGCTCCCTCGTGCCTGGGCCCCCATCCCCGGGGGCCATGAGCGAATTATCCATGGCGCAACAGGAACCAGGCCGCGCACGTTTTCTTGGGGCCACTGGTTGTCCCCTTTGGCGCCAGTATGATTGAGGCCCCGCTTTCTCTACGGTACCAAATAATTTGTTACAATAGCGCGCAACTTTCGTTTGCTTGCACTAGTTCCCGAACGTGATCGAGGAACCGGGTTGTTTTGCAGCCCCTGCCGGGCATCCGGCTTACAGTGCTGGCCGGGTCACGAGGAACGCTTCACCCGTTATTTACCTTTCCTGGTATCTTCTCAGCATCCTTCGGCTGCTGGCTCCGCCCTTTGCGCCCACGGGGACATGCGCTTGATCACCAGGTCCCAGGGTTCGCGGCCGCGGGCCTCCGCAGTGGTTTCCTCCGGGTGTCCCTTTTTCGAGGGAATTGTTCAGCGGATTCAGTCGGGTTTAGAATTATCCAGCATCACCAAGGTCGCGAGGTCTTGGCCCGGTGGTTACTGCGGTCAACTTGGCTCGCGAGTTTAGGGTCCGCTACCCTGCGGGGCAAGTATTTTATGCAAGAAGTATCCATGAAGAGGGCCCCACCAGGAGCAGTCTGGGCTCTGCCCAGCCCATTCAGCACCTGATCCTATCTGCACACGACAACTTCTGCAGGCTGCAGACTTGTGAAGTCGCCTTTTTCCGCTATGGTGAATGATCTAGGCGGGGTTGCATTACTTGTGGCCGCCCTCCGGGTTACAGCACACTGAGCTAGATGGGCACGGACCTGCCTTTGGGCCGCACAGCTCAGATGACACCGGGAGCTGTGAGAAGGACGCTTTTCGCTTTTGAGATTCTTTGCTGAACTGTGGTTACTGGGTGTACTGGTTTCGTCCGGCTGATGACGTTCTATCTTAGTCAGGCATCTGGTTGTTACGGTGTTCCGGTGAGCGTGTGGGCACTGTAGCTATGGGTCTCTCCTTTGCTGTCTGAGGGCTCCGTGTGGGAGTCTGGTGCACTGAACGGGGGTTGGGGCCGTGGATGTCCCGAGCCTGTATGCCTGGGGTTGTGCTGGTGGCAGAGGGAGTAGCAAGGTGACGGTAAGGTGCATGCTTCTTCTGTATTGAGACCACTTCTGCACGGACCATTTGGTACCGGACATGAGGCATTGTTTCTTCATTCAGCGCGCTGGGGTTTCGGCCTCTAGGTGCTGGCTGAAGCGGCACAGCGTGTCGGGTCCCTGTAGTCTGCGTATAGTTCTCGATTGGCCAAGTGTGCCTGGGGCCTTTCCCAAGTCGGACGTTGCGAGGAACAGTGGCTGTGTGCACCGCTCCATCTTTAGTTCTTTTGTAAATGTATTTCAAATGAATATCCAGAAAATTGGCAGAGATTGACTCCAAGAAGTCAACGATTACCAGCTGTGATCAGGTGCCCCCTGCCCCAGACCCACCCAGAAAAGTAAATGCTGGCATAGATATTCTACCCACACCGTATGAGTTGACTAAAATCATTTAGCTGTTGGCTGTGGAGACAATCTAAGGCGATATGCATCAAGATATCCTTTCACCCATTTGATTTTTCAAATGACACGTGTGTGTACAGTGGAAAAGGTGCCCATATATGATTGGCAAAGATTGCGTTTTGCAAAGTAGGCTAGCATCAAAGTGTATGAGCCATGAACACACATCTTCAGTTAGGTGGTGAGATGGATGGTTGCATATTACATACTCCAATGCAATGCAAATTGTTTCATAAAGAGCTTTAGAGGGAAGCAGAGGACTGATAGGGGTACCTTAAGGCCATACCACTAAGGATATTCTTAACTCTCGACATGGGTCTTTACGGAAATGTTTACAGAGCGATTGGCATTGTAATTTTGATTCAAACTGTTTCAGGACTTTGCTTTGTCTTAAGTTATTGATCATTAGTATTGGAATGAGATTGGAAGTCGTCAGGTACCCCGCATTAATTCATGGACTGTCGAGCTTCTTTCATTCCTAAAGAAGTGGTTGGAGTAGGTCATCGTATGAAGGGGCTGTGGTAGTTTGTGTTTCAGCCTAAGTTTTTTATTTGGGCCTAAGCTGTTTGCTCATTGGGCAAGCCATGAGCGAAGTTGTTATCTCGCCTTTAGTTCAGCGGAGCGGTGATATGTATAGGATGAGAACCTGTCACATATCTCAGCCCCAGGCTCGCCGTCCTGTGCGACCCTGTTGAAGGGAAAGATTTCCCTTTCTCACATGACGTGAGCTCCCGGGGGATGACTGGGTGTCATGTGAGTCAGCTCACAGCTAGTCGTAGGTCACCCTCCTGGGCCTTGTCGGCAGCCTGTGCTCCTTACGCCGTATATAAGTGCAGACTTGACCCAGAGGCGGCTCTTGCCAAGTACCAGAAGTAAACACGATATAAGAGGATGACACTGCACCAAATGGCGGACTCTCTAACCACTTGAACATTATGGGAAGACACTTCCAAGGTCAGGGAGAATAGAACTTTTAGAATAAAGAGGCAGTTTGGAGGCCTGGGATGAGGAAGGTTCCTGGGTGGAGTGGTATGGGGTTGGTTAGGATGGGATACCTTTCACACATACCAAAGTGCAATGGTCACTATCTGGCTTAAGCATCCGAATATTGGACGCAGCTGCAAGTCACAATACTACGCTACCACCCCCTGCCAGCACAGGACTCTGCTAGTATTGTTCTTCTTCCTCACCTCTCTGGTGCTTCAGCGGCCAGGAAGCCAAGTTCACTTCTCGGGGCGCTGCTCATACTCAATGATGGCCATGCTCACACAATGCACAGAAGGGAGTGCAGTGTCAGTCATATGGGGCTAACCCGAGGTAGCGAATTGGACATTTGATATCTGGTCGCTTCAGTTTAGACATATCCAGCCGCGCTTTAGCCAGGGCAGCAGGCGGGGGGAGGTAGTTGCATAATTCAAGTGTATTGTGGCACAGAAAGTGGGCTCCACAGCGTTAGAGCCAATGGCGACAGGGTCCATTGACCTTGCATTCCCTCGCCCTTTTCCCTGGGAAAAGGGCTCACAGTAGCAGGATGTTCCATTGCTCTGGGCCGGATATACCGGGGAGCCGCTCTGCGACGGCGGGAGTCGAGCTGTTCGCACTACAGTATTCTGGGGCATCCTCCTTCTGACATGCACTAAGGGTAGTGCTGTATACAAGCGGCCCATTACCCTTAGCACATGTTCCAGCAGGCGACGCTTTACATCCTCCTGATAGGACTAGTAGGAGGCAGTACAGCGTCACGTGCAGCGAAGAATTGATGTAAATAGGCTATTGGATTTGCCTTTTCAGCTATGGTGAAACTCTTTAAGTGCTGTGCGAATATTCACCTGGGCACCTTAAATTATACAATTTTCAGATTTGTTGTCTGGGCTTACTCCTGTGGTGCTCAATGGGGAGGGGCCCTCAAAATTTTCCCCGCTTAGTTTGCGAGGGTTCACACTGATCTTGCTGGTAACCCAACACCCCTTTTGCTCATTTTCACTCTGATGGGTTGTGGCTTTGCACGGTGGGCTACTATCAGGAATGGGACACACAGCTTCACGAACACGATTCGTGTGGTTGGGCTCCCCTGGCTTGCGCCGGAACAGCCTAGTGAATAGATTTGAGTAACCTATAGTTTCGCTTGGAAGCCCCTCCCAGAGTGCGAAGTTGGCCTGATGTATGATGTCTCCAACTCTGGGGGCACCTTGCAGCAGTCATAGCAATCCTTTGTGGCGGGGTTGTAGGTCAACTTTAGTCAAGCTATCCTGTGGTAGCATGGACTAGCTGCCTCAAGGCTAACTCACGAGGGCATGTGAAGCCAGTGTTTAACCATTGCAATCCTGTGATATCAAATATAGGGACCCCACACAAGTTATATATTATAAAATATATGTAATTTTCACCAGAATGAGCCCCTGTACTCTGAATATTGAATCGCAAGCGTTTAATAAAAGCATTTTTAACGGATTATTCTGGAGACCGCGGTACGGCAGAAGTTGAATCTTACCGGGGTGTGGGTCTGCGGACGCTTTGTGTGAAGGTGTGTGGTTGGGTCTCAGTGGCGTGCGCTGGATCTCCTATTGTACAGATTACAGGAAGCGCTATCTGCAATGGAGGCCACCCTCATCAGCAATTGGTCCTTCACCTGGGGGTATGACCCTACGAACCGGGGACAGTCTGCACTAATGCTGTAGAAGAATAGGGACCCGGGGGTAAGCTGCAAATTGGTGTCAGAAGGGCTTTGGTTCGTCAGGCATGTGTTGTTTCAAGACAGGGGCATACGTCTCTTGGAAGTGGAAGGGGTCCACCTCTCACCTATTGTTTTGGACTTGTTCTTATTGGACTGACGAGAAGCTCTGCAGAGCAAGGGTTGCAGGTTCCCTAAGTAGCGAAGTGGTGGGGGGCCTGGACAGCGGCGGTGGCCGCCGGCCGGGCTGTGGCGGAGTTACAGCGCGATCTGGAAGCAGAGAGGTGCAGCACTCTACTTCAGCGGGCACATAGGGGTGCCAGAGCCTAACCTGGAACCTCACGGGAGGTCCAGGAACCAGTGTCGGCGCCCTAGTAGTCCTTCGGGCGGTTGTGTGCCTGTGCAACCGGGGGTTTGCCTAGATACGCCCCGCAAGGGGTGTGAGTAGAGTGATTACCATAATGGCGCAGCAGATGGGTGGTTCGCCACTGTGCTGCTTGGCTCATCAGGCGGGCAGGTGGCGAGAATGCGGCCTGCCCTTGGATCGCCCGTAAGATAACCCACCGTGATTACATAATGTTGTATGTAATAAACCTGCAGCAACTTTTCCCAATCTAACACTGGTGTCTGTGTGTTATTTGCGGGATGTTGGGTATGTTGGGGCGGGGGGTTTCTGCTGACCTGATGTGACTAGCCATAGTACAAACCCGTGCCCCCTGCGAGAAGCTGTTGGCTATACTAGTGAATTTATCCCAGTATCTGTCTCTCTGTTCACTCCGTCCTTCATGCTCACCTTCTCTCTCTCTCTGTCTCATCTCTTTGTCGCACGCCATCGCTCTCTCAGACACCGGCCACCCTCTCTCTCTCATTCTCACACTGCCCTCTGAGAAGAACGTCAAATTGCATTTGTACGTTTTGAGTACCCAGCATTGCCTACCCTGTGCACCCCCCCCCCGTCCACCATCCCTTGGTACACTGTTACACTCTTGCTGGCCAATGGATCTAGGGGGCCAATGGATCTAGGGGGTGGGGGGGGGGACGAGGGAGGGCACTTTGCTGTGTTTCTGGCTTCCAGCTGGTATATGGCCTAGTCTCGGCCCCTGTGCAGGGGCTGTTGTTCGGGAGAGTGAAGCTGCATCGGCTTGTGCAGTCCTGGCTCGTCTTTTACAAATACACAGGTGTGAATGCTATTCATTCTGCATGCTAGCCCTCCTTACTTTTTTCTCGGGTTTCAAAATGCTTTACTCCCTTTTAGGAAACCGCATAACTTTATTTTTCTTTTCTATGGACTTCTGTAGAAATTCAAACAAACATTATTACAAGTGTATTTAATAGGTAAAAACCATTGCCAATTACAACGACAATAGGTCTAACACAAGCGAATGCGAGACCTATTGCATTTCTAATGCTTGTTTAAATTAGCTTCAGACAAGTGTCTCTGAAAAAACGCGCGTCGTCTCCCTTCAGACACGTCCTGGACTTCTTCAGAACACCTAGGTTGTGGTGTCATGCAATATCTAGATTCACATGTATCTCCAGGGGTACCCCATTAAAGGTGGCATATACAAGGCCTTCATTTTCCTCCATGCACACTCATTAGATGGACATTTCTTTTTTACCACGTTATTTTGATCATTATTTCCTCATATATCGACCTGAGCACTAATAATTTTGAATGTATCTGGTATCGTAACATCACTTTGATCTGCAGTAATTTAGTACCGTTTCCTGTGATGATACTTTGTGTGTTGATAAATCATTGTCTGTGCGGGTGTGAAGAGCATAAATGCTCTTTAATTTTTATACCCAATCATATCCAGACTTAAGACTACCTTAGGTTTAAATCTGCGAATAGCACCTTTTTTTAGGAAGGCATTAGTACATTTTCGAGGGACTGGCAAAGCAAAGTGTTATGTTACAAACAATGCATGAAGCAGTTTAAAAGTGCGCTGTTGGAGCACTTTTAGACCATGCTAATTTCTCCTTTCATATACCATTTACGAACTAGAAAGCTTTAAAAGTGTGGATTAGCCTTATTTTGGGGTTAGAGGAGACAAAAAGACACAATTATGCAATACTTGAATTTTGTTCTCCGAATTAAAAAAATACAGTTTATCATTGTGCATAGTCGTGCGCTCAAGGAAGCCTAGCAACAAGCTTACTGAAATTGAATCTTACCAAGGAATTCAGTTATTTGCAAGAGTAGCATAGTTTAGGTAATGATAACTTGCTGTTTACAGCACACAAAATGGCACAGCTGTAGTATGCAGCACTATATAAACCTAAGTAATAGCGTGGTATAGCCAGGGATTTGCAAAACACTAATGCCTCATTTATTTGCCCACAAATTAACCCACTTAAATTGAAAATATATTGCTAATGGCAAATGATTTATCATTTAACGGTTCCTCCACATTAACAGTGTAAACATGGCACTCTTCTTAAGTGGGTTTACATTTGTAAAAGGAATGGGAAAGCGGTTCCCGCAGCGATATTATGTACTATTAATAGCAGGTATGTGTAAGCAGTTTTTTTTAACTACCCTATATGCATTGTATTACTGTGCACTGGATTAACCAGGTTTAAATATATCTACACTTTGGACAGCATGACATTGGTGGTATCCATTTTGCTGCAACGCCGTTATCCTAATTCTTCTTTATAACCTTTATTTTCGTTTTCCAAAGCAGTAAGCAGGGATACATAATAGTGAAAGAGCAATGGTCAGGTAGAGTACACAGGGGCAAAAGTTTCACTTAGGGATTATTAGAACAGATTTCCTCTCAGGAAAGGGCGCTTCAGATCGCTGCCGTATATCTGTTTGTTACTGCAAACATGTACATTATCTACCCACTTCACGCCACACAATAACACTCCACTCTGTGCCACTCCAAGCCACACAATGCCACGCCAGGCCACATAATGCCACTCCAAGCTACATGATGCACTCCACTCCCTGCAGTGCCATTCCACATCACACAATGCTGCTCCACTCCACTTCACACAATGCCACTCTACTACACGCCAGACAATGTCACTGCAATTAATGCCAAATAATGCCAGTCTGCTCCACTCAATGCCAGCCCACTCTACTCTATACCACACAGTGCCACTCTACTTTATGTCACACAATGCCACTACACACAATACCATTCCACTTCACACAGTGCCATTCCATTCTACTCCACTTGACACAATGCCACTCCCTTCCGTGCCACACAATGCAGCTCCACACAATGCAACTCCACCCCAATCCACCCAATGCCAATACTTGCAGTGCCATTTGAGTCTACTCCACTCCACACAATGCCACTCCATGCCACACAATGCCACTTCACTCTAAACAGGGCCACTGAACTCCACTCAAAGCCACTCCATGCCACTAAACTCCACACATACAGTCCTACTCCACTTTATGCCACTCCTCCAATCCATACAATGCCACAACACTAGATCCCACACAATGCCACTCCACGCCATACAATGTCATGCCACTCTACACAAGGCCACTCAACTCCACCCCAGACAATGCTACTGCACACACTGTCACTGCATGCCACACAATGCCACTCCACTCTGCACAAGGCCACTCCATGCCACATAATGCCACTCCACACAATATCCCTCAACTCAATGCCACTCAACTCCACTCCAGACAATTACAACCAAGATGGATCGCACACCACTAGCCTCTCCTCCGGGTCGCCCCTTGGCACTCTGGTACATGTAGTGCATGTAGATGGACGAGTAAAAAGTAGTTCACCACAGTTGGTGCGAGTAGTTACTCATTATCCCCAAGTTCTCTGGACCCGAGACATGGCCCGGGTTTCGGGACAGTTTCCCTCGTCAGCAGAGCAGTGTTTGGGGTGAATGAGAAGGCTGCCAAGTAACCGTCACAGGCCCTGATGCCTCTCCGGCGCGCAGGTGCGTCTCCAAGAGCTCGTCAGCTCAGGGCTCACGGGAGCCGTTTAAGTACAACCAAGTTGGATCGCACACCACTAGCCTCTCCTCCGGGTCACCCCTTGGCACTCTGGTACATGTAGTGCATGTAGATGGACGAGTAAAAAGTAGTTCACCACAGTTGGTGCGAGTAGTTACTCATTATCCCCAAGTTCTCTGGACCTGAGACATGGCCCGGGTTTCGGGACAGTTTCCCTCGTCAGCAGAGCAGTGTTTGGGGTGGATGAGAAGGCCGCCAAGTAACCGTCACAGGCCCTGATGCCTCTCCGGCGCGCAGGTGCGTCTCCAAGAGCTCGTCAGCTCAGGGCTCACGAGAGCTGTTTAAGTACAACCAAGTTGGATCGCAAACCACTAGCCTCTCCTCCGGGTCGCCCCTTGGCACTCTGGTACATGTAGTGCATGTAGATGGACGAGTAAAAAGTAGTTCACCACAGTTGGTGCGAGTAGTTACTCATTATCCCCAAGTTCTCTGGACCCGAGTGCCAAGGGGCGACCCGGAGGAGAGGTTAGTGGTGTGCGATCCATCTTGGTTGTACTTAAACGGCTCCCGTGAGCCCTGAGCTGACGAGCTCTTGGAGACGCACCTGCGCGCCGGAGAGGCATCAGGGCCTGTGACGGTTACTTGGCGGCCTTCTCATCCACCCCAAACACTGCTCTGTTGACGAGGGAAACTGTCCCGAAACCCGGGCCATGTCTCGGGTCCAGAGAACTTGGGGATAATGAGTAACTACTCGCACCAACTGTGGTGAACTACTTTTTACTCGTCCATCTACATGCACTACATGTACCAGAGTGCCAAGGGGCGACCCGGAGGAGAGGTTAGTGGTGTGCGATCCATCTTGGTGGTACTTAAACGGCTCCCGTGAGCCCTGAGCTGACGAGCTCATGGAGACGCACCTGCGCGCCGGAGAGGCATCAGGGCCTGTGATGGTTACTTGGCGGCCTTCTCATCCACCCCAAACACTGCTCTGCTGACGAGGGAAACTGTCCCGAAACCCGGGCCATGTCTCGGGTCCAGAGAACTTGGCGTTAATGAGTAACTACTCGCACCAACTGTGTTGAACTACTTTTTACTCGTCCATCTACATGCACTACATGTACCAGAGTGCCAAGGGGCGACCCGGAGGAGAGGCTAGTGGTGTGCGATCCATCTTGGTTGTACTTAAACGGCTCCCGTGAGCCCTGAGCTGACGAGCTCTTGGAGATGCACCTGCGCGCCGGAGAGGCATCAGGGCCTGTGACGGTTACTTGGCGGCCTTCTCATCCACCCCAAACACTGCTCTGCTGACGAGGGAAACTGTCCCGAAACCCGGGCCATGTCTCAGGTCCAGAGAACTTGGGGATAATGAGTAACTACTCGCACCAACTGTGGTGAACTACTTTTTACTCGTCCATCTACATGCACTACATGTACCAGAGTGCCAAGGGGCGACCCGGAGGAGAGGCTAGTGGTGTGCGATCCATCTTGGTTGTACTTAAACGGCTCCCATGAGCCCTGAGCTGACGAGCTCTTGGAGACGCACCTGCGCGCCGGAGAGGCATCAGGGCCTGTGACGGTTACTTGGAGGCCTTCTCATCCACCCCAAACACTGCTCTGCTGACGAGGGAAACTGTCCCGAAACCCGGGCCATGTCTCGGGTCCAGAGAACTTGGGGATAATGAGTAACTACTCGCACCAACTGTGGTGAACTACTTTTTACTCGTCCATCTACATGCACTACATGTACCAGAGTGCCAAGGGGCGACCCGGGGGAGAGGCTAGTGGTGTGCGATCCATCTTGGTTGTACCACTCCAGACAATGCCACTGCACGCCACACAATGCCACTCCACACGATGTCATTCCGCTCAATATTACTCCACTCCATGCATGTAGTAATTGTATAGCTCTTTAATCCCTGGCAGCACAGCAGGCAGGATAAAGTGCTGCATGACTTAACACTTATAAGGTCCGAAAGGCTATGCCAATGCTTGTTTTTCATTTCTGCTGCACTATCCTACTTTAGATTTGTTGATAGGCTTTGCCAACTTATGACAAATTGCATGGGTACATCACTGCATAAGTGAATAACACTTAGTGAATTGTTTGAGTTTGTAACTAATTCCACCATAAAAAAATTACTACCTTTCAAGGTTTGATGGCAAGTGGTACATGTGTACCAAAAATAAGAAGGGGGGACTAGGAGCTCGTTGTGGTTCAGTACCCTTGCTCCCCATGCTAGTCACAAACCAAACAGGGCGTAACTGTTCCAGGTGTGCGGGGAAATAGTCACCCGCAAACAAGAGAAAGAAGGGAAAAAAGGAAAAGAGTGAGATCTTAGGTCTAAATTTCACATACTAGAGTCAAGCACAAGTCTTGTCTTTTGATGCCCTCCCACACCCGACGACGTCATACTTCATCAGCAGGCATTTGCTCCTCGTCAGGCGGGCGCTGCAATGCCCTATGGGTCCCCCGAAGGGTCACTTTAGCGGGGATCTTTTGTTTGTACTGCCGTATGAGTGTGAGTGTGAAAAAGAGGGTTCTAAGAGAACAGTGGGTGGGTGAGTGATTGATAAAACTGGCTTAAGGGACACCAGAGTGAGTCAAATTAAATGTAAAGGTTCCCTTGTCAGGTTAAAAAATCCGTAGATTTTGAGTTACTGATGGGGCGTAATGTGCATTAGTAGCTAGAACTCGGTCAACATGTGTCGCGCTGTTTAGGTGGTCAGAACGATGTCTGGCGCTTCTTCAGGACCAAATAGCGTGAGTAAAAAAGTGAGTGAAAGAAGTTGCGTCTAGAACCCTACTCAATTGCAGATTCTCCAACCCTGTGTGCAACTACAAGGTGGCAATAGCTTAATTGTATGGCCGCTCCTGTCACAACCTAGTCTATGATAGTAGGTTGCTCCATAGGCTAGCGCGTGTGGACACCCACACCGTAACAGGAGTTTGCCGCAGGGTGCACTGTCTGTCAGCACCCACCCCTTACACGCCTGCATGCATATTGCGTTACATGTACCATATCCACTGTGACATGTAATGCGAAGGAGGCCTGACTATTGTGTATGTGCGTGTGCACGCTGTGAGAGTGTACCCCATTGTTAGACCTGGCCCTATCTTTCTTCAGGGTCAGTCCCAAACGTTTTGCTTTCACATCTCCTGTTTTGCTGCATTTTTTTTGTTGGCTTTGGGACTCTGTGCACTTTACCACTGCTAACCAGCGCTAAAGTGCTTGTGCTATCTCCTTTAAACATGGTACAATTGGCTAAACCCAATTGGTATATTAACTTCGAAGTCCCTAGTAAAGTGTAACGACAGGTGCTCAGGGACTGTAAAGTAAATGTTACCAGCAGGCCTGCAGGACTTGTGCCGCCCAGCACCTGCCATTTCCTGCATCAGAGCTGGGGCGGTAGAGTACAGCCCCCAGGATCCTATGCTTTACCGCACTCAGTTTTCGTAACAGGAGGCGCAATTACCTAGATGCGAGACCCCGCTGCGTGAGACCCAGCACCACCATTTCTTGCATCAGAGCCGTGGCGGGAGACTACAGACCCCAGGCTCCTACGCTTTAGCGCGCACAGTTTTTGCACCAGAGGTGCATTTACCCAGACGCGATGCCACACTGCGCGGGACCCAGGTCCAGCCGTTTACTGCATGAGAGCCGGGGTGAGAGACTACTGCCCCCAGGCTTCTACACTTTATGGCTCGCAGTTTTCGCACCAGGAGGCACATTTACTAAGATGCAAGGCCTCTCTGCGTGGGACCCAGCACAAGCCGTTTCCTGCATCAGAGCCAGGGCGGGAGACTACAGCCCCCAGGCTCCTACGCTTTACGGCACACTGTTTTTGCACCAGAAGGTGCATTTACCCAAACGCGAGGCCCGCTGCCCAGGACCCAGCACCAGCTGTATCCTGCATCAGAGCCAGGGCAGGAGACTATGGCCCGCACTTTACCACATGTAGTTTTCACACCAGGAGGCGCATTTACCCAGATGCGACGACACACTCCACGGAACCCAGCACCAACTGTTTCCTGCATCACAGCCAGGGCGGGATACTACAGCCCCCAGGCTTCTAGGCTTTGCCACACACAGTTCCCGTGCCATAAGGTCCATTTACACAGATGTGAGGCCCCGCTGAGTGTGACGTGCCCGGGCCAAAGGTGGGCCTGTCTGCGCCTGGCCAAGGCTGTGCTAGGCCTAATCTTTTGATCGGCTCTTCGGGGTCACAGCTGGGTCTTTGTGAAAGCTCTCATCAATGCTTGCCAAATGGAGGGGCTGTTTTAGGACATAAGACCTAATTGTGAGTACCCTTTTCGTTTGGCTAGTTATCCTGGGCACCTTTGAGAACTGGAGTAAACTTGAGCAGAATTTTTGTGATCTCTCTTGGTGCCCCCTTGGCTTTATTGGGTAATTGAACTTTTTGTCATCAGGCCCTGTTTGACTTAGGGTAATGGGAAAAAGGAAGGCATAGCCAGCAACCACTATGGGACAGTCGCACCGCACCATTGACACATTCCCAGCTAAGGCTGTGGGAGCTATTAATAAGGAGATAGATCGGTTGTAGAGACGGCTTCCCGTAGACATAGGAAGTTCAAGATTTTGTCTTTTACCTACTTTACCATCGATCCTCAAGGCCTAGGCCTTGGCCACCCTTCCCCTAGCTCCTTCTCTCTTGTCCTTAAATGTGGCACTAGTTGAGTCGACTACTCCCATGCCTACACCCCAAAGCTAGAGCCTTCCCTTCCCATCCCCTGTCCACCCCAACCACCGATCTGGCGAGTTCTACTGTTCTTAAACGGAAACTGAAGGCCAAAATGACCATGGAAGCTCCTGTGACAACTGGCCAGGGACAAGCGAATGCGACAACATGGCTAAATGCGGAGGAATTGCTGAACCACCTGGTGCCAGCTTTACATAAATTCACGGTGACTCTTACGGACCTTTTATCTCCACTTCTGAATAGATTGGATAAGCTGGAGCTAGCTTCCAGGGCCTTGACTAGTAAAATTGATTTTTTTTTTACTTCAGTGGCTAAGCACCCACTTTATCCATTGCCAGCATGTCCCTCATCAGCTGATACCATGTCCCTTGCTAATCCCCCGAGTAGCAGTGGTACTCCGCACGCTAATGGCCCCCTAAAGCCTAAGGGAGCTATGGTTCAGCATACACTGCTAGGGCCTAGCAGATCTTGCATTGTGGGAGATGGCGTGCCCCATGCTGCTCGGTCTAACCAGACCTTAGGCTTTGTACATGTTCCTTATTCAGGGGTGCAACTACTCAAGGAGTTCAGGCTCCCAGTGATTGACCGTCCCCCAGCATGCGCTCCGTATACCGTGGTTTTGTCGGGGGTCCCCGGCCTATCTGCTCACAAAGAGGAATCTACGGTCCAATTGATTAATAAAGCCTCACATCGGTTAACCCTGCACTCTTGGTATTCTCTCAGGAACTATAGTGATATCTTGATGGCGCGCAGGGTGGCGTGGATAGGTCCATCAAGGAAAGTTTTTGAGGGAGACTGTATCATTATCTCTGTACTATACCAGGAGTTATCATGAAAAATCCACTTTGGAGCATCTAAATCATTTTTCGCGGCATCATGCATTAAATTACTCCCACTGGGCTTTTTCTATAGACCTCCGCTGGGTAACTCGGGGGAGGGACCTCTCACAAGGGACAAGCTTAATGAAGGAGGCATGGGGCAGCCGTTACCACTCTCGAACTCTTATGCCCCCCTTGTGGATCTGAATGAGTTGGATTGACTTCAGGAGGTAGAAGAGACATGCCTATTCACCCCAAAAACAGGCTCTTTGAGCCAAAATGTAGAGGAAGTTAGTGCCCCACTAATATCGACTCCAAACAAGATTTTATCAGTTTTCCTCCCCTATGTGCATTCCGTAATTAACCACATGCCCCAGGTGAGGCTTTACATGCCTCTTTCTCCATTAGCCCCTCTTGGTAACATCAACTTCAACCCTGTTAGAGAATTTAGTCTTATCTCCTGGAACTTGGCAGGTCTGGCTTCCAAGTTTATGGATGACAGATGGCTACTATATGTTAGGTCACATAAAATCATATACTTACAGGACCTGGGAGACATAGAATTTTATGGATGGGCATAAGATTATCTTTTGGCCTGCGACAGACTCTATAAGGGTACATCTAGACGGTGCCTAATAATATATGTGGATATAGAAGTATGTAAAGATTTAAAGATTTTAAAGTGGGATTCTTAAGTATTCCAGGGTATAAAATTGCATATCGGGAGAGCACTTACACTTGTTATAATCAATTTTTATAATGCCAAAAGAGGGGGCAGCTCTTCCAATTGTAATTCCCTAAATTGTGCCCTACACTCCCTAAAGGAAGAGGGCAGTGGGTATACATATTTTATTTTAGTGGGGGATTTTAATTGTAATTTGCTCCCTTTCTTTGTGAAGAATCAATCGGTTGTTCAGCCTTGCCCACTTTCAGACGACCTCCACATGGAACACACCATGGAAGGGAAGGAGTTAAATAACCTTTTACTCACCCATAACCTGGTATACACCTTAGACCATTGGTACTCTGGGCCTACTTCTCAATTACTCCGGCCTATAAAGGAACAGGTTTCGCCACGATCATAGATTTTATATTTGTGACAGCACCTTTGGGAGGGGTTCCTGGTTCATTTAACATAGAGCACAATGCTTTTAGCTATCATAATCCATTGACACTTGTGCTAACAGGGCTGGGCTACTCTCCAATAGATTACCGAAAGCTCCAGGCACTTCTATCCCTCACTGATCAGAGCAGGCGCCTTCATTGGGCAGGTATAGATGTAAAGGCCTTCAACCATAGCCTTTTTTCTTCATGCCAGAAAGAGATAAGTGTATGTCTGAATCTTCACACATTGTGCAAAGAAATTTTAAGTTTGTTTTCCTCCATTGCCTAGGTATTTTCTGGTCTTTTAACCACACAGGCAGTAGGGCACGCCCTGGCTTCTCCCTCATGGTTTGACCACAAGTGCCCGCAGGCTTTAAGGAGGCTAAAAGTAGCGTTGAAACCGGTGCCCCGGGAGAAAGACAGTGTCCTTGTGCTGATACCTTTATAAAGAGACGGCGAAAGAGCACAGGCTTCAACTCCAAAAGCGGGCTTGGGAGGACTTACCGAAGCGGGCAAATTGAGGGATTCATCCATATTTTGGAAAATCATTAACAGCCCTTGCTTCGCAGAACCAGTCAATCCGACCGTGTGCCACCATATCACGCTAGATCAGTGGGTGTCTCACTATGAAAAAGTATACAATGTAGGCTGCCAGGGTGAGCGATGCATAGAGATACCTCCCAGTCTTGCGGTCTCCCCTGTTAGCTTTTCCCTGGAGGAGGTATAGTCTATAACCTCTAGCCCTGACGGTATATCTCCAGACCTCTTCCACGTTAACATAGAGGTTTTGTGGAAAAAGGTAGGGCCGATGACCTTTTTCAAAGTTGCCCGGCGCTAACCGCCTCTATTACCACTCAAGTTACCAAACAAAGAGGCAGGCGCTGGAGACTGGAAGGCAGGAAACAGAAGTTTTATTCCGACGGAGCAGAACACATCAAATCAGACAACAGGGTATCTTCTCGAGGTGCTCTAACCGCATCTCTCAGGCCTGGCCTCTTATACACAGGTTTATGATCTTTTATTACAGTTTATTGCATGTGGTACATTCTTGCAAATGCTTTGAAGTATGAAAGAACATCCTCGGAATCCCCGCTTCAGGCCCGTTCCCACACACATTTACAGTTGAAGTCCCCACCCCGGTCACAACAGGTGACGATTGTTGCGCAGCTGGACATTCCGCCGGTTCACGAAATGTATGTGGTTGATCGGATCTCATGGGGTGGGGGCTTTGATCAACTCGTGGATCCTTTGATGGGAGAAGCTTCCTACTGTATGGGGGGCAATAAACAGCATCCGCAGGGCCAGGTGGCAGCCTGGGAACGAGTAAGACAATCGGGCACAGAGGAAAGGAGGTTTTATCAAAGGACCCGGGATCATGAAAGGAATGGAGGGAGGTGTTGAGCTGGGAACAGGATGGGGTTCCGAGGCAGAGTTGCACTGAAGAGGGGTTTATGGCCCAAGGCATGTGAGAGCGGGGGCTGTCAGCGCGCGGGGGATACCTGCGAGGTCGAGAGAGAGAGAGAGTGACGCGCTGGCCGTGGGCGATGGGCAGAGAGGCCATGGTATTTTAAAATGGCTGCCGCTTACGCGCATGAATGGACTCAAAAGGGGGACAAGATGGCGCCGATAATGTTGACACTGCAGTCTAGGTTTTAACAGTCCTCCCTTTTCAACATATCTAGCCAGCTTGTCTAATCAATGTCTATCTGCATTAGATTCCTAACCTCGACATCATACAGTGCTCTCATGCGTTCCTTTCCAAAGTCCACAGTCTTAGGGCAGATACAATTCGCACATAATGAACACAGAGGCGGTAGGCATTGAATTCCTAAGCAGAACCCACATATTACAACCACAGGAATCAGGATAATGGTAAACAGTCTCCAGCCCCAGTTCTTAACAGTACTCCAAAACCATCCACCAAGCGACCATTCTTCCTGCTCCTGGTGAACTTCTGAGGAGAGTCTGTGGAGATGTGTGATGGCTTTGTACACTGAGGGTGAATTGTCCGGTATGTATGTACAGCAGCTGGACCCAATAATGCGGCATGCTCCACCACGATCTGCTAGAACCACATCTAGAACAAGGCGGTTCTGGAGAGCCACCAGGCGGACCGCTTGAAGCTCGGCTGTGTTGTTTGCAAGGATACCAGCTGTGATGTTCATTGTTGTCTCGACTGGCTGAGTCAAATGTCGGATGGCACAGCTGTTTGCCATTGGGCCCCAGAGTGGAACAAGTCCCTTCATTGCATCGAGGAACTGTGCTCCTGTAGAGTCAGCTTGTTCAATGTCCTTGGCTCGTTTTTGTCTATGGTGATTCGCCGGAGCCACATAGGTCGGAGGAAGGATGAAGGAGATAAAACAAGTGCCCCCCCAGCCTTTGGAGAGCCAGGTGTAAGCTTTTGTGCCGCAAACAAAGTACATGTTTGGAGAGGATACAAAGGAAGGTGGATCGGTGGAGTCCAAAGTTCTGGTGATGCGGCAGGCACTGCGGCCCACCAGCTGTGTCCCAAGCCCTTCTATGCACATGAGGCCTGTGACGTTGATGACAGAAAGGGCCACAGTCAGGGTGGCGGCTGTTCGCTTCCGAAGGTAGGAGAAGGTGGGTCTGGTCAGATTGTTGAACACCTGCATTTCAATTCGTTCTTTGGCAGGGATGTCCATGTGGATAGAGTCGTTGGAGGTTTGCGGGCAGAAATGTGCCTTCGTTTTGTTTCGCCAGACCTCATGAAAGAAATGCGTCATAGTTTTGCTGGAGGTGGCATTGTCCCTATAGCTCTCTTGCAGGAGGATCAGCCAAGCAAGGCAGGAGCCATGAATTGAGAAGGGTGAAGGGATGAAGGGTATCGAATGTCCAGTGGCGTGGGGTAGCAACCCATAGATCCAGCAGTTGGTGGCATTGGTGGCAAGATTGTGCTGGTGCAGCAGCTGCACAAAGGAGTTGTTCCAAAACTCCTTTCGCCTTTCTCTGAGTTGGGGTGAGAGAGAAATCAAATAATGTTCCTTCATGGTGGTAGGCTGTGCAGTGGTCAGGAATGTCTCATGAGCGGGTGCGTTTTCTTCCACAATCCAGAGTGTGGTCATGAGGAGAAGGCAGAAGAGGATCGTGATAAAAAGTGCAATTGTCTTTGAACTGTGGATTTTGTCTGTCTTTGGGTTTCTGCAGCGAATTTTCGGATGTCCGGTTGCTTCCATCATCTTCTTATCGGGCGCTTCCATCATCTTCTTATCGGGCGCTTCCATCATCTTCAAGGGAGCTCGGTAGCGGGCAGAACCAAAAACCTCGTCTGGCTTTCTCTCCTGACAGCCTTTGTAGTGTTAGGCCACCGATCTGAGAATTATGACTTAGTCAACCGTCTGCTTAGCCAAAACTCCCTCCTTTCGTTGCAGGTTATACCCTTCTCTGGATGGCACTGTGGGGTCAGGAATCTTTGCAAGTTCAAGTGTCTCTGTGTCTGGATAGCAGTTCAGTGATGGTCGGTCTTTGTTCAGGAGCTCTTCCTGGGTGGTCATGTCTTCAGTCGTCGTCAGAGTCGGGGGGATCCGTTTGCAGTGGTGCGCATGCACCCAGGTCCGCTTTCCTTCCACTCGAAGAGCTGTTCGGGTGGTGAGGAGGACTTGCCAGGGGCCCGTCCACCGGGGTTCCAGACTCTTGGCGCGCTGGAAGTTCTTGATCAACACAAAATCCCCGGGTTGCAGGTCGTGTTTGGGACCCCTGGAAGCATCTGGGATGGCATGCAGCACCTGTTGGTGAATGACAGACAGAGTTTCAGTCAATTTATACAAGTAATCAGACATTAGGACGTCCGGGACGTCGTGAATGGAAGTCGGTTTTTGTGCAGACCAGACGCTCATGGGTCGGCCGAAAACGACCTTGTAGGGTGTCAAGTGGTGTTTGGTGGGGGTGGAACGCATCGATAGCAATGCCAGTGGGAGAGCGTCTGGCCATTTCAGTCCTGTGGTAGCCACTATCTTGGCTAGTTTTAGTTTTAGTGTGGCATTGTGTCGCTCAACAAGTCCAGCAGACTGGGGGTGGAAGACTGCGTGGAACTTCTGTTTTACACCCAGCCCTTTAAAGATGAGCTGGATAACTTCGGCTACGAAGTGGGGGCCATTGTCGCTCCATAAAATTTGACAAAGGCCGTAGCGAGGGAAAAATTATTTTAATAGTACCTTTGCAGTGGCCATAGCAGTGTTATCACGGGTTGGGTATGCTTTCACCCATTTGCTGAATGCACACACCACAACAAGTACGTATTTCAGGCCTTGGCATCTGTCTAGTTGGATGTAGTCCATCTGTAGGACTTCAAATGGGTGATTGGGAACCCCAAACCCTCCCTGGGGTACCACAGTTCCTTTCCCGGGGTTATGTTGCAAGCATATCAAGCATTGTTGGACCAGACGTTTGGCGGAGTCTGTGATTTCGTCGTTGTGCCAAACTCTGGAGACAAGTTCAATCATGGGGGCTGATCCTATGTGTGCAGGGGAGTGTGCCATAGTCAATATGGGAATCAGGTATGAGTCAGGTAGCAACCATTTGTTCGTGCCTTTTGTCCGCCAGCAGCCTTCATCGTCTTTCAGTCCCACCCGTGCCCATTCAGTCAGTTCGTGTTGTGAGCTAGCCATTTGAATGTCCCTAATAGTGTCCCTAGCGTCGGTCCATTTCTCGGCTTGGGACCTGGTCACGTACATGCGTGTCGTCGTCCTATTTTCAGCTGTGGTTCGAGCAGTGATGTCGGCTAGTGCATTTCCCTGTCCAATAATGTCTGTCACTTTCTTGTGTGCCTGGCATTTGATGACCACAAGTCTTTTGGGGAGAAGGACGGCTTCGATCAGGGCGGAGACTAGATCTCCATGTAAGATGGGGGTGCCGTGTGAGGTGAAGAATCCCCTTTCCTTCCAAAGGAGCCCAAAATGGTGAACCACCCCGAAGGCATACTGGCTGTCGGTGTAAATGTTCGCTGTGGTTCCTGCTGCTAGGATGCATGCTCGTGTCAGGGCAATCAGTTCTGCTGCCTGTGCAGATCGTTGTGTGATGCGGGCTGTCTCTACTACAGTTCGGGCCGTGGTGACTGCATAGGCAGCTGAAGTGGTGCCATCGGGGAGTTTGATGCAAGAGCCGTCCACCCACAGCTCTCCGTCAGGGTCAGGAAAAGCCGTGTCTCTGAGGTCAACCCTACTTCTAGTCTGTTTGTCTGTAAGGGTCACACAGTCATGTATAGGGGACACTTTTGGATCGCTCTCCGGTAGGGGCAACAAAGTTGCCGGGTTCAGTGTGGTGCATCTTTTCAGGGTGATGTGGGGTGCAAGCAGAGTCAGTTCGTATCCAGTCAGTTGTGCACTCGTCAGGTGTTGCGTCTTAGTTTGGTTCAGGAGGGTGTCAACTGCATGGGGTACTAATACCGTGAGGGAATTTGAGAGCACGATCCCCTCACTCTGTCGGATAGAGATAGCAGTGGCAGCTACAGCTCGAAGGCAGGCAGGCAAGGCTCTGGCTACGGGGTCAAGAGTGGCAGAGAAGTAAGCGCATGGTCGTTGCTTCGGGCCAATGGACTGGGTCAAGACAGATAAAGCACACCCCTCCCTTTCGTGAGTATAGAGGGAGAAGGGCTTCGTGTAGTCGGGGGTTCCTAGGACAGGGGCTGAACAAAGGGCATCTCGTAGCTCTATGAAGGAGGATTGGCATTCAGGGGTCCAAGGGAGGGGGAAGGGGACATCTTTAGCTAGCAGAGAAAGCAGCGGTTTCACAATGAGGCTGAAGTTTGGCAACCACTGCCGACAGAAGGAGGTGAGGCCTAGTAGGGAACTGACCTGTTTCTGAGTCTTAGGGACAGGGGTTTCAAGAATGGTTTGGATCCGGTCGGGAGTAAGTTTCCTTCGGTCTTTGGACAAAAGATGGCCTAAGTAAGTGACCTGGGGTTGGCAGAATTGCAACTTCTTCTTGGAGACCTTGTGGCCATTTTCCGCAAGGAAGTGCAGGAGTTGAATGGTGGCTGTGACTGCTAGTGGAACGGTATTGGCCGCCAAAAGGATGTCATCGACGTATTGTATCAACACCACTCCATCGGGTAACTGGACCTCATCCAGTTGTCTCTTGAGGGCCTGACTGTAGATGCTGGGGCTTTCTGTGTAGCCTTGGGGTGCTCGACAGAATCTATATGAGCGGGCTTTTAGGGTGAAGCCGAAGAGATATCGGCTGTCTGGGTGGATGGGGATAGAGAAAAATGCGTTTTTGAGGTCAATGACAGTGAAGGTGGTGGCAGTAGAAGGAATCAAAGTCAGGATAGTGGTGATGTCTGAGACCACGGGGTACTGGGGTACAACTACTTTGTTGATCTCTCGAAGGTCGATGATGAAGCGGTATGCTTTCTCATCTCCCTCTCCTTGTTTCTTGATGATGGGCAAGATAGGGCTGTTGCAAATGTTGCTAACCACTTCCTCTACCACTCCTGCGTCTATTAGTGACTGAATAATCTTTACCAATGCCTTCTCGCCCTCGGGCGATATCCGATATTGTGGAAGTTTTGGGAGTATTGCGTCTGGTCGAACAGTGATGTGCACTGGGTCAATCATCATGCGTCCTACGTCCGAATCTGTCTTGGCCCACAGATACGGAGGCAGGGTGTCAAGTAGGGACGAGTCAGTGCCAGTGATAGAAAACATGCGTCGGGAAGGGCAATGTCTGAGCAGAATTGGGTTGTCGTACAGGAAAACTCGAACTCCGTCTTGTGAACATCTAATAGTCGCTCGGAAATGGTTCAGCAAGTCAAGTCCCATAATGGCGTCAGGAGTATTGGCGGAAAGCAAAAACGTCGTGTTAGTTGTGTTGTTCTCTAAGTCAAAGGGCATCGGTGTGGACAAAGGGTTAGTGGAGGGCGTCCCATCGAAACCTATCGATGTTACAAGTGAGCCAGACAAGGGTGCCCTTGGAATCAGTCGTTTAGATAGCGCACTACGTGTCACGCCAGTGTCTACCAGAAATGGAGACTTTGTACCCAGGACCTTAGCGGTGACATAAGGACCTTGCTGGTCAACATAGAGCTTGACTGGATCCCTCCCTTGCCCTAGGCAGTCCTATGCGAAGTTGTGGGCATCGTCGCAGTCAGACTGCTGGTACTGGTTCTGTCGGGGTCGGTCAAATGTATTCGGTCTGTTTGATCTATCGTTAGTCGTGTCATTTGCGGACCCCCGTTGCTGTCCTCTATTTCTCGGTCCACCCGCTACGTCCTTGGGGTCCCTTTTTCTGTTCATCTCCAACAGAACCGGACACTGGGATTTCCAATGGCCGAATCCTTTGCAGAAAGCACACTGGTCCTCGCTAATGTCCCTACGTCCAATGTGGGGTGTTGGGGTGCGGTCTTTAGGAGGTGCGTTCCTAGGGACATTTGTCTGAAAGTTCCCTTTGTGTTGCTCTCGTCCTACAGTCCCCCCTTGCAACTGCGCAATCATTACCCTCTCTTTTAAGTCTTTCTTCTTTTTCTCTGTCGCTCTATCGTTTTCATTTTTCTGGTGCTCGTAATATTGGGCCATCTGAAGGATAGCCGCAGGTTTGGAGGCCGCCCAACTACTCTCACTGGCCTGCAGTTTCTGAGAGACCTCCGGCGCCAAACCCTTTA
This sequence comes from Lissotriton vulgaris, assembly GCF_964263255.1. NCBI lineage: Eukaryota > Metazoa > Chordata > Amphibia > Caudata > Salamandridae > Lissotriton > Lissotriton vulgaris. The sequence goes on from NC_141698.1 coordinate 294,447,929, forward strand.
CATAATTCTGGACAAACAGATGGTGTCCGGTTGCAGTGGTCATGTCCTGGCCGCTGTAATCAGAGAACACTGTTTCAAACCGGGAGAAGTATTCCGATACGTCTTCCTGGGATTTCTGACGACAAGCCGTTACTATCGACCAGTCCACTTTCTTTTCTGGGATCAGGGTTTTCAATTTCTGTACAATTTTGTCTGGGAGGTCTAAAATGGCTTTCAAAGGCTTCTGTCCAGGTTCTCGTTGCCTATCTATGTCATCGAGTTGTGACCAGGTATGTCCGAACAGCTCAAGGTGGTCGACTTTCCGGATTTGCTTCCACACATCAGCTGGCAGACATAGCCCGAAAAACAAATCGATGTCAGCTAGGGTCATAATCGTCGAACCCAGGGCTGTGCCTAACTCAGTATAAAAGGCAGTGGGGTTCTTACGTAAATCGGGCAGAGATTTCCGGAACGTCAGAATATCTTGCCGATCCCATGGCTGGTAGACCCAGTTGTACACTACCCTCCCTCTTGCATCTTGGTGGTTGACATCATCGTGTGTTCCTAGACCTCGTGGGGGAACCCAGTAGGGGGCAGCCTCTCTTATAGGCATCATGGTGCTAGCTCGCTCAGTTCGTGGTTCGGTTACTACGGGTGTCGAAGGTTTAGCTTCCGATTCCTGTTCAGTGAGGTGGCGGAAAACCTCAAGCGTACGCGTAAGGAGGTCCGTCACATCACACTCGCCCTCATCCCCGATATCGACCTTTCTATACAGAGTTGTTAGGCTCTCGGGACCTTTGTCTCGATATCGGTCCTCATACGCATTCAGGGCATGATAACACAGTCGTACGGCAAAATGCCGTCTGTGGCTCCCTGCATATGAGTTAAACATATCCGTGATGTGCCCCTCACTCTCCTTTCTTTCTACCAGTGTCCTCACTACCTTGTCGATCCCTGCTCGCTCATCTTTGCTTAACCTGTTCGTTCTTGTGGAATCTGTCTTTCAGGCCTCTGGGTCATCTAACACTGTCGCTTGTGCTGCGTCTAGTACAAGGGGTTCGGCCGGCGCGGAGGCCATGGGGACCGAAGCTCTGGTACTATTCTCGTCTGTGCTGGAGGGTAGTGGGTGCTGTGATAAGGGTTGGGAAGGGGCATATGGAGGGGGCATGTAGATGATCGGAGGACCTAACAAGAGATCATCGTTGGCTCGCTGTTTCGAGGGTAATTCAGGGTAGAGCGTAGAGGGCGTTCTAACCGGACACTGGTTTGATGTCGCTAACTCTTGTTTCTGTTTGGCTTCTTCTCTCTCCTTAATCTCTTCTTCTAATTTCTTAGCAGCTAGGTGGGCTGCCTTTCGCAGCTCTTTCCCCAACCTACTTTCATTTCTCTTTTTACGCTGTTCGGTTTCTTTGCGCCACATGCCGAGACTATCGAGCATAGTGGGCGTTGTCTTGTGTTTCCCAAGAGCTGTTTCTAGCGCGCTTATTTTATCCTCGTCGAAGGATCCTATCAGTGGCCACTGACTTTTCTGATCTTTCTTCGTATATTCATGCCACAGCTTGCTATAAGCTATAGCGATCAATCCATGCTTCATGAACATGTCCTTATTAGGGGTGCCCTCCAGTGGAGCTGGATGGTTCATCTCTATTAAGCGGTCCGGGCTAAACAGGCTACCAATCAGTGGGGAGAAGACAGGCATGACGGATTACAACGGGGACAAAAGTCTGCACTACCTATCTTATCACTGCGTGCAAAGACTAGACAGAATATTTCTATTCTTCGTTGTTTGCAGGCGGTGAATACCTCAAAAGAACCAATATCGAACAGTCAATGTTCGGTCAAACAAACAATCAATGGGGAGAATAAGTAGGCACGACGGGTTACAACGGGGACAAAAGTCTGCGTTACCTACCCTTTCACTACCTGCAAAGAGAGAACCTGTTCTTCCCTGTTTGCAGACAGAGAATCTCCAGAAAACAATCCGCGAACAACAGTTCGGGCCAAACAATCAATCAGTGGGGGAGGAAGATAGGCACGACGGATTACAACGGGGACAAAAGTCTGCGTTACCTATCCTTCACTGCTTGCAAAGAGAGAGCCTGTTGTTTCTCCGTTTGCAGACAGTGAATCTCCAAAAGAACCAACAATTCAAAGAGTAATACTAGTATTATCCAAATCAAACAATCATTTCGCAATTTGTCGTGTTACACGACCTTACCCGGACCGCATGGACAGTTTCTTGTCTTCCGAATCCAGCGCCCGATCGTCCTCTATTCTTCGTGATCTTCGCGGCACTCCTGATGGTTCCCAGTCAGGACCGTAGATCACTCGAGAGAGGTCTGTTCGGAACCAGTGAAGTTCGGATGATCGGCTGCCAGACGAGGGTCTATCGGGCAGGTGCACTCCCGATCGTTGCAGTCGTTCACTCTGTCGTCAGGACCTCTCCCACTGGATCCACAAGTCACTGATGGGCCCCACGTTTGGGACGCCAATTGTGGAAAAAGGTAAGGCCGATGACCTTTTTCAAAGTTGCCCGGCGCTAACCGCCTCTATTACTCACTCAAGTTACCAAACAAAGAGGCAGGCGCTGGAGACTGGAAGGCAGAAAACAGAAGTTTTATTCCGACGGAGCAGAACACATCAAATCAGACAACAGGGTATCTTCTCGAGGTGCTCTAACCGCAACTCTCAGGCCTGGCCTCTTATACACAGGTTTATGATCTTTTATTACAGTTTATTGCATGTGGTACATTCTTGCAAATGCTTTGAAGTATGAAAGGACATCCTCGGAATCCCCGCTTCAGGCCCGTTCCCCACACACATTTACAGTTGAAGTCCCCACCCCGGTCACAACAGGTGACGATTGTTGCGCAGCTGGACATTCCGCCGGTTCACGGAATGTATGTGGTTGATCGGATCTCATGGGGTGGGGGCTTTGATCAACTCGTGGATCCTTTGATGGGAGAAGCTTCCTACTGTATGGGGGGCAATAAACAGCATCCGCAGGGCCAGGTGGCGGCCTGGGAACGAGTAAGACAATCGGGCACAGAGGAAAGGAGGTTTTAACAAAGGACCTGGGATCATGAAAGGAATGGAGGGAGGTGTTGAGCTGGGAACAGGATGGGGTTCCGAGGCAGAGTTGCGCTGAAGAGCAGTTTATGGCCCAAGGCATGTGAGAGCGGGGGCTGTCAGCGCACGGGGGATACCTGCGAGGTCGAGAGAGAGAGAGAGTGACGCGCTGGCCGTGGGCGATGGGCAGAGAGGCCATGGTATTTTAAAATGGCTGCCGCTTACGCGCATGAATGGACTCAAAAGGGGGACAAGATGGCGCCGATAATGTTGACACTGCAGTCTAGGTTTTAACAGTTTGGGCCCCTATATTGATAGTCTTAAATGCGGCAGCCTCGCAGGGGACTTGGCCTCCTATCCACTGGTATTATAGTACTGATTTTTTAAAAAGGAGATAAGGATAAGCCGCAATCTTAACATCCAATCTCCCTCATTGATGCCGTAGTCAAGGTTTTGGGCCAGGTAGTTTTATCCAGATTGTCTTCGTGGGCCACAGATAATCAGATTTTATTGGAGGTCCAATATGGCTTCCGGGAAGGCTTGTCAACTATGGACCAATGTCTTGACCTTTATCTCCTGATATCTAAATACACAGTGGCTCAACTGGGTGCTCCGTAGCTTTTTTTGGACCTTACGTCCTCTTTCAACTGGGTAAACCAGCCTAAGTTGTGGGACATACTAACCTCTTTGGGAGTGGATCCCTGCATTGTCCACCTACTCATAACACTCCATGCCCAAACGACGGCGGCAGTGATATTCTCCCATGAGGGAGACCTTACTAATCATCTTAATTGCATGTGGGGAGTGCGCCAAGGCTGTATCTTAGCTCCTTTTTTATTCTCAGTTTATATTAATGGCCTCGAGGCTGCCCTTTTGGCACTCCAGTCAGACTCCCCTAGAGTAGGTAGGAGACCTTTGCCAGGACTACCTTATGCCGACAACGCAGTGCTTATGGCACGTACGGGCCGGGGGATGCAGGTTTTAATTGATGATTTTGTGGCATTTATGGACAGGCTTGACCTGTCTGTTAATTTGACCATGTCCTATGCTTTAGTGGTGGGTTCCCGGGGGCTCGGGACAAAAAGTTTTAAAGCTATTAACCATACCCTTGTTAAGGTCCCAGCTTTTCCCTACCTGGGTGTGTTATTTGATGACCAATTACAGTGGAAATCCCTCTTAGAAGGGAAGCTGAGCAAGCTGAATAAATCCTTGGGAGCCATCACTAGCTTTGCAATTAGATTGGGGTCATGGGACCCAGAGACTATTTTAAAATTGTATAAGTCTAAAGGCATTTCTAGAGTTCTATACAGTAGTGACATTTGGGGGTATGTGCCCGCACACAGATTACAGGTGGCACAAAATATAATTTTTGTGCTGGATCTTGTGAGCCCCCCAAGGTATGCTAGTTTGGTTTGTGCATGAATAGGTAGGGGTGGTTACCTGGCAGATCAAGTGGCAATGAAACCTTTAGTGTGCTGGATAAAGATATGGACATGTGAGCATAAGGGTTTAAACTGCACAATCCTATTGTATTGTCTGGCATTGGAACATAGTAACAAAATCCTTGGATACGATACGTAAAGTAGTCTTTCCAGGCTATAGGAAGGCCAGACATTTTCTTTGCACACAACACTTTAGGTTTTGGGGACGTTAAAATCATAAAAGACTTACATCATAAATTTTTTACTATGAATCGTGAAAACACTGAGCATAGTAAACCCTCAGTGAGGGCCTATGTAATGCTAAGTTGCTTCCGGGTATCGAACCATACTTTTTGGTCCTTACTAGTGCACATAAAAAATTCTTAATCACACATTTCAGATTCAATCAGCATCATCATTTTTTAGCATTTCCGACTGGATCCTTTTTCTGTCAGACAAAAGAAGTCCCTGTTACTGCGTTCTTCAATCCCCTCAGGACACGTTACATTTTGTACTGCTATGTAAATTTTTCTCATTGCCAAGAAAATGCTTCCTCAGGCCCTTGTTAAAAAGTCTGACGTTTAGGCAGGCTAAAGTGGCACTCTTGCACTTACAGTTGTTACTTAACCCCTTTACACTGTATGCAGTGATACGTTTTTTATGGGCCACTTACAGATCTAGGCTTTCTAGACCGACTGAACCTGTGTGGCCTGTGTTGGTAAAGTTCTTTAAGCGCAAGGGTTACAGATTGTCCCTCAGAGTTTTATCAATTTGAACCGTTTTTATCATTTTATAGTGTCTTAGCTGCATGAAATGCTTTTTTATATATTATGTGGTGTATTTACCCTTTTATCGCATGAATGACTGACTGTATCTTTTATGGATGCTTTGCACCTGAATAAAGAAGGAAAACTAACCAAACTAATCCACTTAAGTACCGTATTTTCCGGCGTATAAGACGGCCCGGCGTATAAGACGACCCCCTACTTTGCTTGATAAAATTTAGGTTTCGTGCTATACTCGCCGTATAAGACTACCCCCACTTCCAGCGCAGTCCAACTTTCTATCTCCATGGACTGAGGAGATCACGTGGTACTGACACTCCCCTTCTTCAGATGAGCATGAGATTTCTGGAAGGAGAGAGAGATCAGCACATGTGGAACACAGTGGGGGCCGCCATCTTCAGAGCTGCCTGTTATATTTCAGGACCTCCTGCTGCCTCATCCTGCTGCCTCATCTGCCTGGGGATGTGCAAGCGGTTGGAGGCGCATGTGCAGGTCAGTCTAGGCACTTTTGATCCATGTAACTTAACGTTTGCTTTTTTCTAATTTGTTCATTTTGTAATTGTTCCTATTACCGGTATATGCTCGTTGTTTGGCGAGGGGAGGGGGAGCTCTGGCACTGGGCACGGACGGCGGATTAGAGCCCCCCCCCCCCCCGGCTGGGTCGGAAGCGTGGGCGGGAAATGGTGCAGCTCGAACTCGCATCCAAGACCAGCCAAGACGAGCAAGTGATCCTTACCGATCAGCCCCTCGCCAAACAATGCCTTGTGGAATGGAAAAAAAACCACGTGTTCTGCTGCAGAAGCAGTCTGACACCTTCAGGAGTAGTCCGCGCTATTGAAAAACCCATGAAAACAAACGGTCTAATTTGGTATCCGGCGTATAAGACGACCCCCGACTTTCCAAAACATTTTCAGGGGTTCAAAAGTCGTCTTATACGCCGGAAAGTACGGTATCTATTTTGGACATGTCTCAAGCTTGCCATTGCAGCCTTGTGTGCAGGTTTGAACTGTCATTTCAACCTGGCATAATAAACCTTTTGCCAGATCTAAACCTATTTAATGCATGTAGATCAACCCTAGGTTAGGCCTTAAACAGTCCAAAGCTGCAAGGTGCATGGTATATAAGCAAGCAATTGCAATGCAATCAGTCTCGCATTTGTGAAAGTTAGAGCAATTGGCATTGTAAATGATAATGTTTTTAGTTATGTTTTGCAGTGGAATGTCATAACTCGTAAAGCAGCTGAGTTTGGAATGGTGAACTAAGTTTGAGTTTTAAGATTGATTAACCGCCCTGGGATTTATGTAAATTAATAGTTTTTTTCCTATAAACGAGTATTGCGCAGGAGGTTCATAAAACCAAAAAAAGAAATAAAGAAGTAAAACACTGACAGTGAAGTCACCCGCTGACTGGTTAGGAAGAAGGGGGGCTGCAGAGGGACATTAGAGAGCTTGAATTGGAGGGCGGGTGAGAAAACACTGACGCAGATGTCGACAGACAGCTTGCTGGGTGCACAGTGCGCGCCTGTAAGGATGATAATGCCAGACCTAAATATGCACCCAATTCTTATAGAATGTCACAAAAGTGCACACATAGAATATGTCCTTGCATTCGTGCAGATTTATGGGTTTCATGAATCCACAAGAATTTTAGAAGGCCAGGAAATCATACGCCTATTAATGAATGTAATGAATGTGAATGTATGTGTCTTGTAAAGCGCACTGCTGCCATGAGGCGTTGTGGTGATGTAGACCGCTGGGGAACCCGTCCTGGCTATCCCTGTGAGATGGCCCCTACCGGGTATCTCCAAGGTGAAACCAGGCATCCCCGGCGAATGTGGAGGGCCGTTGTAGACGTGAGGCAAGCTAATGCCCAGAGTTGCCGAGTGTGATCCCTGGTTAGAGTAGGCACCGAGGTGAGAATTATCGAGTCCGCTGACCCTGGTCCACGACCCTGCCGCGTCAGTAATTGAACCCTGGTCCAGGGCCGTTCTCTGCTTCCGGGTCTGCCGCCTCTAACCAGTGAGCCACAACACTCAAATATTTGTGAACTGCATTTACCACAATCAAATATGCATGTGTAGATATGCTCATGCGAAAATCTATTGAGCGGTAACCTGTTCACTTTCCCACCAATCATTTTTTTCACTCAACCATGGAAGAAGTTTTCTTCTGCACTTGTCAGGAGTACATTTCCAACATTTCTATGTATGGGAAAATATTAAAGAAGAGCTAATGAAAGCCCATAAAACATGCAAGTTAGTAGGTTTGCACAGATTCAAAAGGGCATTCCAACCATGAGGAACTATTGCTCGCCACTGCCTCCAGCCCTAGTGTGTAGATCTGCGGAAACGTGGCAAAATAAGGAAATTGCTAGTATTCAAACCTTACTATGGTATGATCTCTGGCATAATCTGAGAGGCTATTATCAGCGATCTTATATGATGAGATTGCTGCCATAATATGTTGCCGTACTACATGCCACCAAATGGACAAGTTTACTATGTTACATGACAAGTAGATCATTGAAACAACTTGTCCCACGGCAAGTAGATATTTTATTACATTCCACAGCCCTGTATATGTGTCGGCACCATTTCACGAAATACACAGGTAAAAAGCCTTCTGTAAAAAAGGCCTTTCAGAAAATTAAATCTCAAGTCACTTTTCATCACCATCTTTGTTCACGTCTACATGTCCCTCCTTTCATTTATCTGCCCTGCCTCTTCCAAGTACACTCTGTGTCATATCTTTTAATTGAAGCTCTATTTGGAATGGGCACAGTAGGAGAAAAATGTGTTTACAATCTCTGGCTGAACAGAATTTACTGGTTCTCAGGATGTTGCTAAATTTCAAGTGATAGTAACCTTACAGGTATGCCACAGACAGATTACACCAATTTTACTATCTCATAGACCAATGGTGAACACACATTTTGCTTACAATGCATGCTTTTCGAATTGAAGATGGAAACTTATTTCCACAAAAAACAAACATATTGTGTGACCTAAAACAACGTTTTCACACAGTGATACCAAATTGACATTTTTAGTAAATACATATTGGGTGGCTAAACATAATTTCATCACTTTCAAGATGCTGCATGAACTACTGTTAAGCACGGATAGCATGTGACCAGTATTTCCATACAACACAGTCTCATTACATGGATATCCAAAATAAAAGCAATATCCAAATGATGACATGATCTGAATTAGGTATACAAAAAGGGGGGAGATCTGTCCGATAGGGAGGGCGAGAGTACCACTCAAGGGGAGTGGAAGGTCCAGCCACAGTATGCGCCCTTAAAGACAATGTGTTACAAAAGAGTACTGGGCTTTTCCTGGGGAGGGTGTGTGTGCAGGTCACAGAAGTGTAAAGTTGGGGTGAAAGATCGGTGGGATCCTACCGAGGGGTATCCATTTTGTTGGAAATAATGGCCTCACACACCCTTGCAGGTGTCATGCTTCATCATAGGCAATGCTCCTCGTTGGGTAGGCGGTGCAATCCCCAACGGGCAAGGGGCAACACCTCTAAGAGGGCTCTTTAGCTGAGATCTTTTCATCCAACTGCCTGTAGGTGAAGTGCGGGTGAGGCGCCAGGTTGGTGTAGATTGAGTAGTGAGTAAAAATGAGGCGAAGGGTACCAGGAACAAACTTTATTCAGGGGGTCCCTTGCTTCAGTTTAAAAATAGAAACTGGTCTGTACTCGCTGGAAAATTATGTTTCCTGGCTCGAGACTAGACTAGTAAGGGTAGAGGGTGGTCAACATGTTTCTCGCTAAAGCACAGTGACACTCGATTCATCAGGACCTATCAAAGAAAAAAAAATCTGTCTACAGAACTTAATCTACCTTAGTATCAATAACTCATTACAGATTATGGAATGAAATACCTTTGTTACACTGATCCTTGCCTAAATTGGGAGACAAAGGCAGCAAATCAAAACAGGTAAGGTACAACAATCAAACTAAACGTGACCTGATACACACAGTGACATACTAGTGAGGGTGCCGCTAGCATGTGATTAAAAACAGTATTGAGTACTCACCACAGAGAGCACAGTCAGTGGCATGCCCCTGTGGATGAGTACAGTTAAAACCAAATGCAGCAACATTCTGGGTGGTCTCGTGAGACACCAAACTCACCTATTGGTCATGTTTTATATGTAACAACAGTACCCAGCGGGTCGTACATCGGGAGTGAAGCCTCTGTAGCTAAGGCTAGATGTGATAAAAAGGAGAGAGAGAGAGAGAACAACATACTAGATGTGACAAACGCTGATTCGTCCTCGAGTGGCAGCCAGTGCCGGCCCTTAAGTGTGTTGGGGGAGATGCGGCACATTTTGAACATAAAGGCTTCTCGCATACATAGAGAGTTGACACGTAAAGGGAAACATGACCTAGGAATGTTGAAGGGGAGACCCATAAGTCTATGTTCCCTTAGTGTAAGATGTCATAATAAACCATATTATTGAGGCAAATCGCTGTACTGCCCAACATGGTGGCTGGGAGGCAGAAAGTGAGGCATTGCGAGGGTAAAAGTGGTCTTGATACTTCTCCCCCTGTGAAGAATCTATTGTCAGTGTGGCGGATAATGTAAGATAGGCCAACAGCCTGAAATTCTGGTTAGGTGCCCATAGCTGTGAACGTGCCCATAACGCTGATCCTCCAGTTGAATGCCCATAACAGAGACCATCGAGTGTGGTGGGTGTTGTTTAAAAAGTACTGGTGGGTTAAGCGTTACACAGTAAGCGAAAAGTTAACAAGGCTGACAAGCAAGGTTAAGCCTCGCAGTGTACCGAGGTAACTCCTGTCCGTCTTGCAGCCAAATGCCATATTTTTAGGGCACAACAGCCGCCCGAGCGTGTTTGAGCGCAGTGAGCCAGTTTCCGCTTGAATGTGTGTCTATTCCTGCCATTACCGAGCACAGTCGCTTTAATGTTGAAACGCTTAACGCGTAAATAGAAGTGTTTAAAGAAGTATGGTTCAAAGCAGCGAATAAGTTTACCGTGTTAATGTGTTACCATGCTGGACCCTACCGGGCACAATCGGTTTAGAGCTGACACGCTTAGCGTGTGATGAGAAATGTCTAAGGAAGCATTGTTCCAAACGGCGTGGAAGTTTTACGAGTTAGTGTGTTGGCCCCTTCCATGCGCGATCGCTCTAATGCTAAAACGCTTTACGCGTGAGTGGAAATGTTCCAGGAAGCATTGTTCTAACCGCGCGCTGTTATCACTTACTTCAAAACTCCCGTGTCGATGCTGATTAGCCTACCACTCTCCGCCGGGACCGGGTAGTGAGTTTCCCGTCGGCGGCCATGTATTTTATTGTGTAAAGGGGCGGATCCCGTCTGTGGGGACTACCGGACACAGCGCCATACCGCGTGTCACATGAGAAAGCTTGTTGTGGTGGGCGGCCATCTTAGAGTGGTGCCTTAGGTGTGGCCCAAATAATCAGGACAGCGGTGTTCAGAGGGTAATGAGATAATTACACCCTAATTACAGAGACGATTGAAACGTAGTGTTAGAGTCTATATGCCAACACGTGGGAGGTCAGAAAAGGGGCCTCATTTCTTAACACTCTATCATTCTCCCAACTCTAAGGAGACTTGTAGAGTAAGGTTGGCGGCCATCATAGACTGGTGTTTTTGAGTGGTCCAAATCAGTTAGGAAGTGGAGCCAAAAGGGTACTAAGAAGGCAGCGCCCTTGTAGCAGTGGTGATTGGGACGTGATAAGGGGGTCCATATATGAGTAAGTGGGAGATAAACCTCATCAATTGTAACAACCTCCTCATTCTGACTGTTAGGGGCTCAATGACCTGGCTATCAGTCACTAACCCCTCTGTGTGGAGCGAGTGCATCCACGATTGTGGTAAGGCTAATTAGGTATATCCCATTTAAACCCTATAAACATGTCTGGGTGGGGCAGGGGCACCAAAGGAGGGGCAAGGTGGTGTGTACGGGCAGATAAGTGGCAGCCGGTGGCGGTCTGCACCGGTAACCCATTTATCAGGACGGAGGGGGCCTGGTGCGGATAGCTCACAATGTGCTCAAAGGGATATCCTCGTTTAGCCCCGTGCTCTCTGAAATAGGAAAATAGCTAGAGCTCAGAAAAGAGCTCAAAACAACCACAGGGGTGGGCTCTTGGAACCAACGTTACCTAACCCCAAAGAGAACGACCCAATGACTTGTGTCACCACATTTACGCCAGCCTCCAACGAAGTCAAGAGAATCATCAAGCGCCACTGGCAGATCCTGAACACGGGTAATCTTGTCCTTGAACCACTCCGGTTCGCATTCAAAAGATCAAGGAATATAAAGGAGATACTGATTCAGACCAGACCCAAGAAAATGGGTCCTGCTTCACAAACCACTCTTTGGCAACTACCACCAGTGAAGGGGCACTACCCCTGCGGGATGTGTATCGCATGTCCCTTCACTTCTGTACATAAGACTGTCCAAATCACCGAGTCCTTCATGTGGGAATTGAGGGGACACACAAACTGCAACACATCCAACTGTGTCTACCTACTGCTTTGCCCCTGAGGGCTCCAATACGTGGGGATGACCACCCGCCCCATTAAAACCTGCATCTCTGAGCATCGAATATTTTCGTCAATTACACTAGAACTTTTTTCCTTATAATGGGACGAGCCAAACTAGGTGCAGTCCTGCTTTGTGTTCTTTGCTAAGCACAGGCTAAAAGTCCCCCTCATGACATTTAGCCAGTCGACCACAATACGGGTATGGGAGAAGGTCACAAAGACATGGATGAAATAGACTCACATATCGGTGGTCAGTCTGTTCAGAAGTGAATGGTGAAAAGAAATGGGAGAGAGAAACAGATATATGGGCTGGGGCAAATGGAAGAGCAGGCTACAAGAAGGGGTTGGGGCACTGGAACTTATCAGCGAAAAGCACAGACTAAGAACAGATTAGTTAATGAAAAGGAGCAGGATTACAAAATGGCACATGGCTGAGGAGGGGACAGAGAAAAGTAGGAGTCAAGGCATGAAGCATACGCCCCGTCACTTCCTATAATTTTATATATATATATTTTTTAACCTTGTCAAAATTTGGTAGCTTTTTTCATTCTAACATTCCTGTTTCTTTGCTTGAGGACCGTACTGCTTGCTTCTTCTCTTTCAGTCTCAGAATCTCCCATGTGTGATCCTAAATGTTGCATGTGGAGTAAGGGGTGCATTTGGTGGCTGAAAAAGAAGCTGTTTGCTACACTCCAGGTGCTAGGGATTCTCACTGATAAGTGCAGCAGCTCTGTTTCTGGCTCCTGACTACAGCTTATTTTGCAGAAGATACACTTGCTGTCAAACTACAGCCCTCTGCCACATCTTAGACCTTCTGCTCACAGCCGACTGAACCCCCAGCTGGACTATCCCTACCGTACTCCGTCCCAGCCATTTTCAAAGCCACTGACCACCTTACCTGACCCAGACAGATGCAGGCACAGAAGGCGTCAGAGAATGTTGTAGTAGTGGGTATTCGAAACCAACTATCTTGCACATGTCTGTCTCTTCAAAGGCGGCTGCTTGTCCCAAGCGGCGGCCTTATTAGAATTAGGCAATGTGACTACTGGAATAAAAAAAAAAAGATTTGCAATGCTATAGGTCTCGCATTTAAATGCAAGACCAATGGCATTGCAAACAAACTACCACATTGTCCCGGTTGCTTTGAAAGTGAAAGCGCGCATGGCGCGTTGAATGTAAACTCAATAAAGAAAATAGTGCTTACAAGACACGTTCCTCATAACAACCGAAGTAAAGGAGGGACTAACAAGCTAATTACAGAATCAGAAGTCAGCATTTACAAAGTACAAAGACACAAGCCAATGAAAAATATGGGCGTAGGATGGGGTGAACTTCTTTTCCATAGTCTACTACAGCAAAGCACCAGAGCAGCACATGAGCGCTGGCTCAGGCTCGACCTAAAAAGGTGAGGTTTTACATGTCTTAGTAGTAATACAAAATGTTTTTCATTACTGTGAGGCCTACCTCTCCAAAAGGATAACATTGGGTTACCTTATTACATTTAATAAGTAATAACATTTATTCAGGAGCAGGGAGGAATATCATTTTTGGTGTCTGAGAAATAATCATCTAAAACTCTCTTGCATAGTAAGTGGGATTTTAAGTCACAATTATGAAAATGTGACTTTTAGAAAGTCGGCATTTTCTTGTTCTAACTGTCTGGTACCTGGTACCTGCGACCTGTATCCTGTGTCACATGACTAGGTGTAGTTGGAACTTAGCCTTTGTGTATTCCTCCCAGACATTATCACAATTGAGGGTCTGAGAGTTGGCAGGGGGGCATCCTCACTTGATGTCGGGACAGAGCTGTCACCTACCACATTTGCACTTCAAGGCACTTGCCCAGCACACTCACAAACAACCTCACACTATCCTATTGTGCCCCAGGCAGACCGGGAACAGGGCAGGCAGGAAATTCCAGACACTTCTGTATGTGGAAAATTCCAGAGGTTTTTTCCACAGGGGCACCAGGTATAAAAAGGGGACCCTCAGATTCACTCTTCAGTACACAGCTGGACTTGTGGATACTACATAAGAAGGACTGCCCTGCTGCTGAGGCCTGCTCTGCTGTCTGATAAGGAAGACTGGACCTTCACCCTTCGTTCCATGCTGAATGGACTCCAAGGGTCAGCTGACGAACCTCCTGTTCTGAGCTACAGGGACACAACAAGCTCCAGAGGTCTCCATCCAATGGTCCACTGGACCTGCTGCATTCGACTTGACTGGACCTGCAACTTCACCTGCCTAATCCCTCCTGGATTTCCTGATCCTCAAAATAAGCCTACCGGGTCCTGGACCCTTGGTGTGGCATCAGTTGAGATCTTCCTTGAAGAAAAGTAGAAATCCTGAAGTTTTGGGCTCTTCACATTGCGAAAGGGCTTGTTCACTCTAAGGTCTTAACACCCACACTGACTACCAAAATGATGCTCCGGTGAACCTGACTATTCATGCTACAGTGACAATCAGCGACGACTGGCAATGTGAGATCTACACTCCACAGTACAGCATTGACAGAAAGAGTCACAGCACCTTAAACCTCAAGCAATGGCCATCCGTAAAGCCCAAAGGATATTCACACTACAGTGATGACCGTCCACAACATTCAGCCTACTCTTCCTGCTACAGCGATGACTAACCGTGACACTCTTTGCTCCTCTTGGCCTCCTCCATCACTAACGGAACTCTTTGTGCAAGAATTTAGAAGATTACTATTAGTGGAAATAACCAGTTCACTAGATCTGGCCTGCGCTCCATCGTGATCAGCCTGAACGTGTGACTTTCACCAAGCCTCTCGCGACCAGATAGCCAGGGGTGAGGCTTTGTGCTTTTAGGCACTACCCTTACCTTAAATCTAAAAACATTGAAGATCTCTGGTGCTACTGATTGGATTTTCTTTGGTATATCTTCAAATAATGTATTACATTTTACTTTATGTTTCTAAGTTGGTGTGGGATTTTTCTTGTGTTTTCCCTTTATTGCTATTTGTGTGATGCATAAATACTTTACACATGTCCTCTAATTTAAGCCTGACTGCTTTTACCAGAGAGTTAAGCACAGGCTAATTTAGTGACTGTTTTCACCCTGACAAGTTTGTGGCTGATGCTTGAGAAGGGCTCAGGCACCCTCTCAACCAACAAACCAACAGCCTGATTCATGAAGTGAAATTGCGCCCGCAATCGCTGCGAAAACGCAAATGCGGGCGCAATTTCCGTAATCGGCATTCAACAACAAAATAGCGAATTCGCTAACACATATTTGCGAAGTCGCTAATATAATCGCAGAATCCCTGCTGCTGAGCATTAGCGATTCGGAAATTGCGACACACCACGGAATCTGCGAAAATAATAGCGAATTCGCAATAGAAAATCGCTATCGGCATTCAAGAACAATCGCAATTTGCGAAAAACCCAAACATCGCTATTTGCACGGCGCAAAATAAGGACAACTCAAAGCAGGTGGTAACCATGAAAGGCATTGAAAAAAATTTTCAAATAACCGTTGACCTATCACCAACAGGGCCAGGCCTGACCAATCACACATAAGGACATTCAACAGCAGCATTAGGCTTTCCACAATGCCAGGGATGTACATGGTGGTGAGGCGGCGAAGGCTACAGCGAGCAGCACGGAGGAGACGCATGAGGCAGGCAAGGATTTACCGGCTGCGGGTCACCTTGCTGGGCCAAACCAGAGAACAGATTTATGCTAAATACAGGCTGAATGGGGAAATGATCACCTGGCTGATACAAGAACTCGACCCCATCATGCAGCACCCAACAAGGCGAAACAATTCTGTGCCCACACATGTGCAGGTATTGTGCAGCCTGCACCTCCTGGCCTCCGGCAGTTTCCAGGGCATAGTAGCCGCTGCTGGGGGGATATCCCAGCCCACCATGTCACGCTGCCTCCACACTTTTGTTGACGCCATGCTCAGCCAGCTCCACCGGTACATCACATTTCCCACGAGCCAACAGGAATTGGACCTCACTAAACTACAATTTTATAATGTTGCCCATTTACCCCATGTCCTCGGCTGCATAGACTGTACCCACGTCGCCATCTGCCCACCAGCTGGCACGGAGTATATGTACCGCAACAGAAAGTGCTACCACTCCCTCAACATACAGATGGTCTGCAATGCCAAGAGCATCATCACTGACATTGTGGCCCAGTACCCAGGGAGTACCCATGACTCCTTCATCTTCAGGCACAGCGGACTCCACACACGACTGATCAGGGGAGAGTTTGGGGAAGGACACCTACTTGGTAAGTACACTTTGCCGACAATGTCACATTGCTATGAAGTAACTGCGCTGCACAGGCAATCAACATCTGCTCCTCTCATTCAGGTGACAGTGGCTACGCCCTACGGGAATACCTCCTGACCCCTTACCTCAACCCTGCCACACCTCAGCAACGGCGCTACAATGTTGCGCACATCCGGACAAGGAACTGTATTGAAAGGACATTTGGCCTGCTCAAGAGCAGGTTCCGTATACTGCACAAGACAGGTGGGGCCATGTATTACAGTCCTGCAGCGTGCTGCCGCATTGTGGCTGTCTGTGCAATGCTTCATAACATTGCTACCAAGCGGCGGATACCAGTTGACATCTCAGGCAGTGAATCTGAGGGGGACGACCGGCCACCAGCAAATGCGCCCCATGCACGCGGGGAGAACCCAGCTGAAGGCCACAGACGTCGCAACCACATCACAGATAACTATTTCTAGCCCACCCCCTTCCCCCACCCCACATATCACAATTGCATGCTAAATATAATGATAACACAAGGCAAATGTATGCTTCAAAATAAATGTATTTCTTTGATTCACAACAGAAAAGGGACATGGTAATAACTATTTACAAAAAAAAGTACAGTATTCCAGCATACTGCATGTTATTTTGCTTGGCAGGCTTATCCTCAGCCTGTGTCCCTGACACAATGTCAATGCTGCTTCCTGCGCACATTTCCCAGCCGCCTTTGTGGCTCCTCATCCTCCTCCTGGGCAGATGGACCAGGCGTAGCCCTGGTGCTGCGCCTAGGTGGGGGGGCCTGCGTGGCAGAGTTGCTACTCACGCTGGAGGCAGCCTCACTCCCATCGTCTCCCCCAACGACAGCCGGTACCACAGGTTGGAGCAGTGGGACCACGGCGGTGGTCAGGTGCTCCAGCACTCTGGTGATCTCTTCGCAGCACTGGACCAGCTGGTGCTGCTGTGTCATTGAGCGTCGGGAGAGCTGTGTGGTGGCATTGGCTGCCACATAATTGGAACGACTATAGGTTGCCATCTGGCTCACCAGATGGTGGTGGCGCCTGCGTGCAGCACTGCGCTGCTTCCCCAGCGCAGCAGTGTTTGCCTCCATAGCCACCGCCATGCGCTCAATGGCCGCCGTCATGCGGTCAACCCGCTGGCCCACTCCTGCCACATTGCGGCCGATCTTCTGCAGCTGGAGCTGGATGGCTCCTTGCTGCTGCGACTGCCTCTGGTGGAGACGGAGCATTCGCCTCTCCACGGACATACAGGCATGGAGATGCCCTTTGCCCCTCCTGCTCTTTTGCCGCTGTGCTGCGGATGTGGCCGGGCCAGATCTTGGAGGACGAGCTGCAGGTGTTGTGGCAGCTGGCGTCGCAGGTGCCGCAGGCACTGGAGGCACATTGGTGGGGGGCCTGACCTTGGCTGGCGGTGGTCCTGCAGATTTTGCTGCAGGTAAGGTGGTGGGCCTGGCTGCTGGTGTTGCCGCAGCGGCAGGGGATGGTGGCAGGGTGGCGGGTAGGGATGCCTCCTCCTGGGCCTCCTCGACGATCACCAGCCTCTCACTGTCACTGCTATCGTCTGCACCTGTGAGGGTAAGTGGATACTCATTAGGTGCATGTGACTGTCAGACGTGCAGATGTTACATGCATGCTGGGTGACATTCCCTGGATGGCTGTGGATATGTGCGCTTAGGAACCTTTCAGGCCGCATAGTGGTACAACTACATTGTGGACATACTACGGGGCAGATTTATGAAGGGCTTGCGCCACGTGTACGCCGCCGTTGCGTGACGCAACGGCACGGAAACGTGGCGCATCCCTGCGCCCTATTTACAACGTGACGCATCTAGGAGATGCGTCACGTTGTACAGCACTGCGCCATGAGGAGGCGTTCCTGCGCAGGGGGGGCGTTCCTGCGCAGGAACGTCTCCTGAAAGTGGCTGAGTGAAATCTGTAAGATGTCACTCAGTCACTTTCAGGGCAATGCTGCGTCAAAACCCTGCGCCTGCTTGAAGCAGGCGTAAGGCTTGAGGCAGCATTGAAAGAATAGGCCCCCCCCGAGCATTGCTGGAGCTGTGTCGCGCTTGCGACGCAACTCCAGCAATGCGCCACATTTCCGGCACAGATGCGTCACGCATCTGTGCCGTTTTGGCCCCATGGTGCGCCGCATCATAAATGCGGCGCACCATGGGTGGCGTAGCTGTGGCGCACTGTGGCGCATGTTAACTGGCGCATCCCTCGGGATGCGCCAGTTAACATTAATCTGCCCCTACGTCTCCCACAATGCACAACATAGGCATGATTAAGGGCCAATGAGTGAGCCTATTTGGGCAGGGACGGTCATAAGGGACAGGGTCGCAGTCGCATGCCACTTACCTTGGGTGTTGTGGGTTGGGCGGGAGGAGTCCAGGGTGGTCACACCAACACAGGCCTCCGTCTCAAGGGTGTCCTCAATCCTGTCCTCCAGGGGGGTGTTGGGTGGGACAGTCGGTCCACCACCGCCGGTGCCTGATGACTCTCCGAGACACGCCGCCACCTTCTCCTTGGCACGCCCTCGGAGGTCGTACCAGCGCTTCTTTATCTCTTCCACC
This sequence comes from Lissotriton vulgaris, assembly GCF_964263255.1. Lineage (NCBI taxonomy): Eukaryota > Metazoa > Chordata > Amphibia > Caudata > Salamandridae > Lissotriton > Lissotriton vulgaris. The sequence continues at coordinate 294,466,565 of NC_141698.1, forward strand.
GACCTTGCCGCAACGCCAACTGCGTTCACGCTGGAGGCAATTCCGACCCAGATCCTCCTCTTCTCTTGTTCGGGGACCCTCCTTGAGTTTGCACCGAACAGCTGGGCGTGGTGGGCCACCACCCCTTCAATTAGATTCTCCAACTCCGACTCGGAGAATTTCAGCTTGCGCTTTCGGCTAGCGCTGTTGCTGGGGCCGGGCAGTGGTTCTTCAGCCATGGCGGGCGCAATTTCTGCCGGGTCGGGAGTCGCTATCGGCGGTTTGGCGGCTGCTTTCCGTCGTGTCGAGTCGGATGTTTGCGTCACTGTGGTGTTTGCAGGTGGGATTTGGCAGCTTCCTGGTTGTGATGTCATCACGGTGCTCGGAATGCGTAATCCCGTATTTCCGGATCCCGCGATAATGCGACACGCAATCCCGATCGCACGGGATTGCGAGTCGCTATCCCGTGCGATCGGGATTGCGTGTCGCAATCCCGATCGCTGGTGGGCGGAAATTGCGATTTTTCTGCGTTTTTGGTAGGTCGCTAACGGCTTTTGCGCCCGCGTGCGAGTCGCTATTTTTTCCCTGAAAAATACATGAATGCCGTTTTGCGTTTTCTCAATAGCGAGTCGCTATTATTCGCTATTAGGGACACGCAAAACGGCCCGTACATGAATCAGGCTGCAATTTCTCAAACCATGTATGGTAGTACGACTCAATGTGGTCAGATACTTCATACTGGGACTATTGAGATCTATTTTGGATGGCTTCACGTTTAACACAAGATGGCGGTTCAATACAGCTTCCCAGATAGTGCAAGTGCAACAACTACATTTCAGTGTCTCCGGCTCAGAGAGTGAAACGAGGGAGAATGGAGATACGGCTCCCACTGAAAAATCAATAAAGAACTTGTTAGAGGAGGGCTGCAGAGTGCAGATTCATTTTTCTTGAGCACTGCCTCTTGGTAAATAGTAGGGAAAAGTGATGTGTCAGATATTGGGTTAATGGTTGAGAGGGGAACGCTACTCAGGGAGGAACCACAATCCTTGTTAGGGTGAAGTCACAAGCAAATCCTAAATTAACCTATGCTCAACCATGGGGTAGCTTGGCACAGAGCAGTTAGGCTTAACTCAGAAGCTATATATAAAGTATTTATGCAATACTTCAAACAGAAACACAGTGAAAACACACCACAAAAAGGTTCCACACCAGATAAAAAAAATAGAGCCGTTTGTAATAATTAAAACAAGACCAATATGACATCCTGTAGTGAGCGCGCTAGCATGGTACGTCACGTGGTTACGTGACGTACGTTGACGTAGAGGCGCGGCAGGCGCAGCGCGGGCATTCAGAGCGCGAGCAGGCTGGGCGCAGGACATGCTTTGCGCTCCTTGTATGTAATTACTCGAATAAAGAGGTTGGCACCACTACCCGACTCCGACAGTTATTGGGGGAAGATTGTGCATCATTACAGTGGCGACGAGGGTGGGATCCCGACCCACGACCCCCACCACGCAGACTACGAGATACACGGCGGAACGGAGTGGTGGCGCAGGAGGAACGAGGAAGGCCCGAGGGTACGCACAGCGACCCCACCCTCATAGGGCACGGCAAGGAGCGCAACGCAACCATCAGCAAGGGGAACAGAGCACCGAGAGCCCAAATAGCGACGGTCGTAGAACCCTGAACAACCGAGGTAGGAAGCCAGTCACGGTCAAGGCCCACCGGCATACGCACTGGCTACTCCACCCGAACAGGAAAGGGCTGAAAGGAGCAGCCCTCCACCCTTGCTCAAGAAGGAAGAAAGAAACGGTGCACCGGGGAGCCCGAGAAGCCTGGAAGGTACGCTGCCCGCAGCCCGGGCGGAGAAGATGAATGCACAAGCGGGCTATGCGATAGCGCCAGTCCAGTTCCTTCCCAGACCAGGGGAACCGCTCATGAAATGGGAGGACTGGAAGGAATACATAGACAATTTCATAGAAGTGATGGAAGACGAAAGCGAGGAGAAATTCAAGCCGCCGAGAAAGAAACGCATCCTGCTGCTAAATCTGGGTCCAGAAGGCCTAAGGATCTACAAAAGCTTGGTGCCGAAGAAGAGAGAGACAGAGGATGACGACGTGTATGCCCACGCGCTGGAAGACCTAGAAGAACACTTCAAACCCTCAGTGTGCGTCTCAGTAGACAGGTTTAACTTCCAGCAAAGGAAGCAACTACCCGGGGAAACGGTAGAAGAATATGTGGCGGCGTTGAAGAAACTGGCGGTCTCGTGCAAATATGCCAACTGGGAAAGTGAATTCATAAAAGACCAAGTGGTGATGCACACCACGTGCACGAGCGTGCAGGACAAGCTATGGGCCGCAGGGGACACCTCCCTCAAGGACGTGTTGGTGATAGTTAAAAGGGCTGAACTGGCACGAAGGTGTGCAGCGGCTACGAAGAAAGAGATCTTGCCCAGTGGAACAGTGAACAAAGTAGATGATGAGGAACACCACAGGGATAATCAGGCACGGAAACAGCCAGAAAAGGGTCCGGACAAATGGCGGAACAGCCCAGGCAACCCCGGCAAACAGGCCGGAAGTAGCAAACGGCCTTGCTACAGATGCGGCAGTTGGACGCACGAGGCGCACGACCGGAAGTGCCCCGCGCTTCGCGCCAAATGCATGTTCTGTGGGATAGTCGGCCATTACGAAAAGGTGTGCAGGAAGAAGGCAACCAAGAACGCAGTGAAGTACGTGGCCCAAGCAGCGGAGGAGCCAGAAGAAGCAGCAGAGGAAGAGGTGATCACAGTCCTCTGCATCTACGACGAAATATTAAGCATAAACGACCAAGGCCGAGGCACCGGGGGAAGAAGAACGATGAAACCAGTCATGGAAATGAAGATCGGAGGTGTCGAAATCCAAGTGGTGGCGGACACCGGGTCGCCTTACACCATCATCCCCCGGAGTGTGTGGGAAGAGAAGTTTGCTCCGCGACTGGGCCCCGGGCTGGACAAGCTGGACATACGTCCCGTCACCTACAACGGGGATCGGATCCCCATGGCCGGGTGCAGGAAACTGATCTTCGAGTTCAGGGGCAGAGAAGCCAGATGCAAACTGTATGTCTCCGAGAAAGGTCCCTCCGTCCTAGGGTGGCTTGACCAAGGAGACCTGGGCATCAAGCTGGACCCGGGCGGCAAGGAACAGATATTAATGACGGAGCTGGAGGAAGCACTGGACACGAATAAATGGAGGAAGGAGTTCCCAACGGTCTTTGGAGGTTCAGTGGGCAGGCTCGACAAATTCGCGCACAAGATCATACTCAAAAACGGAGCTGTACCGGTGGCACACAAGGTGAGAAACATCCCGCTAGCAGTAAGGGACGACGTGAAGGAAGAACTACAACAGCTGGAGAAAAGGGGGATCATTGAGCCGATAGCCTGTGCTGAATGGCTATCGCCGTTGGTGGTAGTGAAGAAACCGAATGGGAAGGTCCGTTTATGCGTGGACCTACGTGAGTTGAACAAAAACATAGTGGTGGAGAAGTTTCCCCTTCCCCGGATAGAGGAGATGCCGGCCAGCACAAGGGGTATTCAGTGGTACTCCACCATAGACTTAACTTCAGCGTATCATCAGATAGCATTACACCCAGAGAGCCGCAGCTTAACATCCTTTATAACTCCCTTCGGATGCTATCGATTTCGCCGCATGCCGTTCGGGCTAGCCTCGGCGGCTGCGGTGTTTCAAAAGCTCATGCATCAGCTGTTTCAGGACATCAAGGGAGTGCAATACTTCCAGGACGATATATTGGTGATGGGCCATGACAGGATGGACCACGACAGAAAGCTGGAGACGGTGTTGGGCATCCTGGAAGGGAAGGGCCTCACAGCAGAATGGGCCAAGTGCCGGATAGGGATGGAGAAGGTAACGTACTTGGGCCACGAAGTCAGTGCTCAAGGAGTGACTCCCAAGAGAGAGAATGTAAAGGCGATCTGCGACGCACCATCACCAACTAACAAGGAGGAGGTCAGATCATTCCTGGGGATGGCGGAATACTATGGTAAATTCATTGAACATTTCGCCTCGAAAACTCACCATATGAGGCTGTCAACCCGAGAGAACAGCGAGTTCTGTTGGTCAGAGGAAGCTCAACGGGAGTTTGAAATGATAAAGAGCGAAGTGGCAGGGGCAATACCCCTGCAAGGGTTCGACCCCCAAGGAAGCACCATACTCACCACAGATGCGAGTGATAAAGGACTGGGGGCAGTTCTCATGCAGGACCGAGGCCAAGGGAGAGTTGAAACCATATGCTTCGCATCCCGCACCCTAAATGACACTGAGAAAAGATACAGTGTGATCGAAAAGGAAATGTTGGCGGTGGTGTGGGCCATGTCCCGGTTCCGGCAGTTCCTGTGGGGCACAAGGTTCCGGTTGAGGACCGATCACAAGCCCCTGCTCAAAGTGCTCACATCGAGTGGACATGCAGAAGCGACACCGAGGATCTCGAAAATGTCGCTCAAATTAATGGAGTTCCGATATGATGTTGAACACATTCCAGGGAACAGGAACAAAGTGGCGGACTACCTGAGTAGGGCGGCAGCGATGGAGCCCAGTACAGAATGCCCCGAGGCGGGGGAAGAGTGGGTTGCACTCACCGAGGACCTCGAAGTATCTATCAGCAAACAGGAATGGAAAACGGCATATGACGGAGACCCGACTCTGGAGAAAGTGAAGGACTACATTGTAAGAGGCTGGCCGGACAAATGCAAATTAGAGCGTGGCCTTGTCCCCTACTTTGAGGTGAGAGAGGAACTATCTATGGATGACCAGGGCACATTTGTATACAGAGGGGAAAGAGTCATACCCCCGGCAACGATGATATCCAGATTGATGGACATGTTACACGAAGGTCACCTGGGAGCGGGAAAGTTGAAACTAAGGGCCAAGCAGAATTATTGGTGGCCAGGAATGGACATAAGAGCGGAAAGACATGTGAGAGAGTGCCCGAGGTGCCAGGGCGCGGACAAGACACTGAAACCATTGCGCCCTGCCCTGGGAAAGATTGATCCCCCACAAAATCCGTGGGAGGAACTGTCCATAGACATTTTAGGGCCAGTGCTTAATGCACAAGGTATACAGAAATACATTTGTGTAATGGTGGACCGCTACTCAAAATGGCCGGAATTAAAGATTGAAGAAACAATGGACACAGAGAGGATAGTGAGCTTCATGGCGGAGACCTTCGTGAGAGAGGGCATCCCTAAGGGTGTCCTCAGTGATAATGGGCCCCAATTCCGCTCTGACAAATGGAACCAGTTTATGCAAAGAAACGGAATAGTGTCAAAACACACATCCATATACCACCCGGCGGGGAATGGTTTGGTGGAGCGCTTCAATAGAGTGGTAATGGGCTCGATACAAGCGGCTATTGCAGACAACAAAGACTGGGAGGCGGAGATATGGCACATGGTGTGGGCGTATCGGATAACTCCCACGAACACTGGCTATAGCCCTTTCCAGATATTGAGGGGCCGGGAGCCGTTCACCCAAGACAACAGGACATGGAAGGACAGAGTCATTAAGAGTGAGTGGTCACCGGCAGTGGTGCAAGCCAATATAAAGAAGGCACAAGCAGTGTATACCAAACACTACGATGCGAGGAGGAATGTAAAAGACACTGCCCTCGAAAAGGGAGAATGGGTGAGAGTAAGATTGCCCACACTACAGAAAAAGGGGGAAAGTAAGTACAGCAGGCCCCTGAGAGTTGTGGAAATCAAGGGCCGGGCGGCGTTGCTGAGCGATGGAAATGTGTGGTCGCAGGATCGCATGGCCAGGTGCAATAAAATACTCAACTGGAGAAGAAGAGGCAACGTGGAAGAGAGTGAGAGCAGCAGTGACCACTCCAGAGACTACGGAGGTGAGGGCCCGGACTATGGCGAAAGTAGTAATGAAGATCAAGAGGCAAGTGCAGAGTGTCAGCCGGAGGAAGATAGCAGTCGGAGTGTGCCTAGCACGGCCGCGCTAGAGAGTGGACAAAGGGAAGAAGCAACGACTGCCAGTTCCCCGGTAAGACTGACGAGAAGGGGCAGGGCGGTGGTCCCCCCAGTGAGGTTCAGAGACTATGATATGAGTCAGGACTTGTTCACATCATTCGTTGGAAAAAAGGGAGATATGTAGTGAGCGCGCTAGCATGGTACGTCACGTGGTTACGTGACGTACATTGACGTAGAGGCGCGGCAGGCGCAGCGCGGGCATTCAGAGCGCGAGCAGGCTGGGCGCAGGACATGCTTTGCGCTCCTTGTATGTAATTACTCGAATAAAGAGGTTGGCACCACTACCCGACTCCGACAGTTATTGGGGGAAGATTGTGCATCATTACACATCCAATCCGTTGAACCGGAGATATGCATTTTTAAAGACTTCTGTGAAAATAGCTACTCAAAGTGCCTACTGCTGATACCTGGCTGCGCCAGACAGGGACAAAGTCACAATTTCAGACCGACCCCAATGCAGTGTGTGCCTGCTACAGGGACCCACTTAGGCACACTGAACCAGAATACCTTAAATCCTGGTTGCAGAGCATTGTGAGGTCCTGCACCAAGGATGCATCGTGCAGCCAAGGCAATGCATTGTCTCCAAGGTGTTTTGAGGCTGTGATGCAAGGCTCTGCATCATTGTCAAGGATCCAGCTGAAGAGGGCTTGTGATGTGAAGCCTGGCTTCTATAATGTGTCATGCAGTTAAGGCAATATGTTGGATCTGAAGAGCTCTGAGGCTGTGATGCGAGGACCTGCATCGTTGCTGAGGCTGTCGTCAACAAGATATTTGCGATGCAGCTGCCGGCGTCAAATATCCACCACAAAGGTGGCGGTTCCAATTCGGGCTGCAAGGTTGAGACTGAGTCCTTGTGTCAAGAGAACCATTGTCGCAGAGGCGATGCATTGTTTCAGCTTGGGATTGCGTCGCACAGATGAGGAGATGTGTTGGTTCTGCTAGGTTCACAGATAGGCTGACAGAGCACCTTCAGGTCCACTTCCACGGGTTCAGGACTGAGGTGACACCACTTGGCAGGGTAGGATTCACAGATGGTAGAGGCCAGGTGCTGGGTTCAAGGTTGTTGGAGCCTTCTGTATCTGAGGCTCAAGTCAGGAAGCAATTTAACTAGCCCTTGGAGTAACTTCAGGGTCCTGGGTTCAATAGATGCAGGTCCATTCCTTCTCATTCAGGCAACAGGGCAGTAGGTCAGCATAGCAAGGCAGCAGTCAAGAACCGTGGCAGTATTTTCAGTGGCACAGCTGTCCTTCTTCCTGGCGTAGTATCCGCTGGTCCAGAAGTTTACTGAACGTTTGGTGTCTGAGGTCCAATATTTGTACCCAGTTCTGCCCTTGAAGTGGAAGAAACTTCTAGATCTTTGCCACTGATGGCTTCCCCCCCCCCCCCCCCTGACTCCAGATTAACTACAGAGGGTATGGAGCTCTTTGTGTGTCAGCAGGGCACAGCCTATTCAGGTGTAAGGAGGGTTGTGCCCATCTCTATTGTGTGGCTGTTTAGGAGGAATACACAACGCCTAACTGTCATGTACACCCAGTCATGTGACCCAGAGACAGGCCACAGGCATAAAATGGCTAAAACAGGAAAATGCCAACATTCTAAAAGTAGTATTTTTAAAATTGTAACCAAAAATATGACTTCACTATAAGAGACACCAAACTTGAACTGAGAACCTGTTCCCATATGGAATTTACAGCCTATTGAACTTAATACGATGACACCAGTGTTATCCTGTGGGAGAGGTATGCATTGCAGTAGTATATGCAAATGTAATAGTTTTTCACTACCAGGACATGTAAAACTTACAAATATGAGTCCTACTTTTTAAATACACTGCACCTTGCCCTCTGTACTGTCCAGAGAATACCCTTTGGATGACATATGTATTAAACAGGATAGTTGTAATCATGCCAAAACTTTTTCTATTGGGACAAAATGGCAGTTTAAAGCTGCACACACAGCCCTGAGATAAATTTGAAGGGCTACTTAAGTAGGTGACACAATAAGTGCTAGGGGCCTACTTGTACCACTTAATTTAAAGGCCCTGCAAACATGCAGTACCACTTTATCAGGGACTTATAAGTAATTTAAACATGCCGATTGGGATAAGTCAATGTTACCATGATTTAAAGAGTGAGCACATGCACGTTAGCACCGGTTAACAGCTGCAAAGTTCACAGACTCCAAAGGCCAGCAATAAAGAGATCCGAAATAATGAGGAAAATCACCCTAAGGCTGACAGGTCTAATAGGGTGGTACTTCAGTTTTTGTTCAAGCTGAGGAAGTTTTTAGGCATGGGCCATTCATTTGTATATCTCTGATTACTGCTTCAGAATGGCTAATGACAGACATGTGTGAAGATCTCCCACTTCAATGTCCTCTTGTTTTGGATGGTCCTTGTTTGGAGCCAACAACATTGATACCTGCTGTGATAGCAGTAGCTGTATCAGTGGAACAGCCAAAAAATTACATTTTGACTGACATTATTTAAATGATATATGGAATATGTGCTAAAGAGTGGGATTGCAACCAACCTCTTGTTTCCAATTTTTATTTCTTGATACCCAAGGAAAGAGAGCTCAGCACAGTACTCAAAGGACTGGCGTATGCATGATAGTCCGTCTCCCAGTTATGAAGGGGCATTCCCTGAAGTCTGAATTTTCTGCTGTATGAGGCGAGGGTGGTATCGTGACTAGAAACTTGCCTGGAAAGAGAGGAAAGGAGTGTGTATGCCATACATGAAGAGTGTCTATCCTGGAGAAGAAGCCCAGTGTGTTAACCATCCGAGAGAGCGAGAGACTACAAGGGAGTAAAGCCAGGAGCAACAATTATTTTGTGGAAGGTGTCCCCCAAACTCTGTGGTAGTGATGGTCACAGAAAGAGAAAGGGTAGTGGGGTGGTGGTGGCGGGTAGTGAAAGTGCAAATCATAGGAATAAGAAAGGAACAGATAGATACTTTGAAAATCACTGGTAAACAAAGACCAGACAATGTTGACCTGTCCACCACCCCACTACCCTTTCTCTTTCTGCGCACAACCTATGTCTATTGAAAGGAATCTAATACTTATTCAAAATAAATGTCGATATATTTTTGAATATCATTGGGCAGTAAATCTTTCTTTTCGTCTGTGTGTTCTCTTGAGATGTGCATGCATAAAGAGGTATTTAATGCATGCATGAAGAAACTTGTGAGGGTATTAGATACCAGTGTTTTTCCATTATACACAACACACATTGTGTAAAATTGAATTGAATTCTTTAAAGGCATTGGTCAAGGACCATTTTATTCATTCCCGTACTGCACCCAGGTCCGGTTGACTTTTGGGTTACCCCATTATCTATAATGGCTATGTATGCCACCTTCATACATGAGTGCCAACTGCCAAGAAGCAATTTAGTTCTGTACTGCATGCAATACAAGCAAAATAAAAATAAACCTCAAGAGCCACCGGGTTAAATCTATACATGCAGCGGTCATACATTTCGAGCTGACACCTAAATACATGAAAACACATTTTAAGAGCTCATAGAAGTTAAGCAGGAGGACTTTCTGCAAAGCCTTTAAAGGGTTTGTCAGGTTTGTATTGAGTATATTTTAAGCTTTAAAAAGATAACATTCGTTCTTTGATGGTTTGAACTTTGATTTCCACCTGGTCGGTGCAAATATTGAACATAAACATGATTCAATATCTGCAAAATGCCATGTTTGCTTCGGATGTCACCAGCTGAGAATGCTTCGTGAATTATTGGTAAGGTTTACTGTGGGGCAGAATGAGAGGGTGGAAACCCGCGTTCATGGGGATATTTTAAACCAGGTCATCTCAAAACGAGGCTGGAAATATAAACTAACTGAATGAATGAAGGGTAACGTGTAGGCTTTTTGCGAACGAGCCTTGTTTCAAAACATCATAAATTAACGAAGGAAAAAGCCAATGTGAAAGAGATTTGTTGACAGCACAGGAGATGTTTTAACCTTTTCCTGAACGGGTAGATGGGTAGGGAGTCACTGGTGTTATTTATGACTGTATGCAGCCCTGGAGGCTGTTGATGGGAGACCATTCCATTCCACACGCAGAAAGGATTGGACAGCCCTGGACGACTAGCCAGTACAGAGACTATCTTGCAGCCGGGGCCAGTGCACTAAAGAAACATCTACGATAGGGTGAAAACTGAGGGGTATATTCAGGCCCGGCCGTGCAGGGCGTTATACCGGGGCGGTGACGTCAGGCAAGGGAGGGTCAGGGTGGGGGGTTGTAAAATGCGGGATATGGACCATTTCAGGTAAGTACAGAAAAAAAAAAAAACGAATTTCGTTGCCGACGCTGCATCACATTTGGCGATGCAGTGTGGGCAACAAAATTCATTTTTTTTTTCCGGTACTTACCTGTAATGGGCCATATCCCGCATTTTACAACCCCCCACCTTGACCCTCCCCTGCCTGACGTCACTGCCCCGGTAAAACGCCCTGCACGGGCCGGGCCTGGGTATATTTATAGCTGTACCGTGCTGCGTCATTTAAAAAACACTGGGATGGGCCGTATTTTCAAGAATGCCGCACACCCCAGTGCTTTCCCTTGCACAGGTACTGAAAAAAGGATGCCTAGCGCCAACTCAGACACCCTTGCTCCATGGTACAAGAGTGCCTGCTTTGCTGTGTGGCAGAGAATGAAATGAAAATTGCATTTATATAGCGCATAAACTACCCTGAGGCCTCGCAGCGCTTAAAGATGATTGTTTATGTACAGGAAGGGACACCTTCCCGCACATAAACAATCTTGAAACACAATTTGGTCTGTCTATATGTGCTGCAGAATGCAGCACACATAAAAAGAGAAAAAAAATTAGGAGGATAAAAAGTACTTCTTGTTGCGCCAATCTAACACCTAATAATCAGTAGGGTTAGTTTTTGATGTTGCCTCAGATTTACAGTTCCTTGTAAATCTGGGGCAACGTAAAAAAGCAATGGGTGTTGCAGTGGAATGCCCACAGCAACACCAATTGCCTGCCCCTTTCATGCAGATACCTGCATAAAAGGGTACCATGCAATGTGGCTTAACGCTGCTTTGTAAATATGGAGCAGGGCATTGCGCTACCGGAACATCCTAAAAAGTGATGCTCCAGTGGCGACAATGCCCTTGTAAACATGCTAAAGCTTACGCAGCTGTATCAGAGTGCAGTGAGTCATCTTAACCCTGCCTGTACATATTATAGACATTTGCAAAAAATTCAAACTAATGCAACCGAAAAAATGCAGATGTCGTGTGTGTTTTCAAATGAAGATGCATATACAATAGTTACTTTCAGCATGTTAAATGTAGCTATCTCTTTGGTTCAGAAGCTAAACAAGTCTTACTTTAATAGAGGACCTCACACAGTCTTTGTTAGATAGAGCGTTGTGTTAGGTTTAGCATCGTCTTCATATAATAAGATAATATGAGAGGTAATTTTCTTCTCTGGTTCTGGCACATAACCAAAAGATAACTCATAAATAAATTTGCTTTAGCTTGCAGCAATGATTTAAAAAATAGTTTTATGGGTCAAGTAAGGTTTATGCCAACACCAACGTATATTGTTCCCAGTATTAACGAAGTTGAGTAAATAATAAATAAATAAAACGAATTACATTGCGCACATTGCAATGCCAAATCGACGATGCAGCACGCAATGTAATTCGTTTTATTCATTTATTTATTTACTGAACTCCGTTCTGCCCAATTCGAGTTTACTACCCCCCACCCTGCCCCTGCCCCGCCCAAAGGCCAGTAGCACTCCCTTGAGGAGCCGCCACTGGTATCCCCGACAATGCCACTTCACACCTACACCTACGCTGCTGCTTTCACCATGGTTTGAGGGCACCGCTTGTACGCTACATGACGCACCATCCTGATCCTGCACTGCAGCCTTGGCCTACCGAGGCCAGCGCCATTGACTCCAGTTCGTCAGCCGACAACATTACTTCAGCAACGATGACGCCACTGCTGGCACTGTCACCTGCCAGCACTGCATCACTTTGCACCGCAGCCCTGGTCGCACCAACGCCGCTGGATGACTGTCACCGAGCCACTGCCTACACTGCGACCTGAGCGCACAGCTGGCCGCACTGCAGCACTTCGCACCGCAGTACCCGACGCGAGCCGACGCCAACGCTCCCGACTTCAACTGCGAGGAGTTTGATCTGCAACGCGTGTAACTTCAAGTGCCCGACAACTCCTGCACGACCTCCAGAACCGACGCCTGTGGATGCCATGCTTTCAGAGCTCAACGAGAGGTCACCGACACCCTGAATTTCTAAAGGTACAGTTTTGCGGGTCTTCCCGAAACCCTAGTTGCCCAACGTCGCCGATGCCAGCCAGAACTGTTTGGATTTGTTGTTCATGACACCTTTATAGCCTCAGATAGAGCTATCGACTTCAAGGATCTTTATTTCAAGATTATTTTGATAACTGAATATTTCTAAGCACTGTATTGTGGATTTTGGTTTATCGTTTTGGTCTTGTTTTAAGTATATAAAATATTGGATATTTTTCTAAACTGGTGTGGTGTCCTTTTGTAGTGTTTTCACTGTGTGGTTGGTTATGTGCAAATGCTTTACACACTGCCTCAAAGATAAGCCTGACTGCTCGTGCCAAGCTACCAATGAGGTGAGGAGGGGTTATTTTAGGAGTGTAACTCATTTATCCTGACTAAAAGGAAGGGTTCCTACTTGGATAAAGGTGCAAATCCTTGCCAACTAGAGACACCCATTTCTAACTGATACCATGAGCTCTTGTATTGGCCAAGTGAAGAAGGATCAATGCATTTCTCCAGGATGCCCTGTACATGGCGGTGATTCATCTAAAAAATTACTTCTGCTTCAAGAATTTCTGGTGGCATGTTTTTTGGTTGCTGGTTTTAACCACCAGTGGTGATGAGACCTGAACGTTGGGAAGCAGTGTTTCTCAAATCGTTTCATGGGTGCCAGCTATTAAATATCAGAGAGTGTGGGTTATGGGCATTTGGTTTCTATTGCCAGTGAAGAAACCTGGGTGTGCATCCTTTTCTTAACCCAATGTGTCAAGATTGTATACAAGGGCTGTTTTCTCACATGGTGAGAAGGCTCTTAAGTGAAGCTAAACTGCGGAAATGGGACTGCACTAAACACACATTGTTTGCAACACTTTGGGTAAGGTCTCTGTGGTGAAGAAATTGTGAACATTCTTGTTTTGCATTGAAGGATATGTGGCCCAGGATTCGCTTTTTTGAAGTACTTGGCAACAGATAATCAGGAAAGTGGTCTTGTGAGCCCCACCAATCAATTACTACTTTGTGAGCTTGCATCCATTTCTAAAAGTAACAATGTGTGACCCCTTCTCAACTCTCATTGGTTGTAGCAATCAAGATAGTTTGAACCTAATAGAACACATTAAAGAGTGCTTTCACGTTCATAGAAGAGATTTCCCCTTCAATTTACTATTGTCTTCCATTACAAAATATTTGGTGGTTTTACAATAGGCTATCCTTGTTAACAAGTTTGTGAATCCAATTCACGTCTATAATCCAAGTCTAAATTCAGTGATTCTTTTGGGTAAATTACCTCCAAAAAACAGAAACGTTTACTATTTATTAAAATACATTTTAATATAAGACAGCAGAAGCTGTAATTCAAGAAATGCAGCAACAATTGATTACAATAAGGGCACTGCAGCCTTAATTTAAAAGAAAATCTGAGATTAAGAAATTCATCAATCACATATAGTATATTTCATCCTCGGTTTATGATATAGTGGGCGGAAGGAAGTACACCTCAGTCTCAGCAGTTTGTCCACAATGGAAGCAATATTTGGAAAGCAACTGGTTTCTAGTCCACATAACTGTAAATACACAATCTAAAACGTAAGTACAATAAGTTAGAACATGTGATTCAATGCTATTTAAATATATTTCCAATTGGGGAAAGTATTTAGGACTTTAAAAACCTCTGTGAGGTTGTCTTGAGTAGTTTGCAACAGACATCTTCGATTGTTTGATTCAAAATATATTTGTATTACTGGACAGGCCTACGTGACAATTATAGACTCCAGGTTGTCCGCATATTGACTGATACTCTTATTTTAAAAAGAGACGGCCTGTCAGTTTGTATGAGGCCTATTTGTGTATAGCAACCCTGAATGATGAAGATCCAATCTTTCGCACATGCACCTTTCTTAGAATTGCTATTAGAACACGGAAGTCCATGTTGGATCCCTGAGACTTTGGTATAATCGCAACATGTTTTAATGGTTTTAGTAATATTCTTCTTTTATTTTTTCTTTTCTCAATGAAGTCATTTTTAATTGGTAGATTTACATCATCAAACATTGTGTGATATTGTTGTATATTTTTAACCCGTTATGTGTTCTCAAACTCCCAGAGTTTCTTCTGTTTTTGTCATGACATTGTGCTTTTATAAGTAACAAGGTACCCGAATAAGGTTTATGAACTGAAGTGAACTGACTGATACTCAATCTTTCATATGTGTGTATATAGGAAAAGCACTAATCAAGATTTGTGTACTGCTAATATTCAAAATCTTAATAGGGCTCCAGTGTAAAGTTCCTCGAGAGTCTAAATCAGTACAATAACAGCCAAAGTATTGCAGAAGACTCATTGTTCCAGAGTCCAAATTTAATAGCCATTGGAATTGATGGCGTACTTGATGATAATAGTAATACATTTTTCAAATACCTTTCTGAATTTACACTTACTCCCCATAGGTATGACCCACATAAGGCAGCTAAGATGACAGGTGCAGCTAACCTTCATGCAAATCCTAGCATGACCTAACTCATCTCCAGCCCAGCAACATAAAAGGGCCTATCCACATACTGCCCAATACATAATGGCTGCCAGACAACCGTGCAAAGAGGGGAGAGAGCATCCATCAACACGTTTGTGTCAAGAACTCATCAGCGGCAGCTGTGAAAAGGTTTCACCGTTGGGAAAGAAGACAGACCTTTGCACTCATTTACCCATTCATTTTTTTTTTTTTTTTTTTATTGAACCAGGACAGTAAAAAGGATACACAGCAAGTTATGATGGAGACACAACATATTATCATCATATACAGTACGAGCAGAACAATAAAGAGAAACAAGAAACAAATACCTACTGCCCTATAAACTAAATGCTGCCACTTAAGGTCGGACTAATTCCAGCCTTCCAGTGAGAGACCGGGCTCCAAATTGAATCTCCCAACTTCCTGGCTTTCAGTCCTCTTGTAGCGTAAATTGACGTCTCGAAGCTATATACCGCTAAAAAGCGGGCTAGCCACATCTGGAAGCTGAGGGGATCCGAATCTTTCCAGCGTGCGGACAAAATAATTCTTAGTACCGCTGTACCAATAAATACAAGTCTTTTTTCGCCTCTTGATAACTTTAGAGAACTATCATATCCCATTAAAAATAAACAATCGGAATCGGGGAGTCTGTGACCAAATAGTACCTCCCAGAAGTCTGACATCATACTTTTAATTGCATCCAGCTTGCAGCAGCGACTGAACATATGAATACTGTCAGCAGGACCCATTGCACATCTGGGACACAAATCATTCTCTCTTTTTCCCCAAGCATGTAGCTTAGCCGGGGTATAGTACAAACTGAACATGGTTTTATACAACTGGGCTTTGAGATTACTAGACATAAGAAGACGGTTTGTCAACTCAATGCCTTTATACACATCAACATTTGGATTATCCAGCTTCCCTGCCCACATTACTTCAATTTTCTCAAGATCATCCTGAATTTTAGTCATTAAAATATCAAACAGTCTGCCAATTCTGATCTTAAATCTTCCCAATAAATCAAACAATTTAATGCTTAACATGCCGACTGTTGATTCGTTAGCTTTGAGTTTAGCAAACAGTTGTACGAATTTAAGATAGTCTCCATTAAGTAAATTATATTTCAATTTTAGATCCAGAAAGGTAGTTTCAAAACCTTTGACCAAAAAATCATTAACCGTTTTGATACCGAGCAACTCCCATTTTTTAGCTATAACATCAAAATCTATACCAGATGTGAGAGTCGAATGCCACAAGGGTGTATACCTATTGATTTTACTAATATGCATATGTTTAATAATCTTATTCCAGACCTTAAGGGCACTGGTTATGGTTGCAAATTTACCATTATTTCTGTAATAAAAAGAATCTGTATATCGCAAAAACAAGCCTTCCGCATTCATTTACCCATTAATTTCAACACCATTCAAAATGTAATTAGATTCGACAGGTAAGACCTCAAACTTACCAGTGTCAGTAAGTGGCTACACAAAGTGGGCATGCTGGTATGAACCCTTTCATAGTATACTGAACACAATATTATTAATAATTCAGTTTGTAAAGTGCACATCTGCTTCAGAGGTAGCGTCCAGGCGCTAGCAGCTTGTGGAGCAATCAGTATTGAAAACAGTTTTTAAAAAGTGTGAAAACATCAGGTACTTAAACAGAAAAGTCTTGAGTTTCTTATAAAGGTAGATGTGGAAGGGGCAGACGTAAACGCTGGGGAAGAAACCTCCAAAGTTTAGCTGTGAGATAAGGAAAGGATCTTCCCTATCTTCTAGCTTTGCGAACTTTAGGGTCTTGCAACAGCTTCAAGTTGTTGATTCTGAGGGTCCTAGCTAGGAAATAAGGTTTGAGCATGTTCCTTAAGTGCTGATGTTATTTCTGGTCTAAGGCTCTAGATGCAAAGGTTACCGCCTTAAATTTGATGCGCTTGATCAATGGCAACCAGTGCAAGAATTTCAAATAAGAAGTAACTGACTGCTGATAAGGTGTTCTCAGGATCAATCGAGCAGTTGCATTTTGAATAATCTGGAGACACTGAAGCCAATAGGCCGGAAGGCCCGAATATAAACTGCTGAGACAGTTGAGTCTAGAATCTACAACCGTATGGACAATGATCTTTCGGGTATAGACTAAATGCCACATTCTTTTTAAAGACTTGAGTTTGGCAAAACAAACAGAAGAAGTGACCTGGATTTGAGGTGCAAATGAACAATTGGTATCTAATAACATGCCCAAGGCAAGAGGACATGCAACATTGTTTGCATTGTGGTCAACAATAATTTGCATATGATCAGTTCCTGTCTGTATGGGTGTAAATCATCTAAACACCAACAGAATGGTATTTAACAATGGATATAAATAATTCACGTACCATATAAATCTCATTTTGAGTTGTAGCTTTAAGTGGAAGGTGATTGTGTGATTGTGTGATTGTGGGTTCGGAGCTCACTTTGAGAGAGTACGCAAGCTGTACCTTACTAGCAAGTCAAAATGTTTGTGTGGTTGTGTGATCTTGTACAGACTGCACATGACCAAGCAAGGTGGGCTGAAGTATGTCTTTTGGGGTAGCGCCAACACTGATTTTCACATGGTTGATACTTTTCTCTAATGGCACAGATAAGCTGAACAATGATCAAAGCACCTATTGCTTTGATAACACCAAGCATTCTATCCATCTTTGTATAACGGCCACAGAAGAGATCAGCTGTATCATGGATAATGGAGGACTTGTTGCGATTATATTATTAGATCCTTATGCAATATTTGACTCTCCTGATTGACAGTTTGACTCATATCGGAATCAGAGGAGTTTCTCTCTCCCTTTTAAAATCTTTTCTGAACAGACAGTGTCTTTAACCGCATCGCTGCGGCGGTTATTTTTACGCTGCGCGGCTTTTTTCCAAAAGCCGCGTTAGATGACGAGCTCAGCTCGTCATCCGCACACGACCACCGTGGCTCATCATCAGCAGCGAAGGGGTTAAAAGAGTTCGAATTCAAGCACTTCTCATTGTCCTGCAGCATGCCGCAAGGGTCCTCATTGAGCCCGACATTATTTACTGTGCATGTCACGCCCCTTGCAAATCTGACTAGATCGTTTGGTTTTTCCCTTGTATCATATGCCAACGATACGCAGATTGTGGTGTCTTTCTCCAATACCTAGGACACAGCGGCACTTAAGACTCCATGATTGCATGTTGGCTGTAGAAGACTGGATGGGCAGAAACTGTATAAACTGAATTCCAGCAAGACAGAGGTTCTCCTTTTTGGCAAAGAAACCACCTGCTGGACACCCTCTTGCTGGCCGCAGAATCTAGGGTCGTTACCTGTTTCTGTCATAAAGGTTAGAAATCTGGGTATCCTGACGAGCAATAAACTTACCTTTCGTGACCAGGTCAAAGCCACTATTTTGACGACTTTCTATAGTCTCAAGTTAATCAAAAAGATTTTTCCATTTATTCCACCTTCTCTACAAGGAACAATAATAACAGCATTAATATTGTCTAAATGAGATTACTGCAATGGGATGTATTTAAACTTACAGGTGCAGTACCTAAATTGATTGCAATCTCTACAGAATGCTGCTGCTAGGCTCTTGTTCGGCTTTACGGGTGCTTTATTTGCTCCCGGTCAAACAAAGAGTTAATTTCAAAGCCCCATGCATCACCTTTAGAGCTGTGCTGGATCTTGGTCCAAATTACCTTAAGGACAAGCTTAAATGGTATCTACCAGAGAGGCCCCTCTATTCAAGCGAAGCAAGAAATATTAGGATCCTTAACATCATGCGCGCGGCCGCTTTTCCCGCTGTGCGCTGAGTTTTTAAAAAACCCGCGGTTCATGACGAGCTCAGCTCGTCATGAGCGTACGACAGGCGTAACTCATGACGAGCTGAGCTTGTCATGAGCGTCGAAGGGGTTAAGTTTAGAATCGCCTCCTAGGGCAGAAGACGTTTCTTGACAGGGGCTTCTAAACTTTGAAACTCAATGCCACTGCATAATAAATCTCTGACAAACTTACTTTCCTTCCATAAGTCACTGGAAACATGGCTTTTCGAATATTAAATGTGCTCAAGCACTCTGACACTCAGTAGAACCTCTTCTGGGTAACTGTTCACGTTTTATCAAATTAATTAACATAACATATTCAGCTGTGGCAAGTTCACGAAAACCAGCGTTTTATAGTTTAGGATCCGTGATCACAGCAGGGGATTTATAGAGAGTGGGCATGGCAAGTGCCTCCAAGAAAAGCCATTACTTGCAGATTCACAACATTGATGTGAGGCGGGCAGTTTGTTAACTCGGATAGACTCGTCCCCAGTGATTAAAATTGCTCTGACTTACTGTGAAGAGAAAAAGACAGTTTTCTGTGTGCATAGTATGTTGCTGTTTTTTTATCCCTAAGTGGCATTCCTAAACCGAATGCACCTGCTGGCACCACCTTGCAGCTTTCATAGCAACCGGTGCACACACTGAGTGCAATTTACACTTGTATGGAGTCCAGGTTCCTGTTGAGATGTTTCTAGGAAGGAGGAAAAGAGAATTAGGAAAATCTGATCATTTATTATCATTAATGTCTGGCTGCTGTTTTTATTTTTCATAAAAATGGAAATGTACATTTCGCAGGATATAAAGAATGACTGCGTGATGGTTTTGAAACCATGTGACTTAGGGCCATATGAATGAACACATTTTCCCATAGACACAAAATGGGTAAAACCCTTTGATACATCTGGCCCTAGATGCTGGGGGAATCGGTCAGCACCTGTAAAACTTCCAGAAAAAAAATCTGGGTGGTAGGAGAATGAACTATTGAACGTCTACAAAGTCAATAACACGTTTGGCAAATTATTTTCAGTAACAATTTGTTTATTCAATTAATCGCAGCACATTTGTGGAGGAAAAGTCTGCAACGCTTCTACATGTTAGTTTTAACAAGAATTCTGCTCTTTGTTGCTTTAGATTGCGGGGAAGGACATGGAGTTAACTAAGGTTTATATAAACTAGAGTTTTAATACTGAAGGGGGTATTTCTGGTTAGTTCTAATGATAACTTGTTTTGTGCCCACTATTCCGCATTTTCGCTCTTTTTAAGAACTGTAAATAACGAGTATTAACCAGTTTACTGGCATCCCGTTGATTACCCTCGGACTTACTGAAGGCTGAATTGCTCTTGTGCTGTTCTGATTGCAGATGATGTCAGCGGCCATTTTGCCCGATGCTTCTGTACTGTAAATATCAGGTTCTGTGATTACCCAGTGTAATACCTCCCTGTCCTTCCTCTGGGTTGCCTATTGTCCCGCCCTCCCACGGCAATAAAAAAAAAACATTGGCAAAGCCAATAGGTCTCACATGCGCAACATTTATTGGCTATGTCAAGTTTTTAGCCATGTTATACAGCAATGCAGCATGGCTAAAAGTAATAAAGTCGAATGACGCAGCCAGCACTGACTACATCATAGTACTTAAAAAAAAAAAGTATTGACAAAAATGCAGCACAGCAGCCGTGCTGCTGTACATCAACGCTGAAAAGAACATTGCCTAAGACAACAGCTCTTTGGTACCCAAGACCAATTGGTTTTGCCAGTGCTTGTGGTGAATGCAAATATGCTCGTTCAGCCAACTACCATGAATCCTAAGTTTTCTATTTTACTGTTAGCTTTTGACACACTGATCATTTCCTCTGATTTATTTCTATATATCTAATATGTCTCATATTACAGAAAATCAAGTAGCTGAATGTCATACTCCAAAGAGGAATAGCCCTCTGTATGGCACTAGACAAGGCTAATAAAATACCATGGCTGGTTTATATCAAAGAGACATTCCAAAAACTTGGACGCCCAGAACTGTATACGTCCCCAAATTTGATACAGAAGGGTGACCTAGAGTGGATTAAGATTTACTATGTGGGTTTAGTGGAAGAAGAACGTGAGGAAGTGGAACTGTTAAAACCATCTGTCAGAGCAAATTATGTTCTGTTGACTTCGCCTCTCCTTGAGCCCTATTTAAAGATAGCGTCAATTCCCTTCCATCGTCACCTTCTCATTAGATTTAGATTCAATGTAATCCATTTTTCTCTGGGTCATTTCCCAGTTTTGGGTAAATCCGATTTGTCCATCCCCTGTAGTTGTGATAATTTCTCTAACCAAACTCTTATGCATTTTATTATGTTTTGCGACCACTATACAGATATCAGGAAACAGTTTCTGGTACCGCTGCTGAGAGAGGCGGGGTTTGTTCAAGTAAGGCCTGCACTTATGTATTTACAACTCCTAGGCAGCACCCGGGTGATCTTTGGGGTTGCCAGTTTCCTGGTGGCTGCTGTGCGTAATAGAGTTAAAAGAATAGCGGCAACTGTTCCCAAGGCCTGATTGCATATCTCCTGTTACTGATTTTAAATTTATGTTTTGCTATTTTAACTATTTTAACTTTTAAAAAAAAATGTTAATGTACTTTTATGATGAATTTGGTTTAATGTGCTTTTATTTGGAGGAATGAAATGCTGTAATCGCTTTTATGATTTTAATTAATCGAATAAAGTGTTTCTTGACTTGACTTGACTTGATTGAGTTATCAAATGATGCTAAGAACAATGCAAAGCATGTGGTGATTGCTAATGTGATCACATGACTGGGAGTCAAAACTAGGGAATGTGCCTCTCTCCTGCTGAAAATGAGAAATGTTCTGCTAATATTTCATCTTTATGCAATCGTTCTTCAGAAGCGTGGTCCTTGCCATATAAACAAAGAGTTTAATCACTTTTGAAAAACTTGTTCTAATTTTTCCTCCTTTGTGAATAAACAGACCAAATCTAATATAAAAATGGATTTATTTGGGAAAATTAAAATGTGGTGTCATCTAAATACAATTATGAATTTTTAAATGATATTTTCCCATAACACACATTTGTTTTTGTCGCTACTTCAGCCGCCATGTACATTATTGTATTGCACTGGCATGATCAAATATTATTTTTGTATTTATTAGGCCAACAACTGCATTGCTAAGGGATCCAGAAAAAAAAACCAGAATATTAAACATGTGTCCTACTTTTGAGTAATTAGATCAAGTCAAGTCAAAACCACTTTATTCGATTAATTAAAATCATAAAAGTATGCTATACATGTACATAATTTAAAAAAAAATTAAAATGACTATTATACAGATAAAAAATATTCATTAACAATAAAAATTCATAATCGACCACAGCATAACGTTAATACAAATTCATTGTCTGTTAATTGAGGGGATCAATCTCTTGTACAGTTTTTTGTCTGACCCTCTTCTCTCTAACAGACGCTGCAAGAAAGCTGGCAACACAGAACATGGTTAATGGAGATTCTACCAATTGTAAAAACATTAAGGCTGGCTTGCACTGAGTAAAAATCATACTTTTTAACAATGGAATAATAAATCTTTTCCTGGCATGTTTATATAGTGAGCAGAAAAACATAAAGTGCGTAGTGTCCTGAGGTGAAAAATCGTCACACTTACAGGGAGGAACATCTTCAGGTCTACTCCAACCCTCCACGTCCCATAGGAGCATATGTATTTGGTTAAACTGTAATTTTGTCAACAGCCATCTATGGAACGGATTGGTAACTGTTGTCAGATATAGTGACATTGCTGGAGACAGGGTTACCAAAACATGCCC
Source organism: Lissotriton vulgaris (assembly GCF_964263255.1). Classification (NCBI taxonomy): domain Eukaryota; kingdom Metazoa; phylum Chordata; class Amphibia; order Caudata; family Salamandridae; genus Lissotriton; species Lissotriton vulgaris. The sequence goes on from NC_141698.1 coordinate 294,489,021, forward strand.
CCTAACAGAGGATTTACAGAATTCTACTCCCTCCCGCTCGGCCTCTCTTAACTTAATGAAGTTTATTTTTACCCACTCCAAATCAGCCTTACATAGGGATTCTGGGTTAGAAAAAATATCTGGTCTCCCCATGTATGCAGCTAACATTTCTATGTTAGACAACCACTGGATTTTATTCCTATTGTCCAACCTGATGCAATCCTTTAAAATTTTATGATTTAGGGAGAGATTAGAGTTTATCCAGATTCTAATCCATAGCAGTAATGGGGCTATTTTAATTATATCTGCTATATAACCAATCCCAAGTTCCAGGTGAACAGAGTAGGAAGCGGTTGAATTTGGAAGGCCAAGAAGAGAACGAAGGAATTTATTTTCTTCCGTTTGGATCATATCATTTTTAATATAACCCCAAATTGGTGCCCCGTACCTTACGATAGAAATGGTCTTGGCTTTATAAATGGTTACTATTGCCTCTACCGGCTTCCCTCCCAACCTTTTGGCAAAACCTAGTACTGCCGCTGAAGAATTTCTCGCGGAGTTTGCCTTTAGTAAAAGCTGGGGGGACCAAGAACTTTTATCGTCGAATACTACACCCAGGTAAGTAAATACCTTCACTCTTGAAACTTCCTCTCCCCCACAAAAGAAGGTCTTAACTTTGTTTTTTGCAGGCCCCAGTGACATGACATGTGATTTACCGTTGTTTACCACCAAGTCCAGTCTTTTCATAAAATCCCCAAACGAATCCAGGAGTCTTTGCAAACCTAGAGGGGTCCTAGCCAAAAGGACAGCGTCATCCGCGTATAGGAGCACCGGAATCACCTCCCATACGCGGAATGTCCGGCGACGCTGCCAACAAATTTTGTTCCAGGCCATTTATGTATAACGTAAACAACATAGGGGCTAATATGCATCCTTGTCGTACCCCCCTACTGGACTTAAAGCTGGACGTACACTTCCCCTCGGTCGTCATCCTGATGGAGGCATTCAGATCTTTGTGGAGCTCAGCCAAAAAGTACACAAGGGACCGGTCAAGTCCCAATTCCAGGAGCATTGTCCACAGCTTTGACCTATTGACTAGGTCAAAGGCTGTGGACAAATCCATAAAACCCAGATAAATGGAGCCCCTGGCCGCTTTGGTATATTTGGCTATTATTAAATGGAGGTTCAGACATTGGTCCTCCGTACTCCTCCCCGCTCTGAAGCCATATTGGGCATCTGACAGTATGTTGTTGTCAGAGGCCCACCCTGTTATTCTTGCTAGAATAACCTTCCCTAGAATTTTTATAGAGGAGACCAGCAAGGATATGGGCCTATAACATCTAGGGTCAGCCCTTTGGCCTTTCTTGAACACCGGGATAATAGTCGACTGGGACCAAGATTTAGGAAATCCTGCAGTGGCCGAGGTATTAAAAACATTTGTCAGGATATTGGCCCAATACATTGGGTTGGCCTTGTACATATCCGCAGGGACTCCATCTGGGCCTGGAGCCTTCCTCCCTGCAGAATCTTCAATTGCTTTTATGACCTCTCCTATGTGGAAGCTAACTGGCATAGAGGGGGACTCTGGGCCTTGACCCGGAAACATTTCTATATCAAGGTGGCTGCCGTAGATCTTTTCAAAATGGCTCAGCCAATCCTCCTCTGCGATGTTAGTTTCCAACACATTATTTTTAGTATTAGAAAAAAGGGGCGTGTTGATGATAGACCAAAATTTTGCACTATCTTTTAGTGTCGCTTTATCCATAAGTTCAAGCCAAGCATTATGTTTAATTTCATTTTTTCTTTCCTGCACTATTTTTTTATACTCTTGTCTAAGCTGTACCACCAGAACTTTATTCCTGGGGCGATCCTGGAGAGCTTTTTTGAGGAGGTTGTGTGCTTTGGAACATTTATGGTCAAACCAGCCCATGGCTAAGCTATTGGTGACAGGTCTATTTTTAATAGTAAGTTCTTTAGCTACTTTAGAACAGATAGCTTCATACGAGGCTATTACTTGCTCCCCCTTAGAGTGTTGGTCACCACAGATTTCTAAATCTAGAGCCGCCTTTAATGTAATGGTGTTAAAAAACTCGTCTGGGATTACCTTGCTCCATTTTAGCCTCCTCCCCTGATCTTTTGCTTTCACTTCAACCACCGCCATGTGAGGGGTGGATGTATTTAAAAAAGAAAGTCCATCTATCATTTCAATTGCCACTGGATTATGGTCGCTAAAGGTTAACGGTATAGCATTATAAAAAACAACATATTTTAAAAGTCATGGGGACAAGAATATGTAGTCAATTATTGTGTCACTCCCCCCGCCTGTAAATGTGGGGACACAAGAGCTATGATCAAAGAAGCCTGGTTCGTACAAATAATTATTAGATAAAAGTTTCTCCAGTGCTTCCCCCTTACTTGAGTGCTCAAAGTGTTGCGGGGATGTAAGATCTGGCCCATCAATGTCAGTTAACAAACAATTATGACTACATAAGTGCACATTAAAATCGCCTAACAAAATATATTGGCAGAAAGTGGTTTGCTTTAAAGTGTATGTACTTAAAAAATCCGATATCCATAACAAATTTGCATTCGGAAATTCCCCTTGCTGGGAGTTATAACAGTTCACCAGGATTAATTTCGTATTATTAGTAAATTTAACTTCCAAGATAAGAAAATTATTAGATGAACAATCTATCCTGCTGACTGACCCTCTTAAGTTCACAGAAACCAGAAACACCAAACCCCCTATATCTCTCCCGGCCACTGATTTTAAGGCTGGAACAAAGTATGACGTAAAACCGTCCATCCAAAAGTCACATTCTATATCCCAAGTCTCCTGAAAAGCCATGATGTCATATTGTTTCAAGAAACTTAGCCACGAGGTATTATCTCTCTTGGATCGTAGACCCGCTACATTCTAGGTTAGCATCTTAATCATTGACCCCTTAGAGTTACCGTGGGTTACTTTCGTGCAGTGACTAGCACTAGGATTCGTAGATGAAGGAACTAACTCCTGAGGTGCAAAACCGGTACAAAGCTCTTTCCTAATTCCCTCACTGGCCTCTCGTCAATCACACATATCCAGAGAGGAGAATACTTCAAATCTATTATGTGTGGGAATATTTGGCCCGTAATTGAAGTAATTTTCTCCTCCTAACCCCTGTTGAAAAGACAGCAACTCTGCCGCCACTGGGGTATAGGGTCTCAATCTTGTATTGTGTGGGTGCCCTCTGGGGGGATGGTTATAAAAAAAAACAAGGGGACGGACCTGAATACTATTTTCATTGTGCATCAAAGAAGCTGCCCTCAGCAAGACAGTAGCCACGTGTTGGGGGTGTCTAAAATTGACTATTACACAATCTTCTTTACAGGATTTTCTCGAAGGCCCAATCCAATTTACTCGTCTGGTACTCAGAATATCAGGGGCAAATTTTGTCGGGAATCCACAATTCCTATTTAACCAGGAGACTGTTTTGTACTTTAGAGAGTCATGCGATTCCTTAAGCGTTTGGGCTGAGGAACTATCCTGGGGTGGTACATTTGTTAGACTCACAACATAGGGGGTGCATGCTGAGGGTAAGTTTGTAGGTCTACTTCTCCTTTCCCCAAAGCTGTTACGTACTAAATCAGACCCTGTTGTTACTGGAGTAGTAGCACTTGGTGCAGAAGTGGGCGCTGGTGTAACTGATGTGGCTCGGTTGGTAATATTTAGGGGGTGAGTTAATTTTAGTTGACCTTCTGCGCTACTCTAGCTTCCTGCGCTGGCACTGCTATACCCGTCCCCCCCCCCTGTCTATTAGTTTCCACCGGTTGTAGATGTTTTGCTAACAACCCTCCCAGCCTTTTAACCTCAGCAGCCACACTGTCAAGTTTCCTTACTAACGGTTGCACAAGCTGTTCTATTTTGGCTTCAAACATGGCTTCCAAGGAGCCGAATAGTTGGGAAAGTTGGTCAGAGTTTAATAGATTATTTACAGCTTCACTGTCATCCCCTGAGTTAGAAGGCTCATCTAGATTAACCTGTATTTGTTCAGTGATTTCAACCCTTTTTTTGAGTGCTTCCCCCCCTTTTGTTTTGTTGCTTCCTGCATTTCCTCACTGGTCTAGCAGCAGGGCTGGCGTCATCAATATTTGCACTCACTATATGTATGTCTGATGCTGAAGAATCCATATGGACCTGGGCTGAGACCGTGGACACAGCTAAAGAAACCGGGTCACAGGTAACATGTTCCGTTGGGCTCTCTTCAGAAGTCTGAAGAGCCTGAGTAAGATTTGGGGACTATCCCTTCCCAGAGAAGCCCTTCGGTCACTGTTGATTTTGTTTACCATTTTCACCAAATAGTTATCAAGAGGACCTGAACCCGGAGTAAATGTTTCCTTAGCTCCACTAGGCATTATAAGAACAGGCAACAGTTCCCAAGGATGTTAAGCAACTGGGATATAAGTGGCTTCAATAGCTTGACGCTAAGCAAAAAACCAAGGAAACACTTTACCAGTGGCGAAGTCTTCAAACTCGGTGTAGTCTGGTACAGAAAGACAAGGGGTATGGCCCCGCCCTGCCTTTTCCTGTCTGTGACTGTCTAGGACTGTCCCGCCCTTGTCCCGGGCTTCTCCCGCGTGCTCCTGCGTCGCGGGGGGTTGTGCTGGTGTTTATGCTCCGCCTGGCGCCAAATCGCAGTGCGCGGCTTCCGGCCACTGTGGGTCCTGGGGGATGTGGTCCCTGGTTCCCCGAGTCCTGGTCTCTGCTCTCGGCGGCACTCGTTGGCAGAGAGTGCGGCGGCAGCTGACCGGCTGCGAGGGTCCTTCCACGGCGTCTGGGAGAGATCCTGTCAGGTGTCTGAGTGTATACCTGCTGAGCGATCCCCTTTGGTGCACTCCGGTTTCCCTCATATGGCCAGTATGCAGTGGGGTGAACTCCAAGGCCTGGCTGGCGCAATTCAAGACCCCCAGAGTGGAGGTGGAGCTCTGTAGGAATGTAGCTGCTCTGAAGCCAAACTACCCATGTTCCTGATTCTTTTGTAATTAGATCTAAAGGTTGTGACATTACCCACTGTGTATGTCACTGAGAGCCATTAACCCTTTTTTTTTTTTTTTTTTTTTTTTTTTTTGATTTCTGTAATTTTTTATTGTATATATTTACATGGAGCATACATGAGTGGCGGAAAGAAAGAGGAGAAAAAGAAAAGAGAAAAAGAAGGCCCCGGGGATGCTGTTGTGGTTTCGCGCCTCATCCAAAAGCTTTTTTCAAAACATCGGCATTAGGTTGTTTAACCATCTGTTAAAACTCTTTGGGCACACATGCAAACTAAATTTCTTGTTTTTTAGGGACATTCAGTGCTCAGCATTGGAGGAAATCCTGCATTAATAACTCATTGTAGCCTAAAGATATAATGACAATTTTTGCAATATTTTCTTCTTTTGAAAACATTTGGGCAATATTTTGTTGCATTTCTCAAATGGACAAACATAAATCCTGAAACTCTAACCATTGAAATTTTGCACTAAATGTCTACAGAACAGAAATGCCAAATATGTATGTGTGTTTTTTTCAGGAAAAGGTAGTCTGCACAATAAATTATGTAATATTAGCTCAGATCACAAAATTGTGGCAGAATCACTGTCTGTGGTCTGCTGTCATTTGATGACATGTTTAAAAAATCAGGACTATATCTAAAGTATAATAACTACATATTTTATAGTTCATTATGACCCAAGGAATCTATTGGTGTTAGCAATACCTCCTTAACCCTGAATGAATGACCAGTACAACAACTGGAACATGACATTTGTTAGATTGTTTTCCAAATCATGGTTATTCCCTCCTGTGCCCTACACCCATGAACATATCTCTACCAAGGATTAATCCCAAAATATGTTCATTTGTGTCACCTGAGCATGGGGTACCTCATGTATTGGTTTTCTATGGATTCAGGGTGCAGACAGGCAAAGCTAAGTACAGTGCATGTTGGAAATTTAGAAAGCAACTGCTAGTGAAATTCAAGTTTAGTCTACCTGCCATTTGGTCACAGGTATCACCCCTGTGCTGTCGGGAAACCTAGCACAACCATATATTTTTAACATCTACACATTCTAAGGTTTCTATTGCTGCTCCCAACCTCCTTTACCCTGATTGGATGGCTGGGAGATCACACTGAACATCACGCTAGTCAGATTTTTAGTATTTTTTTAAAAGCATGGTAAATCCTTCAAGCATGCCTCATACAGAAATATAACCCTGCCAAGACATGACACTAAGGGTGGGCGTAAAATCCGCTTCGCGGGCGAATTTTACAGATTTTCCGCGATTTCGCGATCCGCGAATCTCGCGAAATCGCGGTAAAATCCGCGAATCAGCAGGGACGAATTTTCAGCCAAGCAAGGGTTACAGCAGCAGGTGCAAAAGTTGAACCTAATTTCTTTGTAACCTTTTACAAAAGGGTTACAAACAAATTAACTTCAACTTGGACACCTGCTGCTAATTGCTTCCTGGCGCCTCGTTGCCTACTTGCAACTATTCTCTGACCCTGCTCTGACCCTTGAAGCAGGGTCAGAGAATAGTTACAAGTAGGCAACGAGGCACCTGTCCAAGGAATTAAACCTCATCAGGAAGCACTTACAGATATAAAAAACAGGAAGAAGGGAGAGGATGGCAAATACACCCATTTTGAGTTGTCAGGAGGGGTTAAACTAAAAGAGACCTTTACAGCACAATTTTCATATGCATTTTGCTAAAAATAAAAAGCTGTATGTTCTGTAGGGGCAACTCAGGAATCTGGCCCTTCAGAGATCCGGCCTCTCTTTCTTTCTCTCGTTCTCTCTCTCCCTCTCTCTTTCCCTCTCTTTCTCTCTCTTTCTATCTATCTATCTATCTATCTATCTATCTCTCTCTCCCTCCCTCTCCCATAAACGACTGCATGGATAACTTCGCTATGCAAGCGGCTCGCGAAGACGCAAAAAGCCCCGCAAACACGCAAAAAACCCCACGAACACGCAAAAAACCCAGCGAACACGCAAAAAAAAAAAATCCGCAAATTCGCACAAATTCGCGAATTTTGCGGATCGCGAATTCGCAAATCCGCAAATTCGCGGATCGCGAATTCGCAAAATTCGCCCATGCTTACCTGACACCCAACTTTGTTCCTGTGTGTTTCCTGAGCATGGCAGTGCCAAGAACTTATATTTTTTCAATGGGTTTAAAGTGTCTAGTTGCATTCACTTGGTGCAGTGTATTTTGTAACTTTAAAAAACAGATGCAAGCGAAATGCCAGTTTAGACTACCTGACATTTGACCCCAGATACCGCCCCTAGACTGTATGGAATAATGCAACCATATGTTTTTTACATCCATACATTCTAAGTTTTCTATCGCAGGATGCCAGGCTGCCTTCACCCAGATATCTGTGCCAAGAAATGACCTTCAACGTTGTGCTTTGCAGCCTGCTGAGCATTAAGTACTGAACATGTATTGGTTTTATATGGATTCAGGGCATCTCACCTCCTTGGTGAAGTGCAGAGGTTTGAGTCTGCACCCCAAGAAGGAGCCAGATGCTGCTTGAATTTTTCTTAGTCTTACTAGACTTTTGTTATGTTCCCTGACCTAGGCCTAAGTAGCAAAGCGACTTTTTACCTACATTTGTTCTGCCTTGCTGTATTTAACGATTCTAGCACTAAACTTTTACCCAGTTATATGCTGAATAAATGTTGATTGGTTTTCTTGAAAATAGCCTTATTTATTATGCATGAGGATTCTTAGTCGAATCCCTGCACATGACGTGCATAACAGGATTATCATATTCTGTACAAAAGTCATGGCTATCTTCATCCCAGGGAGACAGAGCTACTTTGCATAGTTGCACTTATTGATTTAGGTTCATTTACATAATTGTACTCACAACATATCGATTGTGGTAGGAACCCCAAGGCTATCTTTGTGGTATAAAAGAAGTTCACTAGGTAACTAGAGAAGATGCTTCCACACTGACACAAGACACGGAGGTCCCTGCAAGATGAAGCTTCAACACGCAGCGGTCTGACATCCCTTGTGGGATGTCCAACTCATGACCAAGACGGAGTCCTTCATTCTCTCCCATCAGGTAACGGGGTTGGCTCTTTCCTAGGGGATTCTTGGCTTTACACCCACATACATGCTAGGTACACTTAGGTAGGGTCCACATCATAGGAGTACACTTGAACACTGTCATATTTATATGCCTGCATATATTCACTGTTTTAGCACCATGGTAGAATTCTACCATCTATTTTCTCTGTTGGTGCTTGTACTCTCTTATGTTAGCTTCTGTCTATTGATTGTCGCAGCAAACATGTTTTATACTAGAATTATGCTGGTTCAATAAATACTTATTGAAAATGTCCCCGTTTATTTTGTGTATCTCTCTGAGAAGAGTGAGCACGATTGACTGTGCAAAAAGTACTGTACTGTTTCCACGATCCCTGAAGGATCAAGAGTTGTCATGTTCGATGGTTGCCAGAAACTATTCGCTCCTTAGTAAGGTTAGGGTCATATGGTGGCACTGTGAGCTAAATGGTCTATAGGCTGACATACCCTTTGGAGGTGTCTGGAATCAGTCTAGACACCAATCCCTTAGTTTATGTTGTCCAATAAACGTGCAGATACTATCTATTTTTAGAAACAACATGACACTTTAAGTCTCTGCTCCAGGAAGGGTTTGGATAATGTGCATGTTCTGATATTGTTTCTCAGTATTTATTTTCATTACTTATTTGAAGGATCATCCCTGTCATGCTCATACTTGTACCATCATTGTACTTCTATTGAGCTGTCTGGGGCATGTGTGTGAACTACTTCAAATCTGGATGTGTTTAACTTTAAGGAAGTTGTCCATGGATTACTACTTGAACAGGTCTCTCTTACCATTGTGAATTTATTTCCCTTCTGTTTGCCTTCCTCATTTCAGGGTGAGTATTTTCTTTTTATGATCTCATCTTTCAGCCGTTTGTTCATTTCCCCTTGGCATATATAGAGGAATCCCCCACATTTGTATCCTAGAAGTAACATTTCGAACACATAATAGCACACATTTGGGACATAGTTTTCCAAGCTTTGATGCATGGGTGTACTTGTGGGTATTTTTCTGAATGGGAGTTTGCATATTTAAAAATAATGCACCAAATATGTAGCAGCCACAACTTATTGGAGCATCATGAAGGAGACTATTCATTTAAGCGAATTGGGTTCAATATGTCTTTCAAAACGCAAGGCAAAAAATGATCAAGTGCATCAGATGTGCACCATTTTGTGGTGGTGAAACTGCACTCTTCTCCAAAAATTTGCATCCTTACTCTGACTATTATGAGTGTAATAAAACATTAAATGCAACCCAAAAGGAACGCCTCTGCTATAGTCCCACCTGACTCGCCTCCTGCATGGTCTGCTTAAACCCTTCGGCCATCTATTTTCCCGTTAGAATTCTCAAAACTTGCACACACCTACTTCTTATCTCCAAATCACAGTGCAAATGTATATTTTTTCATCTGCTCTTTTGCAGGAAGTTAACACACAATGACATCATTACCTCTGAGTACATTATGACAAGTTCAGCAAATCTTAGAACCTTGCCATATTTAATCAAAGTCTTAATAAAGATAAAACCCATTGCGTTCTCTAAACTTGCTGGTAAAATATTACATAAACAGTTACTGTTTAGTTGGCCAACCTTCACTTTTACTACAAATCGAGGTATTTTCCAAATGAACAATGCCAACTTGATATTTAAGCAAGAGTTGATGACCCTTCTGCTTTTACCCTCAATATATTAAGAGTCAGAATTAGAGAGCACTAGCAGCATGTGTGTCATGTAGATCTTAACAGTATCTTATCAATTTGCACATTTCAAATATTATTGAGAGATTTTTTATGTGGTTATTTAATTCCTCTGTCACTCTATGGAGAGTGTACTCTTCAAAATGAATCTCGGCAATTCATCTTTAAAGTTTTATGGTAAAGATACGCTTTTATTTTAAGGTAAATAAGATTATTTTGCCACTGGTTCTGTGTAAATATACATGACTGTAGCAATAAGCACTTGAGGTTTGCATACTGGAACAGGTTGTGCTTTGTATATAAGCAAGAAGAATAGTTATTCCAAAGCTTATGGTGCACTTGACAAGGAATGTTTGCCACTTATTAAGAACCAGACAGTGTTTAATTTGTGATAGTCGTTGCAGGTGTTCAGCACCAACATTTTTGGGACTATGACATATTTTTCCTCACCAGACATTGACAGAGCAAGAGACAGAAAGGCAGACAAACAGAGAAGGGTGTAGGAAAAGAGGTATATGGAAACCGTCACAAAAGAACAATGAAAAAGAACCTGCAAGAATAAGATCATGGGATAATAAGCATGTGATGATGGAAGAAATAATCATGAAGTGAATTCAAAACTAGGCAACCTTGGTATTCAGCAAACCCAGCATTCAACACCCCTGGCAGCAGTATTCTACGAAAAATATTGGACCCATTCACGTATTTATTATTTCAATTATGTATTTTTTTTTTTTTTTACAAATGAGAGATTGTGTGGCCATTCTTTTTAATTGCATTATGTGCAAGGAAAGCTCACAAAGCAATAACAAAGTCAAGGTCATCCAATGTGTCCTTACTGTGAAAAGATCTTGATTTACTGATCCTGTATGGTGAGTAGCAAAGTTAGTAATCATTAACTTTCAATACAGTGGTTATTTTTACATTCTTAGAAAGTGACTAAAATCCTCTGCACTGTTTTCGGCTTAAATCTATACGCTAGGTGACCAGGGCATACAACTTTTTAAATAATTCACCGCTATCTGTTGAGTCTGGTGATTCGATATGGACTTATGGTCCCCGTCAACAAGAGAATCACCTTCCGCCTCCTCACCCACGCACACAAAGCCCTACACGACCAAGGCCCGAGCTACCTCAACAGCCGAGTCAACTTCTACGCTCCCAAACGCCACCTCCGATCAGCCAACCACGCCCTCGCCACCGTCCCCCGCATCCGAAGAGCGACTACAGGAGGAAGGTCCTTCTCCTACCTGGCCGCCAAGACCTGGAACTCCCTCCCGACCGACCTGCGCCTGACCCAAGACCACCTCTCCTTCAGGAAGAAGCTGAAGACCTGGCTGTTCGAGCAGTAGCGGCACCCCCCCCCCCCCCCCAGCGCCTTGAGACCCTACGGGTATGTAGCGCGCTTTATAAGTGTCACTGATTGATTGATTGATTGACTTATTTTTCTTTGGGAAGTGAAGTATATGGTAGAGACATCATATTCTTGCTCTCTGCAGAATCGATAGCTGTGAAACAACCATGTCCTGGCAGTGAATGTTTATTAGTACTACTTTTTCAACCAACTGAATGTTCTAGGACATGTAACTTGACTTGTAGTAATTGTTCTAGAAAATGCAAGCAAATTCAGGAGATATCAGGGACAGTAGCTTGATTTGGTGGGCCTGTGGCTATGGAACAAGGGCAAGTGCGCAAGTGTTCATCATTGTGTCACCCTGAGTGAAAATTTGGAGGCAATGACCTTGCTTTGAATAGCATTTGCAACAGTCACTTTTTCTGCATTGTCACCCTATATTTTATTCTTTTTCTGGAACCTATTTTTTGTTTTAATATCACTTGGTGGCATATGGCACTGCTATTCAGTTCCACAGCGCATGTGAGGTGACCCTCAAATGGTACTTCAAAATTGGTTTAATCCATTTGGTCTATTTAACTTTCCTGGTTTAGAAAATACAGCAATGACAAGGGACTTAAATGTCATTTATGGGCTGCACTGCATATTTACACTATCCAGATATATGAAAAATATACAGCTACAAGGAGCACCACTGTGCTGTGTCTGGGCCTCAGTTGTAAAGCATTGTAGTGACACATGCAAAGGAAAGTGCCCTTGTCATGTAGAAAAGCCTATTTGTATATGTTATTAAGTCACCACTAAACTTTCCTTTGTAAGTCCACAGAGCTAGGTGCTTAATATATAAAACAAAGGTGGCTCACTATATATTTAAAATAGTATGCCCTTATAGTGAGTAAAAGTCCAAAGGCTGTTTTTACAGTGAAGGGTAAGCTAGGTACTCCATGAAGGCAGATAACATTAAACTCTTAATTTCTAACTTTGTTTGGGAATATTCTAGGAAACTTATTCAAAGTTTTTTTTTCTGGAGTGCAAAATCCAATATAATGGTGAATTCAAATGTTTAAAATATTTTTTATATAGAAGAAAAGTAACTTCATAAAATAGACTCCAATTGTCTGAGCTAAACCTAGCTTGGAAACAGCTTTGCCACTCGTGTCATCTCCAGATTCCAATACACATTACTGACTGAAGTTAAAAACTCTTTACTCAAATGGATAGTAGCCAGACCTCTATGCCTTGGATTGCTGGAGTTTTGTTAATGGACATTCAACATGGATTTGCCTTCAGGGAGGGGTACAGGAAAAAATGAAGAACAAATTAGAGCCTTAACACTATCTCTTGACTTGAAGATACAAAATGGGGTTGGCATGATCTGCTTCCTTTCAACCCGCTTCGTTGCACCACAAAGAGGGCACATTCCATCCTTCTCCTTTGGAGCCACCAGCCCCATACAAGTAGTCTGATTTTCCAAAGCATATTCCAGTGTTGGGAAAAGGTGAGCACCTGTGCCACTATACTCTGTACCCTGAGCATATCATTTATGATGACTGATGAGTTTTCACTACTCTCCTTTCCTAGATTGCTCCCATCTGTCCTGATGAAGACCCCCCCCCTGCGAGGCTCAAGTGGCCCTCATCACTTTTAGGGGTCAAAAGGTCGACTTCCCATTATCGATTTACCTGGACTGGATTTCTTTTCCGCATCTAGATAACATATGAATTAAATGATGTATCTACACAACTGTGGAATGAACTTTGTACATTTAAATATCTCCAGTCAGGTCACGTTTAGTATATCTTTGTGACAGCTGTATATATTGTAAATACCATTCTTCACATGCTATTCTTAATCTCCTTCTCACTTAATCAAACACACCTCTATTCTCACTCTTTCCACTGTTTGTGGAGCAACTGTACCATATGAATGTTGTAAACTGTAATGATCTTCTGATGCCCCTTTTTATAAACATTTTTTGCAACCCTATTTATTTAGGTGTAAATAAATATTATGTACTAAGTAATAATTGATTGATAGGTTGTCGCTGGGACCGCTGTGTTTCGTACCCATTCAACCCCAGCACATCCTAGACTCTCTGTACCCAGTCCAAGCAGGAGGACTCCAGTTCTTGGACCTGAGAGAATAGCCAAATAGGTAAAGTTGTTTATGGAGGGCATGAGACCCTTTTGATTGAATAAACGGTTAATTATTTGAATTATTTGGATTCAAAGCTTATAGGAAGTTTTACTGTGAGAGAAAGAAGAAGTTTTGCAAAATGAAATGGATTAATGGTGAGAAAGTAGAGAAGGGTGGATTGGAAAATATCTCCGATCATTGGCTAGTGCACAAAATAAGACTGGCACCTCACTACCACCTCTTCAGAACATTCAAGGGCTCAAGAAGACTGTATCTTAAGAAAGTGGCCCTGCTGAAAACTAAAAGATTCAAGAACCCTCTATCTCCTGCTACAACGTAGGACAAACTCCTCATCAAGGGTCAGAAAGAAGGACTTTTGAGTCAATGAAGGCTTAGCTGATCCCTGAGGACTGGACCCTCTGGGAACCCTTCCTGGGGAGTTATCTAGTGCCTAGAAGTCTGCCCTTAGAACCTGTGGACTGCAAGAGAGACCAGGTGAAAGTTTCCTGGCAATAAGGTTCTCAAGGGAGGACACATGCAAGGAAGGCAAGAAAACAAGTTCACCCCACTCAGATTTTGTGGCTGCACTGAAAAATGGTTAGATGGGATACAAAAGTTTTGGTTTTAGGCATCTCAAAGCACTGCCCAGCTACAGCTTTCAGGTTTGAACTGCTTGAGGATTTTGAGAAACAAAAAAGTGACTGAGTCTGAAAGTAAAAACTTGAACCGGGCAAGGCAGCAAGTCTATGCCAGCAGTGGCTACACAATCTGGCTTTGCCTCACTCAAATCTTTTGTGCTAAAACCTTTGAACAGGAGCTCCAAAATGACGTATCTGACTTTGAAGGACTCTCGCTGGCTTCAGCACTGGTCTTCCCCACTGGAGGAATCACATTTCAAAAATTAGACTTAACCAGCAGAGCTAAGTGGACAACCAGCTTTGTTCCTTTTAAGTCAGTCTGAAATTATGCCTAGATCCCAGTCAACCGCTAACTGGTATTTTTCGGAGGTGCTTTACTTTTCCAGGCCATTTCTACCTTAAAAATTAAAAAAAACATATTTTGGTATCTTTTAGCTCAGTGTTTTTTTTTTACTTACTTTAGAATATTTTGTGCCATTTCCTTGATTTTAACATCGGTGATGCTATTTAAACTTCACACTCATTTCTCTGGGGCATTGCCTGCTGCTTGTGCAATAGGTTACAGGGGTTGAGCAAAGTTTCCCAGAGATTTGTGTTCAGACTTAACTTGAGTGTATTTTTAAGTTGCTAAGGTTCTCTCCCTTCCCACAATAATAACCCATTTTGACAGCCCTGAAATCTGATGGTAAGTAGTATGAAATAGCACGCTGCATGTTTGCATTAGCCATTAACTTTCATTTGTGTTTTAGTAGTGCCTGCTATTAGCACTACAGGGCGCTCTGTATTTAGCTTGCAGTAAGTAATTAGTGAAAATGTTTGTAGATGCTACATAAATAGGTGTATAGTGGAGCAACCTGCCGCTAAAGATAATTAATAAAAAAAAATACAAAAATGAGACTTAATATTTAATTATCCACTGGTTACGAAAACACAATCTACTAACCACATTGCATTACGCAGGTGAAATATGCCATTTGAGCTCTGGTTAAACAAACCTCGGAAACTCTAGTTCATTCATTCACATTTCCTATTTCTGGAGGAAATATTTTCCAAGGGTCCGGAGTCTGAACAGGCCCTGATAGCTTTGCCCTGTGTTGACAAAATCTGGGAGATATGTTCCAGAAAAGCTGTTAACATCTCTCAGCGAGCAGTTTGAAATACAGAGAAATAATATCCAATCCCATAAAGAGGGAGCAGCTAAGCCCTTAATGCTTTCATAGAACACCTTTAGCCAGTGGATTAATCTTAATTTTAAACAGGATCTGTTCAACATCCTGCTCACATATTCGGTGCTTTTATAATGCAAGTATTTAGGTTTAAAAAAAAATACAAATTGGTGCGGCGTTTCCCTTACACAATTATGTGCTTGATCAAGCAAGTGGCACGTCAAAGACCTTGATCTAAAACGAGGGCATGGATTTGCTATGTGTTTGTGCGGGTGCCCCGGGATGAAAAGTGACGCAAAAGGGCCTCATTTATGAGGAATTGGCGCAGGGCAGTTCGGCTCTGCCCTAGGCCAATGTGAAAGGACAGGTTTGCACCATGTTTATGAAATAAAGTGCATTCCTGTCCTTTCCCCCTGCGTTGGTGCACAATTTGCAGCCTAGTGCCAACATAGGCACTCTTGCACCATGCAGGCAGGATTATTTTTGTGCAGGAAGGGGCACCTTCATGCACAAAAGCAATCAAGAGAGGAGTTTCCCTCTTTCTATGTGTTCTGCACATATGGAAAGATTAAAGAACAAGGAAAAATAAAAATAATTCTCCTTGTTGCGCCTGCTCTAGGGAGGTATAAGGCTTTGGTGCTGCCACCGGTTTATGTGATTAAGGAAATCTGGGGCAGAGTCAAAATCCAAGGGTGTTGCATGGGAAAGCCCATTGCAAAGCCCACGGAACGCCTCTGTGACACAGAGCACGGCATGACAGCGAATTGATAATACTCGGAGACTTAAATCTGCATCTAGAGTCAGAGGACTGCCAGATAACTTTATCTCTAATCAGAGACTTTGAAACTCTTCTGCTGTGCCAATTAGTTGTGGGCCCTACTCACGAAAATGACCACATGCTAGACCAAATGTTTTCAAATTACCCTACTATTCAGGATCCAATTAGATTACCTTGAACAGATCACTTTTCTGGTTCCCTTCTTCCTGCTCAGTAGGTCTTCTGTGACCCCTCCTGTTTTATCGAGGAAATGGGTCAGAGTCACCCCTAATAAATGTATTACAAGCTTTGTAGACTGTGAATGCAAAAATCGAACTGGAAAATAAACTGACTAGCGCAACGTTAAATTATGAGGCATTGTTAACTAAGGCTATTGATAATATGGTGCCTCTATCTCCTACACACAACTTCAGATGCCCCACCTCTTCCCCCGGTACAACGATCATCTTGCAACTGCGTAAAAGAACTATAAACGTGTATGGAGGAAAGATTATAGTACTTCCAGCAGCACCCGCGTAAAGGGAGCCTTTAAATTATATCATAATCTTATTAGAGCAGCACGCAAGGAATATTATGCTCAGAAAATTGACTTAGCTGGGAACCCGACTAAAGAACTATTCTCCTTACTGAAGAGATTGACATCCTCTGAATGAATCTCTGCCAATATCACACCCTCTTCAGAATTTTGTAACAGCATAGGTAAATTTTTTCCGATAAAGTGACCAAAATCAATGAAAACCAGGTGACCTAACTGAATTTACTTGCCCCTCCATAACAGAACTGAGTTCCCTTTTTCTATCTATTAAATTTCGCTCTTCGCTGGACCCAGCCTCACCAAGAATTCTACAGCTGGGGATTACTGCTACTGTTCCCAATTTACGGGCACTCATTAGGATATCGATCATTTCAGGGTCAGTGCCTAGGCCATTGAAGCATGCCCTGGTAATTCCTATTCAGCCTACGCCTATCAGAGGAAGCCCTTAGACAGAATGCAGACAAGGGCCAAACGTCAAACCTTATATTGCTGACCTGAGCCCGGCCTTTGATATGGTATCCCATGAGATATTAATTCAACGGCTCTTGGATTGTGGGATAAGTGTCAACGCGCTCAAATGGCTATTATCCTTTCTCCAGGACCGCTCCTTTCAGGTAACTTTAAAATGATGTGTTTCGGACATGTTTTGCTCCTCTAAAGGAGTCCCTCAGGGTTTCATTTTGAGCCCCACATTGTTTAATGTGTACATGAGACCACTGGCAGATATTTTCAAAAAATATAATGTTGAAGAGGTGTTGTTTGCCAATGACACCCAACTTGTAGTAAATCTATCTGAACCGAATTCTATCTCTGCCGAACTTTTTAAATCCTGCTTATTGGATATCGCCACATGGATGACTGACAGTTGTTCAAAACTGAATGCTATCAAAATCGAGCTTCTGCTAGTAGGGAAAACCCCATCAATATGGACATCAGCTTGGTGGCCGGCAGTCTTGGGTGACCCTCCTGTCCTGAAACAAAAAAGTGAAGAACTTAGGAGTTGTATTCGACTTGGAACTCTTGTTCAAAGATCAAATTTGAAAAACGGGTGGGAAGTGCTTTCGCACTCTCAATACTCTTAGGAAAAATCTTGACCTAATTTTGACTACATCTCAAAAAACTATTGTACATGCTCTCACCTGTTCCCAGCTGCATTATGGGAATGTATTATATCTGGGTGCCTTTAAGGGTAGTCTCAAAACGCTGCAGCGAGTTCAAAACGCAGCAGCAAAGCTGGTACTGAATCTCCCCAAAAGATCGTCAGCATCTGGTGCTATTGACCAGCTACCTCGGCTCCTTGTTTAAAAAAGAATTGGTTTTAAAGCCCTGTTGTTTCTATAGTCGTATACTCAATAGACAAGCCCTAGCTATCTTCATCCTCTGATTCAAGCTTATATCCCAGGTGGGAATCTTAGATCCTCTGAAGCTAAACTTGCTAAAATTACCAAGATCAGGAACGTTATAATGGGAGCTAGAACCTTCTCCTATCTAGCTGCAAACATGTGGAACTCTCTTCCGTATGAACTGAGAGCCTCTCACTCAGAAACTGATTTCAGTAGCAATTTGAAAACATGGCTGTTTCTCCTCTCAAATTAATATCAAACAAGTTCTTCATGTCTTTATTTCTCTCTTCCATCCCTCTTTTTGTTATCTGGGTTCAGCGCGAGGACACACCGAGGAAGTATAACCAAGCGCTTTAGAAATCACAATATATTTTTTTTGTCTTCTACCAATAAGACCATGCAAAGCCACGCAGAGGTGCTTTGTGGCGCATCATAGATGTGATTGCGAGGCTTGCACCGCTGGAGCATCAAAAAATGTGATGCTGCGGCAGCGCAAACATCTCATAAATAAGCCCTACAGTTTGCCCCAAAAGGTTGATGTGTGCATCGACGGATGATTTTCCATCAATTTGCTCCAAGCGGTTTCTAATGAAACAAGAGAGAGAATAACAGGTTGATAAGAGTGCAAACACCCCTTGGATTCACTCAACCATATCCAGTAAAGTAGCCCAAAAATGCTTTGCCTAAAAACCAGGTACAAACAATGGGCAAGTGGAATATTGCATGGTACTCCTATGCAAAACGTCTAGTTTCTGAATAATGAAATATTTTATGTAGTTTAACATTACAGCTGTCAGAGAGTAGATACTTTTACGGGAGGCAGTACATTGCATAGAAAAGCCAGCCAAGACCATACAGGCTCCCTTTTGCACTATGGTGCAACCCTTGGTTTTGCACTGAATACTTTTTTGTACAAGCGTTGTCATTGACGCCAGCAGAACACAATTCTTTGCAAATAAGCTGAAAAGGAGGAGTAAAGAGAAGAAATAAACCAAGATTGGATTCTGAGGTAAGCAGCAGTGGCAAAAAAGTACCATCACAACACCAGAGTGGAGAAGGGAGCAGGCCAGAAACAGCCGAATAAGAAGTTAGCCAAAAACGTAGTAGGTGATGAGCTGAAGGCTGAGTTGCACCTTATAATAGACTGAGGCAGCAATAGACAAATAATGCTAGTGATATTGAATTGAGAGACAGACAATGCTTAGAAAACATGTAAATGAACAAACAGTGCCCTTTGAGCAGAAACGTTTAATGGAAGATGTTGTTCATCTGAAATACAGTACTTAATTTGAGCAGGTGGCTGCCGGTGGAGGACACCAGCACCGGTTTTTGGGGTCTGGCACTTATTTTCCTCATCAATCATTTACCACAAACATAAGAAGAAAGAATACACAAAGCTGAAAGACTGAGGAAAAGAAAGATGGAAAAATTGTCACAAATGGAACAAAGTAAGAACCAGCAGGGGAGGGATAAAGAGGCAGGGAGTGTCAGGAAGTGGATAAACGGAGCAAGAGGTGGATATAAGACTACACAGCCTTGGTATTCGGTGCACAATATTGAATTTTCCTGGGCACGGACTTCTGATCAGTGCTTCAGACATCTGAGCACATCCATTTTCAAATTAAGTGCTGATGAAATATCTACACAATATTAATGAAGACAAAGTTAACACAGATGCAACCAGTGATCTCTTATGTACAGCACGTGTCAGTTTCTCCCCGTTCTTATTATTATTCTTCTTTGATAAGATTTTATTCATAATCTATGAAGAATAAGTTCTGAATTTGGCATGTGTGCTAAACCGAGGTCATACTTCATGCATGCATTAAATACTATATATATATATACCGTAAGCAAGACCCGTGGAGGTTGAAACGCGTTGGTGGTGGTTCGGTGATGATAATTGCATGTTTGCAATAAAATTATATCACTGGCATTCTCAGGCGTGCAGTGTCTTCCGTGTGAAGAGAAAATTGGTGAACAATTTAACACGAGCACTGGTCCGTCCTCGACACCGGCACCCGCTGTGCGAAGTGCGCTTGTCTTGGGACCAATTGGTAGTGTATATATATATATATATATATATATATATATATATATAGTTCCAGTCCTGCTTCTTCAATATTAAAACAGGCACCAACTCCGTGGGGTAAGAATCAAAGATTTATTTTATTCCAAAACGACCGGACGCGTTTCGGCGGACAAGTCCGCCTTGTTCACTACATCTAGTTTCACCAAAGAAGTGAGCAGTTTCTATAGTCTTACAGAGTAACCACAAGGGGGTCAGGTGGGTTGCCGTGGCAACATGGGTGTGAGTAATAGACATGGAAAAGTTAATGTGATTTAAAAATGCAAGTCATTCATGTTACTGTTGTACATAGCTTATTCCTATCTGTCCTTTCCCTGCCTGTTCTGGCTCCAACCTTCTAGATTGTTAGCATGGTTCTTCCTATGTCACTATCACTGATTCTAATCTGTGTCAGTTACTGCTTGGCCAGATGGGAAACGGTCCTGTTACTTTTCTGTTTGCTGCAATAAATTACTTACCTGCCACCTTCCTGGATTTGGAGTCTTCTTCTATTTACTACGTTTTGGCGACTTCTGGTTGGGAGCATCTGGCCATTTCTGCTTCATTTCGCTTGCAGCAAAGGAAAGACTGGAAAAAAAAAACGGTGATCCGTTCCCCAACGAACTCACAAGTTGCAGTGTTTATTCTTCTGTTGATTATATCTCCCGCAGCTGATTGGCGTCGAGATTTTCTGACTGGAAGACCTATTTCGGCTTTTCTCCGCCTTTCCTACGTCTGTTGATGACATCGTGTGCAGCGTCGCATAGCAACGGAGCCTAACAACAGAAATCACAAGGTGCGTGCGTAGGCTTGCGTGCGTAGGCTTTCTTGTTGCCATATCAACCGCCTCGCGAGGAACTGAGGGCGCGAGCAGTGGCGAAAGTGCGAGCAGTGACGGAGAGTCTTGCGCGCTCACAGGAACACTAAGCAATTGGACGCTACGCATTGTTTACGCGAGGTCATTAACGTGACCTTCGTGACGTCAAGCGCAAGCGGCCATCTTTGATCATGAAAATCCTGTGATTGTGATCGGGAGATAAACGCTGACAAGTTCAACTCTGAGGTGATTTGTTAACTCTCTGAACAGAGCTTTAAGGATTTCAAAACCTTAGTAAGCAGACTATCCAATACAAGTAAGCTCGTTATTTGATTTAGAACATTTTGTTGTGTTTACGATATCGGCAAGCAAGACAAAGGTGAATTTTGGGTAATGTACTAATTCCATTGAAGGGTTCATGACGGCAGCCTTCAATAGTCATGTCTGCAACCCACAAGCAGGTACATGTTGAGTTGGATTCGTAGTGCTTCTTGGTCAGTGACAAGCCATTCTTTTGAATATTATTGTAACTTCATTTTCTCTACAACTTGGGATACTGCTCTTTGTACATTAAACTTATTTTAGCAATTATAGAGTTCAGGAGTGTCATGGCGCAATCCATAAATGTTGCTCTTCCTCCACAATTCTTGAGTGAGCCGGGCAATCCTTCCACTCCCTGGGAGGACTGGATTATTATGTTTAACAATTATATCGAGGCCCTGGATGGAGAAAGTTTCTCTGCTAAAAGAAAGAAAGCGCTTTTAATGACCACGTTAGGAAAAGAAGGGCAACGACTTTTCAAATACTTACCTCAAGTTCTCTCTGCCACTTCACAACCTTTGGATGAATTTAAAGAAGCCATTGCCAGGCTGGAGAACAGATTTGGAAGGGAGGAAAACCTAGTTCTTCAAAGATACAGATTCTACAAGAATAAACAACTTGAGGGTGAAAGCATAGATGACTTTGTTGCTCGACTACGTGAACTTTCTGTAAAATGTAATTTTGGTCAGATGGCTGACGAGCACATAAGAGATCAATTAATTGTACAAGCAAATAATAGGAAAATTCAGGAACGCTTGTGGGCTGCCAAGAATCCAACCCTTAAGGTAGCAATTGAGCTTGCTAAGGTGGTTGAGGAGAGCGAGAAGTGCATTAAGGAGTTGTCAAAGGGTAGTACTGATTCCAAGGTTGCTGAAATATCTCATAAAATGGTCAATAGTGACATTAGTGATGATGAAGCAGCTGCTGTTGCAATAGTTAGAAAGAAAGGTTATGTGTTACAAAAAAAAAATATGCCTCAACAGTCGTTCAATAGACCACAACTACAGCCTAGTAACAAATTCATGTCTAAAATGTGCTCTAGATGTGGGAGCTATTCTCATGCGTCCGATGCAAAATTTTGTTTTGCCAACAACAAGGAGTGTCTACGTTGTGGTAAAATAGGTCACTTCGCAAAAGTGTCTAAGAACAGAGCCAACCTGAGAGTTACTGTAGTGGGTGATTACAAAGACTTAAAGCGTGATGTCAACAAAATTCTTGTGTTGTATGATTCAGTGTGTGCATGTGTTGAGAAGAGAGAACGAATTATTAAAGCAAAGTTTATGATTGATGATAAAAACGTCGATTTGATGGTTGACACTGGTTCCAAGTGGACTATTATTCCGTCTTCTATGCTGAAGGAGGTATGGGGAAACAAGTGCTTGGATGTGTGTGATATCTTTCCATCCGGTTACCAGGGTGAGAAAATCAATCTCCTTGGTTACTTTAAAGCGATGATTGTCTTTAAAAATAGGTCCACCTGGGGTAAGATTTATGTGTCTTTAGATGGTCCTGCAATACTGGGACGTTCCCATCAGTACGACTTACACATAATTGTTAATCCCAGAGCTGATGAACCGGTTCTAGTTGTGGATGATTGCTACATTGATGACATTCTTGCCAGTCATGGTCAGGTGTTTCGTGAGGAATTAGGTGAATTACAGGGATACACACACAGAATACTGTTAAAGGAGGGCAGTATTCCTGTACAACACAAAGCGAGGAGAGTCCCTTTTGCCTTGCGTGACGAAGTAAAAGCTGTCTTGGAGGAGATGCTTCAGGGAGGTATCATTGAACCAATAGAAGCTTCTCCATGGGTTTCTCCTGTGGTCATTTCACAGAAACCCGATAACAAAATTCGCTTCTGTGTAGACTTACGCTCTTTGAATAAATGCGTAGTGGCTGATATATTCCCTTTACCCAATATAGGCGAATTGGTTTCCACACTTAAGGGAGCTAGATTCTTCAGCAAGTTAGACCTTAAGCACGCTTATCACCAGATTCGTTTAGATGACAGCTCAAAACATCTTACAGCTTTTATTACAGGTGAGGGAACTTTTCAATTTACCCGGTTACCTTTTGGACTCATTTCCGCTGCTAGTGTGTTTCAGCGTATGGTCACCGAGGTATTCAAGGGATTGGATAAAGTTATCTTCTTCCAAGATGACATTCTCATTTTTGGTGATACCTTGGAGGAACATAACTGTGTCTTACGCAATGTTTTAGGTAGAATTGTTGATGCTGGTCTCACGTTACGCCGTGAAAAATGTGCATTTTTGGTCAAAGAGGTCGAATATTTGGGTTTCTGTCTCTCTGCAGAAGGTATAAGGCCTAAAAGAAACCTTTTGGAGGCAATTGAACTAGCGCCCTCCCCAGTTGATAAGGAACAACTCAGGTCCTTCATGGGACTAATTGAGTTCTACTCCAAGTTCGTGAAAGATTTTTCCACAAAGACAGCTCCCTTAAGATCTCTATTAAAAAAAGGCGTCAAGTTCTCTTGGATGAATGAGCAAGAGTCTTGTTTTCACAGCATCAAATCTGAACTTAAGTCTTCAGATGTCCTTACTCCTTTTGACATTAAACGTCCTTCCGTTCTAATGGTCGACGCAAGTGGTGTCGGTCTTGGTGCTGTGCTCCTCCAGAAACATGAAGGAGGGGAAAAAACTGTAGCCTTTGCTTCTAGGCCTCTGTCTACCTCTGAAGTCAATTATTCTGTTATTGAGCGGGAAGCCCTTGCGGCTGCATGGGGCGTTAGCTATTTTAGAACATACTTATGGGGTTCTCGGTTTGTTCTTCGTACGGATCACAAACCCCTGGTGAATGTTTTGGCGCCTGGTGGAACAGGAAAAGGTTCGCCCAGGCTAGCCAGATTAGCCTCTCGCCTACAGGATTATCAGTTCGAGGTTGAGTTTGTCCATGGTTGGAGGAATGTTCAAGCCGATTGTTTATCACGCCTCCCTGCTTCTCCCACTAATAGCCAAAATTCGTTGAGTGAGCTGTGTGATGACAGAGCTGTTGCTTCTTTGCAAGATGTCTTGTTTTTGTGTGAGAGTTCTTTTTCTGCTGAGGATTGGTCCAAAGGCATGGATGAAGACCATGTCTTAAAAGCTGTGGTTAACCTTGTTCTCAAGGGAGCAAGAAGAGAAAGTACTCTGGAACCGGCTGTCAGACCTTTTCTTAAGGTTTTAAGCGAGTTGTCTCTTTTTGGGAAAAATGTATTGATGAGAGGTGATCGCTATGTCCCTCCTAGCTCTTTGAGGGGAAAGATTCTCAGTTTAGCTCATGAGGGTCATTTAGGCCAAACCCTTACCCAGCGGCGTGTAAAGGAAAATTTTTGGTGGCCTTCAATCGATAGTGATGCTGTAGACTGTGTGGTCAAATGTCCTTTATGCATGGAAGGAGAGAAACGTCTTAAAGTTGTAGGTTCCCAAACTGTCGGAAACATTTCCTTTAAAAACATACCTTGGCATACAATATGCTTGGACTTCATTGGTCCTATGTGTGAATTACCCTTAAATCAACGTTTCGCTGTGGTTGTTGTTGATTGCTTTTCCAAGTGGTTGACTGTACGTTTCATGAGGGAGATTACGACCGACTCCACTATTCTCTTTCTTAAGTCTGTTTTTATGAATGAGGGTTTTCCTTCTGTTCTAATTACGGATAACGGCACCCAGCTTACCTCTAACAAAATGGCAAGTTTTGTGCGTGAATGTGGTATATCTCATCACCGCACTTGCCTTTACAATCCCGAGAGTAATGGTTTATGTGAAAGAGTCAACCGACTAGTGAAGGGGGTGATTCAGATGTCAGTTGCAAGTGGTTGTTTTTCTGACGAGCGTGTGCAAGAGTTAGTTTGGGCGTATCGCTCAACGCCTCATGGGCAAGGTGAAAAGTCCCCCTTTGAGTTAATGCGCGGCCGTTCCCCTGTCTCAAGGCTGACTCCTGCCTGGTTAAGGGAAGATGGTAAACAATCTTCTCCTTTAAATTCTTTTTCTCTTCCCATCTCCACTGGAGATCTGGTCAAGGTCAAGCCAGGTCGCTGTACTAAGGGCCTCTCAAAGTTTAGCGGTCCATTTCGTGTTAAGAAAGCTTTTCCTCAGTTTGTTTTGCTTGAGAATGGTGCCAAATGGAACTACAGGAGAGTTGCTTTATATCAGAAAAAGGCCTCAAATGCTTCAGATTGTTCCTTTGGTCCTCCTGATAAGGGTTGCAGTGGTTACATGCTGTCTGCTCAGGGGGATTCTGATTTGCGTGGTTTACCTGCTGTACGGGGGGAGGTGGGTGGTGGCGATGCTTCTTCATCTGTGTGTGATGATGAGTTTGGGAATTCTGTCTCTGCTTCTACCTCTACCCTTTCTTCTTCCAACGTGAGCTTGAGGTGTCCACGTTCTCGCCATCCACCTGCTTATTTAAATGATTATGTTCATTAAGAGTTTTTACTGTTCTTTTGTCCTATTCTTTTCTTGCTTTCTTTTGTTATCCAAAGGGGGAGATGTGTTGTACATAGCTTATTCCTATCTGTCCTTTCCCTGCCTGTTCTGGCTCCAACCTTCTAGATTGTTAGCATGGTTCTTCCTATGTCACTATCACTGATTCTAATCTGTGTCAGTTACTGCTTGGCCAGATGGGAAACGGTCCTGTTACTTTTCTGTTTGCTGCAATAAATTACTTACCTGCCACCTTCCTGGATTTGGAGTCTTCTTCTATTTACTACAGTTACATTTAAAGACATGTAGAAAAAGAAATACATTAAATTATTTCAAATGCTTGCTGGTGCTGTTCACGATCATATATGTCGTTTTTTGCTTAAAGTTTGTTTAAACATTGTTTGTTTGCCTCCCCACCTCGCTGATTGGATTGGTATTAGCGCTTTTGCCACCTGTACGTGCTGTGATTGACATAGACAAAGTATTCTGTATCTTTGGCTATATCATGCTTTGTGCGCGCGCACTCTGTAACATCCCCCTGTGTAGGTGAGTTACATGTCCTTTTGTACGTGATCAGTAATCTATGTTTAGATCAGCTTGGCCCGGTGGATATGTAGCATAAGGAATGTATCTAAGAATTGTGCCGGGTCTGGGGCGCTCAAGCGGTTTTGCGTTTTCGTTTTGTGTTAGCCGAAAAACGATTTGGACAATTTCCGAAACCCTGCCGGTGCATCGAGGCGGCCCTCCATTGTGTTTATTTACAGTGTCCAGCTTCCGTTCCTCGCGGGTTTTGTTTTCACGTGAGAGGCGCTCTTGTGTATCTGTCTATATTTGTTGGCTGAATTTACTTATGTGTAGGTAATTTCAAAGATACCAGAGAGCGTGCCCATGCCGACTGTGAATTGCGGTAATGTAAGACTGACACGGCTGGCTTTGTTTCTCGTGTGTCGGCCGGCCGAGTGATTTTGCCCCAGTGGGCATGTTGGCCATAAGTCATGAGCGTTGGATATGAATATCGACAAATCTGACAGTACTGTGTGAGGTTCGCTGTGGCTGATGGCCCATGGGTAGTTCACCTGCTGTAGTTTATGTGTGTGTATCCGATGCTGCGATTTCACATGGTGGTGTGGGGATGGGGGTGTATTTGTCGACAGTTGTGTATCAGATCGTGATGTGCTACCTGGTGTGTGTTAAGTGTTGTGCGGTGAAGAAGTGGTTACTATGTACAAGTGAAATTGTGTTTAATTATTTACAAAAAGATGGTGAATCAAGATGTTTACAGTGGAGTGGGTTACTATTTACATTTTGGCGCAAAGAGGCAGGCTGTTTTTACAAATGTTGTCAAGTACGTTTTACAGGTGTACAATGAGAGCTTTGTCAGCATTGTGTCCATTAGGGATTTTGCAATTGAGCATGATTATGTATTTAGACTCCAACCTTCTTAGAGTTTGCAGTCTGTTGCCTCCACTTGGGTTCAGTCTGAAGCTGTCTATCACGAAATATGACAGATCTTCTGTTTTGCCATTGTGGTGTGTGTTGATGTGTCGGACGACAGGGTAAGATTGGTCATCATTGGTGACGGCCCTGAGATGTTGCAGGATTCTGAGATGGACCGGATGGATAGTGCTGCCCACATATAGTTTATTGCAGGTACAATGCAAAACGTATACTGCGTGGTCCATCTTACACGTGTAATATATATCTATATACACACACTTAGGGGCTCATTAGGATGGTGGACGGAAGTGCGACCGCAGCCCTGGAGTATGCGGAAAAAAAAGTTTCTGTGTCCGCCTGCCGCGGTCACTCCGTCCGCCATATCAGGATAGGAAAGAGTGTCAAAATTCCGTCCACGACGGAAGAGCACGCACCGCCGCCCAACTACACCCGACCACGCGGTGGACGTAACCAATCCAGAGACTCTGCTGTACGGACTGACGTCTACGACCGTCCCCCAAATCAAGATGGCGAAAATACACATAAAACCGCTGGGGAAAAACAACCTGCCTGAACACGGCGGATTCCCCACAGCGAAGATACCGTACATAGCAGAGATACCCACCACAAGCTGCTCACCGTCATGGACCCAGCACTACATGCTTACCCAATACTCTTCGGGATCCACCACATGCAAGATTGGCCCACTATCGAGGACAACGCAGGTACGCTACTAACCATTCGCTGTCTGGAGGGGAGTACCTGCCAGGGTTGTGACGTTGGGAGGGGGAGTGTCATGTTTCAGAAAGCTCTGATTTGAAGCAAATACAAATGCACAACTGGAGTACACAAGCAGGAATGACTACGACAAACCACGACACATGATTGACTTGCTTTATTACACATAATAGGGGTATAATCACAGTGTATGCTTGAGCATGGGCATTGTGGGCACCAGAGCAGGTACATCAGAGGCAGCACATGAGAGGGGCTAAGTGCATCAACAGTCCATTGCACTGAACAGGTACATTAGAGGCAGCACATGAGAGGGGCCAAGTGCATCAACAGTCCATGGCATCGAACAGGTACATCAAAGGCAGCACATGAGAGGGGCAAAGTGCATCAACAGTCCATTGCACTGAACAGGTACATTAGAGGCAGCACATGAGAGGGGCCAAGTGCATCAACAGTCTATGGCATCGAACAGGTACATCAGAGGCAGCACATGAGGGAAGACAGCAGTATCAGAAAAGCAGCAGGGCATCATGGACAACAGAGCAGGGACATCAGAGGCAGCACATGAGAGGGGCCAAGTGCATCAACAGTCCATGGCATCGAACAGGTACATCAGAGGCATCACATGAGAGGGGCTAAGTGCATCAACAGTCCATTGCACTGAACAGGTACATTAGAGGCAGCACATGAGAGGGGCGAAGTGCATCAACAGTCCATGGCATCGAACAGGTACATCAGAGGCATCACATGAGGGCAGACTGCAGTATCAGAACAGCAACAGGGCATTGTGGCCAACAGAGCAGGTACATCAGAGGCAGCACATGAGGGCAGACAGCAGTATCAGAACAGCATCAGGGCATCGTGGCCAACAGAGAAGGGACATCAGAGGCAGCACATGAGGGCAGACAGCAGTATCAGAACAGCATCAGGGCATCGTGGCCAACAGAGCAGGGACATCAGAGGCAGCACATGAGAGGGGCTAAGTGCATCAACAGTCCATGGCATCGAACAGGTACATCAGAGGCAGCACATGAGAGGGGCTAAGTGCATCAACAGTCCATTGCACTGAACAGGTACATTAGAGGCAGCACATGAGAGGGGCAAGTGCATCAACAGTCCATGGCATCGAACAGGCACATCAGAGGCATCTCATGAGCGCAGACAGCAGTATCAGAACAGCAACAGGGCATTGTGGCCAACAGAGCAGGTACATCAGAGGCAGCACATGAGGGCAGACAGCAGTATCAGAACAGAAACAGGGCATTGTGGCCAACAGAGCAGGGACATCAGAGGCAGCACATGAGAGGGGCTAAGTGCATCAACAGTCCATGGCATCGAACAGGTACATCAGAGGCATCACATAAGGGCAGACTGCAGTATCAGAACAGCAACAGGGCATTGTGGCCAACAGAGCAGGTACATCAGAGGCAGCACATGAGGGCAGACTGCAGTATCAGAACAGCAACAGGGCATTGTGGCCAACAGAGCAGGTACATCAGAGGCAGCACATGAGGGCAGACTGCAGTATCAGAACAGCAACAGGGCATTGTGGCCAACAGAGCAGGTACATCAGAGGCAGCACATGAGGGCAGACAGCAGTATCAGAACAGCATCAGGGCATCGTGGCCAACAGAGCAGGGACATCAGAGGCAGCACATGAGGGCAGACAGCAGTATCAGAACAGCATCAGGGCATCGTGGCCAACAGAGCAGGGACATCAGAGGCAGCACATGAGAGGGGCTAAGTGCATCAACAGTCCATGGCATCGAACAGGTACATCAGAGGCAGCACATGAGAGGGGCTAAGTGCATCAACAGTCCATTGCACTGAACAGGTACATTAGAGGCAGCACATGAGAGGGGCAAGTGCATCAACAGTCCATGGCATCGAACAGGTACATCAGAGGCATCACATGAGGGCAGACTGCAGTATCAGAACAGCAACAGGGCATTGTGGCCAACAGAGCAGGTACATCAGAGGCAGCACATGAGGGCAGACAGCAGTATCAGAACAGCATCAGGGCATCGTGGCCAACAGAGCAGGGACATCAGAGGCAGCACATGAGAGGGGCTAAGTGCATCAACAGTCCATGGCATCGAACAGGTACATCAGAGGCATCACATGAGAGGGGCTAAGTGCATCAACAGTCCATTGCACTGAACAGGTACATTAACCGCATGCGCGCTAGCGGAATTCCGCTCGCATGCTGGGTTTTTAAAAAACGCACTTTACGTGACGAGCTGGGCTCGTCATCAGCGTGCGAGGAGGCTACGCCATGAGGAGCCCAGCTCGTCATCAGCGTCGAAGGGGTTAGAGGCAGCACATGAGGGGGGCCAAGTGCATCAACAGTCCATGGCATTGAACAGGTACATCAGAGGCATTACATGAGGGCAGACTGCAGTATCAGAACAGCAACAGGGCATTGTGGCCAACAGAGAAGGTACATCAGAGGCAGCACATGAGGGCAGACAACAGTATCAGAACAGCAACAGGGCATCGTGGCCAACAGAGCAGGGACATCAGAGGCAGCACATGAGAGGGGCTAAGTGCATTAACAGTCCATGGCATCGAACAGGTACATCAGAGGCAGCACATGAGAGGGGCTAAGTGCATCAACTGTCCATTGCACTTAACAAGTACATTAGAGGCAGCACATGAGAGGGGCCAAGTGCATCAACAGTCCATGGCATTGAACAGGTATATCAGAGACATCACATGAGGGCAGACTGCAGTATCAGAACAGCAACAGGGCATTGTGGCCAACTGAGCAGGTACATCAGAAGCAGCACATGAGGGCAGACAGCAGTATCAGAACAGAAACAGGGCATTGTGGCCAACAGAGCAGGGACATCAGAGGCAGCACATGAGAGGGGCTAAGTGCATTAACAGTCCATGGCATCGAACGGGTACATCAGAGGCATCACATGAGGGAAGACTGCAGTATCAGAACAGCAACAGGGCATTGTGCCCAACAGAGCAGGTACATCAGAGGCAGCACATGAGGGGGCAGACTGCAGTATCAGAACAGCAACAGGGCATTGTGGCCAACAGAGCAGGTACATCAGAGGCATCACATGAGGGCAGACTGCAGTATCAGAACAGCAACAGGGCATTGTGGTCAACAGAGCAGGTACATCAGAGGCAGCACAAGAGGGCAGACTGCAGTATCAGAACAGCAACAGGGCATCGTGGCCAACAGAGCAGGGACATCAGAGGCAGCACACGAGAGGGGCTAAGTGCATCAACAGTCCATGGCATCGAACAGATACATCAGAGGCAGCACATGAGAGGGGCTAAGTGCATCAACAGTCCATTACACTGAACTGGTACATTAGAGGCAGCACATGAGAGGGGCAAGTGCATCAACAGTCCATGGCATCGAACAGGTACATCAGAGGCATCACATGAGGGCAGACTGCAGCATCAGAACAGCAACAGGGCATTGTGGCCAACAGAGCAGGTACATCAGAGGCAGCACATGCGGGCAGACTGCAGTATCAGAACAGCAACAGGGCATTGTGGCCAACAGAGCAGGTACATCAGAGGCATCACATGAGGGCAGACTGCAGTATCAGAACAGCAACAGGGCATTGTGGCCAACTGAGCAGGTACATCAGAGGCAGCACATGAGGGCAGACAGCAGTATCAGAACAGCAACAGGGCATTGTGGCCAACAGAGCAGGTACATCAGAGGCAGCACATGAGGGCAGACTGCAGTATCAGAACAGCAACAGGGCATCGTGGCCAACAGAGCAGGGACATCAGAGGCCGCACATGAGAGGGGCTAAGTGCATTAACAGTCCATGGCATCGAACAGGTACATCAGAGGCAGCACATGAGAGGGGCTAAGTGCATCAACAGTCCATTGCACTGAACAGGTACATTAGAGGCACGCACATGAGAGGGGCCAAGTGCATCAACAGTCCATGGCATCGAACAGGTATATCAGAGGCACCACATGAGGCCAGACTGCAGTATCAGAACAGCAACAGGGCATTGTGGCCAACAGAGCAGGTACATCAGAGGCAGCACATGAGAGGGGCTAAGTGCATCAACAGTCCATGGCATCGAACAGGTACATCAGAGGCATCGCATAAGGGCAGACTGCAGTATCAGAACAGCAACAGGGCATTGTGGCCAACAGAGCAGGTACATCAGAGGCAGCACATGAGGGCAGACTGCAGTATCAGAACAGCAACAGGGCATTGTGGCCAATAGAGCAGGTACACCAGAGGCAGCACATGAGGGCAGACTGCAGTATCAGAACAGCAACAGGGCAATGTGGTCAACAGAGCAGGTACATCAGAGGCAGCACATAAGGGCAGACTGCAGTATCAGAACAGCAACAGGGCATCGTGGCCAACAGAGCAGGGACATCAGAGGCAGCACATGAGAGGGGCTAAGTGCATTAACAGTCCATGGCATCGAACAGTGACATCAGAGGCAGCACATGAGAGGGGCTAAGTGCATCAACAGTCCATTGCACTGAACAGGTACATTAGAGGCAGCACATGAGAGGGGCCAAGTGCATCAACAGTCCATGGCATCGAACAGGTACGTCAGAGGCATCACATGAGGGCAGACTGCAGTATCAGAACAGCAACAGGGCATTGTGGCCAACAGAGCAGGTACATCAGAGGCAGCACATGAGGGCAGACTGCAGTATCAGAACAGCAACAGGGCATTGTGGCCAACAGAGCAGGTACATCAGAGGCATCACATGAGGGCAGACTGCAGTATCGGAACAGCAACAGGGCATTGTGGCCAACAGAGCAGGGACATCAGAGGCAGCACATGAGAGGGGCTAAGTGCATTAACAGTCCATGGCATTGAACAGGTACATCAGAGGCAGCACATGAGAGGGGCCAAGTGCATCAACAGTCCATGGCATCGAACAGGTATATTAGAGGCACCACATGAGGGCAGACTGCAGTATCAGAACAGCAACAGGGCATTGTGGCCAACAGAGCAGGTACATCAGAGGCAGCACATGAGGGCAGACAGCAGTATCAGAACAGAAACCGGGCATTGTGGCCAACAGAGCATGGACGTCAGAGGCAGCATGTGAGAGGGGCTAAGTGCATCAACAGTCCATGGCATCGAACAGGTACATCAGAGGCATTACATGAGGGCAGACTGCAGTATCAGAACAGCAACAGGGCATTGTGGCCAACAGAGCAGGTACATCAGAGGCAGCACAGGAGGGCAGACTGCAGTATCAGAACAGCAACAGGGCATTGTGGCCAACAGAGCAGGTACATCAGAGGCAGCACATGAGGGCAGACTGCAGTATCAGAACAGCAACAGGGCATTGTGGTCAACAGAGCAGGTACATCAGAGGCAGCACATAAGGGCAGACTGCAGTATCAGAACAGCAACAGGGCATCGTGGCCAACAGAGCAGGGACATCAGAGGCAGCACATGAGAGGGGCTAAGTGCATCAACAGTCCATGGCATCGAACAGGTACATCAGAGGCAGCACATGAGAGGGGCTAAGTGCATCAACAGTCCATTGCACTGAACAGGTACATTAGAGGCAGCACATGAGAGGGGCAAGTGCATCAACAGTCCATGGCATCGAACAGGCACATCAGAGGCATCTCATGAGCGCAGACAGCAGTATCAGAACAGCAACAGGGCATTTTGGCCAACAGAGCAGGTACATCAGAGGCAGCACATGAGGGCAGACAGCAGTATCAGAACAGAAACAGGGCATTGTGGCCAACAGAGCAGGGACATCAGAGGCAGCACATGAGAGGGGCTAAGTGCATCAACAGTCCATGGCATCGAACAGGTACATCAGAGGCATCACATAAGGGCAGACTGCAGTATCAGAACAGCAACAGGGCATTGTGGCCAACAGAGCAGGGACATCAGAGGCAGCACATGAGGGCAGACTGCAGTATCAGAACAGCAACAGGGCATTGTGGCCAACAGAGCAGGTACATCAGAGGCAGCACATGAGGGCAGACTGCAGTATCAGAACAGCAACAGGGCATTATGGTCAACAGAGCAGGTACATCAGAGGCAGCACATAAGGGCAGACTGTGGTATCAGAACAGCAACAGGGCATCGTAGCGAACAGAGCAGGGACATCAGAGGCAGCACATGAGAGGGGCTAAGTGCAACAACAGTCCATGGCATCGAACAGTGACATCAGAGGCAGCACATGAGAGGAGCTAAGTGCATCAACAGTCCATTGCACTGAACAGGTACATTAGAGGCAGCACATGAGAGGGGCCAAGTGCATCAACAGTCCATGGCATCGAACAGGTACATCAAAGGCATCACATGAGGGCAGACTGCAATATCAGAACAGCAACAGGGCATTGTGGCCAACAGAGCAGGTACATCAGAGGCAGCACATGAGGGCAGACTGCAGTATCAGAAGAGCAACAGGGCATTGTGGCCAACAGAGCAGGTACATCAGAGGCATCAAATGAGGGCAGACTGCAGTATCAGAACAGCAACAGGGCATTGTGGCCAACAGAGCAGGGACATCAGAGGCAGCACATTAGAGGGGCTAAGTGCATTAACAGTCCATGGTATCGAACAGGTACATCAGAGGCAGCACATGAGAGGGGCTAAGTGCATCAACAGTCCATTGCACTGAACAGGTACATTAGAGGCAGCACATGAGAGGGGCCAAGTGCATCAACAGTCCATGGCATCGAACAGGCACATTAGAGGCATCTCATGAGGGCAGACAGCAGTATCAGAACAGCAACAGGGCATTGTGGCCAACAGAGCAGGTACATCAGAGGCAGCACATGAGGGCAGACAGCAGTATCAGAACAGAAACAGGGCATTGTGGCCAACAGAGCAGGGACATCAGAGGCAGCACTTGAGAGGGGCTAAGTGCATCAACAGTCCATGGCATCGAACAGGTACATCAGAGGCATCACATGAGGGCAGACTGCAGTATCAGAACAGCAACAGGGCATTGTGGCCAACAGAGCAGGTACATCAGAGGCAGCACATGAGGGCAGACTGCAGTATCAGAACAGCAACAAGGCATTGTGGCCAACAGAGCAGGTACATCAGAGGCAGCACATAAGGGCAGACTGCAGTATCAGAACAGCAACAGGGCATCGTGGCCAACAGAGCAGGGACATCAGAGGCAGCACATGAAAGGGGCTAAGTGCATCAACAGTCCATGGCATAGAACAGGTACATCAGAGGCAGCACATGAGAGGGGCTAAGTGCATCAACAGTCCATTGCACTGAACAGGTACATTAGAGGCAGCACATGAGAGGGGCCAAGTGCATCAACAGTCCATGGCATTGAACAGGCACATCAGAAGCATCACATGAGGGCAGACAGCAGTATCAGAACAGCAACAGGGCATTGTGGCCAACAGAGCAGGTACATCAGAGGCAGCACATGAGGGCAGACTGCAGTATCAGAACAGCAACAGGGCATAGTGGCCAACAGAGCAGGGACATCAGAGGCAGCACATGAGAGGGGCCAAGTGCATCAACAGTCCATGGCATCGAACAGGTACATCAGAGGCAGCACAAGTACGTGGTGCAAGGTACCCCTCACAAGGACAAGGACAATGCCAAAGTCTTTTACATGGACAACATACACACCAACTCCAAATAGATGTGAGTGAAGGGAAACACACCACACATCGCGGAGCACTTGGACTGCCTGCAGTACCTGCCCCTGAGACACTGGTAGCACCAGAAACTGGAGTGTGAGACACAGCCACAGCCCTAGTGACTGACACATGAGCCGCAGACCCAGACACACTGCCAGCACCAGAACCAGGAGTGTGACACACAGCCACAGATGTAGTGACTGACACATGAGCCATAGACCCAGACACACTACCGCAACCAGACATAGGAGTGTGCGACACAGCCACAGCTCTAGTGACTGACACATGAGCCATAGACCCAGACAGACTGCCAGCACCAGACATAGGAGTGTGCGACACAGCCACAGCTCTAGTGACTGACACATGAGCCATAGACCCAGACAGACTGCCAGCACCAGACATAGGAGTGTGCGACACAGCCACAGCTCTCGTGACTGACACATGAGCCATAGACCCAGACAGACTGCCAGCACCAGACATAGGAGTGTGCGACACAGCCACAGCTCTAGTGACCGACACATGAGCCATAGACCCAGACAGACTGCCAGCACCAGAACCAGGAGTGTGACACACAGCCACAGCTCTAGTGACTGACACATGTGCCATCGACCCAGACACACTGCCAGCACCAGAAACAGGAGAGGGCACAACTGAGACAGTGCCACAACATGATGCATGACAGCAGACAACAGACACAGTGCCACTATCTGACAACTGAGAGTGAACCTCTGATGCGCCACTGAGAACACCGGATTGATGAGCCACAGGGCTGTATGGGCCAGGTGGCAGGGTGGCTCTGGGAGCTGGGGATAGCTGTACTTGAGCCACATCGGTGTGGTCAGGTGTCAATGGTGTGTGTCTACGATTCTTTGGGATATGTGAGGGCACCCTGGACATGAGAGGACAGGCAAGTGGTGCGGACTCCAATGAAACATCACCCACCAAAGGTGGAGCATCTGCTGCTGGGGCTCTGCTCTCTGGGGATGTGCTGGACCCTGCTTGTCGTTTGCTGTGTGCCTGCCGCCTGGACTCAGCATCATGTGTAATGGGGGATGCAACAACAGGTGAGTCCTTCCTCAGCTTCTGACGGGCCAGGATGGGAGTGAAGGTATGGGGGTACTCCGCCGCGGAGACATCTGTTTTCCGTTCCTTCAACAACATCAGCCTCAGTGCAGCCAGGGGTGATGTATGCCTGTCCTTGATGGAGCTAGTGTCTATGGGAGAAGCCTTGTCCCTTGGATGTGCCTTGGCCTTAGGAGGAGTGTTGTCTCTGGAATTTCCCTGTTCCCTGGACGGTGCCCTGTTCCTGGCAGCAGACTTGTCGTCTGTGGTGTACCTGTCTCCAGAAGACACCTTCTCCCTGTGTGTGTCCCTGTCCTTGGAAGTGTCCCATCTCTTTTGATGTGCCTTTGTCTTTGGACAGTCCTTGTCCCTGCCCTTGGGAGTTGCCCCTTCCTTAGTAGTGTCCCTGTCCTTGGGAGTGTCCCTGCTCTTTTGATGTGCCTTTGTCTATGGACAGTCCTTGTCCCTGCCCTTGGGAGTGGCCCCTTCCTTAGTAGTGTCCCAGTCCTTGGGAGTGTCCCTGCTCTTTTGATGTGCCTTTGTCTTTGGACAGTCCTTGTCCCTGCCCTTGGGAGTGGCCCCTTCCTTAGTAGTGTCTCTGTCCTTGGAAGTGTCCCTGCTCTTTTGATGTGCCTTTGTCTTTGGACAGTCCTTGTCCATGCCCTTGGGAGTGGCTCCTTCCTTAGTAGTGTCCCTGTCCTTGGGACTGTCCCTGCTCTTTAGAGGTGTCTTCGTCTTTGGACTGTCCTTGTCCAAGGGAGTGTCCATGGACTTGTGAGTATCACTTGCCTTGGGAGTACCTTTTGTGTGGGATGCCTGTGTAGCATGTGAAGGCATTTCCCCAAACACCACTTGTGGATCCTGTGTGTGAACTCCAGTGTATCTGACGTTGTCTTTGTGAACAGATTTTGCTGACTCAGGGGATGGTGTATGTGCCCTCCGTGCCCTGACATGCTGTCTGTGGCTGCTTCTAGTGCAATAACCTGTATTAGAGTCCTGGTCAGAATATTCACTCCCCCCTGAGACATCCAGTGGTGTAGATGTGGGAACAGAAGTAGCACCCTGTCCATGCGACTGTACAATGGCAGACGACACACTGCTTGCCAATGACTGAACTGTCCTGTGTAGACCAGCAACATCGCCATGCATCCCTTCCATGAATGCCACAACCTGCCCCAACTTCCTATCGTGGTCTTGGAATGCATTGATCATATTGGTCTGACCCAAACACAGCTGTCGCAGCAGAACAACAGCCTCAGCACAAATGCATTCTGGGTCACCGGGGCAGGGGCAGCGGTGCCTGCACCAAAGGCCACTCTGCTCCCCCTACTTCTGCGTGCTCGAGCAGTACTTGGTAGAGGTGGCGGCAGTGTGGGCCCTGTGTGCTGTGTCCCGACCGAAGGTGCTGATTGCCCACTCCCAATCTGTGACAACAATGCTGACTCACCGACACTGTCGGAAGATGAGGACGATGGTGTCTCGACATGCGAGTCCTCAGGGACGGTCCTGCCCCCCTCTCCGGGGCTGCCCTCTTCTGTGTCAGTCTGCGTGTGCGTGAAGTCAGATCCGGATGCATTGCCACCACTTATCTCCGCCGTCTGTGGCTGAGTGCCCTCTGCCAAAGCTGAAATGCACAGAAAAGAGGTGTAAGTCATGGGCACACTCACGTACAGGACACAAAATCCCTAATTCCATTGCTGACAAAACACATCTAGCCACCATCCTGCACACGGCCCACCCCTACCAGTCATCCTCACATGAAATAACCGGTGGTGGCCGTGAAACATGTACAGCATGCGGACAGAGCAGGAGCATGTAGATCTGCACACATGTCTTGCCATGGGGCCACAGACCTCTACGGCATGTGCTTCAACACTCAACTACTAAGCAAGGGGCGTGTCAACATGCCGGACCTAGATGTCAAATTACACTCCGCCAATGGCACCAACATGGCATTGCTGCGACACATACGCACCACGGAAGTCACTACTGTGTCTGAGCACCAATACATGCATTGCACTCCCAAGTAACATACACAGACAGTCAGCTTACTGCTAGTTTGCTGTTGATCCACACTCAGCCGGTCGGACAGGTCAGGATGCATCACAGCAATGGTACGGTGCATGAGAGGGGTCATGGAGCGTCGGGCCAGACGTGGCGTTCTTGGAATCATCCCCAGTGTCATCTCCGCTACATTCTTGCTCAGCCTGGAAATGTCGTCCCAGCGTTGGTGGCAGTGTGTGTGTTGTTTATTGCACACCCCCACTGCCCGTACTTCACATGCTATGCTCCTCCACACGGCCTTGCGAAAGTGCAGCTTCACCTACCATGATGGGAGACAAGAGGATAACGTTAGTGGACAGTATGGCATGCACATACTACGTAGATAGACTTATCTACATCCAGCCATGCCCTGCACAATACATGTTAAGGTCCCACAGCACACCGGCAGCCCGACAGAAGACAGGAGCCACTGACCACCTAAGGGCCAACAACATGTACACCACTGCACTTACCACCTGTCCGGGTGTACCGTACAGCTGTTCGTAGTGGCTGAGCACACCGCCCACGAGAACATCTAGTTCCACGGTGGTGAAGGGACGAGACCGGATCTCTCGCACTCTGTGCATGGCAAGGTCCTGGACTGTGGCACTACAGCAGCAGTCGGTGGTCAGCTCAACAGCAGGAGGTCGAGGTGATGGTCACAGGCAGCACTGGATCACAGCAGTGAAGGAGTGATTTTTCTTGTTGGTAGAGTTGGATGACATGTGATTGAGTTGCACAGCCATGCGTTGTTTGTGAATTGACTTCCATTACATCTACTCCCACACAGGAGGGCTCCAAATGTCCATCGCCCATACACTGTGCTGGAAGATATGGTTGATGAGGAGGTGATCAGGAAATTCCGGCTGGATCGACGTAGATTGATGGAGCTTGTAGACCAATTGTCTCCTCACATGCAGCCACGAAGAACCTATCCAGGTTCCATTACACCCACAGCAAAGGTGATGGCGGCACTCCACTTCTTTGCAACTGGCACCTTTCAGTACACAGTTGGACATGCCGGGGGGATGTCACAGTCCATGTTCAGCGTGGTACTTCGGGATGTTCTGAAAGCCATGATGCAGTACAAGGATGACTACATCCATTTCCCAAGGCCGTCAGAGTTGGCAGCAGTCAAAGCAGACTTTTATGCACTGGGCCAGATACCACACTTAATGGGTTCCATTGATGGCACACATATCGCTCTCATTCCACCACGGGCATGTGAGCAGGTGTATAGGAATCGGAAGCACTTCCATTCCCTCAATGTGCAGGTGGTGTGCCTGGCCGACAACATCATATCCCATGTGTGTGCAAGATTTCCAGGCTCTGCACATGACTCCCACATCATGCGGAGCAGCATTGTCCCCCAACTGATGGCACATCTGCATCCAGAACGTGCGTGGCTTGTTGGTGAGTATGCTGTGGGGACAGTTGTGATATCTGTGTGGCATGGGGTACCCACCAATTCTGGTTGTGATATTTCTGTCTCTCATCCCCCGACATAGGCGACTCGGCGTACCCAAACAGGCCTTGGCTGCTGAGTCCCATACGTAATCCAACTACAGCGGGTGAAATGCGATACAATGATGCCCATGGAAGGACATGTAGAGTGGTTGAACGTACTTTTGGACTGCTGAAGTCTAGGTTTCAGTGCCTGGATAAGACCGGAGGGGCCCTGCCTTACTCACCAGGCAAAGTATGCAGGATCGTGATTGCCTGCTGCATGCTCCACAACCTGGCCGTGCGCAATAACATTGAACTGCTCTTGGACCCTGAAGACCAACAAGTTCCAAGGCCTCCCATCCCACCCATGTCGACTGATGAGGATAGTGGTGAGGAGGAAGGTGTGGACCAGAGGCGCCAGCTCATTGATCGCTACTTCCCTTGAATGTGAGTGACTACCTCTTGTGCCGGTTGACAATGCCTTATGTATGTTTGCTGGTGTTGTGTGGATGTGGTGGGCATCAGCTGTGTGTTCTGCTATGTGATGTTTGCATGTGTGTGTGTTTATTTATTTGGACATGCAAGTCTCCATGATGTGTGTCCTCTCATCCAATGATTTAGTGATGAGTGTTGTTTGTGGAATGTTGCACTGCAGTGTGTTGTGATGGGTGTGATTCTGTTTCCTGACGTGTGTTTGCTGTCTCTGATTTTCCCTAGGTCACTCCCACAGCAGCATGATTATGTACGACTTGGATCCGTGCACCTGGTAACGTCTGTTTCTGAGACAATCATGTGAATAAACATGGAGGCAACACATCATTGAGTGTGTAAGTGGAATTTATTTACAGGTTGTGCATTGGTTCTGGTGAATATTTACAAGTAAGTGTGGGGTGGGGGAGTGTGAGTTGAAGGTCATGGCAGATGAAATGTCCGTGCTGACACCACATTGTGTGATGTCCGGCTAGTCCATCAGACCTGTGCCAATGATTGGCTATGTGGGACAGGATAGTTTGCAGGGTGAATGGCTGGCTCAGGCAGTGTCAGAGTCATTGTCGGCCCCTCTTGGAGCGTGTGGATGGAGCAACCCCACTGCTCTTACCCACTTCCAGCCTCGGACGGACCCTCCATCTTGGAGCCGGAACGGAGTCAGCTTGGGGGGCAGGTTGCTCAGGGGCCACATCCGTCGCCAGAGGCACAGGTGGCGGTGGCGGTGGTGTTGCTGCCCGTGGCGTCTGGACACTTGGTTGAGGGGGTGTGGGGGTGTTGCGGGCTAACCATTCCCTCCACAGTGTTGTCTGCTGGCCCATGATGTCCACTATTTGGCCAAGGCGACTGTCAATGGACCGCAACATGTTTGTGTTGTCAACCGAGTCCTGGTGGGCACGATCTGCCTGTTCCTGGCCACGCTCGTTGGAAGCCTGGGCTAGGGCTTCCAGTGACTCTGCGACAGGATGGGGTGGGTGTCCTTCCCCAGCTCGACGGTGTGTGGAACTCCTGCTTGGCTGATGTGGCCTCGGCTCTCTCCTTTCACGCCCACTCTCCCTGCTTGGCTGGGATGTCGATGGCCCTGCGTCGTGCGGTGGGTTAGGCAGGGTGGCACAGGCAGGAGTGGTGGTACTGGTGGTGGTGGAGTTGGTGGTGGTGGCTCTGCAGCTCACTGTGGCAGGTGTTGCAGGAGTTACACAGGCGACGGTTGTCGAAGCAGGGATTTTCTGTGAGCCAGATGGCCCTGGCTGTGTCATCGTCCCCAGAGAGTCCTGGATGTGTGTGAGGCGAGTCTTGCGGGCGGTTGCTGGTTTCACCAGTCAGATTACGATCACCTGAGGGACAAGATTGTGCTGATCAGTTCTGCGGACATTACATGTTTATTTCACATTAATAACAATTCAGTGTCCTGTCGCACACACCCCACCCACCTCTCAGACACCCCACCCACCACCACTGCCCTCCCTGTGGACATGGGGGGCCTGTTGGGAGTTGTAGTAGTGACCTCTCAGACACCCCACCCACCGCCACTGCCCTCCCTGTGGACATGGGGGCCTGTTGGGAGTTGTAGTAGTGGCCTCTCAGACACCTCACCCACCACCACCGCCCTCCCTGTGGACATGGGGCCCTGTTGGGAGTTTGTCATAGTGGCCTCTCAGACACCCCACCCACCACCACCGCCCTCCCTGTGGACACGGGGGCCTGTTGGGAGTTGTAGTGGTGACCTCTCACACACCCCACCCACCACCACCGCCCTCCCTGTGGATATGGGGCCTGTTGGGAGTTGTAGTAGTGACCTCTCGGACACCCCACCCACCACCACCGCCCTCCCTGTGGACATGGGGGCCTGTTGGGAGTTGTAGTAGTGACCTCTCAGACACCCCACCCACCACCACCACCCTCCCTGTGGACATGGGGGCCTGTTGGGAGTTGTAGTAGTGACCTCTCAGACACCCCACCCACCACCACCACCCTCCCTGTGGACATGGGGGCCTGTTGGGAGTTGTAGTAGTGACCTCTCACACACCCCACCCACCACCACCGCCCTCCCTGTGGACATGGGGGCCTGTTGGGAGTTGTAGTAGTGACCTCTCACACATCCCACACACCACTACCACCCTCCCTGTGGACATGGGGGCCTGTTGGGAGTTGTAGTAGTGACCTCTCACACACCCCACCCACCACCACCGCCCTCCCTGTGGACATGGGGGCCTGTTGGGAGTTGTAGATGTACCTCTCACACACCCCACCCACCACCAC
Organism: Lissotriton vulgaris; assembly: GCF_964263255.1. Classification (NCBI taxonomy): domain Eukaryota; kingdom Metazoa; phylum Chordata; class Amphibia; order Caudata; family Salamandridae; genus Lissotriton; species Lissotriton vulgaris. Next base: position 294,531,454 of record NC_141698.1, read on the forward strand.
CGCCCTCCCTGGGACATGGGGGCCTGTTGGGAGTTGTAGTGGTGACCTCTCACACACCCCATCCACCACCACCGCCCTCCCTGTGGACATGGGGTCCTGTTGGAGTTGTAGTAGTGACCTCTCAGATACCCCACCCACCACCACCGCCCTCCTTGTGGACATGGGGGGCCTGTTGGGAGTTGTAGTAGTGGCCTCTCAGACACCCCACCCACCACCACCGCCCTCTCTGTGGACATGGGGGCCTGTTGGGAGTTGTAGTAGTGGCCTCTCAGACACCCCACCCACCACCACCGCCCTCCCTGTGGACATGGGGGCCTGTTGGGAGTTGTAGTAGTGACCTCTCACACACCCCACCCACCACCACCGCCCGCCCTGTGGACATGGGGGCCTGTTGGGAGTCGTTTACATTTTGGTGAGTATGTGGACCACATGCATGGGTTGGGGCCTGGGAGATGTGTCTTCTGAGTTGTGTGAGGCAGACCATGTTGTTGTGCTTGTGGTGCTTGGTTTGTACTTACCAGCCTCTTCTCCTTCCTCAATTGCTTCCAGGTTCTCTTGGTGCAGTATGCCCAGCACCTTTTCCTCCCAATCAGTGTAGGGTATGGGCTCCGGGGGTGTGCCGCCGCCAGTGTGCTGTGCTCATAGATGGTTTTTGGCACAGATCCCTTTGAAACAAAAAAATCAAGCAGAGCCGCTTGCCCTCTGCGCACTGTTGCAATTCCCCAAGGTGGGATTAATGAATAAAATGTATGTAAATGTTAAACATTTTAAGTTCAAAAGACACGCTGTAAGTTACATGTGTTTGATTTTTTTCTTTACTGACATGTCATTTACATCAACTCATGACGTTTTTTAAGTGTACAACTCTCATTTGGTGCAAAAATTAATAAATTTCAAACAACTTCATTTCAGAAATCAAAAATAATTCATCAATGGGATACTCGTCCTATATTCCCTGCCCAATGCATTTCGGGCCTCCCGGCCCTTCGTCAGGGGCAATACCTAAAAAAACAGGAAAAATAAATGCTTTTACTCTAGTGTAATAGGTTTCTTAAAATGTGCAAAGTACACCGCAAGTCACTGTGTGCATTCATTAAACATGCTAATACAATTGGTTTAGGAATGTCCTGTAATTCTCTTCACAGTTTTGTGTGATCATACTCACTTTAACTCAAATGTATAAAGATGAAAAGGACGGAAAAATGCGGGTGTATAATTGTGGAAGATTCCCTCAGTTTCTATAAAAAATAAATAAAAATGGCTCGTTTTAGTGGCATGTTACAACATAAGGGAACAGATTGCCAGAAAATACAACGGGGGTCCCTCATCACTTACTCGTCAACACACGGATGGAGGTGCCAACCTCAACGTAACGAATAGAAACGGGTCACACTGGACTTTGGTTAACAACCACTTGCCACGAAGGGTGCGCTCAATAAAACTGAAAAAGGATGAGTGAACACGTATTTAAGATGTGTGACTCTGACCTTTGCTTAACGAAAAACGTGCACCATTGCATTCACGTTCCAACATTCCCCAAGCGTTACCAACTGTATAATGACAAACGTACCTCTTTCACTGCCGCTGCAGGCTTTAACTTTACAAACAATCTCTCGTCAAAGTCCTCGGACTCGCTCGTGGTCCGCTACAAAAAGTGAAAGAAAACGGGTTCTAACTAAGACATAACGCCAAGAAACAAATCTTCCTACGAGCCTCGTTTCGAAAAGGTATCTACCTGTACTCCACTCCGTTTAAACTTCTAAGTTCTTCCGTCGGTCACAACTTCTTCGTGATAATCCCGGCAGTCGGTAAACAAACCGATCCTGCTATGCGACTATTAAACCCACCTACAGGATTGACGGGCCAATCACGCGCACAAGTGAAAACTGACGAAGGGCTAAGAAACTGAGAAGATTCTCCGGAGAGAACCCTGTAGGCGCCATATTAACGTGGTGAAAAATGTAGTATAATAGTAATCACGAAATGGAAAATAATACTGTGTGATGTATGAACTGCAGGTTATAAGGGTACATATTAATGAATGACACATGACAATCAGCCTCTGTGCGAACAGATCCCTTTGACCCTGGTTTTCAGGTCATGCCACCGCCTCTGTATCTCGTGCTTTGTCCTTGGCACGGTCCCTGACGCATTCACCCTACTTACGATCCTGTCCCACATGTGATTTTTGTGAGCCACGGTGGTCTGCTGGACTAGTGCCCCGAATATGTGGGGTTCAACACGGATGATTTAATCTACTATTACCTTCAACTCGGTCTCTGTGAATTTTGATTTTTTCTTCGGTGCCATGGTGTGTGGTGCTCAGGGTGTGGGTTGAGTGAGTTGGGAGGTGCAGGTGTGTGGTGTGTAGGAATGGTGTGGTGGGTGTTTGTGTGGTGGGTGTGTTTGGGTGGTGGTTGTATGTGTTCAATTGGTGTGTGCTGACGGTCGTCTTGGGCCTCTTGCTAGCAGCTATGCTGTGATGCAAAGAATTGTGGTAGTGGGTGGGAGTCATTTTATAGTCTGCGTCGTGGTCGTGTCCCAATGGTTGTTGGCAGTCAGGTGCTAGGTGGGTGTGTTGACTAGTGTGATTTAGTGGGTACTTGGGGGGTGTCATTGTGCCTTGTGATTGGTGTTGGTGTTTCAGGTGGGTGGTAGTCCTGTTTCGTGTGTTTGCTATTAACTTCCGTCACACTTTTTGTCATTGGTTTGACGGTAGGGATGTTGTTCGTGTTGGCCTTCCGCTGAGATGCACCGTTTCTCGTTGCATTGTTTCCGCTGCGGCCGTGGATTGAGGTGCGTACCGGGGTACAGGCGGCGTTATCCTAATCGCGGACACGGAGCCTCCGCAGGTATAGCGGTAGATGTGGCTGTTCCCGCGGTCATCTGCGTCCGCGGCGGGCGGTGTTTCATCAGTTCCGTCCGCTTGCGGCTGTCTCAGGTGTACTCCGTTCGTCGCGGTCGGTGTTTGCTGAGGTCCGTCCGCTGCGGTCGTACTTTCGTCCCATTTGTATCCTAATTGCTACGGAGGTTTATCCGCGGTGCGGTCTGGAGTAACTTGGCCGCGTCCATGGCGGACGAAACCCGTTTCCGTCCGCCATCCTAATGAGCCCCATAGTTAGGCCTGGGTCTCATTCATACAAAGCCAGTGAAATTCAGCAGTTATAGTTAGCTGGGGTAACTATAACTCGAGCCACCGCAATGCACTACTAATGACCTCACATATTACATCACTCATGACATGGTCAGTGACATCACTCATGACAACCCAAATGTCATCACTGATGCCATCATTCGGTGACTGTGAATGTTTCTAAAACGTTTATGTGTGTTAAATATATATACCAAGGTGTATTGGTGAATCAGTGGGCGTATTAGTGCCTGTTTGGATGATTCAGTGGGTACATGACAGACTGTATAATTGAGTGATTAGGTCTCACAGTGATGTATTGGTGAGTGAGTGACTGGTTGTTTGAATGTCTGCATCTGTCTGTCAGTCAGTTGGTGTGCAAGTGGCTGCATGGGTGTGTGAGTGGGAAGATGACTGGCTGTATGGGTGAGTAATTGCTTGACTGTGTACCTGTAATAATAATAATAATAATAATAATAATACTAATAATAATAAATATTATTATTATATTTGTAAAGCGCCTGGTTACACTGACCCAGTGTGTCACCACGCTAAGGTAGCAGCTAAGAAAGAGAGCAGCAACTAGAGTAGCCTAGTAGCCGAGAATATTAGACCACGGGAAACAGATGGGTCTTTAGAGATTCCTCCAGCCGGAGATTCTGAGGCAGAGTGTTCCACAACTGGGCCGCCAAATAACGAAAAGAGCGGCCGCCCATCCTTGATCTCATAATCCTGGGGATATGCACCATTCCTCTCCCACTGAATCTAAACAGTCTGGTAGGTACATAGGGAGTGAGAATGTTGTGCAAATACACAGGTCCCTTCTTCTGTAAAATCCGGTGACTCACACACATGACCTTGAACTGCACTCTCTCCCTGATGGGAAGCCAGTGCAGGGAGGCAATTGCTTTTTTAGAAAAGTTCTCCCTGATAGCATAAGATCTAGTCTTGCAGCTGCATTCTGGATATACTGCAATCTCCGTATGTACTTGTCGGTTGCACCCAAATACAGGAGATTGCAGTAATCCAGGCGAGAAGTCACCAAGGCATGCACCATGATCTTCCTAGATGCCATGGGAAGGGTATCCAGGGTCTTCAATAAACCTCGTAGGATATTGAACCAAGCGCCTGCCACCCGCCTAGTGTGGTAATCAAAAGCCAGCTTATTGTCCATCCATACCCTGAGATTCTTCGCTTGCTCACCAGGTGTAGGTGTAGGACCCAGCGTCTGAGGCCACCAGGCCGATGACCAAACTGACGGAGCCTTCCCGATCACCAGCACCTCGGTCTTGGTACCATTCAGCTTCCGACAATTATTTGCCATCCACTCAGCCAGTTCTTGCAGGCAGGACATAAAGTTGAAGGCAGCGCTAGACCAAGCTTGAGTCAAAGAGACCACAAGCTGGGTGTCATCAGCATAGGACAGGGCATTAATCCTAAACGTATCCGAGATTTTTGCCGGGGAGGGCGACATAAAGATTGAACGAGGACGGGCTCACAGTAGAACCCTGAGGCACCCCCTGCGTCAACTTGATGTTCCTAGAATAGTGAGCCCCTTGCATAACTTGAAAGCTACGCTCGGATAGAAAAGATTCCATCCACTTCAAAGCCCCGTCGATGACACCGCCTCTCTTTAAATCGTGCAGCAGGGTATGGTGGGCAACAGTGTCGAAAGCGGCACTAAGATCTAACAAAATTAGGGCAGCTGTTTGTCCGTTGTCCACATGCTTCCGAATGGTCTCGGTGGAGTACAATAGTGCCGACTCGGTGGAGTGAAGGGCACGAAAGCCAGACTGAGAGGGGTGGAGAAGGTTGTTCTTACAAATGTGCACTATAAGCTGTATATCCACAATCTTCTCTGCTACCTTAGCAAAATAGGGGAGCAGGGAGATGGGTCGCAAGTTGTCCAGTTGCTCAGCGCTAATATGGGGTTTCTTTTGTAAAGGAAGCACCACTGCCTCCTTCCATCTTTTAGGGACCACTCCTGAACTAAAAGACATCTTGATGAGATACCTGATAAAAGGCTCTAGTGTGTCCAAGTTCCCTCTAAGCACCCTGGGGGTAGCTGAATCCCTAGGTGACCCTGATTTAATGCTATTAGCTATCTGTTTAAGAGTATCTGGGACGGGTACAACAAATTCATGGAGACATTGTAGTGTTGGAACATGAAATGTATTAAATGAAATGAATTTGTACTTGTAAAGTGCACTTATACCCCAACCGGGGTTTCCTGGCCCTGTACTCATACCGCTGTGGAACCCTTCCTGGCTTTTCCCTGTGAAATGTCCACTACTGGGCACCCCCAAGGTGAAGCCAGGCATCCCAGCACTTTTTGAAAAAATGATCCAGCACACAAATCAATATATTGAAAATCTGTACAATAATAGCCACACTTTATGAGTCAAAAGATGGAAAATCATTCAGTAGCAGAATCTTTGGATGTTTTTTAGAAGTTCCATCTTTATTTGATTCTTCACACATGTAGCCAACGCGTTTCGTCCTCCACGGACTTCTTCAGGGCAAATAGAATGAACTCTTCTTAGGACTGAGAAAATATATATTCTTCCATCCAGTCTAGAGGCAGTGGTATTTAAAATTATTCTTTTCTTTGGTAAATGACAGACACTTCAATTTCATTAAGTAGGATGACTCAGGTCAGATAGCCCAGTGTAGCAAGAATTTGCGGGAGTAGATCAGGCCGGCTCAATCGCGTGGCGTCTTCTCTTGTGATGGCATCCCAGCACTGTTGGGGCCGTTGTGGAGATTAAGCAAGCTATTGCCCAGAGTTGCAGAGTGGGACCCATGATTAGAATAGGTACAGAGGCGAGAATTATTAGGTCCGATGAAATTGAGCCCAAGACCCGCCAAGGCGGGAATTGAACCCTGGTCCCGGGCCAGACCTCTGCATTAGGGTCTGCCGCTCTAACCATTGAGCCATACTTCTCCACTTGTTCCTCCTCCACTCCCCCGCTTCCATGAGCAGTCTGTGTGAGTAGGTGAGGGGGATGTGAATGCTGGTATGGATGAGTGAGTAGGTGAGTCTGTGGCTTTATGGTTTAGTGAGTGAGCGTTTGTATGGCTGCATCGGTGAGTGAGTGCATGTGTCAGTCATCTATGGGTGAGTAACTGGGTATGTGAAAGGCAGTATAGGTGAGTTATGGTGTATGTGAGTGACTGTATGGGTGAGTGAATGTGAGAGTGGCTGTATGGGTGAGAGTGTGCTTGTGTCAGTGACTGTATAGGTGAGTGAGTACATGTAAGTATCTGTACAAGTCAGTAAGTGAGTTTATTTAACTGTATAGGCAAGTAAGTGGCAGTGTGATTGACTGTATGGGTGAGTGAGTAGGTATATGAGTAACTCTATGGGTGACTGACTCAGTGTTTGTTGCTGTGTGGGTGTATGAGTGGATATGTCAGTGGCTGTATTAGTGAGTGAGTGGGTGTGTGAGTGGCTGTATGGGTGAGTGAGTGATTGGATGTGTGTGTTGATATATGAATCAGTGATTAGCTGTGTAAGTACTGGTATGGGTGGGTGAATGGGTTTGCGGATGGTAGTGTGGAAGTTGGAGTGGGTTTATAAAAAGTTATATGGGGGTGTGTGGGTGCGTCAGATATTCTGCAGATGATGTAATCAGTGGTGTCATTTGAGATGTTATCAGTGATGTTATCAGTGAGGTTACTGACCATGTCATTAGTATTATAATATGTGAGGTCATAAGCAGTGCATTGCGTGGGCATATGTTATAATTTGCTCATGTAACTATAACTGCTAAATTCCTTTAGTTTTGTATGAGGGAAATCGGACCGTAACTATAACGTCCTTGTAACCTTTGTTTTTTTCTGTGAATTTCCAAGGTTTTTTCTAATCTATTTCCTAACTATAATGTCCTTGTAACCTTTGTTTTTTTCAGTGAATTTCTATGTTCTTTTAACCAGTAGTCATGATTGCAGATTGGTGGAGAAAGGAGGCTGGGCCTACAACCAACTCTCAGGAATCCAGCTTCGTAGGACTTACAGGAGGTATCAGGAGGGCTTCTGGGCCCCCTGGTCCCTCAGGATTAAAGTGGACTTCATACCCAAATAGTAGTGCACCATGTGCCGCGTTTGCAGGATGGTGGAGAAAGGGGGCTTGGACTCCGAATACCTCTTAGCAATCCCACTATATGGGTATTACTGGAGATCACAGGAGGGGTTGTTGGCCCCCTAGGATGTCCTTGGGGGCCAGCTACCCATCCTGTTACCACCAGTAAGTCCCACATAGCTGAATTGCTGAGACATTGTAGGAGGCTATGCTCCCTTTCTCCACCACTCTGCAAACACGCCCCCTGGTGCACTACTAATAGGTGGATAAAGTCTCCTTGGCTATTGAGGGTCCTTGGGGGTCAACTACTCCTCCTGTTACCTCCAGCAAGTCCCACGTAGTAGGTTTGCTGAACGATATTTGGTGGCCAAACCCCCTTTCTCCACCGCTCTGCAAACTCACCTCCTGGTGCACTACTAGTTGTTGGTTGAAGTCCCCTTGGGTCGTGAGGATCATTGGGGGCCAACTAGCCCTCCTGCCACCTCCAGTAAGACCCACATGGCTGGATTGCTGAGAGGTCATAAGAGGGCCCTCCCCCTTTCTCCAGCACTCTGCAAATGCGCCCCCTGGTGCATTCCTGGTTGGGGGAAGAAGTCCACTTTAATCCTGAGGGTCTCAGGAAGCAAGGAGACCTCATTCCCTAACCACCAGTGCTGCGAGAGGAGCATTTGCAGAGTGGTGGAGAAAGGGGGCATGGCCTCTGACCACCTCTCAGCAATCCTACTGTGTGGGGCTTACTGGAGGTAATAGGAGGCCTTGTTGGCCCCTAAGGACCTCCAGCAGTGAAGGGGACTTCATCCCTCAACCAGCAGCGCATCAGAAGGCATGTTTGCAGAGTAGTGGATAAAGGGGGCAGGGTCTCCGGCAAGTTGCCAGCTTTTTAAATTGTATTTATCAGTTCTATTTTTTAGGAAGAGGTGTCTCGTGGCCCCCTTTCCCTGGGCTGTTTTGGGCCCCAGGGATCTCATCCCCAGGGGCCTGGCCCTTTTAAAAACAATTTTGTTTTCAGGGAGGGGGTCATGTGACCCCCACCCAGGCCAATTTTCGCCCTGGAGACCCCATCGCCCGGGGCCCGGCCATTCTTTCTTTTAATATTACTTTTTTTTTTTTAAAGGAAGGGCCTCCTCATTCCTGGGCCATTTTCGGCCTTGTGGACCCCATTCCCTGGGGCCAGCCCCATCTATTTATTGTTTTAAATACTGGAGTAGGGCCATGCGGTCCCCCTCCCAGGCTGATTTTGGCCCCAGGGACCCCATTCCCGGGGCAGCGGGGGTAAGGCCTCCCTTGCATTTTGCTTAAAAAACAGGGAAAGTGGGGGTCCCCAGGGCTGTGGTGGGCCGCGTGGCCCCTGTATTTTCCACCCATATTTCTAAATGTCTAGCCCTGCGGAGGTGGCTGTCCTGGGGCAGCTGGGGACACACTTTGTTTAAAAGCAGTGTGCCTATGGGGAGGTGACAGATCCCGGGACAGTGGGGGGCAGATCCCGCCTTTAATATTATACCTAGACCCGGAGAGGTTACGGTCCCTGTGGCTGCCCGAGGGCCTCGTGGCCCCCCACATTTGAATATGTCTAGCACCGGGAAGGAGGCGGTCCCCGGGGCTGCACCCCACAGCATTAAATAATACATTTGCCCTTGGGAAGTGGCGGTCCTCAGGGCTCGGGATTTGCCTCCAGGGAAACCCCGCATAAATATTAAAAAATGCATCAGGGAGGTGCCGGTCCCCGGGGCTTTAGGTAATCTAGAAGGGGGTCCCGTGAGCCCCCCTCCAAAATACTTAAACATGCGTCTGTGACCTAGCTTACCCGGGGGCCCATATTAAACATATTAAACAAAGCACAGGAGCTTGTCCTTCATTTTTATTTTTTATTCAGCAGGAGTTGTGGATCCAAGACGACTCCTGCCAAAACATTTTAAAAAAATGCTTTTTAGGCCCAAGGGGACCCCCAGAAAGAGCCCCAGGGGGTCAGGGGTTTCTACCCTGCTCCGTTTTGTTTTTTGAGACCGTTCCGGTGATAAGTGCGCTATACAAGAGCTTTTGACATTGACATTGACATTTTGACACGGTTCTACCAAACACTGTAGATTGTATTGATGCAGAAAGGTATGAAAGGAGGCTTTGCAAATCTCAGCCAGATGGACACTGTCAATCTCAGTCTTGGGAGTCTTTGGCAGTACCCCAAATACCTTCAGTAAGAAGTGTCCTAGCCTAGAAATAACTCAAGGCAATGGTAGAGCAAAACCAATTACTGAAGGCTTATGGAGTGGCCTTGTAGCTCTTACCAACCATCCTTTAAGTGGGAAACAGTTCTAATAAAACAAGATAGCTCTCTGCACATCAATGATTGCAACATTTCTTCCTCTAAACACAAAGAAGCTGGGACAAAAACAGGGAAAATCCACTTCTTCAGCCTGATGAACCATAGTAGCAATCTCAGACAAAAATTCAGGATCAGTGCAAAGAACCACCCCATCTTCAAGCATCTTACGAAAAAGTGGTTTATACATAGTCCAGAGACTTGTCAATGTAATGAGTGGAAATAGCACACAAAAAAGCAACTTTCAAGGTCAAGTACATACCAGACAAGTCCCTTCTGAAGGTGTGCAGTAAGATGCTCATCCTCTCAATCACTGCAGCAAGGCACCAGGAATGCCACAATCATTCTCCAGTGGGCCTGTAAAGAAGACACGGAAATCTCTAAGATCTCCTAAAACAACAGCCACTCTGAAAGAAACCCACATTCCTGAAAAGAGAGAATGGGCCAGGCATGTACGCTAAAATGCTGCGCAGCAGAGAGAATATAACTAAGTTGGAAGGAAGAAAGGTCTGGTTAGTTCAGCAAAGTGTCTGGGGGGTCTCAACTCTGCAAACTGATCCTCTCAACCTCCATACTATCAGGCATAGGTGCACCACTGGTGTACACAGCAGGAACCACAGAGAAGAATGAACCACAGAAAGCCTCCATTATGTCTGCACAGGAAAACTGCAGGAGGGGAAACCCTTCCAGCAAGAACAGAAATACCATCAAAATCACCTTAATCACTACCCTCCTTAATTTTTATTAGAAATTAAGACATCATGGTGAAAATAGTAAAGTCATATAAAAGGTGATGTGGCCACAGCAGGATCAGAGCATCCACACTTCAAGCTCCCATGATCATGAAGTAAGAACAAAATTGAAAAAGTTGGGCATTCTCCAGGGTGAGAAATTAGTCAATAAAGGAGTCTCCTGAACCAGCAATAGAAGTGGAACAGCTACTGGGAGGCGGACAACTCCCTGCTGAGGTTGTCAACCCAGACATTGTTGAACTCACTGATGTGACAGCCTGTGTGACCAAAGGTGCTGCTCCACACAAGGCCCAACTGCACAGTCAACTATTTTAGAGCTCCTAACTGAGTTCTTACTGTATTTTGATTGTAACAGTATTGTAAAACCATCCAGTATAAGATGACCCCTAATCCAGAACTCAAAATGGTGGAGAATCTAGAGAACAGATAACAATTCCACTAATTGGAAGATCACTTACTTCTATCAAAGTCCAATATCCCTGTATCAAGAGGTACCAAAAAGTGTCACCCAGTTCATTGAACTGACATTCTTTTTCACTGCCGAGAGCAACCTCAGGTGCAGAAGAAATCTCTTGGTTGGGAGACTAGAACCAACCACCACTGCCACTGAAGGCAAAGGGAGTGTTCAGGAAGATGCACTAGGAGGATTATATAGGTGCCGGTGAGTCCACAGGACAGCTAATACACAGTAAACCATGTGCCCCCAAGCCTGCAGCCACAGGCAAGCTGGGACATGAAGGTGAGCCAGCAAGGTCAAGAGTGTCAACCTCAAACTTTTAGTCAGGCCTGTTGGCAGAACCAATATATCTATTCTTGTCTGGAATTAAGCCCACAAAACATCCTGTCTGGAATACTTCGGCTAACCCAGCAAGTGCAAAGTAGTCAAATCACATGCCACTACCATGGGGAACATGTGAGGGACAGATTGAAGCAGAAAGAGAAAAACCCAGAACTTATAATGCCCTACCTGTATGCAGTCAGAGGAACAGCTGATGAGAAACAGCCATTAGAACACACAGATACACTTTCATGAGGCCTATGCCCAATTTGAAAGTCCCCTCTACAATCAGTGGAATAATTCTCTGCAGGGTTTCCATTTTGGAGGGTATCTTCTGAATAGAGTGGTTGAAACTCTTCTGAGTTCAGATCAGTGATCACCCAAAAACACTCCGACATCTTGGGCACTAGAAACACCATAAAGTATATTGCAGTTCACTCCTTTCATCAGGGGACTGGCATCCCCTTGTGTTCCTGCACCAATGGGATCCTAAGCCATGGTCATCCTCTTGAATAGACAAGCATGCGAATGACACTAAGGACCATTTAAAGACTTGCAAACTCAAAGCAATACCCCTCCTTCAGCACGAGGAGGACCCAAATGAGGAACTGGACTGCCACTAGGTTGCAGCAACCTGCTGTATACAAAAGTCAGCCAGCCAGTCGGGGCTCTCACTGGCATGGCCACACGGACTTGGACTTCCCTGGAGAGGAGGGATTCCAGCCACAGTGTTCTGTAAAAGCCTTGCCCTTCAATCTCTTGGTTGGTGGAGGGGGTGACATCCTTTAAGGCTGGCTAAAGAGAATTATATCGAGGAACAGAGGCAGAAGACTAGTGTTGCTGATGGAAAGGCTAGGAATGCTTTCACTGTTTGAATAAATGATGCATTGTACCCACTAGCGCAGCTCCAAACAGCCTAGGGTCCTTAAACCGAAGTCACAAACCAACTGATTTCTTGAGAAGCATCAGTATGCCAATGCTTCTGAAGCAAATTGTGGGGGACTGCCATAGAGGTAGCCACTGCTAGTCAGCAGAACGAACCACATCAAAAGAAATGTCTGACATGATTTTGACCTACAAACAATGGCTTTCTACCATGCCAATCTCCACAGACAAACAGTTTCTCACAGTCTAAAAGCAAAGACTGCGAAGCTTAAGCCCATAAATGCCTTTCCACAGTGCCACGTGGAAGCTGGAATGAACTAGTAAAGCAAACATCAGCAAAGTGTGAGGGGTTTGGGGTAAATCCTTGCACTTTAAAGTCAGAGAAAATGAAAGAAGAGATTTAGAAAACAGCAACTGAAGCGTCTGACATTTCATTTTGGTATTTGAACGGGAAAGCTGAACCACCGAAGACAGGCCAAACAGTGTCACGAGCAGAAATCAAAGAAAAAATAGTCACTCAAATGAATACATAAACATCACAGCATAATATTAACAGTAATTGGGGGTGCTTTGTGTGAGAAAGCCAACCACCAAAAGGAGGGACAAAGAGGAAGGATTAACAACAAGCAAGCAAGCATTTTTGAATGACAATCAAAGGGACGAATAAAAAGGCAGTGGGCGGGCTGTAAGCCCACAGAGTGAATACAGCATTTCTCGAGAAGACAGCATATTCGCTGCCTAGGCTTGACCTAGAAAGGGGCCTTCGTACCCTGCAGCATTGCCACAGTCTCAGGCACAGCCTAGTGACTATAATCTGACCCTCTTTCACTACAGACGATCTGCTCTGCTTATGCATGGGTGTTACAGCAAACAAATGATGGATGGAATGCTGACAATGCAAAAATTCTCCCCCAGTCAAAAGATCTGGGTTAAATCCATTGTTCTTTTGCCCACTATGCCACCCCAGTTTGGATCCAGCCATAAGCAAATTAGTCTTGACCCTGTGCCCCATGGGAACAGTCCAGACCGAACTGCCAGGCCAGGTCCTCTTGGACCGGAAACAAGCATCCTGGGACCGGTTTCAGGGTATGTCACCCTTCTTCAGCCAGGCTAGCTTGAATCCAGTGGTACAGTGAGTAAGGGACGCACGTCTGGACATACCCATCCCACATCGGGTGAAAAGTGCTGCAGCAAACAAATGATGGACGGAATGCTGACAATGCAAACATTCTCCCCCAGTCAAAAGATCAGGGTTAAATCCATTGTTCTTTTGCCCACTATGCTACCCCAGTTTGGACCCAGCCATATGCAAATCAGTCTTGACCCTGTGCCCCATGGGAACAATCCAGACCGAACTGCCAGGCAACGTCCTCCCTGGACCGGAAACAGGCATCCTGGGACCGGTTTCTGGGTATGTCACCCTTAAGCCGGACTAGCTTGAATCCAGTGGCATAGTGAGCAAGGGACCCACGTCAGGGCATAACCATCCCACTTAGGGTGAAAAGTGTTACATCAAACAAATCATGGACGGAATGCTGACAATACAAACATTCTCCCCCAGTCAAAAGATCTAGGTTAAATCCACCGTTCTTTTGCCCACTACGCCACCCCAGTTTAGACCCAGCCATATGCAAATCAGTCTTGACCCGCTGCCCCATGGGAACAGTCTAGACCGAGCTGCCAGGCCAGGTCCTCCCTGGACTGGAAACAGGTATCCTGGGACCGGTTTCAGGATATGTCACCATTCTTCAGGCAGGCTAGCTTGAATCCAGTGGCAGAGTGAGCAAGGGATCCACATCTGGGCATACCCATCCAAATTAGGGGGAAAAGTGTTACAGCAAACAAATGATGGATAGAATGCTGACAATGCAAACATTTTCCCCCAGTCAAATGATCTGGGTTAAATCCGTCATTCTTTTGCCCACTACGCCACCCCAGTTTAGACCCAGCCATATGCAAATCAGTCTTGACCCGCTGCCCCATGGGAACAATCAAGACCGAGCTGCCAGGCCAGGTCCTCCCTGGACCGGAAACAAGCATCCTGGGACCGGTTTCTGGGTATGTCACCATTCAGCCAGTCTAACTTGATCCAGTGGCACAGTGAGCAAGGGACCCACATCAGGGCATACCCATCCCACTTAAAGTGAAAAGTGTTACAGCAAACAAATGATGGACGGAATGCTGACAATGCAAACATTCATCCACAGTCAAAAGATCTGGTTAAATCCATAGTTCTTTTGCCCACTACGCCACCCCAGTTTGGACCCAGCCATATGCAAACTGGAGTCAAGAAATCCTGGCTGATGAGGGCTGAAAGCCTGAAACCGGTCCTAGGATGCTTGTTTCCAGTCCAGGGAGGACCTTGCCTGGCAGTTTGGGCTCGACTGTTCTCATTGAGTGCAGGGTCAAGATTGATTTGCATATGGCTGGCTCCAAACTGGAATGGCATGGTGAGCAAAAAAAAACGATGGATTTAGGCCCAGATCTCTATACCGGGGGGAATATTTGACATCGGTCTGCATACTGTCCATCAATTGTTCTTTATGCTTATGCATGGGATCCGGTGAGTTGGACACAGGGAGGACTCCTCAGCCCCCTCTCTTTTCGGGGTAATGCTTTTCCATCATCAATTCCAGAAGCAGTGCCAGCTAAAATCACAGGCAAATTTCACCAAGTCCTCTGCACGTCCTCACTTCCTTCCTTTCAGAAGTGCCTATAAATACATGTCCCAGGCATGCATCCTGCCTGGGAATGAAAAGGAAATACTGTGCATTCACACCATGTCGTTACTCAGCCATCAAACCTAGCACATACCATAGAGAACATGGAACATCGTCTAGGACATCACAACACCTCAGAGGTACATCTGTTGGGCATTTAGTCAACCTGTGCACGCCCTGCTAATGCAAACAGGAGTACCCATATCTACCTGAACCACAGAGTGCCAGTAGCAGGGAGATGCCCAGCAACAGATCCCAGTCTAGGCCTCAAGATCAATCCGGCAGGAGATCAAGTCAAACACTACCCCGCTAGCTCTCGGAATGTTCTGCCCAGTACCCTCTGCCAGGCTATGATGATGGTGCTCCACACCCAGCAAGAACCCTAGCAGAACTTGTGAGTCCTTTTCTCAGTTAGAGACAGGATTAATACTGGAATAATGGAGGGAATGCTAACCCTGTTATCGCATCCAGCAGGATGGAGAGGCTTACATTTTCGGCATGCCTCTGACTTTTCCTGTCTCAAGGTTGCAAGAATCACCTCAATGGTAATGACTCTGAGGAGGAGAATGGGTGTAGAGGTAATGTCCTACTCTGAATATCCCCTTTACTCTGCCAGCAAATGCTTTCCACTCCCCTACAATTCCATTACTATGCCAGAACATTACCATTATTGTGTCATATTATGCCTATTACTGTGTCAAGAAATTATTTTAATTGACTCTAATACTCCTTTACTCTTCCAGAGTATTTCCATTCTTGTAGTCTGCAATTTCCATTACAGGAGCAGAATATTTTTATCTTTAAAACAGTGGGTCTTATCAGAATGTCAGGCGGAAAGCCTCCGCCCGACATCCTTGGTTTAAAGTCCGACCGCCTAATTACAATGTTGGTGGACAGAGTTTAAACCAGTCAGTCATTCTGGCTGGCTTTCGACAGGCCCAAGGAGCCCGTCAGAAACCGCCACATAATCCCTTACATACGGTGTTCCCTGTAAATCGCTGCACCATGTAGCAGGCACCATGAGGTGTTTTCCAGACAGTGCAAGGATTTATGCAAACTCCCATTTCTCTATGGTAGCTTGTGCTGCGGGCAGAAACCGCCTGCAGCACGAGCTCCCATACAGTGTTCGGACCAGCCACATACCCCTTACGTATGGCGTTCTCTGTAAATCCCTGCACAATGTGGCAGGCACCATGAGGTGCTTGCCACATGGTGCAGGGATTTAAACAAACTCCCATTTCTATATGGTAGCTCTCTGAACTGGGGTGAATGTATGACATTGTTCTGCATTCTGTCCATCAATTGTTGTTTTTGCATTTGTCACCCCGAGTGGGATGGGTATGCTCAGACGTGTGTCTCATGCTCTCCACACCACTGGAGTCAAGCTATCCTGGCTGAAGACGGCTGATAGCCAGAAACCGGTCCTAGGATGCTTGATTCCGGTCCAGGAAAGACATGGCTTGGCTGTTCGGGCTGGACTGTTCCCATGAGGCACAGGGTCAAGGCTGATTTGCATATGGCCATGTCTGAACTGGGGTGGTGTGGAGTGCAAAAAAACTATGGATTTAGGCCCAGATCTCTGTACTGGGGTGAATGTATGACATTGTTCTGCATTCTGTCCATCAATTGTTGTTTTTGCAGAAACCACTCGTAGCACAAGCTCCCATACTGTGTCTGGAACCGCCGACCTATGGTCGGTCAGTTCTCATACTGAAATCGTGTCGGGCAGACTCAAGTCCACCCGACATTGTCCTTAGGGCCGGTATGTTTAGAGTACTATGCCAAACTGTGCTTGTCATTGTGTCATCAATTATATGACTGGGTTATTTAACGGGCAATGGCGCTAAGAGACTGTTGCACAAGGTATAATTAAACCAAAGTCCTTACATGCAGTGCTTGAAGAGGGGGAAGTAATTCACCCTACTACCCCAAACTCAATTAGAATGATCGACAATGAATAAACACATCTTTAACACACACTGTCTAATGTGTACACATAGAATTGACAGTCCAGTAATGCACGTTGAACCAAGGACTTGGTCCAACGTGCATTACTAGAATGTTAATTTTATGTGTATACTTTCGATAGTGTGAACTAAAGATTTATTTATTCATTGTGTCATCAACAGGCTACAAATGATCTCTCACTATGGCTCATGGCAGGATAGCGCTGTCACTTTACTTGGACTATTCAGCTTACTAGGCCAGAATAGCTCAATCGTTGGGACAGAAAATGTATATCACTATGAGAGAACATGGCAAACATTGTAGATATAGAATACAATTCAACATTTACAACATGGGCTTACCAACATGGATGGTGTGCTCGTCAGGCATTTCACAGAATTACCATCTTTCAACACTCATTTTCTCACCTACCAGCAATGAGGCAGAGCTAAGGTGATACACAAACGGATAGTGTGCACTACTTTACTTTAGACTCTTTATTGGTAGGCTACTTTCAAAGAAGCCCTCTTCATATATTGCATTAGAGTAAGGCCTTTGTACAGGCAAGGAAACAATTTTGAATCAGAAAGAGCTCTGCCCAATGTCTTTATTTCAGATGTTTCTGTTGAATGTTTTGTATTCACTTCCACTCCTTGGAAAACAATTACTATTCAGTAGGAATTTAGGTGTATGAACTTCCTGCAGTGTAATGTATGTCACATGTCTGGAAGTCCCCAATAAAGCGGATTGAAAGTGCCTGAAATAGTTCTTCCACAGAAGAACTGTGTAATGAAAATTAAAACATCTATCACCCTTGCCTGGCCCCCTGCTTAAACATCCCAGCAAAAAAACATGCATTTTAACACGGACACATTGTGTCATGTCTACATATCTCTTCCACTATGACCCAAGTGAATGTGATTGTGAAGTACAAATGTAGGTCTCTGTAAGTTCACATGCGATGGTTTGGGCTTGATGTTTGGGGAAAAAATGCTGACTTAAGATATACATTTTAAAATGCAACCAAAGCATAAACACAGATGCATATTCTCTGTTACAGTACAGTCTAAAATATCTTCCTAATGTTTAGACATTATAAAAAGCTTTTCAGAATATGAAAGAATGCAGTTGTGCCAATTTTATGGAATTCCTGGAGCAAGCACTTAAAACCTGGGCCTATCATTTTAGCACTCTACCTTCTGTAATGTCCCATCCTCTGGGAATATATCACATCCGGTTGTTATCCAGCAATTAATATATAGCTGTAATATTTACAAAAAGTTGTCTCTTTGTGTGGCCTTGAAATCATTGTCAGAAGGGAATCATCTTTGACAAGTTTAACTAAGCTTTTCATGCCCCAACAACAAATACCACCACCACCGATAAAAGTAACTAAAATATTAACAGTAAGTACAGTAAATTCAACAATAAAAAAAAAAATCTATTTCTAGGTTTGACCACAGACACCTTTAGTATCTGGAAGATCTCATGAGATCAATTCTTAAAAAATATAAAATATACCTATATGGAGAGAGTGGCCTTTGGTTCAGCCTCCTTCATGAATTGGCATTAATGTGTTTTTAAGAATCACCATTGCCTGTATGTTCTGTCCTCTATGAATGCTTCCCTTGACGATGTGATGCTACAATATTATGGAATGGCTCTATGTGCAGGTTGCTCTTTGGTTTGGTGATGTCACATACAATCCCCTAGAGGGGTTACAGAAGTACCTATGTCTGACACTCTACTCGCTGTCATTAATTTCAAAGACACTAAAGTTGGAAAGCAAAAAAAAAAAAAACTTGATAAATAACTGTCTATGCGCGTTAAAGCATGACCCGATCCCTCAGTGCCTTAAGGGTCTGGAAATTCACAGCTAATTATTTAGCGCAGCCTTTTCCCAGTGACCGCAGCAGCCTGTTTTTCTTTCCTGCCATTTGCTTGATACTTGGAGTCCAAGACTAGTTTTTCAGAAATGATTTTCCATGTTTATCACAGCTACCAAACACACAGACACTTGAACTGTAATGTGTTCTGTCACATCGCAGTCCACTCATAACACTTGCCACCAGCGGGCTCTACCGCTGAGCGCTTACTTTCTGGCAGCCCAGTCGTGGCTGTTTTTCATTCTGCTTCTTGTTTTTAAAACCTTTGGTGGCCCAGAAATAAAATGTTCAAATTGATGCAGGGATTACCCTAGACTTTGTGACACTTTAGTCTACCCATATGCAGTGCTTAATTTGTTGTCACAGAAAATTATATATATATGTGCAGAAAACGAAACCTTTTCTTAATAGTCCTCTACTATCTGCCAAGTGCCATGATTTGATTCATTTTAAGCCTCTTTTGCCCCCCCAACCCAGCTTTGTCTCTTTATATTTCTCTTAGATGTTCTTTTTTAATCCTGCTTTCCCTTTTTCTCACTGTTTCCTATCTTGCTTTTCTTCCTTCTTTCTGTCTAGAAGCCTAATGATGAAAAAGAAGTCCCAGTCCCAGAAAAGTAGTGTTGGTGTCCACTGTCGGCAACCACTGGGACAAATTAAGCACTGATGACTGAAGGTAGTAGATGTAGTTCCAATGTAATGGTCTGCATGGCTGCCATATTTAACTTGGCAGCCTTTTTGCCTGCCTTCTGCTTACAGTTGAGAAACAAGATACCAGCAATATTCAAGTCACATAAATGAATTATGTATCGAGTTGTGTGGTCAGTAGAGGATGCATTCATTTTACTTAGCTGTTTCATGCGATATGTAAAAATGCATGGGTATCCTTCCATTGCATGTAAATTCATTCTTAAATGTTTTTGTGATGAACTAGTGAATTTTACTACGATTATTGATTCCTTTTTTCTCTGGTTTGTGTGAAAACTATATGTTCTCCTTTGAGGTAGGAGATCACTGACATTTGGTGAATCAAGAACAACAAAAAAGCAAATATCAACAAAGCTGGTAATTCTGGAATTAATGTGCTAGAAAATATAGTAATAGCACATTAGAGTGAGCTTTCAGACAGAGTGGGCAATAGTTGTAAACTGTCCCTAATGCATTTCAATCCAAGCACTGGACCGCTGTTAAAGTATACATCCAAACAGCCAGTACCATTAGGTGAGAGAGGAAGACCCCACTGGGAAGAGGCCAAGGTGTTATTGACAAGCCTCCAGGCAATAGGTGAAAGAGGCTATTGGATGGAAGCCAATGGTTGAAAGTGGCAAAGCTCTCTCTCTATATACACCAAGAAGTGCCTCTGAGCTCAAGGACGCGACTCCACAAGGGTTGAGCTTACAAAACAATTTTTTATTGCAAAGCTGTGCATCGAGTCATAGGGCCAGATGTAGGAGCCCAGATACCGGTCGGTAACGGCCGAATTCGGCCGTTACCGACCAGTATTTGGTGATTGGGATGTAGGGGCATCATTTTACAGATTCAGTAAATTTACCGATTCTGTAAAATACCGAATCGGTAATTTTACCGATTCGGTAAAACCCAGATGTAGGTGGGACTCTTCTGAGTCCCAAAGGCCTTACAGATTCGGTATTTTACCACCCAATCCAATTGGGTGGTAAAGTACCGAATTCAGGTGTGCACGTACATGTGTGCATGCACACCTGTGCAGTGTGACACACAGACATGCCCTTAGGGCATGTCTGTGTGCCACATGGCCCACAAGTCCGGAATTGGGGTGCTAGAGGGTGTCAAAGTGACACCCCCTGCACCCTTGAAGGATTCAGTATTTACCGAATCGGTAAATACCGATTCGGTAATGCCTATTGATTCCTATGGGCTTCAATGCCCATAGGAATCAATGGGCATTACAGAATCGGTATTTACAGAATCGGTAAATACCGAATCTTAACGATTCGGTATTTACAGAATCTGTAATACCTACATCTCCTCCCTTCATATTTACCGACTCTTAAATACTGAATCGGTAAAATTCGGTATTTAAGAGTCGGTAAATATGAATTACCTACATCTGGCCCTTAGTCCTTTAAAAATCCCCTACGCGTTTCGGAGCAGCTTGCTCCTTCCTCATGGGGCAAAGTTCAGCAAGTGACGAAAACCCACAACCTCATTCACCAATATTTCAATGCTCTCTCCAGTGAATAGCATTCTGGTAGTTGTGGTATCAATTATCCCCGTAGGTGGGGTCCGTGCAATTTACCAATTAATGTTCTCTGCTTTTCACTCGATTTACAACCCTCCATTGGGTTCCAGAATTGATGCACTGGAGGTTGCGGTTTTTCGTCACGTGCTGAACTTTACCCATGAGGAAGGAGCAAGCTGCTCCAAAAACGCGTAGGGGATTTTAATGGACTAAGGGCCAGATATAGGTAGCCATTTACCCGCCGGTAACGGCCGATTTCGGCCGTTACCGACCGGTAAATGGGTTTTTGGGATGTAGGGGTTCAATGCCCATAGGAATCAATGGGCATTACCGAATCGGTATTTACAGAATCGGTAAATACTGAATCTTAACGATTCAGTATTTACCGATTCTGTAATACCTACATCCCCCCCCCCTCTATTTTACCACTTCTTAAATACCGAATCGGTAAAATTCGGTATTTAAGAACTGGTAAAATAAAATTACCTACATGTAGGCCTAAGACTCGATGCACAGCTTTGCAATAGAAAGTGGTTTTGTAAACTCACCCCTTGTGGAGTTGCGTCCTTGAGCCCGGAGGCACTTCTTGGTAAATATATATATCGATATCGATATCTATATCAATATATATATCTATATATATATATAGATGTATATATATATATATCTATATATATATAGATGTATATATATATATATATATATATATATATATATATATATATATATATATATATATATATATATATATATATATATATATATATATATATATATATATTCACTGAAAAAACCATAGGTTATAGACCATATATAGTTAGGAATTCGCATTTACAAAACCTTATTTTACTCACACAAAACCATTGAAATTCCATATATAGTTAGTTGCACTAACTATATATCGCGCACCCGCAATCCACTGCTGATGATGTCACATATTACATCATTCATGACATGGTCAGTGACATCACTGATGACATCACTGATGACATCTCAAATGACATCACTGATGATATCTCAAATGACATCACTGATGACATCACTGATGACATCTCATTTGACATTACTGATCACATCACTGATGATATCATTCATGTGATAATACGATGAACCTCTTCAGACTCTAATATAACCTTAAATACAATCAGTGTAAACAGACACTCACAGACTGTCACTCATCCATGGAGTTACTCACACACCTAGTCAGTCATGCAAAGAATCAATCACACCTCCATTTCCTCAACTATACAGTTATACAAACTTTACTTATTCAAACATATACTAACACATATTTACTCTCTCATACAATCCCTGATACAAGTTCACAATGATCCATACAGCCACTCACACATTCACTGGCTCTTATGCACAGTTATTTATATATGTCAACTCTCACATGTACTGTGTTTTACATATGTACTTACTTTGACATGTAGCACTGAGATATCCATTCACTCACCAATACACTCATGCACACAGTCAACCGCCCATACAGCTGTTTCCACATGCACTTTTGAAACCATACATCTAGTGAATCAACTGCTCACACATCTATGCACAGAGTCATACACCTCCCAGCCACCCACACACACACTCAGTCTCCCATACAAATACTTGGGCAACCAGTCAATAACCCATATAGTTACTCATATAGCTACTTATCAACACATGCAACAGTTTACAGAACAACAGACATAATGATGCACAAATTAAGACAGTTTAGTCACTAACCCATGCACTCAGTGAGACACATTTAATCACTCACTCATACAGTCAGTCATGCACCTACTAAATCCTTCATCCAGACACTTATACATCCACTCATTCTTCAATATGTAAGACATATTTTAACTTTACAGAAACATACAGTCACTGGATGTTGTCATCAGTGATGTCATCAGTGATGTCATTTGAGATGTCATCAGTGATGTCATCAGTGATGTCACTGACCATGTCATGAATGATGTAATATGTGACATCATCAGCAGTGGATTGCGGGTGCGCGATATATAGTTAGTGCAACTAACTATATATGGAATTTCAATGGTTTTGTGTGAGTAAAATAAGGTTTTGTAAATGCGAATTCCTAACTATATATGGTCTATAACCTATGGTTTTTTCAGTGAATTTTCAAGGTTTTGTAAATGCTAATTCCTAACTATATATGGTCTATAACCTATGGTTTTTTCAGTGAATTTTCAAGGTTTTGTAAATGCTAATTCCTAACTATATATGGTCTATAGCCTATGGTTTTTTCAGTGAATATATATATATATACATACATATATAAACATATATCATCTGTATATCTATATAAAGACAAACATAAATGCATGCATACATATACTTATATGCATACAGATGCATGTTATTTACATGAAAGTTGAAAAAACACTAATAAAAGCAAAGCTAAAAAGCCACCTCATTACAAACAGAATGGCTTTAACTTAAACGAGGGCGAGATCTATTGCATTTTCAATGCTTGTTTACTTTGGTTCCATCAAGAAGGCATTCAGATGTGTCACACATTTGCCATAAATTCTGAATGTTAGCACTCTAGTTGCACATTAGATCACTGTAGTAAAGCTACTGCTCACCAGGGACGTCTGCTGCTGGTATTCAAAGTGCATGTTTCAGTCTGCATGTCAGAATTTTTTTAATGAAATAGAAGAGGATTTGAGAAGTCACTCAAAATGATCCCTAATTTTTCTTTCTGAAGCACTAATCATACTTTCTATGGCAAAATTAACCCCCTCATGTTGTTCCTTTTTAAATTGAGTGTTTTCAGACTTACCACTTCATTCCAATCAAGATGGCTTCTGGTGTGCCATACTTTTGTCATAAGTAAGACTGTTAGCGCTCTAGTTGTTCTTTAGAACACTCTGGGACATTCTGGCATTGGGCTATACTTGGGGTACATCTGGGTGATATTTGGGCTACATTTAGGCTCTTTTGTCTCTGGTGGCCATCTTGGGAGACTGTATGTCAGAATTCTTTAATGAAATTGAAGAGGGTTTGAGAAGTCACTCAAAATGTGCCCTAATTTTTCTTTCTGCAGCACTAATCATAATTCATATGGCAAAATATACCCCCTCATTTTGTTCCTTTTTAAATTAAATGTTTTAAGAGTTACCACTTTATTCCAATCAAGATGGCTTCAGGTGTGCCATACCTTTGTAATAAGTAGGACTGTTAGCGCTCTAGTTGTTCTTTAGAACACTCTGGGACATTCTGTCATTGGGCTATACTTGGGCTACATCTGGGTGATATTTGGGCTACATTTGGGCTCTTTTGTCTCTGGTGGCCATTTTGGGAGACTGCATGTCAGAATTTTTTAATGAAATAGAAGAGGATTTGAAAAGTCACTCAAAATGTGCCCTAATTTTTCTTTCTGCAGCACTAATAATACCTTCTATTGCATAATATACCCCCTCATTTTGTTCCTTTTTAAATTAAATGTTTTAAGAGTTACCACTTTATTCCCATCACGATGGCTCCAGGTGTGCTATACCTTTGTAATAAGTAGGACTGTTAGCGCTCTAGTTGTTCTTTAGAACACTCTGGGACATTCTGTCATTGGGCTATACTTGGGCTACATCTGGGTGATATTTGGGCTACATTTGGGCTCTTTTGTCTCTGGTGGCCATTTTGGGAGACTGCATGTCAGAATGTTTTAATGAAATAGAAAAGGATTTGAGAAGTCACTCAAAATGTGCCCTAATCTTTCATTCTGCAGCACTAATCATACTTTCTATGGCAAAATATACCCCCTCATGTTGTTTCTTTTTAAATTAAATGTTTTAAGAGTTACCACTTTATTCCAATCAAGATGGCTTCAGGTGTGCCATACCTTTGTAATAAGTAGGACTGTTAGCGCTCTAGTTGTTCTTTAGAACACTCTGGGACATTCTGTCATTGGGCTATACTTGGGCTACATCTGGGTGATATTTGGGCTACATTTGGGCTCTTTTGTCTCTGGTGGCCATTTTGGGAGACTGCATGTCAGAATGTTTTAATGAAATAGAAAAGGATTTGAGAAGTCACTCAAAATGTGCCCTAATTTTTCATTCTGCAGCACTAATCATACTTTCTATGGCAAAATATACCCCCTCATGTTGTTTCTTTTTAAATTAAATGTTTTAAGAGTTACCACTTTATTCCAATCAAGATGGCTTCAGGTGTGCCATACCTTTGTAATAAGTAGGACTGTTAGCGCTCTAGTTCTCTAGTTGTTCTTTAGAACACTCTAGGAGGCTGCAGTAGAACACAAAGGAATCAACTGACAGTCTCTGTCCTTGTTGGATGTACATGTTTTACTGAGAATGTCAGACTTCATTTTCACATGACTGAGAAAGATAATGTGAATTTACAGAAAATATGCTTTCAGTTTAGCTTATAGATCCCCTTCCAAACCACTGTGGGAAAATCATGAGATATTAGTTTTCTTTCAAACAATATTCATGATATCACAGCAGAAGGTTTTTTCACATGGTAAAATCACCTTAGAACCCACCACAATTCCTAAAACGAGTATGGTACCATCAACAAATGATTTATAATGTAACTAAAGTCCTAAAACCCTCTATTAACTACAATGCTTTTTAATGAGGTGCTATCATGTATATTGGTCCCAAGATGGCTGCCAACACTTCTTGGATGAAGTGCTGACAGCCAATCAGATCAGATGTGTGGTTAGGCTCCGCCCAGATATATATCTTTTTTTGAACCTAAATTACTCAAAATCCACTGGAGCACATATATTGAGACCTAGCAAAGGCACATCGGGCTAACAGTCCCTACAATTTTGCCAAGTTTCGTGCAAATCCATTCAGCCGTTCGAGCTAAAAGTGAGGCCAACCGCCCTATGGAAATTAACATGGGAAAAACGCGTTTTGGGACCCCCCTTTTTTCTCGGCCCCCCCTTGATGAAACCCCCCCAAATTGTCAGGGGCTGCTCAGAAACAACATGTTCCATTTTCCTGAAAATTTCAGCCGATTCCGTCCACAAACGCCAAAGTTATTAGACATAGAATTTTCAAAAATCCCATAGAGAAAAAATCCTAACTATATATACCTACTGGCGACCGCCAGTAGGTAATATATATATATATATATATATATATATATATATATATATATTACCTACTGGCGGTGGCCAGTAGGTAGTTATAGTTAGGATTTTTTTCAATGCAAAATCTCAAAATTCTATTTGGAATAACTTTGGCGCCGGTTGACGAATCTGCCTGAAAATGTCCTCAAATTTGCCTCGTCGAGCTCCGGTCCTTCCTTGAAAGTTTGGGGGGGATTCGTCAAGCGGGGTCCGAGATAAAAGGGGGTCCCAAAAAGCGTTTTCCTCATGTTAATTTCCATAGGGCGGTCAAACTCACTTTTAGCCCGAACGGCTGAATGGATTTACACCAAACTTGACAAAATTGTAGGGACTGGTAGCCTGATGTGCCTTTGCTATGTCTCAAGATATGTGCTCCAGTGGAATTTCAGTAATTTAGGTTCCAAAAAAATATATATATCTATAGGCGCGCCCCGGTACGCGCACCGGGGCGTGCAACGCGACTTGCGCACGGAAAGCTGATTGGTTCACGGGTGTCTGTAAACATTCGAAACAGTCCGGAGAGGCCGCCATCTTGTGTCTCGGTAGGATCGAGACACAAGAGGTGGCGTAAAAAAAAGGGGGACATGACTATAAGGGGGCAGGGTAGACCCCCCTGACCCCCTAGGTTTGATGTGGGGGCTATAATAGGGTCCCGCGGGGCAAAAAAAAAATATTTGATTTGCGGGGGGGAGCGCCCGGTACACGCACCGGGAATCGGACCGGGGAGCGAAGCATGGGGAAAATCCAGGGCCTTATTTATGAAGGCCTTGTGACAGTTTTGCGCCGCCGGTGCGTCACTTTTTGTGACGCACCAGCAGTGTAAAAAATGCGCCTCGTTGCGCCATATTTAAAAAGTGACACATCTAGGTAGATGCGTCACTTTTTAAACCCCTGCACCACATTATACCTGCGTCAGGTATAATGTATGCAGAGGGGGCGTTCCCCCACAAAAAGCCTCGTAATAGTGACGCAGTGAAATCTATGAGATTCCACTGCGTCACTTTTAGGACGCTGTTGCGTCAAAATCTTGCGCCTGCCTCACAGCAGGCATAAGACTGACGCAAGCCCTTTCACATAGGGCTTTTCCCATGTGAAAGGACGCATTACTGGAGTTGCGTCACTTTTGTGACACACTCCAGCAATGCGTTACTTTTGCGCTTACAGATACGTCAGAAACACTGACGTATCTGTAACTTCTTGCGACATGATGCGTCATACATTAAATATGACGCATCAGGAATGTCGTAAGGAGTACGCACTGAAAAGTGACGCATCGCTGTTTTCACGCAGCAATGCGTCACTTTTCATAAATGAGGCCCCCAGTTTATTCACTGTGTCACCTCTACGACCGTTTCTTGCGTCAATACGTCCCTTTTGCATACATTACACCTGACGTAGGAATAATGTGGCGCTGGGGCTTACAAAGTGACGCAACTACCTAGATGCGTCACTTTGTAAATATGACTGAATAGGGTGCATTTTTTACAGCACTGGTGCGTCACAAAAAGTGACGCTCTGGTGGCGTTAAAGTGACGCATGGGCTCATAAATGAGGCCTTCAGTCTTCAACTCCAGTAATGCATCTTTTCTTACCCTTCCACACCCCCGTTCCTTTTCAACATTTTCTTTGAATATCCACATTCCCCATATTCACTCTCCTTCTCCTTACTTTCCTTCCCAACACTCACCTTCTTTCAGTCCCCCTACTTCACTTCCTTTATCCTCTCATACCTTTCTGTTCTTTCTTACTCATTTTCCTTTCCATTATCAATGCACTCCACTTACTCTTTTTCATTTTTTTAAGAATATAGCTCTTTGATGAGAATTGGAGGTAGTTCTGAAAATAACTTTTTTTTTCTTCTTTTTTTTTGAGAACAGAAACAAAAACAGGGAATGGAAACTGCTCAACAGGAGCAAAAAAAACAAAAAAAAATGAGGGCTGGGAACGGCAGTGATGGTTCTCCAATGCTCAAACCATGAGCAGGACACTTTGCTCCCCATAGGTAAGGAGTTGATCGCAGTATCTGCATTTCAGGACACCTTTATTGAATGCAGGTTGTATATTAGGAACCAGCTCCTGCGATCGCCCCCTTCCAGAAGTAGTTGCTCCTCCGGTGGATGTAGAGGCCCCATCACTGGGAACCTCTTGTGCCAGAGCCCTGACACTTTCCCGGGCAAAATTCTGGGGGTGCCTCCTCTCCACATGGCGTATCATTGTGAAGTTCCCAAAATAATTTTTTTTTTTGGTGTCACCCCGTGACAGGACTTGTTTGCAGATCCTGCACTCCACATTTGGAGCATTCACCTTCTTCTGGTCAGCTGGTATTGAAAAAAATTTCCAAATGAAATGCTCCTTCACCTTTGGCTGAGGAGGCTCTTCATCGATGAATTCAGGCTCATCTTCAATGCCGGATTGTCTGGCAGCCATAATTAATCAAGCAAGATTGAAGAGAAAAAAAGGCAGGTCTTTCAGTCACAAAAGTGAAAGAAGAAGTGACGGAAATGGGTGGGGATTTCACTCTTTGTAAAAAAAACTGTTAGCAACCAATGAAAAGTGTTATTTTAAGGTCACATGACTTGACGCGCTGACGCTGCGCGCCTCGGAGCGCTTCCGGGTGCGCATACGCGGCGCGAACGTAGGCGCTTCCGGGGCGCACACGTGGCGCGAACGTAGGCGCATACGCTGCGCGAACGTAGGCGCTTCCGGGGCGCATACGCGGCGCGAACATAGGCGCTTCTGGGGGCGCTTACGCGGCGCGCCAAAGTGACGTTTTGATAGTTTCACGGAAATGCAAAATCATTTTCATTTCCTTATTAAAAAAAACTGCTTTCATATGTATGGCACTAAATGTCTTGCGTTATTATTTACTTTTGATTCATATTTTTTTCACGAACGAAAGTAGCGCTCTGGGTGCGCTTTCCGGAGAGCTTACCGGAGCGCGCACCCAGAGCGCCCCAGGAAAAAATGATAAAAAAAATAAAATAAAAATAATAATAATTAATACTTACACAAAACAGCAAATTTATAAAAAAAACGTAGCTTAGAAACTCGATATAGAAAGGAATTAGCATTCATTTAAAAAACCTATGAAATTCACTGAAAAAAACCATACGTTTCAAACCAGTTATAGTTAGGAATTAGCATTTAAAAAACCTATTAAATTCACTGAAAAATCCATAGGTTTCACACCAGTTATAGTTAGCTGGAAATTTTACTGACATAAAACCATTGAAATTCCACGTTATAGTTAGTTGGACTCACTATAACTTGCGCGCCTGCAATGCAATACTGATGACGTCACATATTACATCACTCATGACATGGTCAGTGACATCACTCATGACATCACTGATGACACCATCCTTGTGACAGAGTGACAGAACTCCTTTCAGTGTAATGTAAGCCTTGAAACACATATTCAAAAATAGAAATTAACATTTTCAAAAAAATGGAGATACCCATACCAGTTACAACAAACAATTCAGTAATTCCACCATCTATATACACATCCACTCATTCACCAACAGTTCTATATAGTCACTCATATATATACTCACTCATTATATGTAGTGATACACCTATACATCCTGTTACACACCGACAGTCATCCAAAAGTTACTCACACACATACTCACACATGCAAATAAACTATTGAACATCCATTTATTTGCATATAGAACTATACACACACTACCACTTTACTGCTATGGAAATTTACACATACTTACTCTCTTAAACAATCACTTATAGAAACACATAGTTATTTAAACAGGAACTCTTACAATCTCTCGCTCTGACATATACTCACTTATATACATCAATATTCACATATACTAGATTAAAACATATGTAGTTACTGATAAAGACACTAGTGAGACAGTCATTCACTCACTAACACACACATATACACACTCCTCCACCCATTCAGTCCTGCACATATGCTGTCTTCAAAACACATACAAACAGTGAGTCAGTCACCAACCCATGCAGCCACTTATACACAAAGTGAAACACTGATACATATATTTCAATATTTAAAAGTTACTCGCTAATATATGTATTCACTAAGATACACTTAATAAGGCAGTTAACCAATCAATTCTTTAGAAAAAAAACATCCATTTAGACACTTACTTAAACATTTATTCTTCCATCGACCTTTTTCATATACATATATAAAACATATTTATTATTCAGAAAGACACACATTCACTGGATGGTGTCATCAGGGATGTCATGAGTGATGTCACTCACCATGTTATGAGTGATGTAATATGTGACATCATCAGCAGTGCATTGCAGGCGCGCAAGTTATAGTGAGTCCAACTAACTATAACGTGGAATTTCAATGGTTTTATGTCAGTAAAATTCCAGCTAACTATAACTGGTGTGAAACCTATGGTTTTTTCAGTGAATTTAATAGGTTTTTTAAATGCTAATTCCTAACTATAACTGGTGTGAATCAAACACTAGGAGGGGACCTGCCCGCAGTAATTTTAGTCCATGGCCTTGGAGAGGTCCTTTGTATTATAAAAATTGTCCTGAACCCAAGCAAATCATATAACCAGTTTGATTTTATCAAAATTTATTTTTTATTTCTATGAATTCATTATCATTGTGTATAGATATAAATAGTTTAGCATCAAAATAAATAAGCATCTTGACAACAATTAAATGGTGGTTCTAACTTCATACTAACATACCCTTAACATTCATACAAAAAACATTCGCACATCATACATCCTACAACACTAGGCAGAGATGGTTTTAGGTGACAGGGGGACCGGTGATCAAATGTCCTGGTTGGTTCAGTGGGTTCCTAAATAGGAACAGACGCCAACGCGCGTTTCGGTGTGTAGCCCCGTCCGGGGCAACACCTTCATCAGGGCAAAGTGGGGTAGAGAAGAAGGAACCACACCTGTACAGAAATTCTGTATGGGGAAACATATTAAAAACATATATTTTAGAAAACATACTTGCGTGGGTTCAAGGCACAATAAGACAAGAATACGTAAATACTCATACAGATAACGACTAACAGTTTGTACCGTCCAGACTAGGCCAGGAGACAACAATTGTACAGTAGAGGCACCGCATCAATATATAGACATTTTAGAAGAAAGGAGAAAAGAAAAGACACTTTAAAGCATTGATGGGAATATTAACGGAGGACATCTCCTTTAGTCAGGCATAATAATAGTGCTGTGTAGAATTTTACCTACTGATAGCGGAAGGAGCTGGCGTATGATTAACCAGGTAGATGGCAATTTGCTTGTGCCAGGAAGTGATCGCGTTGTCGTAGGTAAATATCTGGGATAGAAGGAATCCTGTCCCCTATTAGATGTGGCGGAATCGACCCCAAGGGGGGTAACGCATGGATGGATAAGGAAGTGTATCCCTAAGGTGAAAGAAAAGGCACATCAGTATGCTTATCTTACCCGGGGCTGGTCTTGCCTAAGAGTAGAAAGGCAAGGTACCGGGTCGCAATTTTTGAAGGCATACCTTCACATCAAGGGGGAGATATCATGGATGACTGTAGATGGATGCTGACCTTGTCTGCTACCCGTATAAAATGAATATACCTGAAACGAGGGAAATAGCAGTTTAATTAAGCGCTAACTACAAGTATCGTCCTGACTCAAAGAAAAAACACGTGGTAACATAGGGAATTATTTCGAGGGTACCTTTTTAAGGAAGGGGAGACAACCACGGTTGGATTCTGGTCAGTGCGGGGGCCGCCGGCTGGGGGTGTACGTTAGACTAATCTACAACAAAAACAGGAGAGGGGTGGAGGGGTAAATGAGGATTAGGCTACAGAGAGTGCCGGCAAAAAGTAAACTTCAAAGTGGGGGCCAGCCTACCAAAGAGGAAGTCTTGGGAGGATTCGTCAGTTCTGCCGTCAAGTTGTTTTCGAATTAAGTCGGGTCCCTTCTGGATGGAACCTAGAGGGCGACAGACGTGTGTTACCGAAATGCGGGGAACATGCAGAAAAGGCGGTTATGGGCTAGAACTGAGACTGCTCGATTTCGTCAGCAGTGTGGGCTTACCTGACGCATTGGCAGGGGGCAGTCTCCAGTCGGCGGTCCGGGTCGCTCGCACAAGGACAGGCAGTGCGTACGGCGTTTGAGTACGTCTATATATGCTGAAAGCAGGTCCCGATATTAGGTTCAGGTGAGGAGGCGCGGGGGAATCCTAGCGTCTACGCAACATAGAGGACGGGTTTAAGAAAGTACTCATGCCTGCGGAGAAACAGCAGCGGCCATCTTATAACGGGGACCCAACATTACAGAACAAAGGTAGGGAATAGGATCTCATAACCAATAATGAGACTTTAATGGGACGGTCGCCAAAGGGCACAATGATTTAAATGGGGGTATTGGTTCTAGATGGATTCCAGCTATTTACATAAAGATGCGGTCAAAACATACGGCCGTGTAAAGGTATACTTACCTGCACTATATATGGAGTAAAAACCCCTCCCCTTCTTTTTATAAATTTGCGCTCTGTTGAGTATGAAATGGGCAAGGTGGGAATTAAAAAACGGGGAGAAAAAAAGGTTTGAATGGAGAAAAAGGAAATGAATGAAGAAGGGATTTACGGTACTTTAAGGCGATCGACAGACCAGAGGAACGAGGCACAACGTAACCAAGATTTACAGTAGGGCATTTGCCCATGGGCATTCCTCGTTCAGGCCCTTCTCCATGCTGTTGAGAAAGAAGATCCAAAAGACCTCACGTTTTTTTCTCAGCGATGTGGGGTCAGTGCCTGCCGGAGTTTGAATCTTTTCCAATATGGACCATCTGAGGTCGTTTTCGGAGTGCCCCTTGGATATCCAATGTTCAACTAGAGGAGCTCCTCTTTTGCCAGTGCGGATGTTGGATTTATGCTCTCCAATGCGCAACCTGATCTCCCTTCCTGTTTCACCGACATATGGTATTCTGCATGGACATATGATGATGTAAATACAATTGGAGGACCTACAATTGCTCATTTTAGAGAGATGGATAGTGCGGGTGGGAGTCACTATTTCCTTTCCCACTATAGCATTCGGGCATGCCTGGCATTTACCACATTTATGGTTGCCTGTCACTGGACCGGTCCCGGTGATGGAACTCTGTGTTAGGGGTTCCGGTCCTCGCATTTTACCTCTCACTAAGTGATTTTTGAGGTTTTTGTTGCGTTTAAATGCGAAGATGGGTTTCGGTAACGCACTTTGGTCTTGGTTTAAGTTAAGCAAAAACCAACTAGAGTTGATTGCTTGTCTTAGTTGGTTGTTTATGGTCGAGTGTCGGGTGATACAGACAATGGATTCCCTGGGATTAGGGTCCCTAGGTTCGAACATGGCTTCTCGGTTATAGTAACGGGCCCGTTTGAAGCTATCCTTAACCAGCCGGTAAGGATACCCCCGTTGCAGCAACTTCTCCTTAAGTACATCTCCCTCGGTTAAGAAGTCTTTGATATCTGTGCAATTCCTTCTAATGCGAAGGAATTGACTGAAGGGGATGTTATCACGTTGGCAACGGGGGTGGTAACTTCCATATTGCAGTATGGTGTTTCGGGCGGTAGGTTTGGTAAAAAGAGACACTGTGATCTCCTGGTTGCTATGTTCGACCCATAGGTCCAAGAATTCAATCTTGTCTTGATTGAAATGGCTCGTGAACCTCAAATTAGGGTCCGCTGAATTGAGCCATGCAATATATTCAGTTAGGGTGATGTCATCCCCCTCCCAAATGAAGAAAACGTCGTCGATAAAACGAGACCAGGCTCGCACGTTCTCATAGAATGGCGACATCTCGTTGTAGACATGGATGCGTTCGAATTCGCCCATGTATAGGCAGGCGATGCTGGGGGCGCAAGCAGCGCCCATGCTTACTCCGCCTACCTGATGGTAAAAGTTGTTATTGAACTCGAAGTAGTTCTCCTTTAGTACTATTTTTAGGCAGTCCATGATGAAGTTGGAATTTTGTATCTGGGGGTTGGATGTTAGGATGTCTTGTACTACCAATAGGGCACCTTCCTGGGGGATGTTGGAGTAAAGAGACTCCACATCCAGAGTCACCAGGAGTTCCCTGTTGTGATGATATGGGGTTCCCTCAACCTTAGAGATAAAATGGCCGGTATCTTTGATGAAGGAGTCTAGAGCTCCGACCAGAGGTTGGAGGAATTGGTCAATGTATTTTGATAGGGGCTCTAGGGCTGATCCTATCATAGATACAATGGGCCTTAAAGGTGGATCGAGTTGGTTTTTGTGGGTTTTAGGAACCCCGTAGATGATCGGTATCCTGGTAAATGAAGGGGTGAGAAACTCGGCTTCCTGTTCACAGATATCACCATTCATGACTCCTCTTTCGGTCATTGGTGTGAAACCTATGGTTTTTTTCAGTGAATATATATATAGATATAGATATAGATATAGATATAGATATAGATAGATATTTAATATATCCAAGTCGCCTCGCGCTGCTGCATGAAGGAACCGCACTCCGGGTTTCTTTGAGTGAATATTTATTTAAGAATGATGCATTTCGACCTTCCCGTTCTGAGTCCGAGTCATTTAATATATTAATAATAGGTCTGTTTTACAGCCATGCTATCAAAACCCAGAAATAAACATGATCCACAATAAAGAAATAAAGATGGAAACCAAATAGGTAAAAGGTAGTGCAAATGGCTGACACCTAAACGTCCAGAATAATAATGGCTGCATATTTCTACAGACTCTTTGTACCATTACATGCGACGTAAGCCACTAGGCAATAAATTAAAAGGGCCGGAAGACATAAATGTTCTTTTTATTTATGTGAGTGTGAAGGAGTTCAGAACCTATTGAATTACGACAAGATAAAACGTTGAAATGAGACAAAGAAGACAGGAGATCAGATCAGCATGAGAAAAAGGACAAAGAAAGGTAATGCCTGGACATAGGTCATTGAGTTAGCTGGGCCATAGGGCTTAAGTTGCAGCTTGCTGAAAAATCTCCAAAAGGCTGAATCCCTCCTGGGTTTCTTGTGTTGTAATGCAGAGATGACAAGGACTCACAGTTTTAGGGGGAAAAATGCCCCCATAAAGCAGTAAATGTAAATGTAAATGTAGTTGAGCTTATATAGCGCACAGCTACCCGCAGTGGGTGTCCCGGCGCTTGCTTAGGGAACCCATCCTGATATTCCCCTGTGCGATAGCCCCAGCGGGTATCCACAAGGTGAAAGTCAGGCATCCCGCCGCGAGGGGCCGTTGTGGAGATTAAGCAAGCTATTGCCCAGAGTCGCAGAGTGTGATCCCGTGAGTTGAGAAGGCACCGGAGCGAGAATTATAGAGTCCGTGGAATTTTTAGCCCAAGACCCGCGAGGCGGGGAATTGAACCCTGGTCCAGGACCGATCTCAGCTTCCGGGTCTGCCGCCTCTAACCCCTGAGCCACACTTCTCCACTGAAAGCTAAGAACGTTGTGGTGGAGGAAGTGGGAATTCCATTCGGCCTGGAATAAATGCCAGAATGCTGCCAAAGTCATGATTGTTAAATATTCACAGTACCAGGAGTAGCAAAAGTGACATCATAACCTTTGACTTAATTTACATCACAGGAAGTGACATCAGATTGTATTGTAGTTCCTATATTCCCAATAGGCTCTGCGCATTGGAATAACATAAACGATAGTTTAGATGTAGGACAGAACTCGACTAGCTCTCTATTGACTATTGTATTGTGTATTGTGGTATACTTATATAGCGCAAACCTGTCACCACCAAGGGCATCCTGGCGCTTTGACCCATGATCCATCAAATTCAGTAGCTCAGCCTGTCCTAGGAAAAAGGTAAGTTTTCAGCGCCTTTCTGAAGGCTAAGAGATCCTCAAGACTTCTCAGGGATATTGGCAGGGAGTTCCAGAGTTTGGCCGCCGCTACTCTGAACGAACGGCCACCCATCCTCACTCTCTGGAAGCGCCGAACTACAAGTAGCCTGGACGACGAGGAACGTAAAGCTCGGGATGGAAGGTACCAGGCAAACATTCGCCGCAGAGGGATTGGGCCCAGGCCATGGATGCCCTGAACACAATACACGCTGCTTTGCAGCGGACGCGTAAATGGACCGGCAGCCAATGGAGTTCCTGTAACGCTGCCGTAGAAGAGCTGTGGTAGGGGCGGGAAAGGGCGAGTTTGGCAGCCATATTTTGCACCCTTTGAAGCTTGCCCAGAAGTGTTACCGGGGCCTCCAGAAGCAGTGCGTTACAATAGTCAAGTCGACTTAGGATGGTACTTCGCACTACTTCTGGTCTGACTTGCTCAGGGAGGAGGGGTAAAACCTTGCGCAGCATGCGGATCAGCATCATGCACGTTGAGGTGGTCTTATTTACGTGCAGATCCAGCTGCAGGTTGGGCCCAAAAATGACGCCCAGATTACGCGCCGATTGTGCGGCTGACACCGTCTCTGAAAAGGACGGGGGCCAAAAGTCATATGGGAGATCTCGGGGAACTCGGTCAGTGGAGCAGTGCAGGACCTCTGTCTTGCTTCCATTGAACTGTAACGAGTTCAGACGGAGCCATTCCGCTGTAGCCTGCATGCACCGGTGAAAAGTCTCCAATGGGACTGCATCCTGTCCCTCCAGAGAAAAGACCAGCTGGGTATCATCCGCATAATTAAATGCGGAGATCCCAAATGATTTAATGAGCTGGACTAGAGGGCGGAGGTAGATATTAAAGAGTATAGGGCTGATGGCTGAGCCCTGGGGTACTCCTTGTCCCACTCTCCGCTCCTCTGAGCTGAAGGGAGGGAGCGAAACCCGTTGCTGACGGCTGTCCAAGTAGGAGATTAACCAGTCCCTGGCCTTGTCTTTGACCCCGCATTCTTCCAACCTCGAAATCAAGGTAGGATGACTGACCGTGTCGAACGCGGCCGACATATCGAGCAACACCAAAAATGCTGCCCGACCACTGTCGACTCGCGCCCGCAGATTGTCTAACACAGTCACCAACGCGGATTCCGTCCCGTGAGCTAGGCGAAAACCGAATTGCGTCTCATCCAACCAGGTGTTCCCTTCTAAGAAGCCGGACAGAGTGCAGGTAACCAATTTTTCCATGATTTTGACTGGAAAAGGAAGCAGGGAGATTGGCCGGTAGTTGGAAAGGCACACAGGGTCGAGCGTAGGTTTGTTTAAGAGCGGAGATACCACTGCCTTCTTCCAGCAGCCCGGTACAGTCCCTGTTTCAAATGACTGGCAACAGATGGCATGCAAGGGCTGGAAGAGATCCTCTTGAAACACCTTCCAGAGTTTTGGAGGAAGAGGATCAAGAGGCGAGCCAGATGAAATCGTGAGGGCTAGACTGCCAAACTCCTCCAGAGAGGGAAGGGGAAAGCTGCTCAGCTGGGGTCGACTGGCCTCAATCGCCGGAGCTCCCAAGCTGAGAGCCGGATCCGAGGAGGGAGGAGAAAAGCTACTCAGCTGGGGTCGACTGGCCTCACTCGCCGGAGCTCCCAGACTGAGGGCCGGATCCAAAGAGGGAGAGGGAAAGCCACTCAGCTGGTGTCGACTGGCCTCAATCGCCGGAGCTCCCAAGCTGAGGGCCGGATCCAAAGGGGGGGGAAGGAAAACTACTCAGCTGGGGTCGACTGGCTTCCATCGCCGGAGCTCCCAGGCTGAGGGGCTGGTCCTCTGGTCGGGGTCGACTGGAGGGCGTGGCGGGAGCTTCCAAACAGAGGTAAGCGACCCTCTGCAGGGGTCGACTGGCCATCTCCTCCGGAGCTCCCACACCAGTGGTGGAATTAACTGGGTCCTGCAGACCCTCCAGGATTTTACGGATTTTCTCCTCGAAGGCATCCGCAAGTGAGTCACACAGAGCTTGCGATGAAGGGACTGCGCTAGCCACACACGTAGGGTGGGCAAGGTCCCTAACGATTTTAAAGAGGGCCTGTGCCTTGTTTGGGGCCTGATTCAAGGTGGATTCAAGATAGGTCGCTTTAGCCGTCTTGATCTGAGCCTTGTATTTTTGTATAGCAGACCTAAATACCATTTTCTCCGAGTCTAAATACTGTTTCCTCCAAGCCCTTTCTGCGCGTTTACAGTCAAGTTTAAGCTGGCGTAATTCGCTCGTGTACCAAGGGCTAGCTCGGTTCACCCTCCCTCGTGACTTCCGAAGGGGTGCCAACTTATCCAGCGAACTCGATATGGACTGGCAGAAGAGAGTATAACTCTCTTCAGCTGTGTTGCCAAGCTTAAAGTCCTTACCTAAGATGTTCGGCAGTGGAGAGGTTTTGAGAATTCGGGACCAAGGTCTCTCTAGCTTGGCTAGGGGTAATCCAGTCTTTCGCGAAATATGGTCCTCTGAACAAAGGGGAAACATAATCAGAGAGTGGTCTGTCCAAAACTGGCACTTGATGTCATCTAATGATACCCACTGTGGGTCCGCAAACACTAAGTCCAGGGTGTGGCCTTTTCGATGCGTGGAGGCGTTCACCAACTGTTCTAAATTGATATCTGTACAGGCTTGGCTAAGGGAAAAGAATGCATTGTCCAGCGAACTGCCTGCCCACAGATTAAAATCTCCAAGAATCAGTAACTTGGAGTGGGAGCTAGAGAGTTCATAAATCAGGTCAATGAGGAGAGATATGGAAGGTGCCGGTCCCGGGGGACGATAGCATAGGACACCCGAGCAGAGTATCAGCTCCTGCTGTTTGACTGTAAAACCCATCAGTTCGAATCCCGGTACTTCTCGAATCTTTAGCTGGGAGAGGGTCAGCGAGTCTCTATAAATGTACCCAATTCCCCCTCCTCGATTGAGTGGGCGCGGGGTGTGGCTGATTTTATAGCCTGAGGGGCAGGCTAGGCCCAGCTCGACCTCACAGTCCTCCCGAGTCCACGTTTCTGTGAGAAAGAGGACATCGAGTTTTTCTGAATCGATGAGGAAGGCTATTTCCGTGTAGTGCTTGCAGAGGGATCTGACATTAAGCAGCCCACAGGAAATTGGCCTAAAAGTTGGAGGCCTGACCGGGTCCTGACATGGTCTGAGCCTGAGTAGCTCTGCCCGAGAGTAGGCTATGCGAAGTGGGCCAGAGGGGCCAGAGGTAGCGGCCCTAAGCGCGTCCGTTGCGCGAACGGGCGCAAACGGGCTTACCTCTGGCGCACCTCCGGCGCCCCTACGGCGCCCCCCCTCTAATATGTTAGACTTAATTGTGAATGTCAGCTAGCTCAGAGGTCACTAGAAACTTTCTCGAATAAACAATAAGGGATTCGTTTCTGACAACCATATAACATGACAACTTTGTTCCCCAAGAATAAGAAATATATCTTCAGAGTCGCAGAAACAATAGATGGCTATTTCACTCAGTCAATCGTGCATGCTTAGTTTCACAGGGGTTTTTGCAGAGAAATAGAGAGGCGGGCGTTTTTAATAAAAAGGTTATTTATTGAGCAGTCTTCTTTCTAATGCAAGAGAAGTGAATTGCTACAATCGTAATACTTGCTATGAAGTAAAGTGCGTACAGTAAAAAGAGTATTATGAAATAATACTGTAAAAGCATGATATGGTTTCTAAGCCATAAGATACATAAAATAGATAAAATACATACAATGATAAATAATGACTAAAAGTACTCAACTGGTGCATCTAGAATACGCCTACCCCGGTGTATCTAACCTAAGTCTAGTACAAGGGAAGAAGTAAGTGAGGTGTAGCTTGAGGTAAATAGTTTCTGCCAAGAATCCATCCAAGAACTCTCTAAGGGTCTAATCAGCTCTGTACCTTGGTTATAGAATGAAGGAGGACTTGTATTTCTCTCTCAGGACCCGATCGACCAGTAACCCGCAAGGGTAGCAGGGAAACACTGGAGCTGGATTTCTCGGCAGGGGAAAAGACTGCGTCTCTCACAGTGCGTCAGCTGGAGGGTCGGCTTCCTTCCGCACTCGCTACAGCAGGGCGTCGGGCAAGTAGTTAGTCGATCTGCTCCAAACCACTGTGTGTTTGCTAGGGCGGATGTGGGTATCTTTATACCTGGAAGGTGCCTAGTTTGACGTAAGGGTGGACATAATAACGTCACTAATAACTCGAAGTTCTTTACACGGTCCAGGAGTTCTGGGACAAATCAGTACTGAAGCAGGGGGAAGTCCCGTACTGCTGAAGGCTGGTTGTCTTCAAGAACTCGTTGTACTCTATGAGCTTAGTGGAACTAGCCATGCCGTATTCGGACTGCATTGGCTGTGTCTAAGTATGGTTATGATTCTTATGCCTATATAAGGATATGATAAGTTATACCTATATAAGGGCATGAATCGGGAAAATTACACTAGAATCCTAGATTAATTTACAAGATGATCTTTGACATCAGATGATCTTTGAACATGAATCCCAGGAAGTGGTGCCTCATGATCTTAATCCTTAGGACATCACAATAATTTATGTCGCTGAAGCATAGTATATATATATCTCAAACTGAAAATGTGTTGATAAATAACAGGGATATTCTCATAAAAGAGTTTTAAAAAACAATGGTGGTGATTCTGAAATTGATCAATATGAATTATATATTGAATATGAACAATGATATTGGTTTGATTTAATTAGTATCTTTGTTAAAATGTTGTGATTTATGATTATCTGTAAGGAACTATCACATTTTGCTTCTGTTCACGTCAGCATACAGTATGAAGCGATGAGCCAGCTTGTTTCATTCCTCACGCAACTGTCCGAAGCGCTAGGACGCCTCAGGGTAGCTACCGCGCTCTATAAAAACTCTTTTCATTTCATCCATTGTGTACTTTGGGTTGCCATTGACAGCATTTTGTCTGATTGAATTTACACATCAAACTAAAAGGAACTGAACTTCAGTGCAAGGTGAGGTGGACCAGTCTGTTACCTTTCCAATCCTTTCTTCTTTCCCCTCCGTTCCTGAAAGCCCGCAACATTGTCCTAGGATGCTTGTTTCCAGTCCAGGGAGGACCTGGCATGGTAGTTCAGGCTGGACTGTTCCCATGGGGCACAGGGTTAAGACTGATTTGCATATGGCTGGGCTCAAACTGGAATCGCATGGTGAGCAAAAAAACAATGGATTTAGGCCCATATGTCTGTACTGGGGTGAATGTATGACATTGTTCTGCATTCTGTCCATCAACTGTTGTTTTTGCATTTGTCACCCCGAGTGGGACAGGTATCCTCATACATGAGTCCGGTGCTCTCCATGCCACTTGAATCAAGCTATCCTGGCTAATGAGGGCTGAAAGCCCAAACCGGTCCTAGGATGCTTGTTTCCAGTCCAGGGAGGACCTGGCTTGGCAGTTCGGGCTGGACTGTTCCCATGGGGCACAGGGTAAAGACTGATTTGCCTATGGCTGGGTTCAAACTGGAATGGCATGGTGAGCAAAAAAAATGATGGATTTAGGCCCAGATCTCTCTACTGGGGTGAATGTATGACATTGTTCTGCATTCTATCCATCATCTGTTGTTTTTGCATTTGTCACCCCGAGTGGGACGGGTATGCTCAGACGTGAGTCCCGTGCTCTCCATGCCACTGGAATCATGCTATCCTGGCTGATGAGGGCTGAAAGCCGGAAACCGGTCCTAAGATGCTTGTTTCCAGTCCGCAGTGGACCTGGCTTGGCAGTTCGGGCTGGACTGTTCCCATGGGGCACAGGGTCAAGGCTGATTTGCATATGGCTGGGTTCAAACTGGAATGGCATGGTGAGCAAAAAAATGTTGGATGTAGGCCCAGATCTCTGTACTGGGGTGAATGTATGACATTATTCTGTATTCTGTCCATCAACTATTGTTTTTTGCAACTTTCTAAAAGAGGCATTTTGAAAATTGTAATTCCAAATCTGTCTTTACCATAAGATAGGATTTTTCATTGCAATTTCAAAATACCCAAATAAACTTTTTTCTTGTTCCCATTTGTAAATTACAGACAAGGTCATGACCTCCCTCCGTAAGAGGGAGTAAGCTATATGTAATCATATAACCCCAAAGCTATCCTATGGACGAGGTAGGCATTGCAGTAGTGAAAAACGAATTTAAGAGTTTTTCAGTACCAGGACAGGTAAAACTTAAAAGTATGTTGATCCTTTTAAATACATTGTACCCTGTCTCTGGTCTATCCAGGACCTACCCTTTTTAATATGTATTAAAAAGGAATGTTTGGGACTGGCAGAAGGTTTATTTTGCCAGGTCTTTCTTTTTTGTCCTCATTCATAAATAAGCAGATTGTCTTTGAGCGGGTATAGACTCCTTCCTGGCTTTTATGGAGGGAGGCCGTGACCTTGTCTGTTACTTTACCACCTCCAAGGTTCCTGAAATGGCCAAACACAAGACTCTTGGGCAAGAAAAGTGGAGGAGCATAGCAACCTGCCCCAGGTTCAACCTCTTTCCCGTAATCTCACTTATTTTATAATCATTGGACCATTTTAAGGTGTTGTATTATCGGACTTGTTAGCCCAGTCCTCCAAAGCCATCCAAAATCTGATTCATTTTCTCGAGAGACAGTCATGATCCAACTTATTAACTCTTTTAACTGAAGCAACCCATTCTAAAAATACTGGAGGCTGTCCTCATTCATAAATAAGCAGATTGTCTTTGAGCAGGAATAGGCTCCTTCCTGGCTCTTGTTACTTTACCACCTACAAGGTTCCTGAAATGGCCAACAGCAAGACTCCTGGGCACGAAAAGAGGAGGAGCATAGCAACCTGCTCCAGGTTCAATCTCTTTCCCATAATCTCACTTATTTCATAATCATTGGACCATTTTAAGGTGTTATATTATCGGACTTGTTAGCCCACTCCTCCAAAGCCATCCAAAATCTAATTATTTTTCTCGACAGACAGCCATGATCCAAATTATGAACTCTTTTAACTTAAGCAACCCATTCTAAAAATACTGGAGGCTGAGGCGACACCCATTTTAAACAAATTTCCCTTCTTGCCAGAAGAATCCAAATAAATAATAGAGAGGCTTGAAGTTTAGAAAGCTTACAGCTAACACTCTCCTCTGGGAGAACTCCAAAGATAACCAAAACCGAGCTTACCTTCATTTCTGGCCCCAAAACTTCTGAGATGGTCCTAACAATGTCACGCCAGAAGCATTGGGTCCGGGGACACTGCCGAAACATATGCAGGTCATCCGCATTCACAGAGGCGCACTTCAAGCAGACCTTCATGCCTTCACCTCCCAGCTTTGCAAGACTTTTAGCAGTCCAGTATGGTCTCTGGAGTGTAAACAGATGGTTTCTCCTAAGAGGGGCAGCTTCAACAATACTGCATAAGGTGTGCATTGATAATTACCATAAAGATTTTATGATTGGCACACCAATGCTTTAGTACGGGATCCTTAGAATCTTTCGAAACAGATACCAGAGCTCACAGGGAGATCTCAAGACCTTTAGTTTGACTTTTTTTAAAAATAATTAGGATGCCCAAAACTTGAAAAGAAAGCTGTCGCCACCCTGGGGGACACTTTTTGACATGGCTTGGAGAAAGGGAGGGAAACAAGCAGATCCAAATAAGAGAGATCTTACATTATTTAGTTGAAAGGCCCAGCAGTAAAAGCGAAAATCTGAGCTTGATATACCACCTTCTAACTTTCAACTTTGTAGCTTTTCCAGGCAATCCTCACCCCGTTATTAGACCAGATAAAGCTAAGCTGTATATATCACCTTGCAGAGCTTTTAATGTTTCTGGATTAAATGATGGAGAAATCGCATCAAAGATAAATGTGAATTTTGGCAACATTGACATTTTGACCAGGTTGAAGCAGCCCA
The DNA here is from genome assembly GCF_964263255.1 of Lissotriton vulgaris. Lineage (NCBI taxonomy): Eukaryota > Metazoa > Chordata > Amphibia > Caudata > Salamandridae > Lissotriton > Lissotriton vulgaris. Next base: position 294,575,008 of record NC_141698.1, read on the forward strand.
GAATGGAGAGTGGAAGGCTAACCCAGGATATTAGTAATGTTCCTACCTCTTTCCTTTTTAGTTCAAGGTTTACCTGGGCTAACGTAGTGATGTCATGTGTGATCTGTACTCCTACGTATCTGATTTGTTCTTTGGTCAGTGAGATAATAGATTGCGTATTCCAGGACATAATTTCAGTTTTTTGGTGATCAATTAGATAGCCAGAAACCCTCCCAAAATCCATTAAAAGTTGTTCCAGCATAGGTAAGATGTTGGTGCTCTCCCTTGTGAAGATCATCAAGTCGTCCACATAGAGGGCTACTTTTGTCGCCCACCCAGTCCATTTAAACAGTGCAAAGATTTGGCTAGCCTTAATAATACATACCAGAGGCTCAATGTATAAGTGGAAAAGTAATGGGGAGAGGGGACAACCCTCTCTAGTTGTTTGCTCCAACTTGATTGAGTTAGTTAGATTCCCATTAACCACTATCCTCACTGTAGGGGTCTTGTAGATGCTACTAATAGCCCTGACAAATTTATCCCCAAACCCAAATATGTGAATCATCTATTGTAAAAAGGGCCCACTCACCCTATCAAAGGCTTTGGCCTCATCAAACACAAAGATAGTAAGCAGTAGTTTTTTAGCTGAGGCAATATAATTTGCGCTAATCAACTCATGGGTTAAATCATGAAGTTGATGACCCCTGATAAATCCCTTCTGGTTGGCCTGAACCAGAGAGCCCATCACAGGATTCGACCTCCCCCGCTCAAATTTGTGCATAGATTTTATGGTCGCAATTCAGCAAGGAGATAGGCCTGTAGGACTCATACTTTTTAGGGTCTTCATTAGGCTTCAAAATTTGAATCACAGCTGCCTCGTCCCATGACTTAAGAATTGGGAGATCATCAGAGAAGATGCTGTTAAACAATTTTACCAAAACCAGTGAGGAATATTGTCTATTCCCACAGCGCTACCTCTTTTTGGATTTTTCTTTTTGACTTAAGGTCTTTTAGGGAAATGCTTTGGTTCAATCATAGAACTTGGTCATCAGCGAGTGAGGGCAGTGTTATTCTATCAACATAATCTTTAATCTGAGTATTGGAGATTTCCGGATCCTCAGTATATAAATCTTGAAAAAAGGACTCAAATGCTTGTTCTATTTTAGTACTCGCCAACCAGACCCCCCTGATTCCCCAACTGGCAATCTCCCTAAATCCTTGTTAAATCTCCTTAAAATCCTTGTTTGGTTGATACTAGACTTCCAAGCAAGAAGCTTCCCACATCTTTCTCCATATTCACAATTAGCTAATTTACCTGCCTCCCATTTTCTTCTAGTAATGTTGTCCAGATAATCAGATAACACCTGTCTTTTAGTTATTACTTCGTTGTTATCCTCCCTTTGCTCCTGACTGCCTTGTTGTGTGGTTCATTCACTCAGAGCTCTGGAGATGTCTTCTTCCAATTTTTGTATCCTATATCAGCAATAATCCAACGCCCCTTAACATCCATCTTAAAGAACCCCAGGGTCACCTTTGCTTATTTTTTAATGACAAGAGCTACACCTTTCGTGCAACATGTTTGGGTTGCATGACGAGAGCTTGCAATCCATTTTTGCTTGGCTCGAACTGTCTCCCATTCATCAAGGGTTAAGTGTGTTTCTTGTAAAATGCTGATATCATAATTGGATTGGCCCAAATATTAGAGGATACTCCTTCGTCCACCCGCTACTCTAAGGCCATTAACATTCCATGTTAAATTTTTTACTGGGGTGTAAACAAGCATTTATCTTTTACAAGTTCCAAAGTCTTAACACCAGTTTGGGCAACTTGGTATTTGCCTTTCCCTCTCTTATTTACAATCTTGTTTACTATAGCCAAATGAAGGGGACTTTTTTCTCTAATATACTCCCCACCCAGTGAAATACAAAACTAAATTGCTCCTCTTGTGATCTACCCCACCCAAAGGAACCCTCCCTAAAGAAAATCAGGATATGATTAACAAATTACCCATTATAGCTCACATCACACCACCCTCCTGATTGAGTCATTTGCACCAGAGAAAATTTAACCCAGAGCCTTTATTTGGACAATGAAAAACCCTACCGCCTTGGGAGCATTTTATTCTTCCCCATGACGCTGAGTAGGGCCTGAAATCTCAGTTAGACTCTTGCACCTAGAGATCTTGCCATTTGTATAAAGGTCCTCAGCTCCCACTACCTGTCCTTTGTGATTCTAGAGAGATCTGACCTAATCGGAAACAACAACTCCCCTTTTGTGAAACTACCAGCTTTTAGAGCCTCAGACAACACTCGCTCTTTTAATGTGTATATTTTAAAATTAATCAGAATACTCTTGGGGTTTTCCTGTTCAGATTTTTTGAGAAGGGACCTCTATGAATTCTCTGAATATCTGCCTCTAGGTATTGGGGGTCAATGGAGGTGAAAAACTCCTTTAATAAGTTTATAAAGAAACTTTTAATTCTATCTCCCTCCAGGCCTTCCGGGATATTAAGCGCCTTAATATTGATCTGCCTAGCATTGTTTTTTATCCAGCAAGGCTTTCTCACCACATTTTAGTGTTTGTATCTTGCTTCGGTTAATCTCCACTTCCTTATTGAGAGCCTCTACTGAGGCTTCCATCACACAGATTCTTTCTGTAATTGCTGACATTTTGGCTTCTAGATTCTCGCAGGAGTCTTGAATTTTAGACTGATTCCTTTCTGAGATGGCAAACTTGTTTCTGATCTCTGAGGAGAAGGCCTCTAATATAACTGCCAATTCCAGTTGTTTTAGACTATTTGAGGTCAGGGGTTCTCCAGGGGCTGACAGGGCAGGCACTCGGTCCGTCTCGGCAGTCAGGATTTAAATGAACCACTCCTTCAGCTGACATATTAGCATTATTGGGTTCCATGCTTACCACATATGATTCCACCGTCTCTGGGGAGGTTGGACCTTCCAGTTGGACTTTTGCGAGTACCTTGAAAAAATATCTGAGGGACAGAGTTATCCTGACTTGGGGTGCTTCTTTTCGTTGACATGCCAAGGGTTTTGAAGGACTAAAGATAAATTACCCCCTGTTTTCCTGCCAGGCTTTTTGGTCAAAGTTTTTTCCAAAAATGGAGGCTGGTGGAGTCGTAGTAGGGTTTGCAAGAGACCCCGAAATGCAAATTTTTTCTTCGTAGTGCGTATCTATTAGGGACTTCTACCCCCTTTTCACCAGGTAAAACCTCAGTCTGTGGAGGTGAGATAGTAAATTTAGTAATCTCAGAAAAGGCATACACATCAGACACTTCTCCCCGTATTACTTGCTCATCCTGCACGGAGTCTAGTTTAGCTGGCTTCGCTTTTCCTTTTCTCCTTGGTGTCTGTTTAGGAGAGCAAGTAGTTCCCTGCTATCAAGGCACTTATCCCGTCTAGTGCTCATAAACATAGACAAAACCGTGGAGGTGGGTGGAAGATTAAAGGAACCATGAAGTTGTTGGTGTGACCAAAGCAGCAATCTGCCAGTCGACTCAATTGCCTCAAAATGCCCGTGGTGAGGCTTGCAGCACAAAAAGCAAGGACGTGCAGGAGCGGAGCCTCCCGGATCGGGAAAAGCTGTCGCACCACCACTCCGGCCACCACCTAGCCGACCGGCGACAAAGATGCACAAAACGCTGGTGATGAGCAGACCAGCGGGCAGCGTGGGAGCGGGAATGCAACGGACCAAAAGACTTGAAGTGATTTAGGAAAGGCTCAGGGGATTTAGCAGAGGCATATCCGGAGGAGATAGGATGGAGCTAGCTGCCGGGCTAATCTGCCGCCATGTTCCCTCGACCTTTACTTTGTCCTGTTGAAACAGCAACTTAAAACTGCACACACAAGCTGCAATAACAGCCCTAATACATGTTTAAAGACCTACTCAAAAAGGTGGCACAATCAGTACTGCAGGCCCACTAGTATCATTCAATTTATAGGCTCTAAGGACAGGCAGTACTCCATTACTGGTACATTACAAGTACAGTAAATATGGCAATTGGTTATAAACCAATTGTTCCAATTTGAGAGGGGTGAGTATCAGCACTTTAGGACTGATGGTTAGCAGTGGTAAACTGCACTGATTCCTAAGGCTGACAAAAATGAATTCAGCAAACAAATAGGAGTGAAGGCAAAAAGTTTGGGGATGAAAGGGCCAAGTCCAACACAGTCCCTTCACCAATTAAACATGCTGCATAAACAGGTTCTCTCTAAGTACCCAGCAGAGAAAGAATGGTGTGGATGCAATTCTGTTCCTTTCCCTGTGGGGAACTCCACAAGCGTTCCTTACCCACACCTGCTAACAGTGGTACTATAGATGTTGCGATATTCATGCCCTACTGTCTCCAGAGTCCTTTTTTTGTTAACTTCTTATGATGAGGCTGTGGCACTCAGCACAGAGGATAATCACAAAGAGAACCATTTCAAAATGTAACCCATTGAATAGCATAATCTATTGTGACACCCCAAGGAGCCTTCACTATACTTCTGAAAGACTATAACTGAGTTTCATTCTCACTCTTACTACAGTGTCAAAGAGTATAGTATAGTAGCCTCCTATCTAGGCCTTTTTGGACATTTGGGAGGTGGTGGCTACCTCACTATGGGGAGCCAGCTCTTTCTGTTTTTTTCAGTGAACCATTCTCTAGCTTTATCTAGGGTCACTCCATGGGGTTAGACATTTCTGCAGCTTCCTCCTTATGAGGCACCAAGGAAGCAGACACGTTTGTTTATTATGGCTTTTATTGTTGTAAGCAAAGCAAAACATCCATCATCAATATTAACAGTACAGGGGTGCAGATACATCTACTAATATATTTTCAGACATATGGAGAACATAAGCTAAAGTAAATAGAAATGTTTCATTTTCCATACAACATTTTATCATTTATTTTTTCTACTCGTCCAGAAATGATCGATAAGACTATGACTTTCATGAATATACTGATTAAATGGCAGTTCAGACAGGAACACCCAATCAGCAATGATAAACTAGGACATTTTGAAAAAAGGAAAGCAAGGGATTAATAGGAGATAATGCCCAGCTGCATTCCTGGCTATGCAAAAAAGCACAATTTATTATAACATGGCAATGATAAAGGTTGACCAAGACTGGCAATCTTTATACCCACATTTGTCTTTGGCCACATATACATTAGATGTGACAGATGAATGCAGCATTGTAATGTTTAACATTGGGTAGGCTCATATAGTCATGTTTCCTACAGGCTTACAATGTGGAGACCCTCAGTGTGGGTTTTCTGGTGCTCCATATGAAAGGTATTATTGCACTGGAGGATAAGACTGTGATCTTGATTGTCAGTGATGCATACCTAGCATATATTTGAAGCGAAAGTCTAAAGCCATTTTGAAAACTTGAATAAGTACCTCCCCATAGCACTATTATAATGTGACCATTTAGCTTAATGTGAGTTGGTTTTAGCAAATAGTGAGTCTAAATTATCCAAAACCTATCCGTCCAAGCCCTTGTTTATATAGATCTCCAGATATATGAGCCCTTCTGCAATCCACTAGAATGTATATTCTGCTGTGGAGTCTTTTGTTGTGACATGGGACCTAGGCCGTGCTTCACTCTTGTCCCAAATATCGTTGGAAACAATTATTCAGGAGATTTCCACAATGACAGACAGAAGGGACAGGAGAGAATTGCACAAATAAGTAAGCATGAGTTGAGAAATGGTCACGAACAATAGGATATTTGAGAGACCTGCAGGTGTTGCCACAAACTGTGGGCCCGATTCACAAAACTAACTTAAGACAAAACCCTATACTTACTACCATTTTGGTATTCACAGAAGGCACTTACTAATTTTGGTATTCACAGAAAGCACTTGCTCATTTCGGTATTCACAGAAGTTAGGAGTCCTAACTTTAGGACTCCTAAATGCCTTCTGCGAATACCGAAAGTCTTAAAGTTACGATTTTTCTCAGTTTAGGAGTAGTAAAGTTAGGAGTCCTAACTTTAGGACTCCTAAATGCCTTCTGTGAATACCAAAAGTCTTAAAGTTAAGATTTTTCTCAGTTTAGGAGTAGTATAGTTAGGAGTCCTTGGACTTGACCACTGGTGTTAAAGTGCTCATACAAGTCCTTAAGGGGCTCTGTCAGTGATGGGGAGAAGTTCTTATAGAACAAGGCGCTGAAACCGTCAGGGCCCGGCGCTTTTCCGGTTTTAAGAGATTTTATGGCTTGAGCGATATCATCAGAGGATATGGGCTTATTAAGCTCGACTTGGTCTTCCGTCGAGAGAGAAGGGAGCTTACAGTTGTCTAAATATGTCTGTAGTTTAGAACCATTGATCTCTATGTTTTTGCTATATAATTCACTGTAGAAGTCCTTAAATATGTCTGCTATCCTGGAGGGGTCCGAGCGCGGGGTTCCTGATAAGCATGGGCGAATTTTGCGAATCTCGCGTTCGCGAATTTTGCGGATTTGCGAACTCGCAATCCGCAAAATCCGCGAATTCTCGCGAATTTGCGGATTTTTTTGTGTGTGTTCGCGCGTGTTTCTGCCAGTTCGCGAGGGTTTTGTACAATTTCGCAAACGCGAACTTACCTGTCGGGTCGCAAGTTTTGCGAACTTGTTGTTTCTACGTGTCCAGCCTGTTTGGGACACTCTTCTTCATCACTGCCACTCTCTGTCACCACTGCCACTCTCTGACTACTCATGCCACCCTCTGGCCCACCCATGCCACCCTCTGTTTCATCACAGCACCCTCTGGTTGTCCAGTGTACATTATTGTGGCAAAGCAAAGCACACCTTCCCTGCCTCAAGTGACCTGAATTAATTTGGGGCTGATTAATGTGTCACAGAATATTTTTTTAGCTGGCACCTGCTTCCTTAGTGCTTCCTGATTAGTGATCTTTTGCACTTGCTAAGTGCTTTCATTGTTGCAAAAATAGTTACAACACCTGCCCTGCCCCAACTGACAATAATGAATTAGGGGCTGATTAATATGTCACTGGATTTGAACTTCCAGCCTGGCTCCTGCTTGTCTGCCTTAGCTGTAATTCAGGACCTTTGTGTAACTATTCTGAGGGTCAGAGCAGGGTCACATAATAGTTGCAAGTAGGCAACTGAACTCTGGAGGGGCCCCTCAGGAAGCACTACAGGAAATGGCTACTAATGATGAGCTTGAACTTTTGAACCTGGTAAGTAGTTTCAGTTTTGCTAAGATCGTATTTCTGCAATCTAGCGCTTATTCGCGGGGCGCGAAGTTGAACTGGGAAGCCGCGAACTCACGCGAACAGTGCGAGCAAGCCATAAAATCCGCTGCTCGCGGATTTGCGGATTTTGCGGGAAATTCGCGAATCTCGCGGATTGCGAATTTACCGAAAATCCGCAAAATCCGCGAGCGTAACCGATTTTCCGCCCATGCTTAGTTCCTGATTTATCAACCATGCTTTTGATGGTCGTCTTTTGTTGTTTGAATTTCAAGTAAGAGGCAAGACTCTTGCCCGCCTTATTCGCGTGACAGAGCTTGAAGTTCTTGTGGTGTTGGAGCCATACCCCTGCCGTTTCGCTAATTATTTTATTATAGTCTTATTTTTTGTTCATCAATTCGTTTAGTATCATGGGGTCCTTAAGAGCTATATGATTTCTCTCAAGCACTGAGATTTCCTCTTCCAATTGCTCTAAGATGGTATTTGCATCCTTATTCATGGCTGTACGAATTTTGATTAATACCCCCTTAACTTTGTTTTAAGTGCCTCCCACCTTGTCAGATCTGCTGTGTCACCCTTTTTATTGTGGATAAGATATTCATTAATTGCGATGCAATATTCAATCTGTGTGCCTCCTTTTTCAATAGCGCGTCATTGAATCTCCATAGGGAGGGCCTCTTAACCACACTGTGCAGTGCCAGAGTCATCGTGATGCATGAATGGTCAGAAATTACCCGTGTTTCAATGGAAGTGTCTTCGATATCGGTAGTGGAGTGACCAGAAGCTAGTAAATAGTCTATGCTTGAGTATGAATCGTCAGGCGGAGAGTAAAAGGTATAGTCTCTACCTGACGGATTCAACATCCTCCATGAATCAATTAAATTGAAGCGGGAGCAAAGATTGAGGAGTGCTTTGTGAGAGTTGTCTGGACGGAAGGAGCAGCGGGAGTCCCTATCTAAAAGAGGATCCATGGGGAGGTTAAGGTCAACCCCAAAGATATGTGTTGCGGTGTCTGGTATTGGAGTATTTTTAATCATTCTGGAGTGATCAGACTTTTTTCAGTAATTCTGCATTACTGTTGCAAGTGGAATTACCCATAATTATGTGATTACATCTGCTACTATAATTAAGAGTAGTTTGCGAGGAAAAGAAGCGCAGAAAGAATGACTTTAGAGAGCTTTCACTGTTGTTCTTGCTGTTTAGAAGTTAGCATTAATTTCTTAGCACAAAATGCATGCTAGCATCCATTTTGATAGCAAATGCGCATTTTGTAGTATGTAAATAGCCCTAAATGCTGGGGGTATGGTAAAGGTAAAATTATGCTGCTACTAGTGTTCTGTTGCATTCAGCACTATTTTCCAGCACAAAATGCATCCTTACATCCATTTTGGATACAAGGGTTCCTTTTTCCTCTGAGGAAATAGTTCTTAAAGAGGAATACTCTTCTTGCCTAATAACATGGAATCTTGCATAATTTGGCAGTAATTCTTCATAACTATGGTCCAGCAAATTACGCAAGTTACACCCATTCTAATACTCATCAGTGTCTTTCAATAGGGGATATGCATTGTCTTCTCGCTCTTGGTTCTCCATTGCTTTCCAAGGTGATCTGGATTCATCTTGAACCTTGTTATGTGTGATCTCCCCCACAGCCTTAAACACTTTTTCTCTTAGAGTGTTTTCAGAAAAGGCACTCTGATAGCCTACTGGGTCGGCACAGTTTCATCACTCCCCATGATGAACTTCTGTCCTCTTTAGGGGTGGGAGCGCTGTCTCCTTTTGAAGATCTTTCAGATTGGCCAAAAGTGTTCTAAACCTCAGGTTCCATAAAGCATCTGTATTTCCATCCAGTCATTCACATAATAGCCAGTTCCAGTAGAATGTATTTATTGTCCTATTTCTGGACCCTGGGATTCAGAGACAGAAAAGCTTTTCTCTTGTGTTAGTTTCCACAGAGAAGTCTGTGGTGATCTAAGCATCATGGCCCTCTAGGTCAGTGATACTCGAAGTATGGCCCAGAGGTCGCTTGCAGCCCTCTTGACCTTTACATGTGGCCCCCTGGTGAACAGCAGCATGAGCTGCTGTTTAGTTGCTGAGCACTAATGTTCAGAAAACAATGTTAAATAAACGGTCAAGCATTTTCTACCCTGCCAATAAATGCTTGCCCGTTTATTTAACATATTTTTAGTGCTCCTTACACAATCTCTGACCCATCCAGACCCCCTACTGCCACTCTGCTGGCATCAGTACGGCCGGCCCTCGGTCACACCACAGACGGTACTTTGTGGCCCCTGAGCAAATCTTTGTGAGTACCTATGCTCTAGGTCATAGAGGCCATTCGTGCATGCTGGTAACCAGGACCAACCGGGCCTACTCATGTCTGGGAAAACAGGCTATGATCAGCCAAGGCCTGCCCTTGTCTCTATTAGTGGATGCTTATGGCCAAATTATATTGTCCCTCTGCAGTACCAGTGGAGTAAAAACCATATCAAGCAAGTGTGGGAGAAGCCCGATCAAGAGAGCTCTTGTATTTTCTAATTTCTCTGAAATCCTACAAAATCTGACATCTCGTCATGGTCGTTCTTGGACATCAATTTCAACTGCCAAATGTCTAGACCCTAAGTGTGAGCCCTGTCCAGTATGCTCCCAGTCTCAATCTCTTTTTTTCTCTACTCACTCCAGCTTGTATTAAAGGGTGCAATTTCTGTTCCCATATTCTTTAACTCTGAGCCCACTGCAGAAATCTCTTTAAGTATAGTTTTTAAGGATAATTCCTGCATCATGATGGCGCTTATACACCAGTCGCCTAGGCACCCACACCATCACTAATAATATAAGTTGTTGGGAGGGTTGTCCAAAGGCCATGAAGAAGAGTCCAATATAAAGCAGGCAATGGTCAAATATGTGGGGTATATCCCGAAAACATACAGCTGGAGTGAGCTTTACATTTGTACACCTCAGAAAGACTCACCAAACTGGGAAAGGGGGATGTGCTATAGGCAGTGTGATTCCCCTTCAGGATAAAAGACTCTAATGACAGTATGCTAGTTCATCATTGTTCAGAATAATTGACGGCTAGGAGAGTATCCAAAGGAGTAAGATATTAGTACGGAGAGCAACCTAGCAATCCTTGCACACAGAGTGTGCTGTTTCTACAGGAGACTGGTGGGCTATTTCTCCACTCAAGCACCCAGTCAGGACAAACACCTGGGCAGGGTCACCACTCTTCCCTTTGCCAGGGCCACAGCAATTTTCATTCTCTTTTCATCCCCTTAGAGCCTCTGGATCACTCCTCCAGTTACTAATATTAGCGACAATAAGTCATGGCAATACTGCTCATTTCAAGCTACACTAGTCATGGCACATCAGCGATGTCTGCTCCTAAGTAATCAGTGAAGGAAGGTTGAGCACTTTTAAAAGGTATATGGTGCTAGTGCAAGATGCTAAAAACCACGGTTTTCTATCAACTAATCAATGACCCTTCTAAGTGAGAGGTGGGGAGGCCTTGCAGCCCTCCCCGGTAGCCTCATCCCATAGCTTTCTGTGTACTGGCACCAATGGCTCTGGGCTCCCAGCCATCTATAATGCTAAAACTAAAAGAGGTCTAACCCCACAGCAGTATCAGGTGGTGGCTTGGGTTTCTGCATTATGTAATGGCATCTCATACATAGGTATTCCTGTCCCAATGCACTCACTGTCCGGACGCCTCCATACACCCCCCAGCTATTGCATTCGATCAACTGACCTCCTCCATCCTCTGATGTTAGTCCTTCACTTCAAGTGAAGTCCATCCCCGAAGATCAGGTGGGGCTGTCACTATCACCTACATCACCATTTCATGCCAGGGGCCCAGCCACATGCAAAGCATTGCATTCAGCAGCCTAATCTCAGTAGGTTGGGTATCCTCAGCACAAGTTGCAGACTAAGCCCTCCGAAGGCACGTCCGCAACCAGATCACACCACCTGATGTATATTCAGTGACCAGTCACGCACATCATCCCTCACTCAACATGGGTACTCCTCTGTGATTCTACAGAAAGCATTAATATCTTTCTCCCCCATGAAAAGGCGGAGTCAGCTAGAAGTGGTCATTTGCCTCTTTGGCCCGAGGGAGATCACATTCAAAGTTTTTGCACTTAAAGTGGAGGCATGGATGGAAACTATCCCTGTGTTCCCAGATTAGCTGATGCTCTGACCGGATCCTGGCTGTTCACCTGAGGTAGGTTTGACCTTCTACAGGGAACAGTCAATTATTGTACCTATTTTTTCTAGGTCAACAAAAACAGTTCCAAGACAGGCATTTTGATTTCTTATCACTTTGGCTATTTCTCTACATTTATGTTCCATTACCAATGGGGCATGGACCATAAGGCTGATTTGTTGATTTTGATTAGTATGCTCTTCTCTTTACTTCAGGGTTAAGCTGTGCCTTTATTTTAGTATTCTATAAATTTAGTTTTGTGTGTGTGTGTGTGAGTGATCTTCCTCTGGTAAATGCTACTGAGACATGAAACATTTATAGACAACCCCCTTTTATAAAAGCACAAGGGATAGGGTTCAGTTAACCCATTTTTCCCTTCCTCATCTTATTGCTTATCACATTGGGGATGTATCTCAGCAGAATTCCAATTCAAACGTTTTTTCCCTGGTTTTGAAAAAACAATCTTTCACTGTGTGGATACTTAGTTATATCAAGAATCAAAAGAGGGAGGGAGAAGTTAAAGTTCCACTCAACTCCCCATAAATAAACATATAAAATCAAAAGGTGTGGAAGAGTTTTGTTGAGACAGGGGAGGGCAAAATCAAAATTGTTGTGAAGCCCTCAACAGTGTTGTTCCTCCAAAGGCATGTCTCCCGTTGGTGTACTTAGCCACTGATGGTTACATCATTGGGCCTTTTCCTTCACCAGAAGGGGTTGTCTCTAGAATCTGAGACCATGTGGGATATGGGATCAAACATGTGAGGAAAAAAAGTTTCAAAATACCTCATACCTCATACCTTTAGAAACGGATACATTTTATTAATGATTAAAAAAAATTCTTTTTGGTCACATGGAAATCTTTATCCAGTCCTAGGAAGAGGCAAACAGACATGGAGAACAAAGTTTTATGTATTAGAGTTTAGTACTGATGTTGTCCCATAGTTCTAATAATGCATTCACCCAGTGATTTCTATAAATGTGTATTTTTGCTCCATGAATTGCGAACATCTTCAAAACTTTTGGGGTTGTTCATCTATGTGACAAATGTAATAATTGCTAATGTATTCTATACTAGGAAGGATCATAATTTGCTGGGCTATATTATCAGAGCCTCCTCTACGCATATTTTGGCCAACTTATGCTGTGTAGATCTCACTGTATTTCCAGAAATGCACAAGAACAGAGATCCTCCATCAGGATGCCCGATCGTCTCAGGTATTGGCACCAATATGGAGCCACATTCACAGTTCATGGACCATTTTCTCAGATCAAAAGTCCAAAAGGCACCCACTTATCTAAAAGGCACTTCAGATGTCCTGAGGATACTACAAGATCTTCCTTTTGACCCAGAGAGGAATTTACTCATCGGACTTGACTACAAAAGCTTATATATCAGCCTGCAACAGAGTACCACAGTAGGGCTGTGAGCAAACACTCTTTAAAAACAGAATGGCAATACAGAACTCCAAGAAATTTTGTCTTGGAATGTTGTAGACTGGCATTAACTGAAAACTACTTTGAGTACGAAAACACACTGTACCATCAGGTCCACAGGACTTCGATGAGCAGTACCTTTTCCCCGAGCCTGATGGAACTCTACATCAATGAATTTGAGACAAAGAATGCCCTAACAAACACCAATCCATACCAGCATAGGATAAACCTATGTAAACGTTACATTGATAAATTATCTGGGAAGGAGATACAAAGTCTGCACATGATTTTGTAGCCTGGCTGAATACATACCACAGGTTTTTAAAGTTCATTAGCCAGAAAAGCAACACCACTCTTCCCTTCCCAGACATCACCCTCTTTGCCGAGAATCACCGGATCGGCACCAGGACATATTGCAATACAACAGTTTCCACCCTCAGTCTCTAAAAGAAACCTGGCTTACAGCCAATACCTCAGCGTGCGAAGTAACTGTACTAAGAAGACAGATTTTCAAAGCCAAGCGGAAGCCCTAATTAAAAGTAGAATCTATAAACCATCTTAAACCGACCTTAACAGAAAGTTATTAAAGGGCCAACACAGAGAGGTACTCCTGTAAAATAAAGAAAAATACAAGAACAGGAAACACTGACATGTGTAACAGCCTTTAATGCATAATGTAATCTCTTAAAAAACCTAGTATGTAAGAATGGAGAATAGTAAACTTGGACAGTTTGAATGGTCCTATACCACACTTTCCCCATAAAAGTCATAAAACCTTAGGGATCCTCTAATTCACACCCAACCAAAGAAGAACTTTGTAAGGCAGGAAACAATTTCAACAATGCTAGGACTTCCTCCCATTACAGGGCACTATCCATGTCGCACCTGCTCAGTTTGCCCTCTAACGACAAAAACAAAAGTACAACAGCTCACACCAAATTTCATATGGACTTTGAAGAGACACTCAAATTGTAATACATGCCACGCTATCCACATGATCACCTGCCCTTGGGTCTTAAGATATATAGACATGACATATAGAAAAGTGAAGATACGCATTTGTGAGCACAGAAGCAACATAAGGTGCAACGGAGCAACAACAAAAATGAGCAACCATTTCATCACCGCAAAACACTCAACTGACGATTTGAGGTGGGTGATTTTGGAAACCCTAGATTATATAGACACAAATGCTAAAAGGCACTTAGTACAAAAAGAATAGCATTGGGTCTACCATCTAGGCACAAGCCACAAAGGACTCAATGACAATATTCCTTGGGCATTAGTAATTTGAAATGGGTGTTTATCTAGATTACATACTTCACTTGGAAGTTATAAGTGAATAGACAACAAGAGACTCGAAAAATGTATCTCTCTCCCAAGAAAACACTGTCTCGAGCTAGTTATTTCAGGAAGAACGGATCTGCAAGGTAAGGGCACAGAAGATAATGCCAAGCTTTTGTTTTATGCTATATTGCTGGCATGGAGAGAGATTTGTAAACTATGGGTCTCTCCTGCCCCCCCGACAGAACAAAACTGGCTACGAGCCATGAAGGCTATTGCTAAGTTAGATATTTCGGATCAGACTAAAAAAAGATACAGATTTTGGACCCCATTTTTGTTAGGTTTTGGGTGAGGGATTCTGTTTTTATCTTCGCTAAAATATAAATAATCCAATGATTAAGCCTTCGCCTATCTCATCTGGTTGAAGTCTTCCTAGGCATAGTGAAGATTTGAGGATAAGGTGGGCACGCTCGGGAGATAGACTCTTTGTATACGCTTGGAGGAGGGCTCTGTCTCTAAATAGCGTTGCACAAGCCTTTTTCCTGTAAAACCAGTATATGAGGTAAAAAGCCCAAGGGCGGTTTCGTTGTGTAAAGGGCGGCGAGAAGGCCAATGAGGGAAAAAAAAAGAAAACACTGTTTTAGAACATGAAGAACACATTGCATATATTATGATTAGTGACACCTACATTCAACCACCATTTAATGTGTGATCACTCTTTAAGATGAAAAGATTCCATGACACCTTTAGAACTGAATGGCTACACGGAAGTATAATCTTATGAACTTTAAAAAAGTACATGAGTTAGTCCCTATTACTGATACCCCAGAGGTACCAGTGAACATCAACCTAAGTTATTAGATTAGCTGACATCATTCTAAATCCCTGGGTGCATGACAAAACTGCTCTATGCCCCCCAGGGTCATGATTAAAAAGAACTCTTATTTTTCTGATTTTTTGTTTTTGTACGATACCTGCAATCAACCTCAATTGAATACATGACTATTCTAAAAGATAAAAAGGTTAAATTACACCTTTTGAACCGAATGTTTAGACAAAAGTACAATATTAATGACTTTCGAATAGTACATGAGGTGGTCTCTATTGTAGGTACCCCAGGGGCACCAGAAAACATCAACCTCTGTTCAAGGTCAGATAATGTCATTCTAAGTCCCCTGGGGGCATGACAAAACCACTCCCATCTTCCTGTTTTACCGATTGGAAACACCTAGCAAGAAACACTGCTATAAAAGCTGGCAGCTTCCTTCACTTGCTTTAAAATGCAGCCTGGTGGGGACGTGTCGTGGAGTGCTCAATGAAGGATTTAGGTAAAGGGGAAACTACAACTGTAGGGTGACTCTCTAAACGTCTCCACAATAGGCGGAGTAATTTTGAAACCCCTTTCACTACTTTATCTATTTCAAACCCTCCAATCTCCAATTTTTATAGCTTCTCCTCTCTAATGAAAGGACTGGTAATACCTCTCCTTTGCCCAGACCTATGAAGACCTTCTAAAACACAAAATAAAGTATGCCGCATAAGCCTAGCACAACAGTTTTCTACAAGTTTCTAAAGCGGCATTAATTGGAAATTTGTTAGTACTTCACTCCCTCAAAAAAAAAACATACGTAACATTGCGGTCACAGATTTCTTTACCCTTATAGTTCATTTTCATACCAATGTCTATATTTACATCTACCTAGACTCAAACTCCTTATCATTTATGGGAAGTTGAGTGGAATTTCAGCTTCTACCTCCCTCTTTTGCTGCTTGAGATACAACAGCAGCAGATAGCTGCGGGAGATAAGGATGAAGAGTGAAAATGACACTCCTACAGATCCTGAGATACAAGCTAAAACACCAGATGGAGTTACAAGAAACCCTCTGAATGCATAACGCGGAACCTACAAGGACGAAGTGTCTCTTCTAAAACTTTATACTGATCTCTTTCCTCTATAAACCCCCCTTCTCCTTCTTTCTCCTTTTTCTACTTCCTTCTCTGCAAGAGAAACTCCACATTTACAGTGTCACTCTCAAATTACACAATGGCAGATACCCAAAGGTTATCATACACGGATGAGGAAATCAATTCCAACTTTACAGGCCCATCATTAAATTTCAGATTTCAATGTCACACAAGTTCTATTGCAAACAGAGGACTGGGAATTCCTCACAGAACTTAAAAAGGAATGGGTCAAAACTGCACTCCACATGGTCATGATGACTGAGTATTTGAGGGCCAAGGTGGCACCAAAAGGATTATGGGTGAGAAATTCCCCACATATCTTCCTAACTGACAAGGATTTTAGAAAGTACTGGGCCTCCATATCATGGAGGTACACCAGGGACTGACTGGCCTTGATAATAAAAATAGTCACAAGACTATCCGAGGCATTAAATATCAAGATTCAAATCAGAGAAACAGAACTAAAAAGCATAGTGCATATTACAGTCTACAAGAAGAGTCTTAGAGAGATCAATAAGGATATGTCAGAAATTAAGGATTTCCTAATACAAAGTAAAATCTAAAACTAGGAAAGGATTTAAAATATGTCTTCCAAGATAAGTCTACCCTTACTCAAAGGATGATTTCAAAGCGCAAAAGAAAGGAGAAAGAGACACCACAGACTATGACTCCTCAGGAGGAAGCTCCACAGACTCTAGCATGTTGTACACCAGTGAGGAAAATAGGGGTAGACGTAGGTTTAGAGGAAGGAACCAGCTAAGGGGACTAGGATGGCAACAGCAATGGCAAACACCTTTCCAACCCAACCCTTTTGTACAACCTTCTGCCTCTCAATTCGGAGGTTGGATGAATCCCTACTTAGGAAACCCACAACCGAACTTCCCTTACAATTTCTCTCCCTTACAAAGACCACCTTTTTTAAGGAGGGGCTAACAACAGCAGCGAGGAAGGAGAAAGGAAGTCAGGTTGGAGGAGACAAACACAAGAATGTCGACAAGAAGCAAGACCAAAAACAGAATCCAGGAACAAGCAACAACACTCGTTAATATTTGATCTACCTGAGAAGATACTGACAGACACCCAAATTTCTGTCCAAAACAAAGGACTGGTGTTTGTCTCTACACTGAAATTCAATAAACTTCACCTGCAAGGAGAAATGGTAGAATTTATATGCAAAATAAAACTAAAGGCCTTCTTTTCTAATACGGAAGGACCCTCAGACGAACAATGGAACACTTATCTGACAGTGAAGACCACTTTTAAACCCCTAATTTCCAAAATACCAGTAGAAATTCAGACTTTGAGCAAGCCATCTTTAAGGGAATTGAAAACTTAGACACCTCCTCATAGAGACCATTTAACAACATGACTACAGCAGAAAGACAGGCCCTAACAGTTCTGACCCAGGATGAGAGTATTATAATAAAAACAGCAGACAAAGGCAGTGCAGTAGTCTTATTGAAAAAAACTGATTACAACAAACAATGCAGAGACCTTCTCAGTGACACAAGACACTATATAATCATCACAGAAGACCCGACAGACCGACTTAGGACAACCATCAGCATCATGGTAGAAAAAGCTGAACTGATGAGCTGAATATCTAAAAAAGAGACAGAGTTCTTGTACATAAAAGAACCACTCACACAATACTTTTACTCCTTCCCAAAAATGCGCAAGAACAGATATCCCCCACCAGGTTGCCCGATCGTCTCAGGAATTAGCTCTATTTTGAAGCCACTTTCACAGTTCACAGACCATTTTTCTGGCCAGTAGTCCAAAACACACCCATATATCTAAAAGATGCTTCAGATATCCTGAGGATACTACAAGATCGGCCTTTTTACCCAGAGTTGAATTTAATAATTGGACTTGACATTAAAAGCTTGTATACAAGCTTGCCACAGAGCACAACAGTAGAGACCATATATCAAATATTCTACAAAACAGAATGGCAATACAGAACTCCAAAACATTGTGTCTTGGAATGCCTCAGACTACCATTAACTGAAAAATACTTTGAGTACTAAAACACACTGTACCTTCAGGTCCACAGGACTTCGATGGGCAGTACCTTTACCCCAAGCCTGGCGGGACTCTACGCAGTGATTTTGAGGCAAACAATGTCCTAACAAACACCAATTCATACCAGCATAGGATAAAACTATGGAAACAGTACATTGATGCCATTTTAATTATCTGAGGAGAGACAACATCTGCACATGGTTTTGTAGCCTGGCTGAATACATGCAACAGGTTTTTAAAGTTCACTAGCCAGAAAAGCAACACCACTCTTCCCTTCCTAGGTATCACCCTCTTTGCCAAGAATCACCAGATCGGCACCAGGACATATTACAAACCATCAGATAAAAACACCCTTTTACTATACAACAGTATTCACCTTTGGCCTTACAGGCAATACCTTCACCTAAGACGTAACAGTACTAAGAAAACAGACTTTGGAAGCCCCAATTTAAAAACTAGAATCTAGAAATTATCCTGAACCGATCTTACCAACCTTTAATACAGTATCTAATCTCTTGAAAAACCTAGTACATAAGAACTGGAGAATAGAAAACTCAAGCAGTTTGAATTGGCCTATACCACGCTTTGCCCATAAAGACAAAAGAACCTTAGGGATCATCTAATTGACACCCAACTAAAGAAGAAAGTTGTAAGTCAGAAAACAATTTCAACAATGCTAGGACTTCCTCCCATTACAGGATATTATCCATGTGGCACCTGCTCAGTTTGCCCTCTAACAACAACCACAAAAGTACTACACCTCACACCAAATTTCAAATGGACTTTGAAGATACACACCTATTTTAATACATCCCACACTGTCTACATTATCACCTGTCTTTGTGACTTAAGATATATAGGTATGACATTTAGAAAAGTCAAGATATGCATTTGTGAGCACAGAAGCAACATAAGGTGCAACAGAGCAACAACAAAAATGAGCAACCATTTATTCACCCCAAAACCCTCCACTGAGGGTGTGAGGTGGGTGATTCTGGAAACCCTAGATTATATAGACATAAATGCTGAAAGAAACTTACTACAAAAAGTACAGCATTGGGTCCACCATCTCAGCACACTCCACAAAGGACTCAATGACAATATTCTTTGGGCATTAGTAATTTAGATTAGATTACATACTTCCACTGGAATTTATAAGTAAATAGACAACAAGAAACTCGAAAAATATATCTCTCTCCCAAGAAAACACTGTTTTAAGAGCATATTGCATATTTTACGATCAGTGACACCTAAATTCAACCACTATTTAATGTGTGATGACTCCCCCAGGGTCAACCGCTATTATCTTTATGCTTTTTTTGTTTTTGATCTCGATAAATTATACCTGCATTCAACAACCATTGAATTCATGATTTTTCTATAAGATAAAAATGTTCCATTACACCCGTAGAACCGAATGTTTAGACAAAAGTGCAATCTCAATGACTTTCCAATAGTACATGATGTAGTCGCTATTGTAAATACCCCTGGGGAACAGGAATTATCAACCTCTGTTTCAAGATCAGATAACATCATTCTAAGTTCCCCGGGGGCCTGACCGAACCACTCTAAGTCTCCCAGGATCATGATTAAATTGCCACTCATGTCTGCCTATTTTACCGATTGGGAACACCTGGCAAGGAACACTGCTATAAACGCTGGTAGCTTCCACCACTTGCTTTAAGATGCAGGCTGGAGAGGACATGTCGAGGAGTGCACACTGAAGGACGAAGGAAAAGGGGAAACTACAACTGTAGGGTGACTCTCTAAACGTCTCGACAAAAGGGAGAGTAATTTTGAAACCCTTTGCACTCCTTTATCTATTCATAACCCTCCAATCTCCAATTGTTATAGCTTCTCCTCTCTAATGAAATGAATAGTAATACGGCACCTCTTTCCAGACCTATGAAGACCTTCTAAACCAGAAACCTTACAAGACAGTTTTCTACAAGTTTGTAAAGTGCCACTAATTATTCATTTGCTTCACTCCCTCAAAAAACATTGTACGTAACATTGCGGTCACAGATTCCTTTGCAATTACTGTTATTTTTCAAAGCAATGTATGTTTATGTTTACATCTACAGGGACTCAAACTACTTATCAATTCGAAACACAGTGAGATCTGCACAGCATACATTGTCCAAAATTGCATAGAGGAGGCTTTGATAAAGGAGCCCCCCACCAATTATTACAATTGCTCACATAGACGAACAACCTCAAAAGGGTTGAAGATGTTTGCATTTAATGGAGTAAAAATACACATTTATAGAAATCATTGGGTGCATGCATGGTTTGAAATTAGTACAACATCAGTACTAGATTCTAATACATAAGACATTGTTCTCCATGTCTTTTTACCTCTTTCTAGGACTGGACAAAGAATACCATAAGACCAAAAAAGAAGAAAAAAAACTTCAAACGTTGGAGGGCAAGTGTCCCATTTGATTTGGTTTAATTTGACTTCATGAAGGGATCCTATAAAAAAACCTTTCAGTCCTGACGAAAGCCATCAACCCATAGAGCACAAAATTGGCTGAAACTTGTTGACCTGCTTCTTCCAGAGATACATGTGAGAGACACCTAATACCTCTCTTTTCACATCTCGTCTTTTTGATCATACCACTACCTTTGATATTCTTATTAAAATGTGTCCTTTTAAGTAGGAGGTATTTTTAAACTTTTGTTTCCTCACATGGTGGATCCCATATGGTCTCGGGTTCAATAGCCAATCCCTCCTGGTAGAGGAAAAGACCCAATAATGTAACAATCAGTGACTAAGTACGCCAACGGGAAACATGCCTTTGGCGGACCAACACTGTTGAGGGTCTCACAAAAATGTTGGTGTTGCCCTACCCACCCCCTGAACTTAACACAACTCTTCCACTCTTTTTGATTTTATATTTTTAATTATCAACCCAAGAACACCATATATTATTTTCTTTCCCAGTGAGATAAAAAACTAATAATTAAGACTTTGTTATTTTAAAACATGCATTTCAAATTTCACATGGTTAAACATACTTTAGCAAGTCTACTGTACGTTTTCTGCCACGGGCAAGATTGCAACTGTGATAATGAAAATCTCAGCAGTCAAAAAATTGTTCCTTACAGTGGCATCTTCAATTACCTGTCTGTTCGACAAATTTTACACAGCTAATTGCTTCTGCTCAGTTATGAACCAACAAGGACTTGCAGGCTGTCAATATGGTGCCCCACGTTTCTCCTTAAAATCAGGGTCCATCAGGAGCACAATCCGTCATCCTTTTTTAAAAAAAGCATTGGCTAATCCAATATGGCTTGTCTATGCAAGAGCTATTGGCTTTGCCAATGTGTTTTAGCAATGTTGTACACCAGAGTGGCTGCTGCTCAACATGGCTAAAAGTTTGTAAGGTAAAGGAGAATGACGTGGAGTAGAATGTCATAAAGTGGAGTTGAGTGGAGTGTTATGGTGTGGCTTAGAGTGCCTGGAGTGGCACACAGTAGAGTTGATTGGCATACAGAGGAGTGAAGTGGAGTGTCATGGAGTAGCGTACAGTCTGTGGAGTGTCATAGAGTGTTGTAGAGTAGAAGGGCATATAGATGAGTGGTGTAGAGTTGAGCACAGTGTCAGAGTTGAGTGGAGTGGCATAAAGTGGAGTGTCATAGAGTGTTGAGAAGTGTTGCAAGGTGGAGCGGCTTCGAGGGTGTTCCGTAGCGTGGAGTGGAGTGTGGTAGAATAGAGTGATGTACAGCTGAGTAATTTGTCATAGAGTGGAGTGCTATAGAGTGGAGTGTCATAGAGTGGAGTCAAGTAAAGTGGCATGGAGTGGCATTGAGGGAGTTGCTTAGAGTGCCATAGAGTGAAGTAGTGTCGTAGAAAGGCATAGGGTGGAACAAAGATCTGTAGAGTGAAGTGGTATAGAGTGGAGTTGAATGTCAGTGCAGCAGAGTTTAATGGAGTAGAGAATCATAGAGTGGAGTGTCATGGAGTGTCATAAAGTGGAGTAGAGTAGAGTAGAGTGAGGTGTAAAGTGCAGTGGTGCAGAGGTGAAGAGTAGATTGGTGTAGAGTGCAGTGGTTGAGAGTGCAGTTGTGAGTAATGTGGTGTAGTGTGCATTAGCGTAGAGTGCAGTGACATTGAGTAGGGTAGAGTGCAGTGGCATAGAGTAAAGCGGTGTAGAGTAGATTGCATTGGCACAGAGTGCAATGGTGTAGAGTGAATTGGCACAAAGTGGAGTAAAGGGACACAGGGTGGAGTGGTTCTGGGTAGAATGCAGAGGAGTAGTGGCGTAGAATGCAGTGGCATAGAGTGCAGTGGCGTAGAATGCAGTGGCATAGAGTGCGGGGGTGTAGAGTGCCGTAGAATGGCATAGAGTTGAGTGGTGCAGTGTAGAGTGCAGTGGCATAGAGTGCAATCATGCAGGGTAGAGTGTCAATTTGCAGGGTCGTAGACCACAGGGTCATAGAGTGTTGCGGAGGAGAGTGGTGCAGAGAGCAATGAAGTAGTGTAAAGTGGTCCAGAGTATAATATAGTGGCATAGAGTGTAGTGATGCAGAGTGCAGTTGTGTACAGTGACATAGCGTGAATTGATGTAGAGTGCAGAAACAGAAAATAATGTTTGTTGAGTATACTGGCATAAAGCGCAGTGGTGCAACCTAGTTTGAGTAGGTGCAGTGGTGTAGCATGCATTGGTTTTGAGTAAAGAGGTGTAGAGTGCATTAGTTTAGACTACAGTGACATAGAGTGGAGTAGAGGGCAGTGGCGTAGAGTAGATTGTTTCACCGTAGAGTGGAGTGATGCAAAGTAGAGTGGAGGGGTGCAGGGTAGAGTATAGTGGTACAGGGGAGCACATTGGCATAGAGTAGAGCGTTGTAGAGTGGCTCAGCATTGATTGCAGTGGCGTAGAGTGGAGTGGTACAGAGTGGCGGGAAGTGGCATAGAGTGGAATGTTTCAGAATAGAGTGAAGTGGTGTACAGTGGAGTGGTGCAGGGCACAGTGAGTAGTGCAGAGAAGAGTGGCGTAGTATAGTGTAGTGGCATAGAGTGCATTGGCATAGAGTGCAGAAGCATAGAGTAGAATGTTGTAGAGTGTAGTGGCATAAAGTGCAGTGGTGCAGAGTAGTTGGCATAGGTACAGCCTAGTAGGTTGCACTGTTTTTGTAGTAGAGTGCAGTGGTTTAAACTAGAGTGGCACAGCGTAGAGTGAAGTAGCGTGGAGTGGCACAGCTCAGAGTGCACTGGCATAGATTAGATTATTTCAAAGAAGAGGGGCATCGTGCAGGGTAGAGTATAGTGGTGCAGGGAAGAGTGCAGTGGCATAGAGCAGTGGCGTAGGGCACAGTGGCATAGAGTTGGGTTGCATTGAGTAGAGTGGCACATCATTGATTGCAGTGGTGTAGAGTGGAGTGGGGCAGAGTGGCATAAAGTGCAGTCACATAGGGCACAGTGGTGTAGAGTAGATTGTTTCAGAATAAAGTGTAGTGGCATAGAGTGGAGTGGTGCAGGGTATAGAGTAGTGGTGTAGAGTACATTGGCCTAAAATGCAGCATTTTGGAGTGGCATGGGGTTGTGTGGATGTCAGTGGTGAAGAGTGCAGTGGTGCATAGTAGAGTGTGGTAGAGTGCACTGGCATAGGATAGAGTGGTGCAGAGTAGAGAAGCATACAGTGAGTGGTGTAGAGTGCAGTAGTGCATGGTAGCTTAGAGTGAGATAGAGTGCATTGGAATAGGGGGCAGAAAAGTGGTATAGAAAGTAGCATAGAGTGGTGCAGAGTGGAATGGTGCAGAGTAGAGTGGCAGAGAGATTTGTGGCAGATAGTGTCATTGCAGAGTAGAGTGTTGTAGAGTGCAGTGTTGTAGAATAGAGTGGCATAGAGTGCAGTGGTGTACAGTGGTTAAGAGTAAAGTGACGTAGAGAGCAATGGTGTAGAGTAGAGTGGTGTAGATTGCAGTGGCTCAGTATAATGGTGAACAGTGTTGCGGTGCAGAATAGATTGGCATGGAGTGCAATACCGTCAAAGGTATTGGTTTTGAGAAAAGTGGTGTAGAGTGCATTGGCATACAGTGAAGTGGCATGGTGTGGAGTGGTGCATAGTGCAATAGTGTGGCATAGAGTGCAGGCTCAGGGGCGTGGTTTGGACGCCGCGGCAAGATGGCGGACCCGGCGTGAGCTCCGCAAATCGGCGGGCTCTTCTTCATTTTATTGCCGTTTTCACACCGCCTTTTGCTTCAGAAGTGCTGGTACCCGCAATCGGAACATGCGGTGAGTCGCTGGAAGGCTTTTGCGTTTATGCATCGCTGGAGCGATAGTTAGCCTTTAAGACGCACTTCCCTCAGAACGGGTGCGAGCAGCCGCAATTTCAGGCCGTCTCGCTCTGAAGTAAGCCCCATGCCTGATATGTTCCTTCACCGGTGATACTGCTACATTCCACTGGGATTCTCCTGGTCCTCTCGCAACTGCATTTTCTTGAGGCTCCCTCCTTTTTCTTGCTTTTACTTCATTGAAAGGTGCGTCTTACCGCTACTTTATTTGCGGTTTATTACCGCCTCTGTTTGCTGCCAAAATCTTCCCGGACCTTGTCCACTCCTTTTTGCTGTATCCTACTTCCTCCTGAATCATGCGCATTGCTCTCTATTCACACTGCGCTTATTGACTTGCTGTATTTCATCTTAATTTGACGGAATATGCTGGAAAATGCTACTTTCATCATTTTGTGCAGCACATCCTTTCTTTTTCTGATGCCACTTCCTCCTTTATTGGAAATGTGTGTAGCCACTTTTTGTTCTAGTCGCTGAGCACATGTTTTCACCTCCTTCGGCAGTGTAATTATACTAGTACTGCTCCTTTTTGGGTGCTCTTGTGTTGGTGTGCCTTATCCTCTACTCTTGGTGTATTTTACCCACCTATTTACGATGGCTAATGACACTCATTCAGTTCGATCTTCTGTTACCGGAACCAAGCCTAAGAGACAGAAAAATGATCCTCCGTCTTCGATCCATGCTTCTCCTAATCCAGTCTTGGACTCCATTTTGGATGAAGTACGTGGTCTTCAACCTTTTATGTCTTCAACCAATGAGAAATTGAAGCAAATGGAGGAGAGATGGGTTGCTATGGAAGGCAAGGTGCTGGAATTAGAACAACGTGTTAGAAACATCGAAGTTGTCTCTACTAAAATACCACTGCTGGAGCAGGAAATTCACAAACTGAAATTACACACTGAGGACCTTGAAAATACAAATCGTAGAAATAACCTACGCCTTTATGGTCTGCCGGAGAACATTGAGGGCGCATAATATGGTTGTGTTTCTTCAAAAATTTCTACCGGAAATTGGTTCTATTTTTTTGTCAGATCACGCACCTGTTTATGCTACACTTGATTTCTCCCTTACTTTCTCGAAATTTAGTTGTTGGAAATGTAATACTTTCCTATTATCTGACCCAATTTTTATCAAAGATGTCACCACCTTTATTAACAAATTTTTTAATTTTAATGTTCCCTCCGATACCTCTATTCCTAATACTTGGGATGCCTTTAAGGCTGCCTTGCGTGCCTTTATTATATCGTTTGTCTCTAAGAAGAAAAAAGTTGCTAAAGGTAAATATGAGGTTCAATTGCAAACTATTAAACAACTCGAACACACCTATTTCACATCCAAAGACCCGACTGCCCTTCATGCTCTCATTGCAGCAAAACGGCTCTTAATAAATTAGCAACTGTTGAGGCCTGTAATGTTTTACTTAAAATCAAATCTAAGTATCATGGTGGTCAAAACAAAGCGGGCAAAATGCTAGCTAATTATCTGAAAATTAAATCTGAATGCAAAACCATTGGTCCCATTCTTAATGAATCTACTAACAAATTAGTGTCCTCTGATGAAGATATTGCGGATGTATGACGGTACCACGCGTACTTGTACAACGCGTACCGTTACAACGCTACTTTTACCACGCAAGTCGTTACAACGACTTGCGTGGAGGGGCCCTGGATAGTAAATTATTTAATTTACTATTCCAACTCCAGTCCCCGTGGACTCTAGGGAAAGGAGTTGGATAGTAAATTAAAGTATTTACTATCCTGGAGCGCCCCCCAGCGCATTTCGTTGTAACAACCTGCGTGGTAAAAGTATCGTTGTAACGGTACCGCGTTGTAAAATATGCGTGGTAACCGTTGCATACCAGATATTGCGGATGTCTTTCATAACTATTATCGGTCTCTTTACTCAGATGACACTTTTCCCTCTACTCAAAACCTTGATTCTTTTTTCTCAGGTCTTTCACCTCCTCCAGCCCTCCCTGATGATTTTGCTGCCTTAGAGAAAGATATTACCCTCCAAGAAGTAATTACTGCCATTCATGCTCTGAAAAAATCTAAAGCTCCTGGTCCTGATGGCCTCTCTGTTGAATTTTATTCTACTTTCCACTCGATTTTTGCTCCTAAACTTCTACAACTTTTCAATTCCTTTATTGCTGACGCCAAAGCTTCTGGTTCCTTTATGGACGCATTAATTATTATTATCCCCAAACCAGATAAGGACCACTCGTATTGCAAAAATTTCCGCCCCATATCCCTAATCAACTATGATTGTAAAATTTTTGCCAAGATCCTCGCTGCTCGACTTGATAACATTATTCCCCTCTTGATTACAACAGATCAGGTTGGTTTCGTGAAGGGTAGGCTAGCATCTGATAATGCACGTATGTTTGCTAACATTATTTCCCTTAGTAAGAAATTTAAAGACCCCCTTGCTGCTCTTTCTCTGGATGCAGAAAAAGCATTTGATCGAATTAATTGGCAATTTATGTTTCGGACCCTTCAATGGTTTGGTTTTGGGCCCTCATTTATCTCCTTTATTAAATTATTATATTCCTGTCCCCGTGCTAGTATTTTTGTTAATAATCAGTTTTCTAAATACTTTTCTTTATCTCGTGGTACACGGCAAGGCTGCCCCCTTTCTCCATTATTATTTATTCTTTGCCTTGAACCATTTTTAGAACGTATCCGCAATAATCCCATGATTACAGGCTTTACATTTTCCTCTGTTGACACAAAAATCTCTGCATATGCGGATGATATCTTAGTGTACATGTCCAAACTTGTTTATTCACTCCCACATTTTATGAATGAAGTTCAACTCTACTCCTCTATCTCTGGCTACAAACTTGATTTATCTAAAACTGAAGTTCTACCCTTAAACTCTGCTTGCTCCCAAATTATCTTCTCTGATATTGAATTTACCTGGTGCCCTTCCAAAATTAAATACTTGGGTATTTGGTTTTCCTCCACCCTAACAGATACCCTTAAATTTACCTTTAATAATTTGATCAAGAAACTTCAATCCCTTCTACTTCTATGGTCCCCACTTTTTCTTTCCTGGTGGAGCAGATTGGACACTATTAAAATATTGATTACTCCCCATGTATTGTATTCTGTGTCTAACCTTCCCATTAAAATTCCCAATGTGTGTTTTTCCCGCATAAACTCTATAAGTACAAAATTCCTTTGGAACAATAAACACCACGTATTGCTTTGCTTAAACTTACTCGTCCTAAAGCTGAAGATTGTGTCAGATTTCCTAATTTTAAAGCTTATCACTTCGCTTTTTTGATTAAACAATCGTTTTCACTAGCTTATGATTTTTTAAACATGCCGATCCCTAACTGGGTTCTCTTTGAAGGCTCACTTTTAAAGGATTTTCCTTTCAAACATATTGCTTTTATGTCAAATTGCTCCTTTTTATCCCAATATCCCATTTTGAAATATTCACAGACTCTTCTCTCAAATACCTTCTCTAAAGATGTAACTCCCTTGCAATCTTTTTTATCCTCCATTATTTGGTATAATAAAATTCTCAAATACAAGGGTAAATCGTTTTATTACAAATACTGGAAGGAGAAGAATATATCTTTTGTTTATCAATTCCTCAATAATTTGACGATTGTCCCCTTCCAGGATTTGATACCTGACGCTCTTTTTAATGAATATACTACTATTACTACAGCGATCCAATCTCATTTAGCTACGTTCTCGCTTCCAACTGACTTACCCTCCATAACACCTTTAACTCCATTATATCCTTTATTCTCTACCCACAGACCTAAAGCTGCTCTTGTTTATACCATATTGTTATCTGCTGTTAACACGCGTTCCAAATCTAATGTTGAAATTCTTTGGGAACATGATTTATCTGTTTCTTTTCCTATTACTTTGTGGGAAAAACTTTGGTCTAAGTTATTTAAAGTTTCTGCAGCTGCACGTATAACTCAATCTTTATATTTTGTTTATCATAGAGCGATTATTACTCCTGTTACCATTTGTAAATTTTCTCCTAATTCTTCTCCCTTATGTTGGTCTTGTTCTAATGCTACAGGAACACTAATTCATTTATTATATGAATGTAATGCTGTTTCTTCCTTTTGGAATTCAGTTTGGAAGGTTTACATGTCAATTTTCAAGTTTAATACTGCTATATCATTTATACATGTTTTTCTTGGATCCTTATCGTCTGATATAGATATAGCTACTCCTAAATCTAAGCTGTTTGACCTTTTTATTGCTCTAGCATTTAAGGTTATTTTATCATCATGGAAAGATAATTCTAAATTGTCATTACCCATGTGGTGGAACTTTATTTGTGATGAGCATAGGATTGCCACTGTATCCTCCTCCTCTATCCCTCAACAAATAAAATCAGATCTTTTATGGCTTCCTTTTACTTCTTATCTTTCCTCTACTACCCCTGTTAGATGACTTCTATTCGCTTTTTCTTTTCTTTTCTCTCTTCTTCCTTTCTTCCCCTTCTTCTTCTTTCCTTCTTTTCTTTCTTCCTTTCTTCTATCTTTCTCTCCCCCTATCCCATCCCCTGCCCTTCCCTTTTTGATATAATTGATCGTATAATAATCTGCCTGATTATATTTTCCTATTCATGTTGATAATGTGTTCACTTATGGCATGTATTCTGCTTTCTGCAAAAATGTTCTATAAAAACTTTATTAAAAAAAAAAAAATAGAGTGCAGGCTCAGAGTAGATTATTTCAGACTAAAGTAGAGTGTCATAGAGTGCAGTGGAGCAGAGTAGATTAGAGAGGCTTAGAGTGGTTTGGAGTAGAGTTCTGTGGCATAAAGTAGAGTGGCAGAGAGAGCAGCGTTGCAGAGTATACTGTCTTAGAGTGTCCTGACATATAGTATAGTGGAGTGGAGTGCATTGACAGAGTGCAGTGGCGCAGAGTAGATTGGCGTAGAGTGCAGTGGCTTAGAGAGCAGTGGCATAGATTACAGTGATGCAGAGTAGTATCGAGTGGCGCACAGTGAAGTGATGCAGAGTAGAATAGAGTATAAAGAGGCTTGGGTCCTAAACCACCTGGACTGGACCACTGTATAATTGAAAACAAAAAGAGTGTCCAGGAGGACTAATTCATGTACAGTTAAAGGGAACCTTAGACAAAAAATTCTACAGTTCACCAGCTTTATTAAGCCTCATTTAAATTATTTGAGTAAACAAAACAAGTAAACTTATTTGTACATGTCTTGAGATGGAAAGCATATATTTGAAGAACACAGTTTTATGAAAAACACATTTTGCACAATGTCATACACAACTCATTTTGACATAAAACATGACAAATGTGTGAGAAAACATACTCAAAAACATTTATGTGAAACAAACACATACAAACATGAAACAACTCAACCAGTCCTAGATTTTACATTAAACACTAGGCGGACACTATCTCATCACAAGGCTCTGCCTGCTGGCCTGCCTGTGACTTGAGACAGGGGGTTTACACATTGAAAAAATGTTGCCTAGGAGAAGGACACAACATTTGACCAATACCCCACAACACACCCCATTAGGAATACCACGTACTCGAAAGTCAAAACGTTTGCACCCTGGTCGTTTAGGGGTTCTCCGCAGGGCTCGGACATGGTCGTGAACTTTACAAAAAACAAATAGAAATGATGTATTCTAATGTCTGACCCAACTTTGTTTAAAACAACAACGGACTGCTTCATGTATTTATGTGCCTTGCAAGTGGCGTAGAGAACGTCCGCTGGTTATGAAGAATAATGATTCCCAATCATCTATGTATGAAGGGTTACAGGAAATCAAAAACCCCTCATTAGACTCTAGCTTGTGTCAAGGCAGCCACTGAAAACTACGAACTAAAAAGGCAATTGTGTTCCTACCTGCCGGATTCTAATGCAAGCAGGATCTATTTGAATTGCTGCTGATCCTCCGTTGCTGCAGATTCTACAAGTTTGGGATGTACAAACTCTAAAGTGTACATTAGTTCATTCCAAGTATGATACCACAGTGCACCCGAGGCATGATATGAAATTCAGGATGTATAAACAACTTTTTAGGTCTCACTGGCGTCACAGGGCGAATCGATGTCGCCAGCGAGACTTATTGTCGCCGTGTAGGTAGCGAAGTGGGACAGGAGAGGTGCATGAGCTTAATAAACCCATTGCAGTCAATGGCTGTGACCGCGCGCTTTAGGAGACACGCGCTGTGAACGCGCGCGCTTTAGGAGACACGCGCTGTGAATGCGCGCGTCTCTTCTCGCGCTCTCCCACACTTTCACTTTCACAGCGCGTGTCTCCTAAGGCGCGCGCTCACAGCCATTGTCTGCAATGTGTTTAGTAAGCTCGTCAGCAGGGCTGTGACCGTGCGCTTTAGGAGACATGGGCTGTGAACGCCCCCGTCTCCTCTCGTGTTCTGCCACGCTTTCACTTTCGCACAGAATCGGGGGAGGCCGGCAGAGGCTGGGGAAAACACGCATGAAAGGCAGGAGCGGATATGTGAGGCATGATTCACTTCTTTCAGTTTTACCAAGATCTGCATGTTTGTGTGTTTCAGCAATATGTAACAGGCTTTTTTATTTGGATCCATTTCACGGCGAAGCCTGCACCACATCTTCTTGTCAGCAGGTTTCCCAGCCTGTTCCCAACCCGCAGTTATCTGTCTGCCCTTATCCCAGCAGACATGTCTCCGAGCCCATACCGTTCCCTGGTCGCACAGTTCCCTTTCCCTGTTTCTGCCCACATGTCTCTGTCCACACCCCTCCATGCCTGTACCTCTCCCCAGCTGCTCCGCTCCATGAACCTTCGCAGCCCATTGCTCTTCCTGCCCACACATCGCCATACATTTTCCCAGCTGGCCTTAGATCAAATCATCAGGATACGCTTTGGTTTCAGCCAGTGAATTTTCACGGATGGGCAAGCTCCTTCTTGACGACGCCAGACACAGCCAAGCTTTACACTCGCTTCTTTCAGACATTAAGCAGAAACTCCTCCGGAGCGTCGTTGCCGAAGGAAATAGTTGGTACCGTCTGTGACCATGGTAAACAGGAAAGTATTTACGCCAGTTTACTGGCCAATATTTTCTGCAGCCAGTCAAAAATCCTTCTTTATTTTAAAGAAATGTTAGAGCGATGCTGTGACGCTGATTCAGTTGAAGGGAGATGTGGTAAGTGTTCGCATACACCTGCTTTGCTTATCGGACCCTAACTGTGCTCCCCACCGGCAATTGGATGCACGTTTTTAAAGCAGAGGTTGAAAATAGACCAGCAGATAATGAGAGCTGCATGACATGGCAACGTACCCGCCTAGCAGTCTGCGGCACTCATTCTTTCCATCCGACCCCAAGCCAGAGTTAAGTGGCCCTATTTAAACCATGGATTACTTATACCGGATATGACGCTGAAGCACGAGCCATGCTGCAGTTTTAGTTAATCATACATACACCATATGAATGTTACAGTCTCTTAAAGTGAAACTCCCCCAAAATGAGTGTTATCTTCACAACATTGAGATTGCAGGGGTATCATAATAAAGATAATATTGGCTGGTGACCAGGAGCGATCTGCTGCTACACTTGCCCTTCCGGAGCAACTATGCCAGGCTGTCTAGGGTATCTCTTTTCCAGTTTCCTAATGTGTGTATATCTAAGATGTCTTTTATATTTGAGTTTTATTTTTACCATTATTTGTGGCATTATTGACAAATATATATGATTTAGTATCCTGATGGCATGGCTTACTTCTCTTCCCATTTAATAGGCTGTTCTGTGACATCGCTGTGGTGCTATTTCAGGGTAGGAAGTGATGTCACAAGTGGACTCTTATACAACTGAAAGGGGCAAAACATGGAGGACAATGGAGTCCTGCATTTAAATAGCACTTTCCACATTTTTTAAGATTACGGGCTTGGGGGTAAAATGCAGACAGTGACACATTTTTTTTACCTATCTATCTATCTATCTATCTATCTATCTATCTATCTATCTATCTATCTATCTATCTATCTATCTATCTATCTATCTATCTATCTATCTATCTATCGCCCTCACTCTATCTATTGCCCTCTATCTATCTTTCGCTCTCACTCTATCTATCACCCTCACTCTATCTATATATCTATCACCCTCACTCTATCTATCTATCGCCCTCACTCTATGTATCGCCCTCACTCTATCTATCTATCGCATCACCACAGCATCACTCAGCACCACCACAGCATCCCTCAGGGGCACCACAACATCACTATGCGCTACCACAGCATCACTAAAAGCCACAGCATCACTCGTCGCCACCACAACATCACTCAGCGCCACCACAGCATAAATCTGTGCAACCATTCAACAACAAGTGGTTCAAATATGTTCTCTCAATGTTTCAAGCTTTATTACAAATGTCACAAAAAGATGTTAATATTTCACTTCTGTTCTTAGATTTTCATCACAATAAAATACACTGAACATAATCTTCACAAAAGTTATTTACAAAAGTTTAAGCTATTGCCATTATAAATTATAATACCTTTTACTTAAGTATTAATTAAAAAAAAAGAATTAAAAGCCATTGTTATTTGTAATATCAATACATCTAAGTCATGTAAATACAACACCTATTGCATTACAAATGCTATAGGTACCACATTTGTGAAAGTTAAAACTATTGGCATTGTAAATGACAAAGCTATTAATTTCGCAATTTTCAAAACCAACACATAAATAAAACATGTTATTTACAATACCAATAGCTCAAACTTTCCTAATGCGAGACCTATTGCATTGCAAATGCTTGTTACCTTTAGGAAGTATCAAAGGTCACTGAAATCCGTTGATTCGGCTGTGCCAACCTCAACGAGACAGGTTAAATGATTCCGCCCTGCAGATAATAAGGCCCTTACATACATCATATCGCCCAGCCTGAAAGTTAGACGGCAAAGGCTGTAATGTTCTGTGACAAATAGTGCAATTCCAATCATATACAATTCATTACCTTGGAACTGTTTACACTCCACTGAATTGCATCATTACGGCTACGCCACCACGCTCAAACAAACTAATTGGTTCTCCCTGCAAATATTGGTTGGTTGGTTGATATGCTTTATTTCGATACATAAAAATATCTTAAAAGCAGTACGTACAACAAATATTTAAAAAAGGCATTCACCAACTGTAACAAAACATCCAAAAGGATAAAAAGACGATAAAAACATTGGGATAAATACAATTAAAAAATAATTAAATTGATACAGAAAGCCTATTTGAACGGATTAACCAAGACCATTTTAAAAATTTTTAGATGCCACAAACTACAAGGGCAGAAGTGTCTGTTAATAGAATCTGTAGGGCCACTGAATATTGGTGGGTGCCAAATGATCTGCACACTGGTTTGAGCCAATGCTTCCTTGGGTTACAATAGTCTGGACATTCAAAAAGGATGTGAGCAGCCGTCTCCACCTGCGTGGAACATAGGGCACATAGGGGGAATGCTGGGAGGTCGATTTCCATCTTGAGAGCAAATTGCCTGCTGGTAGGGTGCCCACCCTAAACCTAAAGTACAATGCCCTATCAAATGAGATGGAAACCAGATCAAGATAGGGTTCGTAAGCCACCACGTCTTTGATTCGTAGAAAAGCTGAGGTGGAATTACAGTGACGTGGGTTGCTAATGAATTTGAAAGAGACCCAGTCCCGGGTACAGTTTCTTCAGGGTGGCTTTGGGTGGGGCAGATCGAGTAACCCATGCTTCGCCCAATCCCAGCTCCCCCAAGAGGCTTTTGACATCCCTCAACCACTTTACCCTGTGCCAACCCCCCATGGCCATCACCTCGGCGTATGAGGTAAGTTCGGGAACCCTCCACAAACGAGCCCACAACAACAGAGGCCGTAGTCGTGCCTGATCCACAATCGATCTACATCCCAGGTCCAGTAGTACGGGAACTGTGGGTGTGCTCAAGGGGAGAGCCATCAAATCTTTCAAAAATTTGCTCTCCACTTTGGCTAATACCTCCAAATTACAAGTGCCCCACAGCTCTTCCCCATATAATGCAGCAGAGACCCCTCTAGCTTTATAGATATCAATAACAGGGGCCATGCAATGTTTGGGGGAAGAGCAGTGTTCCCTGAGTAACGCACCGCCCACCCTTTTATGGCTAAGAAGCAGTTTATTAATATGCGGAGTCCAACTCATGGAGTCACTAACCCGGATTCCCAGGTAATCAAACTCTGCTACCTTCTCCATTGGACAGTCATTCAGGACCGGTGGACGCCCTAGTTTCCTGGGGGGATTAATGACTAAATATTTGGTCTTATCGATATTGATCACCAGTCCTCTCAGGAAACAGAACTCCTGGAAGTGATCGAGAAGTTTTTGCAGGGCTTGGTGGGTCTTCGAAATGAGGAGAGTATCATCTGCAAAAAGCAGAGGAGGGATCCGGATGCCTGCCAGGGAGGGTGTATCGGCCGGTTCTCTTTGTAAGTGCTCCACCACCCCATTCACATACAAGGAGAATAGGGTGGGGGCTAGCACACATCCCTGGCGGACACCCCTGCGCACTGGGATCCTATCGGTCTTTTCCCCCCCATTCCCCACCGCACCTGCACATAATTCCCTGAGTGTAGTTTAATTAGGAGCGACAGAATATAGGGGGGCAACCCCATGTTCTGCAGGACCCTCCACAATTCCTCCCTAGGTACCAGGTCAAAGGCAGTCTTCAGGTCTATAAAGGCCAAGTAAAGACTGCCCTTGCCCAGCACCACCACCTTCCAGTGCAGGAGCATTAGTCTGAAGGCCTGTACAATGGTTCCTGTTCCCGACCGGAAGCCTGCCTGGAGGTCTGACAGAATCTTATTGTCATCCACCCATTGGAGAACCCTCCCCAGGATCGCCTTCCCTGCCACCTTCTGGGAAGAGTCAATAAGGCCTATGGGCCTATAGTTGGCAGGGCTGTCCCAACATCCCTTTTTGAATATCAGGACAACCTCCGCCCCTTTCCATGAGTTCTCCCTGCAAATATTAAGAAAAGGGCTGTAACATTCATCATACCGCTCGGCTTTGGTGTAAAAATGGCGGAGGTACTAATACGGTGCAACTTGCCTGGATTTTAATTACGGTACTGCGGCAAACTGAATCCATCACGCTGTACCTCTTTGTAATGTGCAGCAAGAGACAGTTTTGAAACAGCTGCTTGACTGACCCGGTTGGGAAACACACGGGTCATGAGTCCCAAATCATTGTGGACCATGTAGCTCTAGAACCGAAGTGAAAAACCTTCTTTTAACCCAGAGAGCTCATTCAATCCCTGCAAAGCTGCATCAAATTTCATAATAAGAAAGGCCTCTCTCTGGGCCAGCAGAACTTCAGGGTCACCTCCTCTCTGGTTATTTTTCTTTATATGGGGCAAAACGTCCATGTAAAATCATTATGTTTATGTTTCAAGGACACAAAGTGTTTTACCATAGAAGCAGTCATGATGTTATTTTTAAGGCAAGACTGATGCACAATGTGCTGGCGTACTTATTGGTTGGTTTTTCCAATGTAGATCTTTTTACATGGACATGTAATGGCATACACCACGTTTGTTGATTTACAGTTCATAAAGTCATTATGGCGCCAATGTCTTTGCCCATCAGTGAACAAAGTCCCTTCTTCAGTAGAGTTGCAATCCGAGCACATCCCACACTAAGACCTGGCTCTTTTGTTAACTGCAGCTGCTCTCTTCCTTGTCAGAACTGTCTGCATGCGCCATGAGACTCTTTAGTAGTGATATGTGCGCAATACAAATATCCTGACTTGACTTGACTTGACTTGTGATGGGCTTGTATGGGCTGGAGGTTTAACATTGTGCGAAATGTGGGTGATTTTTTGGAAATTCCCGCTGAGTTGGTAACTTGTTGCCCAATGTTCCAATTCTTTTTCAAGGCAAATAGTGGCAACCCAATGTCTGGTATGGTACCCTCAATCAAATGCCAGTTGTTGTGTCTGATGTTTTTGACAGGATGTGTATGTTGTTCAAACGTTGACACCCAAACAATTAGATCAGTTGGCCTCTTTGTTTTCTTTGTCAACAAATGTTCCCGGGGGATATACCATGCTCTTTTCAAATATTGTTTTAATAATTGTTTGGGGTACCCTCTGTCCCTAAGTTTGTTGACAAGTACCTCAGCATGCAGCACAAAGTCCTCGTGTCTAGAACAATTGCGGCCGGATGTGCAAAAATTGGCCATAGGGCAAATTGTTCTTAAGGTTCAACCGATGGTAACTTTGGTAATGATCGCAATGTTTTTATCCGTGGTTTTAGTATGTAATGTTGTAATCAGCCCGCTCGAAGATGTTTTGACATTAACGTCCAAAAATAGAAGATTCTTCTTGCTATGTTCCAGACTAAATTTGATATCCAGGCTACGGTCGTTAGCCATACATGAAATTCTTTTAAGGTTGCTTCAGGCCCTTCCCAGAGGCACCACACGTGATCTATATACCTATACCATTGTTTGACATAGGTAATGTAAGGGTTGTTCTGGTATACAAACATTTGTTCATATTTAGCAATATACAACACAGCCATTTTGGTGCAAAGGGACAACCCATGGCGATCCCTTTGATTTGGACAAAGAATTTCTCATCAAATTTGAAGAAATTGTGCCGTAAGTATATTGATGCCAATTTCAAGAGTAGAATAGAGTGGCACAGAGTGCAGTGGCATAGAAAATAGTTGCATATAGTGATTTGGTGAAGAGTAGATTGGCATAGAGTGTATTGGATTTGAGAAAAGTTGTGCAGAGTGCATTGGCGTAGAGTGCAATGGCATATAGTGCAAGGTTGTAGAGTAGTGTGGTGTGGAATGGTGCAGAGTGTTGTAGAGTGCAGTGGAAACAGTGCAGTTGTGCATAGTAGAGTAGTGTGGGGTAGAGTGCATTGACATAGAGTAGAGTGGAGTGATGTAGAGTATAGAGTTGTAGAGTGGAGTGGTGCAGAGAAGAGTGCAGTGACGCAGTGTGGAGTGGTGCAGGGTAGAGTGCAGTGGTGTGGCATGGAGTGGAGTGGGGCAGAGTAGAGTGGAGTGGAATAACATAGAGTATGCATGGTATGGTAGTGTGCCTTTACAACACATTTTCAATTGAAGTTACCATTCCATTCGCACTCACATACAGTTTTACTGATAAAAGTATACAGCGCACAAATGATGTGTGTGAAAATGTCATCACCTAATGTATTGATTTGATCATCAGCACATTTCATTTACAGACTTTAAAATGTTAGAAAAAATATATACCATCTGTAGAGACGTCCTCAAGCAGACCCCCACTAGCCAGCATGATTGTCACATAATTCCTCTCACACTTAAGTCGAAGAAAAGAAAAGAAACACCAAGCTTCCTGGAAGATACAGCCTGACATTTGGCCTCTGTATTTGAATGCACAGCAAATGGGACAAGATAAGAACAAGATTTAAAGCCTTATTTACAGACAGCGAGTACATGGAAGAATACAGTAAACCATGTTTGGGCATTAGGAGGGACGATCTGGAGCTGGGCAGCCTAAAGCAAAACAAGCCAGTAAACAGAAAGACAGAAAATGTAAGTTACAAACCTCAATGGTAAGCAAAGGGCAATGGGCAATGGGCAATGGGCCGAATGCATTCCTGGGTCAACCTTCTGAATTTCCCTAAGTTTTCTTTATCATGTCTGGTAGGCTGTGACCTAAAAAGAAGAAACAGTGGGAAAGAAACAGACTGTGCATACTATTATGGGTGGAGAATAATAAAAGCACAGAAACTTCAATTTATATGATATAAAACCCAAAGAGTATGAATGGTTTTAATTCAGTTACTGGTCCTGAAGAAGTTGGGATAAAGGACAAGAAGCTTTCTTGGGATGATAATTAAGCATCCACCTAGTGAAAGATTAGGTTTTAAAAACAAGTCCAAGGTAAAAACGTTTGTATTGGCATACTGCTGAGATATATCCCCAGTGTGGTAAGGAATGAGATGAGCAAGGGAAGTCCAGGACGGTAATGCTCTTATTACGTAATTATTCTTTATAGGCACATTTTCTGTTTCTCAACACAGAAATTACAATTCTCTCTCCCTAACCCCACATTTCTGTGTTGGCTTGAGGAGTTTACCATTAATGCCCTCTCCTTGCTTAATTTGTGCTGGTGTTTGCCAACCACGATCCCTATTTCACCTGCACTTGTTAATCAGAGTCTCCCACATGATGGCTTGGTCTACTCTATTTTATGAGCGGAACACCTTTGTACCACATTAAACATATTAATATACTTCTATAAATGTGATTGGACTAGTGCATCCAAGACATTTCTGCACAATACATTAGACCCCAGAACCTACATTTTTATAAATTAAGCCCTAGCCCTCACCCATAGTAGATGCATGGTCTAAAATAAATCCATCTTAACTTAGTACATGCTGAAGCGAGGAAGGTGGAAATGAAATAATGAAGGTTAATTGAACACAATCTGAGGTTTTCCAATTTAAAATTACCCGATCACATTTTCTACATTGGTAGTAGCGTTTATGATTGGGGGATAATCTGTTTTGCATGTATTTATTTGTTGCTTATCCTTATTACACTGGTCAATTGTATTCTTAATTAGCGTTTCACTCATGCCCTTCGTACGTATGTCACAATATTCTAATTAACATGCTGGTAACTAGCTTCAAACAAGCTTGTGTTTATTCATGGATGTCAAGGGACCTCATAACACGCATAACGCAACACTATGTAATTGGGTATTCAAATCACCATGTACTTTTGAATTTCTGCTCTTGAGCATTCTAACCTTGGAAAATGTGCTCAAACTAGGCTTGTACGTTGGAGCTCCTCAATCTTCTGTACATGTTATGGGTGAGTGATTGTATAGAGAAAAATCACTTATTTGCTGTGGGCACTTTAACCTTTTTATATGTATTATTAAGTGTATCCAATTAAAAGTTATACACGTGCATCTGTGAATTGCAGGTTCTCTGAGTCACGAGGATTGGATAAATTGCATTCACAAAAATAATGTATGGGCTACTGCTTTGTTTTTACAACCTGAGTTAGATCCGTTTTGGAACGTTTCCTTGAAAGCAGGTGAGAAAACATAGTATTTCAGCCTGATCCACATATGCTGTTTAGTCAGGGGGAGGATGTCATGGAAACAGCTATTACTTTGTCAGCCATCTGCTACAAGCTAAAAGGGAAATACTATTATGATCATAAGCACTGGGGACATTTAAATATATTATTTTGATCTAAAATACCCCATTACAAATGTGATAATTTAAAATGCCCTATTAGAGTGTATAATCACACCTGAGATATCAAGCAATTTGGCCAATCTTCCTGAAAGCTAGGGCTTAATGGTATACCTTATGTTTTCGGAAATTGCTGGTACATTGAATTTTTTCCTTCTAAGATTATATACAGAGTGGCGGTGCTACCTGTGGCTCAGCAGGTGCAGTGGCATCAGGGCACATTGTTGCGAGGGGTCCAGTAACCCCTGGAGAACCCTAGTAGATTTGTACAAAGAGCCTATATAAGGGCCAAGAACAATAATAGAGATTCCCTACTGGCAACAAACCCGAGAACTAACACAGATAGAATGGCATGTGTAACCACATACACCCCATCTCTAACAAAGTACAAAACATGTAGGATATTGAACAGTGGTTCCAAACAATGGCCATCCCCTCTTTTTGCTTACAAACGCAATACAAACATACATGTCGTTCGTGTACACACCAAGGCCCAGAAGACCCTGGTACCACAATAAAATACACTCCGGAGCAATCAAGCCTCAGTGGTGCATTTCCCATGCACGGACTGCGTGGGGTGTGCATTCACCACACAGATATAAAAACTTAGAGACCCTGAAAATTAAAATCATTAAAGTAACTGCAACAGAACAATCTCATGACTTGTCCATTAAATTTATACTACATGAGAATGACCACCAGGAAGATAAAGGATAGAATCAATGAACACCACAGCACCATGCGCTGCAAAAGGAACACCACAAATGAACCACATTATTTGTAGGCAAATCAAACTTGTAGTGTGGTGTGAGTTAGAAATGATGGGGCCCTTTTGTCTCCTGAGGGACTCTGTAGAACTGTGATGTAACAGTTAGAGCAGTAAAGTGAATCCAGGTTTAGAATGTGGAGTTTGATGTTACACGCAGATGAATAAAGATGTGTTATACTAAGCTCCATGTTTGGCGTAGTCATTAGTGGGTACCCATGCTGGGGAAGACACTTAACTGGTGACAAGAGAGGGGATAAGTAACCCAAAGGTTGACAGTGCTCTCCCAGAGGGTTTGCTGTGGTCCAGCAAACTGCTTGTGTTCGCCATGACAACATGCAGAATCGATGCTTGATGCAGGTGGAGTGAAAGCGCAACTCGAGCCTATGTAAAGTATTTAAAGATAATGAAAGGCTCACTGGGAAGACTACATATCGTTGGCCAAGAACCTGCTGGAAGGCTGTAGAGAGAGGTACCATGCTACTACACAACCTAAAGCAATGCATCTTTTGGAGTAATAATGCTAAAGGCGAATACTACCAGGTTTTGGAAGAGCAGCAAATAGCAACAGTCAATTGCAAGATAACTCTGTGATCAGAAGCTCTGCGAGGCAGATATCAACCAGGTGTCAGAAAGTAAATAGAGACAGCTAAAAGCAAAGCAATGCAGAGGAAAGTAACGGCCATCTGCTTAGCAGAAATGAGTAAAGAGTGTCATCATACCACAGAGGTGGGGGAAGTGGCCCCAGAAGAAGTGTCCGAGGTTGTGTTCACTGAGCTGTCAATACCTGAAGTGGCAAACCAGCACAGCTGACAGATGGGGGCTCAGAAGATCAGAAAGCCGAGAGCGAAGAGTGGAAGAGCGAAGGGTTGTTTCAATCAATCAATCCCAATTTTCCCAATGGAAACCAAGAAAGAGGCCATATTTCCTATAATCATGAAAGACAACCTCCAGACCGGCAAGTGGAAAGGGCTCAGAGATGGTTTTTATAAACAAGATCACTAAGCAGCATCAGAAAGAACACTACTTTCTACACCAGTAAGTTCTATCAATGGGTATAATGCTGCTGCCTTCCTGAAACCGCCACCACCATTCGACACTGCCAAAAAGCTGAATATTAGCAACAGATGGACTGTTTGGATAGTGACATTTGATGATTTCATTGATGCACTAGAAGAAACAGATAACACAAAGATGATAAATTACCTTAAGTATCCAGTTTGTGAAGGTGTAAAAGAAGTCATAAAAAAGCCACAATTGATTAATTTACCTGCCATCAAATCAAAGAAGCCTTGAATCTCACATTCAATTCAATGCCGAATGTATCTCACATAAGGTACATTTTCAGTTAAGAATGACAGAAAGATGGTGAAACCATTGAAGAATTTGTTGAGAGATTGGATAGGCTCATCAAATACAGTAAGTTGAATTAATTTAATGATGAGGAAGCTGTACACTTCAGAGTTATTGAAAGATACCTGTCAGATTCATTTAGTTGGCGAATAATGAGGAAAACTCTTAGTCTGGAACGAGTTCTCATGGCTGCCAGAGCTGAGGAGCATGCCAATCGGCAAGCTGCTGTCATGGAGGCCGGAGGTGCCCAGAGTGAGTCAATGATGAACGTGAAAAGTAAGCCAAAGCACAAGGCAGAGGGACACAAACTGTGTTGCCACAGAAGAAGTTGTGCTTCAGGAGTGGATTTTCATTTCGACTTAAAGGTTTATGTCCCACCATTTGACAGGTTTGCAAAGACTGTGGGAAGGAGTACCATTTTGTAACGGTCTACAAGGCGAAGGAAAAAGAAAGTGCATCAAAGCTTAAGTACAAAATGGTATAGAGTCAAAATATTGAGTTTTTATTATCGACTAGACATATTATCGAGTAAAAAATATAGAATAGACATAATATAGACTACCAAAATATCGACAAGAACATTTTAATATCGAATATAATGGACATAATATTGAATCAAAAATATAGAATGGACATAATATCGACTAGACAGAATATAGACAACAAAAATATCGAATTTAAAGTAAGTTAATATTAATTTTTAATTTTTGTGTAATATAATTCTGTAGTGGGTTGTGGGTTTATAGGGGAATAGGGTGGGAAGTAATTTAATTATAATTAATAAATATGTTATTTTATTTATTGTTATTTATTTAGAATTAATTGTTAATTAATTATTAATTGGTAATTAATTAAAATATAATTGGTAATTAATTTTAATTAATTGAGAAATATGTTAATTTTAGTAATTTATTTTCTGTAGTGGGTTGTGGGTTTATAGGGGAATAGGGTGGGAAGTAATTTATTTATAATTATTTAAATATGTTATTTTATTTATTGTTATTTATTTAGAATTAATTGTTAATTAATTATTAATTGGTAATTAATTAAAATATAATTGGTAATTAATTTTAATTAATTGAGAAATATGTTAATTTTAGTAATTTATTTTCTGTAGTGGGTTGTGGGTTTATAGGGGAATAGGGTGGGAAGTAATTTATTTATAATTATTTAAATATGTTATTTTATTTATTGGTATTTATTTAGAATTAATTGTTAATTAATTATTAATTGGTAATTAATTTAAATATAATTGGTAATTAATTTTAATTGATTAATTGATAAATATGTTAATTTTAGTGATTTATTTTCTGTAGCGGGTTGTGGGTTTATAGGGGAATAGGGTGGGAAGTAATTTAATTATAATTAATTAAATATGCTTTTTTATTTATTAGTATTTATTTAGAATTAATTGTTAATTAATTATTAATTGGTAATTAATTAAAATATAATTGGTAATTAATTTTAATTGATTAATTGATAAATATGGTAATTTTTGTAATTTATTTTCT
This sequence comes from Lissotriton vulgaris, assembly GCF_964263255.1. NCBI lineage: Eukaryota > Metazoa > Chordata > Amphibia > Caudata > Salamandridae > Lissotriton > Lissotriton vulgaris. Next base: position 294,618,250 of record NC_141698.1, read on the forward strand.
GTAGCGGGTTGTGGGTTTATAGGGTAATAGGATGGGAAGTAATTTAATTATAATTAATTAAATATGTTATTTTATTTATTGGTATTTATTTAGAATTACTTGTTAATTAATTATTAATTGGTAATTAATTAAAATATAATTTGTAATTTATTGTAATTGATTAATTGATAAATATGTTACTTTTATTACATTATTTTCTGTAGTGGGTTGTGTGTTTATAGGGGAATAGCTTGGGAAGTAATTTAATTGTAAGTAATTACATTTTTTAAATATTTATCTTTGTGTCCAATTTTTATTTATTTTTATGTTGTAAATGAATTTATTGGTATTTGGTAAATAATTAGTATTAGTAGGTAATTTTTATTATTAGTTAATTTTTATTTGTAATTTTAATTGATGAATTAATATATTTTATAAAATTGTAAAATATTTTAATTATTTTGTAATTGGTATTAATATTTATGTTATTTAAATTTATATATGAAGTATTTACTTTCCCAACTATTGCACTCACTGGAGTGGGAATAGTAATTTTTACCCCTACGCTATCTAACGCTTTCCCTACTTTTGCACTCACTGGAGTGGGAATAGTAATTTTTATCTCTACGCTATCCAACGCTTTCCCTACTGTTGCACTCTCTTGAGTAGGAATAGTAATTTCTATCTCTATGCTATCCAACGCTTTCCCTACTGTTGCACTCACTGGAGTGGGAATAGTAATTTTTACTCCTACGCTATCCAACACTTTCCCTAATGTTGCACTTACTGGAGTGGGAATAGTAATTTTTACCCCTATGCTATCCAACGCTTTCCCTACCGATGCACTCTCTGGAGTTGGAATAGTAATTTTTACCCCTACGCTATCCAACGCTTTCCCTACTGTTGCACTTACTGGAGTGGGAATAATAAATGTTATCCCTACGCTACCCAACGCTTTCCCTACTGTTGCACTTACTGGAGTGGGAATAGTAAATGTTATCCCTACGCTACCCAGCGCTTTCTCTACTGTTGCACTCTCTGGAGTAGGAATAGTAATTTTTATCCGTACACTATCCAACGCTTTCCCTACTGTTGCACTCCCTGGAGTGGGAATAGTAATTTTTACTCCTACGCTATCCAACACTTTCCCTACTGTTGCACTCACTGGAATGGGAATAGTAATTTTTACCCCTACGCTATCCAACTCTTTCTCTACTGTTGCACTCACTGGAGTGGGAATAGTAATTTTTACTCCTACACTATCCAACGCTTTCCCTACTGTTGCACTCATTGGAGTGGGAATAGTAATTTTAATCCCTACGCTATCCAACGCTTTCCCTACTGTTGTACTCTCTGGAGTAGGAATAGTAATTTTTATCCCTACGCTATCCAACGCTTTCCCTACCGTTGCACTCACTGGAGAGGGAATAGTACTTTTTACTCCTACACTATCCAACACTTTCCCTACTGTTGCACTCTCTGGAGTGGGAATAGTTATTTTTACCCCCACGCTATCCAATGCTGTCCCTACTGATGCGCTCTCTGGAGTGGGAATAGTAATTTTTACCCCTACGCTATCCAACGCTTTCCCTACTGTTGCTCTCTCTGGAGTGGTAATAGTAATTTTTACCCTCTTACTATCTAACGCTTGCCCTACTGTTGCACTCTCTGGATTTGGAATAGTAATTTTTACCCCTACGCTATCCAACGCTTTCCCTACTGTTGCGCTCACTGGAGTGAGAATAGTAATTATTAACCTTACGCTATCCAACGCTTTCCCTACTGTTCCGCTCTCTGGAGTGGGAATAGTAATTTTTACCCCTACGCTATCCGACGCTTTCCCTACTGTTGCACTCTCTGGAGTGTGAATAGTAAATGTAACCCTCTCGCTATCCTACGGAAAAAAAATTGTATATGTTTTGTTATTTATATATATATATATATATAGGCATTTTAAAAGTATTCATAACAATGATTTACAGTGCCTGACTTACTTTGTTATCGCCTCCGTGGAGAAACCTACTAGGGGCGGTGACAGGGATAAGTTGCTTCGGAGACTTGAGTCCCAATTCATTTTGGAACAGTCGATTTCCAAATGGACTGAATACTACAGAGGATTTATACGTTTTTCTTTGAACCCTTTATGAATATCTTCAGGTTGGTTAGTTTTTTCGGCAGCCGCCCCACACCTCCAGTTCTTTATCTTTCCCAATATATCAGTTTGTTTTCCTATAATGATTGTATTACTTTCATTACCTTCCCTTAATAAGTGGCTTCATAGCTTTTGCTATACAAATCTTTCTTACTTTTTTGTTTTTTGGTGATAGTAAAAATACGTACTTCAGCGCAAAGGACAGGAGAGTGTGATTCACCAAGGGAAATGGCTGCTCAGAGACTGGCATTTACCAGCCACCCACTTGGGATTCATTGACGAACATTATTAATGGGTGTACAACTGGCGCCTCATTGAAGGAAGAAACAGCACTTCATTACCCAGGAGGCCAGAGTCATGGCCACGCCCTGCTGGGTGGGGCAACTTTGCATAAATGGAGTGCGAGAAACTGCCGGTTTGAACACCGAAGCATCCAGCTCCCCATGAAGAAGTGCTTCGTAAAGCACGAAACGCGTCGGGAAGGTTTTATTTCTCTGCTGCGATGTCTGAACTGCTGAAGACAGCCCTTGTTGAATAAACGGTGACAAGACTTCAACTAGCCTGTGTGTGGTCCTCTCAATTGCAGGCAAAACTGTGTTTGGAATAGTGGCGGCTGTGCCTGAAGCCGCGAGAGTGATCCCGCTGTGTTTTCACAGCCCTGCTGAGGTGCTTACGTACTTCAGCGCAAAGGACAGGAGAGTGTGATTCACCAAGGGAAATGGCTGCTCAGAGACTGGCATTTACCAGCCACCCACTTGGGATTCATTGACGAACATTATTAATGGGTGTACAACTGGCGCCTCATTGAAGGAAGAAACAGCACTTCATTAACCAGAAGGCCAGAGTCATGGCCACGCCCTGCTGGGTGGGGCAACTTTGCATAAATGGAGTGCGAGAAACTGCCGGTTTGAACACCGAAGCATCCAGCTCCCCATGAAGAAGTGCTTCGTAAAGCACGAAACGCGTCGGGAAGGTTTTATTTCTCTGCTGCGATGTCTGAACTGCTGAAGACAGCCCTTGTTGAATAAACGGTGACAAGACTTCAACTAGCCTGTGTGTGGTCCTCTCAATTGCAGGCAAAACTGTGTTTGGAATAGTGGCGGCTGTGCCTGAAGCCGCGAGAGTGATCCCGCTGTGTTTTCACAGCCCTGCTGAGGTGCTTACGTACTTCAGCGCAAAGGACAGGAGAGTGTGATTCACCAAGGGAAATGGCTGCTCAGAGACTGGCATTTACCAGCCACCCACTTGGGATTCATTGACGAACATTATTAATGGGTGTACAACTGGCGCCTCATTGAAGGAAGAAACAGCACTTCATTAACCAGAAGGCCAGAGTCATGGCCACGCCCTGCTGGGTGGGGCAACTTTGCATAAATGGAGTGCGAGAAACTGCCGGTTTGAACACCGAAGCATCCAGCTCCCCATGAAGAAGTGCTTCGTAAAGCACGAAACGCGTCGGGAAGGTTTTATTTCTCTGCTGCGATGTCTGAACTGCTGAAGACAGCCCTTGTTGAATAAACGGTGACAAGACTTCAACTAGCCTGTGTGTGGTCCTCTCAATTGCAGGCAAAACTGTGTTTGGAATAGTGGCGGCTGTGCCTGAAGCCGCGAGAGTGATCCCGCTGTGTTTTCACAGCCCTGCTGAGGTGCTTACGTACTTCAGCACAAAGGACAGGAGAGTGTGATTCACCAAGGGAAATGGCTGCTCAGAGACTGGCATTTACCAGCCACCCACTTGGGATTCATTGACGAACATTATTAATGGGTGTACAACTGGCGCCTCATTGAAGGAAGAAACAGCACTTCATTAACCAGAAGGCCAGAGTCATGGCCACGCCCTGCTGGGTGGGGCAACTTTGCATAAATGGAGTGCGAGAAACTGCCGGTTTGAACACCGAAGCATCCAGCTCCCCATGAAGAAGTGCTTCGTAAAGCACGAAACGCGTCGGGAAGGTTTTATTTCTCTGCTGCGATGTCTGAACTGCTGAAGACAGCCCTTGTTGAATAAACGGTGACAAGACTTCAACTAGCCTGTGTGTGGTCCTCTCAATTGCAGGCAAAACTGTGTTTGGAATAGTGGCGGCTGTGCCTGAAGCCGCGAGAGTGATCCCGCTGTGTTTTCACAGCCCTGCTGAGGTGCTTACGTACTTCAGCGCAAAGGACAGGAGAGTGTGATTCACCAAGGGAAATGGCTGCTCAGAGACTGGCATTTACCAGCCACCCACTTGGGATTCATTGACGAACATTATTAATGGGTGTACAACTGGCGCCTCATTGAAGGAAGAAACAGCACTTCATTAACCAGAAGGCCAGAGTCATGGCCACGCCCTGCTGGGTGGGGCAACTTTGCATAAATGGAGTGCGAGAAACTGCCGGTTTGAACACCGAAGCATCCAGCTCCCCATGAAGAAGTGCTTCGTAAAGCACGAAACGCGTCGGGAAGGTTTTATTTCTCTGCTGCGATGTCTGAACTGCTGAAGACAGCCCTTGTTGAATAAACGGTGACAAGACTTCAACTAGCCTGTGTGTGGTCCTCTCAATTGCAGGCAAAACTGTGTTTGGAATAGTGGCGGCTGTGCCTGAAGCCGCGAGAGTGATCCCGCTGTGTTTTCACAGCCCTGCTGAGGTGCTTACGTACTTCAGCGCAAAGGACAGGAGAGTGTGATTCACCAAGGGAAATGGCTGCTCAGAGACTGGCATTTACCAGCCACCCACTTGGGATTCATTGACGAACATTATTAATGGGTGTACAACTGGCGCCTCATTGAAGGAAGAAACAGCACTTCATTAACCAGAAGGCCAGAGTCATGGCCACGCCCTGCTGGGTGGGGCAACTTTGCATAAATGGAGTGCGAGAAACTGCCGGTTTGAACACCGAAGCATCCAGCTCCCCATGAAGAAGTGCTTCGTAAAGCACGAAACGCGTCGGGAAGGTTTTATTTCTCTGCTGCGATGTCTGAACTGCTGAAGACAGCCCTTGTTGAATAAACGGTGACAAGACTTCAACTAGCCTGTGTGTGGTCCTCTCAATTGCAGGCAAAACTGTGTTTGGAATAGTGGCGGCTGTGCCTGAAGCCGCGAGAGTGATCCCGCTGTGTTTTCACAGCCCTGCTGAGGTGCTTACGTACTTCAGCACAAAGGACAGGAGAGTGTGATTCACCAAGGGAAATGGCTGCTCAGAGACTGGCATTTACCAGCCACCCACTTGGGATTCATTGACGAACATTATTAATGGGTGTACAACTGGCGCCTCATTGAAGGAAGAAACAGCACTTCATTAACCAGAAGGCCAGAGTCATGGCCACGCCCTGCTGGGTGGGGCAACTTTGCATAAATGGAGTGCGAGAAACTGCCGGTTTGAACACCGAAGCATCCAGCTCCCCATGAAGAAGTGCTTCGTAAAGCACGAAACGCGTCGGGAAGGTTTTATTTCTCTGCTGCGATGTCTGAACTGCTGAAGACAGCCCTTGTTGAATAAACGGTGACAAGACTTCAACTAGCCTGTGTGTGGTCCTCTCAATTGCAGGCAAAACTGTGTTTGGAATAGTGGCGGCTGTGCCTGAAGCCGCGAGAGTGATCCCGCTGTGTTTTCACAGCCCTGCTGAGGTGCTTACGTACTTCAGCGCAAAGGACAGGAGAGTGTGATTCACCAAGGGAAATGGCTGCTCAGAGACTGGCATTTACCAGCCACCCACTTGGGATTCATTGACGAACATTATTAATGGGTGTACAACTGGCGCCTCATTGAAGGAAGAAACAGCACTTCATTAACCAGAAGGCCAGAGTCATGGCCACGCCCTGCTGGGTGGGGCAACTTTGCATAAATGGAGTGCGAGAAACTGCCGGTTTGAACACCGAAGCATCCAGCTCCCCATGAAGAAGTGCTTCGTAAAGCACGAAACGCGTCGGGAAGGTTTTATTTCTCTGCTGCGATGTCTGAACTGCTGAAGACAGCCCTTGTTGAATAAACGGTGACAAGACTTCAACTAGCCTGTGTGTGGTCCTCTCAATTGCAGGCAAAACTGTGTTTGGAATAGTGGCGGCTGTGCCTGAAGCCGCGAGAGTGATCCCGCTGTGTTTTCACAGCCCTGCTGAGGTGCTTACGTACTTCAGCGCAAAGGACAGGAGAGTGTGATTCACCAAGGGAAATGGCTGCTCAGAGACTGGCATTTACCAGCCACCCACTTGGGATTCATTGACGAACATTATTAATGGGTGTACAACTGGCGCCTCATTGAAGGAAGAAACAGCACTTCATTAACCAGAAGGCCAGAGTCATGGCCACGCCCTGCTGGGTGGGGCAACTTTGCATAAATGGAGTGCGAGAAACTGCCGGTTTGAACACCGAAGCATCCAGCTCCCCATGAAGAAGTGCTTCGTAAAGCACGAAACGCGTCGGGAAGGTTTTATTTCTCTGCTGCGATGTCTGAACTGCTGAAGACAGCCCTTGTTGAATAAACGGTGACAAGACTTCAACTAGCCTGTGTGTGGTCCTCTCAATTGCAGGCAAAACTGTGTTTGGAATAGTGGCGGCTGTGCCTGAAGCCGCGAGAGTGATCCCGCTGTGTTTTCACAGCCCTGCTGAGGTGCTTACGTACTTCAGCACAAAGGACAGGAGAGTGTGATTCACCAAGGGAAATGGCTGCTCAGAGACTGGCATTTACCAGCCACCCACTTGGGATTCATTGACGAACATTATTAATGGGTGTACAACTGGCGCCTCATTGAAGGAAGAAACAGCACTTCATTAACCAGAAGGCCAGAGTCATGGCCACGCCCTGCTGGGTGGGGCAACTTTGCATAAATGGAGTGCGAGAAACTGCCGGTTTGAACACCGAAGCATCCAGCTCCCCATGAAGAAGTGCTTCGTAAAGCACGAAACGCGTCGGGAAGGTTTTATTTCTCTGCTGCGATGTCTGAACTGCTGAAGACAGCCCTTGTTGAATAAACGGTGACAAGACTTCAACTAGCCTGTGTGTGGTCCTCTCAATTGCAGGCAAAACTGTGTTTGGAATAGTGGCGGCTGTGCCTGAAGCCGCGAGAGTGATCCCGCTGTGTTTTCACAGCCCTGCTGAGGTGCTTACGTACTTCAGCGCAAAGGACAGGAGAGTGTGATTCACCAAGGGAAATGGCTGCTCAGAGACTGGCATTTACCAGCCACCCACTTGGGATTCATTGACGAACATTATTAATGGGTGTACAACTGGCGCCTCATTGAAGGAAGAAACAGCACTTCATTAACCAGAAGGCCAGAGTCATGGCCACGCCCTGCTGGGTGGGGCAACTTTGCATAAATGGAGTGCGAGAAACTGCCGGTTTGAACACCGAAGCATCCAGCTCCCCATGAAGAAGTGCTTCGTAAAGCACGAAACGCGTCGGGAAGGTTTTATTTCTCTGCTGCGATGTCTGAACTGCTGAAGACAGCCCTTGTTGAATAAACGGTGACAAGACTTCAACTAGCCTGTGTGTGGTCCTCTCAATTGCAGGCAAAACTGTGTTTGGAATAGTGGCGGCTGTGCCTGAAGCCGCGAGAGTGATCCCGCTGTGTTTTCACAGCCCTGCTGAGGTGCTTACGTACTTCAGCGCAAAGGACAGGAGAGTGTGATTCACCAAGGGAAATGGCTGCTCAGAGACTGGCATTTACCAGCCACCCACTTGGGATTCATTGACGAACATTATTAATGGGTGTACAACTGGCGCCTCATTGAAGGAAGAAACAGCACTTCATTAACCAGAAGGCCAGAGTCATGGCCACGCCCTGCTGGGTGGGGCAACTTTGCATAAATGGAGTGCGAGAAACTGCCGGTTTGAACACCGAAGCATCCAGCTCCCCATGAAGAAGTGCTTCGTAAAGCACGAAACGCGTCGGGAAGGTTTTATTTCTCTGCTGCGATGTCTGAACTGCTGAAGACAGCCCTTGTTGAATAAACGGTGACAAGACTTCAACTAGCCTGTGTGTGGTCCTCTCAATTGCAGGCAAAACTGTGTTTGGAATAGTGGCGGCTGTGCCTGAAGCCGCGAGAGTGATCCCGCTGTGTTTTCACAGCCCTGCTGAGGTGCTTACGTACTTCAGCGCAAAGGACAGGAGAGTGTGATTCACCAAGGGAAATGGCTGCTCAGAGACTGGCATTTACCAGCCACCCACTTGGGATTCATTGACGAACATTATTAATGGGTGTACAACTGGCGCCTCATTGAAGGAAGAAACAGCACTTCATTAACCAGAAGGCCAGAGTCATGGCCACGCCCTGCTGGGTGGGGCAACTTTGCATAAATGGAGTGCGAGAAACTGCCGGTTTGAACACCGAAGCATCCAGCTCCCCATGAAGAAGTGCTTCGTAAAGCACGAAACGCGTCGGGAAGGTTTTATTTCTCTGCTGCGATGTCTGAACTGCTGAAGACAGCCCTTGTTGAATAAACGGTGACAAGACTTCAACTAGCCTGTGTGTGGTCCTCTCAATTGCAGGCAAAACTGTGTTTGGAATAGTGGCGGCTGTGCCTGAAGCCGCGAGAGTGATCCCGCTGTGTTTTCACAGCCCTGCTGAGGTGCTTACGTACTTCAGCGCAAAGGACAGGAGAGTGTGATTCACCAAGGGAAATGGCTGCTCAGAGACTGGCATTTACCAGCCACCCACTTGGGATTCATTGACGAACATTATTAATGGGTGTACAACTGGCGCCTCATTGAAGGAAGAAACAGCACTTCATTAACCAGAAGGCCAGAGTCATGGCCACGCCCTGCTGGGTGGGGCAACTTTGCATAAATGGAGTGCGAGAAACTGCCGGTTTGAACACCGAAGCATCCAGCTCCCCATGAAGAAGTGCTTCGTAAAGCACGAAACGCGTCGGGAAGGTTTTATTTCTCTGCTGCGATGTCTGAACTGCTGAAGACAGCCCTTGTTGAATAAACGGTGACAAGACTTCAACTAGCCTGTGTGTGGTCCTCTCAATTGCAGGCAAAACTGTGTTTGGAATAGTGGCGGCTGTGCCTGAAGCCGCGAGAGTGATCCCGCTGTGTTTTCACAGCCCTGCTGAGGTGCTTACGTACTTCAGCGCAAAGGACAGGAGAGTGTGATTCACCAAGGGAAATGGCTGCTCAGAGACTGGCATTTACCAGCCACCCACTTGGGATTCATTGACGAACATTATTAATGGGTGTACAACTGGCGCCTCATTGAAGGAAGAAACAGCACTTCATTAACCAGAAGGCCAGAGTCATGGCCACGCCCTGCTGGGTGGGGCAACTTTGCATAAATGGAGTGCGAGAAACTGCCGGTTTGAACACCGAAGCATCCAGCTCCCCATGAAGAAGTGCTTCGTAAAGCACGAAACGCGTCGGGAAGGTTTTATTTCTCTGCTGCGATGTCTGAACTGCTGAAGACAGCCCTTGTTGAATAAACGGTGACAAGACTTCAACTAGCCTGTGTGTGGTCCTCTCAATTGCAGGCAAAACTGTGTTTGGAATATATATATATATATATATATATATATATATGTTTTAAAATTATTATTATTTTTGTAAGTTAAATTAATTAATTATTAATTTTAAGTTTATTGAAGTATTTTAAGTATGTTTAAATTAATTATATTTATTATTATATTACTTTTAAATTACTTTTAAGATATTTAAAAAATTCGATTTTTTGACTGTCTATATTTTTTCCTATCGATATTTTGGAGTCGATATTTTTGTACTTACCTGTTTGTAGATAGGAAGTTGATATTCTGGCATTCTATATTTTTACCTCGATATTTTGGCAAGTCGATATTTTGACTGTCGATATTCTGTCAGTGATCCGTACAAAATGGCTGCCAGAACACTTAAAAAGTGTTGCTCGATACACGGCCATAAGACCAAGCGGCCAAACCAATTGAAAATCGACTCCAAATGAAGTCGATCATCATCTAAAAGATCGTCAAAAAGTTCTTCAGTATCAACCCGAAGTTTAAGTGAAGATGGTGGTTGTGCAATGTCGATGTTTACCTCAGAAAAATGTGCACATGTTGGACTGGCCACTTGTGAAGAAAAATACAGGTCAAAGAAAAGTTGACATGAACAAGCACAAAAGTGATTTAAACATTGTCTGAAGATTACACTAAAGGTAAATGGGTGCTCAATACCTTTTATTATACAGTTGTGAAGGTGCATCGTTAAACATAATGCCGGTAGAGAATTACAATGAACTATCTCTATTGCCACGATTTACACAAAAATAAAGTGTACTTCTGGGCTGCATCAATGCCCTTAAAAAGTCATGGTTCATTTGAAACAATGGTGAAACACAAGAAAACAAAAGTACAAGCACCCATTCAGTACTTCAAGGACCGCGTCAAGTGCTTGTTTACTCAGTTTCAGCACAGCTGCTGACATATGTGAATTACAACATGAATGCTCATCACGAAATAGTAAGTCAGTTCCTTTAATTGTTTAATGGGTTAGGAAAACTCAAGACTATGAAAGCACACAAAAAATTAATGACAATATTTGGCCATTGCTCAAAGACGTAGCAGAAATACTTCAGTTTCTAGGAAGATGTTGAAAGAGGTCTTGAATCATTGCCCAAAGATGACATCATTGAACATTCCACTGGTCCAATGCCCTGGGTTTCTCCCATAGTAATAGTGCCCAAAAAGGACAGTGAAGGAGCTATACACATCTGTGCTGACATGTGTCAAGAGAACAAGGCAATTGAAAAGAACAACATCCAGGTCTATACATCGCCAACATGATAACCCAATTAAGTGGTGAGACGGTCTTCTCTCATCTTGATTTGAATAATGGATATCATCCGCTTGAACTCAAGGAGGGTTGCATGTACATTACAAAAATTTGTACACATTTTGGTCTGTTCCGATACAAAATACTGTGCTTTGATGTGTCATCAGCTGCATAGCTGTTTCAAGATGTCATTCAAAGTATCATACAGCCTGTAATGAAAGTGTTTAATTTAATTATAGTGATGACATTTTGCTTTTCAAAGCTACACAGAAAAAGCATGATAAAGCTTTCACACACGTGTGTCATTTACTTGTGGATGGCGGTTTGACTTTGAACGCAGATAAATGTGATTTCCTTAAGACAAAGCTACATTTCTTTGGCATATCTTTTCTGATGGGGGCATGACACCCGTTCCAGCTAAAGTGCAATCATTGTCAACTGCCAGTCCCCCACAAGATGTTTCGATGTTACGTTCATTCCTTGGCATGACCAGCTACTGTTCTAGCTTTATACCAGACTTTGCCACCGTAAGTGCCCCTTTGAGAGACTTGAGAAAGAATATGTAATTTCATTGGTCACATGAATGCGAACCAAGATTCAAGAAGATCAATCAAGCTATTGAGAACTCCACTGAAATGGAATACTTTGATCCAAAGCTTTATCCAGTGATTGCTGTTGACACTAGCCACCTCAAGTTAGGTGCAATCCATGCACAGCACAGCAAACACCCACATACTAGAAGACATATTGTGACATTTTCCAGCAGATGTTTGTCCCAAACTGTGCATTCTTTTTCACAACCTGTGAAAGAACATTTTGCAGTGGTGTGGTCTTGTGAACATTTCTAGTATTCTTATATGGAAAGCCTTTTATGTTTGCGATGGATTATCAAGCATTGTTGACCATCTTTGGCAATCCAAAGGCCAAGATGCGTCCTCGAATTGAAGGTTGAGGTCTACAATTACAAGTATACAACTACACAATTGTGCATCGTACAGGGAAATGTCAAAACTCTGCCGACTACTTCTCATGAGTGCCTTTACAGTACCAAGGTACCCCTTTCAGGACAGCTAAAGCCTACATAAATTTCATTGTGAAATCAAGCACACCAGTTGCCATTTTGCTGGAACAAATTGTCACTGCCAAGAGTCAAGATAGTGGCCTGTTAAAACTGAAAGACATTATTACAAATCAGTCATGAAACCAGCACACTCAGCATCTTTGCAACATGGAATGTTTCTCCGATCGTAAAAGTTGACAACGGCTCACATTTCCACAGTTGAGAATTCAGGGACTTTCTCAGTCTTCTTAATGTGAAGCATCAGAAGAGCACACCTCTTTAGCCACAGACCAATGGCTATGTTTAACGTTTCATGAGTACTCTCAAGAAAACTATTCAGGGTGCCGTATGGGAAAAGCTCAACTTCAAAAATGTATTGAATTCTACTCTTTGAGCTTACTGTTCGAGTCCTTACTCAACCACAGGTAAAAGCCCTTCAACCTTAATGTTCAAGAGAGCCATGACAACCAAGTTACCTCAATGGACCAACAAATGATCAGGTACTGAGGAAGAAACTCGTATGAGAGACTTGGATTGTAAAACGAAAATGAAGGCCTATGCAGACGAGCGCCAACATGCAAAAGACATTACCTTTACCAGGGGGGATTGAGTACTTGCTCAGCAGTCTAGAAAATGAAAATCTGATGCTCCCTTGAATGCTGAGCCAGTTCATGTTGTAACCAGCAAAGGACACTTAGTGACTGCCCGATGTCATGGGAAGTCCATTATATGAGTATCTTTGCATTTCCACTATGTGTCTCATCGCTCATCAGGCATTGATTTCAATGTAGAGACTATGTTTGAAAGGACAACTGACGACCCCTTGACTGCTGTTGTTTCTACATCGCAAACTCAGATCATGAACACTTTGCCTGACTATCTCCAGTTTCCGAAGACACTGCTGGGATGTGTGATCAGACCACCACCTAGGCTCATCGAAAAGCTATGATTGTATTTATTCGTTAAAAAGTGTACTTTTTCATTTAACAGAGGGGTATGAGTTAGCAGGGATGGAACCCTTTGGGCTCCTGATGACCTACGTCGAACTGTGATGTAAGTTTCAGAAAGGAGTGAAGGGAATGCAGATTTTGAATGTTGAATTCACGGTTGCACTCAGATGAACAAAGACGTGTTACACTAAGTTCTGTGAATGGTGTAGTCATTAGACGGTAACCAGGCTAAGGAAGACAATACAACATTGAGAAAGAATCATTGTACGCTATTTTAAAAAAGATTACTACAAGTGTCCCTGATGTTGCAAGGAAGTTATTCATCTGGGAACAGAGATGGGTACCTCATCTAAGAATGTGGGAGGCAGGTCTTAATTATGAAATACCGTGGCTCCAACTATAAGAACCCCTCTTACTACAATGAACTTTGAGACATGTTTATGTAAAAGAACTCATTAAGAAATACTCATTTAACACCCCTTTTTAGGTCTCACGCCAGCGTTGCAGTAGGCAGCCCTGTCGCGTAGGAAGAGACCTCTTGTAGGGGGTTTCAAAACAGGCCTAGGAATCGCACACGCTTGTGCGTGCGCTTTTCCTTTTGTACAGCGCTATTGGCCTTTGCGTGCTTCTTTTTCTCAAAGACAGCACGCAATTGGCCAAAGGCGGGCGCATTGCTCCGCCCATGGCTTATTGGTGTCAGTTAACCGCACCGCTGCCGTGTGGTTTCAATTATCGTGCCCCGACACGGCCCCGACACGGGCGCGATGATTGAAACCACATGTCTCGCTATGGGGCACGCGCAAGCACCACTCACGGGACTGTTCTTTTTTGGATCCATTTTAAAGGGAAGCAACTAAATGAAAGAAGGAAAGAGAGGTTGGGAATCGTTTCTTCAAGTCACAGTTGCTTTTTTTTTAATGGCGACCTGCACTAGCTACATGGGTGAAGAAACCCCGACCACAGGTGAAGTCCTGAGGTGCAAGGAGAAGAGGCTGGCGTAGTAAAGACGGAGACTAGGAAGGATGCGAAGATGCAACTCGCCGAGCCTGGCCCGCTGATGGCGCATGCTTCCAGCCTGTATGTACGTATAATCTGGACGTCACACGACTTCAACACCCCTCCCCACTGGGCACACACGAGTACTCATGTCTTGGGCTTGACGGTGGGGCTGTACTTGCCCATAGTCCACTTCTTGAAGAGGGAGATTATGGTGACTGCGCCAGTGGGGCGGGGGGCTCGCGAGACTCCTGAGGGGTAGAGAGTACTGGCAGAGTTACTGAATAATCCCTGGGTCGGCAGGTATCAACAGCCTCCTACTCCGGACGGTGTGCTCTGCCCTGCCAGCTCCAGAGCTGCTGACGATGGGCTGGGTCGGGCTCTCCCACTCTGGTAGGCCGGCTTGGGCTGCCCTACCTACCACAGGGCCCCTGAGAGCGGGCGGGCCATACCCAGCAGCCCGGCCCTCCCTGGATTCAGTTACCGAGCGAGGAGCCAAAGCAAAGGGGAGGACGTGTGGGAGAGAGGGAGAGAGACAAAACCTCCATTTGTGTTAGCGAGGGGATACCTGTGTGTGAGAGAGAGGCGTGGGGGCAGAGAGGGTAGGTCTCAGAAAATAATTTGTAGGTCGTTGCGAGTGGAGGTGTCTGCACAAAACTCTCTGTGTGTACACATTTGTAGGTGAGTGCGCGTATGTGTACCTGTTCGTGCACCTGTTAATCTGCGCCCACTGTTTCCGAGTTGAGAGAGAAAAGAGAGTGGGTGTGCGTGTGTCGGTGTGTGTACAGGGCCGGACTGAGAACCAAAACTGGCCCTGGCAAAGTGCTCGGCCAGCTCCCTGTGAGTGCGATGGGCCGGTTTTCAGCCGATTTTGTTACAGGGCCGCTTTTCGGCCCTGAAACAAAAACGGCCCCCTGGGCCCAAAACTGGCCCCCACCCTTGCGGCGCACCGGGGGATTGCCCGGTGCCCGTAACAGCCAGTCCGTGCCTGTGTGTGTATGCATATATCTTCTGTACTAATATAATAAAGAGAGAGCCCAAACCTTTGAGGCGGGTAATCTCAGGAACCACAGCACCAATCACAACACCCAATACAGCGTTGGAAAGGGCAGTTGCAGCAGAAGGACATAGCCTATGCAGACGCCCACCATATACATTTAAAAGGTAAGAGAACCGTGCCAGCAAAGTAGTCCCTAGTAGGCGTGTCTGCATTGTGCTGTGGGCGTGTGCTGTGAGCGTGACAAACGCTGGGGGCGTGTGGTACATTCCGCCCTTCATGCCATGTCTCAAATCGTGTGCTATTGGCGTGTGCTGGGGGCATGGGCATGTGCGGGCGCGGGATTACGGAAAAAAAAAGTGAGCGTTGTGCCCAATATTTCATTGTTTTTTCTTTCCAGGTTCTGTACATTCCAGCTCCGGGTGTCCACTCTGCTCCCTTTAAATACCCCTGCACCCCATAATCATAACCCACCCTTACTCCTAAAAATACCCCAACACCCTTGAACACTAACCCATCTTAACCCTATAAATATACCCTGTACCCCAAAACCCAAACCTATTCCTAAACCCTAAAATACCCCTGTACCCCAAAACCCAAACCTAGCCCTGAACCCTATAAATATCCCTGTACCCCAAATCCCAAACCTACCCCTGAGCCCTAAAAATACCCCTATACCCCAAAACCTAAACCTAGCCCTGAACCATAAAAATAACCCTGTACCCCAAAACCCAAACCTACCCCTGATCCCTAAAATACCCCTGTACCCCAAAACCCAAACCTAGCCCTGAACCCTAAAAATACCCCTGTACCCCAAAACCCAAACCTACCCCTGAACCCTAAAAATACCCCTATACCCCAAAACCCAAACCTAGCTCTGAACCCTAAAAATACCCCTGTACCCAAAACCCCATACCTATCCCTAAACCCTAAAACTACCCCTGTACCCCATAACCCAAAACTATATCTGAACCCTTAAAATACCCAAACACCCCAAAACATATACCTCAGTACCCCAAAACATATACCCCTATACCCATACTTACCTTATCCAAACATTAAACAAACATGCTTTTACCATTCATGCATTTACAATGAATTTTGTTGTAAATGTATGCGTGGTAAAAGCATATAAAATATAATGCCATGCGTTATAATGGCATTGCGGAGTCATGGTACTTTCGTAATGAAAGTATGCGGAGTGATGGTATGCGTAAAGAAAGTTGCGGAATAATGGGTGTTTACCCTCCCCCGGTAAGTACATTGGAGGCACTTCGGCCCACATCTCCAGCAACATACTCATATTTTTTCACCACCGATTTGAAAAATGCACAGGTCTCTCTCATTGATGGCCAGCACCGACATACACTTTTAGACACACCTCCCGCCACAAGTTCTAGAATTGCGAACTTTAGAGCTGGGGAGCTACGTTCGAATCTCAGCATCAGCTCAACATTCTGTGATTCCAGGCAAAACGCTTTGTCTCCCCGTGCCTACCACAAATGAATGTTTTCTTCTGTAATCTAAATTGTGCTCATGCCATGTTGTCGAGTTTGCGCTATATAAAATTGCAAGGAAAAATAAAGTAGGGAAGCTCGAGTTCACACACTACTGAACGCGCACTCTAAAGTGCATCAGCAGTGCACTGTGAATCGGAGCGATTCACAGGCCTGTCACAGATAAGAAATGCTATCAAAACGAAATCCTACAAAACAATATACTACTGGCCGGCAGCAATTCATATCCGGACGGGCTGCTAGTATATATATAAATATAGATATGGTACTTCTACGAACCAAGCAAAAATGCAGCGGGCTCCTATAGTCCCCCCGCTTTGCTGCGGGAGTCACAGGGCTCGCAAAGTCAGTATGGAATCTTATTAGGGCGTTGCTAGAGGTCGAATAACATCATTTCAATGAGCTATTATTCAGATGGAACCAAATATGATCTTAAATCGACATCCTTCAGGATTTATTTTCTTGCCTAAACCGTTCTTGCTTTAAAATATAAAAGTAAAAAAAAGCAAGTTAAAGTAATCGGAGGGAAGAGTACAGCATTATGTTATGACAGCTAAATTGGTTAATCTGATCACTAAAAATATCTGTTTGTGTAACCATACAGTCATAGAATTGAATCCTAGTAGGTGCACTGGGAAATAGTGGAAGGTGTATTTATAGTGCTACGATGACCCATGCTGCCACTGAAAGCACGTGAATATGCAAACCATTATTTTAAACCAGTATTACACGCAGTTAAAACAGACTGCTGCAAAGCATGCTTTGAGGTTTAATGTTTACGATAAAACAGGTGTTTAGAAATATAATAATATGCAACCATACTGTACTTAGTGCACACCTTTCCAGTTCCCATTAGAAGGCCCAAAGTCCAGATGTCAAGCTATAGCACCCTTGCATTACCTCTCAAAAAGAATACGTCTATGCCGCCACAAAGCCTTGAATGACTCCATCAATTAAAGACATATTCTAGCTCCCAAGCACCCTTTAGATTTGCTGATCAACACATTGCACACATTTATGTTTCTTTGAGGTAGAAGACACCCTGGCGACTGAGCTTAATTTGTGAAAAATTGAAGTACCTGGGCCCAAGGCATTCCAGTTCAGCTGACACCACCCAAAGCTACTGCTACTGCTGCCCAATGGCAGTACCAGCATTACACACTATCACATTAAATCAAGTGGGACAGATATGACAACAAGCATTTGCAATGCAATAGGTCTCGCAATTACACGAGTTTAAGCTATTCGCACTGCAAATGCCAATGCATTTTATTGATATTTTTAAAACAAAAAGAGAAAAATAAAAGGCATTGTTATTTGCAATGTCAATAGCTCAAACTTGCGTAAATGTGAGATCTAGTGCATTGCAAATGCTTGTTATAATTGCAGTGGGGTGTTAACTTAAGGGTTATCTAATCTCGCCAACAAAAAATCGGGATTAATGGTGCAGGGGAGATGAAAGTGCGCATAGTAAGTATCCCAGAATACATCTCTGGACACTTTCTTGTGATGCACTTGCTGCAGATTAATAACCACACTAAGGGGATCATTATGATTGCGGTTTTTCCGCATCCTCGGGGCCGGCGGAAGCCACCGCCGGCCCAGAGGATGCGGAAAAACCGCAGCGGACTGACCAAAGACCCACCGCCCAATTAGGATGACTGGTGGGTCCTGGTTTCCGTCCGCAGCTTTTCCGCCGCGGTCGGCTTACAACCGCGGCGGAAAAGCTCTAATATGGTGACGGTGTCTTCCAGACACCGTCCACCATATTAGGATGGCCTGTAAATTATGCTTTTCCGCGGCGGGTTTTCCGCCGTGGAAAAACATACGGAACTTCACTGCGGGGGCCCGTTGCGGGCCCCCTAGGTAAAGGGGGGTGGGGGGTGCACATGGGGGGTACCTATGGTACCCCCCTGCATTCGCATGCAGAAAGCGGCAGGCACCGCGCGGTGCCTGCCTCTTACTGCATGCAAATGCAATGCGTGCATTTTTAACATTGCCGCGGGTGCAGCTTGGAGCCACTCCAGCCGCAATGTTAAATATAGAGGATGTGACCGCCAGGGTGGCGGTCACATCCTAATTGCACTGGAGGGAACTCCGCATGCCATTTGGAGGTTCCCTCCTGCTCTGGGGTCGCGGACGGACGCAAGTCCTCCTAGTACTTTTTCTGACCTGGTGTTGGTGGTTTTAGGACTGTGGGCACTTTATCACTGCTGTCCAGTGTACAGTGCATGTGCTCTCTATGATAAAACATGGTAAAATTGATCTACACCTGTTTGGCATATTAAATTTACCTATCAGTCTCCAGTAAAGTGGTTTATCATATACCCTGTGTCAGTAAATTAAATTCTTGCAGCGCTGATTGCGCCACCCACCAACATAGCCTTTCAAACCTGTCTCAGCCCTCTGCCATTGCAGGGCCTGCACACGCAGTCTACTGCTGCTGTGACATGGCACATAAAGTTGGTGCAATGTCTGTGACTCCAGTTTTATTACATATTAGTCACCCCTAACGTAGGCCCAAGCTATCCCTATTTGCAGGGTGCGTTGTAGGTAAAAGGTAGGACATGAACCTTAATGGTGTGACATGTCCTGGCAGTGACAAACACCTGTTTTAGTTTTTCTCACTACTGTGAGGCTGCCCTCTCATAGGAAGGCATTGGGGATACAATGATAAATGTTTCAGTGGTAATTCCTGATCTGAGAGGAGTAGCGGGATCAATTTTGGTATGTTTCGAATAATGGTAATATATGCTGCGTAATGGTGTGCACAGATTTATTATCACTATTTGAGAAATGCCACATTTAGAAGATGGCATTTCTGTGTGCTATGTGTCTTTGTGCCTGCCTGGTGTGTATTGCATGTCTGGCTCTGGAGTGACAGGGACTGGGGATGTGCCATGGCTCCAGAAGGGCTGGGGGAGTCAGTGCTAGGCTGAATAGGCATATCTGCATTTGGAGTAGTGAGAGGAGTAGCCGCTGACCCTGAATAGGTCTGTACCTGTCTGTGACAAAGCTCGCTCTACACCCCCTGTGGTGTGTCTGGGTCCAGAGCCTACACTTACAAAGGAGGGTGTTGGTGCACTGTAAAGAAGTGTTTGAGTGCCCCCCAGAACTGGTGTGAACTAGGTCCAGTGCCCTGTGTCAGGGCAGAACAAAGGACACAAGTGGCATAAGTATTGGGGCTGTAACCCCATGTTTTGGTGTACCTGTTTGGGAGCAGAAGGAATGGTGGGTGCCAGGAGGAACCACCGTGGGACCCAGCTGCTGTCTCCGGGGGGTCCCTACTTGCTGGCCTGCCTATGTTCAGCTCTGCCCTAGGGAACCTCTGACCCAGCGTAAGGTACTTGCTGGATTCACCCCCCTGCATTGAGAGGGCTAGGCACCATCGCTTTGAGAGGAGCATTCTGGCCTGGCTGTGTCCCTCAGCACTGTGCCCATGTATCGTGAGCATGTAGTGGGCACTTTTTCATTTGCTTGATTCAGGCCAAGAGGAGGGCTTGTGGGGCAGGATTGCCCAACCAGCACAGAACAAAGAGTTGAGTCGTCTTCGCCGAAAACTCCACTGCGGAAGTAGGCAGAGCCTGACTGTGGGCAGGGCCAGAGGAAGGGTGACGTGGAGACCGGAAGGGAGCCAGGGTCGACGGAGACTTCTTTCCGTGTGTGCTCCAGATGAGACAGCCAGGTCGGAGCTGTGCCTTGGGGTGGGTGGGAGCCTACCCCACGTTTTTGTGTGTCCAGGGCTCCTAAAGAAGAAGTCAGGCAATTGTGGCCTGATTGGGGGCCTTCCGAAGGAAGTCAGGCAGGAGCAAAGCCTGACGGTGGGTGGGGCCCGACAAACAGAGACCCGAGCCTTGTGGACCTGTGAGGCCGTCTCCGAGAGAAGCAGATGCGACCTGAGGATCGCACTTGTACTAAATGGGCCACTTGTGTGGTTCAGTATCCCATGATGACCGTCGACGTTCACCATCCTAAAATGATTTTAGTGTTTTATTTTATTTCAGCTATAATAAAGAATGATATTGCAAATGCCTGCATAGTGAGAATAGTTATAAAATAGGGCAGTGTCCCTTTCTCGTGTGATCTTATTATCGTTCTTCACGCAGTCTTCTGACAATCTTCACTTTATCTTGCTTTATGGCAGTGCTTGCTATTGGCTTTGACATGATCTCATGTTACCTTGCGCACTAATTTGGTTCTGCTCTATCTTCTTTACGTGCATGACAACGCTTGCAGGACTGACTCCATTTTCTTGACTGTCGCCATTTTCTGAGCTTCACAAGGTGGGGAGGGCATGTTTTGCTCCGCACTTGTTTTTCGCACCTCACAGACCAGAGCAAACTGGATGTTATCGAAGGAATGTACAAACTCTGCCTCGAAGTCAAAATACAGGGGCTTGGCCAGCTTCTGTCTTGACCTTGACGCGAACTGGTACGTGCCAGCCTGGTTGACTCCGATGGGAAGGGTGCGAGGCTTTCTAGAAACATCGTTTCATGATTGAAATAGTATTAAATCAAGGGGCCTCCGCAGGCTAGACGAAAGTTCGCCACAGAATAGACATATTGCTGTGGAATTGGTGGGAAAGGTGTGTCCTGACTGAACTCTCGACTTGCTGCAGTACCGGACTCCCCTCAGCTTGGTTGGCGAGAGATGGCTTGGAGGAATCCGTTGGTGAGGTGTTCCTAACCACACTCTTTGCTATTTTCTTTCTATGTTTGCTGCATCTTATTGTCTTTTTTCCGTTAGTTCTCATTCTTCAAATTATCCTATTGTTACTTGGGAGTCTGCCATGACTAATGCATTCGGCCTGCCCTTGTTGAAGTAGTGTATGAATAAAAGTCACATGTGTTATATTCCATATGTTTGGATTGGTATTATTATCTCGCCTTAGGGGAGGGCTGGGTTTTGCCTCCGCCTGAGGGAGTAGTGTGGGTAAGATCTGTCCTTTTGGTGAAAAGCAGATTCCAGAACATCTTGGCGTCATTCTCCCAGGATCGAAGGGGTGGATTACAGGGGAAGAAATATGTTTTCTAGGAAGTCGAAAGCGGACTCCAAGATACCAATTGAGATTCCTAGATGGGAAATGGCCCCATATTGGGTGTTGGCCCATGAGTGGGCTAATTGTGCTAGATTGAGTGAAAATTGGAGTACTTGTTTGGCTGACGCTGAACGAGCCCAAATGGTTGCGTGTGTGCAAAAAGTGCCTGTGAAGAAAGGAGAACTCTCAACATTAGGAAGGAGGGGTTGGATTCTCCTAAATGCTTATAGAATTATGCATGATAAATATTTTAAGTTGCAAAGTGAGTGTGAGCAGTTAGAGAAACAGTGTGTTGAGAATGAGATTACCTCTACAATGTTAACTTGTCAAAATAAATTGTTGTTAGATAAACTAGAAACCTATCAGACTGTAGACGAAAGAGCCATGGTGTACATTGCTAAATATAAATATAAGACCAGACGAGGAAAAGTTATTAAGAGAAAGGTGCGCTTAGCTATTTCAAAGGTTGGAATAGAATGGGACCCTGAGAAGTGGGATGGAAATATTTGGGATTCTTCTGAGTTTTCAGACTCCAGTGGAGAATGTGATAAAACTGATGAGCGTAACCAGGTTGGAAAGCAGAGTGAGCCAGTGGAACATAAAGTGGTTCAAGCGCAACCTATTTACCGTTGAAAAATCCAAGGTAGTCCGAATTATCCGCAGAGAGTTTTGATGGATAGCATGGAAAATTTTACTCAGCAGGAGATTAATGATATTTCAGGGCAGTTTCGGCAGACACCTGGAGAATCTCTGCTTACATGGATGGTTTGATTGTTTGATCTGGGTGGTGCTGGTGTGATGCTAGACCATGGAGATGTACACTTAGCTCAGATTCTACAGTGCAGGAGCAGTTTAGGAATTATACTAGTGATGATCAAATTAGTTTGTTGCAATTGGCTGTGATGTGATGCAGCCATAAATACCCAACAGAGACAGACTGGCCAGTAAATGAGAAACCTTGGTATACTTTGAGAGGTGCCATACAGAGGTTGAAGGAAGAGGTGATGAAGACTTCTATTTTCCTAGATCACGCACATAGATTGATGGATGGAGTGCTGAATGCATCTGTGCAAAATAGAATAATTTGTACCGCCCCTCTTGCATACAAACAAGTGATGATGACTTTGTTGATTAATCCGAGTGGTAACACCTTAGCAGAAGTGGTTGAGGCTGTTCGTGAGTTGGGAGAATTAGGAGAATGGATGAAAACTTAAAGACCTTCAAGGTCTGAGACGCGTACCAACAATAACAAGCTGTCTAGGAGAGATATGTTTATGGCTCTGTTCGATGATGGAGTGGCGAAAGAAAAGATAGATGGGGTAGCTATATCAAGTTTGTGGCAAACGTACCGAAAGAGAGGTTTGGATAAAAAGGAAGGAAGCAGGAGAGTCAATAAACAGAATAAAGCGCAAAGACAGTCAGACGAGAGCGAGGGTAAAGCACAGGAAAAGGACGGGGAGAAACCTGCCCGCTCCAGTAGAAAGGTTGAGAGAGACTTAGAAAGCAACTGGCTTTTAAAGAGAGGGAACCCAAAAAAGATGCAAAGCAATGTATCCCGATTTGTCCTGAGCAAAAGACAGGTATTAGGCAGACTAGGAAGTAGGTCAAGCTCCGGTGCAGAGGTGGACTTGCAAAGACAACAGACCTTATGTTGATAGTGAAATTTATTGGAGACATCGTAATATTCAGAGGGCCCGAGCCTTTAGTAGATACCGGAGTGAAGGCCACTCTGATATCTGGAAATCCCAAAAAGTTTAATGGACAGTAAAGCACCAATACAGGTTTTGGTGGCAAAGAGACTCCAGCAGTACAGAATAATGTTCACATGAAAATAGGGAGAATACCAAAAAGAGAATATACTATATTTATTGTGCCCCTTTCTGAATATATTATTGGAATTGATATTTTAAAGGGGATGACTTTGCATCTAGATGATGGGTACTATCAGTTTGGATCGAAGCAGTACATTTCAGTTGGTGCTGTGAGAGTCGGTCATTTGAAAGTTCCCCCAGTGAAGTTGCATCAGGCTACAAAAGTGATCCATTTGAAACAGTACAGAATTCCAGGTGGGCATGATGAAATTAGTGCAACTATTCAGGACTTGTTAGAAGCAGGTGTGGTGACCCCCAATCACTTCCGCTTGGAATAATCCTGTATGGCCCGTGCGCAAAAGTGATAATTCTTGACGCATGACAGTTGATTATCGTGAATTGAACAAGCATACACCTCCTTTGACTAGCGCTGTTCGAGATACAATACTTTAATTGAGAAAATGCAGAAACACCCTGGTACTTGGTATGCGACTGTTGATATTGCTAATGCTTTCTTTTCGATACCGATAGCCTCTGAATGTCAAGGGCAGTTCAGTTTATCATGGAATGGTAGACAAATGACATTTAGGAATTTACCCCAAGGGCACTTGCATAGTCCCACGATCTGTCACCGTCTGATGGCAGAGCATTTAGATGAAGTGTCAGTTATTCCTGGAGTACAGCTTTGCCATTACATTGATGATGTAATGATACAGGGAGAAACACAAGTGCAAACTCAGGGGCATATTATCAAAAGCCAGCGATAATTATCACTGGCCGTGCTTAGTGATAATTTTATTTTCGCAGGCTATCTCTGGAATTATCGCCCTGGTAGAGCGTATTACCAACGCGTTTCTCCAGGGCGATAAAAATTCCAGAGATAGCGAGGTTATCGCCGCTTTGCAGGGAACATCGCTGGTTTTCCAGCGATGTTCCCTGCAAAACGGCTATAACCTTGCTGATACGACCCACAAGGTCGTATCAGCATAATCCACCCCAATGTTAGGGATAGGTAAGTCTGCATTTTAGCAGACGTTAGTTTTTGGAGAAAACAGTGGTTTTCTCCAAAAACTAACGTGTGCTAAAATGCTGGGGCAGCCTTGTAAATATTGTTATGTAAACATCAGCGATATTTGCAAGGTTGTCCATCCGGGGTACGACCAGTCCCATTAGAGATGCAAGGAGAGGCGTTGGGAAAAAGGGTACTAACATGCGATTATGCATGTTAGCACCCTCTTATGAAAAGGGTGATAGTTTCATCTCTGCTGTTTTGGATTTTTAAGCCAAGAAAGCGGAGATAAAGCCCTTGTAAATATGCCCCTCAGTTAGATAGAATTGTAGAGCATTTGCACAGAAAAGGATGGGAGATCAATCCCAACAAATTACAAGGACCCTCTCAGAGTGTGAAGTTTTTAGGTATTCAATGGCATCAGTGACATCGAGAGGTGGTGCCCCAAGTGAGACAAAAGATTAGAGAATTTGCAGTACAGAGAAACAGAAAGAGCACCCAGAAGTCCATGGGTTTGTTTGGTTTTTGGAAACAGCATATTCCCCATTTGAGTCAGATTTTGGCCCCTTTGTACAACGTTACATGAAAGAAGAATGCGTGTGAGTGGGGAGAGCAACAGCAAAATGCATTTGAATTGGCAAAAGAGGCTAATCAGCGTGCTTTAGATCTATGGCCAGTGCGAGAAGGAGATGTTGATTTGAATGTAACAGTACAGGAACCATATGCTAATTGGAGTTTACGGCAGAAACAGGGAAGAAAGAAAGTATCTTTAGGGTTCTGGACAAAGAAACTGCCAGATGCTGGAGAGCGGTATACTCTTTTTGAAAAACAGGTACTTGCATGTTATTGGGCTCTAGTGGATACTGAGTACTTGACCCTAGGGCACGATGTGATGTTGAGACCGGAGATTCCGATAATGCAATGGGTAATGAGTTCCCCATAGACTCATAAAATAGGACATGCAGCGGAAGCCAGTTTAATCAAATGGAAGTGGTATATTCAGAATAGGGCCAAAGTGGGTCCCAAAGGCACCGCAGTGTTACACGAAAAGGTGGCGCAGGCGCCAATAGAAGAGACAGAAATGTTGCATGATGTACCTAAGATACAGGAATCCCCTGTTAAAGGGGGTAAGCCATTTAGCGAATTGTCCATGGAGGACAAGAAGCATGTGTGGTTAACTGATGGTTCAGCTAGATACGTAGGAACAAAGAGGCATTGGAAAGCAGTGTCATATAATCAAGTGACCCAGAAATTGTTGACTTCTACTGGAGATGGAAAGAGTAGCCAGTTTGCGGAACTCTATGCTGTGTATCAAGCCTTGAAACAAGTATTCGGTACAAAAGGGGGTGGTGATGGATGGAGCATCTGAATCAATCAAAAACTCACACCCAGTCAAAAGATCTGAGTTTAATCCATCACCGTTCTTTAGCCCACTTTGCCACCCCAGTTTAGACATGGCTATATGCAAATCAGTCTGACCCTGTGCCTCATGGGAACAGTCCAGCCCGAACTGCCAAGCCATGTCTTCCCTGGACCGGAAACAAGCTTCCGAGGACCGGTCTCTGGCATTCCAGCCGTCTTCAGCCCGGCTTGCTTGAATCCAGTGGCAAAGTGAGCAAGGGCCTCACGTCTAGGCATACCCTGCCACACTTATGGCGGCCAAAAGCGGTACAAAAGGGGGTGGTGATGGATTGAGCATCTGAATCAATCAAACACTCACACCCAGTCTAAAGATCTGGGTTTAATCCATCACCGTTCTTTAGCCCACTCTGCCACCCCAGTTTAGACATGGCTATATGCAAATCAGTCTGACGCTGTGCCTCATGGGAACAGTCCAGCCCGTACTGTCAAACCATGTCTTCCCTGGACCGGAAACAAGCTTCTGAGGACCGGTCTCTGGCATTCCAGCCGTCTTCAGCCCGGCTTGCTTGAATCCAGTGGCAAAGTGAGCAAGGGACTCACGTCTGAGCATACCCTGCCACACTTATGGCGGCCAAAAGTGGTACAAAAGGGGGTGGTGATGGATGGAGCATCTGAATCAATCAAACACTCACACCCAGTCAAAAGATCTGGGTTTAATACATCACCGTTCTTTAGCCCACTCTGCCACCCCAGTTCAGACATGGCTATATGCAAATCAGTCTGACCCTGTGCCTCATGGGAACAGTCCAGCCCGAACTGCCAAGCCATGTCTTCCCTGGACCGGAAACAAGCTTCCGAGGACCAGTCTCTGGCATTCCAGCCGTCTTCAGCCCGGCTTGCTTGAATCCAGTGGCAAAGTGAGCAAGGGCCTCACGTCTAAGCATACCCTGCCACACTTATGGTGGCCAAAAGCGGTACAAAAGGGGGTGGTGATGGATGGAGCATCTGAATCAATCAAACACTCACACCCAGTCAAAATATCTGGGTTTAATCCATCACCGTTCTTTAGCCCACTCTGCCACCCCAGTTCAGACATGGCTATATGCAAATCAGTCTGACCCTGTGCCTCATGGAAACAGTCCAGCCTGAACTGCCAAGCCATGTCTTCCCTGGACCGCAAACAAGCTTCTGAGGACCGGTCTCTGGCATTCCAGCGTCTTCAGCCCGGCTTGCTTGAATCCAGTGGCAAAGTGAGCAAGGGACTCACGTCTGAGCATACCCTGCCACACTTATGGCGGCCAAAAGCGGTACAAAAGGGGGTGGTGATGGATGGAGCATCTGAATCAATCAAACACTCACACCCAGTCAAAAGATCTGGGTTTACTCCATCACTGTTATTTAGCCCACTCTGCCACCCCAGTTCAGACATGGCTATATGCAAATCAGTCTGACCCTGTGCCTCATGGGAACAGTCCAGCCCCAACTGCCAAGCCATGTCTTCCCTGGACCGGAAACAAGTATTGCCAGGAAAATGTCACATTTACACTGATTCGTGGTCCACGGCCAATGGGTTAGCAACTTTGCTTCCCACATGGCATGCTCATAATTGGATGATAAATACAAAAGAAGTGTGGGGCAAACATTTGTGGAAAGAGATCTGGACCATGTTGACACAAAGTACAGTTACTGTATACCATGTAGATGCTCATTGTTCTATCGAGACACTTGACCGATGGTTTAATTTTCTCACAGATGAGAAAGCTAGAATTTCAGAGGCAGAAGTGGAGACGCAGGATTCTGAATTGGTTGGGATTGAGAAGTGAGCACATCAGAAGTGTGGACACTTTGGAGAACAGATTACTAGCAGGTGGGCAGAAAATAGAGGAATACACATTCCCTTAGATGTGATTAAAACCGTGATTTTACAGTGTCCTATTTGCCAGCATGCCCGACACAGATCAGTTTCGCAAATAGTGAGAGGTCAGCTAGGGAGAGGTAAGTTACCAGCACAGATTTGGCAGATAGACTATATAGGGCCGCTACCATTAAGCAGAGGATGTCAGTATGTGTGCACAGCTGTGGATACATATTCCGGATATTTGATAGCTTTTCCATGTAAACGTGCGACTCAGTTGAACATGATAAAGACTCTTTATTTATTGATTTTGTATTACGGAATTCCATTACAGATTCAAACTGACAATGGGAGCCATTTTAAGGAAAATCTGGTGCAGGATTATTGTGTACAACACAATATTGAGTGGATTTTTCGTATCCCGTATTACCCACAGGCTGCAGCTTTGATTGAGAGAATGAATGGGCTGCTGAAAGACCAACTTAAAAAGTTGTCTGATGGTTCGTTAAAGAACTAGCGTGATCATTTGAATGAAGCCCTACAGGTGTTGAATAATAGACCTTTGGCAAACGCAGAAACGCCCTTGATGCGAATGTTGACTCCATCTTTGCAGATTCAGCCCCATGGGGCTACTAAAACTATTTTATATTGGGAGACAGTTCCTGGAGCTTTGGCTCTGTACAGAGCTATACTGGAGGCTGCTAGCCTTGATTTACATGCTATGCAGAAGCATACTTTGAAACCCAGAGACATTGCACTCATTGAAACAGGAGTGGGAATTCAGATACACCCAGAGCACTTTGGTTTGATTGCCCGTTGATCTAGATTGGCTTTAAAGAGCATCCAAGTGCTGGCAGGTGTAATAGATGCCAATTATCAAGGAGAAATCATAGTCATCCTACTTAATAGTGGAGATGCTGACTTGTCAATACAGTCTGGAGACCGTGTTGCACATCTAGTTATCATGCCAGTATACGGAGGGGTGGTAAAGAAATGAAATAAAATACCAGCATTTGTAAACCACAAAGCTACCTCCGGAGAGGTGTCCCAGTGCTGGGGGCCCTCGGGAAGATTAAGCGAGCTATTGCTCAGAGTCACATGGTGCTGGGCTAACCTGCTGCCGGCCACAGAACCGTGAACTCCTGTGGTCTGGACTGGAGTCAGGCACCCTGGCCACTGTGCCACACCTCTTCCTCCAGAAGGGGACTGCCCCAGCCCTACTCACTGTACATGGGGAAGGAGGGTTGGGCTTAACTGATAAAAATCCATGAGCCAAGGTGTGGGTACACTTGCAAAGGAGGGTGTTGGTGCTCTGTAAAGAAGTGTTTGAGTGACCCCAGAACTGGTTTGAACTAGGTCCAGTGCCCTCTGCCAGGGCAGAACAAAGGACACAAGTAGTATAAGTATTGGGGCTGTGACCCCATGGTTTGTGTACCTGTTTGGGAGTGGAATGACTGCTGTGCACTAGGAGGAACCGCCGTGGGCTCCAGCTGCTGTCTCCTGGGGGTCCCTATGCCCTGGCCTGCCAGTGCCCAGCTCTGCCCTATGGAACCTCTAACCTAGCGTGAGGTGCTTGCTGGATTCATCCCCCTGCATTGAGAGGGCTAGGCACCATTGCATTGAGAAGAGCATTCGGGCCTGGCCATGCCCCTCAGCGCTGTGCCCGTGCATCTGAAGTGTGTGGTGAGCACTTTTTATTTGCTTTATTCAGGCCAAGAGGAGGGCTCGTGGAGCAGGATTACCCGACCAGCGCAGAACAAAGAGTCGCGCTGTCTGCGTCGAAAACTCCACTGAGGAAGCAGGAGGAAGTCGGCAGAGCCTGACTGTGGGCAGGGCCGGAGGAAGCATGACACGGAGACCAGAGGGGAGCCAGGGTCGATGGAGGCTTCGGTTTGTGTGTGCTCCAGATGAGGCAGCCAGGTCGAAGCTGTGCCTTGGTGGTGGGCGGGAACCTACCCCGCGTTCTTGTGTGTTCAGGGCCCCCAAAGAAGAAGTCAGGCAATTGCGGCCTGATTGGGGCCGGCCGAAGGAAGTCAGGCAGGCGCAAAGCCTGACCGTGGGTGGGGCCCGCAACCAACAAAGAGTGACCGGAGCCTCACGGGCCCGTGAGGCCATCCCCCCCAGCAGACGCTACCTGAGGATCGCGCTGGAGAGGGGAGACGGTCATTCTGGATGCCCCACTGGCGATTACAAGAAGCCCGTACAGAGTCTGGGTAGGCCCGGTGAGTGGGGGCATGTGCTGGGCACTGCGGGTGCCTATTTGAGGCATCAGTTGCAACTGGGAATGGAGCCCCAGCGTGGAGGGGCTCCCAAGGCATTGTTGGCACCTAAGGGTTGGGTGCCTGATTTCTGCGCCACCAGAACCCCTGGGTAGTGGGGCAGGCAAAGCCCACTGTTGGTGCCAATTTTGCACAGATGTACCGCCTGATCGTGGGAGCTGCAATGTGGGGGGCATGTCAGTCTCATAAGGAGACACAGGTAAGCTGCACCCTCGCCCCCATTTTGTGTACCGTCCTGGAGGGGCCTGTACCCTGCTGCAGTAGCAGCCTGGTGGCAGGCGGAAGCCACAGATTCCTAGAGCCCTGAATTTTGTGGGACAAGGCCATTTGGGAACAGCCCAAGACGGGCTCCTCAAGAAAGGCCAGTTGTCCTGTGGGCGCCTGGGGAGTGTTACTATGGTACACTTCTAAATGTGATTTATGCCTAATGTGATTATGCATAATGTGGTTTATGACTAATGTGAAGATGCATAATATGGTTTACGCCTAATGTGGTGATGCATAATGTGGTTTATGCCTATTGGGGATGATGCATAATGTGTTTGTGCTAAGTAGTTACTGGTTGTTTTATTACTTACTGGTTCTGATGGTTCTGACAGCGGCCCGATTGGCTCTGTCCTGTATATAGTCCCCTGTAAAGTGGCACAGTGTACACTTGTGATTATGATCTAATGTGTTTTATGAGTAATACAAAGGCTAGTTTTCCATAACCTTGTGTGGAGTTTCTTTTGTGGTGTGCCTAGTGTGTCGCTGATGTGTGTGGGTTGTGTAAACACTTTACACATTGCCTCTGGGATAAGCCTAACTGCTTGTGCCAAGCTACCAAGGGTGTGAGCAGGGGAAACTCCCTTGCCCTGACTAGGGTGGTGGTTTCTGCCTGGCGTAGGCACTTGCCTTAGCCAATCAGGTATCCCATTTCTAACACATGTTTATTTTTAAACATGCACCCGGTCATGGCACGGCTGAATTCCATCATTTGAATTGTTTACTACATGGTGGCAACTTTGTAGTAATGACACACAGCTACTGCGGAAACACTGTTGGGTGTCACTGATTAATCCCAGATGCAACCCCATCTGGGTATTTAAGGTTAACAGACAGTGACTCGCATGAACATTGTGAGGTAGAGCTGGTACACCTAGGTGGATGACGAGGAATGCCCCTTGGTGTAGTAAGTGGGTAGTGGTGGGAAGTAATATTTTCAACAGTGATTTTAGATTAGTATGGGTGACAATCCTTTCCTCTGCCATGCATAGTGTGACTACAGGGGTTCCTGAGGCCTATCTCTATAGGGTGCAGAGGCCCTCTATTAGGGTAAGAGTGTGTGAGCTGGTTCTCTTAGTATAACACTATACAATAGTGTTTGGGTGTGCTGCCCAAGTTCAGTGTCACGCTTACACCGTCTGCAATGTCTCCTAAATATGAAATTGGAGAACTCCACGTCAAGCTTTATCAGTCAATAGATATATTTGTAATATGCATTTATCATTACTGTTTTCTAAGTAACTAAGTGACTTACGATCTTTGGGTGGTGAAAATAGTACAATAGTATAGACAAAGTATATACAAAGGGTATCCTCCGAAATGGGCCAGGAACACATCCTGAGTCCCTCGAGAAAAACTAGAAGAAGGGCTAAGCACTCTCCTCCCAATCGAAACGGAGCACCTCCCAACTTCCGAACTCGCCTCACTCTACCTGATGCTCACCTTGGACCGACTGGCGCCCCTGAAACTAAAAAAAAACAGAAACACCCCCTCTAGGTCCTGGTTCACCACTGACATCAATGAGGAAAGAAGACACCTTAGAACCGTAGAAAGAGCTTGGAGGAATAATCCCTCCTCCTTCCATCCTGATCAACTCAAGGCAGCACACAGAAACTACAATAAGCACATCAAGAACAAAAAGACATCTTTCTTCTGTGCTGCCCTAGACAATGCTAAAAACCGTCCAAATGAACTCTTTAACATCATTAGGTGCCAAACATCCAAACCGTCAACATCCAACATGGCGGCGTCAAAAACGCTCTGTGACAACTTTTCTAGCTTTTTCAATGAAAAAATCGCCAAAATAGATCTAGCTCTCAGCACCGACCCTGCCTCCCTCATGGGGACCTCGACACTAGCATCAATAAGCTACTCCCAAGTGAGCACTCCTACGCTTTGGTCCTCCTTCTGCCCCATCCAGGAAGAAGAGATTATCAAGCTGATAGCCGCCGCTAAACCCTCATCGCACTCCCTAGATCAGCTATCCTCGAACCTGATGAAAGACCTGAAGCTCACCCTAGCCCCAATCTGGTGCAAGATCATCAACAGTTCGCTGAGGTAGGGGACTCATTCCTGACTGCTTCAAAGTGGGTCAAGTCACTCCATTACTAAAAAAAAACAGGTCTGGACATTGAGGACATGAACAACTTCAGACCGGTTTCAAACCTTCCACTTCTCTCCAAAATTCTTGAAATATGTGTTCTCCCTCAGTTAACCCAACATCTAGAGAACATCAAACTTCTAGACCCACACCAATCAGGATTCAGAAAGGGATGCAGCACTGAAACCGCAATCTTAAATGTCCTAGACGATCTTCACATGTCTCTCGACTCTGACCAATGCAGCCTTCTCATCCTACTTGACCTATTGGCCGCGTTCGATACAGTTGACCACACCCTGCTCCTCAAAGTCCTCCAAGAGTGAGCTGGCATTGAAAGGACTGTACTAAAATGGTTCTCCTCCTTCTTTCACAACCGCACACAAAGAATAAAAATCAACAAATTCGAGTCCAACCCCTGTCCTGTCAGTAGAGGAGTCCCACAAGGGTCAGTACTCTCTCCACAACTCTTCAACGTCTACATGGAACCCCTCACCAGACTGCTAAGGAAGTCCAACATCCCCTTCCACCTCTACGCGGACAAAACACAACTCTACCTGGAAACCACCTCGATCGAAGACATCCACAGACTGAAAGTCACACTCAAAGAGGTCCAACAGTGGCTCTCAATGAACCACCTCAAACTCAACCAAGAGAAAACAGAAGTTCTCCTCATCTCAAATAGAGACAAAAACCCTCAAATTGAGGAATGGCTCAAAGCCTTAGACGCCCTCAATGGGGCACTTGCGCCAACGGACTCCGTGAAATCCCTAGGGATTACCCTCGACCCGAAGCTGAACATGAAAAAACACATCTCAATAGCCGCAAAATGCGAGTTCCTAAACCTGAAGCCACTGTACAGAATAAAACCCTTCCTCCCTCTAAAAGATCTCAAACAGGCCACACAGGCATTGGTGCTTTCCAGAATTTATTATGGAATCGCAACTTTGACCGGATCAGCAAAATCTCACTTAGGTCCTCTGACCACTACCCTCAATGCCGCAGCAAGAATGGTCACAGGAATGAAAAAGTTTGAGCACTTCTCTCCGGCACTTAGGGAACTGAAGTGGCTTCCTATTGATCAACCAGCCAGCTTTCGCACAGCCTGTCTCACGCACAAAGCCTTGCACACAGGCAAACCTGAATATCTGGCCGCCAAACTCAAAAGGGCCGGTCAGTCCAGGAACCTCAGAAGCTCCAACACGCTTCTACTCATCCCACTGAGAGCTCGGAAATTTAAAACCGAAAATAAATCCTTGGCGGGTAATGCGCCCAAAATTTGGAACTCCATCCCACCCCACATCAGACTGACCACCTCCTTCCCGAAATTCAAGACACTTCTCAAAGCCCTCTTCCTAGAACGCTCTTGACCGTAAAGGGTAACCCAGAAAGGACTTGAGGAAGGTTTACTATCGAAATCCCTCCAACTGGAGACATGTTCCGCAACTGTTTATATATTGCCTCTGAGTTGGTATACTGAAGATGTTTTTGTTTTTGTTCTCTTCTCTGCTCTCGTTTTCCATCCAAAACTTGTCTGCTCATAATTTGTACATGCTGTGAAGTGCTCTGGTACCCTCGGGTCCAGCTAGCGCTATACAAAACTTCAATAAATAAATAAAAAATAAATAAATATATGCTTAAAAAGGATCCAACATCTGCCCTGATGAATGCCATGGACTCGGTTGTGCAGCTGAAAGAAACTTGTTGACATCATAATGGGGTTGGGGTACTAATTCCCCAATAATCCACGCCTATTTTTTAATACTAAATGGTACTCCTCATAGTAAAAACCAAACTGGGTTATCACATTGGTTTTTATTCTATTTAATGGATCCTAGGCTAAAAACAAGTGCCTCCCTGACTTCAGGGTGTGGGCACGCTCTGTATCGAACTAAAGTTTTTGGAGAGCATGGGGATATCCTATGATGTAGCATGACTCCTGGTAGTTGTGTGAGGACATCCTGTCAAACTCTGAGTGACTTTAGGCTGGTAATCATGCCACCACGAAATGTTCTGGAACTGTGAAATAATACAAATTCACTTGGGGAGCTTTTTTGTGTAAGATAATATTTTACTACCTAACCCACAATAAAGGATTTTTTCCCTTGCTTGCATTGGGGCCTATAATGCCCTTGCTATGGCTCTGTGTATACCCACTAGGGCTCTTCATTAGCTATAGCCATGGGGGAAATTGATAGGAACATAAAATGACAATAGACCAGTAATTTTCCAAATGTAGGTAGAGAACAGAAAATGAGAATTTGGAGAGCGCACATGGCACCACATAGCACAGGGAGTTTGGGGTAGTTTGAACAGCCTTTAGTGCCTTTAGAGAAACTGGTGAGAGAGAGAGATGCTAGTGGCTGTCTCATTTCCAGCATCACACAGAGGGGTTTTGAGTCCTGGGTGCTCAGCACCCATTTCTTGACCACCCGGTCTCAACAGCTACCCTGCAACAACACATACAATCTGTGCAATAAAAGAAGCATGGTTTCATTTAGGAGGACTGCGCATGTGCTTTTGAATGGTAGCATCATGGTTTGCTTTCCACGACTAAGAGCCTTCTTTGTCATTTTAACAATAAGTAACCACCTAAGATCCCATGTGCCATATTTGCAGATTTTTCACCACTGATACAAAAGGTGCAATTTCAGCAGTAATGTGAAATGTCAACTGACCCACCAAGTTTTCCCAATGCATGTAGGAGGCACTGTAGGGCATATGTCCAACAGAACGACGGACTGTGATGTTGAGCAAAACTTGCAAGCACCACGCTCCACCATTCTGAAAATGCAGGGATGCACCATATTTACAAAGATACAGAGCACTCCTGCGTTTCCCCTAGCGCTGGCGCTAAATTAAGCTGCGTAACGCCAACGCAGGCACCCTTGCACTATAGTGCAGGTGTGCCTGCATTGGGGGTAACTATTGTTTATGTGCAGGAAGGTGTCCCTTCCTGCACATAAACAAACACAAATGGCAATTGGTAACTCCAATGTGTGCTGCATTATGCAGCACATATAGAAGTTGCAAATCGTAATTTTTTTAATGATGGTTTATGCGCAGAAAGGGACACCTTCCTACACATACACAATCATTCATGTTGATTTGCTCTTTCTATATGTGCTGCACAATGCAGCACACATAGAAACAGTAAAAGCAAGGAGAAATAAAGCATTTCTCTGTGTTTCGCCATGTTAAGACCAGGTTTTCACTGGTCTTAATTTTGGGGCTACCCCATATTTAAGCCGCCCTTGTAAATATGAGGCAGTGTCAAAATCAAAGGGTGTTGAGGAGGATCACCCACCACAACACCCATTGCATGCCGCTTGCATGCTAAGTCTAACGTGAAAGGGTACCATATTCACAAGGCAGTGTTAAGCCATGGTAAGTGGCTTAACGTTGTCTTGTAGATAAGGCGAAGCCCCCATCTCTATAGGAACGTTGTAAAAAGTGACGTTCCTGTGGTGATAGGAGCTTGTAAATATGCCCCTGTGTTTCTTTCAGCTGGAGAGCACCATTATGTGCATGGCAGGCCCCAGTCAGACATAAACCTGATGTTATGCGTGTCGGTGGCTGTACTTCTGCTGTCTGCTACAAAGGTGGTTCCCATGGTGGAACTAGCTGAAACTCTGCGGTGTATCAGACCTCCACCATCAGAAACAGAGCAAACCGACAGCTGGGTGGACATGGCATCCGTTTCCCCTGAGTGCCGGACTCTCTTTTTTATATTTTAAAATAAAGAAGGCAGCAAACACATTATACAATAAGCAATAAAGGACAAAGAAATCAACAGAATATTAAGAGTAGTCATCAATCAGAAAATTGTATATATAATATCTAATATCCAGAGTCAGTTAATCTAAACAGCAATTATCATGCCAATTAACAATGTTGCATTAGTATCCCCTGCATGTTTCTCACTCTCCACATCTAGATTCAAGTTGTCTATCATCATAGTCTTCTATAAAGCACCCAAAATATCAGCCTCTTCTTAAACTCTCTGTTTTAAACAACAGCTGCTCATATTTTGAATCAGGTGGACATTAGGGTGAAGTGAAATGTGCCTGGGTCCTTACGATACAACAGTATGGCGACAAAATCCCATTGTTTTTGCCCCACCCCTCAATTTTTTTTCCCTTTTTAAATTAATTGAAGCATTTGCAATGATTTCTGGATATCAGCAATAAACATATGACTTAAATAATAGTGATTCATAGCACTAATAATATGCCACCTCTAGAATTAAGAAAATGAAAGCAAACTCTGCCATTCAGATACATGTAGACACGGGTCGAACTGAAAATAAGAGACCTATACAAATTTAATAACTGCAGATTGGATACAAATTTCCATCTTCCTTCAGAGACTCGATCTTGAATTGCAGTTTGGCTCTGCTAGAGATCATGACTGCATGAAACACCATACAGCACAGTTGAAACCCCAGAGGTACAAACAGGGACTGACACTCTGCATCTGCAAGCATTCAATGGGCTGCATTGCCTCAAATGTGGTGTAGCCTTTTCATCAGATTGGGTCTGTGGCTGGGCACTGGAGTGCTTCACTGTGCGATATATTCCCCAGTGGACACCCAGTGTCATTCAACTGTGGGGGAAAGCACACCCCTGTGGGGTTTGCTAGAACCCCTGTACATCGATGGCACCGTTGTGACACACATTACTGAGATTTCCAGATGACAATGAAGCTGCCATTATGGGATCAGGTGCCCACGCTTTTCAACGCTTAGTTGGGTAGAGACATACAGCTAGGTGCTGGACATACTGGAGGTGAAGGACCCAGGGCCGTTGTGGTCTATCACCTATTTTAGGGCAACCTTAGTAGCAATGGGGGACAGAAATCTCTGATTTTTACACTTGCGAGGATGCAAAATAGAGAGACTCTCTTGAGAGTCGGAATCATATAGTCTTCATCAATTGCACGTTCTGCTTTGAAGACTAAGAAGACATTTGCAAAATCAGAAAAGAAACTGGCAGATGAAAAGAGTCATTGTTAACATTAAAGTACAGGGTGAATAAGATGGAGTGGGAGAAGAGGCATCACCAGATAGGGAGCTTCAGCTTTACTTCAGAAATTAAAGAAATCAAGGCTGTGATTAAACAGCTCCCACTATAAGATATTGAAAGATAGGCACAATTGTTTGGAAAGTATTGAGAACTTTAGAAAAGATTCACCCATTGGGTTCTCAGGCTACCATTGTGAATGGAAGGTGTGGACCTAAAAAGACCCCCGAACACATGGCTGGAGAAACAGTTTAGCTTTGTAGGTGATCCATTCCACCCTCAAATAGTGGATTATTTTCATGTAAAGGCGAATACGTGGACAATAGCATGAACCCTTAAAGAGTTTCTTTTTTTTAAATAAGTAAAAGCTGGGAATGGATCCCACTGTATGAAGGAACGTGTATTTTAATCCAGGTTTACCTCTGGTTGAGCAGGGAAATTCGCAAATACTTTATTTTTTGATAATTGAAAATCATTACAATGATGAGCATGCAACAATAAAAAAAATGTATGTTGGACAATTGCTAAAATATTTGCACACAGGGCAGTAAACAAGCGTTAACTGGACTCCTTCGTCTTTACTTACATTATTTCCTCGAGCTTTTTTAAAAGCATCCTAAATGCAGCCATTTAATACATTGATGCCATCACAAACAAATAGTAATCCGAGAGCAATGACGGTGTCAGAGTGAAGAGCGGTCCTCAATCAGCCTCACGCCTGACGCGTAAGATCGGCTAAGCACCCTGCGATGCGCGTGTGGATGCAGAAGCAGGCAGCGTTGAGAGACGCG
The DNA here is from genome assembly GCF_964263255.1 of Lissotriton vulgaris. Classification (NCBI taxonomy): domain Eukaryota; kingdom Metazoa; phylum Chordata; class Amphibia; order Caudata; family Salamandridae; genus Lissotriton; species Lissotriton vulgaris. The sequence continues at coordinate 294,656,148 of NC_141698.1, forward strand.
CCTCCGACGAGCAGAGCAAGAACTTTAGCTTTTACTTTTTTGAGATCCCGTGCTGTGCCCCGCAACTTCCCAGTCCTGGTTGGGAAAGCCTCTTTGCTCGGCGTGCCCCCCTGGATTCTAGCGGCGCTCTCCCTGGCCGCGTTTGCCGTCTTAGAAAGCCTGGTCCCCAGCTCGAGACGTCCTTTCATCCCGAGAGAGGCGCAGGAGCACTGCAGAGATGCCTCAACAGCCACACTTAGATGAGTGGCAGTGGTGCTAAGAGAGGGAACAAACTAAAGAGCAACACCAAACTTAAGGACAAGGACAAAGCTCCTCCTGGAAGCAATATCAGCAGCAGCAGCAGGACCCGCCAAGAGGTTCGTGGCACAAGAAAGCAGCTGGGAAAACCCGGGAGGGCAGGGACAGTGGCCACCAGAGACTCTACCAGCATTAACTCCGCGCCTATACTTGCTAAAATGTTTCAAGGGGCTAAAGGGCAGGCCAAAGCGCAGAACAATAGCTCCTGCACCGGTACTAACATTGCCAATAGTAAATCCACTCCAACTGCCCCCCTAGAGAACGCCCCCCTGGACCTCTAACTTTCACTCAAACCCCCGTGCCTACACAGCCCAGAACCATGAGACTGCACATGAGACTGCCCCCACAGGTGAACTCTTGGGAGCCTTACCGGAAATTAGCATCACAGTCGCACCAGAGGCGGCAGCTAGAGTTGAGGATCCCACCGCCCTAGCCAAAATTGACCATGTAAACCAGCCAGACTCACTTGCCACATACAATGGCGGCTGTTCTGGTGCACAAGGGCCAGCAAACCCTGGGGCGTCCTCAAACGTACCTAAGCCTGGTATTATCAACTATATTCAGGGTTTGGAAGCGGTTGCTGGCGCACAAGCACCATGGACTCCAGACACAGGGCTCGAGAACTTCTATTCTGTTTCTGACGGCACTGAGACATCTTCAGAGGAGGAAGGGGGCCTTGACTCTAGCGAAGGCAATAGTGAAGATTTAGCCAAAGACAATGGCAAGGGCACGGGCACGGTACAATGTTCTAAGAAGGCGAAAAACTGAGGCAAAAGACGGAGCCAACTGAAATGGGACTATTCAGACTCACAGATGTCCTACGCCTTGGATGAAGATGACGACACGCATCTAGCTAACTGGGACAAGAAATGGCTTGCCAACTATTACTGAACCCTCTGAGCCCTCATTGGCATCAATCCCAGCCTCAATCAAAGAGTTTCAAGAAGAGGTGGATAACCGCGCGGCAAAGGGCACTGCCAGAAAAGTGCAAGGAGGCCTTAGACGGCTAAACAAAACATGCACGGACATCAGCGATCGTGACTCCATGATTAAAGGGAGCACGGAATGTTTAGAAACGGAAGTCACCGTGGTAAAAAACAGAGTGAAGCCAACACTGCTTGCTTGGTTGACGTCATGGCAGAACTTGAGGAGCAAGAAAATCGCCAGCCCCGGAACAACCTACGCCTGCTTGGCATCCCGGAGGGCAAAGAGGGGGAGGACCCCAGAAGGTTCATCGTCAAGCTCCTACAAGACTCTTTCCCGGAACATTCGAACTGGGACTGGGACTGAGAAGTGCAAAGGGCCCACCGCTTTCCCTTCACATCAGAAGACAACGTGACGGCAACAGAAGCACAGAAAGCGAGCACCCAAGAGTGTTCCTAGTTTACTTTGGAAACTTTTTTCTGAGACAGCTCATTTATGACCAAGCCTGTCCTAACTCTAAAAAAGAGGCTAATGGCATTAGCTTTTTCGCAAAACCTGACTTCTGTCACCAGACTGTTGAGCGAAGATGGCGTTTAAGGCAGCTGATCTCACCATTTCAGCAGCTGGGAGCAGAAGCTTACCTTATGAATCCTGCCAGGTTCAAAGTCATTTTTAATGGAGGCTCCAAGATATTTCTGTCAGAAATCAAAGCTCGGGAGTACCTAGAAGAGATTAAATCTAAACAGGGGCCAGATAAGGATACCCAAAGGGGTAAAGGAGCACGAACACAGACTCAAACTTCTTTCTGCTCTGCTAAAACTGTAATGCTTGGTATTTGGTATTTGGTGTTAATGCTTTATCTATGCTTCCACACTTGTTTTTTTCTGCACTTGTAATCACTCTAGGGCCTCCCGCGTCGGTTAAAACTCAGCTCACTATAAGCTAGCTTAGTTCTTTGTAAGATTCAAACCTTAGAAATGCAGGGGTAACCTAGCCGCACTAGACTTTAAACTTACTTTGGTGTGGTGGGCTGCTGAACTTCACTTATGACAACCATCATTCAGGTAATACCTGTTTGCTCTGAAAAAAGGGGTGGGGTGGGGTGGGGGGGACCCAGGGGGGGCGCTCGAAGGGAGGATAGCAGGTATCAGGGACACTTTTACTCGTACAGTCATTTACTTACTCATACACATACAAAAAAGGCAGAGTGTGCATCAGTTTAAAGAGAAGGGAGAGGAAGAAGGGGAAGGGAGATCAACTGACGCATGAGACTTTCAGACATGTTTTTCGCTTAAAATATATCAATGGCTAAAAAAGGAGTTCTTAGGTTTTTTTCGGCTAATATTTGTGGGCTGAACGACGATGGGAAAAGACAAAAAGTAGCACAAGGATTACGGTCACTAGGGGGGGAGATTATATGTCTCCAAGAAACTCATTTGAAAGGCTCACAGAAACACCTCTTGAATACACTAGGGTATAAAATCATAGGAGCCACTACACAAGGAGCAAGGACAAACGGGGTAGCAATCCTGGCGGAAAGAAGATTGCCTATTAAAAATCCAAAAGTTTAATCTGACGCACTTGGCAGATGGGTGATCACAGAATGTTACATGCCCACAGGCCCCCCTTCACTATATGTTCCATCTATGGCAGCAACGTAGATGACCCTAGTATCATCAACCAGATCTCCGGGGAGCTAGCCCACTGGCTCATCCCTATAATCTTGTGTGGGTATCTTAACATTAACTTGCCACATGATCAAGAAATAGGGAGTAAATGGAACTACAAAAGTAGAAAACCCCTGGTTTATAGCGCACTAACCAACTTAGCACAGGCACACGGGTTCTGCGACGTATGGGCCAAACTCAACTCTACACAGACCGGGTACACATGTTACTCATTCCCACACCGAACGTTTGCCAGGTTAGATTATTTCGTGTTTTCGTCTTCCCTAGTAGACAAATGTGCAATTGGTTTAGCTCCACGCTTCATGTCAGACCATAATCCGGTCATCCTGACCATTGAGGGGGGCTTGAGAACTGGACAGATACCCCCAGGTGGAGCTTTGAGAAAGCGCTTTTACAGGACGCTAACTACCGGATCCATATGCAAACTTGGATTCAGGAATTTCTTGAGATAAACCTTGGGTCAGCCTCTGACATGGTAGTATGGGACACACTAAAAGCTGGTATTCGGGGGGAGACACTGAGATTTTCAATCAGGAAAAACAAAATAGAAAAACAGCTAATAATTAATCTGCAAGCGAAACTAACAAACACAGAAACCATGTTAATACAAAGGGTTCAAAGTGGAATGGAGACGGAGAATATTCAAGCTGAAGTAGCACTTATCAAGGCTGAAATAGGCGCAGTTTTCGTAGAAAAAACAGCAGCCAAATAGGCGGCTGCACGCAAAACACTATATGAGTGTAGCGACAGTATTGGCCACCTCCTCGCAGTCAGAACTAGGCCAGAAACTAGTGACCCCAACAAAATTCAAGAGGGCTTTCAAGACTTCTACGCAGCGCTCTACTTGGGAGTACATAATCAGCTAGCTGACCAGGTAGTGCTCGAAATAACTAGCTACTTGCAAGATATAGAACACAGGCAGCTCGATCCAGGCGACTGCGCTCAGCTGGAGACTACTCCAACGTGGGATGATATTTTAGTGGCCCTAACCAGTCTACCTGATGGCAAAGCGGCTGGTATGGATGGTATCCCTGTCGAGTTCTATAAAGTCTTTGCACCCCAAATTAAACACATTTTTCTTAACTTGATCACCGCAATATTCAGCGGAGGACCACCCCCCGTGTCCTGGTCTAGGGCAAAAATATCCATATTCCCTAAGAAAGATAAATCACCGACAGAGCTGGGATCATACAGGCCTATCACCCTAATAAACTGTGACTCTAAGGTTTACTCCTAACTACTGGCAATCAGATTATCTTCAGTAATAGAATCCCTGGTTTTAGAATGGCAACATGGATTTATTCCAAAGAAGGGTACTACTGAGCATATACGGAGGGCTATCACTCTGCTTGATGCCGCACAGGTGTCAGGAGACCCGATGTCCTTGATTTTGCTAGATGCCGAGAAGGCCTTCGATCGGGTCCCCTGGTAGTTCCTGTGGAGTATCATGAAGAGAATGGGCTTTGGTCTGAAATGTGCACAGGCAGTTCAAGCTTTATATCACCACCCAACAGCCTGCGTAGTGATAAACCGGAGGCTCACTAAGAACTTTAGCATATCACGTGGTACCAGGCAAGGTTGCCCCTGCTCCCCCTTACTTTTTGCTATCTATATAAACCCCCTAATTAGGAAAATTGAAAAAAATCAGGTAATTTTAGCAATGAGAACACAGGGATTAAACACCAAGATGTTGGCATATGCAGATGATCTGGCCATTACTACTCCCGACACTGAAAACGCCATAATAGCACTAGAGTCAGAAGCACAGCTGTTTGGAAAAATCTCAGGATACGCAGTAAACAGTATCAAAACTCAGACAATAACCAGTAGCAAAGTCCACTGGAATGACAGCAGGGTACTTTCAAAAGCTAAGTATCTGGGGGTGACAATAACGGCAAATCTTGATAACATAGTAACAGAGAACTTAAGCTCTTTGGCCTCTGAAACAAAAAAATCCCTTAAAACAATTGACAACCTTCATCTGACACTTGTGGGAAGATGTAACGTGATCAAGATGACGTATTTCCCAAAACTGCTCTATTACTTTCACTCTATTCCACTTGAATTTAACAAAGCACAGCTTTTAAAATTTCAGCAAATTTTCACGCAGTTCATTTGGGCCTACAAGCAGCCTAGATGGGCCCTTAGACAACTGACACTCCCTAAAGAACGGTGGGGATGGGCCCTGCCAAATATAGTACTTAACTACTGGGCATCAGTTTTGCAATATAGTACTGACCTAACTACGGTAACCCTTATACCTCTCCAACCGATTTGCCATCTCCATTCCTGTTACTATTGGGAGAAGAGGCCCACGGCTGTTTCTTCAGACAGATATCCTACGGATACTACAAACACGTCCGGTTTAAGACGCTGATGAACTCCTTTAAGGTATGTTGTAATATACGTAGGATATATGGTCTTGGAAGGTTTAATCACTACACGCTCCTCAGTCTAAACGGTGATGTGCCTGGCATTTTTGACCGAAGTTACTTAGCAGAGTGGTACAAATCTGGCATTTTAAAACTAGGGGATTTAATCGCAAATGGGAGAGTAAACACTTTTGCAAATTTACAAAGCAAATATGGTTTAAAACAACAAGACGCCTTTAAATACTCAGCAATTTATAACTTTCTTTCACGGAAGGTGGGGGGACTGGCCGGCTTCTCAGAGGTCAAATTTATCAACATGCTACAAACCCCTGTTGTGCCACAAATAGATCTATCTATGCAGCTTTAAACATTAACACGCCGGACGACCTCGCTAGAATAGCTGAGAAGTGGCAATCAAAGCTGGAGGTGCCACATAGCCTGTTTTTTAGATCGCTAGAACTCTCTCAGAATGATTTATTATCAGCTAAATTACAGGTGCAACATTTTAAAACTATCTTCTTTTTGTACTTAACTCCTGGCAGAATCACCAAGTGGGGCACAGGTGAGGGGACTACTTGTCCACGGTGCTCCGAGTTTGGTGCCGACTCTATTTACATGTTTGCCACCTGGCAAAAACTAGCCCCTATTCTGTCTAGAGTACAGGAATTCCTGAGAAAAGCTATCTCTCAGAACTTTATACTGACCCCCACAACAATCATGCTTGGGACGTGTGAAACACCTAGCCGGACTAAAGGAGGGGCACTGGTGTTTGTAGCCATGACTGTGTGGAGGATCTGTGTAGCTTCAGGATGGAAAGAAGTAGACCCCCCATCATTCTCTCAATGGCTAGCCAGGCTAATGGCGACGTATTATCTTGAAAAATCTCTATATGCCAAAAAAGGTCGCAGAGGGAAGAAAAAGGGTCTGGACATATGGGGACCCTTCACCACCTGGCTAGAGCGTTCTGAGTAACTCGCCTATCTAATTCCTTTTTTCCCTCATCTATCTTTTATCTCTCCAAATCTCTTTCTTTACTCCTTTTCTTTATTTTGTCTCAGTTTATTTTCTCTCTTGTTCTATTTGTCTCTTCTTCCTCATATCCTTATACTTTCTTAGATGCTTCTTGTAAAATACTTTTGATGTCCCTGACTAACTCTGTAAACTTGTTTTCGTTTTGTTTAAAAAGAGGTGGGGGCACCACAATGTTAAAACGCTGTATATTTTGCAATTTTGAAAAAGTAAAAAAATAAATTAAAAAAAATAGTAAATAATAGGAGGGTGTGATTTTCAACAGTGAATGATTATTTAAAAACCTAATAGTCTCTTTTTGTTCATTCTATTAAAGTTGGACTACATTTAGACGAGGAATCCTTTTTGTTAAGACACAGTTAAAACTATGATGATCCATTCTAGTTTTAGCGTCAACTAAAATGATGGGACAAGACATTAGTCATTGGTAAAAACTGCTAACTAAACCACTAATGGTACAATTTTATTTGTAAATAAATAAAAACCCTAAATAAGGTGATAAAAGCTTCAAGGTCACACAAAGCAGAGGACAATAAGTAAACAATGTGCAAAATGCCATATTCGCCGCTGTCAAGTAGTACAGTAAAGTAAACAGATCAGCAAAACAACATCGGGCTTTTCTCCCCATCATGAATTAACAGTTGTTGGCTTGCTGCACTCACGATTTATAAGTCTTTTTACTGCTCTTCTAACGTACATGGTGAACCGGATGTTAAGCACTGGATTGTCCGGATTCATGGATGCAAGAAGGCTTGTCGACAAGAGCGAACACCAAGTTTGTTCCATTCGCCCCTTAGCAGGTTCTTCCACTCATTGAGATGTGCAGGGCAAAGACATACCACGCGCTCAATTGTTTCCTTACTGCTTGAGCAGGGTTATTCCTAAACCAACTGTCACATATGTTGAATTTTATCTGCAATGATATGGTGTGTCCAGAGACTTAAACCCGAGATCCACCCAATTGGGGATTCTCCCTTTTTTATTGCCCTCTGTAGAGTCTTGTGGGCCCTAGGCCCTCGTGCTCGCAATCACGCTGACCCAGGACACAGTGGATGCATGGTGCAACTGGCCCAGAGCACGTGCGCTCGGCCACTTTTATTGGAGCTGTGTCACAACAGTGACATCAGTGGTGGGTGGGTGTTTGGTATAATTACATAGTTAGCACTAGAATGCTAACTGATTCTGGGTCCTTACACCCTCAAGAAAATTTTAGAAGTGCTCCGTTCGAAAACGTATTAATACATTTCAGTTGTTACTTGTAAAATTTGACCAGCATTTTCCCCACCGATACTGACTGTTTTTCATATTTAAAAAGCAGTAAATCATAATTCTAAAAAAAAAAATATCCCCATACCGAACTTCTGCTCTTTCTTCCACATGCATATGCTGTGGAAATCTACAGTATGTATATTCTAATGTGACTGGCATAGTGTCTCCATGGAGAAGAATGAGAGGATTTGTGAGGACATTCAGTTTATATTTATTATTTGATATGCATATAAAGAAATTGTACATGTCAGTACTGACTGCTAACTTTAAAAACAACATGTCACAAACTTTCCAGATATGGATTTGAGTAGATGACGGCTTGGAGAGTAACTTGGTGGCACGGTAATGAATTTTATGTTATTTTGTCTGATGTGGCACGTCTTTAGTAGTCTTACATATTGGATGGCGTCCATAGAGTGAGAGACAAGTCCGTGCTTTTTGGGAAGCCATGACATGGCATCTCTAGATGGCAAAGGTACCATTTAGTAGGAAGCCATTAATCACTATTGACAAACTATTACCACATGCCAAGGGAAGCGTTCACACTTTCAGAAATCACATAAAATCTGATGTGAGGACATGGCTCCTCACATCCACTCATTGGTCCATTAGTCCTGCATGGCAACATGTCTGGGTTATAGACAGATCAACTCCCAAGCACTTTCAGTGGTATTGCAAGGACCTCCTTAGGTTTTTAAGACAAACTTTGAGCATCAGGGCTCAAATCCATACAACCAAAAACAACTGCTATAGCCTCCCATTTACCCATCACATCAGGCCACACTCATATGATTCAGTCAGGTGGGAATCAACTATCTGATGGCTCTTTGGTGCATGGCCACGCTGAGCAGCGGAATGACCGCACACTAGAGCGGCTCCGCCGGCCGAGCTTTTCAAATCCGCCATAAAAACCGTACAAGACATACTGACCTCATCTGCACTGTGCCGCGGACATCACCTCTTCAGCCCGGAACATCGTGAGAGGCAATTAGAGGGCAAGCTCCTCCTGGATAACGGACGGCTGCGCAGTGCCACGAGGAGGCCTTCTTGCCAGCGGATCGGGTGAAGCCGGGGCCTCTGGTTGGAGCGCGATTGGCGGCGTGGCGTACCCTGGTACCTTGTGGCCGGCGAGAGAAGGAGGGGGAACCCATCAACGGCCCCCCCACAGGGCTGCTGCTAGGCGGTGACTGGGCTTGTTGGGCCCTGGCGCTGGCGAGCGGTTGACCTGCGCCGGAGCCAGACGAACTGGGAGGCGAAGTGGACGTCGGCGGGCGGATGGGGCCCGCGGCGGGGTGAGTCACAGTCTCCGCCGGCCCGGGGAGACGGTGTTGCATGATTGTCGGTGGCAGGGGGCGCTGGTTGTCGTGCATTCCGCTGTTCACCTCGGGCACGCGGCTGGGTGCAGCGCCAGCCGTTCCCTTATTGTCAAAGGGAAGACTCATATGTCCGCCATTTTTCACCAGAGGTACGGAGACCTGAAGGCCTGCCTGACAGTGGCCCTATGCCCCGCTCCACTACCAGATACCCAGCACAGGTGATCCAGGATCACATAAGTATTGGTCAAAAGTGTAAAATTGGCAGATTGAGCAGGAAGCCCTGTTTGCTTATAGAGGGTGGTCGGTCCCGTTCAACTTGCGCAGCCATCTTTGACGGAGGGGGACATATTGGGAAAAAAACAAGTGAAACAGGGGCCTCCTATGAACAGCGGAATGGGGCGGACAATAATCAGTGGGCAGATTGTGGTGCAGGAGCTGCATTGCGCCAATAGTCCCCACGAGGCCAGAACATGGAGACGACCCTGGGATATTGACGTTGAGCACAACCAGTGAATTTCTTCGGAAGGTCATTGCATGGTCTCGCGATTCGCCGAGTTTCTGAGTGGAGGGGGGCAAGGGTAAACACTGTATGCATCAGTAACACCTTTAAACGAACGTAGATCATCACTTTGAGGAAGCCCAAGACGCGTCAACCAAAAATAAATTTTGACAAGAAATCCAATAAGTCGGCTGACAGCGATGCAAGTCAACAAGAACTACCTGGAGGCAGCAAAACGGGTCAACCGCCTGCAGACGATATACGGGAAATGTTCAAAGACCTAAAGACTAGTTTTCAAGGTAAAGACTCCAAGATGGACTCACTAGCAGAAAGGATGTACAGAATAACGCATCGCGTCGAGAAATAAGAAGGTCACATGGCCGTATTAGAGACAAGGAATACGGAAACGGAGGAAGGGCAAATGGACATGGACAAGAATCTGCTCGGGATGGATGGCATGTTGCAATTGATCAAGCAGAAGAACGAGGACTTGGAAGCTAGGTATAGGAGGAACAACATACGCATTATGGGGATAGCAGAATCAACAGATATTCAAAACATGGAAAAGTACATAGAAGAAATTAGAGAAATTTTCGGACCGGAGCTATCCGTTATGTTCCTAATAGATAGAGCTCATCGCACACTGGGTCCCAGACCAAAGCCAGGAGCGCCAGCAAGACCAATAATAGCAAGGGTCCTGAACTACAGAGACAGGGACACAATTCTTTGGCTTGCACGTGAGAAAGGGGAAGTTCAGTATAAAGGAAATAACATAGCACTATACCCAGACTTCACACTACAGGTCCAGGCGGCTCGTAGGGAATTCATCCCTGCGAAGAAGATTTTTCAACAAATTGGAACGAGATACGCCTTGATGTATCCTGCTAAACTTAGAGTTCAAAGTCACGGCAAGCCCACCTTTTTTACGGGCACTAAGGCCGCCCTTGCATATGCTAAACAGATGGTGGCTCACTGGTTAGAGGAGGCAGACCTGGAAGACAGAGGTCAGCCCGGGACCAGGGTTCAATTCCCGGCTCGGTGGGGTCTTGAGTCCTAAAATGTCCATGGACTCGACAATTCTCGCTCCGGTGCCTACTCGACTCACAGGTTCACACTCTGCGACTAGTCTGGGCAATAGCTTGCTTAATCTCCACAATGACCCCTCGCGGCGGGATGCCTGGCTTTCACCTTGCGGATACCCTGCCGGGGTATCTCACAGGGGAATACCAGGACGGGTTCCATAAGCAAGCGCCTTGATGCCTTCGGGTGATACGTGCGCTATATAAATCGCAATACATTTACATTTACATGGCGAAGGATCACAAACAACTGGGTGTATCAGATGCTCAAGACGGAAGTCCTCATCCTCGGACAATCCCCATCTGCCTGGGATAACTCTTGGTGGCCCTCGGCGCTGGTAACCGCACCGACACCCACGGACCATGCACGCAACCTGGGTTTTATCTTGGACTCCTCTCTCACGATGACCAAACAAGTCAACGCCGTCTCATCCTCATGCTTCAACACCCTGAGAATGCTTCGAAAGATCTTCCAGTGGATCCCCACAGAAACCAGAAGAACAGTCACCCAGGCCCTCATCATCAGCGGACTGGACTACGGGAACGCCCTATACGCAGGAACCACGCCAAACTTCAGACTAGGCTCCAGCGCATACAATACGCCGCCGCACGACTCATCCTCGACATCCCTCGCCACAGCCACATAACCACCCACCTGAGATACCTCCACTGGCTCCCCGTCAACAAAAGGATCACGTTCAGACTGCTCACCCACGCACACAAAGCGCTCCACAACATGGGCCCCGACTACCTCAACAGCCGACTCTCGTTCTACACCCCCACCCACCAGCTTCGCTCCACCAGCCTCGCCCAAGCCATCGTCCAACGAATTCGCAGAACCACCTCCGGAGGAAGATCATTCTCCTACCTGGCATCGAAGACCTGGAACTCCCACCCCACTCACCTACGACTGACCCAGGACCATCTCAGCTTCAGGAAGCACCTCAAGACCTGGCTCTTCGAGCAGTAGCAGCACCCCCCCTAGCGCCTTGAGACCCTCACGGGTGAGTAGTGCGCTCTACAAATGCTTTGATTGATTGATTGAAAAAAGGCACGGTTGGAAAGAGCCATGAGTGACAATGACTAAAGGACTTGATCATAATCACTGGATAAGCAATTAAGTGTTTCATAGCCGAAGAGGAACTGAGTTAGTGTATTTTGAGTTACAGAATGCAACTGGTTTTTATGTAAAGACTGGGTTCCTACCTATGCACTGTTGGGCATACATATTCGCTTGCTGGTTCTGTGTGGAGGCAGCCGCTGTTCACCTGGTCTGGGGCGGTGTTTCATAGTCTCGGCCACCCTACCAAACAGGGTGGGGGTGCCTTACCAGTGTCCTCATGTTACCTCATGGGATAATTCCCTTCAGCTTGATGCTATGGGTTGACTGTTTTCTGCTTTTGAGGCATAGGGAGAGGTATTCACAACCTAATTGGGGGGGGTTGGTGTGGGTAGGGAGAGGGAGGGGATATTGTTCTGGTTCTATTACCTGCCCTTTCCTGTGTTCAATCGTAAGAATTGTCCCTGTCTGGATCACAAGTGCTTTGGCCATAGCCGGGCCAGCGACGGGTTGCCGCCAAAGCATTTGCCACCAAAACTCAATCTATTGCATTGCTGCTGGCCACTGGGAAGGGACAAAGCCTTTATTTATATTACTGTGTTCCACTACAATTGTGAAGGTTATCAAATGTCTCTCTTGGAATGTCAGGGGCCTCAATGACCGCAGGAAGGTACGACTGATCCACTCTTACTTGATTCATCATGAAGTAGATATATGTTTATTGCAAGAGACACACTTGAGTGCTACGTGCACGAACATGCTACGGCATAATAGATGGGGAGAAGTGGTGGAAGCAACTTACTCGAATTACTCTAGGGGCGTAGCCATTTTATTACGCAGAGGGTTACATTGGAAGACGCATTCCTCATTACTAGACCAGGAAGGTAGATACATCATACTTCAGGGAACACTTTGTAACACTCCAGTTGTAATAGTTAACATATATGGTCTGAATGTGGATAGCCCATCATTTTTCCAACATGTCTGGCTGAAGATCCAGACACTTAGACAGGTGGCGATATTATGGGGAGGAGATATTAATGTGGTTATGTCACCTACAGCTGACAGACAGAGGGCATCCACTGACCATCACCCTAGGGCGACTGCAATGCTGCTGGACATTGTAGAGGATTTACGATTGGTGGACTCGTGGAGAACCTTACACCCATTGGCTAGAGAAGGCACATGAGTGACTACACATAGGAATGCTTGGTCAAGACTAGATTACTGGTTGACATCAAGGGACCTGCACTCACTGGTCGTTGGGGCTTCACACCTTCCACGCTCGTTCTCAGACCATGCACCTACCCAGATCACTTTGCAAATTCCGCTGGAATACGTCCCATTATTTAGCTGGAGATTCCCGTCAAAGGCACTACTAGATCAGGTTTTCCGTGAAGAACTTAGGGAGAAACTAACTGAATACTTTGAGATAAATGAAAGTTCTGTGAAATCCCCTGGGACTTTGTGGGAGGCATTGAAGGTGGTCACTGTATGACATTAAAGACAGGCGTTCTGAGAGCTATACGAGATGCACTACATACCTTGGAGCGAGATATTAAAGCACTAGAAAGGGAAAACCAAGAGCACCCATCCACTACCACTCTGGCCACAATTCGAGCAAAGCTGACTGAATTTCAAGAGGCGGCAGAGAGGGAAACAGCCTATTTACACAAATACGCTCAGGCCCGGCGATATGGCGAGGGGGACCAGACTGGGAAGATCCTAGCTAATCTGCTACGCGCTCCGAGGGAAGCGGAGTACATAACTGAGCTACATACGGGCGCGGGAGAGGTGTTTAGAACACCACAGGGCAGTCTTCAGACCATGACCAACTTCTATCAATCACTCTACGGCTCTCACACTAACCCATCACACTCAGATATCTCTGACTATTTGTATACCATCGCTCTGGCCTGGTTTAATAACGGTGCTAGGGAATACATGGAACTTCCCTTCACGGTTGGGGATGTGAAACAGATAATATCTGGTATGCCAGCTGACAAATCTCCAGGGGTAAACGGGCTCACGACAGCGTTCTACAAGGAGTATGTCGATATTGTGGCCACCCGACTACTCCAGGTATACTTAGAGGCGATGGAAACAGGCATGCTTTCCTCACCCATAGAGAGGCTACGATAATCACGCTTTTGAAACCTGATAAAGACTCTACTAGGTCAGATTCATATCGCCCACTATCTTTGATCAATCTGGACGCCAAGATCTATGCTCAACTCTTAGCTAATAGACTACAGCCTATGCTTCCACAAATTGCATTACTCGATCAATTCAGATTTATATTGGGTAGATCTATGGCACACAATCTTAGAGTGATATTTGGGCTACTCCATTCCCTAGACCCACAGGTTCAGGCGGTGGCAGCGCTTGTGGACGCAACAAAGCATTTGATTCCCTCTAGTGGCAGTTCCTCTTTGCTCTGCTCTCCAGGATGGGTTTCAGTCCACTTTTCATTCAACAGATTCAATCAATATACACTGACCCAATGGCAAGGGTGAAGGTAAATGGTCAGATATCGGATTCCTTCAGTATAACAAGGGGCACGAGGCAGGGTTGCTCTCTGTCGCCATTGTTATTTGCAATAGCCACCAAGCTGCTAACGGCAAGACTCCGGCAACACCATACGCAGTGTAGCATTGGATTTACATCAAGAGGGCTGGTGATATCCATTTATGTGATCAACCCCAAAGAAAATTTAGACATTGTTATGAGAAAGCGAATCCATTATGGAGGGTTGACAGGCATACAGATTACCTGGGCTAAATCAGTGTTGATGCCACTTAATGATAATACTGAGAGACTGAGTTTCCTATCCAGTGGACGGACGTGGAACTAAATATCTAGGCATATGGATTAGTAGATCCATACAGGAAATATGGCTAGCCAATTATGGGAAGGTGATAGATTAGATGGAAGGTAAGATACAAAGGTGGAAGCAGTTACCGCTCTCCCTAACGGGGCGTATTGCTATTGCAAAAATGGTCATCCTGCCCAAGTTGTTGTATTTATTTGTAAATATTCCTATGCCACTAAATACACATTTCTTTAATAGATCCGTATGGAAATCCTCGAATTGGTGTGGGCTGGCAGACAACCCAGAGTTTCCTGGAAACTACTGACTCTTCCATTGTCCCAGGGAGGCCTGGGGGTGATTTTGAACTATATGCCTACAGTGCACAAGCACAGTATCTGCATTACTAGCAACATCCAACTCCTAACCAGCCACATGTGGCTGTAGAAATTGACATCACTGCGCCCACTCCACTAAACACAGCAGTTTACCACCCATATAAACGCTTCCACTCTGACATAAACACGGTTGAAACGACGCGATGGGCGTGGAGAAATATAGCAAAGAGGGCGGGTCACAAATAGCTATATGCACCATCTATGCCACTGAGAGGTAATCCGCTACTTGGTCCGCTAACTGACAAAGCTGTGCTGAACGCGCCAGGTGACGCGGCCTAACGGTGGGCAGGGACTTGTACCTCGATGACGAGTTCATGACGCTTCAAAAGATGTGTGGAACAGATGCACCCTCAGCTTCAGACATGATGTTATACTTCCAACTAAGGGCAGCCTGCAGGGCAAGATACACTGATTTCCCATGTGCTCCGGCCCCCCCGAGTGGCGCTGGAAAATATTTTGTCTAATAACTCCCCTAAGAAACTGATTACACGAATATATACTTTAACACAAGAGTCATCCCCCATCATTCACAGCACGTTAAGAGCAGAGTGGGAAAGAGAAGCTAATATTACGATCACAGACAAACAGTAGCTTTTCTGCTGTTCTCAATTGGAAAATCTATCGCCAAACTATAGGCTACGACTTATACACTTTAATTACTTACACAGAACCTGTCGTACACCTATACAGTTATGTTGCATGGGCTTACAGCAGGATGCGAACTGTTGGAGGTGTGGAGAGCAAGAGGCTTAGTTCTTACATTTAGCATGGCTTTGCAGTCCGATAGCTACTGGTCGGACATACCTAGACATATTGAGACCATTATAGGCACACAATTGCAGGATAGTCCTCTTGTGGCGCTCCTGGGCTTTGTCCTGGATGTACCCAGAGCCTCCCGTAGATTGACATCCATGTTGTTACTACTTGTCAAACGTTAGGTAGCATTGCATTGGAAAAAGTCACATCCCTCCTCTACTGTGGCTGGTTGGATAAATTCAGTCATATATTGGAAGGATCAACTGTCGACTTATCAGGAGTTAATGCCTAGCAGGTCTAGGCCCTAGGATGTGTGGGAACCTTTCATGTCCTGGTTAGGGCAGGGGGGCTCTGATCTCCATGTGGACTGGCACGGTGTGAGCTGCTCTGGGGGCAGCTAAGTGGGTCTAGTGCTTATAGTGTGAAGCGTGTTTTAGCCTAATGGCTGTTTCCCTATGTTTCTGGCGGGGTGTGGTCACTTTTCTGAGAAAAGATGGTACAAGTGGCGGGTATCCTATGGTGGATGATATCAAGCCTGATCTAGGACAACCGCACTAGCGACTTGGCAGGGAGGGACGGGGGCTGTTCATAAGTTTATACATTATATTTTAATATTGTTACTGACACTGTGCATCATTTCAATAGCCCACAAGTTGAATAAAATGTGCATAAGTGATCCTAATTTGCTGCCGGGCCACCGGGATGTTGGCTAAAAGGCTGTGTTATCTTAGTTACAATCAGTTTATTACATGCTGCCGGCCCTAGGGGTTTGTAGGCGCACAGCTGTGTTGCGTGTGTGGTGAAAGAAAGGTTTTTGGAACTTAAAAAAAAAAAAATATCTGATGGCTCTGTAAAAAAAAAAACAACATGGAGGTTAAACTGGATTCCGAAGCCCACTTGAAGCTGTCCATTCTAAATCTTGGATGATCTCAATCAGATAATACTAAACATGCGGTCATTAACCAAATCTGAACAGCTAGACCCTCTAGTTAACACAATATTTTATCGATGATGTGCACTAGACTCAAGTGGAATATTTTATTGATGATGTGCACTAGACTCAAGTGGAGTGTCACTCAACACTTGAGTATATTGGAGCAACTCCTTGTCCCCTGTCTAAGGAGTTGCTCCAATATACTCAAGATAAAATATTGTGTTAAAAATTACCATTAGTATATCTGTTGAGTGCACTCTTTTCTTCTTTCTCTTCTTTTTTCTTAAAATATTGCTTGTTAAATAACATTGAGCTTTATTTACAGAGTAACTCCGGTTATGTTTTATGTCTTTATACTGACACATCCGTTATAGTTTGGATGTGGCAGATTGTGTATGAATGGATGGATGTGATTTGAATGACTGTGATATGGTTGAGCCGTGTAAATGTGTAGATATTATTTTTGAAAGTGTTGTGTTCCTTTGATCTAATATATGTAATTTTTCATGAATTTACGTAGTAAAACTTTTTTATACTTAAAATGATTAAAGAGCTATTAAATAGCAAATCTCCGGTTGAAATTAGTTTTTCTTCTGTTTGAGTTTAATTTAATTTTTTTGTCTGAACAAATTGTATCAGTGTAGGCAATTTCCCTTGTTATATTAGACCTAGGTAATAGGACAAGGCTGTGGACAATGCTCTTGGATCTGGGTTTGGATCGGGCCCTTGTGGATTTTCTGGCTGAACTCTACAGAGACCTGAAGGGGTCAATACGCATGCCACAGGAGGGGAAGTGTACTGCTGACTTTAAGTCGGGTAGAGGTGTACGTCAGGGGTGCATTTTGGCCCCAATGTTATTTTCTATCTATATTAATTCATTAGGAAACACCTTGGCTACAGCTACCACTGATGTCCCATATATGGGGGGGGGGGTCCCATTGCCTGTTTTACTGTATGCTGATGATACAGTTCTGATCTCAAGGACCCCCATCGGCCTGCAACATCTTCTTAACTCCTTTGGGGCTTTTATGCACAAAATAGATCTTGTGGTAAATATGGAGAAATCCCATGTTATGTCCCTGGGGAAGGGGAAAAACAGCACAAAAACACTTACCTGTAATGGTGTTGTACTAACAAAAGTTAAAGTCTTCACCTACCTTGGAGTGGTGTTTGATGACACGGGCTCCTGGGTACCCTAATTTACCAACAAAGTGGCTGCCGTAAGAAGATCGTCGGTAGGAATTTTGGGGTTTGCAAAAAGATTGGGCAGAAAACCAGCAGAGGTCATACTGGCTATATACAGATCTAAAACTATAGCCATAGCTAGGTATGGAGCAACGATATGGGGTTATAAAGATTCTGCCCAAATCCAGAGAGAGGAAAACAAATTCTGCGTTCACTTCATTCAACATCATCCTTTCCAGTACATATGGAACTGGGGTTGGGCTACCTTGAGGATTCCCTCAACATGGCACCACTCTTGTTTTGGATTAAAATATGGCTGAACCCTAACCTTACACTAAACCATAAGATCATTAAGGACTGTATGGGGCGTGATAGAGCAAAGGATATTCAATGTCTGTCATACATAAAAACATTAGCAAAGCAACTAGGTCGGCCTGAATTATATAATAACCCCGAAAATCTATGTAAGGAAGATATTACATGGGTAAAGAAACATTTTGTGGGTGACAGAGTATTAGAGCCTGAAGCTCGAGAAATTGTTAAGCCAACAGTAAGGGTACATTATTCCCTGATTATAACAATGTCTATACAAGCTTATTTGACTATTGTCACAAGACCATACCATCGGTGGCTTTTAACAAAATTCCGTTTCAATCGGGCACATTTTTTGCTGGGCAAATATGAGAAGTGGTGTAGACCAACGGAAAATGAACCTTGTAAATGTGATAGTTTCTCTGATCAAGATCTTACAGATTTTTTGTTTTTTTGCCCTTACTTAATGGAAGGTCGTAAAAAGTATATTGTACCACTGCTAAGGGATAAGGGGTTTACACAGGTAAAACCTGAACTGCTATTTCTACAGCTTATGGAGACCCCAGTAGTGATGTTTGGAGTTGCGAACTTTCTGATAGCTTCTATCCGTGTTAGGCAGAATAGAGTAAGGGACACTAGTATCGCATAATGTTTAATTGCCACAGTCTTCAACTTTACTATGTACATAATGAATTAATAACGCAATAATATTTGATATGAGATAATGTATATTTATGTAACATTTTTCCATACAATCATTATATAGCCCGTTGATTTTATATTCATGTATTGTATTGTTTTTATCAAACCTTTTTAACTATTTTATAAAAACTTGAAAATTTCTATGTATAGGTATAGTATACGTTTATGATTTTAAATAATCGAATAAAGTGACTTTGACTCTGACTCTGACTTTACTTGCTTCCTCAAACTTAATATATGCTTCTAGAGTTAGATTATGTCACGCATTATGTTTTGCATGATGAATTATGATGTTTTGTATCCTCTGAGTCACAGCATTAATTGACCACATTATCTATGTATTTATTAAGCACCTTCTCTCAAACACTTTTATAGATGCCAGATTTTCGGTGTCGATGTTGAGGAATTTGTTTTATTTTGGAAACAGTTATGTTGATTTATTAGATTCTCCTTTACATTTGAATTCAGAAATCTTTTTTTCTCTGCTGTATCGAACTTTCCTGTCTTTTTTATTTTTTATAACTCTTTTTATTTGCAAAAACAAACTCGTTGGCCATAACACATATATATCCACAGTTATTACAGTGTTGCATCCACAGATTTCTATACAAAACATACCTCTCTAGATATCATATTACACAAGATGTTAGCAGTACATAAGTCATTATGGCGTCAAAGGTTCGTCAAGGGAAGGGAGCACAGGAGATTGACACAGGTTTCCACGGTATTCATTCCATTTTGACCAAACTGCCACACCACTGAGCCACATATACTGTCTTCTCTTGCAGCATACACCAGTCCATGTTTTTCTTCCATTCACTGAGAGCTGGAGGTGTTCCCGCTCCCCATAGGCGTGCTATATTGCGTTTTGCGATTACCTGTCCGAGCATCGACCAAATTTTGCCTTTTGCTGACAAATCTGTGGGCTCCCAGATATTCAAGAGGCACCTTTAGTTTCGGGACGCAAGTCAACTCCCCAGACCGTACACATACAGTCATGCACCCACTTCCAGTAGGCTTGTATTATAGGGCACTCCCATATTATGTGAAGAAACGTCCCCACCTCCCCACACTGTATCCTACAGAGCCCGTCCTCACTCCTCCCCATCAATACTAGTCGTGCACCTGAGATATAAACTCTGTGCAATATTTTTAGTTGTATCAGCCTCAATTTTGCCAATATCACTACTTCTTTGGGGGAGGAAAGTGCCTCTCTCCATTCCTCATCAGCAATCTCAAGACTATCAGCCTCCCATTTTCTCCTAAGTGCCACCAAGTGGTCAGGGGTGTGGTGTATAAGTTTTTTGCATGTGAGGGAGATAGCCTTTTCTGGTAAATGGCCATCAAGCAGTTTGTAATCCAGGGGGAGGACTCCAGGAGTTTCGTTCCAGGTGGAATGTTAGACTGGAGTGAGTGCCTGATCTTTATGTATCAAAAGTACTCCGTTTGATCTAAGTCGTATGTTTGCTGTAGTGTGGCAAATGTCACCATCCCACTGGGCCCCCATAAGTCTTTTATACGGGAGATCCCTATCAGGTCCCAGTTACGAAACCCTTTCGTATGACCCAACGTACCCAGTCTTCCGGAGACCCAGAGCGGGGTAGCCAATGTGAGTTTGTCAGCACATCCCAGTTTGCAGCTCACAATATGCCAGAGTTGGACCGAGTGTCTTGTAGGACCTGTGAGGAGGTACTTGTTAGGTTTGGATTAGAGCGCAGCCTCAAAGTTTTCCCCCGGAAGGAGCCACCTGTCCATCCCAGGGATCATCTCCACCACTGTATATGCGCTGGTTTATGGCCGAGAGGTGTGCTGCCCAGTAATATTTTCGGATGTCTGAAAGTGCTATACCTCCATCATACCACCCCAGTGTAAGTTTCTGGAGCCATATGCGTGGCGTTCCAGCCCACACTAGGTCCCTTTGAGTGGCCTCAATATCTGCAAAGTACTTTTGTGGTACTAAATCTGGGTAGTTTTGAAGAGCATATAAAAAATGGGGTAGTGCCATCATCTTGAATAGAGCTGCCTGACCCAGCAGGGGCAGCGGGAGCCTCTTCCAAATGGCGGTGTCCCTTTTGAACCTTTGCAGAGGTGGTAGGAGATTCCTCTCGTTACGCGTAGCCACATTCACGGAGATAAAGATTCCAAGGTACTTGAACTCTTCCGTGCCCATCTTGATCGGGCAGTCTCACGGAATTAAAGGGGGGTGACGTATAGGATGACCTATGACCCTGCTCGCAGGCAGGTCACTCCCCACGCTGCTGCACAGCTCTGCCTGCATTATTTTTGCCTAATGTATTTTTCCCCTGTGCCTAACTTGCTTTCTTGCCCAGACTTGTTTTTATTCCCCTGTGCCTGTACTTGCTTTCTTGCCCAGACTTGCTTTTATTCCCCTCTGCCTATACTTGCTTTCTTGCCCAGACTTGTTTTTATTCCCCTGTGCCTGTGCTTGTTTTCTTGCCTAAACTTGTTTTTCCTTCCTGTGCCCAGTTCTCCTGCGGCCACAACCGTTTCTCCCGCCGCTGTGTCCCTGCGGCCCCGCCCCCCTGCAATCCCATTTGCCGCTCTGCTCCCGCCTTCCAGCTGCTCCTCCCTCCCACATCCCCTCAAATGGAGGCCGCGCAGCGGTCGCGCCCATCTGCGCCCGTCCGCGCCTGAACCGCGCCCATCGCTAGGACCCCTGGACCCCGCGAACGCCACAACGCCCAACACCGCTACGATGCCAGAACCCTCCACACACTCAACACTGGACGATCACACACCTGCTTCCTGGCTGCCTCGAAGCTCACCCACGGAGCTTTCTTCTGCCGGAAACTGCAGCTTCAAGAGCATCCGCCCCACCATGCTGCCGACCAGGAAAAAACCCAACACCTCAGATGCATCCTTCTCATCACCCGCTCCACCCGCAAACACACCGTTGAACTCTGGGACTTACTCGACTCAACCGACCCAGACGTCGCCTTCCTGATGAAGACCTGGCTGAACCCCACCTCGGCACCCGACATAGCCATAGCTGTCCTGGAAGGCTTCAAGATCACCCACAGGGACCGCACCAATGGAGCAGGAGGAGGAATCGCCATCATCCACAGGAACACTCTCAGAGTCTCAACCAACACCGATGACACCCTCAGCACCGCCGAACACTTGCACTTCCAGATCCACACCGACCTCAACACCACCCTCAGAGGAACCTCATCACAGACCCCCCCGACCCCGACCATAGTTCAGCGACTCCATCGCCGACTTCGTCAGCACACACACCCTCGCCTCCATGGACTACATCCTCCTCTGGGACCTGAACTTCCACCTCAAGAACAACGACACCAACTCCACCATCCTGATCGACAACCTAGCCAACCTCTGACTCAGACAACTAATCACAACACCCACCCGCTCTGCTGGTCACAAGCTTGATCCCATCTTCTCCGCAAACCCCACGTCTCCTTCAACCACACTACCAAACTCCACTGGACCGACCATCGCTGCATCCACTTCACCTTCAAGAAACCCACCATGCACCACCGCACCCAACAGATGCCTCGCCGCTGCTGGAGCAAAATCTCCGAAGATCTGCTAACCACCACCCTCACCCAGAGCCCACCCGCTGACCCCACCGACCCCGACACCGTGCCCACAACTCAGACAGTGGATCAATGACTGCGCCAACACCCTCGCCCCGATCAAGAAACCCTCCAACAGTCACACCAGCGAGAAAGCCAGCTGGTTCACTGAAGACCTCTGGGCCTCCAAGCAAACCTGCCGAAAGCTGGAGAAAATCTGGCTCTTTGAACGAACACCGGACTGCCACGCAGACCACAAGAACGCCACTCCCAGGCACCATCACCTCATCAGATCTGCCAAAAGGTCCTCCTTCATTTACTGCCTAGACAACAACGCACACAACAGCAAAGAGCTCTTCAACATCGTGAAGGAACTCTCCAACCCCAGCTCCAACACCAACGACTTCCCACCCTCGCAAGACCTGTGCGACTCCCTGGCCACCTTCTTCCACAGCAAGATCGCAGACATCCACGACAGCTTCAACGCCACGACCGCCCTGACAACCATTGAGACCTCCGCCCCCACGGCCACCATCCGCACCAACTGTCTGCTCTCCTGGGCCAACATCAATGACGATGACACCATCAAGATCATGAACACCATCCACTCTGGATCTCCGTCACACCAATGCCCACACCGCATCTTCAACAAAGCCAGTACATCCATCGCACCCCATATCCGGAAAGTCATCAACACCTCCTTCGAGACAGCAACTTTCCCGGAGAGCTGGAAGCCCGCCGAGATCAACGCCTTACTCAAGAAACCCAAGGCGGACCCCAAGGACCTCAAGAACTACCGGCCCATCTCCCTGCTCCCATTCCTGGCAAAGGTCATCAAGAAGACTGTCAACGAACAACTGACCCGTTACCTCGAGGAGAACAACATCCTGGACCCTTCCCAGCCAGGGTTCCGCAGCAACCACATCACCGAGACTGCCCTCATCGCTGCCACAGATGACATCAAGTCCCTGCTAGACAACGGAGAAACGGCAGCCCCCATCCTCCTGGGCCTGTCAGCCGCCTTCAACATGGTCTGGCACCACACACTATGAACACGCCTCCAGAACGCTGAGATCAAAGAGAAGGCCCTGGACTGGACCACCTCCTTCCTCTCTGGCACAACAGAGAACGTCCGCCTTCCCCCTTCCCGCTCCGAAGCCACCGAGATCATCTGCGGTGTACCCCAGGACTCATCCCTCAGCCCTACTCTGTTTAACATCTATATGGCACCGCTCGCCCACGTCGCCCATCAGCTCGACCTCTACATCATCTCCTACACCGATGACACCCAGCTGATCCTCTCCCTTACCAAGGACCCCCACACCGCCAAAACCAACCTTCTGGAAGGAATGAAGGCGGTCCATGAATGGATGAGGAACAGCCTTCTAAAGCTGAACTCGGACAAGACGGAGGTCCTCATCCTTGCATCCACCCCTTCCGCCTGGGACGACTCCAGGTGGCCAACCGCACTGGGAACTGCTCCAACACCTACCGACCACGCACGCAACCTAGGGGTCACCCTCGACTCCACCCTCTCCATGACTAAACAGGTCAAGGCCATCTCCTCCTCCTGCTTCAACACCCTCCACATGCTCCGCAGGATCTACAAGTGGATACCCACTAAAATGAGAAGAACGGTCACCCAGGCCCTCGTCAGCAGCAGGTTGGACTACGGAAACGCCCTCTGCGCAGAAGCCTTGGCCAAACTCCTGAGATGGCTCCAATGCATCCAGAATGCCTCTGCATGCCTGATCCTCAACATCCCTCACCGCAGCCACATCACACCCCACCTGAGAGACCTGCACTGGCTCCCGGTCAACAAGAGGATAACCTTCAAGCTCTTCACCCACGCACACAAGGCACTCCACAACACCGGACCAACGTATCTCAACAGACGACTCAGCTTCTACACCCACACCCGTCAGCTCCGCTCTGCCAACCTCACCCTCGCCACAGTCCCCCACTTCAGAAGAGCACCCTCTGGTGGCAGATTGTTGTACCACCTTGCCTCTAAGACCTGGAACACCCTCCCCATCCACCTACGGCAGACTCAAGACCTACTGACCTTCAGAAAACTCCTCAAGACCTGGCTTTTCGAACAGTAGCAGCATTCCCCACCCCAGCGCCTTGAGACCTTCACGGGTGAGTAGTGCGCTTTACAAATGATATGATTGATTGATTGATTGATTTCCCCCATTTGATGCTGTAACCCGAGTTTCTCCCAAAACTGGTGAAAATATTTAGGGCAACTCAGAGGGATTTGGAGGGGGAAGCGAGATATAAGAGGATGTCATCTGCATAGAGCAAAATCCGGTCCTCCCACCCATCTGCCCATCTGAGCCCCCGTAGTGAGAGGTCTTGTCGTAGCCAGGCCATGAGAGGCTCCAGGGAGAGGGCGAAAAGCAGGGGTGAGAGGGGGCAGCTCTCTTCCAGAGTAAAAATCTGTGAGATCTTGTTGTTCACCACCACCTTGGCTAATGGCTCAGTGTAGAGAAGGCGCACCGACCCAATAGAGTTAGACCGAAGCCCATCTTTTTGAGGACTGCCATCAAATAAGGCCATTTCAGCGTGTCGAATGCCATAGCGGCATCCAACAAGACCACAACCGCGTCTTCCTGGATCATGTGGCAGCGTCCCAATACTCCGTGGAGTCGTCGCAAGTTGAGCGATGTGTTGCGGTGCGGCATAAAGCCCGATTGGTCTGGATGGATCAGTCTGGTAATGACCAGCTTGATCCTATTTGCTAGGAGCTTCACAAGGATTTTGGGTTCAGCATTTAATAGTGATATTGGCCTTTAAAAGGTGCACAGCTCTCTGGGTTTCCCTTCTTTAGGGATGACCACCAGTGAACTTTCCTTTCTTAATATTGGGGCATCTCATGCAGATTATCTTAAACATGCAGTCCCTACTCCGATCTGAACATCCAACAGCAAACCCAGAAGACCTTGGAAGCTACTGGACAATTTACCATCTATCCGCAAAATCAAGAAGAACGTAATCATTAACCAACGACAAGAATATATTGAATCTAACCATCTTCCCCACTACCCAAATCAGGAACCATACATTTGCACGCAATAGAATCTGCACTAACAACC
Source organism: Lissotriton vulgaris (assembly GCF_964263255.1). NCBI lineage: Eukaryota > Metazoa > Chordata > Amphibia > Caudata > Salamandridae > Lissotriton > Lissotriton vulgaris. Next base: position 294,681,432 of record NC_141698.1, read on the forward strand.
ACTGACAAAACCTTACCCCTGCATCCTGAATAAAGGGGAAAACAATAAAAAGCTGTGCTACTGCTTGAGTTCTCAAGAGTTCATGATGCAATGGAACTTGAGACCTTCTTGAGAAAGGTTAAAGAATGGGATCAAACATGTGCACAGCCTTTTCTCAAAAACAGAATCCAGAGAGTGTGTCCTCGATCAGCTATTTCCACAACATGATTGGATACAGTGTCCTACATGGTTCGCACCTTTTACCCTTACCGATTAATATTTACATGCTCCTGTTGGCATGCATCCAGAAGTGTTATCAGGGTCATTTCTAGATAAATACTCATAACACCCAAATCCACACCCAATTTACCACCTGATTTAAGAACCAGCCTGACTGGATCAAAACCAAAGATCCTAACTAGAGAAAAAATGTCAAGATAAACTTCCTTTTGAGTAGCCCTAGGGTCTGGTCACTCTACTTACTGTCCACTTGTCACAAAGCAAGAAAGCTATGGAATAATCTAATACTGATCCTCAATACTCTTCCCAAGTAAACAATGACGTTCATGGTGTCCCCATGCCAATTTCCATTATAACAGAGATATCTTACTAATGCTAACCAATTATTGAGCAAAAGTAGTTACAGCTCTAGTTATGGGATGACTGGATTATTTTAATTTGGCACAATTATACATTCGTAGAAAATTCGCAAAGACTTCAATCAGCCACACTCTGCCTGAAATCCAGAAATACAATCATACTAAACCATCCTTGACCCCCCCCCCTCCACCACCCCCAATTAGCTCTGAGGAATCTAGGCTCAGATTTAAAATTCTCATCACCATCCACAAGGACTACGGGAATAAAATGGGTACAATATTATTTGGTAGACTGTCACCATATGCAGAAGCGGAAACACATGGACGATTTGAAATGTTTAATCATTCATGGTGTTGTTTTTAAAAAAAGGTTCATTTTTGTAAATCAATTTTCAATATAAGATCGTTTAGCATTCAGTTTATCCAGGTTTGAACGTCTTATGCTAATCATACATTATTACTCTTTTATGTCTTCTGCAGGTAATTGCTTATATGTAGGTTTCATCTCTGCAAATACTTCCACCTACACAACACATTGTTGTCTCATTTGATAAATTAAGTAACTGCAGGACCAGCCTATTTGGGAGGAAGCGTGGCAGCCATATTGGTTATTTTGCTTTTCATTGCAGACACTTAACATATCTGATTAACATGAGAGGTGCAAACCTGGTTCATAACTTTAGTAACTATTTGACTCCAGTGTTCAGCCTCCTTGTTCAAAATGCATTGATTTTGGATGTCAAACACTGCTTTAAACTTTTGAATTGATTTCTAAGCAATCATATATTACAATGGATCATTTATTACCATGATTTTTTTAATATGTTAAAATGCAGCATATGATTAAACATTTTGAAGTTTTAATTAGTGTATACTCCTGCTTATGGGGGCCGAGTCAAAGCATAAAAAGTATTTCATAAGTTCCCTATATTTTATAGTGATGTAAACCTGTGAGTCAGAAATCCAAGCTACCTTAAAACTTTGCCTCACATAAAATTTTAGCTAGGAACCCTAAAAAACAAGGCAGCCCCTGCAATCAAAAGCTGTTTTGCTCTCTGCCATATTAAAACTTTGTCAAGCAAACTTACAGGTCCTTCTCCGGTACCCATGTTGAAAATAATAAGGACAAAATGCCACCTAGCCATACGTTATGGGCACCATGTTTTCCTGGAAAGCTATTTACAGGACTTGATCTGGCAAAATGTAACTTTTTGAGGCTAGCCTCAGCCCAGGTCCAGATTAGGTAAGAGGTTGGCCTTTCAAACCAGCAAAGAGCTTCAAAAACCTGAATAACAAGATGTTGGCACAGGAACGAAATCGTAAGTCAGGCCTCGGTTAATGCAATTTGTGGCAAGAACTAAATGCACAAGGGGTCACATGTAATAGTTGGTCCCTGGCTTTAAACACTCCAGCGAAGAAACTCGGAATGGGACTATTTGGATAATGGGTTCTTCTGAAAATCAGTTCAAAAATCATTTTTAAAAAGAAGAAAATAGATCTGGCATGCAGGACACTTGCTCCCTCAGTAGCAGGAAATTGTTCTGTCTGGTACTTGTTTCCTACTCTGCGCCAGTTAGCCAAACCGCCCTCTTAACGCGGTAAGAAAAATCATCATTTTCGATTGCCTGCGATTAAAATTTGGCTTGTTGAATTTTAGCGAGACAGGTCAGAGCTGGAAAACACATTATGGGCTCCTGACACACGCACAGTGTGCAACACCAAATCTAACAAATTGCTACATTTACTATTCCTCTGCTCGGCACTGTGTCATGAACGAATAACCTTTTGAAGGCAGGCATTTTACAGACTTGGCGGAAGGACACACAGGAAAACCTCTGAAAAATGTTTTAACTGCGAACCCAAGCGGCTCCTGATGGCCTTTGCCGAGTTCATGAAAGCGGCCAAACTTAAGACTGTCAGTTTCAACATCATCAGGTTAGAAATGTCTGTAAAATAAGTTTATCATTACAAAAAGGTCAGTAGGCACAGCAACCCATCGGTGTTTTATTTATCTAATCTGCACTTTGGCTTCAATCGTTTTTTGATTAAGGTTTCTGAATTTCGATTTATGCCTGTCTCCCTCAGTTTACTTATACTCAGAACTGTGACTAATCTGTTCTTATTTTGTTAGTATTGCATGGTGCCAGTGCATAATTTGAACAGGTGGTTGCCGGTGGGGGGCACCAGCACTTATTTTTGAGGGCCAGCAGTTATTTTTCTGCATCAGACTTTTACTGAGAGCAAGAGAGAGCAAAACAAACAAAGCAAAAATATGGAGAAAGAGGGGAAAACTTTCTTGGTACATAGGGGCAGGCGTGCAACGCCCATTGGGTTCAAAGTGCTTCAGCCCCCCTCCCTGTTGTGTGTGTCAGCCATGCTGATACTGCTTCCCGGCACACCCACAGCCGCACCCGAGTACTTCACAGGTCTTTAAAAGACCATTTACTTGCTAATGAGGCTTTGTTGTGTTTTCACCCCTTCTTAGAGCCCCTGCATCTCCACTCTTAATATCGCTGAAACAATCAGCCCCCTCCTCGAAATTTTTTGTAACCCCATGAAATTTGACTTAGTTGCGCGTCTGCATAGGGGCACTAGTTCTAGGAGCACAGTACAGGGGTCCCCTATGCAAAACCCCAGGAGTCTTTACGGCAGGACCCTGGACGAAAAGTCTGCACCCGCTAGTCCTTTGGGCAGAAGTGTGCCTGAACAACCGGGGGCTTGCCTTGCAACGCTCCACCCGAAAAAAGGAATGAGTCAAGTCATGGTCTTGGGGTCCACGGTAATTAACGGGGAGAAATCCCAAAGATAAATGGTAGCACCAATTGCGTTGGCCAAGGTGTAGTTTGGCTCATGAGGTGGGCAGGGCGGCCTAGGTCATTCACTGTTGCCTGCCCTTGGAGCGCCCAGTAAGTTAACCCACCATGCTGGCATACTTCTTGTGTGAAATAAACCTGCAGCAACTGTTTTCCAACAAACCTTGTGTGGAGGATTATTTATTGCAGTGTATGGTGATAGCTCTTCATGTTTGGGGAGAGTTGCCGATATTGGCGCTAGGGACAGTGCCTGGCAGACAATTAAAGAGTGGGATTCAAGAATACACAGCCTTGGTATTCATTCCACAGGGACAGAAGTAGTAGTGCGGGGAGCTGCAACACCTCCAAAAAAACCATCCTGGAGTTCTTAACTTGAATGAGCAATAACAATGCCTTTAAATTTTGTTTTTATCATGTCATTTGTTATGCCTTCATAGAGAGAGGTCAAACGTCAGGCTATGTCTTCTGACAAAGTGCTGTTTGTTCTGTCAACACTGAGAATGGTGTTTACTTTTTTCTCTGGCTGCAAAGAGAGAGGATTTCTAAATGGAACCATGTGCAGTACTACTGGTGTGTAATATAAGACTGTAGAATGTAATTTTTTTTAACACAAAATTTAGATACACATAAATGCACTGTACAAATACCTCTAAATATATCAACCCTTAGGAAAGCACAAATGATGCATTTTTTGTGATGCTGAATGCTGTCTGAGGTTTTAATAAGATCAAGACACTTTACTGGAAGCCTAAATAACAAATATTCACTGGACCCCCATTTCCACACTTAATCGTTTTTGCACCACATCGTGTTATCAGTAAAACTGTATGGCTGTGAAATTCAGTGGCTATTTCACTAGAAATGTACAGTCTGTAAAAGACAGTCTGCTACCAAACCATGCTTTAGTAATATATTTCTAACAGAGTGCTCAAACATGCAACACCAGCTGCTTAATAGACCCTCGCCACTCTGTTGCTGAAGGGTTGTGGTTTATTTGCTATGATTGTTTTGTCTGATGCTTGGATTTTTCACACTCACCACGAATCTCGTAATGTAAAATTGATGGCAGCATCCCCATTCTGACAATTGTTCCAAAGCCACTGAATATTCTGTGCACCAACATTTCTATTACAGCAGGTTTTCAGAGCAGATTTTTGGGCACTGGCATTCTATTACAAAATAAAGCACTGCCTGGCGTTTTCTCAGTTCTTGTTCACCATTTGTCAATGTATCTGCACGTTGTTAAAGGACTTTCTTGTTTTAAAACTGTTTTCATTCTCGAATTACATTGGTGTTGTAATGTTTTATTTAACCATGCAATACATTTGAACAAAGATGGCCCCATTCAGAAACATGCTTATAAATGATACACATATGGAGGCAGGTAGGTGTCTGAGTATCCAGAGCCTGGATTCCCAAGATCCCCCTCTGCCCAGAGCAGAGCTGTAGCACATTAAGTTAAGGAATCCCCTAAAGACTGACCTCTTTAGTCAGCAATTCATTTGATCATGCATGATGATGAAGATCTGCAATAGAGGCATATAAAAATGGGTGTTTCACTGCACCATTGGTTAGACTTAACATCCTCTCGCCTGAGGAGGTACCTGTCACCCACATAGGTGGAAATCTGAAAACACCACACATCCACCTAGAGAGGTGGAAGACTGAGCACCACACACCCATGACATCTCATCTCCACATCCCTGGCCCACAGGAAGCCCATCAAGGCCAAATAGCTCCTGAATACACAGGCTGTCAGGATCTGACTTGCAGAACCAGTGCAGGTGCCCAGCAGTCGGTAGAGAGATCCTTTATGGAGTCCAGTGCTGGCAGTGAACGAACTCAGGTAAACTCTGAAATTGAAGCCCTGCTGTTCCTTTCTGATGATGATTATTCCCAAATGTCACTTATTCACACCTAGCTGCCCAACCCCTTCTCCCTTGCTGCAACTGGACCCTCCGAAAAAGAAGCATCAATCAATACAATGCACTCACAGGAACGCAGGCTCGCAGTCGCAATATCCGATCATAACGTAATGTTTCACAACCCCTGCTCCCTAAATACAGCAGTAGCCTCTGCCCCACCACAGAGAAAAAGACGTGATTCTTTGTGATATTATATATAATATTTATACCATCTATGATTTTTAGGTGAGCCGCACCAATACTTCATAGACAAAAGTTGCAGTTGAGCTTTATTTGCAACTGCTGCTCATATTTAATTTCCTGCTGAATAAGGTCCTCTAAGTTGTTCATCGTCATGCAATATCCGGTTTTGTTTAGCATTACTCCATATCGACATAAACAAAACATTCCAGTCTCCTCTAACCATCCCAATCTTCAAATCGGGTAAACTGTGAGCAAAAGTCGTGATGAATGTTCAAGGCAACAGCAAACCAACCCTCTCCCTTCCAGCCTCCTGAGAATTAACCAAGTTAAGCAGCTACAAATTACTTCAAACAGAAACAGCGCTAATTCATCCCTTTGCCGAACGATGAAGTGGCCAGGCAGCCGGAAGATAACTGTGCGTGTCCTAGTGTGAATTATGTGAAAGGTGCACAAAGTGCATGCTAAATATGTGCATGCGAGAGTGATAGTGGTATTTTTTTGGGGGGGCCAAAACACAAGTAATATAGCGTGCATTGTTTACATTCTGCTGTTTAAATTAGTTTCAAGCTCAAAAGAACACATTTTCAATGTGAAACTATGCCTTGTTTTTGGAAAAAGTCATTCTCATTTTAACTCCATCACTCGCAATGAGCGCTGGAGCCTGGAGGTTCTCCAAGCAGCTTGCCTGAAGTGGGTAGTATTCATTTTGATGTTGCCTTGTGTTGGCGGAGAACAGTGCAGATGGAAACTGCCATGTGAGACGTGACACAGTCCCGGCCTCTGAGATGAATGCGCAAATTTAAAATATCTGTGAGTGTTCAAGCACAAGGCATGTCTGATAATAGATTCTGCAAAAAGAAAAACATGGTGGTTTACATATGCGGAAAAGCACTGGCACTGGTGATTTACTCTGGGAACCCATACATTGGGAGGTCAGGTGTTGCAGAGGAAAGGGGCCGAAGAGTCACGAGGAGCTGATCTTGAAAAAGCAGTGTTGAAAGTTAACTTATACATTTATTTGCTGCAAAAGGATTGGTGAAGAGGACACACAATAGTAAATCTGTTCCAGAACACTTGATAGCGATTTGTTGAAGTACTATCTACTACTCTCTTGTCTGCAGTCTCCGTGACACTGGCTCCATTAGATCGCTGGCAAATAATGTGTTTTGGTGGGCCTCCGGCCCAGGCCAAGAGCATCAGCATGCAATGCAAGTCAAAATGAATAATTTATGGCCTGCTTCTGCTGGGTTTTAATTTCAGTGCGTGCGAGTTGTTAACAGAAAGCAGCTACGCACTTGTTAATTAGTTCGAAGATGTTGCATTAAGTTTATTGCCGAGACCGGAACGTGCCAGGACCCTGCCTGCCTTGCCCGCAGCTTACCCATCAGCCCTCAACCGTAATATTTAACCAATGCGAAAGAAAATGCTCCTTGAAAGGCAGGCGTGCACTACTGACATCACTAATGTGATGCAGTCATCATGCCTGGTCCTGGGTGGGCCACCCTTTGAAGACATACCAGACAAAACATGATCCAAACAGAAGGAGAAGGCCACAGGACATATAGGTATATTACTTTTGAATAATTATTGAGATAATTTCACTGGGGAGATAAAATAAAGAGGAAAAATACTGGAGGTCTGTTTGTTGGTCGTCTGTTTTGCAGTTTGCCTATAAGGAAGGGCGCTGGCCTGAACCACGTCAGGAACTGCTGGAATTGGGTTTACCGTAAGGGCCAACTCTTTCTACATACATACATATATATATATATATATATATATATATATATATATATATATATATATATATATATATATATATATATATATATATATATATATATACATATATATATATATATATATGCATGTATATATGTATATATATATATATATATATATATATATATATATATTCACTGAAAAAACCATAGGTTATAGACCATATATAGTTAGGGATTAGCATTTAAAAAACCTTATTTTATTTGCACAAAACCATTGAAATTCCATATATAGTTAGTTGCACTAACTATATATCGCGGACCCGCAATCCACTGCTAATGATGTCACATATTACATCATTCATGACATGGTCAGTGACATCACTGATGACATCACTGATGACATCTCAAATGACATCACTGATGACATCACTGATGACAACACCCAGTGACTGTATGTTTCTGTAAAGTTAAAATATGTCTTACATATTGAAGAATGAGTGGATGTATAAGTGTCTGGATGAAGGATTTAGTAGGTGCATGACTGACTGTATGAGAGAATGATTAAATGTGTCTCACTGAGTGCATGGGTTAGTGATTAAAGTGTCTTAATTTGGCAATTATTATTTATGTTGTTCTGTAAACTGCTGCATGTTTAAATCAGTAGCTATATCAGAAACTATATGGGTTATTGAATGGTTGCCCAAGTATTTGTATGGGAGACTGAGTATGTGTGTGGGTGGCTGGGAGGTGTATAAATCTGTGCATAGATGTGTGAGCAGTTGATTCCCTAGGTGTATGGGTTCAAAAGTGCATGTAGAAACAGCTGTATGGACAGTTGACTGTGTGCATGAGTATATTGGTGAGTGAATGGATATCTCAGTGCTACATGTCAAAGTAAGTACATATGTAAAACACACTCCATGTGAGAGTCGACATATATAAATAACTGAACATAAGAGCCAGTGAATGTGAGAGTGGCTGTATGAATCATTGTGAACTTGTATCAAGGATTGTATAAGAGAGTAAATATGTGTTAGTATATATTTGAATAAGTAAGGTGTGTATAACTGTATAGTTGAGGAAATGGAGATGTGATTGATTCTTTGCATGACTGACTAGGTGTGTGAGTAACTCCATGGATGTGTGACAGTCTGTGAGTGCCTGTTTACACTGAGTGTATCTAAGGTTATATTAGAGTCTGAAGATGTATTATCATCATAAATGATATCATCAGTGATGTAATCAGTAATGTCAAATGAGATGTCAGTGATGTCATCAGTGATGTCATTTGAGATGTCATCAGTGATGTCATCAGTGATGTCATTTGAGATGTCATCAGTGATGTCATCAGTGATGTCACTGACCATGTCATGAATGATGTAATATGTGACATCATTAGCAGTGGATTGCGGGTCCGCGATATATAGTTAGTGCAACTAACTATATATGGAATTTCAATGGTTTTGTGCAAATAAAATAAGGTTTTTTAAATGCTAATCCCTAACTATATATGGTCTATAACCTATGGTTTTTTCAGTGAATTTTCAAGGTTTTGTAAATGCAAATTCCTAACTATATATGGTCTATAACCTATGGTTTTTTCTGTGAATTTCATTGGTTTTTTAAAAGCTAATATCTATAGCTGTAAAATATATTCTTTATTAAGTGATGTATCACGTAGCCCGTGAGACGCCTCATGATGCATTGCATAACAGTGACGTATCGTCTCTGCAGCGCAAACCAAACCCAAAACGTAAGCGCGCCAGAACACGCTTAAAGATATATATATATTTTTTTAACCTTAATTAGACAAAATCCACACGTGCACATATCACAAACGTTCAAAAAACACAATATGTCGGACTCCCGTTACGCTGCCGGTTAGCTGCCCAGTTAACGTACCAGGCAGCACCTTTACCACGAAAAATCGCAATTTTTTTTTCTTTTGCCCCGCAGGGAACTTTAATAGCCCCCTCATCAATCCTAGGGGTTCAGGAGGGGTCCGCCTTACCCCTTTCATTCATTTACACCTTTATTTTTTTCCACCTCTTGTCTCTCGATCCCACAGAGAGACAAGATGGCGGCCGCTCCAGACTGTTTACAATGATAACAGCCAATCAGCTTCTCCTCAGACTCCCGTTACACTGCCGGTTAGCTTCCCGGTTAGCTGCCCGGTTAGCTGCCCGGTTCGTGTACCGGGGCGCGCCTCTACGGCGAAAAAATCGGATTTTTTTTTTTTTGGGCCCCGCGTGGCTCTATAATATCCCCCTCATCAATCCTAGGGGGTCAGAAGGGGTCTACCTTGCCCCCTTTCCTTCATTTCCCCCTTTGTTTTGGCCTCCTCTTGTCTCTCGATCCTACCGAGAGACAAGATGGCGGCCGCTCCGGACTGTTTAGAATGTTGACAGACACCGGAGAGCCAATCAGCTTCGCATCGCAAAGTTCCGTTACGCGAAAAGTACGCGAACCGGAGCGCTGCCCGGTACGCTGTTACAGATATATATCTTATTTTAAACGTTAATTTCTCAAAATCCACTGAAGCACATATATTGAGACCTAGCAAAGGCACTTCGGGCTAACAGTCCCTACAATTTTGCCAAGTTTCGTGCAAATCCATTCTGCCGTTCGAGGTAAAAGTGAGGCCAACCGCCCTATGGAAAAATGAATGGGAAAAACGCGTTTTGGGACCCCCCTTTTTTCTCGGCCCCCCCTTGACGACCCCCCCCCCAAATTTTCAGGGGCTGCTCAGAAACAAAATGTGCCATTTTCCTGAAAATTTCAGCCAATTCCGTCCACAAACGCCAAAGTTATTAGACATAGAATTTTCAAAAGTTCCATAGAGAAAAAATCCTAACTATATAGAGACAAGATGGCGGCCGCTCCGGACTGTTTACAATGTTGACAGCCAATCAGCTACTCCTCAGACTCCCGTTACACTGCCGGTTAGCTTCCCGGTTAGCTGCCCGGTTAGCTGCCCGGTTAGCTGCCCGGTTCGCGTACCGGGGCGCGCCTCTATGGCGAAAAAATCGGATTTTTTTTTTTTGGGCCCCGCGTGGCTCTATAATATCCCCCTCATCAATCCTAGGGGGTCAGAAGGGGTCTACCTTGCCCCCTTTCCTTCATTTCCCCCTTTGTTTTGGCCTCCTCTTGTCTCTCGATCCTACCGAGAGACAAGATGGCGGCCACTCCGGACTGTTTAGAATGTTGACAGACACCGGAGAGCCAATCAGCTTCGCATCGCAAAGTTCCGTTACGCGAAAAGTACGCGAAAAGTAAGCGAAAAGTAAGCGAACCGGAGCGCTGCCCGGAGCGCTGTTACAGATATATATCTTGTTTTAAACGTTAATTTCTCAAAAACCACTGGAGCACATATATTGAGACCCAGCAAAGGCACATCGGGCTAACAGTCCCTACAATTTTGCCAAGTTTGGTGGAAATCCATTCAGCCGTTCGGGCTAAAAGTGAGGCCAACCGCCCTATGGAAATTAACATGGGAAAAACGCGTTTTGGGACCCCCCTTTTTTCTCGGCCCCCCTTGACGACCCCCCCCCAAATTTTCAGGGGCTGCTCAGAAACAAAATGTGCCATTTTCCTGAAAATTTCAGCCGATTCCGTCCACAAACGCCAAAGTTATTAGACATAGAATTTTCAAAAATCCCATAGAGAAAAAATCCTAACTATATATACCTACTGGCTATCGCCAGTAGGTAATATATATATATATATATATATGAACAGAGCATCCAACTTCAACAGGAAAATCCAATTGAAAAAGGCACAGACTTCAGGTTGACGGTATATGGCTTCTTTTATTGTATCAGGTCCCCCTCGACCCCAAGACCAAAGAGACGCGTTTCGGCTTCTACGAAGCCTTTGTCAATATATATATAATTAATTTTTATTCTTTTAAATCGCGGGATACGCAAAGGTACGCGTACCCCGTGAAAAAAAAAACGGTCTGATTTTTTGGGTAATACACCCCCGGGGGACCACGTCCTTGGGGCATAATAAAAAAAGCCCAATCCCCCCCCCACACTGCACCCGGGGCCGCCACCCCAGTGGCAAAGTAATTATAATAGCGGGGGCACACAGCCACCCCGCAGCCACGGGGACTGCCACTGCCATTTACATATATTGTAAAGAATGTGGGGGGCTCACGGCCCCCTGCAGCCCCAGGGACCGCCAACCTCGGGGCTTGCACATGAATGATGGGGGACCTCTAAGGCCCCCCGAGCCCCGGGGACCGCTACCCCTGGGGCTTTATTGTAAAGTATGTTGGGGAGCTCACAGCCCCCCGCAGCCCCGGGGTCCGCCACCCTCCAGGGCTTTGTTTTTAATAAATAAAAAAAAACTCCCGGGGAACTAATATTTAAATTGGGGGGTCCGTGCCGCACCCCCCAGCCCCGGGGACCACCACCCCTGCAGCTTTTAACAGGTGGGAACGGGGCCGTGAGGCCCCCCTCCTGGAGCCCTTTATGGTCCAGGGGACCCCCACCCCCCAGTTCGGCTCCTGCAGTGTCCCGGGGTGCCTACCCCCGGGACACTGCTGTTTGCTATGGTAGGGCGGGAGCCGCAAAACTGATTTGACTTTTGAAAGAGAGAAAAAATCAAAGTGTATTGCTTTTCTGCATGGGGAGCAGCATGTTAGCTGCTCCCCATGCAGAAAAGCAATGCCGGCTCCCACAAGATGCGGGGAGCTGGCAGGGACCGTGGGGGCTTGGGGACCCCCAAAGGCCCCCAACGAGGAGGGCCAGGCCCCGGGGTGCCCGGGAAGGCCCGGGAGGGGGGCCTGGTGGCCCACCCACTATAAAAAAAAAAAAGATTGACAGGCCCCGGGGGATGGGGTCCCCGGGGCCTTGAGGGGGCATAGGAGGGGGGCCATGCGGCCCCCGTCCCGTAAAAAAAATATATATAAGAATTGGGGGCAGGCCCTGGGGGGTGGGGTCCCCAGGGCCCAAAAAAAAAGAAAAAGAAGGGGGGCTACACAGCCCCCCTTCTTAAAAGTAAAGAAAGAAGAATAAACGGGATCGGAAGGAGGCCACACCCCCTCCCTGCACCTTTCTGCAAAAGCGCCCCCTGGCGCGTTTGCAGAGGGGGAACTAAGTCCCCTTGCATACTGGGGGTCCCTGGGGGCCAACTAGCCCACCAGGAGCCTCCAGTGTGGGCCAGGGGGCTGCCTTGCAGAGAGGTGTAAAAAGGGGCGTGGCCTTAGAACACCTCTATGCAACACAGCCCCCTGGTGCATACTGGGGATTCCTGGTGAGCTAGTTGGCCCCCAGGGATCCCCAGTATGCAAGGGGAATTAGTTCCTGCTCTGCAAACTAGCCAGGGGGCTGCGGTGCAGAGAGGTGTAAAAGGGGCGTGGCCTCATTACACCTCTCTGCAACGCAGCCCCCTGGCGCATACTGGAGGTTCCTGGTGGGTTAGTTGGCCCCAAGGGACCTCCAGTATGCAAGGGGAATTAGTTCCCCCTCTGCAAACGCACCAGGGGGCTGTGTTGCAGAGAGGTGTAATGAGGCCACGCCCCTTTTTACACCTCTCTGCAACACAGCCCCCTGGCGCATACTGGAGCTTCCTGGTGGGCTAGTTGGCCCCCAGGGACCCCCAGTATGCAAGCGGATTTAATCCCCCAACTTAGAACACGCTACGAGGCACAGTGGTGAAGGTAGGGGGCGGGGCTTGAGGTGATATGAGTGCAAACATGCCCTGTGGCACGTTTTAAGTTGGGGAATTAATTCCTCTTCAATCCAGAGGTCCCCTAGGGGACAACTAGTTCAACAGGTATCTCCAGTAAGCGCCACAGAGCTGCGTTGCAGAGTGTTGTAAAAAGGGGGCGTGCCCTCTGAACACCTCTCGGCAACACAGCTCCCTGGCGCATACTGGAGGTACCTGGTGGGCTAGTTAGCTCACAGGGGACCTCAGGATTGAAGAGGAATTAATTCCCTAACCTAAAATGCGCCACAGCATGTGTTTGCACACATGTCACCTCAGGCACCGCCCCCTTCCTTCACCATTGTGCAAATATTCCCCTAAAATCAGACGAACTACGAATTCCGATTTACACACCTGTTATCACGAGAGACGTCAGTGCTGCATCTTTGAGCGCAGTATGGATCCTGGAAAGTAAATCTAAGCGCACTTACCAGTAACTTGTATTTCCTTCCATAGGTATTTATTGTGTGGTTTTCACCAGAAAAGTTTCTAAGTGTCTATTTTTTAAACGTACAAATATTCCTCTAAAATCAGCCGAACTACGAATTCCGATTTACTCACCTGTTATAAGGAGAGACCTCAGTGCTGCATCTTTCAGCCCACTACTGATCCTGAAAAGTAAATCTAACCATACTTACAGTAACTTGAATTTCCTTCCATAGGCTAACATTCACTGGTTTCACTTTGAAATTTTTCTGTGTGGAGTCTTGGAACTTTAAAAAATTCCTCAAAAATCAGCCGAACTACGAATTCCGATTTATTCACCTGTTATCAGGAGAGACTTCAGTGCTGCATCTTTCAGCCCACTACTGATCCTGTAAAGTAATTCTAACCATACTTACAGTAACTTGAATTTCCTTCCATAAGCTAACATTGACTGGTTTCACTTGGAAATTCTTCTAAGTGTGGAGTTTTGGAACTTAAAAAAATTCCAATACAATCGGACAAACTAGGGATTCTGATTTACTCACCTGTTGTCCAGAGAGACCTCAGTGCTGTGTCTTTCAGCTCACTACTGTTCCTGAAAAGTAGATTTAAGTGTACTTACCAGTAACTTGAATTTCCTTCCATAGGATATAATTGCCTGCTATATAAAATATATATAAATTAAAAAAATATAAAATAAAAACATAAATATTACAATTTCAATAATTTTAAAAACATTTTTTCAATTTATATTAAAAATATGTAATATAATTTAAAAAATAAAATATCTAAAAATAAATACTTTAAAACAATGTAGTAAATTAGTATAAATGATATAACAATTAATACATTTAAAAATTATCATTTACAAAACCTTTGAAATACACTGAAAAAACATAGGTTTCAGCCACGTTATAGTTAGGAATTAGCATTTAAAAAACCTTAGAAATTCACTGAAAAAACCATAGGTTTCACACATGTTATAGTTAGCGGGACATTTCACTCATACAAAACCATTGAAATTCCCCCGTTATAGTTAGTACAGCTAACTATAACTCGCGCACCCGCAATGCACTGCTGATGACGTCAGATATTACATCACTCATGACATGGTCAGTGACATCACTCATCACTCATCACTCACTGATGACATCTGAAATGACATCACTGATGACATCATCCTTGTAAAAGAGTGGCAGACCTCCTCTCAGCGTAATATAACCTTTGATACACACATTCAAAAATAGAAACTAAAAATTTCAAACAATGGAGATACCAATTCCAGTTACAACAACTTATTTAGTAATTCTAAAATCTACATACACATCCACTCATTCACCAACAGTTCTATATAGTCACTCATACATGTACTCACTCATTATATGTACTCATACACCTATACATCCTGTTACACACCTACACTCATACATAGAGTTACTCACACACATACTCACACATGCAAATAAACTATCAAACATCCATTTACTTGCATATACAGCTATACACATACCACTACACTTACTTCTACAGAAACGTACACATACTTACTCTCTAAAACAATCACTTATGGAAACACATACTTATTCATACAGGAACTCTTCCAATCTCTCACTCTCACATATACTCACTTATATACATCAATACTCACATATAATAGTATAAAACATGTGTAGTTACTCATAAAGACACTATTGAGACAGTCATTTACTCACTAACACACCCATACACACACTCATCCACTCATACAGTCCTGCACACAGCTGTCTTCAAAACACATACAAACAGTGAGTCACTCATTCATGCATCTTTGCGCTAAGTAATATCCCCCACCGAACCATACAGACACTCCTACTGATACTCAAAAAACCAACTAATAACCCATATACACACTCATGTAGCTACTCACCAACCCATGTAGCCACCAATACACAAAGTGAGACACTGATAGAGATATTTACATATTTAAACATTACTCGTTAATACATGTATTCACTAAGATACACTTAATAAGTCAGTTATACAATCAATTTTACAAAAAAAAAATGTAGACACTTATTTACTCATTTATTCTTCTTTCGACCGTTAGATATACATATATAAAAAATATGTATTTTTCACAAAGACACACATTCACTGGATGATGTCATCAGTGATGTCATCGGTGATGTCATTTGAGATGTCATCAGTGATGTCATGAGTGATGTCACTGACCATGTCATGAGTGATGTAATATGTGACGTCATTAGCAGTGCATTGCGGGTGCGCGAGTTATAGTTAGCTGAACTAACTATAACGGGGGAATTTCAATGGTTTTGTATGAGTGAAATGTCCAGCTAACTATAACATGTATGAAACCTATGTTTTTTCCAGTGAAAATATATATATATATATATATATATATATATATATATATATATATATATATATATATATATATATATATATATATATATATATATATATATATCCACACGGGTTCTCAGCAAGGCACTCGAAGCATCCTGCAGCAACGCTGCCTCAAGAAAACAGCAGACCCAAAGATATTCCGTGAGTTGTTTTTATTCTGCAACAACCAACAGCATAAAGTTTCGGCCTCTCAAAGGCCTTGGTCACATGGTGTTACACAAGGAAACGGCAGAATTTAAAGTGCAAGTGCATGAATCGGTAACCAACCAAAATAGCGTAAAGTGCAGCAGTGTGATAAACATAGTAAAAACACTACGCGTCAATTTCATTTCTGATATTAAATATACACTTAACATTCTTGTCAGTTTGCCAGTATTGGGATGAATTCCCGAGGACCCCTGTCAAGCCTATATATACAAATAAAATGTGTAATATCCGGTTAAATCCATTATTGACATTCTGGTCGAAAATGTATAAAGGCAACTCTGTATTCAGTGAACAGTGCATAAATCTGCAAAAACAACATCACGGTCAGGGTATACAGCACTATGCATATATATATATATATATATATATATATATATATATATATATATATATATATATATATATATATATATATATATATATATATATATGTATATATATTTATATATATATTCACTGAAAAAACCATAGGTTATAGACCATATATAGTTAGGCATTAGCATTTACAAAACCTTATTTTACTCACACAAAACCATTGAAATTCGCATATATAGTTAGTTGCACTAACTATATATCGCGCACCCGCAATCCACTGCTGATGATATCACATATTACATCATTCATGACATGGTCAGTGACATCACTGATGACAACTCAAATGACATCACTGATGACAACATCCAATGACTGTATGTTTCTGTAAAGTTAAAATATGTTTTACATATTGAATAATGAGTGGATGTATAAGTGTCTGGATGAAGGATTTAGTAGGTGCATGACAGACTGTATGAGAGAGTGATTAAATGTGTCTCACTGAGTGCATGGGTTAGTGACTAAACTGTCTTAATTTGTGCATCATTATGTCTGTTGTTCTGTAAACTGCTGCATGTGTTGATCAGTAGCTATATGAGTAACTATATGGGTTATTGATTGGTTGCCCAAGTATTTGTATGGGAGACTGAGTGTGTGTGTGTGGGTGACTGGGAGGTGTGTGAATCTGTGCATAGATGTGTGAACAGTTGATTCACTAGATGTATGGGTTCAAATGTGCATGTGGAATCAGCTGTATGGGCGGTTGACTGTGTGCATGAGTGTATTGGTGAGTGAATGGATATCTCAGTGCTACATGTCAAAGTAAGAACATATGTAAAACACAGTACATGTGAGAGTTGACATATACAAATAACTGTGCATAAGAGCCAGTAAATGTGTGAGTGGCTGTATGGATCATTGTAAACTTGTATCAGGGATTGTATAAGAGAGTAAATATGTGTTAGTATATGTTTGAATAAGTAAGGTGTGTATAACTGTATAGTTGAGGAAATGGAGGTGTGATTGATTCTTTGCATGACTGACTAAGTGTATGAGTAACTCCGTGGATGAGTGACAGTCTGTGAGTATCTGTTTACACTGAGCGTATCTAAGGTTATATTAGAGTCTGAAGAGGTTCATCGTATTGTCACATGAATGATGTCATCAGTGATGTTGTCAGTGAAGTCATTTGAGTTGTCATCAGTGATGCCATCAGTGATGTCACTGACCATGTCATGAATGATGTAATATGTGACATCATCAGCAGTGGATTGCGGGTGCGCGATATATAATTAATGCAACTAACTATATATGCGAATTTCAATGGTTTTGTGTGAGTAAAATAAGGTTTTGTAAATGCTAATCCCTAACTATATATGGTCTATAACCTATGGTTTTTTCAGTGAATTTTTAAGGTTTTGTAAATGCTAATTCCTAACTATATATGGTCTATAACCTATGGTTTTTTCAGTGAATTTCAATGGTTTTTTATTAGCAAATATCAAAAGCTGTAAAATGTATTCTTATTTTTATGGAAAAATATATTTTATATGTTTGTAATAGAATTTTTTTTATGTATATATTTTTTTTATTATTTCTTTTTGTTTCGCTACCGGTCCGCGCACCGGGTAGCTTCCCGTTAGCTCAATTTGGTGCTGCGACCCGGTCCGCGAACCGGGAAACGTTCCGTTAGCGCAACTGCCGCGCAAGAAGACAACATCGTGACGCGTCGCGTAAACGCGACGTATCGCATTGCCGCGTAATGCGTCTTATGACGCGCCGTGTTAGCGCACCCGGAAGTGCTCCGGAGTGCGAACCGAGGCGCGAAGCGCAGCGCCCCGGAAGCGCTCCGGGTGCGTAGCGGGACGCGTAACGTAAGCATAACAGGTCATGTGACTTGTTCATAAAACTTTTCATTGATTCATTTTACTTTTGGTTTCCTAATGATGTAAGGCTATGTCATATGACCTAAAAATAACACTTTTCATTGGTTTAAACATTTTTTTTCCCAAATGATGAAAGCCTCACCTTTTTTCCTCACTCTGACTTTCATTTTTATGAGAGAAAGACCTACTTTGGAAATTTGCAAAAATGGCAAGTGTTGTAGCTGCAGCTGCTGGACCCCCTCCACCACCACCACCACCACCAAAAAAGGATGGACCACCTCCTCAGGTCCTCATTAATCAAGAGGAAGAAGAAGAGGAAGAAGAGGAAGATCAGCAAGTGAGAAGGCCGTTTTTGCAAGAAGAACCAAGGAGGTCCCATGTCAAAGTAAACTACATCTGGCAATTCTTTACATATCCCCAGGGCCAAAAAAAGTGAATGCCCGTTATGTCACTTGTTTGATCTGTGACAGTGAACTATCCAGAGGAACAGATAAAAAATACAGCTATGGGAATTACACCATGCATCGCCACATGGAGAGGTGGCATCCTATTAATTACAGTGCTGCACAGGTACGTGACCTACAAGAAAACCCCCTCCTGGGGCCAGTACATCAGTTGAACAGACAGTAATGGGACCAGAGGTGAGGGAGACGGTCCCAAACATACAGATGAACTTTGGTAACATGAAACATACCTGTATTTTTTGCGGCAAGTTGATTTCCTATGGGGAAAAAAGTATAACTCTCATAAACACAGCTTATGAAAATCATAAATGTTCAAAACGGCCCCGAAAGTAAATTATCTTTTTTTTTGTTGCTCCTGTTGAGCCCTTCATAATGACTGTTTTTCGTTTCCCCCCCAAAAAAAACAAAAAAAATATAAAACCGTTCTTAAAATACAAAAAAAGACAAAAAATGTTCATAAAAATAATAAAAAAAATGTAAAACATCAAAAACAATAAAACAAAGTTCTTTTCAGAACTACCTCCCATTTATAAAAAAATGCTAGAATGTTTAGCACTCTTGCAACCTCTTTTTTTAAAAAGTTCGCTTCCTGGTTCGTGCCCCGGTACGCGAACCGGAAGCGAAACAAAAAAAAAAAATTTTTAAAAAAGGAAGAGTGAGTATAAGGGAAGAAGACAGAGAGAATAATGTTAAAAGACAGCTAGAGGGAGTAACACAGAGATACTGTATAATAGATAATAGAAAAGGAATGAGGGAAGTAGCAAAGGCAGGAAACTGAGGGTTAAAGAAATGAAGCAGTGGAACTAATAAAAGTTAAATGTGATAGAGATGTAACGGAATGAGTACTAAACACTTACCTTATAATTGTCGTTAACTTAGTCACTTGTTATTTTTTTACTTTCAATCTGTGAATGAAAGAACAAAAATGTTAAAATTGATAGAAGGTAGTTAAAGATGAGTGAGCATGAGACAAGATGAGTACATATTAAAAATCACAATTCAAAGTACAGAATTAATTATACATATTAAATGGTTTATTTTTGCTGTTCTCAGAATATATCAAATTTCACTAAAAACAGTGAGTTGAAGGTATTCATCATATAACAGCGGGGGGAAAAAACACAAACAAAATGATTGTGTTTAAAAAACCCATATAATATAACCAATCAGAAATCAGAACTCCTCAAAAGTAACTTACTTTCCATGACGTCAAATGATGTCCTATGAACAGCTTATACTCTGTTGTGCTGTTATTATTTTCTGCTCGCCACTTTCTGAAAGATAAGCTCCATCGTTTTAACAAAAATGTGACATACAAAGCAATTTAAAACAGCACACTAAATGACAGCAACACCTAGAATCATTATAGTCCAGTTACCTACCCTAAATTCTCACTTCTGAAAACAAGTCAAAAGGCAACATTGCTTCATAGTCAAATAGTAATCATTGCTGAAAGACCAGCCTTTTTTACATTTCAAATAAGCTGTGTAATATCCTGATGTTGTCAAAGGACCATCTTATCATATAATAGCTGCAGTTACAAATGTTCTTCCTGAAATCGACGACTGTGTAGCCAAAACATTTTTAATTAGACTTGACAACTTATTTACATTCGGTTTATATAGTTGGAATTGTAAAATGACATTTCACCCATAAGTTCGATAAATAATGTGGACAGCATTGCAGACTTACATTACCTCTACTCCTTGTTTTGATCTGCTGCTTGAATTAGCTTATTAAAACAAACAATTTTCGCTCTGTGCTACACTTATCCACAAGGCTATATAGTGTAGGAGCCATTAGAACCTCTTGAAATTCCTCAGAACAAATCCCGAGATTCCTTCCCTAAAATTTTGGTTATAAGAACACCAGGTAAGAATTTTTAAGGTGAAAAGGCAATCTTTTTTTGAAAGTTAAAACAGAATCATTGCAGAATGACCAGCCGTTTCCAGACTTCAAATACGTTGTGTAATGTCCTGATGTTGTTGAAGGACCCTCATGATATATAATTGCTGCAGTTAGAAAAGTCCTTCCTGATATTGACAACTGAGAAGCCACAAAATTTTTTATTAAAGTTGTCAATTTTTTTCCATCAGGCCTACATCGTTGGAACATTAAAATGACATACTGGCCATATCTTCGTATAAATAATGTGGGCAGCATTGCAGACTTACATTGGCTACACTCCATGTTTTGATCGGCTGCTTTTACTAGCTTATTAGAGGATACTGATTTACTGTCTGGCAAAGTTAAATATATAAATCTTTCTGAGTCTACACTAGTAGTACTTGATAACGTAAAATTATCGCAGTCATGCTGCCATTGATAAGAAAGGCCAAACAGATGATCTACATCTACACCTTCATCTTGCAATACATTAAGCATATACATTAAAAACTCCTGACAATCTTGCTGAATATTTTGAGAGAATTGAGTTTGACCTGAGCATTTGTCTAACAGATTTCGAATTTCAGACACACTTTCTACTCTTGTTCTATCAGTGCTACATTTCTCTAACACAGAATTCAACAAACAGCAAAAACTTTGATCCGAATTGATCACAATTTGTTCTTTCAAAGTTTCTAGAGAAAAGACAACATTAACCACTACATTAGCATAGCAGTTGACACCAGAACTATTTTCAAATTGAAAACCAACAACATCTTCAACGGAATTCATTTTCTTTTTGCTTACAATTTTGGGTTCATCGACTTTTGGTCTTTTTGCTACAACCTCCCTACTATTAGTGATATTTCTTCATTTCCGGCCTACCACACGTTTCTCAAACAAAGGATATTGAGGCAAATGTGGCGCATACTCTCTTCTTAACCTATTGTATTCCTTAACACAATCTAGATCTGCACAAATGTTTGTGACATCACACTCAATCAAGTATAAACCCGATAACGTTCTGACTCATGACAATGCTACATAAGCCATACCCTCTTTGAACACAGAACTGCCAATATTCACCAAAGCACTGTCTACACTTAAACCTTGCGATTTATGGATTGTCACCGCATATGCCAAGCAAACAGGAAATTGCTTATGGCGAACATATAAGTCTTTTACAAGCAAAAACCTAGCTGTGCAACGACCAATTAGCTGTACTTCCTCAATGCCATCAAATTTAATTTTTAAAAATTCAATTCCATCTCTATTTCTGTATTTCTCAAAATCAACAACATTACCCATTGATCCATTTACCAGACCTCTTTCAACATGTAAATTCCTTCTCAAAATGATACGGCAATTTAAGCACACATTCAGAGTCTTTTCAAAACCAGCAGTTTTAGATATAGTCTTCTCTAATGAATCCAATTTAGATTTCAAATTCTCAGACAAAATAATTGTTGCTCCCATATGCTCTATTCTGTCAATAGCTTCCAGTTTCACAATCTCTTGGTTTTCTAAATTCAACATTTTGTTGTTGAAGATGGAATATTCTACAAGAGTTGGCATCAAACATATTCCCGATTTCTTCTCAGTAATTTTAGGAAAAATATTCTCTGGCAGAACGTCTTCTTCTGGATACAAATTTGACAGTAATCGTGCATGTAAAGCTTCTTTCCCACGCTCAGTCACTTTCCCGATTCTAACATCTTGTAGAATATTCTTGTAATCTTCATCCTTCGCCTGACGCATATTTTCACGCAGCTCAGCATAATTGAAGTTTAACCATATGTTATCGTTGCCAATGCTTCCTAGGCACTTCCTGGTATCTTCATGCGTAAGCAGTTTAAACACTGGTTGTCCTTTCACTGGTGTCAGCTGCAGAAGATCACCGAAAACAATGATGTGTGTGCCACCAAATAACACATCATACTCTGTTTTAAGAACTTCCTGCATTCTCAAATGCACAAAGGCAAGCATGACATTGGAAACCATGCTTACTTCGTCAATGATAAGAAGTTTCATCTTCTTCAGGACTCTAGAAACTTCACAACAAGCATCTCCCGATAACTTGTGGTATTGTAATTTGTTATCATGCTCCACTGGCAGCATCAGTAGGCGATGCAAAGTAATACCTTTAATATTATGTGCTGCCAGTCCAGTTGGAGCGGTGACAACACAAGACAGCGATGACTTTTCTGCAGATAACATGAAATTGCTTTAATGAGGAAACCTTTTCCAGTTCCTGCTTCTCCACTCACGTACAGTCGGACAGGCTTCAACGACGTACATGAGCACTCTTTCTTCTCATGACTTAATCCATGATCAATTTGGCTGGTAACTTCGTCATATATTTTCCTCTGCTCAATGTTGAGTTGTCTTTCCAAATCTTCTAAGTTAACCGCATCCTCCTGAGCATGTGCCATGGCTCTTTCCACTTCAATCATGGCAGTGGCAGCTTCATTTTCGATAACTGGTCCTCCTAGTGGATCCTGACTCAATGAAACAGAACTCTGACTGTCCTGAGAACATGTCTCTAGCAATCTCGGCTGCAATTGTTGCTTCCTGCTCGATTTCTGCATTCAACATTTCTAGATATTTTGGAAAAACAGGACATTCTATGGACTCCTTGGCTGCATTGAAAGAGACTTCGTAACAGAGGAAATCTCCAAGCAGTTCCTCTTCTGCACGCCAAGGCTTGAAAAGTTGCAAAAGAGCTAAATAGAAAAACTCTTTTCTTTCTGGAGATTCGCAATCCAATTTTCGATGATTTACCAATAGACATTTTTTTTGCTTGACCAGACATCCCTCACTTCCAATTACAGCATACACTCCTTTATCAATATCTTCTGTGATGTTCCTCTTGAAAATGTAATTTTGTAGAACCTCATACAGACAAACATTCTCCAGGTGACTGCTTCTATTTGGATAATATGTATCCAACATGTTGGTCTTCAAGATATCTGTACTGCTTGGCTCCTTCTCTGCCAAATACTCAATTTCCCGTACAGGTTTCAGAACTCGATTACGCGTTGCAGCAAGACCAAGACTTGCCCAAATGATACTCCTAGATTTGGCATAGAGACTTGCTGAAGAAAACCGGTCAGAACATTCGTAAGCTCCGATTTCTCGATGCGACAACATCTTCAGACTGAAACTGTACAACTTCTTACTGAGGCTCTTTTCATGGGAAATGTCCTCCCACATATCCTTGAGTTCTGTCTTTTCTTTTTTTGTGATGTAAGACGTCACATACCGAGCCACAGCCATACAGTTGTCAGCCACAAACTGTATATCCATGTTAGCATTCCACATGGACAAAATCACTGGGTTGTAGTCGTTGATGTTCTTGGACTCTTTGTTTCTTTTCAAATTGTATGTATTTTTGGGTAATTTCCTTGTCACATTATGTCGCAGCGAAGACATCAAATTGTTCACTCTTCCTTTAGATATCATCGATCGTGGAAATCCAAAACAACATTTTGTATAGTACTTGTTCTTGTTTCTGAATTTACGACGACAGTACTTTCCACAACGATGGCTTTGAAACCGTAAAACTTGTTCTCTTAGACTTTTGTCTTCCTTTGTCTTTGGAACAGCACATGTAGAATACTGTTCTATGAAATTCATCACTAAGTCATCCGGATCTGTACCAAATTTGGGTGCTTCTTTGATCCATAGCAGCATATGTATATGAGGAGCACCTCTTGCCTGATACTCCTTTCTCCAGAAGAAATCCAACACCTCTCCAAGAGGTGGATTTTTCTTGTCCGTGATGAAAGACATCATAGCTTCAAATCTATGATTGAAGTAGCTGCATACATTCACTGGATCCAAAGAGCACAGTTCCCTGGGTGTCTTGAATTCAATATTTTCAATGTTTCCATTTGCCTCTCGTAGAAATTCAAGTAAATCTTCCCAGCCATACTCAGCACAGCTGAGAGTGAGGAACTATGTGGGAGTTCCTAAGTTCCTCAGCATACATTTTAAGTCACCATGACGACGGTACCAATGCTCATTAGTACCACGCTGACATGCCATCAGATTAATCAGGTGAGAATCCAAAATACTGTCTTGCACATTGACTTTATGCATAAAATCCCTTGCTGAGATATTTCGCAGTTGTACACCACTTTTCAGGATGTGGTTCACTGCATAAGACAGTCCAGACAGATCACTTTCAAACAGTAGATGAAACAAATATGGAATGCATTGACGAAACCTAGGATCTTCTGCATACAATCGTAAAGTCCGGTATTCAGAAGCAGGAATTTGATCAGGTCGCTCATCATATCGTCCTCTTCGACCTGTGGGAAATAACTGTGGAAAACACTGAGCTTCCAAACTTTCCTCCCGAACACTAATGGGACTCCCTTTGGCTTGTTTCATTTGAAACAACTCAATAGCATTCCCTATGACTTCCTTGGAATGCAAAGGATGAACACTATAATGTTCATATATTTCTTCATTTTTAGAGGTTTCTACTTTCTCAATTTGTCCAGCACACAATTCGCTGTCTTCTTCTTCACTTACTTCCTCTTCTGCAACACATACATTCTTGTAGTACTCATTGTTTTTTATCAAATACAATGTTGCCTTTTTGACTTTCCTAACATCCACTAAATCTTGCCAGATTTTCTTACTCTTTGTCGGAACCCCATTAACTAGGATAACCAGAGGTTCCTCTTCCACTTTCTCTACTCCAATTGTATTAATGTTTTTCTTCAAATCTAAAGGCAAATAAACAACTCTTCCCTTTAATCCTCTCTGTAAATCTGATGGAGGCAATTTCCCTGTCTTTGGCTCCATTCGTACAATAGCCTGAAAGGGATAGCCTGAAAGGGATGCACACTTTGAATCAAAATAGATTCATAAGTATTTAAATCCTTCAATTCAGAAGGAATGTTAACCAATTCCAGATTATTATGAACCGCTCTAGCAGGCATCCGGTTTTGGTTTAATTTGTTAAAACAATAAGTACACATACGTTGGTCCGATCCCAAATCAAAACAATTTTCTACCATCAAGTATGTGGCAAAATCCTTCCATTCACTATTGTTTTCCATTTCACTTTTTGCATATAAATCCACTAACTTAGTCTGATTCTTATAATAAGTCCGTCAACAACACACACAAGTCAAATTAGGCCTCTCACTTGATTTCACCTGAAAGATGGAAATTTCCTTGTGAAACTTATCTATATTAGAAATCTGTACACTCTCCTCCACATTACCTTCTCTACTGGGTCAATTTCAACATTGTTCTCTTTACTAGCAAAGTAACAGAACTCAATTTCTTCACAAATATTCTTCACATGTAGTTCTGAACCATGCAAAAGAGCACTGCTCAATTGTTTAAGCATAATTGATGGACTCTTAGCATAATACAATATTCTCACTAATTTCCTCACTTTATTATGATGCACTGCTAGCATCCTGAAATGATGAAAAACACTCTGGCATACTCTTCTGGAAAGACAAGCCAGTGAATGCCCATGCAAACCTGTTACTTCTCTCTCTCTGCAAGGATCTAATTCTTGCAACAACTTCATTTTCAGTTTTAAACTTTTCTTATTAAATGTACGAACAAAATCACAAAGCAAATTGATGGAATCCTGTCGCACACTGCAAATAGTACTACACTTCCAGGTGTACACTGGTCCCTTAGGACGTCTCCCTAAAACTTCATTACCTAACACCTCTTCTGCATCTGCAGACACAAGTTTTTCTTTTTCTACCGGACAACCATCTTTCACCTCATATGCTCGACCACTGGTGTCAACTGCATGCACCAAATCATTGTCCTGGAAGTAACTCTCCTCATTGAAAAATGCCTCACTACTTGAACTATGCATCCATTCTCCTGAGAAAACTTCACAAAAATTACTACGATTAACTACTCTCTTCCATTTACTATTTGATTTGAAATCATAAATTACCTTGTTTAGTTTCCTAATTCTATTGATTACCAAAATAAATAACTTTCGCTTAATTTCGAAAGCCTGATCAATTTTTCTTTTTCTTATAAAATGCCACTTTCTGTTTGCCTTTCTTAAAAATGTTTAACAAATTCACAATTATCCTGTTGCGGAACATTCGCCTATGAATGTCCCTGAATTGATTTTCCCTTCTACTGCCATGCACAGAGTTATCTCCTGCTCTAGCAGAAACTTTTTTGATGGGTCTTTCCTTTTCCTTTAAATTGTCTCTCTTCTTCTGCACTAAAACATGTTCAATACTGGCATTTTTTTGTCTGCAAATTCTTTTTAAAAATGATTTCATTTTCTTACCCGGAGCTTTTTTGGCAACTTGAAACAATTTTATAGTAGAGGACTGCTGCAAATCTTTACCAAGGTGGAGTGTAAGTCGCTTTGCTTCTTTTTGTTTCCTTTGCCTTGAGGGCATTTTAAAATTTTCAAAAGATCTTCAGTTAAATCTGTGGAAAAATTAAAAAAAAATTGTTATTAACCACTATTACCAAACAGTAAACCAATAACAGTAGGCAAACAATTAACACACTAGTTGTCAATTCTACCTAGAGTAATTTAACAACATAGACAAAGGGGGCATATTTGCAAGGCCCTTGCACCAGGGGGAAGTAAGTTAAAATTCCAAGCACACATGGGGGCATATTTACAAGGCCCTTGCACCAGGGGAAAGTGACTTAAAATTGCCAAGCAGACATGAGAGCGTATTTACAAAACCCTTGCACC
The DNA here is from genome assembly GCF_964263255.1 of Lissotriton vulgaris. Lineage (NCBI taxonomy): Eukaryota > Metazoa > Chordata > Amphibia > Caudata > Salamandridae > Lissotriton > Lissotriton vulgaris. The sequence continues at coordinate 294,708,670 of NC_141698.1, forward strand.
AGGGGGAAGTGAGTTAAAATTGCCAAGCACACATGAGGGCTTATTTACAAGGCCCTTGCACCAGGAGGAAGTGACTTGAAATGGCCAAGCTCACATGAGGGCGTATTTACAAGACCATTGCACCAGGGGGAAGTGACTTAAAATTACCAAGCACACATGAGGGCGTATTTACAAGGCCCTTGCACCAGCATAAGGTGTGGCCTATCCAGAGGTATGCTGGATTGTCTGGCAGCCAAGGTAAAACCAAGAAATATCTAGGAGCAAAAAGGCAGGTCTTGCAGTCACAAACGTTTGTTTGAGGTGAGGCCTACTCATTGTTGCAGATGAAATTTTGGCTTGTTGAAGAGTACAGAGGACATAATACATGTGCAGGCCAACAGATGAACTGAGTCATGTCCACTGCACACTTGAACAAAGGACAGACCTCCTCTGTCTCCCTGGACAGGCCTTAACCTCATCTGCACAATGTGATTAGTAATGTTAGGAAACACAGGTGATGTAATTGAAAAACTTGCAAATATTTTTGCTCATTTCACAATCTCATCACCTGTGTTTCCTCAGCTTAGGTATCTCATTGAGTAGATATAGTCTAGCATATCCAAGAGTACGCAGAAGGTGAGGACTGTATGCAGCAGTGAAATGTACATAATTCTCCTCCTTTGACAATTACCGAAGCCTCAGCATATCCATGCCTCCCAAACAGTCCTAAATGTATATCATAATTATCATAGTGACTATGAAACTCTACCAGTACATATTGTGAAACCTAAATGACTTCAAGAAACGAGTTTTTAAACCGTCAAACAAGCAAATTATTCTCCCATATTCATGTTGGGAAATGAAATATTTATTTAAAAAAGCAGACCCCATGTTGTCCTTCTCATAAATGTGAAAAGTATTTGTTTTTTTTAAAAAAAACGATTTTCTGGTCATAATTTGAAAACACAGCACAGCTCCTATGTACAAGCACACCCTAGCTGGCTTCCTTATTTTCTCCAAAAAGCATACTAATCTCTTTCTAAATGAAAGGAATCTTTTCTCACCTTAGCACGATTTTTAAACACATCATGTAAGCAAATTAGTCTCCCAGATTCATGGGAGAAGTACCTTAAAATTGTCTAGCACACATAGGGGCGTATTTACAAGGCACATGCACCAGGGGAAAATGACTTAAATTTGCAAAGCACTCATGAGGGTGTATTTACAAGGACCTTGCACCACCTTTAAAGTCACTTTTAAAATGGGGAAAATGACGTGAATGTGTCTCATAAGCCTTGTAAATATGCCCCCATGTTGACTATGTAACTCTTGCAGAACATATTGTGAAACCTAAATGACTTCAAGAAACGAGTTTTTAAACCAACAAACAAGCAAATTATTCTCCCATATTCATGTTGGGAAGTGAAATATTTATTTAAAAAAGCACACCCCATGTAGTCCTATAATGAAAACACTTGACACAAAAACAACATTTTAAATGCACAGCTGGCTTCCTTATTTTCTCCATAAACTATACTAGTCTCTATCTAAATTAAATGAATTTTTTCTCACCTTAGCAAATGCTTTATGAATTTCAAAACAGTCACAGAAACACACCAATTTTTCTTTAGCAGAGCAAAAGGTATGCACTCCAGAGGCTGCAACCAACAAAGGCACAGAAATTCAGAAATTCATCACACATATCTCTCATGTCACCCAATCAAAACTCTTCCCTCACTTTTTTCAAATCAACACCCTTCCCCCTCTGCCCTTTTTGTCCTTTTTCCATAGCAACTACCTCCTGCCAGACCTCTCATGTTTACAAGTTCACACAACAATGTTTCAAATGAACTCTGAACTCTCAGTACACCTGCTAATCCACTGCAATGTTTCTTAAAATCATTTTTTCTTAACCATTCAAATTACATGTTTCAAAGAACACATCCATGCACCCTAACTTTCTGTTTTCAGCAATGGAAATCCACCAATCACTGCTACTGAATCATTAGCACTGAAACTCCACAGTTTTTTTTCTTTACAAACTCCTACTGTTTCAACTGCCATTTCATTCCCACACTTCATCTGACTGCAGCAGAACCTCCTCTCACCATGTTTTCTGTCTGGATTGTTGGACATAGTTACATCCACTGGGCTCACAGGTATGCTGATAACAGAAATTTACACAACCTCAATTTACAAAATGTGGAAATCAAATGGATTGGCCAAAGAGGATTGAGATGTCACCAATTGATACCATTGGTGAAAACCTTTTTACATTTGCCAAACCCTGACCTCATAATAGTGCACTGTGGAGGAAATGATTTGGGCACTTTGACTGGGGTAGGTCTGGAAATGCTCTTAAAGGACACCTTTGAGCAATTAATGGCACTTTTTCCTCAAACTGCCTTGGTATATTCCGATATATGCCAAAGACAGAAATGGAGGTGGTCCAATCAAATTTGTCCACAAATTGAGAAAGCGAGGAAGCATGTAAATAAGTCTGTTTCAGCTTATATGAGAGACCATGGAATGGGCGCCATCTACAACAATAACTTGCGTTACTACATGCAAGATATCTACAGAGGAGATGGTGTGCACTTCTCAGATGAGGGAAACAGAGTTTTCATACAAATTTAAGACTGTGTATTGGTACCTACTTATAAGTACCTAGAACTTACACAGAACCCAAAAGCTCTTTTCAGAGCTACCTTAACTATAATTACTCTTTTGAAATTTCGAATGTACCTTTTTTCACTGATTTTCACTTATGTTCGCTTCCCGGTTCGCTACCCGGTTCGCGTACCGGCAGCTAACCGCGCGAAAAATTCTAAACATTTCTTTTTTTTCAGACATATATGAGCCTCCTCAGCCACCCTCAGAAAACCTAGGGGGTCAGGATACGTCTCCCGTGCCCCCTTATACCCATTTCCCACATTGTTATTCCTCCTTCTTGTGATTAAATTTGTCCGAAACACAAAATGGCGAACTCCCGTTACGCTACCGGTGAGCTACCTGGTTCGCGTACCGGGTAGCGCTTCTACTGCGAAAAATCAAATTTTTTTTTAAATTATTTTTTGCCCCACGGGACCCTTTAATAGCCCCCACATCATTCCTAGGGGGACAGGAGGGGTCTACCTTGCCCCCTTTCATTAATTTCCCCCTTTGTTTTTCTCCACCTCTTGTCTCTCGATCCTACCAAGAGACAAGATGGCGGCCGATCCCGACTGTTTATAATGTTGACAGACACCGGATAGCCAATCAGCTTCGCTTCGCGAAGTTCCGTTACGCGTCAGGTACGCGAACCGGGGAGCTAACCGGAGCGCTTTTACAGATATATCTGTTTTTTAAAATGTTAATTTCTCAAAATCCACTGGACCACATATATTGAGACATAGCAAAGGCACGTCGGGCAAACTATATCTACAATTTTGCCAAGTTTCATGTAAATCCATTCAGCCGTTCGAGCTAAAAGTGATTCCAACCGCCCTATGGAAAAATGAATGAGAAAAACGTGTTTTGGGACCCCCTTTTTTCTCGGCCCCCCTTGACGAAACCCCCCCAAATTTTCAGGGGCTGCTCAGAAAACAAAATGTGCCATTTTCCTGTAAATTTCAGCCAATTCCGTCCACAAACGCCAAAGTTAATCGACATAGAATTTTCAGAAATCCCATAGGAAAAAAATCCTAACTATATATACCTACTGGCGACCGCCAGTAGGTAATATATAGTTAGGATTTTTTTCCTATGGGACTTTTGAAAATTCTATGTCTAATAACTTTGGCGTTTGTGGACGGAATCGGCTGAAATTTTCAGGAAAATGGCACATTTTGTTTCTGAGCAGCCCTTGAAAATTTGGGGGGGTTTTGTCGAGGGAGGACCGAGAAAAAAGGGGGGTCCCAAAACGCGTTTTTCCCATGTTAATTTCCATAGGGCGGTTGGACTCACTTTTAGCTCGAACGGCTGAATGGATTTGCACGAAACTTGGCAAAATTGTAGGGACTGTTAGCCCGATGTGCCTTTGCTAGGTCTCAATATATGTGCTCCAGTAGTTTTTGAGAAATTAACGTTTAAAACAAGATATATATCTGTAACAGCGCTCCAGGCTGCGCTCCGGTTCGCTTACTTTTCGCGAAACGGAACTTTGAGCGCAGAAAGCTGATTGGCTCTCCGGTGTCTGTCAACATTCTAAACAGTCCGGAGCGGCCGCCATCTTGTCTCTCGGTAGGATCGAGAGAGAAGAAGAGGTGAAAAACGAAGGAGGAATTTAATGAAAGGGGGCAAGGTATACCCCTCTTGACCCCCTAGGAATGTTGTTGGGGTTATTAAAGGGTCCCGTGGGGAAAATAAAAAAAAAATGATTTTTCACGGTAGAAGCGCTTCACGGGCCGCGAACTGGGCCGCAAACTGGTAGCGAAACGGGAATTCGCCATTTTGTGCTTCATTTTAATTAAATTACTAGGTATAAGGGGGTGCGGGAGACGTATCCTTACCCCCTATGTTTCATGAGGGTGGCTGAGGAGGCTCATATATGTTGATACATCTCTTCCAGCGGCTGTGCGTGAGCTTTTTATTTTTTTTGCTGCGTGACGTCTGTTAACGTTCGATTCGATGGAAATCAGGAAGTGTTGACCGCCAATTTGTCACTGCGATAAAATATTTTGTTATAAATGAATCCTTATTGATAAACATTGTCTGCGCCATCTTGCCTTTTTTCCAATGCCACAATTTTGTCGTGCACGGCAGCCATTTTAGATGCCAGGCTGGTCCCAGGCTATCACCTACCCCTGCGGATGTAGTTTATGGCCCCAGCTGTAGAGAATCCAGACATGCCAACCATCCCGATTCAGGCGTGAGACTACTGATTTCAGTGCTAGTCTCCCGCCTCCCGATTTCTGCAAGCAAAAACCCGGGGGCATATTACCAACAACTAGCGATAATTTTTGTCTCTAACTTGTTTAGAGACAAAAATTATCGCCGCACATCGGCGATTTTTATCGCAGATAAACCTTGCTATTAGCAAGGTTTATCGCAAATGCGATAAAAAACGGCCGCAATGCATGAATATCGCAGAAAAGTCAGCGATATTCATGTATTATCGAGCAAATGCTCTTAGCCATGTTATCCACCTCCCATTGGATAACATGGCTAAGAACTGCTCAGGGCACTATCACTGACATGCAAAGCGGGGCCCACGATGGTCGCTATCTCCTTTTAGCTGTCACTAACTGGTGTTAGCGACAGCTTGGTAATAGGGAGATAATTTTATCTCCGCTTTCTTGGCTTTTAAAGCCAAAAAAGCGGAGATAAACCCCCTTGATAATATGCCCCATGATTCCTCGGGGGTTTCAGCTGACAGGGCTTGGTATTGTGTTACGTGGTAATTCTTCCAGGAAACGTCAGAGGGTCGATGCAGGGGTTCTAGAAGGGGTGATAAACCATTTAAGCCTCATAAACAAGCGCATGGTCTTTTAAAGATCTGTGAAGTACTCGGGGCGGCGGTGTGTGTGTGTCCTCTTTCAGGAGCGGGCGGGGGGCGGGGGGGAATGCCAGCAACTTCCAGGCTAGGCAGTGTTCAACACTTGCATCACCCTTTCTCTGCCTGCTATTGCGCTCCATGCTTCGGAAAGGTAAGAAAAAGAACGTGCATTTGAGTTTGAAATGTCCGATCCTGTAGCAGTACACTTGCAAAGCCCACACATGACAATAACCCGATTCAAGGCCCCATTCACCCGTTTAAAAAAAAATATATAACACTCCAACAAAGTAAGATTATAAAACTTTATTAACTTTTAAATATAATGAACGGAACAAAAACTGTAAAAACATTTAAACATTTTTCACCAAAAAAAGCAACAATTGTCAGAAGCTGTCTTTTGTGCGAATAGTCCCAAGGCAGCACAACGTGCTGAGTTCTGGACGGCACCCAGGTGATGTCGCCTGGGTGCCGCACTGGTTTTGGTATCCTACAATGCTGCTCCGAACATTGGCGTGGGGCGTCCCGGGTGGTGCGGGGGGAGGCCTCGTCAGTAGCGGTCTGTTGTGCGAATAGTCCCAAGGCAGCAGAACGCGCTGAGATGTTGATGGCACCCAGGTGATGTCCAGTAAACTGCCGCACTGGTTTTGGTATCCTACAATGCTGCTCCGAAAATTGGCGTGGGGCGGCCCGGGGGGGGGGGGGGCGTGGGGGAGGCGGCGTGAACGGGCCTCCCCAGGTGGCGGCCATCCAGCTGAGTTGCGCCCGCTCTTGCGGCTACAGCGTCTCGCTCACCATGTTGTTGAGTTGCTCCCACTCTTGCAGTGCAGCGATAGGCGGCTGCCACATGACTCTTAAAATGGCGGACGGCTCTTCGGTTTTGGGCCTGGTCCACTAAAATGGCCCTGGGACACCTTGGAACTCGGACGCTTGCCTGCTAGGGCTTGGGCTCCATTCTCGAAAAGCGTCCCCTCAGCCGTGAAGATTCTACAAAAGTCTTGGGGGCCCTCGACTCCCGCAGGCTTCCGGTGGGTAGCGGCTGCCATGATTGCTCGCGGAATGACCACGACGGAGCCACGAGATGGTGGTGCTCTCATGCTGACGCCAGCTTTAGTCTGAAACATCCAGAAACAAGGTGGGGCTTTCATCGTTTGGGAAAAAAAAATGTTCTAAACCAATGAAAAGTGTTATTTTTAGGTCATATGACCAAGCCTTCCATCTTTAGGAAACCAAAAGTAAAATGAACCAATGAAAAGTTTTATAAACAAGTCACATGACCTGTTATGCGGCATAGGGCTACAAAAAGCGTAGAAAATCCGTTGGCACGTGAGGCGGCGTCAGTAGCGGACCGATGTGCGAATAGGCCGAAGGCAGCACAACGCGCTGAGATCCGGATGGCAACGAGGTGGTGTCCAGCAAATTGCCGCACTGGTGTGGCCATCCTACAATGCTGCGCCGAAAGTCGGCGTGGGGCGCCCCGTTGGCCTGTGAGGTCGCGTCAGTCAGTGGGGGCTGTGCGTCTCTCCCAAGATGGAGGCTCCTCGGCTGCAGTGCGGCGCCCCTTAGCGTTTCACTCGCCGTCCAACTGAGTTGCGTCCGCACTTGCGGCTACAGTAGGCCGAAGGCAGCACAACGCACCGAGATCCGGATGGCACCGAGGTGGTGTCCAGCAAATTGCCGCACTGGTGTGGCCATCCTACAATGCTGCGCCGAAAGACAGCGTGTCCAGCTGAGTTGCGGTCACTCTTGCGGTACAGTGGCTCGAACGCGCCGAGATCCGGATGGCACCGAGGTGGTGTCCAGCAAGTTGCCACACTGGTGTGGCCATCCTACAATGCTGCGCCGAAAGTCGGCGTGGGGTGCCCCGTTGGCTTATGAGGTGATGTCAGTAGTGGACCGATGTGTGAATAGGTCGGAACCAGCACAAGGCGCCAAGATCCGAATGGCAAGTCCTGGATGTTGAGTGCCATAGTTGAGAGTTCTGAGCAGTGCTTGTAAGACTATCTGAAGCTTATTTGCACCTGCTGCAGCTTCACTATTGCCCTGGTGTGGCCAAAGGTCGCACATGACATAGGCGGCCGGCTCCCGAGGTCCGGCGGAACTTTTTTCCTTTTCTTTTCTGCTTCTTGTCCTACAATCCGTTTCACCTGAAGACACGACCAGGTCCCTGAATGTGTGCAGGGGGACGCTATTGAGTGAATGAAAATGGCGGCTTGACACAAAGCTGACTCAAGCGTTGCTGTTGATGCTATACAGACAAAAATTGGTTTTCAGTTTGTACATTCTTCAGGATTATTTTTCCATCCAAGGCTGATTGAGAGTTTGCAGAAAAATGGCTTCAGATTTTCCACATACTACTCTTCAACATTCTTCCTAAATGTAACAATGTGAAACTCACTAGGAGAACGGCTGTTTATGTTTCCTTTCAAAATGCTGCCAATAATATTTTCTGAATGGAAGACACCATCTTGTAGCATAAAGGGCCGAAAGGGGTTCTGGTCTGGCCGATGGTTGGTGGAGACATTTTGACTATATCTTGGACCTGCCCGGCCTCGCCCAAAATGGCGCCGGTATAAATGGGACTCGTAACTCCTTGTTGTGTACTGGTTGAACAACCTTGATATCACGAGATATGAATGCAGTTTTGATGCTCATGGCGGGCGGGGACGAGAATTGATTGAATATTTCGACATCCCTATTGATATTAAGTTCTGATGTGTTATTGATTACTGTACTATTGAAAGTTCGAATTAACGTCACCCATGGTACTTGCACGCAAATGTATATCTAGATAACTTTTTTGTAAGTGGCCCTGTCGTATTTTAATTACAAAATGTACGTCCACCGATTCCGCAACTGTTAGACACCTTAGTTCTTGCAACCTAATGGCTCGTTCGTTACGTTCCTCCATAATGTAAATGTCTCCTCATCATATACGATTCCAGTTTGCTCCGTGGCCGGCCCACGTGGTTATAGGCCCGTATTTGTATACTGACATTTTCACAATAAAGGTTTTTAAAACAAAACATGGTAGTAGTATTTACATTGGTAAAGTTTTTACTTTTAGTCACTGTTTTCGAATCAGTAAAAGGCAAGTGAAATAAAGTAGTCCAATTACATGACGGATAAAAGGTATAATATGTAGGAACGCAGTAAAGATAAATGGTCAAGGGCAGTTGTGTTTTTCATTTCTGCAACATAAAGTGATCGATAAGAATCTGATAATCAGGCGTATCGGCGACTAAGACAGCAGGCCGAGTCTCTTTTACTCAACGGCTCCGTCATGGAACGAAGAAACGCCCTTTTTCTCGAAAAAGGAATATATTTTACTTGCAGGACAGTTGTAAATTTTCCGGGAAAGTACATTAGCCTGGAATATTATAACATATGTTTAAAAAAAAATAATGTTCGAAAACAAAAAGCGTAATTTTTAGGTCATATGACCAAGCTTTTCATCATTAAAATAACAAAAGTAAAATGAACCAATGAAAAGTTTTATTAACAAGTCACATGACCTGTTATGCTTACGTTACGCGCTGCGCGCCGCGCCTCGGATCACTTCCGGGTGCGCTAACGCGGCGTGTCATATAACGCATTACGCGACAACGTAGGTCAAGAATATAGTCAAAATGTCTCCACCAACCAGCGTTCGGAACACAACCCCTTTCAGCAGTCCAAAAAGTTCTGTTAAATGACAACAGAGGGGACAGGCAACAAGAACCATCAGTCAAAGAGGGGAGGGCAAGTTCTTCTCTTCCGGGTCATGTTGGGGCGCTACCGGAACTGATCGAATTGGTAGTCTACAGTGTTTCTGGATGTTTCAGACTAAAGCTGGCGTCAGCATGAGAGCACTACCATCTCGTAGCTCCGTCGTGGCCATTCCACGAGCAGACATGGCAGCCGCTCCCCACCAGAAGCCTGCGGGAGTCGGGGGCCCCCAAGACTTTTGTAGAATCTTCACGGCTGAGGGGACGCTTTCGAGAATGGGACCCAAGCCCTATCAGGGAAGCGTCCGAGTTCAAAGGTGTCCCAGGGCCATTTTAGTGGACCAGGCCCAAAACCGAAGAGCCGGCCGCCATTTTGAGAGTCCTGTGGCAGCCGCCTATCGCTGCACCGCAAGAGCGGGAGCAACTCAACTACATGGTGAGCGAGACTCTGTAGTCGCAAGAGCGGGCGGTAAACAGCTGAATGGCGGAAGAGGCACAGTGTAGCAAAAGCGGGCGGAATGGCAACTGAAACTGTAAAGGAGCGCCCCACTACAGCGTGTCTTCAGGTCAAACGGATTGTGGGACAAGGTCCAGAATAGAAGAGTCATCAAAAGGCAAAAAGTTCCGCCGGACCCCGAGAGCCGGCCGCCTATGTCGGGGGCGATCTCAGGCTACACCAGTGCTATAAGACTTGTGGAGGGGGTCGGAGCCAAGTGTCTTCTCCGAGTCCATGGCCATCACACCGCCCCTCGGGGGCCTCCGTCAAGCTGTTTAGGAAGGTTTCATATCACATTGTTTTCAAATGCAGTCAGGTCCACAAACGACACTCACTTACTTTGAGAATAGTGAAGCTGCAGTAGGTGGAAATAAGCTTCAGACAGTGTTACAAGCGCTGCTCAGAACTCTGAACTATGGCACCCAACATTCAGAACTTATGCCATTTGAGAATGGCAGTGACATTGAAGCAACTCAGGGACCAAAACCATTAACGTACTTTCACGTATGAAAATCTTACTTGGGGAGGGGGCAGGAGCGAAGCGCCCCCTCCCAGTCCGCGCCACCACACCGTATGTTGAAAATCTGAAGCCATCGTTCTACAAAGTCAACCAACCTTGGATTGAAAAATCTAGAAAAATGTACAAACTGAAAACCAGTTTTGGTCTGCATAGCATCAGTAGCAACGCTTGCTATCAGAGTGCATGAGTTTCATGCTCGATCGATTGAGCTAGCCGGATCGGGCAATAAAAAGTATAAAATAGTTATGTAAATAGTTATTTAATAAAATGTTTTACCCTGTTTCTTTGCTGGTGTGTTGTCTATATTTTTAATATTTGCATAGGGTTTGTCGTTATTTTGGGCGGGGTGGGTGACGGAGGCGAGCTGTCTTGCAGCCCTCATGGTGTGGAGCTCAGTTCATCTCACTATTTTCGTATTTCTCATGAAGGGTTGTTCCTAATATTTCTATTTTAGCGAGGTCAAAAAGAGATCCAATTAGTGGCCTACTGATTTTGCTCGATTACTTTTATTTTTTTACACGATTTTTCACTATCTGCAAAGACTAAACAGAGTATTGCGACTTTGTGCTTGTTTGTAAATAGAGAATGATCCAAAGAGAACCAATTCTAAAACAGTAAATGCTTGGATAACAATCAATCAAATGGAGAGACAAGCAGGCACGACGGATTACAACGGGGGCAAAGGCCTGCGTTAACTACCGTTCACTATCTGCAAAGAGAGAGTACTACTAAGAGAAAAGAGGGGAGGGGGGGGTGCAGCGTTCAAAGCACATCAGCGTGCATAAATACGAAAATGTTTTTATCTATCACGTACTTGACATTTTAAAGCTTTTCATATTTGCTATTAAAAAACCATTGAAATTCACTGAAAAAACCATAGGTTATAGTCGATATATAGTTAGGAATTTGCATTTACAAAACCTTGAAAATTCAATGAAAAAACCATTGGTTTTAGGCCATATATAGTTAGGGATTTGCATTTACAAAACCTTATTTTACTCCCATAAAACCATTGAAATTCCATATATAGTTAGATGCGCTAACTATATATCGCGCACCCGCAATCCACTGCTGATGATGTCACATATTACATCATTCATGACATGGTCAGTGACATCACTGATGACATCACTGATGACAACTCAAATGACATCACTGATGACATCTCAAATGACATCACTGATGACAACTCAAATGACATCACTGACAACATCACAGATGACATCATTCATGTGTTAATACGATGAACCTCTACAGACTCTGATATATCCTTAGATACACTCAGTGAAAACAGACACTCACAGACTGTCACTCATCCATGGAGTTACTCATACACCTAGACAGTCATGCAAAGAATCAAACACACCTCCAATTCCTCAACTATACAGTTATACACACCTTACTTATTGAAACATATTCTAACACATATTTACTCTCTTATACAATCCTTGATACATGTTCACAATGATCCATACAGCCACTCACACATTCACTGGCTCTTATGCACAGTTATTTATATATGTTAACTCTCACATGTACTGTGTTTTACATATGTACTTACTTTGACATGTAGCACTGAGATATCCATTCACTCACCAATACACTCATGCACACAGTCAACCGCCCATATAGCTGTTTCCACATGCACTCTTGAACTCATACACCTAGTGAATCAACTGCTTACACATCTATGCACAGAGTCACACACCTCCCAGCCACCCACACACATACTCAGTCTCCCATACAAATACTTGAGCAACCAATCAATAACCCATATAGTTATTCATATAGCTACTGATCAACACATGCAGCAGTTTACAGAACAACAGATATAATGATGCACAAATTAATACAGTTTAATCACTAACCCATGCACTCAGTGAGACACATTTAATCACTCCCTCATACAATCAGTCATGCACCTACTAAATCCTTCATCCAGACATTTATACATCCACTCATTCTTCAATATGTAAGACATATTTTAACTTTACAGAAACATACAGTCACTGGATGATGTCATCAGTGATGTCATCTGTGATGTCACTGACCATGTCATGAATGATGTAATATGTGACATCATCAGCAGTGGATTGCGGGTGCGCGATATATAGTTAGCGCATCTAACTATATATGGAATTTCAATGGTTTTATGCGAGTAAAATAAGGTTTTGTAAATGCAAATCCCTAACTATATATGGCCTAAAACCAATGGTTTTTTCATTGAATATATATATATATATGTATATATATATATAGATATATGTGTGTGTGTGTGTGTGCAGTTTTAATCTGCCATGTCAAACCTGGCAGATTCACGTACTTGCCAGGCCCAAACCTTCCCTTTTATTACATGTACGGCACCCCTAAAGTAAGCCCTAGGTAGCCACCAGGGAAGGGTGGAAAGTATCTAAACGGTAGAACATATACGTTTGTGTTTCACATGTCTTAGTAGTGAAAAAATGATAAATTCATTTTTGCACTACAGCAAGGACTATCTCTCTCATAGGTTATCATTGTAGCCGCCCGGTAACACTGCACAAGAGTAACTCCCACTTGGGAGCTGATAGAAAATTGGAGTTTGGTGTCTCTTGACTCACAAGTTAAAAACACATCTTTTAGTGGAGTAGGTTTTTAAATTGCAAGTCTGAAAATGCCACTTTTAGAAAGTTGGCATGTTCTTACTTTAACCATTCTGTGTCTCTGCCTGTCCCTAGGATACACGCCTGGGTTGGATTACAGTTGGGCTTTGTGAATTCACTCTAGAGAGTCACACACAAAGGGAGCTGAGGTGTGCCATGGATATCCTAATGGCCCATCTCCTTGGCTAGAGTGGTGGGAGGACTTGACACTTGCACCTGAATAGGGCTGTGCCTGTCCCCTCACAAAGAGCTGCATACACCAATGTAGTGTGTCTGGAGCCAGAGCCAGGAAGATCATGGTCTTATGTACTAAAATGACCTTTCTTTCAAGTCGCACTACTTCAAAGGCCAAAATGGGTATAAGTACCTGACCCCTGACACCATATACTCAAAACACTTCTGATCTGAGGGCATTCTGCCAGGAAGAAGAGCAGTTGTGCTGTGAGGAGGAAACTGCCACTTAGATGCTTGCTTTACTGTGATGGTATGCTGCTTCTTGCCCGGGAGTGAGAGGACTTGACTTTACTCTCTGCATCCTGCTTTCTAAAGTTCTCCAAAGGTTTTACTGAGCATGCTTCCTATTGCTGAAGTCTCAGGGACATCAAAGACTTCACCTGCTTCTTGCTACCAGCAACTGGGCTCCTCTGATGTGAGTCACAATCTGCCAAATGTTGCCAAATCCAGTCCTGGGCCCTTGGAGATGATTCTGGTGCTGCAGCCATGAAATAAACACATCGACTTCAAAGCTTCATGGCGTAACTGGTGCATCCCTTCGAAACCAACGCATTGCCACTGTCTGCATCAGAGCTGCAGACACTGCTCGCTGAGTGCGTGAGGCAACAACCTCGACTTTCAATGCAGCCCTGACTTTGCCAGAGCACCCATGAAGAACCGCCACTACGTGAGTCTTGAGCACCATCTCACCAAAGTCAGTGATGCGTGGCTCCAACACAGCCCTGGCCCTGTGTGGCTTTTAAACAACTGATGGCCTTCAGCCCAGCGGTTCCACTTTGATGCCGTAGAATGGATGCATCATGGTGTTGACGGGGATGCATCCTCGACGCTGCGTTGCCTTCAGGAACCGAGGCCTTGCACCCACAAGCAACGCATCGCATCCTCTACACAACTCATCGTCCTGGAGTGGCCAAGCTTCAACCCCCTTGCACCCCCTTCAGGAACCAACGTATCACCTGCAAAAGTGGCACTATACCTCCTCTGTGCCACGCATCGTCTTTGATTTCTGATGCATCCAAGGTACTCTAACGGGGTCTGTGTGACTTCTGTATCTGGCCCACCCTCTATCACAGTTGGATTGAACTTTTAGATTTGTTCTGGTCAAGCGCTACCAGGTAGCCCCCTTTTGGAGCTACTGACTTCTGAGCAGTGCAATTTCATTTAACGTTTAAAAATGAAAAATGTCCTAGCTATCGTAATGGAACGTTTCAATTCTATTAAGGACTCTAAGATGAGAATTATGCTTCACTTTTATTTAACAGCAGCACTTTTTGCTTCTTAAAACTGAACCACATTCCCATAATCCAACAGGTGTCCGATCAGAGGTCAGCATTGCCATCATAGTCCTACATCTCTGTCACCAACAACTGTTTCGTTGTGTGAGTCATGCCTTTGGTAATTTCTCACGAATCCTGTTTTCCAAACTCGCCCCTGAGAACAAGAGAGAGAATATCAACTGACTAGAACATCCAAAAGGAAAATATAACTAATAACATTTTGTTGTTAAAAATCAAATCTACACAGTACACAAAATATGCATAACTGAACTCTGTTGAGTTATCAACATTGCACAAGATTACAACCAAATAATTCAAATATTTACTTACACCCAGTTGGTGATTTCAGCGGTGAATAATGACGTCAACTACCCTTTAAGACTACATGTTTGTATGATTGCCCTAAGTAGCCAGAAGAGCAAACACTGCTTGAAACTGAACTCAAGCAAAACAGAGGTTCTACTGTTTGGTAACCTCTCTCCAGCATAGTCTCCCGCCTGGTAGCCAGACAGTCTAGGTCCACCCCCCCTCCAGTGATCAAAGCCAAAAATCTTGGAGTAACTCAATTATGAGGCCCAGGTGTCTAAGGTAGTGTCCTCCTCTTTCTACACTATTAGACCTCTGAGGAAACTACTCCCATTTATACCCAGAAACAACAGGAAGACTTTTGTTTCCTCACTAATTATGTCCAAGCTGGATTATTGTCATGGCTTATACATGAACTTCCAGGTCAGATTACTTATGACGTTTCAGGCGGTACAGAATGCTGCCACCAGATTGACCCTGGATGTTCCCAAATATCAGATGATAGCAGCAGGCATTCAGGATCTTCATTGGCTCCTCGTGCGCCAGCGGATAAAGCTTAATGCGCTCTGTGTTGCTCATAAGTGATTCCCAAATGCTGGATCATGGACACCAAGAACCTGGACCATAGGGAACTTGAGACTCGCTGCAAATGCTTGAGGCTCGCTGTAAATCTGACCTCCCCCCTCAGTGACCTCAACGATCATTACTTTGCGATCATATTGAATATTCCGTATGATCTAGCCCCACTAAAACTGAAAAGACCCCAAATCAAGGACAGAAACCCCTGGTTCACAGGATCCCTCAACAATGAGAGGAGATCCCTCCGGCAATCTGAAAGAACCTGGAGGCAGCACCCCTCTGCTGCACATCTAAATCTTCTCCGCCAGGCCCGAAATACCTACATCAGGAACATCCTCAACTCAAAAAAAGAATTCTTCAGATCTGAACTAGGGAAGGCCAAGAACAGACCCCACAAGCTCTTCGAACTGATCAAACACCAATCAAATAAATTGGCCAAAACATTGAAAGAAACCCCCAATTCCCAAATATCCTCAGAGGAATTCTCCTCCTTCTTCGCTGACAAAATCATAACTTTAGGAAACGAACTCAGCCCTGCCACATACTCTCAACTCGTTCCGGATCTGCCTCCTCCTGCCACAATGCCCTCACAGATTTCACCTAAAAATCAAGCTCACTGGACTGACTTCAAAGTCTATGACGAAGACTCCATCTCTAAAATCCTATCTACCTTGAACCCGAACAACCATTTTAATGACCCTCTCCCCTCCAACTGCCTAGCTGCCGTTGCCCAATCCATTATTCCTAGCTGGACTGCAATATTTCACGCCTCTCTCCGGCAGGGATCGATGCCTGACTCTCTGAAAGCCAGCCAAGTCCTCCCCATTTTGAAAAAGCCGTCGCTAGATCCTGCTACCCCTGACAACTTTAGACCCATCTCCAACATCCCCCTCTTAGCCACAGTGCTGGAGAAGTGTGTGCAACAGCAGCTAAGTCAACACATCAACAACTTCCACCTACTCAATGACTTCCAATCCAGATTTAGACCAGGGCACAGCACTGCACCCACTATGCTCCACATCCTTGATGATGCCCTCCAAGCCCTTGACCAAGGTAAAATCTGTCTCCTAATCCTCCTAGATCAATCTCAGGCCTTCAACACTGTCAACCATGAAAAACTACTCGAAAATCTCAAACTCAGGATGGAATTAGAAGGCTCTGTTCTAGAATGGTTTAGGTCCTTCCTCCATAACCGATCACAGAGATTCCTAATCAACAGCAACCTATCCGCTCCCTCCCTGGTCACGGTTGGAGTCCCCCAAGTATCAACCCTGTCCCCACCCTTTTTAACCTTTACCTAGAACCGCTTGCCGAAGTACTACGCACTGCCAATATCTCCTACCATATGTATGCTGACAACATTCAGATCTACATCAAAACCTCATCTCTCGAGGAGATCCTCTCCCTGAACGAAGCCCTGAAACTGACTGTCCAATGGCTCGCCTCCAATCAACTCAAACTCAATGCAAAGAAAACTGAATTTCTCCTAATTTCATCTTCTAAAACCAACCCTGAGTTGCAAATATGGATCAAGGCTATCTCAGCCTTAAATTGCCCACCAACCATTGTGGACTTGGCCAAATCCCTGGGTAACACCCTGGACAGCAACTAGAACATGCGGGACCACTTCAACTCGATGGCCAAATCAGCCAGATTCCACCTGAGCTACGTAAGGAAATTGAAACCCTTCCTCAATGCTCCCAACCTAAAAATGGCAGTCCAGGCACTAGTCATCTCTAGACTGGAGTATGGCTATTCTACCCTCTCAGGTTTACCCAAGATCTCCCTGGCACCTTTAAAAGCCTGCCTCAATGTGGCCGCAACACTACTTACCGGCACAAGGATATTTGACCACATTTCCCCACACCTGAAAGCTCCGAACTGGCTTCCTCTTGAGGCAAGAATACAGCTTAAACTAGCTTGCGGTACACCAAGGCTTTATACTCAAAATCCCCTGCATATCTTGCATGGAAACGTGTGATTTCTGGAGGTATCAGAAACTCCCGGTCTGCCAGAGACCTCCTGCTGCAACCTGCTCGCTTTCGAAAAAAAAAGTACAACCGTGCTTTCTCTGGGGCCGCTCCTAGAATATGGAACTCTCTCCCACCCGCCATCAGAAGAATCCCTTCTCTGTCTTGTTTCCAAAAGGATCCCAAAACCTTCCTTATGTGTAACTTCCTCATTTAAATTTTTCCTTCAACCACCACTATGACCCTAATATACATCTGGCTATTGCCTCCCTTCGGATTACCTAGTCACCCCACCAAGAAACCTGTGGTCTTGTCTTGAGTAATTGTAAATGTAATCTGTAAATATATGTCCTATCTCTTATGTATTCTGCACCCCACCACCTCCTGATTGATTTTTTACTCTTGTGATTGTAAGTCTTTTTGTACAATTCTATGATTCCTGTAAAGCGCTCAGATACCCTAATGGGTCAAGTTCGCGCTCTATGATACACAAAAATAAAATAAAATAAAATAAGGCCCTGAACAGAGAATGGCAAAGATTCCTTTGGAAGGCTTTTAGTTGGTACACTCATAGTAGAACTCTTTGATCTGTCAAGGTCAGATTGGTTACCACCGTTAGAATCAGAAAAGCGAGTTGGGAAGGAAGGAGTTTCAGTTACGCTACAGCCAGGTTGTGGTACTCTCTTCCGTTACATTTTAGGACTATACCCACCCTTCTTGCCTTTAGAAAGAAACTTAAGACCTGGCTGTTCAGAAATTAGCTATACCTCATAATAGTATGTTCATGTTCCTGAAAGCGCCAAGACACCCACGGGTATAAGCGCGTCATACAAGTTTCAATAACATAACATAACAACAAAGCTCACTAGTCATGGGGAGGGTTTCCTGAATTATTGTTCCGTGGGTGGAATAAACTCGTCTCCAAGTCCTCAATAGAATTAAAAGTTTCTGTTCCGATAGATAGGAAATTTTTCATTTTCGTTCCATGTCAGGACTAGAGGTGAGGATTATGCTAGTTTAAATCTTACTTCCCACCAAATGAGCCATATTGAACACTGTTTTAAAGTAGAAACTTTTGAAGGTTGAGTCAGACGACCAGTGTCTGTGTTCCTGGTATCTTCCAGAGGGGCACCCAAACTGAACGCTTTAGAGGCCATGGCATCATGAGCGGCATCCACACCAAAGATGCTAAGATCCACTCCTGCTTCCTGCATCACCCAACATACCCACCAGGCTAAATAGGCTATGAGGGGGGAAGAAATCACTTTATGTGGCTTCTTTAGAGCGATTAGGACCTGTCTCTCACCCGGTGGCCGGAAGTCCCATGATTCTCCTCATAGGGCTTAAGGCACCGGACCCCGCACATATTAGGAGAATCTGGGAACGCTGGGTATTCTATAACTCTGGTATAACATTTTGTGTGCTTGCTTAGTGGAAACAACACTACAGAGGTAGAGAAGAACCTTCTCATGATTTCTAGTGCTCAAATATCTGACACCTTCCTTCACAATACCATGTAGAGCAACATCGCCAGCTTCGCCATGAGTTCTTTCCTTGAGAGGAACCTATTTGGTTGCCATGACAGAAAAAGGTTTAAAACCTTGTTGATATCCCAAAGAGCTGAGAAACGTGGCTCCGGAGATCTAAGCAATGCAGCTCCCGGAGACAAGGATAGCCTAATGTCACATACGAGTCTACACACAAACGGGTGTTCCCCTATCAAGGACCCTTCCACCAGTAGGTGACTCACCGAGATAGCTGAACGGAAGGTGTTAATCGATCAGTATTCCTTACCTTTCTGTGCTAAGTTGGCCATAAAATTTGAACTTCCATTACCTTGGTCAATGGGATAGTAACTTTGTCGCACACACCTTCATCACCATCTCTTCCAAATTGATCGGTATCTTTTGATGGTGCCGTTTGACCATGCCTTTGACAGGAGGTCCTCAGCTTGTTCCAAAAGTTCTGGGAGCGACCATCATCCCCTGTAGTCCTCCATGCCATGAGGCAAAGCGACCCTCCCAACACCATTGGATGTGGAGTTCGATCCAGATTGAGGAAGAGAGCCGGGAATAGGGGAAGAGGGGTTGGAAAATTCCAAGAAAGTTCGAGAAAAACCAGAAACCAAACTTGATATTTCCAAATCAGGGTGATCAACACTACTTCTCCCGCTAGTGTCCAATCTTGCCCGAGGCCCTGGAAATCATTGTGAACAAGGGGAACGCATAGCCCCTCTCCAGCACCCAGCCTTGCAGAAAGGCATTTGTGGTGGCAACCAGAGGATCCAGCCTCCAACTGAAGAACCTGGGCAGTTGAAGATCTAATCTAAAGGCAAACAGATGCACAGACAACAGACCCCATTGGTCCTGGAGATTGGCAAAGACCTCAGGTGAAGCTTCCAAATACTGGTGTCCCAGAAATTATGGGATGCGAGCCCCCCACCATTTGTCCTGCCCTAGGAGGTCTTCTGCCAAACATTGGTTGTGAAATCCGAGAGGACCTTGGGCCAAGTACCCCCTTGTGGTTTATGTACCAGAAGGCTGAGATGTTGTCCATCTTTAACAGGGTGCACAATTGTATCCTGTCTCGCTTCCAACAGTGGTCCACAAAGAACCCTGCCAGAAGTTCCAAACAGTTGATGTGCAACCTCTGTTCTTGAGGAGACCACAACCCTCCTGTTGAAAACTCTCCATACCATGTGCCCCAGCCTGACCTGCTGGCATTGGTATCTATAATGAGATCTGGAGCTGAGCTGAAAATTTCTCTGGTGTTCCATGCTTCCATTTGTGAAAGATACCAGAGATCTCTTTGCGCGCGTCCTGCGAGAGGACCACCGAAGTGTGCCACCCTTAATCGCTGAATTGCACAGTAGCTCAAGGGCCCCGGAAAGATGACCTGGAGGAATGAGGAGAGGAGACACACTAGGTGAGCAATCTGCCGCAAAGGCACTCTCTGTCTGGTTAGTGTCCGCCGCAACCCGTGTCTGATCTTGGGCACCTTCCTCGAGGGGAGGTTTAATGTAGCCTCTGTAGAATCTATGACGAAACCTAGAAAAACTGCTCTATACACTGGAGTCAGAAGGGATTTCTTCATGTTTATGACAAAGCCAAGGTTTTCGAGCAGGGTGACTGCCATTTGCAGTTGGGATGACAAATGGTGGAGTTCTTGTGCCTGGAGAATCATGTCTTCTGAATAAATAATGAGAAGGTTTCCCCCCGCCCTGATGTGCTCCACGACCAGTCTGAGGACCTTCGTAAAACACCACAGAAGAGAGACTGAAGGGCAGGGTTGTGAACTGAAACACCCGCTGGCACCAAAAGAACTGGAGGAAACACCTGTGTGGGGGAAGGACCATGATAATTAGCATCCTTCAGGCCCAGGCAGATCATCCAATGCCCAGGGCGTAAGACATCACGAAGGAGGTGGATCCACTCCATTTTGAAGTGGCAATAAATCAGCCACTGTTATATTCACATAAAGTGATACCCGTCTCTGCCCCCAGTGGCATGGTCAACCAGGAAAAGATTGCCTCCTATTGTGAGAACTGTAGTAGCCTGGGTAGCATAACCTGACCAGGTGCTCCGCAAACACTGTATGAAACCCCTGAATCATTTGCAGGACCCAACGCATCGCTTGTAATTGACTTCCAAGCATGGAAAACATTTGCCAGCTGGCCCTCTACTTTTACAAAGGAAGAAGGGTGACCACTCACTAGAATTAGAAGTTGTGCCGAATCCCTTTTGTCCTAGACCTCAGAATCCCCGTCCACAGGTCTGGTAGAAGTTACCAAAGCAGGCTTGGTCTTGGTATTGCTCACGTCTGGTGCCTTGCCCTCTATGGGGATTCTGGTAGGAGTATTGGCTGGCCAATCGGCCCTCTTGGACTAGCCCCATGGAAAACCTGTGAGGAAAAGACCCTATTTAGTAAGGACTGAGCCTTATCTAGGGAAGTACAGACCCAACTCCTTAATAAATGTGCTCCTGCTTCTGAGTCTGCCAGGTCCCCCAACTTGGGGTCCACCTTAATTAGGAAAGAGTGACTCGTTCGGTGGACAGAGCACAATTGCATTGCCCATTAAGGCAAGCATACGTTCCACCCATCCGGAGAGGACCTTTGGAGATATCAGGGATCCCGAAGCCTTGGCATCCTCTACCAGTTTAGGATGCTGGTTATGGGGCCTAGGGCATCCGGGAGCTTATCCTGGCACACCAGTAGTGGCCTGTTGATGTCCTTTTGGGGTCTTTGATGAACTTGGCCAAAAGCTGGCCATTCTGGGGTCTAGCTCTAGGGTCAGGGCCACCTTGCCATCTAAATATGGATGAGGGCATTCTGCTTTTAGGCAGTTATGTGACTGTTTCCCCAGTAGGGTTCTGTCTGCCCTGACAAATATTTTGCTTGGTAGAAGGTGCCCAGTCAGAGGAACGTGGATGGAAAAGTTCCTCAGGGTCCAGCATGTACAAAGCATTTTCATGGGGGAAGGGGCCAGTGGCTGGGGATGTGGGAGAAGGGCGCCACAGGCAGGAAGTTCCGGCCTCGTTGTAAGTGTCTCTGTGGGCATCATCATCATCTGGGGAGGGGGTAAGGTTAAATCTGGTACTCCCTTTGTGGGACCCCCAGATATGGGGGCAGGCTAAGCATGGTTCAAGAAAGTCTCCCTGAGGGGCACAAAGGCATCCTGATCTACCCCGCCTCCCATGGGCACTTGGCTGGTATAGGGTCGGCTTCAAGGGACTGGGTTGGGGGGTCAGGAGTTGCAGAACTCTAGACCTTGCCAGTGTTGCTCATTCACGTTCAATTTGCTGTTACAAGCGCTGCTCCATGGTTGTCATGACTTCTTCCACTACCCAATATATTGAGGCATCAACAGTGTTGTAAGATTCAGCATCCCAATGAAGGGCAACCAATAGATACTCCTCATACTGGATGTCTCCCTCTAATTCCATGGAGACTGACAGGTGGGAGGTAGCAATGGTAGGAAATGACAGTGGACTTTCTTCTAATGAAAAGCCCAGTGAAGAGCAATGTTAAGCGCCTAGAACTTGGGTCTCAGCGCAAAGCACTATCAGCTTAGGTGCTGTGGGCCCAGAGGGTAAATAGTGAGCGGACCCTCAGACCCTCATGTTCTTGGGGGTCTAAGCCCCAGGGACTCTTCTGCCGAGGTGTTATTGTTAATCTGGGCTAAGGAACAAGCCACCTGGGAGCATGTCCATTTCCAGGCTTCACAGCCTACCAAACAGCAATATAGACCCCAGTGGGAAGTAAATCAAGAATCCCTACTGTGCCTTTTGTGACTGGTGTCAAATCTGTTAAAAAATCAGGATTAGATGCCTGTACAGACCCCAGCCGGGGCATCACTCTCCAGGGCAGGCAGAGGCTGAGGCAAGCAGTGCACAATTTTGGATCCCTTCTACTGACAGGAATTCCAAAACTGTGTGTTGCAAACCATAGAAAAATTGTGCCTTTCCGACACTAAAAGGAATTGGGAAACAGCTTCAGGGGCCCCAGCAGAGGCCCCATGAGTGCAAGGCTACTGAATGGTGGCCTAGGGGGCACCTATTCTGCCCCGCTGTTGATCCCTGCACCCAGTGGTGCCTGCCACGGGGTGCAGGGATGAACTGCACTCTGATCTTTGCTATGAAAGCATGCATTCCGTTCAGAAGGCAGGCTCTCAAAGAAAAGTATAGTATTGGCACTGAACAGGAATTCCTGGGCTGGAACCAACAACTGGAGGCCGTTCGGTTCCAGTTCCAGACGATACCGGACGGACTCGGGTCCGTCCGGCATCAAAATCGGCCCCAAAGTTGGAAGGTAACAATTTTTACCAGGATGAACCTGATTGGTGTATTAAATCCGCGCTCCATCATGGTCATCCTCACTTTGATCTTAGGTACCAGTCTACCACAACCATTGACTACCATTGGCACTTTTTGATGCTATTTCTATTTAAAACTTTAGAAATTAATATCACTGGTTCCCCTTAATGAATGTTTGCTAGTTTTGTGTCATTCAGTCGACTAATGTCACTCAATTTTTCTAATTCAGTTTTGACGTTTTTATTATTTTGAATTTTGATTTTATTACTGTTGTACTGCATAAATACTTTACACATTACCCTAAATTATGACTGTCTGCTCTGCACCATAGTTACCAGGGGATTGATCTCAGATTAATTTAGTGACTTTAAGGGTTCACCCAGACATGGGTTGCGATTATTCCTTGAGATGGATAGTCACCTACCCATAACAATGCTCCAATTTCTTACAACCTATAACGATATTCATGCTCCTGATGATAATCACCAAGCAGTCACATACCATCTTGGGGAAAGAGCCGGAATGGCGCAGCCTCAGCCACGCGTGTTCCGACTATGCAAGCGCTAGCATGATCGCCTTAACCACACATATGCCTTAACCATACATATGCGTGGTTAAGGCACTGAGTGGTTTAGCTGCTGGCTGTGGCTTGACAGAAGCAGGAAGATGCCAGGAAGAGAGCCAGTAGATACGGTGAGGTAAGTGGGGCTGGGGTTGGGTTTTTTATGGGCTGGGGATACTTTTCAGGATTGGGGGTGGGGGTAGTTTTAAGGGTGGGGGTTGGGGTAGTTTTCAGGGCAGGAAATGGATCCTTTTTAGGGCATGGTGGTCGGGGTAGTTTTCAGTGCTGATGAGGGGTTGGGAAATTTTTAGTGCTGGTCAGGTGGTCGGGTAGTTTTTTTCAAATTAGGGGTTAGGGTCAGTGCGGGGTGGCAGTGGGTCTGGGTAGTGGATGTAAAGGGGCAGGGTTTTAGGTCTCAGGACAGGGGGAGGGGAATGAGTAGTCTTGGTAGTTTTTAAGGTTTAGGAGATGGCTGGGTAGTTTTTAGGGCTGGGGGAAGTCGGGTAGTTTTAGGGGGTAGAGTTTTAGGCCTAAGGGCAGTGGAAGCGGTTGGGTAGTTTTAGGGACAGCACAGGGGTAAGAGGGGGTTGGTGGGAAGGGTTTGGGCCTCAGTGTGGGGGCAGGTAAGGGGTTTTTAGCTTATGGCAGGGGAAGGGGGTCAGAGTAGTGGCGACCATAGCCACGGACACCCCTTTACCATTCATGCCTTTACCACAGAATTACGTGGTAAAGGCATGTGTGAAAAAGGAATGTGTGGTTAAGACAAATTCATGGTTTGGGCTGTGTGGTAGAAGAATGCGTGGTTTAGCCATGTGTGCCTCTCTATCATACAACCACCATCTTAGGCTCCAGAATGCAGTGGTAAAGAAATCAATCACTGTGGCTTGATGTACCCTTATGTGGTGCACCAGAAAAATACACAAATCTGCTTCATCCCTCTCTAATCATCGCAGACCATTTGATCATTGAAAGACTGTCAGGTGTGGTGATTCTGAGCCACATGTTTTATGGATGATGATTGTGCTAAAATGTGACTTATAAGCCAATGACCTGAAACATGTGGGAAGTGCACATGGCATAGAACAGCTGTGCTGCATGTGGTCCGCCCCTCACATGTTGAAGCATTGTTATGTACTACATACGCAATGGCAGAGACACCATGGCACCTTCTCTAGCCATCGAGACCGGCTACCTTGCCAGATACACATCCCGGGATGGCGGTTCTCTAAAGGAACGCATGCCAATAGAGTCAGTAAGGCAAGTATCAACATAGGTTGCAATTTCAAGGGTGAGGATATTTAGTGGCATGAGTACACAGTCCCTACCATTGACCATGTCCATGTTCGAATGTGGTGGAAAGATATACTTCCTTATTTTCTTTTCATCTATCATACCAGAGAGTGTGACAATCCACTCCCTTATTTTTTTCCTTTGTTTCTTCACTCGGTCTTATTCAGAGCTTTGCAGTCTATCTGTTTTGAGCATTGTTTTGTTTGTGCTTCTGTCTTCTCATTTGCACTTCTTGGGGTAAGTACACTTTACAACTTACTCTCCAGCTGTATAGGTGTGAGATAGAGGTTGCGTGTTACATTCTTTGTCTCTGGACATGATGCATTATTTTAAGGCCACTAAGGCGTCATTGTGTGAAAGAAAGCACGTCTATGATGTGGGCATATTTTGCAAGGCAACAAATGTGCAAATCTAAAAATGTAACTCCAGCTGAAAGGTCTGTAAATTCATGGAGGGAGACATGTTAGGGACAGCAAAACATCCCTGCACTGCAAATTGCATTATGTGACTTTCATTTTGAGTGCTGCTTCTTGCCTTAGGACGAAATAGAAGGCATGATGCAAAAAGCATTGGTGGTGGATGCAGAACCCCACTGGACAACTCTGTGCTTCCATAAGGCCCAAGGCTGCATTCATAAAGTGGAAGCTGTCCTCATAGATATTCTGGGGCAGATTTACAAGCCCCTTGCGCCACTTTTGCGTCACTTTTCCCATGTTAAAAGTGACGCAAAAGTGGCGCAAGGGGCTTGTAAATCTGCCCCTCTGTATCACACCCTTTGAGGGGTTGTGTGACTGCATTTGCAGTCACAAAGCTTCGATGCATGTCATTGTGATTCAAAAGGCAGGGGACACCACTTTCGAATCCAACTTCCTCCCAAATAGCATGTAAAGGAACAATGTGTATGTAAATCAGACTGTAACTTTACTACATTTCAATTTAGGAGGTTGTGGTGGAACGTATATGATTTTGTCAATCACTGGTTTTGCGCCTGTGATGCCCTCCAATACATACTCCCTACTTGCCTTCAAAGCAACTTCATCAATGCCCAGCATACAGACAAGGAAAAAATACACAAATGAATACGTTATAGTTCCATAAATTACGAAGCAAAAACAGCAACAAAAAAAAGGTCAGATGCACAAATATATCCTACAAAATCCTTACTGCCCCATCCACTTCTCGATTGGTAGCCATAATTTATACCCAGTTTCCATCTAATACCCTTTAGTTTGTACAAAGAAGATTCAAGAGGTTATATTGACAACAATTTAGCTTGCCATTTTACAAAATGTGGTGGTTCCTGGTCGATCCATTGCGAAGTGATACAAAATCTATATACAGACATACATAAAAAAAACAAAAGCTTCTTCTGCTGGGGTCCATTTATCCAGTATACTTTCTTCCACACCGCATATAACCAATTGCGCAGTTAATTTTACCCAGATGCCCAAGTTTCCTTAATATAACACTCAATATCTCGTATAAATTTAAAAAGCTTTGGACATAGGAAAAAAACATGAACAGTATCTGCAGCATTTAGATTACAACGGCTACAATGAATCCCCCTACCAGACTTCCATTTTGCTAGTTTAGCTGGCATATAGTAAAGATTGAACACTGACATATAATGTTGGGATTGAAGAGATCCATTTAATAACATACTGGTAGCTATCTCCAAACTCTTTCCAACTTAATTCCCTCCACACCCAGCTTCTCTTGCCATTTCTTTTCTATTACCCAAAGATCATCTTCCTCCGTTGCCAAAAGGAGTTGATACAGAGGACCCATTTTAAGCCTACCTTTAATTGCTTCGATAATCTCTATTTTATCTAAGAAAACCATATTTCCTAACAACTTCTCTTCACAAAAACTCAGAATCTGAAGATATTTTAAAAAGTCAGCGCGCAGCAGGTTATACTTGCCCTGTAGGAAATCAAAGGAGGCAAAGCTCTTCCCCTGAAACAGATCTCCCAAATCCCGCACTCCCCGCTCTTTCCAGCTTAGCATCACCTGATTTCTAAATATTTCACGGAAGAGAGGGCACTTCTGAAGAGGTGTTTACAATGTTAACTTGCTGGTGATTCCAAATTTTTTCTTACTTGTCCTCCAAACCAAGTAGGCAGTGTGAAAAAATGTTAATTTCGTTTTTTTGTAATAACTTGGTTCCACAATTCTATTCAGACATTGTTTAGCCTCTTCACCCAAGAGCATCTCGTATATGGAAGGGGCAGAAAATTCTTCAATAGGGTTATCTAATAAGACCAGCACCCCCATATGTTGGAATAATGCTATCAGATGATAAAATTGAAAATTGGGAATGCCCCGCCTCCTCTCTCCCTTGGTAAAGTACATTTTTTAAGAGATCTCCTTGCTCGATATCCCCATAGAAATCTTGAGCACATTCTATCTATTCGGGCAAAATAATGAGAAGGTATTAAGAAAGGAATAGCTCGAAATATATATAGAAATTTTGGGAAAATAAGCATTTTCAATGTATTAGTACGTCCAACAAGCGAGAATTTTAGATTGTTTAATCTCTCTAATGTTTTATTAGAGGAAACAATTATTGGATACAAGTTAGCAGAGATGATGTTGTCCACATTAGCCATAAGTTTTACACCCAAGTACGTGGCCTCTTGATCACAATTAATATTTTCTGGTCGGCCAGCTTCAGAATGTATAATTTGGGTCTTGGCTACATTTAACTTATAACCAGAGATCCGGCCGAACGCCTCTGCTGCCTCTATAATAATAGGAAGGGAACTGGCGATATTGTTTGAAACAACCGCAATGTCATCTGCATACGCACAGATTTTAAACTCGGAATGTAAAATCTGAACAGGTTTAATAGCATGATTTCTTTCTAATGTCAAAATAAAAGGATCTATATATAAAGCAAAAAGGAGGGGGGAGCAGGGACAGCCCTGCCTTGTCCCTCTTTCTATCGATACCTTCCCTGATAGTTTCCCAGCTATCCTTAAAAATGCAGCTGGTTCTTTATATAATGCCTTTATTGCTTTAATTAGAACATCTGGAAACCCCTTCTTCACCAGGACCAGCCACAAGAAGCTCCACGAGACCCTGTCGAACGCTTTTTCAGTGTCCAAAAGGGCCACTCTAACCGGAGAGTTCTTTCCCTGTGCCTAGTCCAACATAGAGATAATTCGTCTTATATGGTCCGTGGTTTCCCTATGTTGTATAAAGCTGTGTTGTCTTAATGAAACCAGGCCCGGCATCATATCGTTCAGCCTGTTGGCAATCAACTTTGAATAAATTTTATTATCCGAATTCAATAGTGATATTGGTCTATATGACCCCAACTCCGTATCTTTTTTGCCCTTCTTTTTAAAAACTACTATTATAGTATTAGACCAAGACTGGGGGGCGTTCCCTGTAAAAGCTTCTAGACAGATTTCAACCAACTCTGTTCTCATACTGTCCCTGAAAAACCTGTAGAATTCTAGGGGGATGTTATCTGGGCCCATTGCTTTCCCCTGGGCTAGTCCTAATATAGCGCTCTCTATTTCCCCCATCCTGGTGGCTCTTGCAGGCTGATTTTTTGCGTTTCAGTCAATGTAGTTGGGATTGCTTCAGTTAAATATTCCTCAGAGGAAACCTCTCCAACATCCTCAGTGTAAAGATCCTGATAGTATCCTTGAAAGGCGGTCAACACGTCTTCCTTAGTCTCTTGCAGTACCCCCTGCAGATCTTTTACCTTAGAAATGTCTGTATAGGCAGCTTTTTCCCTAACCCTTTTAGCCAATATTCGGCCCGTTTTTTCGCCAAATTCATATGCTTCTTCCTTATGTAAAACAAATTGTGCTGCTATATTATCAGCTATAGTTGCGTAAGCCCTAGACCTGAGAATAGATAGCTCTTTCTGAATTAGATTGAGTAAAGCTGCTGCCGCCCCGACCCATATCACCTCAGCCAACTTTTTCTCAGCCAATAACACCTTATCGAGGTCCTGGCGGTGTTTTAACAGGATCTGTTTACGTTTAAATTTAGAAAAACTTAAGGTTTCACCACGGACCACAGATTTAAATGTATCCCATACAATCGGTATGGAGGCAGTGCCTTTATTGATCTCAAACACTTCCTGTATCTTATTGGCCATAAATTGACGATATTCAGCATCCAACAACAACTTCCTATCAAACGACCACTGTTGAGGTTCTTCCCTTTCTCCCTGGTCGAGGTCTAGCACGAGTATCATCGGATTATGGTCAGAGACCAGCTTGGGTTGAATCTCAATACTAGCTCTTGTCAAAATGAAAGATGTAATAAAAAAAATAGTCTAAATGTACGAATTTTGCATGGGGAGCAGAATAAAAAGTAAAGCCATCATCCTCAGGAAATTTTAAGTTCCAAACATCGTATAAGCCATGGTCCAAAATCAGAGCATGATGTGACTTAAACACCAGCCTCTTTCTGCCTTTATAAACCTAGTTAGGTCACTTGGTCACTCACTGCCTTTATAAAAGGGTTCTTTTATTCCCTCTTCTCCCAAGGGGGCTCTTTGGTGCCTGCATGGGGTCATATCCTGATCTTGTCTGCTGCATTGGTGTGAAGAGGTCTGTGTTTTTTTCTCTTCTGCTGCGTGTAGGAAGGTGGACACCTGACTATGGTTACCCCAGATTTTTTGCCTTGTGTTTAGCTGGTTTTTGACTTCGTTGGCCTGGTTCCCTGGTAATCAGGGCCCCAGGCTATCTGCTCTCTCTGTAAAAAGGATTCCATGCACCCTAGGTGCATTACCAAATTGGTACTGGACACCTTGTCAGCCCCTATACAGTGCACTATAGGTGCCAAGGGCATAGGTGCATCCAAGGCCTACCAGGGGCTGCAGCATATCTTTTGCCACCCCTGGCTGGTTCTTAAGTTGACACAACTGGCTGATCACTCAGCTGGGGCAAGGTGGTGTAATCACCCCTTGCTTAGATATAGTATACCTATATCTAAACCTACATCTGGACACATATATACCTCTAAGTCACTCCTATGGCAGGCCTTATCAATCCTGGAGGCAGAGTGCTTGGTTTTATGCGAGATGGTGCTCTAGCATGAGCTGAGCCTGTCTGCAGCTGTCGGGACCAACTCCCTTAGCTGTTCTGGGATAATGCCATACCATATACTCTTAAGTGCATTATAATCCATCGCAGTTATGTGCTAACTTTGGTTTGACTTTATCAAAACATGTTGTGTAAGGTGTCATACAATTTGGAATACTATCCCCTCGACAGTTCAGTCGACGGGGATAGCATCCCACCCTTCTAGAGGGAGAAGACATGTTACTTTACTAAAACGCGGTTCATCCTAACCAAAGCCTCAGCATCACAAAATGGATGCTGCTGCCACCGACACAAGTCTGACCTCCTGCTGCTGACCGAAACTTGGCAGAGGAGGCCTGGACAAAGGGTTTCCTGTCGCAGGGAGGTGCTACACCACCCCAGACAGGAGATAGTGTATTGGGGCAGGGAGGGGCTGAAAGAAACTAGACAGTGCCTGGGGCGCACAAGGCTTCCCCTTGCATAATCCGGTCAAACCGGTTCTGGGGCACACCAGCCCCAATCCCAGCACGACCCTGGACAAAGGGAAAGGAGTGTAACCACCCCCTTCCTGGGTCCCACCCATAGGAGGGACCCAGCAGGTAATCCAGCCCCCTAGATTGGTATAAGAATGGGAGCAGTGCCAACGCACTCAGATTATCCTGACTGAAACTTATGAAATGAAACTCTGGACCCTTCGACATCCTACTCGACGTAGAAGACTGGCGAATCTCCCTTGTGGTCAAGGAGTGACCACCCTGTGCAAACAGGCACCATCCAGCACCTCTACGTTTGCTTTGTTGCAGTTCCAGCCGGAACTCGAGCGACAGAGATCGATTTGCCGTTTTGATGAGGGGTGTTGCTGCCATTGCCTAACGGGCATATTCTGCTGCTGTTCCTGCTGCCGGTTTTTCGCCTGCATCTCGCGCCCCCGCTTCGCGGGAGCCGCTCGTGTGTGGGTGTCTTTGGACCGGACAGAAAAGGAGGCGATAGAGACTTGCTACCGGACACCTGCGGGACTGCGAGGACCAGCGGGCAGTGCGTTGCTCAACCTGCCGCAGCTGGTCCTCTTCCCGCCCACCCCTGGCTCTCTAAAACTGCTGTGGGACCTTACCTCCCTGGATTTGCCGTTTTGATGAGGGGTGGTGCTGCCACTGCCTAACTGGCGTATTCTGCTGCTGTTCCTGCTGCCGGGTTTTCGCCTGCATCTCGCGGCCCCCGCTTCCCGGGAGCCGCTCGTATGTGGGTGTCTTTGGACCGGACAGAAAAGGAGGCGATAGAGACTTGCTACCGGACACCTGCGAGACTGCGAGGACCAGCGGGCAGCGCTTGCTCAACCTGCCGCAGCGGGTCCTCTTCCCGCCCCACCCCATTCCCCTTCTTAATTATTGTGAGCCACGCGCACGCGGGACACGCGCAGGACGGAGCACGGGGCGAAGCCCGGACAAAGGGCGGGCACTCAGAGGCTGAAGTAGGCTGTGCTGTGCCCATTCCTTTTCAATAATTTGTCTTTTTATGCGTGTGCTTTACTCTCAGTCTGTTAGTGGTCGTAATCATTCATATTATAGTGATTCGTTATAGTTTTCAGGGACCCCTTGTGTTTCCTTCTGGTCTCTGAAATGACGGCCAAAAAGTTAAGGTCAGGGAAAATATTAGTGGGAAGGTCGTGCTCCAAAACGAAATCGAATCCCCTCCGAAATAAGGATAGCCATGCTACGCAACTAAAGGGCACCTGCCAGTTATTTAACCTTTGGGAAAGGGGAAATAATAGAGCCACAACTGTGGGGGCCACGCCCGATGACATGGTTGAAAAGAGCGTTATGGTAAAAGATCACATTACTATGATGGGGTTAAGCACTGAGGGTCTGATGGAACAAAACAACAAGAAAGAGGGAGCTACCACATTAGTTGAAGTAGTAGAAGGCCACCCTTTTTTAGAGAATTATGTGTCTCCCTCCTTGTTAACTTTAGGGGACAAAAACATACAATCCCCTCATTCTTCTCAAACTCCGTTAGAAGCTAAGTCAAAAACAGTGGGGGCTATAGTAAATGTCCCTTTTTCTAATCCCAGCGATTCTCCTTCTAAAAATTCGTTTAGCTCTTCTCTTCCAAGAGGAGTGCGAAATAACGATTTAGTCTCTTCTGATTTAGATATGGAGCTTTGCAGGAGATATATTGAGGACGATAGTGGTAAGGCTCTTGATCCTATAAAGACCCCAGCAGTATCTGCATCCTCTGGCCTCCAACTGTATAGTATTACCCCCTCTAATATTTCCCAGTCAAATACTTCCATGAGCCCCAATCTCAACATAACAGGTATCGATGCTATTCATCCGATTAGGTAAGATAAACCCATTTCTGACTCCCTTTCCTCTCTTGAACATTTACTTTCTTCCATTTTGCTATTATTGGAAAAAATTGTCGGGGCTCTGATTGTGTACTGGAAACAGTAACTCAAATATTGAAGGTTTTATGGAGCAACCGACAGGAGAAGGAAATCATACCCAATTTAGAAGCAAGTCGGCAAGAACCTGTAGTGCTGAAAGATCCTAAGACAGAGAATGGGACTCTTAATACATCTCAATCACTTTGTGACAGGGAAAAATTAGTCCCCCCATTGAGAGCTCCTACCTCCAACTGTGTAGTTGATCTTGACCCAGTAGTAGAGGTCCTGAATGAAACTGTTTTAAAGGTAGACAAAGAACTTTTCTCGATCTTTAATATGCAGAGGGGTGAGGGAGATAAGGAGGTATTAGAACCAGAAAAAAATTGAAAAAAGGGTAAATCAGGGAAAGCTAAAAAGAATGGGAGGAAAAAGAGGAAATTAATTAGAAGAATTGAAAAAAATAGGCGGAGGAAAATCCTCTTTGGAGATCACTTGGATTTGTCTACTAAAAAAGAGCCTCATCAGGCTTCCCTGTCGGTATCAAAAGATGAAAGTGGGGACGTAAAAGGAGTTTTAGACACTTCAATCTCCTTAGTACAAAGGTTGGTCCCCTCACCATCTATTCCCGCCATTTCCCTTATTAACCCTCTTTGCTTATCCGGTGAGCGTAATACTGAAAAAGGGGGTCCCACTAGTGCTGCCCCTCAGGGGAATGAGATTAAATCTACTGGCCCTGCTTTAACAGTTCTCAATCCCCTAGCAAGACCATATTCTGATAAGGGGGAAGGAGTAGTGGTCTTTAAAAAACCTCCTGAAATGCATAAAGAGGAAAGTATTGACACTCTTATCCTCGATTTCTTTCCTCTATTTGATGCTGACTGCATCCTAAATAGATCTCTACTCCTTAAATGTTTTCAGGAATCCGCAAGTTTGAAATTACTACAATCTGCAGATATAGATAAAGTACTGATTCTGAAGACAGAGGCTGGAATTCAAATGTGGGTAAACTTTTACTCTAAATTAGTAGTAAACCTAATCCATCAACGGTCGGAAGATTTTCAGAGTAGAGGGATTGATGTTATGCCCTCCTGGGGGAATGTCCTTTCTGGTAGACCTTTTAAAACCTCTAAATTCCTAGGGTCTCCTTTTTCACTTCTGCGGGCAGCCTCTGGTAACACAGAACGGTCTGGCGGATTTGATGATCTGAAAATCCGCATATCAAAAGATCTCCGCCTTGTGTCTTACACTAATCCTCCTATGCCCCCTCTCCATGATAATGCTGTGGATGAGAGTCTCCGATGGAACTGGTTACCCGGTGTTCTCTCGAGGAAATTGACAAATAAGTCTGTGTCCCATTCTCATCTTTAGCAGCAACATATCTATATTATCTTGGAATGCCGCTGGATTGAAGAATAGCCCTGAAAAAATTCAATTCCTCCTTTACTTAGAAGCCAGTGTGATCTGTCTCCAAGAGACGTGGTGTTCGGAGAAAATTTTGGTAGGAAGGGACTATTTTGTATTGGAGGGTTGTGCTTCCCCCTCAAGGAGAGGCCATGCTAGCGGGGGTATTGCCTGTCTATTGTCTAACCAGATAAAATGGAATTTCTCTCATTATCTGGATCCTTGTAATCTCTTTCAGGCAGTAACGTTGTTTAGTTTTGACAATGTTGAAGTTTCTAAACCCTTAGTTCTGATTAATGCCTATATTCCCCCCCGATGTTTGTTCTGATCTAATTCTAAAAAAGGTCTTTGCCTATGGACAGAGTATTAGGGAGAAAACTCCCACTCCTCATATAATTTTGGTAGGGGACATGAATTGTAAAATTTCCAATCTGAGTATGAGCCTGTTTCGAGACAAACACAAAGAAGAATCACAGCAGATTCCCCAAGCTCTCTTCCCTGAGAACATTAAAACAAATAAGAGAGGGAAGATACTTCTTGAAGAACTCTCTGAGATGGATGGGATCATTGTGAATGGAAGGCTCCCCTCCGATTCTCCTGCAAATTTCACTCATAAATCTAATCAGGGTGAATCTATTTTAGATTATGTAATAGTGGAGAATTCTGCCTTTGCCTTACTGAAGGATCTTAGGGTTATTGAAACACTTTTTAGTGACCACAAATTACTATCTATCTCTGTGAAAATAAATCCTCCCAAATCAGAACGTTGGTCACTTAATAGTGATCTGGTAAGTTTTGGAGTTAAATCTGGGAGATGCTACTGGAATACAAAGGCCCTAAAAGGCTTAGATAGCACTCTTGATGTAGCAGTAAATGGCCTTGCTAATTGGCATGGCTTAGAAATTGTGCGTTTTTCCCACTTTATGAAGGTGGTGATTTCTGTCGCTAAAACTCCAAATAAGAAAAGATATACCACAATACCCTTTAGTCCTCTCCGACTCCTCAATATAGAAATAAATAAGTTAGTAAGGGAACAATATTTGAGTAAATTATCTGAAGGAGCGCGCACAATAGCCCTATTAAAAAGAAAGAGGAGAAGGTTACATGCCAAATTACGAAAAGAGGGGGAGGACACTATCTGGATAAAACTAAGGGAGGCCGCCTTTAATGGACAAATGAAATGATTTTGGTCCCTCATAGGCGAGGGTTGTGGGGCCAGAACAAGTCTGCATCCAATCCCCATTGAAGAGCAAACATGGGTGGACTATGTCACAGCCCTTTATGCAAGTAATGGAATAGTGGTCCCCCGCATAAGTTTTAGTGAGGATAGTCAGCCTTTGGTCCCTCTCTCGGAAAAGGCTATTGAATTAGCTATTAGGGAAATGCGCTCTTCCGGGGCATTGGGACCGGACGAACTCCCAATTTCTGTTTTAAAGCAAAGTAGTGTAAAATGGAGCAAATTGCTTTGCCCGGTGTTCAACATTTGTTTTCTGAGCGGAACGGTTCTCCCATCCTGGAAGGGGAGTATTTTGGTTCCCCTTTTAAAAAAGGGTGACCGGTTGTCCCCCAAAACTATCGTCAAATTGCCCTCCTGGACGCAATTGGCAAAGTTTTTGCAAAATGTCTTTTGAAATTAATTAATGATTGGGTGGAGCAGAGCAATATACTTCCCCTGGAGCAGACGGGATTTCGAAAGAGCCATGGCACCATGGATAACTTAACAGCTCTGCAAGTAATATCCGATAAATACATCAGGGTCAGAGGGGGGAGAGTCTATGCAGCCTTTATAGATTTCTCCACAGCTTTTGACAAAGTTAATCGCCCTTTGCTGTGGAAGAAACTATCGGCTTTAGGTATGCTAGCCCGGCTTTTAGACTTAGTTCAGGACCTCCACTCTGATACCTGGTGCAGAGTATTGTTGGGAGGGGAGAGAGGCTTATCCCAAGCCATCCCCTCGGCCAATGGTCTTAAACAGGGTTGTTTATTGGCCCCACTATTGTTTTCCCTTTATGTTTGTGATCTCCCCCAGACCTTATCTTTAAGCGAAGGCATCGCCCCTCTTCTTGGGGACAAACCAATCACATGCTTGATGAACGCAGATAATGTACTACTACTACTAGACCTTACCCCAAAAGGTCTAAATGACCGTCTGCAGGCATTGCATGTATTCGCCGAGTCCCATCATCTGAAGATTAATATCTCTAAAAGCAAAGTAATGTGTATGATGGGAAAGAAAAAACCGAAATCTGGGAATTTTAGTTGGTCTCTAGGTGGTCATTGGCTGGAAAACGTAAAATCCTATGTTTTCCTAGGGAAGATAGTATGTGGCAACTTGAGCGATAAGGCCCACATAGATAATAATACTCGGAAGGCCATGACACAGGGTAAAGGATTAAGTGCACTTTATAAAGCCACAGGCAAAAGACATTTTGTTCACCTGCTAGAGGCTTTTCGGGCAAAAATTCCAGCCTCACTGCTTTACGGCATTGAACTTCATGATTTGGGGGCAATGGGGTTTTTTGGATACTGTCGAGGGCAGACTTTTGCGATATCTAACTACGGTAAACAATGCTTGTACTGTGGCATCTCTTAGGCTTGAATTTGGCATACGAAGCAGTTGGGTTCAGGGCCTGGCGGGAATAATACGTTGGGTCTCTTGTCTGGTGAAGGGAAAACCGGCCACTTTAAGATACCTCATCCAAAAATAATTATTGGGCCCCCTAAAAGAATATTCCCTACTTATAAAGAACTTTAGGAGGGCCATTGCACTACTTGAATTGGAAGAATCAACTCTTTTTTTGCTTTCCACACATCAGCTAAAGTCCACCCTAAAACTAGCAAATGGAATCTAAGTTTTAGGAGGGACAGAGATTCCCTTATTTCAAAGAAAGGTGCTTCTTCTGTTATTAATTCCTGTTTACTTAAACGTAGGCAACCTTATGCCTCCTGGAACCTTCCTCATGGCTTACGACGCTTTTGGTTTCTCTTGAGGCAGGATCTCCTCCCTTTGAATAAATTATTAGCTAGATGGTATGGTTCCTCCGATAAATGTAACTTGTGTAATAATTCGATCCAGGATATTGCCCACGTTCTATTTGTATGCCCTGCCTTAATGGCTCACCGCCGAAAGTGGGTGAGACCAATTTGTTTAAAATTAAGTATTTTGTCTGCCAACTCTTTAATAGATGCTATTCATAACCCCCTAATGAAATGTTTTGCTATAGCATTTTTAACTTTTTTAAATGTTTCTTAGATCTGTATTAATGGACACAAATCCTTCATTTATTTTTTGAGTTAATAGAGTGTATTCTATGGATTTTAAGTATCTGTAATTGGTGCTTTTTATGTCTTGTTTTTATGTGGATCTCAATTGAGTTCCATATCATATATCAATAAATTGAATTGACCGAGATCGACAAGACCCAGCGTGCCTACCTTCTAACAGCCCGATCCACAGTCCCTGCAGAGCTGAGACCCGTGGAGGCGACCTGGAGCGTGGGGCCGGCCATCTTGGAAAGACCATGAGGCGCTGACCGTGCAGCTTCCAAGGCTCCCTCGAAGCTGTGCATTAGGGTTTGTGAAGCCCCAGCCCTGAGACACTCTTGCACCGAAGCTCACCCCTCTACACTCACCGAGTGCTGCGTGGGGCCCTTCTGCATCTTTTGGCTCAACGCGTTGGTCCGGTCGCTTGCCCGTTGGCTAGCGGCCCCAGTACCGACAAACCTTTGAATTTGACCTGCCAGTCTGGTTGCTCTGGACTGACCCTCGCTCCCCTGAAACGGAGCACCCACTCTGACCTTCCTGGTCCGAGTAAGAAGCGATCTTTGAATCCTGCATGGGTTGCGCTTGCCAAGGTTTGTTTGCTCCAATCCGGAAGCCGACACCTCCGACAGCAAGAGCCTGCATGGGACAGCTTGTGATCCACTCCTGGACATCCTCAGTGCCCCAGAGTCCACGTGGCAGTGGAGACAAGCTTCACGACAATCACCTGATTGCGCCCGACATTGCCTGGTTCCTTCCTGGTTCCACCCTGGTCACTGCTGAGTGACCCAGACTCTGTCCCCTCTGCTTTCAGGTACTCTTCGATCCGCCCTTGGATCACACCAGACACTTCTCTTCTGGCCGCCTGCAGCATCTTCATCTCCAGGTTCCATAGATCTACACGACGAAAGCCGACACTACTTTGCCCTGTGCACCCGCTTCCTGTGGGTGAGGTAACTCATGAACGCTGGTGTTCCTGTATTGGTATACACCTCTAGTGTCTATGTCTAAAGTTTTGTCCTTCTAGGTCAGTCGGAAGACTCTTAAAATAGTAACTCGATAACTTTTACGCACCATTGACTTTGCATTGGTGCATGTGTGTGCTTTAAGCGCTGCACCCGATTCCCGCTGGCTTTTCCCGACTTCAGCATTGCTAGTCCCGATTGCTCCCAGCGATTCCCCAGGCCCTAGGCCTGACCACTGTTCGATTAGTGATACTTATACCACTATTTTAGTATATGGTTTGTGTGGCCCTGGGCCTCATCCTGTCAGGAATTAGCCCTTGCGCCTGCCAAAGACTACAGTTTCCAAGTAACATGGGCCGGGAACTACAAGTCCCATGAGCCCTTGCTCTCGACAGGATTTAGTGCAGGTGTGCTGGATACTCGGCGCTAGTGATTCTTGGTGATTCCTGCGGGAGCGGCTGCTCTCGGTTCTCCTGCTTCTTCCAAGGAGAAGGGCGCTTTGTGGATCGCTGCCGCGCTAGAGATTCAGCCTTGGTATCGTAACTTGAAAACATTTAACTTTGCCTTTGCATTCTGTTTAAAGGAGCGCCGCGCGCTCGTGTTTTGGAACAGCTCGAGTCGGTCTTGACTCATTTCCGGATCTTTGTTTGTTCTCATGCCTTCCCTGGCTAGGGATAGACTGGTGGTTTTGTTGGCTCCGGCTAGAAGGGTCATGAACTGCAAGTGGCGGAATGAAGGGGGAAACCTCCACATTACCGTCATGAACAAATGACGAGTAGTTGTTAAT
This sequence comes from Lissotriton vulgaris, assembly GCF_964263255.1. Classification (NCBI taxonomy): domain Eukaryota; kingdom Metazoa; phylum Chordata; class Amphibia; order Caudata; family Salamandridae; genus Lissotriton; species Lissotriton vulgaris. The sequence continues at coordinate 294,747,363 of NC_141698.1, forward strand.
CGGGTTGGATTACAAGTACCAAGGCGGGTGGCAGTGGCATTGGCGCTACACCTCTCCGTATTTGGTTGTTATTCACTGTGGAGGTTTATGTGAAATTCATGGATATCAATGAAGCAATTTATGTCAATGGAATTGGAATAAGCCCCTGCACGTTTTGCTTTGTTTTTGCACTATCCTTACCCGCTGTTTACTGAAAGCAGAATACTGTACAAGCTTCAATTGGCAGTATGGTTTACATTACTTTGAGTGATCTCACTCTGGGGGGATAGGAGGAAAAGGGAAGAGTGCCGTCGTTCGGAGACTGATTCATAATTAATACAGCTTCCTTTCCATGCTGTCCCCTCCTTTCCTTCCCTGGGGTTTCCCCATTTGGGGTTTTTCCCTCACCGTATCGCTCGAATACCCTGTGTATATACAGTCAGGGTGTTTGAGAGGTCCGGAGGTGGAGCTTATTGCTGCGAACGAATCCTGAAGAGTGCTGATCCTGACAGAATCACTAGCCCAAGAATTACACTCTGCCCAGTTCGTTTGTAGTAATAATGGCCACCATGGAGGATGTGTTGCATGCTTTGGGGTTGGTCCAGCAGGAGCCGGCCTCGTCAAAGGCAGAGACAACCGCATTACGAGATAAGGTCGAGCAGTTGTCTAGGAATCCCTTCAATGCCTCCTCTCCTGCATCTTCAGTGCAGGTGACAGTGCCCCCTCCCATTCCTTTGGCCACGCCTGAAAGGTACTCAGGAGACCCACGTAAAACTCAGGTCTTTCTAACCCAGATATTGCTCCACTTCTCATGTAAACCCGCTTTGTTCCCTAATAACCATTCTTGGGTGGCTTTCGCCATCTCCTATCTAGTGGGGGACGCAGCCAATTGGGCGGTCCCGCTAGTTAAAAACAATGATCCCATTTTGTCAGATTGGACCGCCTTTAGAGCCGAATTTGAGAAAGTGTTTTATTGCAGGGCTACTACTTTCAGTGCGGATAAAGAACTCTTGGAATTGAAGTAAGGAAAAAATGAGTTGATCACTTATTTGACCAGGTTCAATAGATTAGTGGCTGAGGCTGAATGGCCTGAGGAAAAAAGAATGTCCCTCTTTTATCAAGGGTAAAAGAGGATTTGAAAGACGTGGTGGCTCAAGTTGACCCTCAACCCAAAACATGCGTGGACATGATTAATCTAGCATTAAGGTTAGATGGTCGCATGACAGAAAGAGGGGGGAATAGGAGAAGATGGGATAGAGGAACGTTCCATTTTGATCGCCCCACTCAAAAATCATCTGGAGGGACAGAAAGTAGTGCCAAACCTATGGACATTGGAGCACTCAGAGCACCGTTGTCTAAGGCAGAGAGGGAAGCCAGGAGAACACAGGGCCTGTGTATGTACTGTGGGAAGAAGGGGCATTATGTGAGTGACAGTCCCTCCAAACCCAAGTCATCTAGTATCAGTAGATTTAAGAGAGTGGCGGTTTCTGCCACTGTACCTGGAAAGGAACAGGGGGAACCCACTAAACCAGGGTCAGAAGGGGGAACAGAATGGAAATTAACCTCGCTATTGACTGTTGGGGATGGGGAAACCGAGTCCCATTTGGTCAGAGGAATGACGCTAGAATGTGAGCATAAGTGTCATCAAGAGTTGGTTATGTTGGACTCTGGGGCAACAGGCAATTTCATTGATGATGGCCTGGTGTCTCGTCTAGCCTTACCACGTATCCAGAGAGAGAATCCTGAGGAGGTTCTAGCGGTAGATGGTAAGCTGTTAAAATCAGGTCATATTACTGAAAGAACTAGTTAAGTAGGGCTGTCTGTTGTTCTGCAAGGGAACATTCACTCCGAGCTTCTAACTCTGAATATCATTGAATTGCAGCTCCTCAGTATGAGGTAATTTTAGGAATGCCCTGGTAATGTCGGCATAATCCTGTTGTTAATTGAAAAAACAAGACATTTGAGTTCTTGCCTGAGTTTTGTCAGGATCATATGGTGTCTGGACCTTCTGCTCATGTGGCTGTTCTATCCACACCATATTTGGCAGCTACAGCAGCGGAAAAAGACATACAGCTCCCTGAAGTATATCGTCCCTATGGAGATGTGTTCAGTGAGGTTAAAGCAGAAACCCTTCCTCCACACAGGGAGTACGATTGTCGCATTGACCTAGTTGAAGGGGCTACTATTCCTACGTGCAGGGTATATGCTTTTTCAGACCCTGACACTGCCCACTTGAAGGAATACATTGACCACTACCTCCGCTTGGGGTTCATTCGGCCTTCCCGCTCCCCTGCAGCCTCTCCATTGTTCTTCATTGCGAAAGTCAACGGGGACCTAAGGGCTTGTGTGGACTATCGCGTCTTGAATAAAAACACCGTCCGTAACCGTTATCCTCTCCCCCTCATTTCTGTTGTGCTTGACCAGGTGAGAGAGGCAAAAATCTATACCCGTTTGGACTTACGGGGGGCTTATCATCTGGTCAGGGTACGCGAGGGAGATGAATGGAAGACGGCGTTCAAGACGCGATTTGGACTCTATGAGTATCTGGTGATGCCCTTTGGGCTTTGTAATGCCCCAGCGGCTTTCCAATTTTTCATTAACGATGTTCTGAAGGACTATTTGGATAACTTTGTGGTAGTGTATATTGATGATACACTGATATACTCTCAGGAGGAATCCTGTCATGCCGAACAAGTGGGAGCAGTTTTGGAGAAGTTGAGGGAACACCGTCTGTATGTGAAATTGAGTAAGTGCAAGTTTGGGGTTCACGAGGTAGAGTTTTTGGGAGTGAACCTCAGCTCTCAAGGATTACAGATGTCAGATCGAAAAGTCCAGGCGGTGCAGGAATGGCCAATCCCTAAGAACTTGCGGGAGGTGCAAAGTTTTTTGGGTTTTGCCAATTACTATCGCCGTTTTAATTGGCCAGTTCTCGCAAAAGGCTGTCCCAATTACCAGGTTATTGAGAAAAGGGGTGCAGTTTGCATGGACTAAAAAAGCTGATGAGGCCTTCCAGACACTAAAGAAGGCGTTCATTACGGCTCCTGTATTGTCACACCCTGTACTGGAACATCTCTTTGTGGTGGAAGCTGACGCTTCACAGGAAGCGATAGGGGCAGTGTTGTCTCAGAGAAATTCACTCACAGGCCAGCTCCATCCCGTAGCATACTGGTCGAAGAAATTGAGCCCTGCTGAGTATAATTACACTATTGCAGAAAAAGAACTGTTGGCCATAAAGCGTGCTTTCCAAGAGTGGAGGCAATATCTGTGGGGGGCCTGTCAAGCGGTGACCGTATACACAGACCATAGAAACCTCCAGTACATGACTTCGGCCAGGCATTTGACACAAAGACAAATGCGTTGGATGCTTGTCTTTGCTGAGTACAACTTTGTAGTGACCTTTAGACCTGGCATAGACAATAGCAAGGCAGACGCTTTGTCCAGACAAGTTATGCCAGATGTACAGCAGGAAGAGATCCAACATGCCATTATCCCTGCAGTCAAGGTATTGTGTGTGGTTCGTGCGGAGAGTTTCCTGGACGAGGTTCAGAACTTGCGGTCTTTACAGGCCTGGGAAACTTGGGCTAGTAAAAAACCGGGGAGACCTGTAAGAAAAGGTCTGCCTTTCCAGGGTGACTGTTGGTATTTACCCACAGTTGAGATACGGAAGAAGGCTTTTGAATGGTGTCATATAGCACCCATGGCTGGGCACCCAGGTATTGCTAAAACATTGAGTCTACTTCGAAGGTATTTTTGGTGGGATTCATTGGTTAAGGATGCTACATCTTGGGTAAAGTGCTGTGAAGAGTGTGCAAGAGCAAAAGGGGAAAACACGAGAAAGAAAGGTCAACTGATGCCCATGCCCACACCTGCTCGCCCGTGGCAGAACATAAGCCTGGATTTTATTACGGGTTTGCCCTGTGATCAGGGGTGTTCAGCTATCCTGGTAGTAATTGATAATTTGACTAAGATGGGTCATTTTATACCATGTAAGAATCTCCCCACATCAGAGCAAACAGCCCAGTTACTGGCTTCCCAGGTCATACGGTTACATGGCATACCCAGGGTGATTGTGTCTGATAGGGGACCTAAATTCGTTGCTCGTTTCTGGAGAATGTGGTGTAAGGCTTTGGGGATTGATTCAGCTCTCTCAACAGCTTTCACCCTCAGACCGATGGGCAGATGGAGAGGCTGAATCAAACCCTAAAAAAATACCTGGGGTGTTATTACAAGGAAGCACATGAATCATGGGTGAACTTGTTATGGATGGCTGAATTGGCATACAATAACGCATGGCATAGCTCGACTGGCATGTCTCCTTTCAAGGCCAATTACGGTTATGATGCCTATACCTTGCCTATTACCTTCCCCTCTGAAGTAGGCGATCAGCCCACTGTGTTGGCTCGCATGCGTACATTGAGGAGAGTGCATAGGGAAGCTCAGAAACATTTGTTGAAGGCCAGAGAGGTGTACAAATGATGGGAGGATAAGCACAGGATTCCTGGTCCTCAGTTTAAGGTGGGGGACAAGGTGTGGCTCTCCACTAACTACATTCAAGTTGAGAAGCGTATTCCATCCGCGCTTTATTGGTCCCTATCAGATAGTAAAACAAATCAACCCCGTGGTCTACAAACTGCGGTTGCCTTGCACTTTGAGAATTCATCCGGTGTTTCATATCCAGTTGCTAAGAAGGCTCTCACGTCACAGAGGAGGGCGCCCCCGCCTGTGGAACGAGAGGGTGGACCTGAGTATGAAGTTCGGTCCATTTGTGATTCCAAGATGCGCAGGGGTGTGTTATGGTATTTGATCTCCTGGAAAGGTTATTCAATTGAGGATGATTCTTGGGAGCCATGGAATAATGTACATGCACCCAGGGCCATTGCTTCTTTCCATCGGAGGTTCCCGACCAAACCAGGCCCTAGGAGGTGCTTGGGAGGAGGGCATACTGTCAGGAATTAGCCCTCGCGCCTGCCAAAGACTACAGTTCCCAAGTAACATGGGCCGGGAACTACAAGTCCCATGAGCCCTTGCTCTCGACAGGATTTAGCGCAGGTGTGCTGGATACTTGGCGCTAGTGATTCTTGGTGATTCCCGTGGGAGCGGCTGCTCTCGGTTCTCCTGCTTCTTCCAAGGAGAAGGGCGCTTTGTGGATCGCTGCCGCGCTAGAGATTCAGCCTTGGTATCGTAACTTGAAAACATTTAACTTTGCCTTTGCATTCTGTTTAAAGGAGCGCCGCGCGCTCGTGTTTTGGAACAGCTCGAGTCGGTCTTGACTCATTTCCGGATCTTTGTTTGTTCTCATGCCTTACCTGGCTAGGGAAGGACTGGTGGTTTTGTTGGCTCCGGTTAGCAGGGGCATGAACTGCAAGTGGCGGAATGCAGGGGGTAACCTCCACATTACCATCATGAACAAATGACGAGTAGTTGTTAATCGGGTTGGATTACAAGTACCAAGGCGGGTGGCAGTGGCATTGGCGCTACACCTCTCCGTATTTGTTTGTTATTGACTGTGGAGGTTTATGTGAAATTCATGGATATCAATGAAGCAATTTATGTCAATGGAATTGGAATAATCCCCTGCACGTTTTCCTTTGTTTTTGCACTATCCTTACCCGCTGTTTACTGGAAGCAGAATACTGTGCAAGATTCAATTGGCAGTATGGTTTACATTACTTTGAGTGATCTCACTCTGGGGGGATAGGAGGAAAAGGGAAGAGTGCCGTCGTTCGGAGACTGATTCATAATTAATACAGCTTCCTTTCCCTTCCGTCCCCTCCTTTCCTTCCCTGGGTTTTCCCCATTTGGGGTTTTTCCCTCACCGAATCGCTCGAATACCGTGTGTATATACAGCCAGGGTGTTTGGGAGGTCCGGAGGTGGAGCTTATTGCTGCGAACGAATCCTGCAGAGTGCTGATTTTGATATATAATTTGTGTGGTGTCCTTTCATTTGATATTACAGGATTGTGATTGGTAAAACAGCTTGCTTAACACGACCTCTTGAGTTAAGCCTTTAAGGCTGCTTAGTCCATGCTACCCTTAGGATAGCTTGTCTATAAGGTTGACTTACAACCAGACACCATAAGGGATTGTTTGGACTGATACAAGGTGCCCCCAGAATTGGAGACATCATATATCAGGCCAACTTCTCACACTGCGTTTTAAAAATCTCCAAGATAGCGTGTGTTTAATGGCAGCAGAGCTCATAACGCAAAGAAGCAATTAATTCCCTCTGTTTCCCCGCTCTGTTGTCGGCACTACGCCGAACTCTGAAATATTTTAAGTTACTGTGTGTGCTCAAGATGCAATAAAATGAAGCATAGAAATCTTCTGCACTGGGGTAGTACAGAAAACAAGATTCCACCTCTTTATTCTTTCCATTTATGTTCATATTCCTGTACTTCTACCCCTACCATCACACATTCACCTTCTTTCCTCAGCCTATCACTTTCTGATCTTAAATGTACCCATCATTTGCTCTCCACAGTGGTGTATCTTAGTTAGTGAGAATCAGGGATTGGGGTGGGGGTGGGTATTGATTCTCAAATTTCCCAACAAAAAAAGCAGCTGCCTGCAGGGCAGAGGGGTGAGATGACCAAGGTTCGAGATGGACTGTTTCCATGAGGGACAGGGTGAGTACCAATTTTCAGTAGATGAACCTCGGTCTAGAGTGGCACAACGGGTGAAATACTATTGGTTGAAATGCTTCTCTGAGCGATTGCCACTGGTTAGACTATTTACAACCATTTATCCCAATAACTTTCAACTGTTTGATTGCTAGTGGTCTGTCTAGAAACTTGAGACTGGTGAAGCTTTCTAATCCTTGAACTGCTAATGTTTATAAATTCCAAAAAGTAATACATTTACACCCATTCAAGGAGTACTTCTATGGGTTCAGGTTTACTACTTTTTTGGTAAACTAGTCACTATATATATTTAAGATCCCGTTAAAAAAAATGAACCGGTAAAAATCTCTTAGTGAAATGAGAGCGATGAGAAAAATCAACAAACATAGTAGACCAGATGGAGGACACCCTGACCAAACTAACAAACCCAGAATGCATTTGAGGGTGTCACACCCCAAACATCCTCACTGAACCTATGGCCCTGCCTATTCCACTTTGACCTCTTCTTTTTCACTGGGAACTCCTGACTGTGGTCACGTACATGACAAGGGCCTGGACTCCTGGTCTCTGGGATCATTTATTTTAAATATATTTTCATTGAACACACTCTGCTTCGTTCTACTACAAGAAGCCCTGATGGCACAGTTGTCAAAATGGTGAATATGGGAAGAGCACCGTGTTTCTAGTATTTGCCTTTTACAGATCAATTTATCAAGTGATTGGCACCCAATGTACTAAGCCAGAGTCCCAAATAGAGTAAGGCTGGCAGACACATTAATAGAGTGGGCAGAGCAAAAGGTGACCCATGGGTCTGGATTTATTTTAAGTGGCTGTGCATGAGCTGAGCCATGAAAATGGTTAGCATGTATATTGTGCAGTAAAGCTAATATGATGCAATGACCTCAGCATTCAAAAATGTGTATTTCTTTAACATGTGGAAGCTTTTCATTTTAGTACATCAGATTATAGCACTGCATAGTTGGACATTTAATTTAAATGATAGATTTTAGAAACATTTCTGGCTAGCTCACTTGGCAAGCCAGTAGTCATGTAAACCCTAAATGTGGCCTACAAGATTGGCAACATTACAGTCTATTAAATCAAACGGAAGGGGTACTTTGATAGCACACATCCCGAGCTCAAGGATTTAAAAAAGCATGCTTATATGTGGTAAAAAAAGGAGGCTCTATGAAATAAAATGTGTGTCTAGGATCACACAATTCGGACAAGTAGGGACATCAATTTTAATTCCAGGTTATCTAGCTTTGCATTTTTACATTAAATTCAGCCACTAGGTGGGTATTTGTGTCTCACTCTCACCTTTATTCATCAAAGGTCACTATATAGTCTTTAATTCTTGGCTCATGACTAGAAAAAAATGCCACAAAGATTAAGAAAATCCAGCTTGGGGTCCCTGGGCCCAACTACCAAGCCAAGAATGCATTGATTTGTGGGGTGTCATACCCAAATACCCCCTGCAACTACACCCCTGCCGCACCATCTCTTCAGGGACACGAGCCACTGTGTTTGTTTTCCAGAAAACTAATTCATCACCTCCAAGCAAACTCCCCTCCGCCTCTTTCACCCACAGCTTGGCCTGACCCTAGGTCCTCACATATCGATGTCCCTTGATTCCAGGTATTTTTTCACCAGGTTATCCACTCGCCATACGGGATGCCTCTTTCTAATGCCTCAGACCCTCCTCTTCTTTCAGAATGCCTATAAATGACAGAATGAATGGACGTCTGATCACTGCTGTCTTATGGCATGGGAGACTATCGGTCTACTATGTGAAGTGTAGTTTTTTGGGAGTTCAAGAGTTTTCTGTTCACTCTTTCTATGTACCTATTTTTCTTTAACAATTCACACTTTTCAAGCAGTTCTTCAAATCCGGCTTGTGCCCTAAAATATACGGAATCTTAAAGACAGTTTCACATCACAGTCTCACATCAGCGCAACATGAAATCACTTATAAGTATAATCCAACACTTTTAGATACTGGCCTCCCTTTCAGATTCACTTCAGCACATTGCTACTTTGCCAGTCAAAGCCTCCACATCTTCTAATATCGCAAATGTGTAAACAGCGCTACTTTACACAAACAGCACTTCTTTAACTTAAGCCTCATAGCATCATGGCTCAGAAGAACATGCTACACCATCAAGGTGATGAACTCCTGCCCTCCACAACCACCACCTTCCTGATATCTATTGTGTTAGGCAAGACACTTTGGTGAAAAATTTGAACCTACTAACCCTAAAAACAACACTTAAGGTCCCTTGTATTCCAATTTGACTGACAGAACTGTGATTCCCTAGCATCACACCTCCCTTTCTTTCTCAATGCTGAAGTTGAACTAAATGTTTTCCTCCATCCCTGACCCTACTGCTGGCTTTGAATATCCTGATGAGTTTCCAGTTCCCATTATCAATTGAACAAGACTATCATGAGCCAGAAGGATGACATTTTACTCCAAACTCATCCCAGTGAATAATAATATTACTACAGTTTGAATGAAACTGACCAGTGACACAAGTCGACACAGTACTTTACTAAATTGCAGACCTCTTGCCTCATGTAGAGATATTGCCTCAAACTACATCCTTATTTAAGCCATGATTATGGACCATACCAGTAAGCTACTTCTTTTGACAGAGTCCTTACTGAATTACTCATGCCAATACTATACCAAAACAGTACCATGTTTAGGAATGACTGTCGTTTACCCAAGGGGAGGAGTAGCTGTCCATAAAACAACATATACTTCTCCTTCATTCCCACATAACAGTCCAATAGTTAAAACCATTATCAGTGGGGTTTGACATTTCTCCTCCAGTCACAGTGAAGCTCTTAACAATCTACCACCGTCCAGAAAACAATGCCACTTTCACAAATGAACTCACAGAACTCGTCAGTGCACACCTCTTGCTTTCTTTCAATCAATCCACTTGGTTAGTTTTAACATTAAATTGGTGTGTGATACCCTGTACCTAGTATAGTCTCCTCCCCAGCCTGGGTACCCACCAATGACTATGCCACACACTGAGCTTAATATAACACGTCTATTTTCTTCTGCGAGCAACCATGAATTCAACATTCTGAAGCTGCATTCACTTTGCTGCACTCTAATGCTTACATCACAGTTCTTTGGAGTCCATCAGGATTCACAAAGGTTAGGTCACTTCAAACTCACCCAACACTACATTTCCCCCGCTGTTGAATACATTTTTTTATTCTTTACCAATATGTACAATTAGTTCTCTTCAATGAGTCTTCGTGGACTTGAATCACAAGTCCTGAATCACAAGTTCCGACAATACCTTCAGAAGCTGGGGACAGGCAGAAAAAATGTCTGTGACTGGTGTTGGTTATGGAGAAATAGCCGCAGACAGGGATTCTTCACTTGTCCGTTCAGACTCAGTCTATGCAATGACTTCAGTGCCTGACGAGCGATGAGCCATAAGCCGGAAATGAGAGGAGTCTCGTGCAATAGACTTCCAAGGACGTTGGGCAGTAATGTGTGTCCTCTGCTGGTCTCAACATGAAAGTTTCAGCATCGAAAATCAAAGTCAGGCGGTCCGGACCACCTCTTTCCTCTCTGCTCGCTGAAAGTTCAACTTCGATGTGGAGTGCCCCAGGGCTCCTCCCTTTCTCCTCTCCAATCTCTACATTCGGTCCTTGATACACTTTCTTCACCAAAGAAAGGCGAAAATATATCATTATGCTGATGATATACAGATGATGTTCACAAATACCAACACACTAGAATCAACAACCCTTTTATAAAACACCATGCTTTATACACGGAATTGAATGGACAACCATCAACTGAAATTGAACTCTGATGAAAATGAGTTAGTGGTGACAAACTTCACATTTGACACCCCTCTTTCTGGCCTTTGCAGATGGGTGCACCTTCTCTCCCACATAAAGTGGTTAAAAGTCTTGGCCCCTCATAGATGTTAGGTGCATTGACCTCATCCTGCTTCCAGCAGCTTCAGAAAATACAGAATTGTTCAAATCACAATTGCCTTAGTAATATCCCGTATTGACTTTGCTAATGCTCTATTCATGGGACATTCTTCAGGCCTTGTCCATAGGCTAAGGATGAAACAAAGTCAGGCAGCTAGGCTGATGTTTCTACAGCCAAGATACTACCACATCAAACCCTTGAGAAAAAAACTGCACTGGCTCCCGGTAGCTCAGCGGTCCATTTTCGAAACAGTGTGCCTTATCTTTAAATTTCTCCATGGCAAAAGCACAGCTTTCTTATCATCCAAAATTCTGCACAATATTTCTAACCACCAGCTCAGATCAACACACTTAAATCTACTGGTTGTTCCCAGAAGTAAAAGAAAGAGATTTGGGAGAGCCAGGTTTTCTGTGTCTGCTTCCGGTACTTGGAACATTTTCCCCCTTAAAATAAGATCCTATATGAACAACAAGAGTTTTATAAAAATAATCGAAAACTTGGCTGTTCAGATCAGCTTATTTATAACTCCATCATTAGTAGTCTCTTTCTACCAAAGCGCCAAGAGTCCTTTTTGCTGGACGTGCGCTCAACAAGTGATCATTAACATAACATAACTTCGAATGGAGCATAAGACTTTCACTTTCAATGGTGATGAAAAAAGCACTTGATCTCCTCTAGTAAATATCTGGCATGTTGACACTTGTCTTTATAGGCGTTCATTTTATTTTTAAGATCCAAGTCTTTCAGGTGTATTTATTCCTCATTATTTGCTGTTTTGTTGGTCCGTTGAGGTAAATTGGTCATCTCGTCTCTCCAGAACATTAAGGTTGCAGGTCTTTCAAATATGCTTAAGGGAGGTAAGCTTGCAGATGGGAATTTACAACAGCTTTAAGGTCAAGCTTCTCTAATACAGCACGCTGGACAGCTTTCTCTAGAGTACTCATGAAATGTTCCAAATAAGCCATTGGCCTGTGGCCAAAGAAGGGTGTTCTTTTGATGCTTCACATTAGGATGACTGAGAAAGTCTTTGAATTCTCGACTGTTGAAAGGTGAGCTGTTGTCAGAATTTAGAATCTCAGGAACTCCCCAGATCTTGGATCAATGGAAAACATGAATTTTCATCAACAATTACCATCAGGTGATGTCTGTTGTCAAGAGTACCAAAAAAGTCCACTGCAATTCTTTCCCATGCATGCATTGGCTACTCTGACTTGTTTAACAGGTGTTGAGTAGTTTTTGATGACAGGCAGTTGCATAGATGACAGGCCTTTATTTCTCTTTCAACTCTCTTGTTGAGATTTTGAAAGCAGACTCGGTCTTGGAGAGCTAATTTGGGGGCAACAATTCCACAATGTCCTTCATGGGTCACTTCAATTATCTGTAGTTGATGACTCTCCGGAATGATAATTCTTGAACCATTCAGGATAATGCCTTCCTAAGTAACGGACAGTTTATCTTTGACATTCTAACACTTTTGATATCCACTGTCACTGGTAAGGGCATGAGGGTGCTGGTACCAAGACTGGTGTGTATTCATGTTTTTCAGTTTCAGCGTGTCACTATCTTGAATTGTGGCAGTGACTATTTGTACCAATAAAATGGCAGCTGGGGTGTTTGATTTTACTATGAAATTTGTGTAAGTTTCAGCTGTCTTAGAATGGGTGCCAGGTCATTCTAAAGGGACTCATAAAAAGTAGTCATCAGCTTTATGATCTTTATGTGGATGATTCACTTTGGCATAATTATACTCTTGCAATCGCAGGCCCCAACGTTCAATGCGAGGAGGCATTTTTGGTTTTGGATTTCCAAACATAGTCAACAATGCTTGATGTTCAATCGCATGCATGAAAGACTTCCCATACAAGAATACATGGAAATGTTCACAAGCTCACACCACTGCTAAGCTTTCATTACCAGATTGTAAGTAAGCATTTTCAGTCTGGGACAAACTTCCGCTTGCATATGCCACAATATGTCTCCGTGCATTTGGTTGTCCTCTGTGCTATGCAAGGATTGTGCCCTACCTGAATGGGCATGCTTCAACAACAACCTCATTTGAAGTTGTGGGTCAAAATATGCCATTTCAGTAGCATTCTCAACAGCTTGTTTGATTTTCTGGAAACTTTGTTCGCACTCAAGTGATCAAAGTAAAGAAACATTTTCTTCATCAAGTCTCTTAAGCGGCACTGACAGAGGTAAGGTCTCAGATGTATCTAGAGCAATAGCTAGCAATGCCAAGGAATGATTGTACCATGAAAACGTCTTGTGGGGGACTGACAGTTGATAGCCTACACTTTAGCCAGCTCAGGTGTCATGCCCCATCAGAAAAGATAAGGCTGAAGAATTTTAACTTTGTCTTATGAAACTCACATTTCTCAGCATTCAAAATTAACCCGGCATCAGCTAAAAGTTAGTCTCTTGTAATGAAACAGACCAACATGTGCAGAAAAGGTTGTAATTTAAATTCTCCTCGAGTTCAAACTGCTGATGTCCTTTATTCAGTTCCAGGCTAGAGAATAACTTAGCACCATTCAATTGTGTTCTGCCGACAATGTGCCGTTCTCTTTCAATCGCCTTGCTCACTCCGTGCATATCCACGCAGATGCGTACAGCTCTTTCACTCTCCTTCTTGGGTGCTACCACTATGGGAGAAACCCATTGAGTTGGGACAGTGGAACACTCAATGATATTGTGTTTGAGTAAACATTCAAGTTCTTTTTCAACAGCATCCTGTAAGTTAAAGTCAATTTGTCTGTGTCTTTGAGCTATTGGACAGACATCCTCATTAATGTGTAATTGGACTTTGGTAGTCTTGATTTTTTCCAACCCATTACAAAGCAAATGAAATGTACTTACTATTTCGTAAAGAGCATTTATGTTATAGTTCACAGATATCACTCCCATATCAGAAGCTGTGCTGAAACTGAGTAAACAGGAGCTTGACGGCGTACCTTGAAGTACATGTAGGAGTGCTTGTGATTTTCTTTTCTTATGCTTCGTCATTGCTGCAAATAAATCTTGACTTTTTAGTGGTATGGTTGCATCCTATGAAGACACTTTAGTTTTTGATGGCGTAAGTTGAGGCAACGGAGACAATTCATTATATTTCTCCTCAGGCATAATATTTATTGACTCACCACTATCCATAAAGAAAGTTATTAAACAACCATCTACTTTCAGTCTGATATTTGGACAATGTTTAAATGACTTTGGTGCTTTGTCATGTCGATTTCTCTTAGACCGATGTTCTTTCTCACAGGTGGTCAGTCCAACATGCGCATTTGTCTCTGAGGTAAACATCAACATAGCACAACCATCTTCTTCATTTTCACTTGCAATTGAAACAGAGGAACTGTTTGATGAAGATTTAGGTGTTGATTGACTTCGTTTGGTGTTGATTTGCCTCAGCTGATGTAGTCACTTGGCCTTATGAGAATGCATCAAATGCTGTTTCTGGTATGTTCGGACAGCCATTTTGTCTTCACGCCCTGATGCACCTACTTTTTCCTTCGCCTTGCACACGGTCACAAAATGGTTCTTCTTTCATCAACCTTTGCATATCTGCCCTATGGTGGGAAAATTACCTATATGTGGAAATGAAAATCCACATCTGAAACACAACTTTTTTTCTGTGAGGATTCACTCTGAGTCTTTCGGCCTTGTGCTTTGACCTATTTTACCCATTCATGACTGACTCCTTAAGGGTACCTTCAGCCTTCATGTCAGCAACTTGTCAATCAGCACGCTCTGCAGCTGTGGCAGCCATGAGAACTCGCTCCAGACCAAGTTTTTCTCAGCAATCACCATCTGAACGAATCTGACAAGCATTCATCAATTACTCTGAGACGTATAGTTTCCTCATCATTAAATTAATTGAACTTACTGCATTTGATGAGCATATCCAGCCTCTCAACGAATTTGTTGATGGTCTCACTGCCTTTCTGTTGTTCCTGACTGAAGATGTACCTTTCGTAATCTACATTTGGCATTGGATTGAATTTGAGGTTCAAGGCTGAATTGATTTGACTATGTAATTTCGTCAGCTCGCAGCATATTCTTTATGACTTCTTTTATACCTTAACCAGCAAGATTCTTATGGTACGTGAAAGTCTTTTTGGTACTGGCTTCTTTAATTGCATCAATGAAATCATCAAATGCCTTTATCCAGGCAGTCCATCTGTCACCAATATTCAACTTTTTGGCGGTATCGAATGGTGGTGGTGGTTTCAAGAAGGTGGCAGCATTGTAACCATTTATGAGATTGGCTAACACTGAGGGTGGAATTCCTTTAGACACTGTCTGCTCTCCCCTAGGACCTCCTTCATCCATACCATCTCTAAGGCCCTGTTCTGTGCTGGCCTCTGGGTCATCTAAGATAGCCCAGAGAACCCTGACCTCCCTTTTTGTCTCCATAGGAGTCTTTTGCTTTTAACGAAGATGGCGGCCGTGTAGAACGGCTGTGTGCGATGAGGTGGTGGAGATGAGCATCTAAGCCCTGGCTGTAACCGCGAGTGCCGAATGCCGAAGGGAACTGTAACATCGAACGGTAACATCGAACGGAAACACGATTGAGAGAAAATTACACTTCGGGAACTTGTCTACAAAAGCTCTTTGAATTAATTGCTGAAAAACGGTGCAGAACGGCGAGATCAGTGATAGACTAATGTTCCTGCCTCTTACCTGCTGCAGGCCCATTGCACGCCTGCTCCGGGAGCTTACGCTAGTGGTGAGAGCAGTGAGAGGCAAATTCTATGCAGAGGGGAGGTACTCGGAGCCTCGAAGTTCGCGGAGTCGTGGAGTCAGCTAAGCAGGCAAGCGATCCCTGCATCAGCAAATAACGAAGTCTATCGGGAGGGGAGGAGCACGGAGGCATGAAATCCGTGAAGCCATCAGGGCAGACAGGAGATTCCAGCGTCGAGAGGAGGCTTCCGAAACCGGGGTGCAAGCAGGATCAAAAGTCTGAGAGGAGCCATGGCACTGAAATTGAATACTACTTCAAAAGCCGCCGTGAAAAGGAAAGCAGCTGCTGAAGCTGCAGCTGAGAATCAGAAAGAAGATATACATCAGGCAAAGCAGACTCCTCCGGTAAAGAGACATCAACATGGGGGTAAAGTTAAGCCGGCAACCAACCCAATTATCGATATGCTAGCTAAAATGGGCAAAGAGAAAGACTTTAAAGATTGTGCGACAGCTGTGGAAAAGGGGCAGGAAAAGGCGGCTGTAGAGGCCATAACAGGAGCAATTGCGGAGGGGGGGGGGGGGCGGTCATACCCCCAATCTGCCAGAATCAAGTGTGGAACCTCTCATTAGCGCAGCAGAGACTAGTGGCCCTGTATCAAAAAAGAAAGCATTAGAGGTTCAGGATGAGGCTGGTGAAAATACGGAGGCTGGAATTTTGAGTTCAAATGAGACAATGGTAATGAAATCTGCAGTCACTCAAGAGGGTTTTACGGATAACATTGATAACCTGGTGAACCATCCTGGCCACGAAAAGCTAATTGATAAGGATAACGACAAGGAAAAGCCCCCTAGCGAATGTTTCTTTTCTGTCTCAGAGGGTGGTGAGTGGTCAGAGGAGGATAACTCAATACAGGAAGGAAGTTTTTTGGATTCAGAAAGTGAGCCTGAACATGATCCTGACCCTCATATATCCACAGCTAGACCACCTGCGGGGATTAAAATCCAGGAGCTTAGTTGGGACCACTCGTCAGATTCTCCTTTACTCGGGAGCCCACACGGGGAAGCCGCACAGATGTCCCTTTTAGAGGTGATACACAAGGAGATCCTTGCTCATAGAGAAGAAACGCGCCAGGACAGCAGCAAGGCACAGGCAGCTGTTAGGAAAATGCAAGGCGCTGTAAGGAAACTGTCTAAAGTGTGTGTCAACCTAGGCGATCGAATCGCAAATTTAGAAGAAAGAGTGGTCTCAACGGAGGCTGAGTCAGCAGCAGTTACTACCAAGGTGGATGGCCAAAGTGCCCAGTTAACGGATATTCAATGGAAGCTGGAGGATTTGGAGAACCGGCAAAGGCGGAATAACCTTCGAGTCCTAGGAGTACAGGAGGGGGCCAAAGGGTCTGATGTTAGAGCTTTTGTTATCGGGCTTTTTGAGCAAGCTTTTGTCGATCTACCAGGTTGGAACTGGGCAGAGGAAATACAGCAAGCACATCGCACTCCGTTTAAACCAAGAAAACATGCAAAGGAAGCGGACAAGCCTAGAGCTATATTGATATTCTTGGGCAATTTTTTATTGAGACAAGCAATATCGGAAAAAGCGAGACCAGACGCAAGAAAAACAGTTGGGGAGATATCGTTTTTTGTCAGACCAGATTTCTGCCATATAACAGTTGAGAGACGTTGGAGATTGAGACAGATGATCGTACCTTTTCAAGCTAAAAAGATGCAGGCTTATCTGATCAATCCGGCGCAATTTAAAATAATTAATGCTGGCAGAACTTTGTATTTCACGTCGGAGGTGAAAGCTAAAGAACATCTGGACTCTCAAGGGACATGAGCATGATGAATTAATGTGGTCGGATATATCGATAAGTCTCGTTAAGACGGTCAACAGGCTAATCTATTATTTCCCCTGTATGGTACTATTATTATTTGAAGTGTGGTGTGCGGTTATCTTAAGGTATTCAGTTATTAAGCTACTAAGTATTGGTAGTATATTATCCAGTGTATGGATCTTTTGAATGACTATAAGAAAATTTCATCTCCACCACTTTAATCGACTCTCCATCACGTGCACAGACCAGGTCTGAGCGCCTTATTTGAGTGAGTGTGTGGGTGGTGTTGGGGGTGGGTGGGGGGCGGTGGAGTGGGGGTTGGGCGGGAGATTGGTGGGAAGGGAGGGCGAGGGCGGGGAGGGAGCAAAAATCAAAAAATGAGATGTTTCAGTATGTAAAGGTTTTTGGCTTCAGCCAGAGAGTAATAATAATTTCAGTCAATAGATCAAGATTTTGTCTTCTATATTATCAGGAAAAGAAAACACTAGATTATGTCACACATTAAAATCTGTTCTATTAATGTCGCTGGGTTAAATGATTGGAGAAAGCGTCAGAGAGTGGGTCACTTCGCGAGATATAATAATTTTGACATCCTTTGTATGCAAGAGACACACTTGCCCATGGCTAGTAAAAATCTATGAAATATTAGGGGTTGTAGGAGGAGCTTAGCGGGCATCTAAGATGGTCGCGTGAGCACAGAGCTCCCCGGACCCTCGCCGCGCCTCGCAATTTATCCTGAGTCTATCCTGATTTCTTGGACAGCTCTTCAAAGATGACCCTCAGCTGAGTCCATAACTCTTCTCAGAATTGAAATCGGACATCGGCGGCCGAAGTTATGGTACTTTGAAGTTCTCTGGCCCACCTGGAGGCTGTGCCGGGGTCTTGGCCACTTGCGGTTACGGGACAGAGTTGAACAACAATGGCAGTGGGCCTCCCTGGAGACCGCATCTCTACTTTCGGTTTTGTTCCCGGATCCCCGCACGGTCTGATTGAGAGACCGCGTTGCCCGGTTGGGGACCAGTCCAGCCCCCACTTAGCCTCTGAACACTTTTCTCATTTCAACTCTTTTACTACATCGTGCCTTTTCTTGGTCCTACGAGCCAGCTCTCGTGGTCTCGTTGGCGCCCGGACTGTCGGCGGCCACCTTCACAAGGTCGTGTGTGCCCGTCCGGAGAACAGTTTCAAGTATGACGGGAAAGGGGGATGCCAAGAGGAGGAGGACAAAACCATCTCTACGTGGTGGACCGGTCCAGACTAACGTTATGGATCGGTACACCCAAGCTAAAGGCTCCCCTGGGCTTTCCGGCCGAACACCGGAGGACGCCCGAGACGACTCTTCCGCTCCTGCAGAGTTGTCCTTGCAGGACATTATGGGCGCCATCACCGGTATGAGGGAAACCATCGGCCAGCAATACGAAGCCGTGGCTAGTAAAATTGACACGGTCGCGGTGGATGTCACCCTGATCCGGGCTGACTTGTCCAAAGCGAATGAAAAGGTTAAGTCGCTCGATTTGAAGACCTCAAGCCTCACGGCTGATGTGGTGGAACTCCAAACGGAACTTGGGAACTTGAAATTGGTGAACGACCAAATGTCCCATCAGCTGGAGGACTATGAAAACAGGGCGAGACACAATAATATCCGCGTCATTGGGGTCCCGGAAAACCCCGAGTCTCACTCTGTGGATCTCCTGACCGAGGATCTGATCCTCACCCATCTTGCTCCCAATGGCCTGAGTAAATTCTTCGCGGTGGAGCGTGCACACAGAGTTCCGGGCGGACAACCCAAGCCGGGCGCCCCTCCGAGGCCCATTATTGCGAGACTTTTTCACTTCAGAGACCGCGAGGCAATTTTGCAGGCATCGAGAGTGCATGGCCCAGTGAAATTTGAGAACTCCTCGATTAACTTTTTCCCGGACTTTACGCAACTTGTGCAACGACAACGGATGAGTTTTCTGGGAGTGAAGCGATGTCTCCGGGACCTGGGCCTCAAGTACACCATGCTTTTCCCTACCAGGCTTCGTGTGGAATATCAGGAACGGACCTACTTTTTCGATCGGCCAGACAGTGTGAGCGACTGGTTGGATTCCCGGCCGGGGCGAGGCGATCGTACGGAGCACCCTGACGGTGCCGAGGATGGTGAGCCTACTCATATGTGACTCTTCGGTCCTTGATCTCTGAACATTGGACTTTGCTCAGCTGAGTACTATCTTTCTATCTCTGTTGCCTTGTAGTAGTCCACATTTGGGTGGTGGGTGGGAACGGGCCTCTTTCCTCCTCCAGGGTCTTTCTGTAGAATGGGGTTGTTAGGGCGACAGGCACACTGCATTTTGGGGTGGTTTCTTGTTCTTTTGCAGGGGTGCATGGAGGGGGGTGTTGAAACGGGTTCCAGTTGGGGGGTGGGGGGTGTTTCTGTTTGTGTTTTCCTTGCTCAAGGCGGCGTATTGATTCTTTCTCTGGTACTGATGTCCTGCTCTTCATGGGGATCCCCATGTAACCAGGGCCGGTCCTAGGCATGGGCGGTATGGGCAGCTGCCCAGGGCCTCGTGCTCAGGGGGCCCCGCCGCCGGCCCAAGAAATCAATCCATATTTTCCAAACGCAGGGGGCCCTACCTTCCCGACAATAAATGTATTGCCCGACGTCACGTGATGATGAAAAGCGCTGCACGCACTCGCGCGGCGCAGGCAGTTAGGGAACTCTGTCACCGTGCACGCACGCACCTCACCACCTAGCTTAGTGGTGGTGGTGCCGTTGTGCGCAGTTTGCAGTGCGCGGGCGGCAGGCTTAAGGCCTTTAATGATGTGGCTCCTAGACTCCCAGGGCCGTCAATCTGGTAGCGCGCGAAAGTGCTATCAATGATGGCCCTGGACATCATTTTGGCCAGCCCCTGCTCTGCAGTGACGGTGACGGTGACGCTACGCAGCATGCACGCTGTACGTGCTCCCTGGCCAGGAAAGGAGAGCAGGGTGTGCGGTGTGGAGTCGGGAGTTGGACGGTTCGGGCCGCGTTTTACTAAGGTAAGAAAGACCTGCAGAAGCAGACAGACAGACAGTGCTGAGTGAGGTTTACGAGGGCAGAGCTGAATGCTGACTGTCCTCAAGAGTTCTGCAGAGAGACATGTGCAGTGTCATGCAGGGGAACCCAGTAGTGGTGTAATAGTGCCACTGGAAAAAGAAAGGTAGACAGCAATGTACTTAATTCAGACACTCAGTAGTCGAAAATGTAGGTACAATCAGGAAAAGTAATTGGCATTGACTCCAATGCAATTTATTCCAGCGACAGAAATCCTGTTTACATGACTCAGAGGGTGAGAGCTGGTTAGGAGGAGGAATCCGTGTCTGTTACTGCTTTGCTTAACCTGAGGAACATGGATCAAAACGTTGTACAGCCTGTGCTCCATGCATGCCCCCGTGCATGCTGGGATATTCTACCGTACATGATTTTCAAGCCAAAAGTGAGCCGCATAAACAAACAGCACAGCAGCCCCTTTTTAAAGAGTGGGTTAAATCATTTACACATATAATACGTACACATATGTGGTTCTTTGAGAAAACAGTGTGCACACTTGGCATAGCCATGATGTAGTAAGGCACAACAATATCTGACACAGCAATGTAATTGCCTTTGACTGTCAAAGGATAGGACCTTGCTAAGCACCCAGAAGCAGTGCACTAAGCCGGCATCATAAAATGAATGTCTATCCTTATGCATGGCTGCCACGTTTTCATTGGACTAGTGTGACATTTCTACGTTTTCATGGTGATTATGTGTGCCATCAATGTCTTAGGTTTGACATTTCTACGTGTTCATGGTGATTATGTGTGCCATCAATGTCTTAGGTGTGAGATTATGTGTGATCTTTCTCACAAGTAGCACTAATCAGTCATGTCCATTTAAGTAAGTTAATGTCACACGTCAGCCCTTTTTGTGCATTGCATACCTGTGATGTACAGTAGTTAAAAATGGCAGAAGTGCAGCATAAAGCCCTCTTTAAAAGAATATTAGTACTTTACTGCGGGAATCATTTAACATAGTACATTATGCACCATTCACAATAAAACACACATTTTTCATTGATACACAGGGTCCCTTATGATTACCTGAAAGGAATACTGTGTGCAGACAACCTTTGGTAATAGCCAGTCTAGATGTTTTCTTTACATTCTGGCACTAGCAGTCTTGTTTATCTCACCGTAAAACCAGGACTACAAGTCCCTGAATGCAAAAGAAAGACCTGCATCAGAGCAGCGAGTCGTACATGGACCAGGGGAGCACAGCAGCTCTGCAGATGCATCTACTAGTGGCACTGGGGTGAAGGGTGCCTCTCCTCCTCCAGGCCTGGCCCCTTCCTACTGGTCACATTCTTTCTCCACTACAAAGAGGGTTTCAGGGTGCCTCCCTTACCCTCTGAGACTGGCCCAGATTGCTCTCCTGGGCGGACTGGGCACTTCTTTGCCATGCCCAGTCTCTGCCCTGTTGCGGACGGGGGTTTCCAGGTGTCTGAGGTTCTAGGGGCTCTTGATCCAACCATGATGCAACAAGTATGGCACATTTAAAGGCTGGTGCATGAGGGTACAAAGGCACACAGGCCCTCAGAGTCGTGTCCCTCACATTCGTGTCACTGTCATTGGTGTAGATGTGGGTGCTGAGGCACGTGGCCCACGTGCACTTGCCAGCACAGCTCAGAACTGGGCACCGTTAGGTAGCTGGAATTAGAAGGGATGTTGGTGTGCAGAAGCAGGTAAAGTGCACAGCCCTGCCCACTCTGCCCAGATCTGCACAAGGCAGGTGGCAGCTGCTTGGCAGAGGGCTGGGAGCGGCCCACAGTCGCCAGCTAGAATTCACCTCTCCCATGACAGACTCGTGCAAATGGTATAGCGCCAAGTCTCCACACATCATGACTGACATTTCCAACAAGGAATGACTAATCAGTGCTGTTCCCAAATGTGAATGCTGCTTCCACCAGCAATGGGTTGGGATCTGACCCTTTGGCCTCTTTGTATACAAACTCATTTGATGACATCAGTTCCAGGTTTAAAATGATAATATCCGCACATGTATGAACTTAATCAGACAGTCACAAGCTTAAGTATAGCTAGATAAATTGAACAGTTGAGTCACAAAACATAAATAGTTAATATACTTGCGTCTGAGGTGTGTTAAAAAGTGCTCGGTGTGCTCTAAGATGGTGAATCAGACATGAAAAGTAAAAAAAAAAGTTGAATTCACAAAAGTGTGAATATAAATTTATACTGCTGTTTTCTTGACCCTCTGGTTCCTTTGGAATTTGGGGGCATGTCCAACTAATCATTCAAGGAGCCGGCAAGTGTTACACTCATTGATATTTGCTCACCTGTTTTCCATCCCCTCTACTTTTTGTCCATGTTACTGATATCCACATTAGTTTGCTTCAGTGATGCCAAAAAACTAAGATCAAAAGTCCTGCGAAGCCACTTTCTGTGATATCACTTCTTGCAACGCAATATGCAATTAGAGGGGCCTCACATCTTCCCTTTCACCCGGGCCTCAGAAGGCCTAGGACCGGCACTGCATGTAACATGTCTGGGAATGGGGGGTAGTGGGCTGAAGATTATATCGTGGAATGTCAATGGTTTGGGTGATCGTATAAAACGGGGTTTTGTTTTGCAATATTTACGACGTCTGTCCCCCGATGTGGTACTCCTGTAGGAGACGCACCTAGTTGGCAATGTGTGTCATGCGATGAATAGATGGGGTTACAGACTGGTAGCACATTCTGGATTTACCACTGGTTCTAGGGGCGTGGGTATTTTGATCCGCTCTTCCCTCCCCCTTGAGATCGATTGCGTCACTCCCGATGACAGGGGGCGCTATATCGCCCTCACTGGTAGATGGGAGGGTAAGACTCTTTCTTTGGTTTCTGTTTATGTGCCCCCGGGCCTCCAGGCCTCCACTTTTTCTGATGTGGGTCGGTTGCTGCTGGGGCTCCCTGATGGTCTCCTCCTTGTGGGTGGGGATTTCAATTTGGTACGTTCCGGCGACATGGATCGTCACCCCCCCAGGGACCTTCCCGTGTCTCAATCGTGGTTGGGCGGGTTCCTGGACACCTTTGGTCTGGTGGATGCCTGGAGGCTGATGCATCCGACTCTACGTCACTATACCTTTCACTCTGGTGCTCACGGGAGTCTCTCCAGGCTAGACTACTTTCTAATGCCCGCTGTCCAGTCCTCATACATTGGGGAAATCAGCCATTTGGCCAGGGGTATCTCAGATCACTCTCCCGTTTTGCTTCTTTTGGACGTGGGTTTACATACTGCGGGACCGGTTGCCCCTATCAACCCCTGGCACCTGCGTAACCCTAAGACTCGCGCCAGCCTCACTAAGTCACTTGATCACTATTTCCTTGAGAATGAGGGGTCTGTCTCGTCCTCTGTGTCCTTATGGGAGGCCTTTAAAGCTGTTATTCGCGGACACGCCCTATCGTTAAAAGCAGAGACCAAGAAAGCGAGGGACGGTGAGGTCGAGAGTCTTGAGGCTGAAATATTGGGCCTAGAAGACGACCTGGATACGGGTGTCACCCGGGATAACCTCCACGCCCTTAGCTTGAAACAGTTTGATTACAAATCCCTTGTGACAGAGGCTGCCAAGTCAATGTACAGAGAACAACATGGTAGAGTGTATGACGTTGGTGACAAGGCGGGTAAGCTGATTGCCTGGCTTGATAAGAAGGAGAGAGCGAATTGTGTGGTCCCTATTATTCATAATTCCGATGGTGTGGAGGTGACTGACCCTGGTGAGATTGTGGAATGTTTTGCTGACTATTTTCGTGTGGTCTACTCCCCGGTGTCCGACAGGGACGAGGATGACTCTCGGTTTTTGCTGAGGGATATCATGCTACCCTGCCTGTCCGAAGAGGACCGGGAGAGTATGGAGGTATCGTTGTCAGTTGATGAGATAGCAACGGCCATTCGTTCCCTCTGTTCCGGTAAAGCCATGGGGCCAAATGGCGTGCCCATCGAATTATATAAACTTCGTCCGGACAGGGCCGCACCGTACCTCCGTGACATGTTCGCGGAGGCGCGTGACCTTGGCTACCTTCCCGTTGTTCAGCGCCTGGCCACCATAGTGGTGATTCCCAAAGAGGGCAAACCTCGTGACCGCTGTGCCTCGTACCGACCTATCTCTCTACTAAACGCAGAGCCTAAAATCCTCGCGAAGGTTCTTGCCAACCGCCTTCTCACTGTTATTTGTAACCTGGTCCATCCGGATCAATCCGGCTTTATCCCGCACCGGAACACGGCTCTCAACCTGCCTCCCCTTCATGGCGTTCTCGCAAGGGCGGAGCTTCTGTCTGAACCGGCCATTTTGGCTTCATTAGACGCCACAATGGCCTTTGATACAATAGAGTGGCCGTATCTTTGGGCCACACTTGAGAAGTTTGGGTTTGATGAGGGATTCATTAGTTGGGTGAGGCTATTGTATGCGGACCCTCTGGCCCGGATGGTTGTTAACGGTAGAGTCTCCCAGCCTTTTGCTCTTGGGAGGGGTACTAGACAGGGGTGTCCACTGTCCCCCCTGCTCTTTGCCCTCACCCTGGAACCGCTTGCTGCCTGGCTTCGATGGGAACCCTCGATAAAGGGCATTCGTTGGACCCCTGACTTTGAAGACCGGGTGTCGTTAAACACAGTTGATATTCTCCTGTACCTTACCTCCCCCCGTAAGTCCCTTAGCGTCCTCTTTGATGTACTAACTTCCTTTGGCAAGAACTCCGGGTTGATTATCAACTGGTCTAAGCCCTGCATATATGTTATCTCTGGTGGTCTTCCTCCCCTACCGACCAGGTTTCCCATTCAGGTCTCCCACTCTGGCTTTAACCCCTTGCATGCTGATGACGAACCCCAGCCGTCATGCACTACAGTGCTCGTGTGCTGATGACGGCTGGGGTTCGTCATGGCCCGCCCCTGTTCATTTGTTTACAGCACAGGGGCGGAAACGGGCCAGCAGTGAAGGGGTTAAATATTTAGGGGTTTATATATCGTTGGACTCGGCTGCCCGTTACGAACGTAATCTCCTTCCTCCTTTGCGGTGCTTGAAGCTCGACGTGGATCGTCGGCGCAGATTGCCGCTGTCCCCACTTGGTCGAGCGGCGCTGTTCAAAATGATGTCCCTACCCCGATTCCTCTATGCACTCCAGAACTCCTTTGATATCATTCCTGCGCGCTACTTTCGGGAGGTTGAGGGACTCCAGAGGAGACTTGTTTGGGACGGCGGAGCGCGCATTGCTCTCTCGAAACTGACCCTCCCCTGGTACGATGGGGGTATTGCTCTCCCGGACATCAGGAGGTATTATTGGGCTTCCCAGTTGTCCGTAATTAACCATGCTACATACTCTCCCGGGCCGAATCCTGCCTACGCTATGGACAAATACTTGTTGCCCGGTGGTGACTTTAACAGAGCACTCTACTCTCGGACGGCGGGGAGGAACCTTACTGGACCCACTAAAATTGCAGTGCGTGTGTGGAACGATGCGAATGTGGCTCTGGGATGGAACGATCGATTGACGCAGGCGACCCCTTTGTTTGCTTCGGAACGGTTGGGGTGCCTCTGGAAGATGAAAGGTTTTGAGAATTGGGATATAATTGGACTTAGCAGAGTGGGTGATCTTTGGGTGAAGGGTTTCGGTGAAAACATTCGCGGAGCTTCGGAGTGAATATGAATTGAGTGAGCGGGAGTTCTTCAGATACGCACAGGTGCGTCATGCTCTACTGTCGGACTTCCCGGCCGGTACTGTGGTCCCTGAATCTTCCCCACTTGAGGATCGTATACTTGATGGTCATCTGCCCGATAGTACGATTTCCTTGATCTATAAAAAGTTAATCAACAATCGGGCAGATCTCCTCGTGCGCCTCAGGGAGACCTGGGCTAGAGACGGGTTGGAATTGGACGACGAAGACTGGCAGTCTGCATTATCCTCCCCTAAAGAGGTTGCCATTCCGGCCCGTCTCTGCCTTATTCAGCTTAAAATTCTTCACCGCGTGTATGTAACTGGTCCTCGTTTGGTTGCCATGGGTTTTTCGTTGGATGGGTTGTGTAGGCGAGGCTGTGGAATGAGCGCCACCTTTCTTCACATCCTCTGGGAGTGCCATGAGGTTGCTACGTATTCGCGCCGTGTGCATGCTGTGATGGAGTGCGTCACTGGGGTCGCTCTGTTGCCTGAGGCTCGGAGATGTTTGTTGAATGTGTGGGAGCCGAATGATTACAACGTTGTCCAGACCCGGTGGGCGGCTCTTGGGAACATGATCGCCAAAAGGGACATTGCACAGCTCTGGGGATCCCAGCGGCCTCCCACTGTGTCGAAGTGGAAGGAGAACATGGACTGGTGCATGTTCAGGGAGAAGACGGTATATTTGGCTAGGGGCAAGCCTAGGGCGTGGAGTAAAATTTGGGGCCAATGGAATGCATACAGAGGAGACATCTGAACTCCCCCCTTCGCAGATATCCCTGATGTTTCCGTGTCCCCCTGACCTCTGAGGTTCCTCGATACCATATTCCTTGATTGAATGTCCCGATATCCCCACTGCTCCCCCCCCCCCATTGGTTCTTCAATGTCCTCCTGATTCCCTATCCGTTATGGTAGGTCCCCAGAGTCGGAGCTCGACTTCATTTATCATGCTTCGCGCCTTGAGTTGTTTGTTCCTTTGTTTTTTATTGTTTCTTTCATAAAATAAAAATCGCGTATCCTGCATGCGTCCTTGTTGCCGATTGTGTATCCTGTAATTTTGTTGGACCTACCCGGGACCTGCTGCTGCTGTTCCACTAACTGCCTATTTATTCATGATCACTAGTGGCCGGCCTCCGGGTTGTAGGCCCATACTTGTAATTCTTCTGTTTTGCACAATAAAGTTTTTCCCCCCCAAAAAAATGCTGGCCTGCTCATCACAAACCTCAATGGTTAGGGGGGTGGCTATCCTTGCCAAACAAAATATAGGAGGGGCAAAGAGAGTGAAGGCAGATAGCTCAGGAAGATGGGCAATAGCGGAATTGACCCTTGGCTATACATTGTGTACAGTGTACGGCTCAAATTTTGATGACCCGGAAGTCTTTGATATCCTAGAGGAAGAGCTGGTAGACTGGCCAACACCGATAATAATGTGTGGGGATATGAATGTCTCGGTCAATTGGAATAGGACAGGTAGTTACGCAGGATCTAAGCCAAAAGTGTTCAGGGCGCTTACTTCACTTATGAGATCGCATGGGCTTGAAGATGTGTGGAATGTGAAACATCCTACAGAACCGCGTTTTGCTTACTTCTCTTTTCCGCATCGGAAATACTCTAAACTGGACTATTTCCTTCTCTCCTCAGATAAGCTCTGTAAAGCTAATATAACGAAACTGCCCAAATATATCTCTGACCATAATCCACTGATTCTAACCTGTGTGGTAGATAATGTTAAAAGGCGTCAAACGAATTAGACATTTGAAAGAAAGCTTCTCGCTGATGATAGATTTGTGAGACATATAAGGCAATGGACAAAGGAATTCTATGAGATGAATCGGTACAGTGCCCACAGTCTGGGATACATTTAAGGCGTCTCTGAGGGGGGAGACAATAAACTGCTCAGCCAGATTGAGGAAGGAAGATAGGTTGAAGGTTGAAACTCTGATTGGGGAGTTTGGCATAGTGGAAACACAACATATTAAAGAGATCGGGCAGGGGGCTGATGGTCAGGCAAGTTTAAATAGAATGATTACCATCAAAGCGGACCTTCAGGGGATAGCGACACAGAAGGAGTCTACGGAATACCAGTCCTCAAGGGCGAATCGATATGAGACGGGGGAGCAGGCAGGAAGAGTGTTAGCACTCCGGATTAGGCAGGAGAGATCTAATAATCTGATCTCCAGCATACATGAAAATGGGACCGAATTTACCGAACCGGAGGAGATTCTGAAAGTTTTCCAGACCTTCTACCAAAAGTTATATGATGAAGAGGGTGGGGAGCCTGTACAGAGCCCACTCTTAAAGATGATGGCCCAAAAGTAGATGAAAGAAGTAGGGAAATATTGGAATGTGATCTGACTCTGACGGAGGTAAACATAGCGCTTCAGGAACTAGCTGCTGGTAAAGCATCGGGACCTGACGGGATTCCCCTTGAGGTTTATAAGTGTCTAGAGGAGGAAATTATCCCAATTCTGCTGGATCTGTTCAATGGTGTAGTATGCTCAGGGTCAATCCCTTAAACTTGGAAGGAGACAAACATCGTCATATTTCATAAAAAGGGCAAACCCAAGAATAATCCAGGATCATGTCGTCCGATTTCCCTTATCAACTCAGACACAAAACTATATTCCAAGGTTTGGGCAAAGAGGTTGGGAGGGATCATTGGTCGGTTGGTTTCCCCGTGGCAACATGGGTTTGTACCAGGCCGTGGCACCACAGACCATATAAGACGTGCTATAGCCCTCTTTGATGCCCATGCTGCCAGGGGTGAAGATATGGCCATGATCCTTCTCGATGCTGAGAAAGCATTCGACCGTGTGACCTGGGAATGCTTGTGGGGGATCATGGCCGGAAGAGGGCTTGGAAAGAAGAGTTTGAAGGCAATCAAGGCAATGTATAGTGACCCGATTGCGAGGGTTATGGTATGGGTCAAAGCTCGGATAAGATAATAATCAGAAGGGGAACCCGACAAGGTTGCCCCTGTTCCCCGATACTATTCTCGCTGTTTATAGATCTCCTGATCCAAAAAATCCTGAAGTCGGAGCAGATCATTCCGGTGATGCTTAATGGCAACACTACCAAACTCCTGGCATACACCGACGATCTGGCAATAATTACAACCACCCCCCCCAACAAGCAATGGTTGAGATATGTCAGTTGGCTAAGGATTTCGGGGCACGGTCAGGGTATCGCCTGAACGAGGGAAAAACACAGATCATTTGTACGAATAATATCATCAAATCGGATCAAAGATATGTGGACTCAGCAGTGTACCTGGGGATAAGGGTGAACGCCAATATGAATAAGATCATCTCGGATAACTATCTCCCATTGATAGAGTCAATTGAAAAGGAGCTTAAGAGGATTGACGTGTTACATCTATCATTGATCGGTAGGGTAAATGTTCTGAAAATAACTATGTTCCGGAAGCTGCTTTACCTGTTTCGTGCCATACCATTGCTATTGGAAGAGGGGACAATTAGGAAGATTGAAGGTACATTCATCCGCTTTATTTGGCAGTATGGGATAGTTAGAAGGTCGATTGCATGCATGTCTCTACCACTTGAAAGGGGTGGCCTGGCGTTGCCCAATATCAGGCTATATCACTGGACTTGTTTGTTAGTACATATGAATTTATTGTTTCAACATGATTCAGGAACAGCAGAACTCCCGCTTGATGCTCAAGCTCTCCCCACTATCTATGAGCTTTTAGTGGTTAGGAAGGCAGTGGGATTGCTGATGTGCGAGGTTGAAAGAAGATACTACAAAAGAGTCAGATATAAGATTTTGATGGGTGCATGGGGAACTTGGAAGTTGGTAATGAAATTTTTAAACATTCCAAAAATGCATGCTAATATTGACTTATGGAAATCGAACATTTTTGCCCATTTAGGCCAAAACATAAATAGTCGTCTTTGGAGGGAGCTGGGAGCTAAGTGTCTGTGTGATGTTATATTAACTGACGAGATTCTTGGCTTTAATACACTGCCACAAAAATTTGGGCTCCTATCTAGTCAATGGTTATTATATGCACAATTGGCTCAAACAATTAGATCATTTAGGTCTAGGCTATCCCCTTTGTCGAGCTCTCCAATAGTGGAATATCTGAAAAAAGGAGGTAGCAAAATCAAAATATGCTACAATAATCTTCTGCAGGAGCTAGAGGATGATATGGAAAAGACAGAAACCACCCTAGCTCAAAAACTTGGTGACACATCTGATCGAGCCCTAGTATTAAATAAAAAGATCTTCCGCTCCTCAAATTTAAGGGCTCAGCATTATAAGACACTTTTTAATTTGTATTTTACCCTATCAAAATTGTTCGCCTGGGGAGTAAGGGATAATGACAGATGCCCTAGGTGTAATTCAGGCCCAGCAGACTTACTCCATATGTTCTATAATTGCCAGAATTTAACACCAATTATTAAGGAGATACAGATATTTCAGGAGGGGCTGCTAGAACAAAACATCGTTCTATCCCCTTCGGTGGTCTTAGTGGGCATGGATGGAAAACTGAAGGCAGAAGGTGGGGCGGAAGCCCTAATTTTTATATCTGCGGCTATATTACATCTATTAATTTCAGCCGGATGGAAAGATGCCTCTGCTCCCACCTTTCAACAATGGATCTCAAGGTTCTTAGGAATGCATAATATTGAGGAGTGCTTATATAATTTTAAGGGGAAGAAAAACCGGGAATTGGGAAGGAATATATGGGCACCAGTTAGAAAATGGAGGGAATTTAGACACTGAAAATATAAAATGAATGTGTATAGGATGGTTTGGTTCCCATATATCCGCTTGTCTATTATAGTACATGTTTTAATCTTGTTTATCTCCCCTTTTAGTCAAGCCGATTTTTCTACTGTTTTTTCTACTGCCTATGTATTGTTGATGATGTCTCTATTTATTCTGATTATTTATTCTGACTGTGTAATGATTATGTAATGAATTAATATATGTAACGAATTTTTTATGCCTTAAATCCCTGAAACATCTCAATAAAAAACAAAAAAAGGAGTTCTTTGCTTTTAGGAGACCTTGGAATTGGTTCTGTACCCCCCTCCAGCAGCCTCAGTGGTAGGCCGCTTCGGGTATGGTCAGCTCCTCAAGCACAACCCGGTCGCTCATCTCTGGTGAGCAGATGACTATTTAAGTATTTGAATGTCATTGCTTGTAAGTGTCTCTTTTTGCCGTCTGACACCTGGTTGATCTGATACTATAATGTTATCATTCCATATGAATGTATAGCTTTGAGTTGTGTAGTTGCGCGGTACCTCTTTGTGGGGCCTACCCAGCAGGTTCTCAGCCACTGTGTGTAGACTTCTCAGTGAAGCTTGCATTAACTTCAAATGCTTCAAATGGATTTGAGGCTGCACTTTTGACTCCACTTATGCTGAACCTCGAATAAACACTTCGACAGAGTAACACATGGAATGCACAAGCAATTTGCTGTACCACAGGAAATTCTCCGGTAGAGCACTGTTGATCTTCTAGTTACTTATCCCCTGTCTCGTTGCCAGCTGTAGTGTCCTCTCCAGCCTGGCTACTTGCCAATGACTACACCACACACAGAGCTTAATATAATACGTCTTTATTCTTCTAAGTTTAACCGCAAACTCAACATTCTAAACTTGCACTCACTTCACTATGCTCTAATGCTTATGTCACATTTCTACAGAGTTCATCAGGAGCTGCAAAGGTTCCCTCATTGCTAACTCACACACACTACACCTCCCTATATCTTTCTTTGCACCCTTCCTTAAAGAATGATATGATACTGCATTGTAATAAACTTAACAACTGCAAATGATTAACTGTAGATCGCATAATTGCAAAACAAGATATATCAAGGCCCATTGACCTCATTCTAAATTATTGGTAAGATCACTCACTTGCTCCTTTCTCCATCACATATCAAACAGCACCACTAAAACCACTAAAATCACAACACATAACCCATAACAGAATGCACTTAGAAAATAACCTGCAGAAGTTAACTAAGTAAGAACTCATTTTCAAGAGGTCACCTTCAATGTCTAATGACACATCCTATTCCAGAATAATAACTTTATGTTCAATAAATAGAAAACTAGGGGTGGGCGGTAAACTCCACTCCACCAGCAGACCTTGCGTAGTTTGACCCATTCTTCAAACTGCTGCATGGCAGAGCTTTTCTCAGGCGTGGCGCGCCAGCGTTAAATTGGAGAGCGAGAAAAGTTGAGTGCTAGAATGAGTCCTAGCGTGACTTCTCATCGTGTGCGATCTCGGCAGGTCACTACCGTTTGCGTTGAGAATGTTGCTGCTCGAAAAGAAAACCAACTCAAGCAGCAGAAAGAAGCAGTGCCCTCTGTCGCAGCACATGGTGTCTTTTGTGCTGATTTTACAGTGATGAACAAGCTGTGAGCAGCGTGACGTGCCAGCAGAAAGAAGCAGTGCCCTCTGTCGCAGCACATGGTGTCTTTTGTGCTGATTTTACAGTGATGAACAAGCTGTGAGCAGCGTGACGTGCCAAACTCTCATCGCTTGCAGAACTCTGCAGAATCTTGCAGGATTTTTATGTAACTCTGCAGAATTCCATTGAAAAAAATCAACGAGTTCTGCTCACACCTATAGGAAACGAGGTAGACTGCGTGTCTAAAAAGCCTGTCAATAAGTTTTAATAACCTACATGGTTCTCTCCAAAAGTATTCAGACAAAATATTGAGTTAGAAATGTCGACTTACAAAAATATCGAGTTGTAAATATCGTGAAACTGAAATATCGACAGCAAGAATATCACAGTCAAGAATATCCATTTTAATATAAGAAATATTGCTTTTAAAAATATAGAAGTCATATTTATCGTTTGCAAAAATATAGTTGTTTCAAATATCGATTTTTTAATTAGCGTTATGTATTTTAGAATATATTTTAAATGTATTTGATGTCTTTTTTTGTATAAGTAT
The DNA here is from genome assembly GCF_964263255.1 of Lissotriton vulgaris. Lineage (NCBI taxonomy): Eukaryota > Metazoa > Chordata > Amphibia > Caudata > Salamandridae > Lissotriton > Lissotriton vulgaris. The sequence goes on from NC_141698.1 coordinate 294,780,087, forward strand.
TGTTTATGTTTTTTATTATATGTGTTACATTTTTAGCAGTTATCAAATGTATTTTAATTACATTTTGCGTTTCTTAGTTCTATAGCAGGTTGTGGGTTTATAGGGGAATAGGGTGGGAAGCAATTTAATTATAATAGACTAATGAATCTTTTTTAGGAATTAATATTTATTTAAATGATATGTTATAGTGTTAATTATGGGAAGTAAAGTAGTATTAATTGATTATTAATTGTGTGTTAACTAATATTCATTAATTAATTTTTAATTAATTATGGCAATTGTGTAAATTTGTTAGGTACATGTTGTGGTGTTTATAGGGGTAAAGGGTATGAAGTAATTTATCTTTAATTAATTAATATTTAGTTGTTAATTTATATTAATTCACTAATTAAAAATTAAATATGGAGAATGTGTAATTAATTTTAGGTGTGGGTTGTGGAGTTTATAGGGGTAAAGAGTGGGACGTAATTTATGTTTAATTAATTAGTTGTTAATTATTATTAATTAATTAATTGAAAGTTAAGTGTAGAAATTGTGTAATTAATTTTAGGTGTGGTTTGTGGGATTTAGAGGGGTAAAGGGGGGAAGTAAATCATGTTTAAGTAATTAATAATTAGTTGTTCATTAATATTAATTAACTAATTGATAATTAAGTTAATTGTTTATTTTTTTGTGTGGTTTTGGTCTTACAGGGGTAGGGGTAAAGGGTGGGGAGTAAATGAATTTGACTTGCTTTATTATTAGTGGATAAATACTATTAGTTTTTTAATTGAAAATACATTTTATTTTTGTAATAAATGTTTTTACAGTTGAGGGGCCGATTCCGATTTAGGTTGGAAGGGCTCTCCGAACGATGATCGGAGTCCTTTCGATTGAACTGGAATGTGTTGCCCAGGTTCTTTTCCGACCGAGCCATTCTGATGGGCTCGGTCGGAAAGTAATCCGACTCGGATTTCTGGATTGCGGACGACAGGCTAGGAGAGCCCGTCCGCCGTCCGGAAATCCCTTAGTACTCCCACGGCTGACTCTTTGCAACCGAGGGAGTACGATGGCAGTTTTTCACTGCCTTTTTGTGCTGGTTTTTCCGGCACTAAAAGGCAATCAGAAACTTTCTTTGGGGCCCCCAGTCGGGCCCCCATGGGTGCTAGACTGACGAATGGCAGCCTGGGGGCACCTATGGTGCCCCTCTGTGGATCTCTGCATCCGGTGGCAGGCACCTTGGGGTGCTGGCCACAGGGTGCAGGGATGAATTGCACCCCTGCTTTTCACAATGCAAGCAAGCATTCCGCTCGGAATGCATGCTTGCATTGTGAAGTATACGAGTGCGACCGAATCCTGTTGGGTCTCATCGTACTAGCAGGGCCATAACCGACGACAGCAGGTCAGTCAGTTATGGCTCCTGACCGATGTCAGACGGACCTGAGTCTGTCCGACATCAGAATCGGCCCCTTAGTTTTAGCTGTGGGTTGTGGGGAATATAGGGATAAAGGGTGGGAAGTTAATTAATTTGTATGTGTTTTAATTTGTTTTTTTATGAATAATAATTGATAATTAATTATGTTAACTATGGAAGTACATTTTGTTTTATTTAGATATGGTTGTGAATTGTGTGGTGTTATAGGGTAGGAAATAAAAATACTACATTTATGTAATAATTCATGTTTTTGGTTCTAAATAATGTATAATTAAAAATATTTATTTTTTGAAAATATTTTTTATTTTATTTAATAAAATATGTGTAGGTATTTATCATATGTATTTAACATTATAATCAGTTTTTTGTATAAAATATATTTGCATTTAATTTTAACATATTTGTATATGTTGTATTTATTTTGCTTAATAAATATTTTTGCTGTTGTTGATATTTTGTTTGTTTTTAATTTAGAACAGACTTGAGTGGGAATACTAATTTTTACCCTTTGCAATCCAACACTTTCCCTACTATTGCACTGACTGCAGTGGGAATAGTAAATTTTATCCCTCCCCTATTCAACACTTTCCCTATTGTTGCACTCATTGAAGTGGGAATAGTAATTCTTACCCCTCCCCTAGCCAACACTTTCCCTACTGTTGCACTCATTGGTGTTGGAATAGTAATTTTGACCCCTCCGCTATCCAACACTTTCCCTAACGTTGCACTCATTGGAGTGGGAATTGTCATTTCTACCTGTCCGCTATCCAACACTTTCCCTACTATTGCACTAACTGCAGTGGTAATAGTAAATGTTATCCCTCCCCTATACAACACTTTTCCTACTGCTGAACTCATTGGAGTGGGAATAGTATTTTTTACGTATCCGCTATCCAACACTTGTCCTACTGTTGCACTAATTGGAGTGGGAATAGTCATTTTTACCCCTCCGCTATCCAACACTTGACCCTACGGTTGCACTGACTGGAAAGGGAACAGTAAATGTTAACACTTGGCTATCCAACACTTTCCCTACTGGTGCATTTACTGGAGAGGGAATAGTAATTTTTACCCCTCTGCTATCTAACACTCTCCCTACTGTTGCACTCATTGGAGTGGGAATAGTAATTTGTGCCCATCCGCAATCGAACACTTTCCCTACTATTGCACTGACTGGAGTGGGGAATTCAAGTTTAAATATTTTAAAATAGTTTAATGTTTTAATGTATAATAGAATATTTTTTAATAGATTTTATGTTATTAGTATATGTATACATATATTTTTATTTGTTACTTTTTTATATAATTTTAACATTTTAAAATAAACTAAAATTAAGTGTTTTAAAGTATATTTTTATATATATATATATATATATATATATATATATATATATATATATATATATATATATATAAATACAAATTATTATATATGTGTGTTTAACTTTTCTTAAATTAGGCTCATTTGTTATATTTGTTAAAATGTATATTAAATCAAAATATTTTTTTAATTAATTTTACTATTTATTATATTTAATATGTATTATTTTATGATATATGTATGAAAAACGATGTTTTGTACAACTATATTTTTGATATCGATATTTCCATAATTTTGTACTTACTATTATTAATATAGGATGTCAATATTTTTTACATCAATACTTAAAACTCAATATGGTAGTATGGGGATATTTTAGGTGTTGATATTCTGTCAGAGAACCCTCTCCAAACCTCAGCTATGAACCATGCATTTATTAGAGGAGCGCAAGGAGCAATTTGCAAACACCTATCACTTTTAAATGACAAACTTGATAGAGAAAAAACAAGAAAAATATTCAAAATCCAAAGTAGCATGACTCAGTGTACAACTCAATGGATCCACAGAACAGGCCAAAACAACTAGCGGTATGCATAAAGCAGCAAACCAATTACCAGCAGCTCCCCATGCCTGACAAGATCAAATATGTCAAATGGGTCTGCATCATTCGGAGATTGATCTCCAGGGCAATAGTACTCTCCTCTTTCAATTCTATTTCAATTCTGGCAGCATTGTAAAGACAAGAGAAATGTGGAATGATTTTTCAGCAATCTCAGACAATAAATTTCAAACCCAAAGCCACCTACTTTTGAGGATCATCCTATCCCCCAATTCTTGCAGAAGAACTTTATAAGACCCTGCCCACGCACTGACTACAATTAAAAGGGCCAGAGTACAAAGCAACATTGTCACTAACGGACTTAAAACAAATTACATTAAACCTCTATTACCTAAAAAATCTCAAGAACCAAATACTACTGAAAACTGGGTCATATTTCAGGCTGCCCTTTTATTGAAAAAATCTATGGGAAATGCAAGGCCGGAGAACTTAATAATAACTTTTAAATAGCAACTTACTGGGCATATTCCGCCAGGGTCTAGCATGGATTCATCAACATTAATGACAACTGATAATATATATAGGTATAAAGGCTGTACTCATATTCTAGGACCAGATTGGTTTTTAATAGTTTTGACCACAAAATAATCTAAGACATTCCGCAGAACAGGATGGGCATTGATAGGACCATCCGTTGTTGGTTCGATTTTTACACTTCTCAATCTGACTCAAAGGGTAACATTTTTTAAATCCTATTTAAAAGTAATTGCAATCATGTGTGTCATCCTGCAGTGCTCTACTTGCATGTCGACCCCTTTGAGAACCTGGTATACATTTTTCTTCAATGCGCAGATGATAAGCAGTTGAATATTAAACTGTATTCGCTATATTACTGAACTCAAGTCTACAGAGATAACATTCAAGAGTAGATGGGACAGTGTCCTTTAAAATTCAATGTCTTAAAGAACTAATATGTCCTACTATCACCAAATTTAAACACATCTATCAAATGAACCAGGACTAGAGTGCTTAAAGATGAAGACATATCTTCCTGAACAGCCACAACACCCAAATATCTACGTTTCATACTGAACAAAAACCTCAACCTAATTGATCACATAAAGGCTTTAGCTAAGAGTTTGATGTATCAAAAAATATGAAATACCTCAAGCCCATACTCTTTTGGCAAGACCTAAAGACTGCTGATGAGACATTAGTCACAGCCTTTCTAGATTACTGACGAGCTGTACTCAGTAGAACCATAGAAGCATTTTTGTCCCAAGGAAAGCATTTCTCCATGCAGTAGGCCACTTCCTAATACTAAAAATGTGTTAACTTCACACAGGCACTAAGGTCTGTCAAATGTTTGCGTGTGGAAGGACGATGCACACTCCAAAATAACATGTATTTTGTAGAAAGTCCTCCAATATGAAAGCTATAAATCTGACAGGAAATCTTTGAATCACTGGTGGGCTTTGGTCATTGAGAGTGATAAACTCCTCTTTACCATTGACTAGATCCACCAGGGAAAATTCACAAAAAACCTGGTACATCCCAAATGTCCACAGTATTAAAGAAAGCCCATCATTTAACATTTTTAAGGCACAATTAAATATTATGCTCTTAATGAAAGATTAACAAAAGTAGTAGACCTATGTACCTGAAAAAGTACCCTTCTCCATTGCAGTCTGAGTTTATGTTTAATCATAGTGCACCTTTGCAATTTATTCTCTTAAGCACCTGGATGCCTGAACATAATCAAAAAGATTATTAACAGAACTAATCAAACTAGTAGTTCACTGATTGGCTAACAGTGGATGTTGCATTTCCAGTTATTAAGAAAGTTCAAAAGGCACACCTATGCTAAAAGTAGTACAGAATTTGGGTTAAAAAAATTGATCAAGACTGAACACAGGATAATTTTGACATAGGACTAATACCTCATGTGAAGGATTTTATGAGACTTTTAACTGTTTTTAGATGTCTCTGGCCATTGGCTCTTACTTTATTACAATGGACTAATAATGGCTTAATGAGTCAACTTAAGTATTCGCCTTATTGTACTTGAAACTCTCTAAGTTATTTTATCCAATTTTCACCATGTTATCCACTTGTCACCATGTGGTCATTTATATAATCTAAAATGGAATTACATTGAGGATTCACCCATTGTGATTCATTTTACAAGCTTGTATAACGCTGTCAATGGAATTTTACTGATTAACCTGATTGTTTTTTAGCTTCCCTAAACAAATTAAATGAGATAAATGTTAAGCACAACCTTTTGTCTTTTATCAGACCTGGTAAAAACACTTTCACAATAACAGTGCTGCTCTCAGCACATTTGATGAGGTCACCGTGGCAGGCCCATCACTGATGTAGGAATCTTCCAATTAATCTTGCCCACTCTGTGAAAATACATATTGTAAACACATAACCTTGTCAGCAAAAAGTTCCACTGTTCCACATTGCACTTGATTTTCTTCCTTTGTGTCTTGTTAAACCTATTTTACAGTGTCAGTGTACCAAAACAGAGAAGCCCATATTTCATTTTTTAATTCATGTATTTAATGTCCTTAAAACGCTCATTGCATTTACAATTTGACTTTAATAAAACGCATGGCTGCTTAAAACACATTTTAAACATTAGCACATTAGCACATTATCCCCAACAAACACGCTTAGTGCTTAAAATATTGCCACACATACCTGCAGTCTCGAGCATACAATGAATACTAAACAGTGGATGCTTACATTTACTAAAATACTAAAATAATCAAAAACAGGTAATAATAAAATAAACTTCATTAGAAACCTGTGTAATATTGTCCTAGATTTCCATCGTGGGGTTAAAGTAACATTCATACATGTCACCCGAACTCTTCAATGGCAATATCAGCCCAAACCACCACATTGAAAAAACTGAAAAACTAATTGTTAAAGTAACTTGTTGAGTTGAGAGTTCAAATGATATAAACAGCAGTGTTTAAAAGCTGAACAAATTAAACACTCAACAGTTTTTGGTTTAGTGAACTAAGGGTAACTTGTGCTTCCATCATGCACTGTTTAAGACCTCAAGTATACATCACAAGTGACATGTTAAACAACCTCATGGATGACTCCACTAAGGATATCATCTAATGATTGTGACAGTGTGCCATAGGCTTCTCAACTTGAAATAATTCAACAAACAATACTTGTGACAAATGTTCTCCTAATAATTCAATGAGGCACAGAAGTCCGCTGCACTCCGACTATAGATCAATTAATCTGATAGGTAATCGGTGAAAGTTCAGTCTTTCAGGGTGATCAGGGTGAGCCCCTACTGTCCAGGAGGGGCAGAAAGATATAATATGCAAAGAACCTTACGGGCGTAAGGTGGGTAACCTGAGCACTCCTATGTGCTAAAAAAGCAAGTATATCCAAAGGTATTTAAATGTTCAAAGTTGTATTCACTTTGTAACATGATGCAAGTAATTCTTCAATCCAAAAAAGTACTCGTTTTGATGAAATAAACTTGAAGACAATATTATGTGATGGTTCCAAATGCACAAAGAATTTTTTCATTGCGTCATAATTGTTGTGAAACAACGTTAATCAATGTCCCCAATGCATTTCGAGCTGTGTGGCTCTTCATCAGGGGGTCAATGTGTTTCTGTGAAAGAGTAGGAAAAACAAAGGTTAGTGAATCAGGGGCCGAGTGTTTATATAAGAATGAAAACTTGGAGGCTAAGGTGAAAAAATGGAGTGATAGTGAGTGAATCGAACGTGAAGTAAAGGTGCTGGTTTAAAGAGGTGCTGGTTTAAAAAGGCGGCAGAGAAATCACACCATGTGAATTCCAAAAAATGAAGGCTGAAATGGCAACCCAGTGTGCACTAAGTAAAGTGAGTCAGAAGGTCCGCGGAAGTTATAAAAGTGTCAGATTCTAGGAGAAGGGTGAATTGCATAATTACAGGATTTCGTCAAAAAACAAAGGACGCGCAGTAGTGTGAGACAACAGTACCCAAAACACCAATGAAGAGCAAATACAACACAGAAAAACCCGATAAAAAGTGCCGAGGTTGAAAGACCCCGACATTATAAGTGATAGCGGTGAATAAGCTACAAATAGTGGTGTGCTTGCTCCTAATAATTCAGTCATAATGGACATAACCGTTGCTCACATGCAGGTCACAGTTGTCAGCTTATCCACATTCGATGGATGCTAGTCTCTTTTTACTGGTATTTATTAACCTAAGAAGCAAAAAGCCTCCACAGACTTTAATGTGCTCACCTCCTTTTTAAACCTTCAACACCCTAAAAAGAAGAGTTTGTACTCTATTACCATACCCACTCTTCAAAACATGTACATTTAATAAAATGCAGCTGGTAAATAATTAACATGTTTAGAGTGATTGACATTGTAGCTGAGCTATACCGACCATTAAAGACCCAGCCCAGCGTTATAGTCCTGATCCAAAGGTGATGAACTTTTACAAAGTAGCAGGACTTTAATGATCAGTATATCTGACTATGGTGGCTATGAGGAAATTAGAGCTTTCCAACCCATGAGGATGGCATGTCCTCAATAAAGCAACCAACAGTCTCCCAAGAGACACAGGGGATTTACCACCCTCTCAAGTCTCTGAAGTTTCAGCCTCCTTTCACATATTTTGCACACGCACAAGAGGAGCTGTGAAAGTGGGCTGAAGTCAGCCCCTGATTCTCCCTGGCCCCTGCCAAACTACACTTTATAAGCCGATTGAGACCCAAGAGTTGAGGAGAATTCTGTTCACCCTCTAGCAGAGACTCCAGTCACACAGAGCAATGGAAAGGAAGGAAGGCATATTTAAAATGGCCGCTCCGGTTTGCTGTTGGGCTCCTGATTGCTATTATAAGCTCACGCCCGGCGCATTATTTTCCCTGATCCCGCCCGCCGCTGAATGCTCCACTCTACCTGAATCCCCTTATTACTGCCCTTAGTCCTGCCCTCGCTCCTCTCAGAAAAAGCACTCTCTCTGACTCCCTCTATCAGTACTTCGAGCTGCCACTACCCCTATTACCCTCTCCCACACTCTATGGTTTTTGGCATACTTATTAGTAAGGCGCATCCCTTTGGCCCTCCCTAGACCCTATACCTTAACACCCTATCCTGCAAGACCTATACCCCTCACTTTAACACACTTTCTTGCAATATTCAACACCACTGAGGGCCTCTCACTGGTAACATTTTTACTCCCACCTCTCTAATAACACTAGTCAAATTAACCCACCCCAGCATGCCCTCTTCCGCTCAGTTCAAAATGGACACCAGACTCCAGAAACTAGGTATTAATTGTCACACAATTATTAACCCGACAAACCTCTCCAAAACCGCAACTAAGTCTCTAAAACATGGACTACTCAAAGCCAACCCAGAAACCCTTATCTCTGACCCCTACTTCTGTCACAAAAAAGGACCGATCACTAGTGACCTGATCTTTCACACTAGAAGAAGAGCTCAGTGGAGGATAGCGCTACACTCTTTACTCGGAATCGCCTCGGCTAAGATATTTCCTACGGTATTAGATTACTGGCGATATCCTCACCCACTTTTATAGCAAACGCTACCATCTCCATCTATAACAATGGGATCATACCCAATCAGGCCACAGATCGCAACCTGGCCATTTTTTTTTTTAAAACATCTTTTTATTTATTTAACAAATGGCTTTCCATGTAGTGAGACAATGTACATAGCTGTGGGTGAGCTGAATAATGGTATAACTGTACACAGCAAATATCAAATCCATTAGGCCAGCAGTGGTCCTAGGTGTAGCCTGCGTCCCTCCAACCCCCATCCGACACCTCACCAAGCAGGCCCTTCAATCAAGTAATAAATCCCCTCTGTAAGCCATCCATGCCTCCCAGATTTTTCCCCTTTACTTGGGCACCCCCTGCTCTGATACACCACGTGTTCAGCTCGCTAGCAGCAATCAAGGTCCCTTTTCCAACCCTCTATCGACCGAGCCTCTGTGGCCCCCAATACTCTAGCCACATTTAATTTGGCCAAAACCCTGGCCATCACCACCCAAATTGTCACCCATTTAGGCCCTACTATCTCACCTGTCACTCCCAGTATGAACCATCTGGCGGCGAGCGAGACCACAGAGCAATCTGGCCATCTTTAACGAAAAATTCAACCTCAATAAGAAATCGCTGGGCCATAATGAAGCACATACACACCCGTTGGACGACCTTCCACTTACTCCTACCCCGGATCAACTTGATCCCCCTTTATTGTCCCACAACCACATGTCAAATGCCCCTCGAACCTTGAACAACTCACTTAAAGCTTCACCCCCTGTCACCTAGGCCCCTCATACTCATCCAAAGGGCCTCGACCACCCATAATTCCCCATCTCCCCTCCCGTATGGATGATGAGTCTGCTATCCCTAACCCGGATCACCTCTCCCATACCTCCCACTCTCCCCTCCCTCTGAATGATCTCCTGCCTAACTGCCATTCCCCTCTACTTCTTGGCCAGCTCTCCACCAGGACTGCAACACCCACTCACCCCCCCCTCTAGCCTCTAATCTCCTTGTTCTCCTCTCCATCTAAGACGGAATTCCTCCTCAGAGGATTTCTCCCCTCGCCCTCGGCCCCTCTCGGTGAACAGTGTTCACCACAGTGAACAGCACTCCTCCTCCCATCCACGTGAACCGTGAACCACACGCAGATCCAGCTGCTAAACTGCAAAATATAAACCAGGAACTTCTCAAGCTCAAAACTGTCATCGAAAATCTCTTTATCACCACCGCTGACCTGGCCCTTGAGCTCACTTTCAAGAGGACCTCACAAGATTCCCAGCCCTCTACCCTGCACCACCATTTCCCATTGTCCCATGTCACAATGTCTCCTACTGGCCCAGGGCTGAAAACCATTGGCCGGAACTGGAAAACCACCCCTTACCCTAACGCCCCGTCTCGAAACCCCAGATCCAAAAATCAGCTATTAGAAACAGACATTCTCTCCCTCCTCCATGAGTACAAGGACCCACAGATGGCCTTCTCATCCCCTTCTGGATCTTCTAAAACCACCCCTTTTAATCCACCGGAATTGAGAGATTCCAAGCAAGACAACTCAGAGACCATACACTGCATCACTCCCAACCCACATAGAGCCCCCAGACTTAACACCAACACATTAAAAGCCAGCAACCTCTTGCAGAGCGTGTTACACAGCCCTTTGTCATTGAACACAAAGCACACCTGAAAGGCCTGCTACTTAACTGTAGATCAGCGGTGAAACATGCCACGGATCTGTCAGTTCTCATCCTAGCTCAGGAACTCGACCTACTTACCCTCACTGAAACTTGGCTCACTGACTCCTCAGGCCCCATCCTTGACATTCTTGTCCCGCCCACTCACAACATTATCAGACTTGATTGAGTGAAGAAAACGAGTGGTGGCATAGCCTCTATCTACCACAGCTCTCTCTCAGCAAAACAATTCCCCTCAACTAATCTCTCATCCAGTGAGTATCTTCCCCTTGATATAACTGCCAAACATAAACCCATTTGTAGCCTTCACATCTTCTACCACCCACCGTGAGACAACCTCCTGATTGTTGAACACATTATGGGAACCATATCCTTCAACCCGGGTTGACACTCCCGCCAGATCTTCCTTGGAGACTTTAACCTCCACTGGAATGATCCGCTTGGTCAGGCAGTTAATGGTCTCAAAAACTTCCTAAGTCATCTCCACCTGTCCCAAATCTGTGACACTCCCACGCACAAACTAGGCTCGACCCTTGACCTAATCATCCCCAATCCCAATTACATTCAACTCAACTCTATTCTCCCCTGTGACTGGTCTGACCATCACTACATCACCTTCCGTATCCTTGAAAGCTGGAACTCCACCTGGCTGTTGGTGGGGTCGGGATGAGGCAAGATGGCGGTTGAGTGAGACCGCAGTGCACACTGATCAGAGCTCGCTAAGGAATTATGACCCCGTCGTGCTGAGCAAAAGCCATTCTAAATCAAGAAATGATCACGGAGACTCACTTTGAGGAGGAGAAGCGAGTCAGCAATCGATTACTGGCGCTTGGGACTATAACTTATCTCACAGTTCTGCGCTATCTCTGGAGAGGTCATCCTAACTTGAAGCGGCAGTCGGAGCTTACCCTGAGTCCTGTACCAGCACTTGTGCTGAAGCCGGCGTCCTCATGGCACCAAAAAATGCGGCAGCAACAGCGGCCAAGGCAAGGGCAGTGAGGCAGGCACAACGAGAGCTCGCTGAGCCAGGGGACAAGGCAGGTGGGGCGGCAGAGGAAGTACCTGGTGCTGCTCCCCAGACCTCCAGGATGCCGAAACGTGGGAGCCCTGACAAGCAGAAAGGGATCAGGACCGGCCCCACAGTGGCTGACTTCGGGAAACTCCGGCAAAAACGCTTCCGGGTCAGGAAGAGAAGAGCAGAGCTCGGATCATCAGTGACACGGACACGGAGACTACTGTGGCTGCTTTCACCGGAGATGAAAACACAGCCCTGCTGAACGTCTTACCTACACCTGTAATGCCGGCGGGGGTCGGAGAACGCAGCAGCCTGGTAAACAAGCTTGATCAGAGCGTGAGGATTCAGCCAGAAGCTATTCTCTGCAGCAATGAAGGTATGATTTCATCGATACCCCCCTTGCTAACAGATGCAGAAGCATGTAAATCTGCTGAGATAGCTCATTCAGATACCACTATCGGTAAGGGGGGTAATTTTGGGGCGACTGATCAGTCAAGCCAGACAAGCAACTTATTAGATCCAACTCATACACCCCAAAGACTGCAGATAGCAATGAATGATCCTAACAATGTGCCAAATATAGATCTTACTCATGAGAAATTTGAAAACAGCGCTGACCCAGATACAGAGTTAAATCCTAGTGATTTATATTCCCTCTCAGATGGAGCGGAGTGGTCCGACGACACTGCCTCTTATACCACTGACTTATACCACTGACGAGAGTGGGACCGAGAAAAAAAATAAAGACACTGGGTCTAATTTAAAAACTGTATTGACAAAGAAAAAGAATCGCTATGGCTCAAAGGACCTGGCCTGGGATTATACTCCGACTAACCAATTGACTAACCCTTGCTCTGCGCTTAATTCTGAGCAGAAACCTGATCATCCAGCTTACTCAGACCCAGCTGTTCCAACTCTGGGTACTATTCTCCAGGCTATCGCAGCACACCGTGAGGAAACATATCAGGATGGGCGCAAAGCACAAGCAGCCTTACGTAAGGTCCAAGGGGTTGTGCGCAAATTGACTAGGACTTGCAGTACGTTCGGAGAACGTTTAACCGATTTGGAATCAAGGAAACTGAGATCGCAGCAAATTCAGTACGAACTCACTCTCATGAAGCAGAGCTGGCAGATGTCAGATGGAATTGAAGAGTTCGAAAACGGCCAGCGTAGGAACAATCTTCGAGTCTTGGGGGTCCCAGCGGGAGTGGAGGGGGAAGACGGTCGCTGCTTAGTGATTGACCTTTTTCGTGAATCTATGCCAGAACTTTCCAGCTGGGACCGGTCTTTAGAAATCAAAAAACAGGCTCACCATATGCCCTTTACTCTAAAACAACCACTGAAACCAGGGGCTGACCCCGTGCCATTCTTGTATTTTTTGGCAATTTTATGCTCCATCAGGTGGTTTTTGAAAAGGCTAGGCCTGAATCTAAATGAACCAGAAATGGTATTTCCTACTTTGTCCGCCCACATTTTTGTCATTCCACCATCGAAAGGCGGTGGAGGCTGCGGCAATTAATCAAGCGATTTCAGGACAAGAAGGCACAGGCGTATCGCAACAATCCTGCTCGGCTTAAAGTGATTTGGGGGGGGAGACTACATTTTTTCTCTCAGAAATCAAAGCCAAAGAATATCTTGATGGGCTACGTTAGTCTACCTTAGGTTCTAGTGTGGTGCGCTTTGCGGTGTAAACAATGTAATCTCCTTATTTGGTGTTAAGAAATGGAGAGGGGGAAAAAAAGAGAAACCAGAAAAAGGAGAAAAGGACGGGGGAAAGGAAAGGGAAAAAATATATGTATAAAACAAAATGAATGGAGGAAAAAAAAGTGCTGATAAAGGAGCTCAGCATTAGCATTATCTATGTAGCAACAGAGCTCTGGTCACGTAGTGCGTGCTCATCACAAACAGACTCTCTGGGGTCTGTACGCCTCACATTGGGTGCTGGGAGGGTGGGGGGGTCTGTGGTGGGTGGGGGGCAGTGGGGGGCAGAAAGTTATAATTAAAAAAGCAACTCCAATAATGATATTGATATAGCGGCTGAAACAATTAAAATGGATGTACTGGTTATTGAGAAACAAAAGATACAAGATATTTTCCTAATTTTCAAGGCTTTGAGATTGGGCTAGTAAGCCATGGGAAGTCAACTATCAAACTGTAATGGGGAGAATTACAATTTGCTCATGGAATGTGGCGGGTCTAAATGATGAGAGCAAAAGGGCTCTGCTAGCAGAAATAATCAAACAGAAATCTTCGGATATAGTCTATCTTCAAGAGACGCACCTACCCTGGGATAAGAAAGATCTATTAAGGGTTAGAGGCTATAATATCCTAGTTTGCACAACATCAAATACTCAGGAGTAGCCATTCTGGCTAAAGTATCTCTAGGATTGGTGTTATGTAAGGCAGTCGACACCCTTGGGAGATGGGCAATTATAGAATTAACATCAGGTGTAACTATTTGCTCAGTCTATGGCTCAAACCAAGACTACCCTCAAATATTTGAGGATCTCGACGTAGAGCTTGCCTCGTGGCCAAGATCACTAGTTTTCTGTGGAGATTTTAATATCTCCCTAGGGTCCTTTCATAAGAAGCAAAGCCATGAAAGATACTTAGGCTGAAAACCAAGAGTATACAGAGCTATTAGCCAACTCAGAGATAGCTATGGTTTGGTCGATGTTTGGGATACCAAGAATCAACCGGACCCTGGGTATACTTACTTCTCATACCCCCATAACAAATATGTTAGGATAGACTATATATTGGTGACAGGGGATCTAGCTGACCAAGCAGAAGTTGTCAAATGCCCTAAAATAATGTCAGACCATAACTCTCTAATTCTGTCAATACAGCTAACCAACTTTACCAGACCTTGTTCAAATTGGACCTTTGACAGAAAGCTTTTAGTAAATCAAGATTATATCAAATTTATCAAAGACTGGGCACAATGTTACTTCGATATGAATCGCTAAAGTGCATCTAGGGGGGTCGTCTGGGACTGTTTTAAAGCTGCCCTTAGAGGGGAAACAATTAGCTATGTGGCGAGTACAAAAAAAAAGCTTGACAGGACGAATCATCTTCTGATGCAAGATTTGACTAGAGCCGAAGAGGAACATATATTTTTAATAACTCAGGGAAGAGATGGAGGACATATTATGCGTCGCATACTTGTTTTAAAAACAGAATTAAATAGCTGGCTGACCCAGAAAGCAGCAGAGACTTTTCACACCAAAGCGGCATTTATGAAAATGGAGAGAGGGTGGGCAAGCAGCTGGCTTTGCGCACCCGGCAGAAGATTTCATACAATACTATAACCTCTATTAAAACAGACAATCATGAGTATACAAGCCCTGGGGGTATTACCAAAGTTTTCCAACAAAACTATCAAAAGCTATATCAAAGCGATACCCTAGCTGATTCAGAGGAAATGACAAACTTTTTAAGGGAATTTACAAGCTTCTAGGTAGTACAACCAGAGACGATCTTAAAAAGGAAATCAACATTATAGAGCTGCAATTAGCCCTGTCGGGTTTAGCTTCTGGGAAAGAGGCCGGCCCCGATAAAATCCCCCTTGAACTCTATAAAATACTAGGAGCACAAATAGTACCTTACTTATTGGATTTGTTTATCAGTATACAGCTGAGTGGCAACCCTCCAGAGTCCTGGAAGGAGACGAACGTAGTCATTTTTGCTAAAAAGGGCAAACCAGTCGAGGCTCCTTCATCATATCGACCTATCTCTATGATCAACTCTGATTCCAAGCTTTATGCTAAAATATTGGCTAATCAGCTCAGGAGGGTCGTTGAAGATCTGGTCTCCCCCTGGCAACATGGCTTTGTCCCTGGCAAGGGTACAACAGATCACACCCACAGAGTCATCTCACTGTTTGATATCATGTCCAGGACGGGGGGTCAGATGTCAGTGATCCTCCTTGATGCCGAGAAGGCTTTTGATCGGGTGTTGTGGGAGTTTCTTTGGGGCGTGCTAGAGTTGAACAACTTTGGGCCTGGGCTTAATAATTCAATCTGAGCCATGTACCAACAACCAAAAGCTCGGCTCCAGTTAATGGGTATAGAATCTCAACCTATTATTATATCTAGAGGAACTAGACAGGGGTGTCCCTGCTCCCCGATATTGTTTGCATCATACATTAATCCATTGATTATTAGATTGCTACAAACCCAGAAAATAAAACTGGTTACGGTAGGAATATACAAGACCAAAATATTAGCTTATGCTGATGATGTGGCAGTTTTAACATCGAACCCCACTGAGGCTATCTTAGAAATAGAAATAATCACCCAGCAATTTGGTCAGTATTCTACACTCGCACGCCGAGGGCTTACCGGCGTTATCCTGTTGCAGTTGAGGACACCGTTGTAGCTGTTGCTGCCTTTCACTACAACTAGCCGCACCCGCTCCGCGGGTGCCGCGTCGCAGCTCTGGTCCGTGAGGCTGTTGGGAGCACGTTTGCTCACAGCCCTTGACAAACACTCGAGGGAGCAGGGTCACGCTCTAACCACCAGCGCTGCCGCTGCAGGGACTCAAAGATCCAGGAGTCCCTGCGTCCCGGCACACCTGCAGACCTCTTGCGCCTCCCACCCCTCGCTTCACGCCCCCACAAAGGAACGCCTTCATCCCGCTGTGCGGGAGCACGCGGGAGCATCGCGGGAGAAGCCCGGGACAAGGGCGGGACCATCTGTGGCCATCAGGGGCCAGAAGAGGCCGGGCCGGGCCACATCTCTTGGCTCTCCCAAGAGGGAGGGCGAATTGCTAGAACATGGCCTCAGGCACAAGAGCAAGTAAATCAAGGAAAACTGCGGGAGACGTTGTTATAGGCACAATGGACCAATTTATTACCCGGGCTGTTTCCATCGTAGAAAAGGAGATAATCCTTGCCGAACGAAGATTATCTCGGGACTCTAGGGGTCTATCTCTTAAGCGCTCATCCTTGGGCGCTCTTGCCTTAGCCCCCAGTCCCGTAAACGTGCCTACTACACCATTGGTCGTAATTGACTCTCCGGACATTGACGAGAGAGTAAGTCGGATTAGGGCAAGCCTCGAAAGGGTAACTACCACTGCACCAGTCATTGCTCAAGACTCAATACATTCAATTCCTCTTGACCAAACTGACCTTTCGCAGGGGGCCCAAAATTGTGATCTTTACTCAGAGACCAATAATGCCCGTAGCCCCTCAGTGCGATCTAATGAAGCCACACAACCTCCCCCCATAGTTGTATCCATCGAAGCTAGCACCCCTTCAGCAGTAGTTCAGGCAACTATCCCTACTGGTAAACCAGCTCTAGGACAAGTTGCACAAAAAAAGCAAAAGCGTCCTGCCAGTCCTCGGAGGGGGGGGTCCCATAAGCCATACAGTAAAGTGTGTAGGCAAAATGCGCCCAAAGGGGGTTCTACTACAAACCATGTCCCATACTCAAACACTTCTTCCACCCACTTAGAGATATTGCACCTGAGGGCATACTAGGCACGTTGGCTTCTCTAGGTTCCACCATACCCCCCCAGGCTGTGCACACCGACTCAGATGTTGAGAACTTAATCAGGTCCGTGGTGATGCCGCTCGTAGATAAGATAGACAGCCTCACACGTAAATTAGCTGCCCTTGAGCAGTCAATGCTGGACAACTTTTACGCTGTGAAATCACTGGTCAAATTCCATGCTAAGGTGCAGGGTGAAGAAAATGGCGGGCTAAGGAGTGGAGCTGTCACCCTAGTTCCTTCTGAGTCTGTACTTCGCCAAAAAACGCCTGCACCTGGGGAGATCCCTCAGTCACTCCAACCCAATACTGGAACCAGCCCTGTCCCAAAAACTCCCGCTCCCGAGCCCAGCTTGGGCCGCCAAAAGAAAAAAGCCACTACCCAAGCACCAAAGGCACCGAAGGTTAACTTTGCTCCTAATCCCAAGCCTATAGCCCTTAACTCTAACTCAGTAGGAAATTTGCCTGCCACGTCTAATGGAAACGTAACTCCATCCTTTTCCACTCCAGGCAACCAGGCCACGCCTAAACCCTTAGCCAAACCCCTAGCCAAACCTCCGGCCGTAACACCAGAAGATAGGGTAAAAAGGCACACACCCAATGCTAGCCTCCCCCCTGGTTGTAAACCGTATGTGGTAATCTTAACGGGTGTCCCGGAGCTTGAAGAGGGTTCAGTCGAGCTATATTCTGATCTTAAACATAAGACACTCTCCTGGCTCAAAGTAAATAGACCCCTCCCTGGGCACATTGACGGCAGAATAGCCTATGTTCGCCGTGTAGGGTGGATCGGTAATAGACGTAAGGACCTAACTGGGGACTGCGTACTGATCAACTTTAACGATCCCAGAGCAGCAGGCATGATATGTAGCCAGCAGTCGCATTATAACTTTTGCGACATTCAAACTAGAGACTTGGGGTACTTTTACCGCCCCCCTCCTTCATCGAGGCACAAGAATTTCTTGCCAGATGAGGGTAGAGGTGCATGGTTCCCGCGCCACCCAACTCTAGACGTTAGAGCAAGGGCATGGACACCGACACAAGCAGCCCCCCGCAGGGTTGGGGTTGGTGACTTGGCGATAAAGTGGTACAAATGCCCCCTCACCAAGGGGTATTACACCACGTACAGTTGAGAGGGTCCCCTCCTCACCAGCCAACATTTCTGTGCCTCAACCCATGCCCAACCCCCCTATCCCTTCACCCCCAGGCTATTGGACCGGGCCTATTGAGCCCGTGGATGGAGCACAAATTATCATGACTACACAGGGTGAGGAAGCTGGATGTGTTGAACCTCCAAATTGCCCTACCCTGAAAACCATTAGTTGGAATGTGGCAGGCTTAAACAACAAGTTGGATGCCCCGGACTGGGTGGCGCTCGTTGAGCCCCACGCAGTCTGTGCATTCCAAGAAACGTGGTGCGTGGAACCAAGGCATAGAGTAGGTTATGCTACCTTCTTCGTCCCGGCAGGTATACCAGCTTCGGGAAGAGGGCGCCCATTTGGAGGCCTCCTAGTTTGGGTAGATATAACTTTAGGCTGGAGGGTACACCTTCACCCCCAAAAATCTCCAGACCTTATGTGGCTCTCTGTAAAATGCCCAAGGAGAGCCGTTAAGCTGGAGATTTTTAACATCTACACACGTGGGGTTTCAGGGAGGGCTTTGTCACCAACCCTTACTGCTTTGGAGGCAGCCTTAGGGGAGTGCCACAGAGACTCCCTAATCCTGGTTATGGGGGATTTCAACTGCACATTTGAGCCCCTGCTAACCGATGAATCGCTGGACCTACACGATGAAGATTCAAGGAGAGGC
Source organism: Lissotriton vulgaris (assembly GCF_964263255.1). Taxonomy (NCBI): domain Eukaryota; kingdom Metazoa; phylum Chordata; class Amphibia; order Caudata; family Salamandridae; genus Lissotriton; species Lissotriton vulgaris. Next base: position 294,798,935 of record NC_141698.1, read on the forward strand.
GTTCCGTCCCTTGATTTACCTATCGTCAAAAGATGGACACCTAGAGTTGTTCAGCTAAACGAGTACGGCTTGAGAACAGCCAACGGGAGAACACGCTCTGACCTAGCGGGGGCTCACACATATAATAGGGTGGGTCACTCATCCAGGATAGATTACATTCTTCTAAATTTCCCCTTGTGGGCACACACGAAGGACATGATAGTCTTACCTTCCCTGGATAGCGATCATAACGCGCTCTCACTATCCCTAACACACTGGTGGAGGGGCAGTGGCTCATTTTATGGAGATCGCGACGTTCCTGAGCAAAGGTCATCGGGGGGGTGGTCCCCTCAAATTGTCTCAGACGTCTAAGATGGGACAAAGTGGCTATCGACGAAGAAAAATTATCCTGCATCAAAGCCGTCACTGCTGCAGCCTGTGAACTCCTGGAAAGTCAGCCTCTCAGTCCGCCCAGGATTGCAGCCGTGTTTAGCGAGGTTTCGACGTCGATTGGGGATTTGTTCATGGTCAAGTCAAAAAAGGGGAGCAAAAACCTTGACAATCGACAGTGTAAATCAGGCTGGTACTCGTCGGAGTGCCGTGCTGGAAAGAGAGCCCTAATACTGGCAGTAAAGAGCGGTGATCCAACTCTAATAGCTAACAAACGCAAAAGCTACAAATCTGCGCTAAGGGCAGCAAATAGAGATTGGGAAGATGCCTTTTGGCAGGAACTCCGTGCCTCCAGTGTGGAAAAAAATGCTAAAGGCTTCTGGGACTTATTGCGAAAGAAAAACAGACCCCTAGACACTGTCATCACATGCAATATAACCGAGGAACAGTGGCTTGCACACTTCTCAAAACTGTACACAGCATCTGAAGTAGAAGTAACGTACTTCCCGCTACCACAGATCCTTCGAGGTGATGGGAGTTATGAGGAAAATCTATTTACCAGGAAAGAGGCCGAAATTGCTATAAAATCCTTGGTTCCTCGTAAGGCAGCTGGTCCTGATGGCCTGCCTGGCGACCTTCTCCGCGCAGATCCGGATGATTGGAGTGTACTAATCGCATCGGTACTAAATGCGGCCATGGCAGGGGCCTCCCTCCCTACTTCATGGAAGGCCGCTGAGGTGGTCCCTCTGCACAAAAAAGGTTCAAGAGACGATCCAGCTAATTATAGGCCGATTAGCCTGATAGATTGTTCTCAAAAGGTAGCGGGCAAGGTCCTTTTATCTAGAGTTCAGCAATGGGCAGAGGAAAACACGATACTTTCGGACTTCCAGGCTGGGTTCAGAGCTGGCACAGGAACAATAGAACAAGCGCTAAGGCTGCTCATGATTTATTGGAAGACCGTCACGATTGGGAAGGGTACCTTATACCTGGCCTTCATCGATCTCCGAACGGCTTTTGACTTGGTACCCAGAAACAACCTTTGGAAGGTACTTAGCGACCTTGGCATGCCACCCTATCTGCTTCATTTGATCATGAGGTTTCATGAAAAGAACTATGCCCAAATACGCTGGGGGCCAAATGGTCAAAAGACCCCAAAAATAGAAGTGAATAGAGGTGTGCGGCAAGGCTGCGTACTGGCCCCAACCCTATTCTCCCTCTGTGTGAATGGGGTGGTGGACTTCCTAACAAAGTTACCAGCAGATGCCCCCCGTTTGGCAGGCCGTCTAATCCCTACCTTGCTCTTTGCTGACGATACTTTATTACTGTCAAAATCCCCAATGGGCCTCCAGCAGCTCCTTACTAGATTGACGATTTTTGTAAGCAAAGAGGTCTCTGTATCAATACAGATAAAACAAAATATCTCATTCTGAATCCCCCGCAAAAACTCGGACCCCCTCCCACACTGGGGTCCATTGCACTGGAAAGGACTAAGACGTTCGACTACCTGGGCATCCGGCTGGTGGACTCCATGAAATGGGACTGTCACTTGACCAAAATGTTATTGAGTTTGAAAAGAGTGACCGGGGCCTTGTTGAAAGAGCAGAGAGCAGCTTCTACAAAACCAATAGCGGCAGTAATGGACATTTATTCGGCTAGAGGAGTAAGCGCAGCACTCTACGGGGCAGAGCTCTGGGGGATGTCAAATATGAAAGAGCTAATTCAAGCGGAGAATACCTTCCTGAGAAGTCTAATGTCTCTTGGCCCATCTGTCCCCATCTTACCTTTACAACTGGATATGGGCTGTTGGGCGATCGAAGACCAAGCAAAGTTACGTCCCCTGTTACTGTGGGCCCGCATCTGGAGAGTACCTGAGCTCTCAAGCTATGCGGATGGCCTTCGGGAAATAATCAAATCCCCGGGTTGGGCAAAAATAAAATGGCTAAAGGACATCAAGGCCCTACTTGCCAACCTGGGGCTGGAAGAAGCGTGGCACCAACAGACAGCCCCGCCCAAATCCACGATAAAAAAACTTTATTGGCAGTGGGTGGTAAACAGAAGAAACTCTTCGACAACGACATGCAAATCGACTAGAAACTTCTTGGAGATCAAAGATGTCCCTATCAGAGAATTGTATTTGGATATTATCTCTGTCCCATGGGAAAGATCATTGTACTTTAAATTCAGATTAGGTCTTCTCCCTGTAATGGAGCTCACATGCCGCTGGAAAATCCCTTACCAGACTGCTCCATGGTGCCCCTTTTGCCCTCAGCGGCGTGAATCTGTCCCTCATTTGTTATTCAAGTGCCCTGCCTACAAGGTTCCTCGCACGAAATGGATGAAACCGATGTGTCTCACCTTGGGCACCAGACATTGCAATGTGGCACTAAGAATACTACTTACAGACACTCGTACATTTTTTGCATGCCCCACCTCGAAATACCTTGGGTGGGCATGGCGGATCCGGTCAAAAAGACTTAGGCAAATTGTTTAATCTCGATTTTAAATTTATGGCCCGTTATTGGCCTATCTTTTTTAGGTAATTTATTTAATCCCCCTAACAGAAATGGCAGGGAAAAAAAAAGCTGATTCCTAGCACGTAGGGGTTTTTATGCTTTTTATCTAGCAATGTTAAAAATTGAATTTACTATGTATGTATGCTTTTTAAGATATTTTTTATGTCGAAATAAAGCCTATTTGACTTGACTTGACTTGAGTATTCTAGATACTCCCTCAAAAAAGATAAGTCTATCATTTTATGTACTGATAATACTGATTATATTGACCCCAGGAAAACAGAAAAAGCCACCTACTTGGGAGTATGCATTAGTTCAAAGATTAAAAATATTAACAACTTGAATTATGAACCATTGATTAAGAATATCAGGAAAGATCTTGTAAGAGTTAATAGCTTACATCTCTCAATTATTGGCAGAGGTAATTGTTTTTAAATTAACATACTTCCCAGAATATTATATCTGTTTCGGGCTATCCCATTAATCTAAGAAGATAAAATTATAAAAACACTTGAGTCACAAATGTCCAATTTTGTCTGGCAGTATGGGAAGGTTAGGAGGTCGTTGAAATATCGGCCCCTACCACAAAATAGGGGGGGGTTAGCCGCTCCAAATATAATGCTATATCACAGGGCTGCCCTGCTTCATCAAATGATACCTCTTTTTGATACTCGTACGGTGAATGAAAATAGGCAGGGCATAGAAATAACTTCTATGTATGAGTTATCATTGGAAAAGAAGGCTCAAGGGCGGGAAACATCCTTAACAACGCGGTCAGTACACCGCAATGCTGTTACATCGCAGTCGTTACAACGACTGCGATGTAACCACGCTATGCTATTACAACTCAAGTCTTTACATCGACTTGCGCTAGATGGCGTGCTAACATTAAAAATAGTGTAGTTTACTATCCCAACACCTTCCCTACTGATAAGTGGACTGGATTTGGAATAGTAAATTACACTTTTCTAATGTTAGCACGCCACCTAGCGCAAGTCGATGTAAAGACTTGCGTTGTAAAGGCATAGCGTGGTAACATCGCAGTCGTTGTAACGAATGCGATGTAACACCAAGCGTTGTAATAACACGCGTTGTAACATCATACAACCCTCAAGGGCTTCTGCTGAGGCAAACAGAACCAAGTTATTATAAAAATGTCAGATTCAAGGTCATCACAAGTGCCTGGAAAGTTTGGAGGCAGGTTGTTAAATTCATGGCAATTCCGAAAATCAATAGATATGCCTGTCTTTAAAATCCTCTGTGCTACCCCTACAAGCTAATGATGATATTGCTAAAAGGTGGGAAAGGGCGGGGGTATGAACTATATGGGATTTCCTGGGGGGAGAAGACAATAACAGATTTCTGAATTTACAGAATACGTTTGGAATCTCTAGCAATGACTATTTTAAATTCATTCATGTCAACACTATTCTTGGCTCGAAGACCCCGATGATTTTATTGGAAAAGATCCCATTCTTAGATATTATACTTAAGAACTCAATTCGAATTGGAACAATATATGGCCTACTTCTGGAGAAGCTCCCAGACGATTTAGATTATATAGAATCATCTTGGTCAAGTAAAGTGGCTAATTCCAATATTGATATTGATATGAGTCTATCTCTAACATCACGATTAATTCTATCCTCTAACTTGCAAAGAGAATAGATGACTCTTGCCCTAGATGTGGGTTAGGGCCAGCCACTCTGCCACATTTGTTTTTCGATTGTTCCACATTAACACCGCTTAAGAGCATGTTGTCAGGATTTTGGGAGGAGATATTCGGGCACAGGGTGGTGGAATCTTCAACACTTTTTATTCTTGGTTATGATAGTACTCTAGGGATAAGCTCGGAGGAGGAATCATGTCTTTTTATACGGACAGCTGTCTATAGAATACTATTGGCAGCACAGTGGAAGGATGCTGATCCCCCTAGCCTTCAAATGTGGTTAGCTAGGTTTTTGGGAGTGTATAATCAAGAGAAAGCCATCTTTGCTACTAGAGGGATACGCTCTAGACTTCGTGGCAATAAGATCTGGTCACCAATTGTGGCCTGGACAAGCAATGTAAGGAGTTAGTGAGAAAGTTATATATGTATCAACTCGAACATTCATGATTTTATGTGAGGTTCTCTGTTTTTTTACGACTGGTACCTTTGCCTATCAATTATGCATGTATTTATATATTTATTTATTGATATGTATCGCCATTTTTTCTACATGTACAAATTGGAGTTGCTTGAATAAAAAATAAAAGAAAGCTGCAACTCCAAAAGTTCACAACCACTCAAACATAAACAGTGGAAAAGATCGCTACATGACACCAACATGAATGAACTCATCTCACACTGCAATATCTCCATTCGGCCCCCTGATAACATAGTCGAAGTTCACGATCTCAAAGAACACTATAACAACTCTATGTCATCTGCCCTCGATGCAGCGGCCCTCCTTCAACTAAAACGGATCCCCACCAAAGATTCCCAACCATGGTTTAATGACAGCATTAATTCGGACAGACGCAGCCTTCCATTAGCGGAACGCGCATGGAGATCAGATCCATCAACTGAGCTACTAAAATCTCTTAAACTAAAAAGGAGCAGGTACAATAAACTTATCAGAACGGCTAAAGCAAATTTCTTCAAAACACAACTTGATAAAGCCAAAAAACGTCCTAAAATACCCTTTGAGCTGATCAAGTCACGATCTAGTAACACTTTCAGACAATCACCGCACATCTCCCCCTGCCCTCAATCGAACTGTGAGGACGTTGCTGACATCTTCCTAGCTAAGGCGAGTAAGATTGAATCTGACTTCAAATCGGCTCTCATCAAACTTGCTCCTTCTCTGGACTATCCTGACCCCTCCATACCCGCCTCCCCTCCTACGCTGTCCTTTCTCTCCCTTAAAAACAGCACCTCCTGGAGGCAATTCACCCCCTCGATGGAACTACCATCCTCAGCATTCTATCGACCCCGAACCCCTCTAATCACTTCAATGACCCCCTTCCCCCAACTTCTTTAAAGAAATGGTGAGAACACTAGTCCTGCTCTGGTCTAAGATCATCAACGCTTCGCTTTTCCAATGCGAGATCCCAGACTGCCTGAAGGCGGGCCTAGTTCTCTCTAGTCTCAAAAAACCCATGGCTGACCCTGATGACCTTAATAACTATCAACCAATCACAAACATCTCTACCTTGGCTAAACTCCTCGTAAAATGTGTACATGATCAACTATGCAAACACATTGACCGATTCCAACTCCTCAACCAATGCCAATCAGGCTTCTGTTCTGGCCACAGCACGGAGACTGCCATCACTCATATAGTGGATGATGCCCTCTCTATGCTTGACCAGAACGAAGCTTGCCTACTAATACTACTCGATCTTTCTTCTGCTTTTGACAAGGTCAATCGTGACACCTACTCATCGTCTTGGAATGTAGCATGGGACTCTCAGGCACTGTCCTTAAATGGTTTGCCTCCTTCCTTAACAACAGAACACAAAGAGTCAAATCCAATCATACTCTATCCAACTCCAGTCCCTGCACACTTGGTGTTCCACGAGGTTCCTCACTCTCCCCTACACTCTCCCCTACACTCTTCAACCTTTTCATGGAACCACTGACTGTAATCCTCAAAAATTCCAACATCCAATACCACATGTATGCGGATGATACTCAACGGTACATGAAACTATCTTCACCAGATGATATCCAGTCTCTCAACGGAACCCTGCACAAAACCTTAACCTGGTTAACCTCCAACCACCTCAAACTAAATGCTCTTAAAACTGAATTCCTCCTCAAATCACCAACTAGGCAAACCCCCACTGTAGTGAACTTCCTCACAAACCTCACTGCTCTCAACTACACACCACACATCATTGACTCCACTAAATCATTGGGTTTTGTTTTAGATAAGAATCTAAACATGCAATACCACATAAGAGCATCGACCAAAGGAGCGAACTACCATCTTAGCATCCTAAGAAAACTCAAACATTACCTCCCACAAGATGACTTCAAATCTGCGGTGCAAGGATTTGTCATTTCAAGACTCGAATACGGCAGTGCCACTCTGTGCGGTCTAACTAAACTCAGCCTAGCTCCACTCAGAGCATCTCTGAATGCTGCGACTAGACTTATCACTGGCTCCAAGAAATTCAACCACATTTCGCCGGACCGGATATCACTCATCTGGCTCCCACTCGAGGCAAGAATACAGTTCAAAATTGCCTGTATGACCCATAAAGCACTTCACTTCAACACCCCTCTTTACCTGAAAAATAAGCTTGTACTAGCTGGTAAAGCTCGGGCCTCAAAGAGCACTAACACTCTGCTCCTTAAGCCAAGGAAATTAAAAAAACTGAAACCTACAAACGCACTTTCTCCGGCTCTGCACCGAGAATCTGGAACTCCCTACCTGTTGAAAAAGACTGATAAAATCAACTTTTGCATTCAAAAGAGAAGTGAAGGCTCTACTAATGAAAAATTCACTGAACTAGAAGCCTATCTCCCTCACCGCCTTGCCTGTTTTAGCGTAATGTGTTACCAACTACCCTATGCTACAGCCCTGTATCGCCTGCTATTGTGTTATTGCTATTCCCAATGTAATTTGTCTTAACTACTACCTGACCTCTGTCACAACTCACTTTCGCCTGTATTCATGTCATTGTTGCGCCTTATGTATATTGCCTAAGTGCCTTATCAACCTGTATCCACCTCAGCCCCCATGTGAAGCGCTCTAATACCCACTTCGGTCATGTTCGCTCTATACAAAACTTGTTAATACATAAATAAAATAAATAAATAAATAAGGGTAAAAGCTCACTGTATGCCATCGTCTACAGTCTCAGGATCTCTCATTCCTTAGCAAAATCCACATAGCATGTGGAAAAACAGGGTAAAGGAAGAGTCAGAGGCTGTAGATTAGGACATTGAAAAGTTAAGAACAGCAGGCTTTTTCCAATGTTTATAGTCTGCAGCGGTTCCTTCATTGTCTTTAATGTGGCTCTCAACATTAAAACGTTCTACTGAATGTTAGTAAACTGAAAAAGAACAAGACCCTTTTGCTGGAAATTTAATGTATATAACAAAAGTACTTTGTTAAAGTATGCATACTGACAAACATTTTTATGTATCTAACCCTCTTGTAATTTATGTTAAAGACTGTTTTCAGGAATACGCTCATTAAAGAACCATCCAATTTAGAGCACAGACAGTTGCTGGGATGAAGATGCAGGGTTGAAGAAGAACTAAAATCTAGTTAGATATTTAATGTAAGAAAGGATCACTACTAGTGTTTTTGCAAGGAATTCTGATTAAAACATAACACTGGTAATTGATTTCACTCTATACATTTGGACTACTTCCTAATGTTGAAGTACGATTAATGAAATCCACACTTAATAAAGAATATGTGACATTTTCTGCTACCACTTATGGACACCTACACTTTGCTCTACTTTGGGAGTGTTTAATTGACAAAAACATCCTAAGCTGTTTCACCTTTCATCCAGAGGACTGAGGTTCACCAAATTATTTGTGAGACTAATCCTTGGCAATCTGAATAAGAGCTGCCACAATGCTTCATTTATTCAATTTTAAAGGATGCGGACTGTGAGAATGTGCGTCTCTTTGCCAGGTCACACCATTTTTTATTACTGGTATTGATATCTTTTTTTAACTCTCCACACTGGGAACTGCAGTTCAGACCCCAGTGTATGTGTTCTGATTCTTAACCCCTCCCATGCTCATGACAAACTCAGCTTGTCATGAGGCACGGTTCCCGTGTGCTCATGACGAGATGAGCAAGTCATGAGCCGTGGAACGCTCACACGCGGGGCTAATTCCCCTGCTGTGCTGAGCGTTCCATTAAATGGGCGTGGCTGTGATGCGCTCAGCTCGTCATGAGCACACGAGAACCATGGCTCATGACGAGCTGAGCTCGTCATGAGCAGCGGGGCGCTGTGCTCTCCCGCCCCCTCCCCCCAGCACAGCAGAGGAATGTGCCCCGCAGCCAAGGGGTTAAAACAGGATAAAGTTGGCTAATCATCAACTGACACAGCTACCTGTAAAGCAATGTCATGATATAAGGTTAAAGTTAAATGTCACCTGAGGACTGCAGTACTTATTGTACCATCCACTAGAGTAACGAAGAAAACATGGATTCGTGCCTACCTAGGAAGCTTGACTCCAGCAGCTTTTAAAGCTGTAGGTGAACCTGTCAAAATGACTTTTTGGATGGAAAGAAATTTGGCATGGGAAAAGTGGGCTATGGCCCAGGGCCCCAGCCTTTCAGGGGGCCCCCTGGGAGAGTCTAGGCCTGATGACCTTGAATAATTCTTAAACAGATGGTTGTAAACAGCATTTTCCTTTAATTTATTTTTAATGTGGGTAATGTGTGAGAGTCTAAGACAGACATCTTTCTGACAAATGTTGGTTTTATGTTTCATGCCTGGCAGTTTGGGCTGGACTGTTCCCATTCGGTGCAGGGTCAAGACTGATTTGTATATGGCTGGGTCCAAATTGGAATGGCATGGTGAGCAAACAAACAATGGATTTAGGCCCATATCTCTGTACTTGGGTGAATGTATGACATTGTTCTGCATTCTGTCCATCAGTTGTTCTTTTTGCATTTGTCACCCCAAGTGGGACGGGTATGCCCAGATGTGTGTCCCATGCTCTTCGTGCCACTGGAGTCAAGCTATCCTGGCTGATGAGGGCTGAAAGCCTGAAACCGGTCCTAGGATGCTTGTTTCCAGTCCAGGGAGAACCTGGCCTGATAGTTCTGGCTGGACTGTTCCTAATGGGCGCAGTGTCAAGACTGATCTGCAGTCGGGATTCATGTTTCATTCTATTTCTCATGGCACATTTTCCCAGCTTGATTTTTTTTGTCAGCCATAGCTTTCTGCCTTCAGTAACAATTAAGTTGAACCTTCAAATTGTGTCAGATCATAAGCCTCGGTTACTCTTTATTGAATCTAGTTATGTGCCTGATTCTCTGTCCCTCCATAGATGCACATTTGACTGTCAGCTTTTATTGTACGCTCAATATTAAACAGGTGACAGCCCGCTGAACAAGCGTTGGGGATGCCCTAACGTCTTTTACTCTGGTTCAGACTACCAGCTATGTTTTTGCTAAAGGTAAGAAGGGGCAGGCGACAGAGGTTAGGCTGAGAGAAAAGCTTGTTCAACATTAATTGGAACACTCATCCTGCCAAAGGAATCCGCATTGTGTACTCAAGCAGTCCCCCGCCTATTTATTTGACGCAAATATTTGACCTGGGATCGGTGGTGTTAACTTATCCTCAAAAGGGAAGGGACAGCTTCCCTTTGGGAATCGTGACTGCCGGCCTCGGTGGCGAGATGGTTGAGGGGGGACTGCTTGCTCCCCACAACATCATTCCTACCAGGAAAAGGTTTGGCTCCTACATAAATACACCTCTCCCTTTAAGGGACTAGGGATACTTAAAAACATGTTTCTCTGGTCGCCACAATTCCTCCGTTCACGCATTTGGCTGCAGAATGTCTCGAGCCTGATTTATTATTTTTCATTAGGTATGAGATTTTACAACCTCTTAAGAATCTACATTTTGTGATGCGACTGAACGGTACGCCAGTCGCAACGCAGAATGAAAGCAGATGATGGCTTTGCGACTTGGCCTGTACAACGTCGGACTCGCAGTCGACTGTTGTCAACCATTCTCCTTGCTTTATCGAAGAAAGACAGCTGCCTCGCTTCAGCTATTCCAAAGTCGCATTTCCCAAGCGAGCCGCCTGTGAGAGAATGATAAGGACTTGCAGAACAATAGGATGACTGTGCACTTTTTTTCTGCCGGTCTTTGCCCACGCGACATGTTGCCAATAACGTCTGCTGCACACCTGTGCGTCTATGTCATAAATGTATCACTTCAAAGAGTTTTCTCCCTTAAACTTTCCATTCTGATATTTTTTTGAAACAATCCGTGGGCTACTTAAGAATGTGAGTAACTTTTTGTTGGAAAACAAGCACGAGAAGGGGTGAAATGCCGAGGCTCGAGTGTGATAAGCCTCAATTCAAGTATTGTCTGGAAGCTTCAAACAGCGCTTGTCTAGACTCGCCAAGTCCACTCAGCCACTGACGTATTTTGGATTTCATCCATTTTGGGGGTTTGAAGTTGTATCCTATTCTTACAATATATTTATAATTCTTTCCAAATGTATTGCCAGATAATAGTTTGAGGGGACTCTAATATTTTATCAAATTATTTACCCGAGTTCGCGTCCCTAGAGTGGCCACTTTCTGCAGCTGTGAGCCTGACGGTGAACATGTTAAAAAAACACCATACCAAATAATGATGTTCCTGTATGGCACTTACTGAAACACGGACCTCCAGCTCACAATCTCCCATTGTTTTTTTGGCTGTATAATTTCAAGACTTCAATTTCCCAGTAAACATTGAAGTTTAAGGTTAGGCTTCTCTGGCTGGGAGGAATACACAAGGCCGGGCCCATTACGTCACTTCTACGAAGATGACAAAGACAACGTAAGGATATTGAACAGCAATGGGACGCCACTCGGCTGGTGGGAGGTCTGAGCTGAAGGTCAGCAAAGTACAAGCTGAGTGGACCTATGTTGGTATGAACTGCAGTGAGCTGTCCCATCTACCCCACTTCTCAGGGGCGTAGATACCAGTGGTCCAGCAGGTGCAGTGCACCGGGGCCCATTGCACCCTAATTGTTGATGTCGTTCCTACCCAAGTTTGTAAGGTAGTTCATTTTACATGTCTGCGCCTGGGCCTATGGAACACTTGTTCCATCAGTACTTCTTCCAATGAATCGAAAATAAGGAGGAGGGGGGGGGGGTGAGAAGAAAAACTGTCCCTTATGCAGCAGGAGCTTAGTTGATTGAGATGCTACATTGTGCTCTTCTGTTCATAAAACATCTCCAGTAACAACAGCAGTGGAGCGTTTTTTCCAACCGATGAAGGAGGAAATCATGAGGGAGGTTGCAGTGAGGTGCTCAACACTCACTAACCGCTCTGTATAAAACATCCTTATGCATGCAGAATTATCCTTATGTATAAGGGCAGTGTTCTTATAAAAAAGAAGCATCCCTTTAATTAATAAAAGACATATTCAACTTTTAGAAAAGTCAAACACAAGCATAATCAAAACAGGTAATCAAATTAATTCTGCAGATCTTTCATTTTTCTGACTCAGTTTTGTGGGTGCCAAAAGTCAGGTTGTCCTCAGTTTACTTAAGCCTTCTTGCACCACTGGCCATGTTACAAAAGGCCAGTCTGAGGCAATACATGTGGATATAGCAAGCATCACCCGCCTGATCGTCCAAGCCAAAGAAAGGTTTAATATTGGTGACACTAATTTTGCTCCTTACCTTCCCTACTAAGTTCAAGGCCGATGGTCTTTTATTATCTGCTAAAAAGTGTGGAGGGGAGTAAAACAATTCAAGATTATACTTTCAATTAGACATGCTTTAAAGGACCACAGACTCCGAATTTCAGTTTTGTGGATTTATTATAAGGCCAAAAATAATTGAATATAAACACACCTCAATATCAGAGTCTATGTATATAATTCATGCAGCATAAAAGGGTTAATATGATGAACTCCAAAATCAAAATGCAACAAAGGATAGAAGCTGAGTCCAATTCTCTTTTCATTTGAGAGAAAAACAAAAGTATATTTCCCTACTCTGCTCTAAATGAGAGTCCTACCTATTTCTCCAATATCCTATCCCAAAGGTGTCAGCATGTGTTGACTTCCTAAGAAGTACTCACATCAAATGGGTCTGATAGCTTAATGCTATGGGGCTTGCTCTAAGATGCTCCTTCTCCGACGAAATAAGCAGATGTCTCCCCAATCTGTCCCTGCGCATCATACAAAAAGACAATGTTCAACCCACGATACGTCACAATGTGAACTTTTCCATTGACACCATCTTTCAGTAAGTTTCCACAGAAGCTTTTATTAATTCAACTCTTCTTCCAGTGGCCTTGGTTCCCAGATAGGACAGACACGAAAGGCGTACTACCTTCCTGCCTTCCAGACTTCTTCAAAGACATTCCGGGTATCTCCCTAAATCTAAGAATAATGAGGTTGAATTTCTGCACCTGAAGTAGGATGAGAACACACTGGCTTCAAGCACAAAAAGTATTAATTTAATTATAATTTTTGAGCAACCAAGGAGAAATGAAACTCAAAACAATCTACACTTTGGTCCTACAATTCAGTCAACTTAAACTAAATACGAATTACATTACACAAGTATGATTTCATACTGTACATTACACGTACAGAAATTATATGTTACCTTAATACATACAAAGACCTATTTAATGTACACACTACATTTTGAAGCTAATATAACTCAAATAAATGCATCTGAATAATCATAAAACACTGCAAACTATAAAAATACATGTGAGTTCATTCAAAACATGAGTATAGTGCACCCATACAATTTAGAGTGCTATAAACTCTCTATCAGTATGACGACATATGCAGATCTCTGGTCCATTAAAACATAATTCATACCCCACCTGCAATCTAGGCAGCTTCTGTTATGTTTTTACACTATAGTATTTGCCTATCACTTGGCATGTCGAAGCCAATGGAGGAAATTTACAGGATCCTGCTGTATCCTGGATCAAGCCTGGATCTCGGATCCGACCGACCCAGTGAAATATGCTGAATTTCAGCAGTGCCCTCATGTTGTCTGTTTTCTGTTCGGAGCAACAATCTGCATGCTTAAAAGGGGATTTATTCTTCCAGCTAGGCCCAAAACAAAGGCCTGATTTAAAGGGTCAGACGCCCTCCTTTCCTTCTAGTATCACCAAGACTGAGAGACATATGGAGCTTCCCACCTAGCCCCTAATGACATGGAAGGAAACAGAACCACACAGCTTGTTATCACTTCACAAGTACTTGGAGGAAACAAATATTTTGAGGCAGTTATTTAACTTTATTCAACTCCCCAATATATATGATGTGCTTACACTGTGAAAATACCAGATCTATCTATGTTTGTGAGTTATTACACAAAAAGTTAAAGGCACTAATTTTTTTTTATGTTTATAGCTTTGTGAGGAAATGTCCCATTTTGCAGGACCCCCCCCACTTTTTGCTAGTTTTAGTGCTGATTTACTGACTCAGAAGATTATGACACTTTCGCCCAGTTCTCAGTGTATATATTCTGATCTTTAAAGTATATGTGCAAATGGCAAGTGCCCGATTAGTATATTTAACTTACGTATAAGTATCTAGAATATGGAACTCGCAGAGCCAGGGCCTGTATGTTAAATGCCACAAGTGGACTGCAGCACTGATTGTGCCACTACTACAATGAATAATGAAACTGTGATACAGGCCTGTCACTAGAGCCTACAACTGCAGATTTAAAACTGCCAATTCTGCCTGGCCAAATACACATTTTACCGGGCCAAAACCTTATTTTTAAATAGGTTTTGTTTGCTTTCAAACATAGAAAAGCATATGAGCACAGTGTAATTATATACAAGCATAGTATAAGCAGCCATCAAGGAGCACATCATCGGCAATGCACACAACAGCAAAGAACTCTTCACAGTGGTCAAAGAATTCGCCAAACCAAGCACAGAGGCAGTAGACATCTCCCCATCCCAAGAACTCTAGTACAACCTTGCCACCTTCTTCCAACGCTAGATCAAGGAGATCTATGACAATTTTGCAACCCAAGATTCACCCACTCCACCCGCAACCACAGCACTGAATGGCTCCAGCCCCCAGCAGACCTTGACCAACTGTACCACCCTCTCCTCTGACAGCACCTTCAGAATCATGAAGAGCACCCACTCCGGAGCCCACTTGGATCTCTGTCCTCACCACACCTTCAACAGAGCTGGCACCTCCATTGCTCCTGAACTCTGCCGCACCATGAACTGCTCCATTGAATAGGCTACTTTCCCAGGACACTGGAAGCATGCAGAGACAAAGTACCTACTGAAAAAACCTTTGGCCAACCTGACAGACCTCAAGAACTACAGACCCATCTCTCTGCTCCCCTTGCCAGCCAAAGTAATTGAGAGAACCATCAACTCCCAACTCTCTGAGTTTGTCGAAATGAACTCAATCCCGGATCTCTCCAAATTGTACTTCAGAAGCAACCACAGCACTGAGATCACTCTCCTCATTGCTAGAAACGACATAAGCACACTCCCCGAGGTTAGGCAGTAGCCCTCATCTTTCTGAACCTCTTGCCCACCTTCGACACCGTTTCCCTTCACACCCTCTGCTCATGACTCCACAATGCCGCCATCCATGACAAAGCCCCAGAATAGATCCGCTCCGTCATCACCGGCCAAACGCAGAGAGTTAGACTTCCACTGTTCAAATCTGAACCCACTGAAAGCTGCAGAGAGCCTCAGCATTCCTCCCTGAGCCCCACCCTCTTCAACATCTACATGGCCCCACTTGCAGCCATCATCAGAAGCCACTGATTCAACATCGTCTCCTATGGTGACAACACCCAGCTAGTTCTATCCTTCACAGCTGCCAAGAGCAACTTCCATGATTGGATTAAGGCAGTTGCCACCTGGATGAAGGACAACTGCCTCAAGCTTAACTGAGACAAGACCGTAGTGCTCATCCTGGGCGCCTCCCCTCTGCCTGGGATGACTCTTGGTGGCCCCCAACTCTCCTAATCCCCCCACCGACCACGCACAAAACCTCAACATCATCCTTGACACCTCGCTCTCAACGAAGAACCAAATCAATGCCTCCTTTATTCTACTGCTTTCACACGCTCCACCTCCTATGTAGGATCTTCAAGTGGATCCCCACAGATTCCAGGGAAACGCTCACACATGCATTCGTCAGCAGAAGATTTGATTACGCCAACACACTCTACGCTGGTACCACAGAGAAAAGCCAGAAAAAACTGCAGACCGTCCAGAATGCCTCAGTCAGAATCATACTGAACATCACACGCCACAGCCACATCACCAGCCACCTGAGAGACCTTCACTGGCTACTTATCAACAAGAGAATCACCTTCAAGCTTTTCACACACGCCTACAAAGCCCTCCACAATGCCAGACCTTTATACATCAAACATCGCCTCTCCATCTACACTCCATCAGACATCTCCGCTCTGCCCAACTGACCCTGGCCCCGTCCCATAGATCCACAAGACCACTGCAAGAGGAAGATCCTTCTCCTACCTCTCTGCAAGCACCTGGAACTCCCTGCCTTTGCACCTCAGGCAATCATCATCGCTGCTGCAATTCAGGAAGGACCGCAAGACCTGCCTGAACCGTTATTTGCAGCTCAACTCTTTCTACCCCATTCCAAGATGGCGCCTGGTTTCACTCGATCCGCACCTGGTTAATTTTTTATGTCTTTCTTCATTTAACTTCCCGCACATGTTGGCCCGGCATCACAGTTGACACAACACGAATCTTCACTGTTATCGGGATGTCACATCTCCATGTAAGTACGCCTTTGCATTCATCGCAGAACTTTTAATTAACATTTTTAACCCACCCTCGGGTTACTCACCACTGTGTTGATGATTTTTTAGGTTTAAACGTCCAAATGTCACTATCTCTTCAAGCTACATTGTGAGTAATTCTCCGATTATTACAGTTTTGCAGCCTAACTCCTTACATCGGCCAGCTTTTACCGCATCCAAATTTTCACTTAAGACTAACACTCGGGAGCAATAGTTCAATTGGATCGTGCACCGCTTGTTGTAGACCTTGAGTTAATCGGTAATACCGTACTCCTGGGAACCACTCCCTGCCCGGGAGTGTAAGTGTCTAACACCTTGGTAGCAAACCCACTTCTATGGGGTGTCTCCCTGGGCACAGGTAAAAGTGCTGTTATCATAGCGAAATTCAAATAAACAGTTCTTTTCAAATTTTCTGGCGTGTTGCTTCGTTCTTTAATGGTGTTTGTTTCACACATTTATTTCATTACATGAACAAATGACACTTCATGTCCCATAATGCTTAATCTGTGTCAAAGATTTTGACAACTCTCACTTCTCCCTATGCATTTCAGTGTTTCGCCTTCATCAGGGGAGTATCTATAAAAAGTAAAAGAATAACGTTTGTTTTAAGCAGTGGGCTTGCCACCCGAAAATATATCCATCACCTAATTAATCATAGTTAATTGACAGTAGTGTTCTTTGTCAGCGGTTTAGTGTTCGCTAGATAGTGTCACATATTGTATATTCTATGCGCATACATTCAACATTAACACTGTGTGTGTTAGTGATTATTTTCACCCCGTGAGTGCTTAGCGTGTGCGTTACGTAGCGTTTTTGGCTGTGAAGCCGATTCGTGTATTACGAAAAAATACCTTACATCAATGAAGTTTCTCACGCGCTTGTGGGTCTACATGCTTTTCACGGCATCATTATCTCATACCTTGAGTTAATCGGTAATTCTGTGCTCCTGGCAGTCACACGGAATTACCGATTAACTCAAGGTCAACAACAAGCGGTGCACGATCCAATTGAAATATTGTTTGTATACTGAACCTGCTCCACAATCGTAGCACTCAATTTCAAAAATGCAATATGAAGAGATCACTCACCTTACGGAATCCAGGGCGGAAAAATTTGCTTTCGCCAATGAAGAAATTTCGCGAATATACCCATTAATACAAGAGCAATCCACTGAATATACCACCACTCGCACTAAAGAACAACACATTAGACAATTACTCTGTACAGAAAAGAAATAAACCAACGATTACACGCTAGCACGATGATAAGGTACCACAAGGTCAGAGGATCCCTTGAGGTCTGAGAATATCCTTTAAGCCATCCTTATGCAAAAACACACAGAAATTTCCTGAAAGATGGTACGCAATATTGAATAAGTGCTCCCTAGAGCTAATTCTACTAATAGTAGAAGAACTATCCAAGATACTGGAAGAGCTCAGGAAGGAAATTGTGGCAGGTAAAACGGAACTAGAGAAATCAATGACCTCGGAAAAATAAACAAAGATGCTTGAAGATATCAACAATCAACTACTAAAACACACTCAAGAGGTGAATGAAAGGAAAATCTGAAAAAATCAAAGAAACACCATTGATTATAAATTAGGGGAAGTGTACACGTGGGCTGACATCTACGCTAAAAAGAGGCTGAACAGACCTTACACCCCAAACACAGATACTTCTTCATCTGACAATGAAATTACTAACCCGTCGAGAACTACCCATAAGCCAAGTACTACACAGGGACAGCAGCAGTCAACTACAAGCACTTCATCCTCGTCTTCCTCTCCTTTTTTAGAGGCAGGCCGCGACGAACGGGATGACCCCGGCGGGGAAAAAGAAAAAGACAAGGAGAAAAGGAAAGACTCACCCCAAACAAGAAATGTGACATCGAAGAAGGGCAAGAGCAAGAAAGGAAGTCATTGAATAGTTTGAACAATTTGGTGATCAACATATCTGATTACCATTTCAATAAAAGTCAACTACAATCACTTCAAAAAGGGACCTCATTTGTGCCGAAGACCCATACTAACTTGTTAGAAATGAACATCAGTTTTTTTAAACTTATGAGAAAGTTAAGGCTGCGCCATTTCTTTGAAAAGGTGATAACGAAACATGATGCAGAGGGAGAAGATCCTCTAAAAGGATTGAGCCCAACTAGCACTTATATGGCACCGGTAAGCCATAAGATCCTTGATTTATTTGAACAGATGGTGAAACGAGATCTGTCAAAAATAAACTTCCATAAGAAATCTAAAAATAAGAACCTGTCAGCGAAAGAATTTGGAATCTTACGGTCAATTTCAAACAATAAAGCAGTGAGCTGCCAGAAAGCTGATAAGGGGGGAGCCCTAGTGTTATTGAATGCTGCATACTATTTGGAACAAGTACATAATCACTTACAGGATGAAAACATTTATATGAAACTTGAATCTAATCCCACAGCAGAAATCAAAGCCACTTTATTGAACATCGTCCAGAAAGCACTAGACAATGGTGTCATCAATGAGGAGGTTAAGAAGTACCTAATTCAAAACAACCCCAAAAGCCCCACTTTCTATATGATGCCAAAAATCCATAAGGATCCCATAAAACCTCCATGCCGCCCCATCGTATCCACGAGGGGAAGCCTTCATGAACCGGTGGGCAAATTTCTTGATCGCTACTTACAATCATGTGTACTTAAGATGAGATCTTTCCTTAAGGATACTGCAGATTTTCTCAAGAAACTTAGTAACATCACATTAAACAATGAAGAACCCGAAGTTCTATGTACCATCGACGTAAAATCCCTATATACGTCTATCCCGCACTAGCGAGGCATTGAAGCAGTAGAAAAAGCTCTGCTGCATGCTGAATATGAGGACGACATGAAGGTGTTCCTTATGGAACTATTGGAATTTACATTAATGCGCAGCTATTTCAAGTGGGATAACAACTGGTATTTGCTGTAGAGTGGTACATCCATGGGCAATTGAGCAGCACCAACATACGCAAATATATTCATGAATGATTACGTGGAGGAGCATATCCTTAATACACCACCAAGGAAGGAACTCATACAATTGAATCTGCACTACATTGATAATATCTTCATTATATGGAGACGAACAACAGAAACATTGTCAGCTCAAATAATAAAACTGAATGCTATTGACGAGAGGATACAATTCACTTTTGAAATACTAGAGCAGTCCATTCATTTTCTTGATGTAGAGATTACAAAAACACCAACAGGCTTTGTAACAAACCTTTATAGAAAGCCCACAGATAGAAATAACACCTTGAGATACGACAGTTTTCATCCACAACCACTAAAACAACACCTACCATACTCTCAGTTGTTGAGAATCAAAAGTATCGTCTCAGACCCGAACAAGGAACAAGAACAGGCAATCATATGATACGACGGTTTAAGCAAAGAGGATATCCGGAGGACGTCTCGAACAAGCATCCAATCAAACAAAGAAGAAAACCAGAATTGAACTGTTAACAACACAACCTAAGACCAAAGATGAAAGAGTCACATGTATAAGCAACTATTCCACAATGAGCCGACACTATAAGAAAATAGTCAAAAAACACTGGATTCTCCTGAAAATGGAACAAGATTTCAATAACATCTTCGACCAAGAACCCTTGTTCTCATATACAAGGGCCAAGAACATAGGAGAAATCATTTGGCATCCACCTAAGACATTTGACAAAAAAGCATACAGCGGTACAATCCCATGTTGAAACTGCAACAATTGTCATAACATAATTCGAGGAGGGTATATCACCCACCCTATGAAAGGTAATAAAATTAATTTAAAAGTCAATGTTACATGCGACACATCAAATATCATCTACATGCTAAAATGTCCATGTGGGAAAGTCTACATAGGCTAGTCGGAACGTAAATTAAAAATACGCATGAATGAACATAAAAGCAATATTAGAACCAAGGCTGTAAAATCCACAGTAGCATCCCATTTTATTGAGGCTCAAAATCACTTCAGTCGAATGAAAGCGAGCATACTGGAAGTAGTGGAAAAGAGTGAAGGAAAAGACAATAGAAACACTTTGATAATGAGAGAGAATCAATGGATTTACCATCTGAACACTTTAAAACCTATTGGAATGAATGAAAGACTAGAATTTCAATGTTATCTTTAAATAATAGTATTAATAGACTCTCTTTTGGTCATTATGTACCCATCGGACTGCTAGCAATTGATTGATAAGCATCTGTAAATTTGTATTCATACACACCAGATCGCACACTTATGTTGGGTTAAACTTAACTCAAGTCATTCCGTTAATTGACATATTTTCAATTTTTTGAAGTATTGAAAGCATACAATGTTTATAATCTATGTGAAATTCTTTAACTGTAACCAGCAAGCGAAAGCGTTCTTTTTTAATCCCCATCTTTATTCACAGCGTGTAAATCTAACAGACACCCTTTTCCCGATCACATGACCTGACGTAGAGACGCACGAACACTCTTTAACCTCACTGACAGGTACTGGCAACTGCATACATACGAGATCTACGAAGCCAGGGAACGCCTCACGCTCGTTAAATCGGTAAGCGTTTTTTCTGAGATAATGATGCCGTGAAAAGCATTTAGACCCTCAAGCTCGTGAGAAACTTCAGTGATGCAAGGTATTTCTTCGTAATACAAGGATCGGCTTCACAGCCGAAAACGCTACGTAGCGCGCACGCTAAGCACCCACGGGGTTAAAAAAAAAACACTAACGCGCACAGTGCTAATGTTGAACGTATGCGCATAGAATATGCAATATATGACACTATCTAGCGAATGCTAAACCGCTGACAAAGAACACTACTGTCAACTAACTATGATTAATCAGGTGGTGGATATATTTTCGGGTGGCAAGCCCACGGCTTAAAACGAACATTATTCTTTTACTTTTTATAGATACTCCCCTGATGAAGGCGAAACACCAAAATGCAGAGGGAGAAGTGAGAGTTGTCAAAATCTTTGACACAGATAAAGCATTATGGGACCTAAAGTGTCATTTGTTCATGTAATGAAATAAATGTGTGAAACAAAAACATTAAAGAACGAAGCAACACGCCAGAAACTTTGAAAAGAACTGTTTATTTGAATTTCGCTGTGATAACAGCACATTTACCTGTGCCCAGGGAGACACCCCATAGAAGTGGGGTTGCTAACACTCTGGAGCACCATTGCAAATCTCTCGTTAAGTAAACCTCACTCTGCATTGTTTGCTTTACCTTGTTTCACCATTAATTGCTTCACGACTTTTGGTACAACGTGTTCATAGCGGTTAGTTTTCACCCCTGACAATCTGTAATATTTCTCCTTAAACTCAGTGTTTAAATTAACACACAGGTTTGCATGTATCACACTAAGTTTCACCACTTTTTTTCATTTATCAGTTCATCCCGCCTCACTGCTTCTCAGCTAGTGTATCAATCTCTGCATGACCCTTAGTACATCGTTAAACGGGTTACCATCAATTTGTAACTATTTACACGCTATTGAGTTCTGCCACGACTTCTAGTGATCCTAAGCTCTTTTCACACTTTTCCTTTATACTTTTAAACGTTGATGGACATCACCTATCATGATTAGTTACACTTGTGACAGTTCCTTAGGGGCATTTTCCTCACATCAGTGCTGTTTTATTCTTTGTAGATCTTTACCCCTGAAGAAGGGCACTGGTCTGCCCGAAATGCATTGGGATAGATTTGAATTTTGTGTTTATGGATCTTTGTTAAACACACCAAGTTATACTGGATATGAATGAATATCTAAAACTTGCATAATAAATGAAAAACATTGAATGCCTCATCAAGAGGGAGAACCAAAAATGCTCTGCAAATATTGGACAATTTGTTTACTACCCATTTGATGGGATTTACAGCTGTGCTCAGGGGGACATTTCCTAACTAGGTGATGCTACTGACTTTGTCTTTGGCACTACTCTCATTTGCTCTACCACCCTACTTATCCCCACAGTCCCTCAGTTCATGAAAGTTTCAATGTTCAGTGGTCTGCCGGCCCTATAAAAGCAGTTAAAATATCAGACCAGTCATCGCCACAGGTTCCATTGAATTAGTCACTGGATGACCCTACCTATTTGAGAAGCACATGATTGAGGCATTGCAAGAGGCAGCAAACACAAAAAGTTGATGGACGAAGTACTGAAAATTTTCACCCACTCACCCTCAGTCAAGAGACCTAAGTTTACTCCATCATCCTTTTTCTCACCATGCCACCCCAGTTTGGACCCAGCCATAGGCAAATCAGTCTTGATCCTGCCGCTAATGGGAACAGTCCTGCCCGAACTACCAGGCCAGATCCTCGCTGGACCGGAAACAAGAATCCTGGGACCAGTTTCTGGATATCACCCCTTATCAGCCAGGCTAGCTTGAATCCAGTATCACAGCGAGCGAGGGACCAACATCTGGATTTACCCTTGGACACTTAGCGCAAACATAGCAAACACAACAAGATGATGGATGGAGCGCTGAAACTTTGAAACACTCCCCCTGTCAAGGGATATAGGTTAAATCCATTGTTCTGACGGGGCGTGGCCAAGATGGCGGAGTGAGCGGTCGCACTCTCTGTGAGCTCCCCGGACCCTAGACCCCTAAGCCTTGTATTTATGCCGATCTCCCCCCGATTAGCCTAAAACTTGCAGCGGAGGCGGTGGTGCTGCCGGTAGTTCATTGTGAACCGGCGTCTGCCCCAGGGCTTGCGCAGGAGAGGCTCTGCGGAGCTGGCCGGTGCCGACGCCAGAGGTGTGGAGAGCTGCGGCCCGAGGCCTGCTGGAGCAGGGCTTGACGCAGTAACCGGACCCACAACAGATCTGGAGTAGCGGCTCGGACGACAGAGCAGCAGAAGCTTTTACAGAACAACAGGCAACGGCCCGGAGGTTGCGGAGTACCCAGTGGGGACCGGACGTATTGCCGAGGCCCTCCTAATGGCCGGAAGCTTCTACGCATGGCCGAGGTCGCGGCCTGTGGGCGGAGCTGTCTGGATTCCTGCACCAGACCAAGAGACTGCGGCGTCCGCCATCGACGGAGGTGCGGTGCAGAGCTGGTGGGAGCAAAGAGGTCCACCGAAGTGACGAGGCTAAATGGTTACCGAGCAGGGCTGGGCCCCGAACGAATCTCGCCAAGTGCAGCCTCCCTGGAACATGGCCGACTGAAGTGCCGGTTGTGACGCAGGAAAAATTTCACTACTCATCGTGACCCTCGAAGTGTGACTGGCCCAGGTTTCGGGATAGAGGTGAAGCTTCTAGGGCGTGGGACATACGCTGATTCAGCGACGACAGCCGGCGGGGGCAAAGGAGCTGTAGGATTGCCTTCCAGGAGAGCCCGTGAGAGACGCATTCCAAAGAGGCCCACGTTGATGGAAGCAATGGCGGCTGGCCGGAGCGGCCTCTAACCTCGCATGGAGCCCGGCTGGGAGAGGCTGCTACGGAGTGGTCCAAGTGCAACGGAGGGGCTGTGGAGGATACCCAGCCCACACAGTACCGATAAGCAGTGGTGCAGATCACCCGAAGATCGTAGCCGGGTTGGAGTTGCGCAGGACAGAGCGGACCGCCACGTGGCGAGCCAAAACGCGGACTCGGCCAGCGCACTGAATTTACACGCAGTGAGTGCTCGAACCCTCCTGTGACCTAAGACGGGGCCGGTCAGCCCACGGCGCCCACCAAGGAGATCAGATTGAACGTCGGTGGAAGACGGGGAGGACCCTCCAGACTGCCAGCGGCCCCGGTATACTCTTGGCTGTTGTTAAGGGCCAAAGAACCGATAGGCCTTACCCAGCAGCTTCCTGCCTTTATAATGGCCAGAAACAGGGGAGGGAAGAAAGGAGAACGGACTTTACCGGAGATGCTAAACAAGGGGTCATCGAAACAAGATAAAGGACAACACTCACTGGGCCCCTCGCGGAGCCCACCTGATGCAGGAGGAGGGGATCCACCGGTCACCAGGTCCTTCCTGGAATCTCTTTTCAGCTCTCTACGGGATGATTTTCAGACTCTAAAGCAGGAAGTGGCTGGAGAGGTCCGGGAGGTGCGGAGAGAGGTTGATAGTCTTGGTGAGAGGGTGGCTAGCATGGAGGAAACTAGACATTCGAGAGATGAGGAGGTCGGACATCTACAGCAGAAGGTGCTGCGACTGAGAGAGCAACAGCTGGACCTCCAGGCCCATACGGAGGACCTTGAAAACCGGTCCCGCCGGAATAACATCCGAGTCCGAGGAGTACCTTCCAAGGAAGAGGGAGAAGACACTGCTGGATACTTGCAGAGCATGTTTAGGGAGATACTAGGTGAGCCGGAGGACTTCCCTATCAGAATCGACCGGGCGCACAGGGTGGGCATAACACGCCGGTTCTCGGCGCCTCCGCCGGATATTCTGGCCTTCCTACCTGACTTCTCGCTTAAGGAGCGAATCCTACGTGAAGCGAGGAAACAACAATCATTCCATTTCCGTGGGCATTCAGTTGCACTTTTTCAAGATTTATCAGCGAAACTGCTGCAAAAACGCAGAACATTCAAAATAGTAACAGACTTTCTGAGAACCCACGAGACATAGTATTCCTGTGGTCACCCCTTTCGCCTGATCTTCCGGTGGAATGGCATCCTACACCAACTTAGATCGCTCCAGGACACTTGCGAGGTGCTGGGTATCACTGCGACGGACGACGAAATGCACACACCACGCAGACGGCGCTCCACCAGAGATAGCTGGCAGAGGGTCTCTAAACGCCGGTCCTCTGCTTCTTCTGCTCGACCGGACTCGCCTGCCATTCGGGCCGGAATGGACGGGGCACTTCGAGAGACGGCCGATCACACTGCCACGAGTGACGTCGCTGTGACAGCTAAAAATGACTCCGGGGGGAGATCAACACAGCTTATTTTGCATTGCAGGTTTGGGGGTTCTGTGGGAAGGGGGTGGCGGGCGGGGGTGTAGTGGCTGGACGTCCACATTAGTGACTCACCACAGACTTGTCTTTTGAGGACCGGCCTGGGACAATGCCGTTCTGGGACTTGTTGGGAGAGGGTGGGGTGGGAGCGGGGGGGTTTGCGGGTTGTTTGCAAGGGAGAAGGGGTTGGGGAGTTTGGTTGGGGGTACGGGAGTTGGGGAAGGGGGGAAGGGGAGGGTTTGTCGAGTGCATCATGCAGGTCTCTGCCGTACTAACGGCATACATATATCTTGCCCTGCTCAGGCTGATATTTTTTGCGTAACTTTCACCAACTCACATGCCTCCCACGTCTCTTAAGATAGTGACTCTGAATGTCAGAGGCCTCAATAACCCGGTTAAGAGTAGAGCAGTGTTGTCTTTGTAGGAGAGCACACAAGCAGACATTTGTCTTCTTCAGGAGGCCCACTTGCTCCCTAGCGATTCCCATAGGCTGCGTTCCCATAAATTCCCGACACAATTCTTTTCCTCTAGCAAAACTAAGACCGTGGGGGTAGCGATTCTGGTAGCACGACATTTCAAGGGGGAGGTCCTTCATAAACTTGCGGAACACAAGGGTAGATTACTGGCATACAGATTTAAAGTTGGGGGACTCCAGTTTACGGTTGGCTCCCTGTATAGCCCCAATGACCAACAGGAGCAGTTTTTACAATCGGCAATAGAGGATATTACTGCCTCGCAGGACAGACACATTATCATCGGGGGCGACTTTAATATGGTATTCGACACGGCCCTTGATAGATCGGCGCAGCGTAACCCACAGACTGGGGAATTTTCGGCCGGATGTAAAACACAACTGTCGGAAGTGGACCTCCATGACCTCTGGCGTTGTATGCACCCTACTGACAGGGAATACTCATACTACTCCCATGCGCATTAGACCTATGCGAGACTGGACAACCTCTTGGTGACGACCCAGGTAAAGGCGTTAGCCTCGACAATTGAAATGGGGGTGATCTCCATATCGGACCATGCACCGGTATTAGTTACACTAAGCCTGCCACCGGTGACTTGCCCCCCTAGGCTCTGGCGTCTTAGGGACACTCCACTTCACAGGAAAGAGGTGGTTAAACGCATAACAGAGGTTACTCAGGAGTATCTGTCCCACAACGATAACCCCGACACCACACTGGCGACACAATGGGCTGCCCTGAAAGCGGTACTTAGAGGAGAGTTTATAGCCATTGCGTCGGCTGAAAATAGGGAACGGCAGAGTAAAAGGGAGGAACTCACTCAATGGGTCCGTGAACTCGAACAGATACATCGCAGGACAGGGGCGCCCCAGGTATGGAAGCAACTTAAGGGAGCCAGGAAACTCCTGACGGCTCTAGATATGGACCGTGCGGAATACGCAGCGTTAAGATTGCACCATGCTTATTATACTGGGGGGGACCGTTGCGGGCGCCTACTAGCAAATAGACTTCGGGTACAATGTCAGCAGCAGATGGTGAAGGAGATCTCTGACCCCGCCGGGTCAATGGTCACGGAAGATGCCCAAATAGCCGACACCTTCAGAAGGTTTTACGCTAATCTCTACGCAGGGGATCTCCCAGACAAACCTTCAATGACGGCGTATCACGACTCCGTCACCCTCCCATCCTTGACACGCCTGCAGGCCGAGCATTTGGATAGTGATATCCAAATCGAGGAGGTGATTTCTGCTATCGCCAAACTTAAGCACGGCAAAGCCCCAGGTCCAGACGGATATACGTCCCTATTCTATAAAACATTCTGTGCATTGCTGGCCCCAATCCTCACCCGTCTGTTCAACTCGTTTGCGACCCCGGGGGCTATCCCACCTGACCTCCTGCGGGCCTCCCTTACAGTCATCCCTAAACTGGGGAAAGACCGAATGCTCTGCGGCTCCTATAGACCGATATCCCTCCTAAACGTCGATCATAAGCTATATACGGGGATCCTTGCTGCCCGACTGGCCCCCCACTTGCCAGGCCTTATAAAGCTAGATCAGGCGGGATTCGTTCCTGGGAGGCAAACGGTGGATAACACCAAAAGGATCGTCCACCTCCTTGAGAAGGCCTCCCAGAGAAGGCCTCCCAGATTCTAGGGGAAAGGATGATGCTGGCGGTGGATGCCGAAAAGGCGTTTGACCGGGTGCATTGACCTTATTTAGAAAAAGTCCTGCAGAAGGCAGGCATTGGAGAGAAATTCCGCTCCTTAGTACTCAATTGCTATAAACTTCCAACGGCGGTAGTGCGGGTGAACGGATACAGCTCACAGAGCTTTGACATCGAGAGAGGCACCAGACAAGGGTGTCCACTCTCGCCCCTGCTCTTTGCACTGTATATGGAGCCCCTTGCCCAACAGATACGTATGAATCTGGCAGCGACAGGGATATGGTTCGGAGGCTTCACCCACACCATAAGCCTCTACGCTGAAGATATAATATTATCGTTGGACGAACCCCGGACTGCCCTCCCAGCATGCATTGGGGAATTAGACTCCTTTGCAGCAGTCGCAGGCTTTAAGATGAATATGGGGAAGTCAGTGGCATTGGACATGTCCCTTGACCCAGCAACTAGGGCACACTTACAGGGCATGTTATCCATGCTCTGGTCATCAGATCTGGTGCCTTACCTGGGAATCCAGCTGGCCCCCACCTTGCCGGCTATGGTCACGGCAAACTATGCTGCCCTTGGCAAAAAGATTCGGGAGGAACTGGGACGCTGGAACCGTAGCACCATCTCCTGGCTGGGCAGAATAGCTGCGGTTAAAATGACGGTTCTGCCCCAGATTCGTTACCTCTTTCAAGCTTTACCACTTCAGCCACCCGCCGGGTGGATCCAACAGATGCAAGCTGACCTTGCGCGTTTCATCTGGCAGGGCAAGAGGCCTAGAATGAGGAGATCACTCTCATTACTAACACCTGAGGCGGGAGGACTCGGAATTCCGGATCTCCAAAAGTATTTTCAAGCCACACAATTACGCTACCTGGTAGAATGGAGCAGGTGGGAGTCAGATAAGCACTGGCTCTTTCAGGACCAGGTGGTGGCAGGCCGGCCTTTACAGGAAGTGCCATTCTTACGCCGGGCCCACCGGCCCGCGAACCTCTACGCCTCATTTATTACTAGAGTACCCCTGCGGGTGTGGGATGCGGCAAACATCAATTACAATCTCACCTCGTTCCCCTCGCCCCTTACGCCCATAGTAGATAACCCGGACTTCACCCCGGGCCCTGAAAGGGGGGCCTTCACCCACTGGAGAACGGCTGGATGCCGGGCCCTGTGCCATATATACAACTCAGAGGGTGTTATTCCCTTTGTGCGCCTACGACAGGAGTACTCCTTCCAAGAGACCGAGAGGCTTCGTTAT
Source organism: Lissotriton vulgaris (assembly GCF_964263255.1). Classification (NCBI taxonomy): domain Eukaryota; kingdom Metazoa; phylum Chordata; class Amphibia; order Caudata; family Salamandridae; genus Lissotriton; species Lissotriton vulgaris. The sequence goes on from NC_141698.1 coordinate 294,827,605, forward strand.
ATGCAGGTCCGCCACTGGGCGCTGCACCCACAGGTGCGAGACGCAACAGACAGGCAGTTCCTCCCCTTTGAGAGGTGGCTCATGACCCGCTCATCGGACGCGAAACTGATCACAGACCTGTACAAACTATTACAGCCGCCTGCCTCACACCTATATAATCCGGGGAGGGAACGATGGGAGAGAGAATTGGGCAGGACATTGTCACATAGAGAATGGGAACAGATTTCATACAGAGCAAGGCACTCAGCGTACCACATGGGCCTCACTGACACTTTGACTAAAGTCTCCACATATTGGTATTATACCCCGGTTAGAATTCACGAGATGGACAGTAGTAAGGATAGCGCTTGCTGGAGGGGATGCAGACAGGTGGCACGCTGACACATATCCTATGGGGCTGTCCACTCCTAGAATCCTATTGGAAGGAAGTACTAGATGAGATTGAATCCCGTAGGGGCAGACAGATAGCTATTGCATTGGGGTCAGCGGTACAGAACATCTTACTACACTGGCGCACTAATACACTCCCTTCTGTTACAGGCTAGCTTCACAGACTATGGCATGTATTAGGGATGAAGAAACTATCGCTCATGGTGGCGTGGGACATAGAGCAATTTGACGACCTATGGCAACCATTTCGGTCGCTGCTGATCTCCGAATTTAGGGAAATCACCTGCCCTAGATACTTACGCCTTTTGAGGCTTACGACGCCTGAAGAGCCATCTTCTTGAATTACAGCCGACTTCATTTCTTTCAATCCAGGGAGATCGGGCAGAGGGCAAGGGACGGGCCTGCACACTGGACAAGGGAGGGGGGGGCAGGGAAGGGGGGTTTGGGGGGGTGTTTTGGGTGAGGGACAGTTCACTGAATATAGCACTGTATATCTTGAGGGGTTGCTATGGAGGGGCCTGAACTTGAGATGCTTTGGGGACAATCAATGCTTTGTATGCAACCCTAATCATAGCGACCTATTCCGTATATGCCACGAATGTTCTGTCTCCTTGTGTTGTCTCAATAAAAATACTTAAACCTAAATCCATTGTTCTTCAGCTCCCCATGCCACCCCAGTTTGGACTCAGCCATTTGCAAATCACTCTTCACCCTGCTCCCCATGAGATCAGTCCAGCCAGAGCTGCCAGGTCAGGTCCTCCCTGGACCGGAAACAAGCACCCTGGGACAGATGTTTTGGGTATCACCTCTCCTCAGCCAGGGTAGCTTGAATCCAATGGCACAGCAAGCAAGGGGCCCACATCTGAGCATACCCTTGGGCACTTAGGGTAAATCTAACAAACACAACAAGATGATGGATAGAGTGCTGAAACTTTTCAAACACCCACCCTCAGTCGAGAGATCTGGGTTAAATCCATTGTTCTTTTTCTCACCATGCCACTCTAGTTTGGAACCAGCCATATGTAAATCAGTCTTGACCCTGCTCCCCATGGGAACAGTGCATCTTGAGCTGCCAGGCCAGGTCCACCCTGGATCGGAAATAGGCATCTTGGGATTGGTTTTGGGGTATCACACCTCGTCAACCAGGCTTCCTTGAATCCAGGGGCACAGCGAGTGAGGGACCCCCGTATGGGCATACCCTTGTCCACTTAGGTCAAAAATAGCAAATACGACAAGATGATGGATGGAGTGCTGGTTCTTCCCAAACACTCACCCCCGTCAAGATATCTGGGTTAAATCCATTGTTCTTCTACTCACCATGCCACCCCTTGTCCGCACTTGACTTTTGAAAGACACAAACCACACTCCTGGTTTCCTTATTTCTCTCCGGCTTACACATCTCCAGAACACCCACTTCATCATCAGCCCACAGCTCATCTTCCTCCCACTCATCGCTGCCTTCATAATAGCCCAACATCAGATTAACCTCTCCAGCGCCCTCCGAACACATTGCTTGACATGGCACTGTGCCACTCTTTCTCTTGGGCACATCCCTCAACAACATAGGGAATTATTCTGGGTGGGTGCTACTGGACGAAGCCCGTGGTGTAGGGTGTGCCACCTCAAACCCCCCACCCCTCAAAGGCCAATGTCCAGGGATCAACGTGTGCCCGGTTGGCTTTGGCAGCTGCAGGCAGGCCTACCTGCTTGCATCATTGGTCCATCACTCATCAGGCTGTACCAACATTAGGAGCCCTTTGCACCGCCAGTCCTGCGAGCCACACCAGCTCCAGAGTTCTCTGACCCTGCTTGTGTGTCCTGTGCCCATAGCCACCGACCGCGCGCTCCACGAGCTGCAGGCCTGTCCCCCCCGGGGCAAGTGTCCCTGAGTCAGTTGCCATGTCCAGACCATCTCAGCTCTAATGCTGCCTCCCTGTCCCTGCATAGACATTCCCACCTTTTTTCCGTGTCTTGGATCCACAGGGGCTGGTCCCTAGTGCGCATCTTCAAACCCACCCCCTGACATCTAGAAACGTTTGCCAGCCCCAGGCCTACTGGCCTCAGCCCAGCCTCAGAATGCACCTCACAGGTCTGCACCTGGCCAGACCACCCCACTCCCACCCAGTTCTAGAATGTGGCCCTACTTGTCTTTTTTCTTTTTATTGGCTGGGCCTGGTTCAGGCTCCAACAGTAGCCCCAGTCCCCCAGGGGCCCGCCTGGTTGGCAAATCAAAAGGGGAGATCATGGTCCTGGAGGCCCTGTGACTCATTTAAAGCATGCAGCTCATCGCGACCGGACGCTCCCAATAGGATCCTCCCTCCCTCGTGCTCCAGCGGCACCTCAGTCTCCTCATGTGCCAGCTTAGCAGGGAGACTGTGACACCTTCCCGGTACTTTTACACCCATCAATCCATGTGGTTCACCTCTGCCATGCCTAGCCCCAATCCCCTTTGCTAATCCCTTGACTTTCCCCCGCGGGGGTGAACGGACCGCGACTGTGGAGGCAACATCGTCCGACGTGAAGCGCGTCGTATGGGCCATACCAACTGAGGCTTCATCCAAGATCCCTGGTCAAAGTAAATCAGGACACAATGCCGCACCAAGAGTGCTCAGGGTGTTTCTTACAGCCTCATGCTGGGCCTCCACCCCCAACCTTGGGGATACGCTCCTTTCAACAATTATTCCCTCCAACCCTCCACTGGTGCTCAGGAGTCACAAAGAGGCTGAACCCGACTCTCCTGACTCCTTTATACCTCACTAAAACACTGCCCCTTTCCCCTAAACTACCTAGCAACTGTTGTGGTGGGCCAGCTTTAGAGCTGGTGGCGCCCAGTGCGACAATCATTTCTGGCACCCCTAGATCTCATGACCGCCTCCTCGGATTCTCTCACTACCACCGGGCAAAAGTGCCCCTCCTTTCTCCAGTCATAAGTTATTGCTAAACATAGCGCCCCTCCGGAAGTCAGCGCCCCCTCCACATGTCAGCGCACAGTGGAGCTGCACTTGTCACACTGCCCTAATGCCGGCCCTATGTGGCATGCTTGTCTCACAAATATCCCCAGGGAAATATTAGTCTGCGACTGCCTCCCCCGGGTCCCTTCATTGTGTGACACAGTCCTGCTGTCTCCTGAAACAGGTACTCTGTCTTCCTATGTAATTGAGTAACAAATGAAATTGGGTAAATGTCTTTCGATTGTGAAACATATAGTGAATTATGACAAGAACAGCTACTCAAATACTTGGATTGCTACATAATGCTCTACATTTTTTGTATTATTTTTAAGTATTCTGTACTAAGCCCGGAAGCACTGTCTAACAAGCTACATACCGAATATATTATTACTCAAAGGAATAAAAAAAACAATTTATCATGACACATTTAACCCCTCCCATGCTCATGACGGAGCCGCTCCGTCATGAGCGTCAGCTGAGCTGTGCTCATGACGGAGCGGTTCCGTCATGGCCCTGCCGCCGCGCCTGCGTGGCGCTGATTTCGCGCCTGCGTGCCGCGTTCTATTAAGCGGGCGGGGCCATGACAGAACAGCTCCGTCAGGAGCACAGCTCAACCGCGGCTCGTGACGGAGCGGCTCCGTCAGGAGCATGCGAACGCCGCTCGGCCCCCCACCCCTCCCTAGCGCTGCGGCGGAATTGCCGCCGCAGCGAAGGGGTTAAGTGAAACACGCCCTCGACGTTCCTATTCAGATTGTCTCTAAAAGAGAGCTCAAATCAAAATAAAAAAATCAAAGAAAGCTACTTTCAGGTCGTCTGACCAATACAACTTAATATCAAGGAAACAAAATACAAATACAAACTTTAACAAACAGAATACTGTATAGTCTTTCGAGTCCCAACATGCTTCTGAAACAGTAAAACTTAAAAATGTTTAGCTAACAAAATCCAGTTTGGTCTTCAGAATGACAAGCAAAGGGTATCTCTTATATGTATTATTCATTCGTAAAAAAGTCCATGACTAAGGAAAATGAAACCAGAGGGTGCATGAGGGTGGCTCATGAAAAAGCGAGGAAGTAAAGATGCTCTAATGCGGCACATCACTTATGGACACACTGCATATCTGATTATACTGAATTATTTAATGAGAAGTCTGTCTGTTTAAATTGAGTCCTCTATCATTTTGCTAATTATTCACATATTGCCAGGCAGGGTTGAACTGGGACAGAGAATAGGCACCTAAAATGTGTCCAACATTAGCGAATCAGAGAGCCAAAAGAATGGCCCACAAGTCACTTGTGAAGTCATGCTGTAGAGGTGTTTTGCAAGGAATGGTGGAGTGCATAAATTTGATCTTACTGCAAGCCATGCAAGTGATATTGTCATGGAAATCAAAAATTAAAACTGGCCCACTAGAACATGTAAGAATCACACAGGTAGACAAAAAACGGTCATACTCTGACCTGTCAGCCCAGTCCTTCTGACACTGCACGATTGCTCTGGAGACCAGTCCGAGCCTGTTGCTAGGCTTCTACTTTGCTGCTGTGTAATTTGATTGGAACATGGAATCACTGTTCATTATTGTTTATGGAGCATCGTTCACTTTAATTACAGCATCACACAGACGATCATTTGTTACTGTAACAGTTTCCTAGTTAAGTATTCTGTCAATCAAGAAAACATTCAGAATTCCTTGTTAGGATAAATGTGTACAGCTGGGTTGGAATTTGATCATTTCACAGAAACTTAAGGTCTGTGCTGGGAACTTTGCCAAAATTCCGAGTTACCTGCAAAGTTTATGTTGAAATCTCATGGGTCTGAAAAAAAAACATGTTGATTGTCACTTAAGTGCCTGCACTTTGCAGATATTTATACAGCGGTTAATGCCTTAAAACTTCCACCATGTTATGCTTTCGTGTTGAATGTTGTATTGCTTGCTCATTGAGAAATCGCATTAATTAAAAACTCTGCAAAGTATATAGTAGACCATATTACCAGCCTCACCAGCTTCCCAAAATGCTTGACCTTCATTGAGTATTGTGACAAAGGAAAAACTATCTCTTCTTGCTATCAAACAAGGACTCTGGGTTTCTTTCGGTATATGGTAATGGTAGTAGTTATTGCATGGCCTGGGTACATAATAAAGGTGGTGGACAATACATTGGATGCACAGCTGACACCTCAGCACTACCAGCAGGATTTTCAGCACATATTCCTCTTTCAGGGATTTATCAGTGTTTGGTACAGTGGCGGCGGCTTCTTAACAGGAGTGGCGGGGCAAGGGGGATAAAAAAAAAAAAAGAATCACTTACCTGCTGACCCGCAGCTGCCTCTCGGTGCTCTTCAGTCGACTCCAGAAGCAGGAAGAGCGCAGACTCCCAGGTTCCCCTAGCCAATAACGAAGCTGCTGTCATCAGCATGACAAATGTAAAAAGAAAAATTGATGGACAGAATGCACAACAATATCATACATTCACCCCAGTACAGAGATCTGGGTCTAAATTCATAGTTTTTTGTTCCCCATGCCATTTCAGTTTGAACCCAGCCATAGGCAAATCAGTCTTGACCCTGTGCCCAATGGGAACAGTCCAGCCCAAACTGAGAGGCCATGTCTTCCCCGGACTGGAAACAAGCATCCTAGGACCGGTTTTGGGGTTTCACCCCTTATCATCCAGGATAGCTTGACTCCAGTGGCAAACTAATGATGGATTTCACCCAGATCTCTTGACTGGGGATGAATGTTTTGATTTGTTCTGCATTCCGTCCATCAATTGTGTGTATTCAGCTTTCTCACCCTAAGTGCGCCGGGCATGCTCAGACGTGGGTCCTGGCTCACTGTGCCACTGGATTCAAGGTATCCTGGCTGATGATGGATGAAACCCTGAAACCGGTCCTAGGATTCTTGTTTCCGGTCCAGGGAGGATCTGGCTTGGCAGTTCGGCTTGGGCTGTTCCCATGAGGCACTGGGCAAGACTGATTTGCATGTGGCCAGGTCTAAACTGGGGTGACATGGTGCGCAAAAGAATGATGTGTTTAACCCAGATCTCTTGACTGGGCGTGAATGTTTTGATTTGTTCTGCATTCCATCCATCAATTGTGTGTCTATTGCTTTCTTACCATAAGTGCGCCGGGCATACTCAAATGTGGGTCCTGGACTCACTGTACCACTGGATTCAAGCTATCCTGGCTGATGAGGGGTGAAACCCCAAAACCGGTCCCAGGATGCTTGGTTCCAGCCCAGGGAGGACCTGGCTTGGCAGTTCGAGCTGGACTGTTCCCATGAGGCACAGGGTCAAGGCTGATTTGCATATGGCCAGATATAAACTGGGGTGGCATGGTGAGCAAAAGAATGATGGATTTAGCCCAGATCTCTTGACTGGTGTTAATATTTTGATTTGTTCTGCATTACATCCATCAATTTTGTTTCTTTTTCTTTCTTGCCCTAAGTGCGCCGGGCATGCCCAGATGTGGGTCCCGGGCTCACTGTGCCACTGGATTCAAGCTATCCTGGCTGATGAGGGATGAAATCCCGAAACCGGTCCTAGGATGCTTGTTTCCGGTCCAGGGAGGACCTGACTTGGCAGTTTGGGCTGGACTGTTCCCATGAGGCAAGGGGTCAAGACTGATTTGCATATGGCCAGGTCTAAACTGGGGCGGCATGGTGAGCAAAAGAATGATGGATTTAACCCAGATCTCTTGACTGGGGGTGAATGTTTTGATTGGTTCTGCATTCCATCCATTAATGGTGTGTCTTTTGCTTTCTCGCCCTAAGTGTGCCAGGTATGCCCAGATGTGGGTCCCGGGCTCACTGTGCCACTAGATTCAAGCTATCCTCACTGATGAGGATTGAAACCCCGAAACCGGTCCCAAGATGCTTGTTTCCGGTCCAGGAAGGACCTGGCTTGGCAGTTCGGGCTGGGCTGTTCCCATGAGGGACAGGGTCAAGACTACTTTCCATATGGCCAGGTCTAGACTGGGGTGGCATGGTGAGCAAAAGATCTCTTGACGGGGGTGAATGTTTTGATTAGTTCTGCATTCCATCCATCAATTGTGTGCCTGTTGTCATCAGCATGACAGCAGTGTTGTGATTAGTCTGAGCACAGTGGTTCCACACTCAGACAGGAACTGGTAGCCTGTGCACGTTCTCCACCCAGGCTATGCAATACAACTGGGTGGAGAACTTGCTAAGTGTGCATGATTTTCTGGCCTAAGACGGCCAGCTAAACTGTGATGCACACTTAAGAGAGTGCCTACCACTCCTCCCCTGCTCCTGTGACAGCCCAGCTCACACCTAAAATGTAAACCAGCTGAGCCAGGACGGGAAAAATAAAATGGTAATATATTGCGTTGTAATTTTATTTTTCATTTTTGGACTGCTCACAGAGCAGTGGGGCGTAGCTCCTCTGCCTTAGCGGAGGAGCTGCAACTGGGCTGGTACCTCCAGATCAGAAGGTAGTCTGCAGTTGTTTCATCTGTTGATTTTTCTCAACTCAGCTTGCTTAAGTTTTTTCTGAATAACATTTTATTGATTTTGTTTACATACACGTAATTTTGAAAAGCAGTGGCGTAGAATAACATATGGGACTTGGGGAGAGGATGTGCCATTGCAGTGTAATCTGCTGACCTTGGTATTGGGAAACCGGGTTCGAGGCATTCCCATTTCAGTTACTTAATACATACGAATACCACCAGGCTCACAGAAGCCAACTCTTCTTGGTTACTGGTGGTTGACTATGGATTCTAGTTTGTATTTGACACATCAACTCATATCCAATGGCAGTCTCACTAGTAGCCTAGTTACTGGATTTAAAGTGAGTATCTGGAATATATTAAAATGAGTTATTCTGGAAACTTTAGCTACAATCTCAAAATCTACCCCTGAGACATTCAGTTAGCTTGCACCGATGGCTATAAGATTAATTGAATGGAAATCTTAAGCCTTTAATATAATGATACCACAAATAAAATATAAATTCAAGATTCTTGTCAAGTCCATCAAATAGTTCACTTGCCCTCAAAGCCGCAGACAGAACATTCATTCAGAGATGTGGGACAAATCACGACTAGGAAATATAGAAATCAATACAATCATGAACTACACATCTGCAGAACAATCATTAGAAGACTCTACTTTGCATTATGCACCACAAAATTGTCTTTCGGGATTTTCTCTGAATTTAAAAGTCCTAACAGCTCACTCCAATGAAACAATTCCCTCATAAATGCTAGTCAAAAAGCAACATATCCACAGAAGCTAAAAATGTGCAAAAACAACAAAATACACTCCCAACCACAAAACACATCTCCAAACTACCAAAATTAGCAACTCGAGTATTCCTCCCTTAATGGAACAATCTTTTAAATAATAAGTATCACACACAAGGAAATGTAAATCATTAGCTGATCCGAGACACCCGTCGCAAATTTCAAAGAAATCCTATACTTTAAACCTATCACTGAAATAGTACAAATGGTAATTAATACATTGTGACGACGGTACCACGTCAATAAACTCAAATGCTAATTTATCAAACATTTATCAGGAATCCAACTATGTATGAGAGTAACCCTGCAAAATGGGAAATGTCAACTCCCCTTCTACCATATCCATCACTGTGTACTGCAAGCCTCTTAGATTTTAATTGCACTAATAACTTTCTTTGACAAATGCAAACAGATTTACTGAGCTATTCCTCACAACAACAGAAGCAAACTACAAACTGACATCAGAATTGCACAAACCAATATTTCTCCACTCTACAGATCATGCATTTCTCAGGGCATTTACCCATCCTTGTGACAAGGTCAATACTGTGAAATATATTGTGTATCTATCAATGGGTACATACACACAACCTTGAAATGAGCAAATCTTTATCTTTGAGCTTTCTACAAAATCACTACTTACCTTTCAGAGCTCTACCACAAAATATTGGCCACCGCTCTAATTCTGTTAAAACAAGCCTGCTTTAATGATGTCTGCTTGAGCTCTCATCACAATTAAATACCCAAAATGAAGTGCAAAATGTATGTATTGCATCGTTTTAGGCTCATGCCACATAGAAAATATCAAGCCACAACTTCTGTTTTCTTTTTGGAAAAGCAGAATTGAATTTTTATAACCTCTATATATATTTGCTCATGAATTTATTTATGGAGTTTTGCAGGAGGCAAGGAAACAGGATTCGGTATTGTGGCTCATGCATCTACTGACCATATGCAGAACTCAACTAGACGGTCTTCAGAGCTGCTCTAAATTTCATGTAACTGTTTTTGAGTCTCTTCCATCTGAAAGATCCTTGAAAATAACGAGATAAATATTCTAGAAAACTGTAATTCCAATGGTGAACAATCATTATAGTATGGCGAGACTAACATCTGGCTTGCTGATGATTCTAAGTCTCTGTATATCGGGCAACCATTGTTTTCCATCATGAATAGCATATAGAATGTTATTCATTGTTTATTTAGTAGGCCCTGCATTGTGTTCAGCGATTGGGAGATAGGGTCAAAGTATCTTAATTAGAAGCTGAACTAGGAAGGGTTGTGATGGCCCGATTTACCTGCAGCATATTTGCATCAACACCAGTCTTGAATCCATTTAATTAGTCATGTCATGTCATGTCACAACTGTGAGCAAGAATACTGGGGAGTAAGGGAACAATACAAAACCAGATAGGAAAAGGGGTCTAAGGGAAGTTTTAAAGATCCCTCCTCCATATATGACAAAACACAAAATCTGCAGGTCTCATGAAAGAGTATAGACAGTACAAAAGGCAAAACAACAGGGGAAGAAGTATAAGCTAAGGGAGTCCTATTTGAAAGGACGGAATCTCATCACCCACCGAAGTGGCATGCTTCATCATCTGGGATCTCCTCTTGGCTGCAAACCTAGTGCAGCCAAGGAGCTACTACGACTCCTTGCAAATGTTAGGAGGAGCTCACAGATGTTTTAGTATGATCCAGAGGCTAGATCTCCTAAGATCGATTGAGCATGAAATAGTGTGATGAAAGTGCGTCATGCAGTGTGTGAAGTGAGTGGTTAAAATTGACTACAGGAGAGAACAAGTTTATTAGGTATCCCGTGGTGTCAAGGATTAAAAGCAGTGTAAGCGCTGTGTGATAAAATGTGCAAGGATGCTGGTCAAAGCAATAAGAGGGTCTGCATGTGTCAGCCAATCTTGATCATGGCCTTCCTCAGGACCTAGTTGTTACTACTACTGCAAAATATAAGTGAATAAAAAACTTTCACAGAAAAATGCCAATGTAATTGAAACGATACAACCAATTATTCTTGTGTAATAATTTTGGTAGGCACTACAGGGATATTTGGTAAACACCCGCGTGCAATCAGGAAGACTGCTCACTGCTCCTGGTAACAACTCAGGGCGTGAGGTAACACTCTATCCGTTGCTACTACGTACCGGCATCCGGTTGTCACGAACAGTGGGAGTAATGAGGAAATAGAAATTTTATGTGGTCAGTGTGTCCCCCCACTCGCACCCTATGCCTCATGTATGTCCATGTTATCATGTAATTCCCTTCCCGTGCCTGTAATAGTAATGCCCCTGCATTTCCGTCTAATGTTGGCATGTCAGTCATTAGGCCTTCCATGAATGAGACGTTAATTCTGCACTGAGGCCTACGTTGCCAATGCATTTACATGGTACACGTTTAAAAGTCGAGAAGCACACGTTTTTGTGGCCCTGCCGAGCCAGGCCCTGAATTCAGGCTTCGAGCCTCTTCTGACTCTGAAAGCTGCAGTTTAGGTATGCATCCCTGACCTCTCCCTTACTCCCTGCTCAGCCGAGAGGTGCCCGGCCTGGCCTGCCTGCCAAGACGGTATTTTGCCTACAGTTATCTGCTCAGCTCCGCAAAAACACATTCCAGTCTAGTGAAAGAGGTAAACATTTTCCGCCTGCAGAGCATAGGGCCTAGCCTTCCTGTCTCCATGCAAGTGATTTACTGAACCCGTTGCCATAGTAGGCCCATGGCCCCCACGCAATGCACAAAGAAATATATGCGCATACTAGCATTTAGTGATGAACAGCCTTTACTCGAGAGACCTTTACTTCAGACAAAAATCCTCCAAACACAAGATATCAGATGTGCCAAAGGTGCAGGTCGTTCTGACATCCCAGACTCCAGACTCCTCTACTAGTGCTAAAGTCAGCCCCCCAGCTCTCCCCAGTTACACGTCAATTTCACGTCATGACCAGTTGCGCGCACATGTAGGGTAAAGGTTTCTGCTGACCCTGCAGACCTCCTCTATGCATCCACCCACCTATGACACACCTATGACTCATCAAGTGAACACCCATGTGTACGCCTCCTTACACGCTTTCTTTTACGCCCATGTGTTCTTATCTCTCTCTTTCACTTGCTCCGCCTGGAGTGTTCCGCCTTCTCTATCCATTGCAATTGTATGGCTTTACTATATATAATGTGTTATGTGAATAAAACGTCAGATATCCCTTCCTGAACCTTAGTGGTGATGGAACCCGAGTCATTGAAATAAAGCCCTTTTGATTCGGACACCACGGACTCTGCCTCTCATTTTATGAGCTATCCTTATTCGTTATTAATGTATAGAAACTATGTCCGGGTAATATTTAATTTACCACATAATTCTGGCGCCCGAACAGGGACGAGTCCCCTTCCCCACGCGCCGGCGATGTAGGTGCAGCCCCCTGACCCCTTCTATAGCCGTGACGGACTTATAGTGTACACATCCGCGGGATTTCCTGCCAACTCCCTCAGGCCCACGGAGGAGACGGAGACTGCGACCAGGCATCCACACGAGGCGGTGAGGATTGCAGACCATCCCGACCAGAGCCCAAGCCGAAAGAGCAAGGTCCGAGGTATCCCGGGGCCCACCTGTTCCGAGGCGCAGACGCAGCAGCAGTAGCAGTACCAGAAGCAGTAGCAGTCCAGTCCAGTATCGAGTTTCCGAGGCCTTCAGTTTTGCTTCCCGGTGAGTACCGTTGTTGGGAACGCATATAGACGGGTTCATTTATTTGAGCCCGGTCAAGACGGGTCTGGGTACACAGATCCGGTAAAGACGTGTCCATTTAGGTGGATGCGGTAAAGACGTGTCTCTTTATGAGACCGGTATGACTGTACTGTTCTAGCAGTGCATCCAGTAAACGAGGTTTATTTTTGGATTTTTAGGATTGTGTTTTTCTATGTACTAGTTAGTATCTGTTTCTAATGTTTTAATGTCGTGGTATGAATGATTGTTTACAGTCTATTATTGTGCTTATTGTGTTTTCGTTCAAGTTAGTTCAAACATGCCGCTGTTTTCGAAATTACGTCAGATAGGGACCAGGAAAGGGATACTCGAAGAGGCAGTTCCCGTCCCGCCTAGGGACACTCCGGGACATTTTATGTACCAAAAGCATGGCCTCGATGCCATACTGTATTTAGATTTATGGGTAGATTACACGAAGGATCTGGAAGAGAAATATAGATGGCCTGTCTCAGGGACATGGGATGCTGAGTGCATCATGAGAGTAGAGGAAGCGCTGTGGAAAAAGAAAGCTAGACAATCCCAGAAAGATGCCATAGAGTTGTGGCGTAAAGAAGCACATAGAAGAACAGAGAAAGAAATCCACAAAGCAGAGAGAAGTAGAGAAGCATCAGAAAAAGCCAAAGAAAAAGAGCTAAAGGAAGAAGGTGAACGGGTTAAAGCAGAACAAATTGATAGACAAAGAAATGCCCTTATTAAAGGCATGTATCCCATCCTCGCCGAGAGCCTACCTAGAGTGACCCTGGAAGTACCCAGTAACTTGCCGCCACCACTGATCCCGATTAAACTCTGTAGTCATAAACAGACAGCAGCGGACATTTTCCTTTCCTCCTATTTAGACGACGCTGCTCCAGAGTATGTAAATGAAGATCTTCCTCCTCCTCCTCCCAACCCGACCAATGCTCCTATCAATATCCCTACCAATCATTTTCGCCAACAACCCGTAGCACAAGATCAACCTGCATTAACAGCAGCACCGGCAGTGAAAGACGACTCAACCCAAGATGACACAAGTCTAGGGGCATCGGGAGGGGGTCCCTCTGGAGACATACCACATACACCGCACACCCCGCCACCAATAAAACGAACATTACGAGACATAGCACTGCAACGCACGCCAAAGCCCATGACACCAGCATCTCTTAGACAGTCACTTTCCGATTGTATATATGACCCAGTACCAGGTGAGGGCGTAATGCTCATATACTCAGTACGTTTAAGACGCGTTGCAGACTATTTGATCACTTTACCAGACCTGAAGGAACATTTAGACAGAATATACCACTTCATTAGAACGGGGGAGGGACCAGAAAGTATACATGAGGCCATGGCAAATAGAAAGGTGGAGATTCAAAGCATGCTTTTAAAGTTTTTGATTAATTGTTTAATCAGGGAAGGAGACCAGCCAGATAAAGAAGTAACTAAAGGTATGATGACTTGGAGTGACAATATAGGTGTTGGTAAACATGATACACAGAACAGAATAGAAAGCATGTACAGGAAAATTCGTAAAGAAATTCTTGATATACACAAGAAAGAACAAGCCGAGAAACAAGCCGAGAAAGAGGACGACGATGTCACAGAGGAGGATGATACAGTAACAGAGGAAATGAATTACGTAGGTAGGGCAAGACCGTTTGACAGACCCATAGGCCTAGATTACAATAAACGTTCCCTCTCTCCAATACCAGAAAGATATTCCCTTGAACACCTATTCCAAGCTACTGAACATGCACTGAAAAAACGAGTAGGTAGTAGTGAACTTAGTACTATGCATGAACAGGAACTAGCCCGGTCAGCAGTTCAATGGGCTTGTAATTCTAACATATATAAAGATGACATAGTAGCGCAAACATTTTTGAGTCTTCCTCCGGAAGAGCAGCGTTTAGCTGGTATTTACATGATTCAACATCTCATCACATTGTATGAGAGTCAGTATTCTGATCCAGGTCCCTTGTATAACATACTGGACGATTTACTCCTGGAAAGATGGAGAGGCCTAGGTACCGAATTAATTAATGTCATTCTAGATCAACGACATAAGTACTTGACTTTTCTGACCCCGCACTTGATTCCTGCCCCACATCGAGAAAGAAAGACCTTTCACATAGACAGACAGAATCCCCTACGAGAGGTTCATCCCGTTAGGACTGCAGGGGGTGAGCTTCAACGAGTATACGTTTACACACCCTTGACAAAAATGGAATTATTGGAAATGAAAAAATTACTGCCCTGTCATGATAAAAACCCAGGGGGGTTCCACCGTGAATTAAAAGACATGCTCCGCATGGGGGAGTACACATACGCTGATACCATTAAAATGTTGAAAGTACTGTTACCAGCAGGCATTTACGAAAAGCTTAAAGAGAAAGAGTGGGAGGTGGGAGAGAAAAAGATTAACTGGACAGAATTAGAAGACGAAGACAGACTCCGAGGCCCTGGTACTGGTCTTGGGGACAAAGCTAAAGAATTACCCGAGCTATTAATACAGGTTTTGCCGAGATGATTGACTACTAAAAAGGAAGATTGGGATGCTATTTCAGCCTGCAAACAGAAACAAGATGAAGACACTAGTGATTTTTATTCCAGATTCGAAAAATGTTTTCTTATTAACAGTGGCCTGAAGACAAGTGGTGAATCGTACCCGCATCTTTTTGTGAGCAAATTAGTAGAGAATTCCTTACCCCAGATCAAAAATAGAGTACTGAAGGTTGAGAGTACCTGGCAAGCAAATAGCCCCTCCCAAATGTTACAAATGTTACAATATCATCAGAATCGAATTAGAGAAGAACAGGAACATGAAAAGAGACGCATGAAAGATACGAAAATGAAAGTACTAGTTGCTCAATCAGTTCCAGCCGATGGCCAGAAAAAGGGCGCCGCACCTGTCAAAGGGAACTGTAACTACTGTAAACAGCCAGGTCACTATATAAATGAATGTGCTGTCCTGAAACACAATATAGCTACAGGCAAGACGAAAGAAAGACCGCATCCTCCTAGACAGGATAACATCCCGCAGAACACGCAAACGCCACAGAACACGCAACAGACAGTAGCTGTACCCGAACCCATTGCTGCCACACAACATGTCACACAACAAATGTACCAGTATGCACAGTCAGACTACCCAGATTATCAACAGTACTCATGAAACAGCCTAGAGAGGGAGGTTGGCTTGCCCCTTTTTGAAGTTCCTGTAGATCAAGAGGGTCCCTATGTACATAGTCGTGTATTGGGAAAAGACAGAAAGTTTCTGATTGATACAGGGGCGAGCAGAACTACCATCAGTCATGACGAGGTTCCAGGGGCACCCCTCTCAGGCTCACAGAATATTTCCCTGGGATTTTCAGGAAAGCCTATTGTTAACGAAGTGTCAAAGCCAGTTTCCCTAGGAGTTGGTCCATTGTCTCGCACTACAGACTTGTTGCTTACGAAATAATTTCCAGAAAACTTGCTTGGTATAAAAACATTGAAAGAACTAGGAGCAGTGATTTGTTGTTCTCCGGAAGGAGTGAGATTGTTTTTACGTGATTTTAAAGGACATTATGTGTTGAGAGATTTTGACCCCAGACTTCAGAATGTACCACAGCATTTATGGGCGCAAGGTCCGACTGATGTAGGTTACATGCGCATTACACCACACCGTGTCACACTCAAGCAAGGAGTTGTACTGCCACGAATCCGACAATACAAGTTACCACCTGATGCTGTAGTGGCATTACTGAAAATTGTCGACAAACTCATTGCACAGGGAGTGGTTGTAGAAACTGACTCCAATGTATGTAATTCTCCTATCATTCCGATTCTTAAACGAACTGACCCAAATGCACCACCGGTCTACAGACTAGTGATTGACCTCCGAGAATTGAACAAATGCATAATACCACAGTACCCAGTGGTCCCAGACATTTCTTCACTATTGACTGCAATTGATTCCGAAGCGACGTTCTTCACTGTAATTGATCTCAAGAACGCCTTCTTTAGTGTCCCGATCCATCCAGAGAGCCAACACCTCTTCGGATTCTGTTTAAATGGACGAAGCTTCAAATTTACGAGGGCTCCTCAAGGGTTCACAGAAAGTCCTAGTATTTACAGTCAAGCATTGAAAAGATAACTAGACAGTATTCACATGCCTACTGACACTGCACTGCTCCAATACGTTGATGATCTTTTGATCACAGCACGAACAGAACGAGACTGTGAACGTGCATCATTGACAGTCTTATACTTCCTGGCAGAAAAGGGGCACAAAGTGTCCCCTTCGAAGCTACAATTCTGTGCCCAGCAAGTGGTGTACCTTGGACACTTGCTGTCCAAGAGGGGTAGATAGTTGACACCTGACCGCATTCAGTTAATTGCACATCTTCCACAGCCCAAGACACAAAAGGAAGTACGGGCCTTCATTGGCCTCACTTCTTACTGCAGACAATGGATTCCTCAGTACGCATATCTAGCCAAACCACTCATACAGTTGACAACACAGGAGGCAGCGACTTCGACTGTCCTCCCTTGGACTCAGGAACATACGCTTGCATTTGATGAATTGAAGAAAGCTCTATGTCAAGCACCAGTTTTAGCGACACCATGTTACAGCAAACCTTTTACACTTTTTGTCACTGAACGCGATGGCACAGCATTATCTGTTCTCACACAAGATCAAGTAGGAAAGCACAAGCCTTGTGCTTACTTTTCTAGTACATTGGATGCAGTGGCCCAGGCTCTGCCTGCGTGCCTAAAATCAGTTGCAGCAACAGCTCTAGCAATCAGACAAAGTGATTCCATAGTGTTAGGACATCCCCTGACAGTACAGGTTCCACACTCAGTGGAAGTTCTCTTGAACAGGACACAGACACAGCACCTAACTATAGCAAGACTGACAGGATATGAACTGACGTTGTTTCAGCCACACATAGAGATCAGACGATGCAACACGTTAAACCCTGCTACACTTTTACCCTCGAGCACAGCAGACCCTACACCACATGACTGTGTGGAAGTAATTAACACAGTGACGAAGCCAAGACAAGACTTGACAGACAATGTATTACCCGACCCAGACCTGACACTTTATGTGGATGGTTCATGCATGAGAACAAGCACAGGAGAGTTAGTGGCCACATATGCAGTGACAACTGATACTGAAGTCATAGAAACACAACGAATTGACACCCTGTCAGCCCAAGCAGCAGAGCTCATCGCTCTGACCCAAGCCTGCATACGAGCCAAGAACCTGAAAGTAAACATATACACAGATTCACAGTACGCATTCGGAGTCGTTCACGACTTTGGAGTTCTTTGGCAAGAGAGAGGTTTTCTGACCTCCCATGGGGCCAAAATACAGCATGGTCCCCTTATTCAAGCCCTGTTAGATGCAATACACTTGCCTACAGCCATAGCCATCATGAAGTGCAAGGCACATACAAAAGTCACAGATACCATTTCCCAGGGTAACGACCTGGCAGATCGAACAGCTAAACTTACAGCTCAGACTCAAACAGACACTCCAACTGACACGACAAAGACTGAAGTACCATCACTGACAAATTGCATGACAGTCAGGGATCCCTCACAAGATGTACTTGACATACAGACACATGCTACTCCAGACGAAATCAAGAAATGGACTGAACAAGGAGGGGTCCAGACAGATCAGGGATGGATGACAAAGG
The DNA here is from genome assembly GCF_964263255.1 of Lissotriton vulgaris. Classification (NCBI taxonomy): domain Eukaryota; kingdom Metazoa; phylum Chordata; class Amphibia; order Caudata; family Salamandridae; genus Lissotriton; species Lissotriton vulgaris. The sequence goes on from NC_141698.1 coordinate 294,845,640, forward strand.
GCAAAGCCACGTGGTTCCTCCCTGACTCCATGGTTCAAGCTATCATTAATACAGCACATAGCCCAGCACACTTAGGAGAAAAAGCCATGTTAGACATCATACAGAACATCTGGTTCAACAAGCACCTGCGTGCAGCAGCGAAACAGAAAGTGCGTACCTGCATGATCTGTTGTCAGTTCAATCCAGGCAAAGGCATTCCCGTGGAACAAGGTGGATTCCATCCTCCTGACCACCCTTTTGAAGTCCTCCAGATGGATTATATTCAGATGGACAGATGTCGAGGATTCAAGTATGTCCTCGTAGTTGTATGTGCCCTATCTAGATGGACAGAAGCGTACCCAGTCCCAGATTACACTGCTGTGACCACTGCCAAGCAGTTGGTCCGAGAATTCTTCCCGCGATACGGCTTGCCCCGTGTCGTGTACTCAGATAATGGGCAACCATTCTCTTCTGAATTGATGAAACAAGTATCTCTTCTGTTAGGGTACCAGTGGAAATTCCATTGCGTGCGACACCCAGAGGCAGCAGGTCTCGTCGAGAGACACAATCAGACTCTCAAAACAAAGTTAGCGAAGGTCTGTGCAGACAAAGGCGTGGATTGGATGGTAGCCTTGCCGGTTGCCCTCTTTTACATGCGTATGGTAGCTCATTCCAGAACCGGACTATCCCCGTACGAGGTGGTTTTTGGTAGACTGGCGAATATGTGGGGTACGCCTATGCCACGAAAAATAACCGATGTCGACAGTACTATGCTGACAGATTACCTGGCTTCCTTGATGTCTGCACTCCTTTCTTGTCGTTCACAGGTTGCAGCTGCCTTCCCCGACAACACCCAGGTGAAGACTCACGCAATTGTTCCGGGAGACCTGGTGTGTGTCCGTCAAGGTCGAGGGGCGAAAAGGATGGCTCTACGCCCATCATGTGAAACGTTTCCATGGACTTGGTTCAGTAAAGGACTCTGAGAACTGTCCCGAAAACATTGATTCTAAACTCCCTTTGCTAGAAAAGACTCCGCAACAAGAATATAGACAAAAGCTACGGTCTAGTAAGTCAGACAGCGTTTAATTGTTTAAGTCCCCCTCGGGTGAAGCGGTTAGACAGGTTCCTGACATGTATAAGATCGTAGACCCAAATAGCCTGAGAGATAGGCAGAAAAAGATGAAAGAAAAGTACTGCAAAATCTTACGCAGTAGATGCATAGTAACTCTGATCATTATGTTTTTTCTAAGTATAACGATTATATGTATAAGCTTGACGCTACATGTTTTCTTTCCTCGTCTTGGTTCACATATACATTCTTCCTTCAATGACACTGTAGAGCACACATTCAGTGACCTGCCACCCCATGAATTGTCATATCGACTAGCACTGCGCAACAACACTATTATTCGTATGTTACATCATTCTCACCAGACCAGCAATGTAACGAATTGCTGGGTATGCGGCCGACTCCCACCTTATCAGAAAATGAAGGGAGTTCTGCCCCTCTTTCCTTATCCGTTTTCGCACAATGGTTCGTGCGGAGCCTGGTTTGCTTTAATGTCATTAACACAAGACAGACAGTTCACAAACTCCCAGAGTGAATGGATTTGGGGGGACCTGAATACAGTTATGAATAAGGCATGTTTTCCCGATAAAAATGGTTTTCCCCAAAGGAAAGGAACAGACCTAGAAAATGAAGTGTACGAATTAGGGAATGTTTCCCTTAGCCTCATGATTCTGAACGTCCAGTCCGAGACCAATACAGGTTCACCGTTTATAACAGTCCTACCAGTAAAAGGTGAATTATGCGTTAGAAAGAATGGTTCAGTGCACCTAGGACACAGTGATTGTAATACTGTGGTCGAATTCAATGATAAAGGAAAGTCTACTTTCAAAGCTTCCCGCCATTCCTATTTCATTTGTGGTCAGACAGCTTATGTACGTCTGCCCTTAGACTGGGGTGGAACGTGTTATATTGTGTTCCTACTGCCACCTGTTTTTCTAGCTCCATCCCATTATCATCGAGACTCACGCCTAGTACATGTAAGACACAAGAGGGAGATCGAGTCCCCAGTGGTCGATCAGACTGAGACAGCGTGGGAGCAATATACAGATTTCAATAAAGGATTCTTTTTCTTCGTAGGTCCCGTCCAAAACAGTAAATTAATACGCAAATTAACCAGAACTTTGGAAGCAGTAGTGAATGAGACTACTTCTGCCTTAGGTAACCTGACCGAGGAGCAGTCTGCTATGAGACTTGTTGTTCTTCAGAACCGCCTTGTTCTTGACGTCATCTTGGCCGATAGGGGCGGAGCTTGTAGAGTGATCGGCTCCAGTTGTTGTGTGTTTATTCCTAATAACGCACCATCAGTGTATGCAGCAATAACAAGGCTCCATAAGATAGCTCACGAGATACACCAGAATCCAGGCACCTGGACTTGGTCCGGTTGGCTCTGGAATGTGATATCAGCCTGGGGATGGAAAGTGTTGTCATTCCTAGGAATAATACTGCTCATAGTATTCAGTTGCTGTCTCTGTCTGCAATGTGGCCCAGCGATTTGCGGCTTGAGTGCCACTGCCTGTATACCCCGTCCACGTTCACGTTCCCGTGCACAAATGAAAAGGGATGAGCAAATGATGCTATATGAACAAATAGATGGTCTCACGAATATAGATGCATCCTAAAGGGCGCAGTAGGGGACAAGGAGGGAATGAGGAAATAGAAATTTTATGTGGTCAGTGTGTCCCCCCACTCGCACCCTATGCCCCATGTATGTCCATGTTATTATGTAATTCCCTTCCCGTGCCTGTAATAGTAATGCCCCTGCATTTCCGTCTAATGTTGGCATGTCAGTCATTAGGCCTTCCATGAATGAGACGTTAATTCTGCACTGAGGCCACGTTGCCAATGAATTTACATGGTACACGTTTAAAAGTCGGGAAGCACACGTTTTTGTGGCCCAGCCGAGCCAGGCCCTGAATTCAGGCTCCGAGCCTTCTCTGACTCTAAAAGCTGCAGTTTAGGTATGCATCCCTGACCTCTCCCTTACTCCCTGCTCAGCCGAGAGGTGCCCGGCCTGGCCTGCCTGCCAAGACGGTATTTTGCCTACAGTTATCTGCTCAGCTCCGCAAAAACACATTCCAGTCTAGTGAAAGAGGTAAACATTTTCCGCCTGCAGAGCATAGGGCCTAGCCTTCCTGTCTCCATGCAAGTGATTTACTGAACCCGTTGCCATAGTAGGCCCATGGCCCCCACGCAATGCACGAAGAAATATATGCGCACACTAGTATTTAGTGATGAACAGCCTTTACTCGAGAGGCCTTTACTTCAGACAATACATCCTCCAAACACAAGATATCAGATGTGCCAAAGGTGCAGGTCGTTCTGACATCCCAGACTCCAGACTCCTCTACTAGTGCTAAAGTCAGCCCCCCAGCTCTCCCCAGTTACACGTCAATTTCACGTCATGACCAGTTGCGCGCACATGTAGGGTAAAGGTTTCTGCTGACCCTGCAGACCTCCTCTATGCATCCACCCACCTATGACACACCTATGACTCATCAAGTGAACACCCACGTGTACGCCTCCTTACACGCTTTCTTTTACGCCCATGTGTTCTTATCTCTCTCTTTCACTTGCTCCGCCTGGAGTGTTCCGCCTTCTCTATCCATTGCAATTGTATGGCTTTACTATATATAATGTGTTATGTGAATAAAACGTCAGATATCCCTTCCTGAACCTTAGTGGTGATGGAACCCGATTCTCCACTGGCTCGAGTCATTGAAATAAAGCCCTTTTGACTCGGACACCACGGACTCTGCCTCTCATTTTATGAGCTATCCTTATTCGTTATTAATGTATAGAAACTATGTCCGGGTAATATTTAATTTACCACAGTAAGGGAGCCATAGGGGGGGAGATCCATGTAAGTCTTAGATGAGCGAAAGTAGACTTTAATACACCATTGATTTGTGCCATGCATGATGTGTCTAAGTGGAATGTAAACTACGAGGTGTGACCCAAATGCTTTCGGGTTGGTTTTATGTGGAGGATGTACACATGGAAGCATGGGAATCTATATTCCAAAAGGGGAGTGTGAGAAATTGAGTCATTGTTTGAGGGTGGTGAAAGCCTACTCAAGCAACAGCTACAATCCTTGTCAGGGTGAAACACACAAGATCACTAACTCAACCTGTGCCTAACCCTCTTATAACTTGGTACAAAAGCTGTCAGGCTTAACTCAGATGCAATGTGAATGTATTTTTGCAACACTTCAAGCAGTAATAATTTAGGAAAATAGAGTATAACTGAATAAATTATTTGACACCGAAACAACAAGAATCCAACCAGTAGAGCTGGAGATATGAAATTAAAAAAGTGTAAGGTAAGTTTTGACCCTTAAAGCACAAAGTGCCAGTCGTAGTCATCTAGTCATGCTTGACCAGCGGTAAGTTATACGTTCCAGCAGGACAAAATAGAGCACAGGACGTATTCAGGGACTGGTTAATCCTGCTGAAAAAATTATCTTCTTAAAACTCAGCACGAAGAGTCCTGTTTGCAGTGGAGGAGGCCGCAAGGAGCAAGTAGAGCATCGCTGGTGTCACGAATAGTTATTGCTGGAGCTTTGTGTAAGCAATGACAATGGGCTGTCGATTCTGTCGATTCTATAGTGCAAAGAGCAGATCTTGCACTACCGGTCTCTGTAGAGCAGAGTCAGGTTCACCAGAGCTTTGCATTGGTAGTCAGCACAGATGGCAGTATCTTGGCGTGAACAGGCCCGCTCATAATCGCAAAGGGCTCAAAACATCAGGATTTCTGATTTGATATTAGAGGAGTGCACTCTGATTCCAACCAAGGGCAGAAGGGGTGCCTTTTGGGGATTAGGGACTCACTCGTGCAGCAGTCAGCAGGTCTTAAGCTGGTCCAGTTGCAGGTCTAGATAGGACCATTTGCTGAATGGAGGCCTCTGGAGCTTGTTATGTCCTGTAGCTCTGCACTACAGGGGCAGATAATCTGCTGAGTCACTTCAGGGAGCCTGGGATGAAGGGAGCATATCCAGTCTTCTCAGTAGGATGACAGGCAGCAGGGTAGTCCTTCTGTAGTAACCACTGGTCCAGGAGTGTACTGAAGAGATGGTCTGAGGGTCCAATATTTATAACTGGTGCAAGCTTTGAAGTGGGAGCAACTTCTAGTCTTTCACCAACATGTAAATGTAAATGTATAGGCATTTATATAGCGCACTACTTACCCGTAGGGTCCCAAGGCGCTTTGACCGCTGCAAAACCCTTCCTGGCTTCCCTGAGAGATGGTCCCTTAATGGGTATCTCCAGGGTGAGACCAGGCATCCCCGGCGGTCTGGTGGGGCCGTTAGTGAAGATGAGGCAAGCTAATGCCCAGAGTTGCCGAGTGTGATCGCTGATCAGAGTGGGCACCGAGGCGAGAGAATTATCGAGTCCGCTGACCCTGGTCCAGAAACCTGCCGCGCCGGGAATCGAACCCTGGTCCCGGGCCGTCCTCTGTTCTCGGGTCTGCCGCCTCTAACCAGTGAGCCACACTTCACTATCTTCAACATCTGGTTCTGTAACTTACTTTCTTCCCCATGCCTGATCCAAGGATGTCTAGAGTCACAAAGACTAGTGTAAAGTGATTTGTGGGTGTGCCGAGGCAGCTCCTTTGAAGTGAAAGTGTGGCAGGTGATAGCTCCACTTCTACCATTAGGTCAGGATGGTCCATCCTGCCAATACTCAGTTTAAGGACACTATCCCGGTCACCTATCCCGGTCACCCCTCCTGGCGCTGATTCTGTCTCTCCCCCTCACAATGCCCTTTCTTTCACACAGTTCCCTCCTTTAGATCCCGCATCCTTAGCTACACTGGCCGTCCGCATTAGGTCTGGATCTCCAGACGACTGCTGTCCCCCTTCCATACTTCGGGACATCTGCCATTCTTTACCCGACAGCATCCTTCCTTCGCTGAACTCCTCTCTCTCCTCCGGTACGGTGCCCAGCTCCTTCAAAGAGGCCGTTTTGGTGCCTCTATTGAAGAAGCCTGGAGCTGACCCCGCCGTTCTGGCGAACTATCGTCCCATCTCTCTCCTGCCCTTCTTCTCTAAAATCTTGGAAGCTCACGTCACCGCCTGTCTCTCACAGTTCATCGAGAGCTCCAACTTTCTCGAGGCCAACCAGGCCGGCTTTAGACCCGGCCACTCTACGGAGACTGTGATCTTGGCCGTGTTGGATGCCTTGAGAGACGGCGCTGACAAGGGTACCCCCCAGGCCTTGGTATTATTAGATCTGTCAGCCGCTTTCGACACGGTGGACCACAACATCCTCCTCCACCGTGTCGAGCAGGCTGGCATCCAGGGCATGGCGCTGGCATGGGTCAAATCCTTCCTGACCGGGAGGTCTCAGACCCTCAGCCTAGGCACTTTCAGGGCTCCTAGGGAGCACTCGCTCTGTGGGGTCCCCCAGGGCTCCTCTTTATCCCCTCTTCTCTTTAACCTTTATCTTCGACCCCTTCTTTCTTCTCTGAGGCAGTGGGACGTCACCGTCTTCAACTACGCTGACGACCTGCAACTAATCTTTCCTCTTAACTCCCCTTCTGCTATCCCCAACTTCCAGGCAGCTATGTCCCACATCCTCCAGTGGATGTGTCAAAACCAACTTAAATTGAACCCCGGAAAGACGGAGATCCTTCTCCCTAGCAGGAGCTCTACCCACTGGGGCCCGCACTTTTGGCCAGCAGAACTTGGCCCCCCTCCCACCCCCGTGGCCACGGTGAAAAGTCTCGGGGTCACTATCGACTCCGGCCTATCTCTTGGGCCCCAGGTGGGCACGGTGGTCTCCTCCCGCATGTACCAGCTGCGCAGGATCAGGAAGGTGGCTTACCTCCTTACTCCTGAAGCCCTACTGCAAGTCATCATGGCCCTTGTCCTCTCCCGCTTGGATTTTTCGAACTCTATCTACCACGGTCTGCCTAAATCATCTCTCTCCAGACTGCAATCTGTTCAAAACCAAGCGGCGAGATTGGCCTTCGGGATCCCGAAATGGATAAAGTAAACGTGTCTTGCAGTGAAAAATTGTCAGAAGAACAAGGATCTCTCTTCCACCTCGACAATCAACTGGACCCCAACACCACATGCCTCCTGGACAACCTCCACAACATTGGACTCTGCCAGATCGTGACCGAGCCCACACACTCAGCAGGACACACCCTCGACCCCCTCTTCACTACAGGAAACTCCATCACCTTCAGCCACACCACCGAACTCCCATGGACCGACCATTGTTGCGTCCACTTCACCTTCAGAACACCCACCATCCACAGACACCAGCACCTGTTTCCACAAAGAAACTGGACCAAAATCACCGACGACCAGCTCACCTCCTCACTCAACAACTCCACCCCAACCATCGCGGAAAACGACGACCCCAACACTGCAGCCCGAACTCTGCATAGATGGATCTCGGACAGCACCAACACCATAGCCCCCCTCAAGAAAAACAACAATACCCGTGCCAAGAAAGCAAGATGGTTTACCACCGAACTTCGAGAGTCCAGGCGCACATGCCGCCGCCTCAAAAGGCCTGGAGAAACAACAAATCCACAGAAGCCCACAACAAATTCAGAGCCGCCACCAACGCCCACTATCAACTCATCAGAGAAACGAGGAAAAAAGCGATTGAAGACAGAATCTCCACCCACGCACACAACAGCAAGGAACTCTTAAGCATCATCAAGGAGTTTGCCCAACCCACCAGCGAGTCTACCGACATCCCTCCCTCACAAGACCTCTGCGACAAACTCAGCACCTTTTTCCACCACAAAATCAAGAGCATCTATGACAACTTTGACGAAGACAACCAACACACTGAACCCTCACCAACCACCCCGACACCCGGAAACCAGCGATTGATGACTGGACAGCCCTCACCACCGAAGACACACTGAAGACAATGAAGTCAATCCACTCACTGGCCCCGACGGACCCCTGCCCCCACCACATCTTCAACAGAGCCGCCGACACCATCGAACCCATGCTCCGCCACACCATCAACCGCTCCCTGGCGACCGCCTCGTTCCCCGACGACTGAAAACACGCCAAGGTCAACCCCCTCCTAAAGAAACCCTCAGCGGACCCCACCGACCTCAAAAACTACAGACCCATCTCCCTGCTCTCTTTCCCAGAGAAGGTCATCGAGAAAGCCATCAACAGCCAACTCGCCACATTCATTGAAGAACACAACATCCTCAACTCCTCCCAATCCGGCTTCAGAAAAAACCACAGTACCGAAACTGCCCTCCTCGCCGCAACAGACGACATCCGCACCCTACTGGACAAAGGAGAAACAGTAGCCCTCATCCTCCTAGACCTATCAGCGGCGTTCGACACAGTCTCCCACCGCACCCTAATACGCAGACTCTACGACGCAGGAATCCAGGACAAGGCCCTCGACTGGATCTGCTCCTTCCTCTCCGGCAGGATGCAATGGGTCAGACTCCCCTCTTTCCTCTCAGACCCCACACCTACCACCTGCGGAGTCCCCCAGGGCTCCTCACTCAGCCCGACGCTCTTCAACGTCTACATAGCTCCACTTGCCCCCTTCGTCAGAACCTACGGACTCAACATCGTGTCATACGCAGACGACACCCAGCTCATCCTCTCCCTATCCAACGAGCCCAACACTGCCAGACGCAACTTTCGAGAATGCAGGGAAGCCGTTGCCAAATGGATGAAAAACAGCTGCCTACAACTAAACACCAACAAAACAGAAGTACTCATCATGGGCCCAAACCCCGATGCCTGGAGCGACACCTGGTGGCCCACCGCCCTCGGAAATCCGCCAACCCCCACAGACCACGCACGCAACCTGGGAATCATCCTGACTCCGAGCTCAAAATGGACCGCTAGATCAACTCTGTCTCATCTTCCTGCTTCCACACCCTCTGCCTCCTTCGTAAGACCTTCAAATGGATCCCCCTCGAACACTGAAAGACAGTCACTCATGCCCTGGTCACCAGCAGACTCGACTACAGCAACGCACTCTACGCCGGAATAAACAAAAACCTCATCCGCAAGCTACAGAATATCTAGAACGCCGCCGCAAGACTGGTCCTCAACCTGCCAAAACACTGCCACATCTCCCAGCACCTGCGCGCACTCCACTGGCTCCCTGTCGAGGCGAGAATCACCTTTAAGATGCTCACCCACGCACACAAGGCCCTCCACGGCACCGGACCAGCATACCTGAACATCCGGCTCAAATTCTACCCGCCCCAAAGGACCCTACGATCAGCCCAGCTCTCCTACGCCGTGGTCCCCCGCACCAGGAAGACCAGATCGGGAGGCCGCTCCTTCTCCTTCCTCGCGGCCAAAGCATTGAACGCCCTTCCGCTCCACCTCAGACAGACAACATCGCTCCCCACCTTCGCAAGAAACCTCAAAACCTGGCTCTTCGACAGACCCCCTCCTTGATGGAATGGAACCTGCACCCCCCCCCACACCCCTAGCGCCTTGAGACCCTTACGGGTGAGTAGTTGTGCTTTAACAAACTCCTGATTGATTGATTGATTGACCCTGCTCTCTACAAACAGATACAACTGAGTTACATCTGAGTGACAGGGATGCCAATGCATGTGATGTGCGTGATATGGTGGTCCCATTTTCTAGACCTTATTGCATTAACAATGAGCATTACATGATGGCAAGTCTTGTTATGTTACTGTTTAAACATCAGTGACATGCAAACTATGCATGTTGCAACTTGTTTTGCTCATAATTAAAAGCTGCTACTGGTAAGTTACAATTGTTAGTATGCATTGCAGGACACACACAAAGAGTACACTGATTTTACACGGTAGACATGCTATCTCTTTGAATGTCATCTCAACGTAATTAAACAAGAGTATGTTGCACAGCCAGTCACAGTCAGGAATGAGGCCCATCTGCTACAAGATTTGTGATGCAGGAGACATGTGATGAGGCAAATTAGAGTGTCCACTTGCATCCCCTGCATCAGTATTTTGAATTGCATAGTTTGCATTCCATGCTATACCCTGTGTTTCATTAGCTGTGCTCTGCAAGGATTATGTTTGCTGAGTCAGTGAGTGACAGAGAGTGTTCTATATTGACACCTGTTGTAGTATGGAGTTTTTAGTAATGGTTGTGAGTGAAGGAGAGGAGGACCAGGGGTTGTATTTGCAGTTTATCCTGGTAAAAACTGCTTGTACCTAACAGTTTTACATGGACAATATTGGACATGTGATCTGCTTGCATATGTTGCTATTCAAGAGGCAAACATGTGTTGCATCCTATCGTCAACACATGTTATTAAGCACTTTTTTGTATGCTGTGTTTACATGGATTATTGATGTACTGTCTACTGCTATATGTGATAGCCGAGTGGCACAATTCTTTGTTACCTGTCACATGACACATATATGAACCTATGATGTAATAGAAACAACCATACAGGACTTTTTTGTATTGATATTTTATTAGACAAATTGAGAATCTTTCCTATTGAAAGAAATATACATGTGAAGTGATGTTTGTTTCCTGTGATTATGTAAAAAAATTACATATTATTTGATCACTTCTTGCTGTTCCAGCAGCAAAGGAGTGGTTGTCTAGCATCTGCCTCTTCGTCCTGGACATCAAATGGGTTGTCCTTCTCCTGGTGTTCATCCAATGGCATGTTTGTGCGTACACAAACATTGTGCAGAATGCAACAGGCCATTATGATCTTGCAAACAAGTTCAGGACTGTACAGGAATCCACTCCGATACATCTTGGCACTAAAACATGGATTTGAGGGCTCAAAATGTTCATTGAACTATGCCCAATGTCTGTCCCAGTGCAACGTTGTAGTCTCTCTGGGCCTGTGTGTGTGTCACTTTCAGTTTCATCATCAGCCATTGCGTGAGTGCATATCCTTGATCACCAGAAAAATATTAAAGAGATATGTGTCCATTACTATATGTGCCTGCTGTGTTCGCAGTATGCCTTTTTTTGTGCGAGTGCATTGTGCAAATTTGTACTTTCTGGTTTGTCACGTTGAGTCTCCAAAAATTTACCAGCATCTGTGAAATGAACTTGCCTATACTTGACAGACTACATATCACTATGTTGTCATTGTCCGGGTCCTGTGTATTGCCTCCATGTTGTGACTGTCAGGATGTATGGGTCAATGAAAAGGCACATGATAGTTTCTTTACAGGCCTGTTGCACAAACAAAACGTCTCCTGTGCACATATTGTTGAGGGTGCACCATTGGCACATGTTCCTGATTAGGCTTCCACCTTGACTTTTGGATAAATACTATGCTGGTACATCATCTGGGGACATCATTGGTAGTCATTGTGCTGAGGGTAACTGAGAGTGAAAATCCTTGTCGCTACACGTTGGACTCATTGTGGGATCTTTACATCGATTTTGCCACAAAGGTGGGTCAGTATCTAGGGGACAGTGGCACTGCTCCCTGGTGCACTTGACTTACTGGGACATTTGTAGACAACATACTTCTGCATTGATGTCCTTGTACATGAGTTGACTTAGACCCTGCATGTATGCATGTTGTGGTGCGACACATCAATTTACCCTTGTGCATGTCTGTTCCCAAACAACACACATTATGATTTATTTTTTTGTCCATCAGATTGCTACACCTCACCAGGGGATACATGTGGATGCATAACATGTGTTGAGAATGTGATTTGAATACTTTATATGCTCTTCCTATGCATGCTCCATTCTGCAACAACACAGACTGATGTTCTAAGCAACTTGTGATATTTTTTGTGGTCAGTTAGTGCTCCCTTCATTCAGCAATACAGAGCCATGATGCAGGTACATCCACTGCATGGTACATGGCTGACTGTGTTTTTGGATGTCAACTAATTGTGCACATATGGTCCATGTGTTGATTTCAATATGTATGTGGCGCAGCAGAAGCATAGGTTCTTTGCCATGTACAACATTGATTGATTTAAATATTGTCTGATGATTTCTGCTAAATCTATGTTACAACTATGCCATAGTGGTTTGTGTGATATTTTCATGGCTCTTCCTTTGTTAGGCTGTCTTCCAATTTTCTTAATTAATTTGTGTATATAGTTTGAGCATGTTCCAAGGCATGTAGTATTACATTTGCTACCTGTGCATTGTCTCATATTTGAGCCACATGGTTGTGTACTTGAGGTGTGTGGGGTGTTCAGTTTAGTCTTACCAACGAGCAGTCCATTTCCGTAAGTGCCTTTGTCAAACCTCTTTTTGATGGTCGATTAGCGAAATGTGTATGAGTCATGCACAGTGCCAGGGAACTTTGCAACAACATTGATGAACAGGCGCAGGTGGTCAATAATTGCCTGAACGTGAATGGAATGTGTGTGCTTCCTGATCCTATATGTATGTGCAGTGTCCGCAGGATGCACAAGTAGAACATGGGTGCAGTCAATTGCCCCCAACACATGCGGAAACCCAGCAATGTCATAGAAGCCGTGTTTGTTGTCAAGTTGTTCCTGTGTAGTGTTGGGGAAGTGTAGGTGCTGTGGCGTCAGGCTGATTATGGCATCCAAGACTTTGGGGAGGAACCTGGAGAAGGATGACTGTGAGACTCCACCCACTCTGCCGGTGGTTGGTTGAAAGGTACCAGAGGCCAACATGTGCAGCACTGCAAGTAGCTTTGTCTGCCGAGGGACTTTTGTGCTGTGCTGTGATGGTGCCTGCAGCCTTGGTGCTATCTGCGTGAGTATGCGTGAGATGGAGATCCTTTTCAGGCTATAGTGTGCTATCACATCCTCTGGCCGTAGTTCTAACAGAGTGATGCGTTGACGATACACCCGCTTCATCTTTGGCGCTGCCTCTGTGGTGGTCCTAGTGGTGGAGGCAGTGGTGGTTGTTGTTGTGGTCTTTTTGGAGCTCCAAGCTGCAAGAGTAATACGTCCATGGCATTATTAGGTGAGCAAATGAAGGTCTGGGATTGTCTCCCTTATGTACAGGTGTGTTTGCACCATTTTTTAGACCAGCTTTTTTCTGGTCTTAAAATCCAGCTGCTAACTAGCTTTAGCGTGAGTTTTTTTGAAGTATCGCCACACTGATAAATCATTGTAAACATTGCGAACTTGGCTTTGCAGGAATTTTTACATGGGAATGCTCACCTTGCATCTCATTTTCATTAAGTCCTGCTAACAGAAGTAGCGATCTGAAAAATGCACATTTACGCTACCTGCGGCTAGTAGGAACTTATAAATACAGCTATAAAAAAAGCTGCAGTGTATCAAGAAATTGACTCTACAGTGGCATTAACTCCTTGTACATATGCCTCCCAGTTCGGTCCTCTATCATGTTAAAAAGGTGCACCTCAGCAGAGCCATACTTAATCACAGTAACATTTCCCCAACACCGACACCTGTTGACAATATTTAGATGAATTCTTTTACACTGATTTTTAGTGGCCCCACAAGGTAAACATGAGGTGGAAGAGAGATCCTTGTTCTTCTGACAATTTTTCACTGCAAGACACGTTTACTTTGTCAGCTTCTGCGATCATTACAGAGCCTTATGACATTGTTACATAGTGTTACTAAAGCAGCAATTTTTTGAGCAAGTCAGACCAGCTCTGGTTTAAAATGTTAAAAATGTGCACCTCAGCAGAGCCATACTTAATCACAGTAACATTATCTATGACTGCCGTGTTGACCTGGTCCTGGGGGCGGATATTCCTTGCAGCAGGGTGTATGCACTGACCGAAAAGGAAACCCAATATTTGAAAACCTATATTGAGGACAATTTGGCAACCGGGTTTATCAGACACTCAACCTCCCCTGCTTCCTCGCCGATGTTTTTCATTGCCAAAAAGGACTGTGATGAGCTAAGACCCTGCATAGATTACCGCGCCATCAACAAGGTGACCATAAAAAACCGTTATCCCCTCCCCCTGATTCCAGTCCTGAAGGATCAATTGAAGGGAGCACGTTATTTCACAAAGCTCGATTTCCAGGGAGCGTACCACCTTGTAAGAGTACAAAAAGGAGACGAATGGAAGACGGCGTTCAGGACCAAATTTGGTCTTTTTGAATATAGGGTAATGCCCTTTGGTCTCTGCAACGCCCCTGCCGCATTTCAATTCTTCATGGACGAGGTACTAAGAGGGTGTTTGGAGTCATACTGCGTGGTCTACATCGACGATATTTTGATTTATTCGTCAACTATGTCAGATCATATCGCCCATGTTAAGACTGTGTTGAGGAAGCTCCAACAAAATTCGTTGTACGCTAAGCTGGAAAAATGCCTTTTCCATGTCCAAGAAGTCGCCTTCTTGGCGTACATTATAGATGCCCAAGGGTTCAGGATGGACATGAGCAAGGTCGAGGTGATTCTTAACTGGAAGACTCCGCAGAACGTTAAGGCCGTGCAAAGTTTTCTTGGCTTTGCCAACTATTATCGGCGCTTTATTCAGGACTTTTCCAAAACCATACACCCCATCACAGCCCTTTTAAGGAAGAACGTACCCTTCCTATGGGGAGCAGAAGCATCCTTTCGGCTCCTGAAGGAGAGGTTCACTCAAGCCTCCATACTCAGACATCCGGATCCTCAGCTGCCATTCATCCTAGAGACCGACGCGTCCCAATTCGACCTCGGAGGGGTCTTATTCCAACGGCATCCCACCACAGGGCAACTTCACCCGGTGGCCTACTATTCGAGGAAACTTACACCCTGTGAGATGAACTACACCATCACGGATAAAGAACTCCTTGCCATCAAAAGAGCGTGTGAAGAGTGGCGACACTATCTCCTGGGGGCTCTGCATACCGTTGAAATCATCACGTATCATCGGAACTTGTTGTTCCTAAAGACAGCTAAAGCCTTGACTCCACGGCAACTTAGATGGACCTTGTTCTTCTCCGACTTTGACTTCGTGATCAAATATAGACCTGGGTCACGTAATGGAAAAGCGGACGCCTTATCCCGTCTGGGAGAAGAGGAGACGGTTGAACCTCAGGAACCCCCTTATATCCTTAAAGAAGCAGAATGTTCAACAACATCGATTGCCCTGATCACTTCTGAGGACTTTCTGGAAGATGTTAGAGTGGCACTATCTGATATGATATCCCCTCCTGGATACAGGAGGCACCGGAACACCGACATACGGAAGACGACCTAGCATACCATTATCATGCGTGGAATATACCCTAAATTGCGTTGCAACAACAGGTATTGAAGTGGGCACATGATTCTGTATTGGGAGGACACATGGGCATATACAAAACCACAGCGAACGTGGAACGTTCCTTTTGGTGGAAGAGTGTACGCACTGATGTAAAGGAATATGTCAAGAACTGTGCGATTTGTGCCCAGGGCAAATCGGTACACACTAAACCATCGGGCTTACTCCATCCTTTGCCCATTCCTCCTAAACCGTGGCACACACTATCCATGGATTTTATTGTGGAGATGCCTCCCTGTGTCAATCAGACGGTCATTTTGGTAGTAGTAGACCACCTCACAAAGATGGGACATTTTATCTCATTGCCAGGTCTACCTATGTCTGTGGAGTTAGCTACGGTATTCCTCCAACACATTGTGCGGGCGCATGGATTACCGAGTGTGCTGATAACTGATTGCGGTACGCATTTCACATCCCACTTCTGGAAGGCTCTCTGTGCCATTTTGCAAATAGATGCAAGACTATCATCTAGTTACCATCCCCAGACAAATGGTAAAACCGAACGTCTAAATCAGACCTTGGAACAATACCTCCGCTGTTTTACCATGCAGAATGCCACGGATTGGACCACCCTTTTGTGGTTAGCGTAATTCGCCTATAACAATGCTGTTCACACCACTTTGGGGTGTTCTCCCTTCTTCTGCCTCTACGGTTTCCATCCGAACATGCTTCCATTCGACTGGCCTGCGGAATCCTTGGTTCCTACCATACATGAGCATCATGCTCATTTGAGAGCCATCCTGATTGATGTTTGGAACTGTTTGGAGACTGCCCGAGCTGCTCACAAACTCTTTATGGACAGGAGGAGGTCAGAGGAGCCAGCTTATAAAGTAGGGGCAAGGTGTGGCTTTCCACACGTAACTTACATCTGAAAGGGGTTAACAAATTGAAGCCTACGTTTATCGGTCCTTATGGGATCTGTAAAGTTGTGAATCCTGTAGCAATGAAGCTGTCCCTGCCTGTTTCATGGTCTATCCATCCGGTGTTCCATGTGTCCCTCCTCCGGCCCTGTCCATTGAGTATGCGGTTGCCGGAGCGTCCTCAAGCTCTGGAGGTTGAAGGTCAGGAAGAGTATGAGGTTCAGAGAGTTCTGGATTCTCGTATGGTGCGTGGCAGGGTCCAGTATCTGGTCGATTGGACAGGGTATGGACCCGAGGATAGGACATGGGAACCTGTGGATCATTTGCATTGCCCGGGACTGGTCGCTCAATTCCACGAGCGGTACCCTGGTAAGCCGGGTCGACCGCTGGGATGGCTGTCCTCGAGAGGGGGTACTGTCGCGATCTCTCTCGCCGCCACAGCCAGAAGAATGAGACGTCGAATAGAGCGTCCTCTCCAGACGGACTACATGTCCCAGAAGGCTATGCGGCATTGGAAGGCCGGTAAATGGGCTGAGCCTATATAGCTCCTCCCCTGCAGCAGGAAGTTGCTTGACAATCGTTTTTGCAGTTTTGGTAATGGCGGAAGGTGTTGTCCCTGCTGGATGTATGACCTAGAAATCCTGCGCCGACGAAGAGCCTGCGAGGTCAGAGTGTTCAAGCCCTGCGCCGGCGAAGAGCCTCCGAGGTCAGAGTGTTCAAGCCCTGCGCCGACGAAGAGCCTGCGAGGTCAGAGGAGAAGCGGTTTTCCTGCTGCAAGTCGCAAGTATATCAAAGATGAACGGGCTTGTTCTTCTTTCTAAATCTTTTACTTTCTTGATACTATACCGCATGTGCGCATCCTATGTTTCTTTATCGCACCAAAGTTTCCCAACTTGAAAGGTACTGGTTCTTACTTTGTATACCTTTCTTTGATACATTTAGACATCTTGTTTGTTCCCAAGAATTATTGAGGGCAAGACGAGACGGGCAATAAAAGCCCACAACCAAAAAGCACTTTACAGAACCAAAGGGTAGAAGAGTCTCTCTGGAATCAATATACTCTATTGAGGGAAGTGACTATAACTTTCCTTTTAAAAGTATCTGGTTATCTCGGATTCAGACACTGCACGATTACGCTGTACGATCCTTACAGTGTTACCTTTGTACGTTCCTCGACCGAGATCTCGCGGAGAACTCAGACCAGACCCAGAAGAGAGTGCAGCAAACCCCGAATCTTCTATACCTTACCACCTCCCGGCTTCTCGCAATACACGCTCAGAAAGTGGCTAGTACATCACTACTGGGTGTTGTGTTGGGAAAAGTCGAGGGGACTTTCGTCCAATCGTCTCTGCTGGTCATTTGCATAAGGTTAGTGGCGCGCGTTAGTTCTTCCGCTGCTTACAATCACGACAGTTACAGACATTTAAGTATGCATTATCTGAGCTTCGCTCTGTATGATATTGTATGCTATAGGGTACTAATAGTATGTGTACACACAACACCAAAAATAACTATCAATGGTATCTGTTCATTCAAAATATATTTTAACATACTATATAATACGAGTTCATTGCTGACATGCAGGACTTTCCTTGTGATGTTGCGTGCACAAGAACATGCTCACACCATGTAACGTCTTACCTAGCATTTCAGGTAATCTTGGCAATGGAGATGGTCATTGCATACTGACCAGAGACCGTAATGCAAAGCACTGCATGAAATGCATAGACATATCTTGTGAAAATTAGTCCATGAGTGCCGTAGCACAGACTGTCATCAATGTCACCCAATGTGTCTCCAGCTATTCATACACTCAGTTCAGTTTAGTTCACACAGCTTTATTCGATCTTTTATAAAACAGACGATAAAAGCATAAAACATCATACAAATCTCATCACAAATATATAGTCATAAATATTTAAAAACGATTAAACAAAATTGCCATGATCATAGTGAACAATTCGAATAAAACCATGTAAAATCAGTTAAAATAGGGTAAAGAAATACTAAAATCTCTTAGGGGCAAGGTTTAGAACTAATATAAATTTATGAGACCAATTTATGTTAGTCAAATGCCTTGCCGCCATTTTCCTCTTTGTAAGGCAAGCCCATAAAATCGAGGCTACCGAGAAACATACAAATGGGTCTAAAAAGGGACTTTAAGAAGTAAATAGCCACCTGACACTGTTTAAATTTATGGTACCTCAGGATTGGGAGGATATATAATTTCCTTTCATCCGAGTAGTTTTTACAAAATAGTAAGATGTGGAGGTCTGACGTCACAGCAAGGTCATTGCAGGGGCAGGCTGACAAATCTTCCAGTTTATATCTCTTTTCTGAGTACCCTAAGAGTAACTGGATAATGTTCATACGTAAGCACAGGAGAATAAATCTATGCTGTGCGTTGTTAATACAAGAGAGAAAATGGAAACCTTTCCCATGTTTTGCCGGAACCAAGTCATATGCAATAGAGGAGTTTTGTAATCTCTTGCTTTCCCTTCGAGTATGATTTGCTCTCTTAGTGACTAATTCTGTCATTTTCCCCTTTGTAACCCTTCTACAGGAGAGAGGGTTTCAGAATAGTTTTCCCAGCCCCAAAGCATTCAATTGATCCTCCACATAGTTTAACCACCCAATCCTCTTGTAATGATCCAATTTGCAGCAGTCCCTGATGACACTTTGGGTCAGATCTACTGTGGTAATTTGCCATATTGACAACCACTACAAAAGGGGGTGGTGATGGACGGAGGATCTGAATCAATCAAACACTCACACCCAGTCAAAAGATCTGGGTTTAATCCATCACTGTTCTTTAGCCCACTCTGCCACCCCAGTTCAGACATGGCTATATGCAAATCAGACTGACCCTGTGCCTCATGGGAACAGTCCAGCCCGAACTGCCAAGCCATGTCTATCCTGGACCGGAAACAAGCTTCCGAGGACCGGTTTCGGGCTGGACTGTTCCCATGAGGCACAGGGTCAGACTGATTTGCATATAGCCATGTCTGAACTGGGGTGGCAGAGTGGGCTAAAAAACGGTGATGGATTAAACCCAGAACTTTTGACTGGGTGTGAGTGTTTGATTGGTTCAGATGCTTCGTCCATTACCACCCCCTTTTGTACCGCTTTTGGCCGCCATAAGTGTGACAGGGTATGCTCAGACGTGAGTCCCTTGCTCACTTTGCCACTAGATTCAAGCAAGCCGGGCTGAAGATGGCTGGAATGCCAGAAACCGGTCCTCGGAAGCTTGTTTCCGGTCCAGGGAAGGCATGGCATGGCAGTTCCGGCTGGACTGTTCCCATGAGGCACAGGGTCAGACTGATTTGCATATAGCCATGTCTGAACTGGGGTGGCAGAGTGGGCTAAAGAACGGTGATGGATAAAACCCAGATCTTTTGACTGGGTGTGAGTGTTTGATTGGTTCAGATTGTCCATCCATTACCACCCCCTTTTGTACCACTTTTGGCCGCCATAAGTGTGGCAGGGTATGCTCAGACGTGAGTCCCTTGCTCACTTTGCCACTGGATTCAAGGAAGCCGGGCTGAAGACGGCTGGAATGCCAGAAACCGGTCCTCGGAAGCTTGTTTCCGGTCCAGGGAAGGCATGGCATGGCAGTTCCGGCTGGACTGTTCCCATGAGGCACAGGGTCAGACTGATTTGCATATAGCCATGTCTGAACTGGGGTGGCAGAGTGGGCTAAAGAACGGTGATGGATAAAACCCAGATCTTTTGACTGGGTGTGAGTGTTTGATTGGTTCAGATTGTCCATCCATTACCACCCCCTTTTGTACCACTTTTGGCCGCCATAAGTGTGGCAGGGTATACTCAGACGTGAGTCCCTTGCTCACTTTGCCACTGGATTCAATCAAGCCGGGCTGAAGACGGCTGGAATGCCAGAAACCAGTCCTCGGAAGCTTGTTTCCGGTCCAGGGAAGGCATGGCATGGCAGTTCGGGCTGGACTGTTCCCATGAGGCACAGGGTCAGACTGATTTGCATATAGCCATGTCTGAACTGGGGTGGCAGAGTGGGCTAAAGAACGGTGATGGATTAAACCCAGATCTTTTGACTGGGTGTGAGTGTTTGATTGGTTCTGATGCTCCGTCCATTACCACCCCCTTTTGTACCGCTTTTGGCCGCCATAAGTGTGGCAGGGTATGCTCAGACGTGAGTCCCTTGCTCACTTTGCCACTGGATTCAAGCAAGCCGGGCTGAAGACGGCTGGAATGCCAGAAACCGGTCCTCGGAAGCTTGTTTCCGGTCCAGGGAAGGCATGGCATGGAAGTTTGGGCTGGACTGTTCCCATGAGGCACAGGGTCAGACTGATTTGCATATAGCCATGTCTGAACTGGGGTGGCAGAGTGGGCTAAAGAACGGTGATGGATTAAACCCAGATCTTTTGACTGGGTGTGAGTGTTTGATTAATTCAGATGCTTTGTCCATTACCACCCCCTGTTGTACCGCTTTTGGCCGCCATAAGTGTGGCAGGGTATGCTCAAACGTGAGTCCCTTGCTCACTTTGTCACTGGATTCAAGCAAGCCGGGCTGAAGACGGCTGGAATGCCAGAAACTGGTCCTCGGAAGCTTGTTTCCGGTCCAGGGAAGGCATGGCATGGCAGTTCGGGCTGGACTGTTCCCATGAGGCACAGGGTCAGACTGATTTGCATATAGCCATATCTGAACTGGGGTGGCAGAGTGGGCTAAAGAGCGGTGATGGATTAAACCCAGATCTTTTGACTGGGTGTGAGTGTTTGATTGGTTCAGATGCTCCGTCCATTACCACCCCCTTTTGTACCGCTTTTGGCCACCATAAGTGTGGCAGGGTATGCTCAGACGTGAGTCCCTTGCTCACTTTGCCACTGGATTCAAGCAAGCCGGGCTGAAGACGGCTGGAATGCCAGAAACCGGTCCTCGGAAGCTTGTTTCCGGTCCAGGGAAGGCATGGCATGGAAGTTTGGGCTGGACTGTTCCCATGAGGCACAGGGTCAGACTGATTTGCATATAGCCATGTCTGAACTGGGGTGGCAGAGTGGGCTAAAGAACGGTGATGGATTAAACCCAGATCTTTTGACTGGGTGTGAGTGTTTGATTAATTCAGATGCTTTGTCCATTACCACCCCCTGTTGTACCGCTTTTGGCCGCCATAAGTGTGGCAGGGTATGCTCAAACGTGAGTCCCTTGCTCACTTTGTCACTGGATTCAAGCAAGCCGGGCTGAAGACGGCTGGAATGCCAGAAACTGGTCCTCGGAAGCTTGTTTCCGGTCCAGGGAAGGCATGGCATGGCAGTTCGGGCTGGACTGTTCCCATGAGGCACAGGGTCAGACTGATTTGCATATAGCCATATCTGAACTGGGATGGCAGAGTGGGCTAAAGAGCGGTGATGGATTAAACCCAGATCTTTTGACTGGGTGTGAGTGTTTGATTGGTTCAGATGCTCCGTCCATTACCACCCCCTTTTGTACCGCTTTTGGCCACCATAAGTGTGGCAGGGTATGCTCAGACGTGAGTCCCTTGCTCACTTTGCCACTGGATTCAAGCAAGCCGGGCTGAAGACGGCTGGAATGCCAGAAACCGGTCCTCGGAAGCTTGTTTCCGGTCCAGGGAAGGCATGGCATGGAAGTTCGGGCTGGACTGTTCCCATTAGGCACAGGGTCAGACTGATTTGCATATAGCATGTCTGAACTGGGGTGGCAGAGTGGGCTAAAGAACGGTGATGGATTAAACCCAGATCTTTTGACTGGGTGTGAGTGTTTGATTAGTTCAGATGCTTTGTCCATTACCACCCCCTTTTGTACCACTTTTGGCCGCCATAAGTGTGGCAGGGTATGCTCAAACGTGAGTCCCTTGCTCACTTTGCCACTGGATTCAAGCAAGCCGGGCTGAAGACGGCTGGAATGCCAGAAACCGGTCCTCGGAAGCTTGTTTCCGGTCCAGGGAAGGCATGGCATGGCAGTTCGGGCTGGACTGTTCCCATGAGGCACAGGGTCAGACTGATTTGCATATAGCCATGTCTAAACTGGGGTGGCAGAGTGGGCTAAAGAACGGTGATGGATAAAACCCAGATCTTTTGACTGGGTGTGAGTGTTTGATTGGTTCAGATGCTCCGTCCATTACCACCCCCTTTTGTACCGACCCCGATATTGACAACCACAGCAGAACTGGTGCCAATATTATATTGTCAGTCAGGTAAGGAAGCCCCAGTTCAAGATGCACTATATAATTTGGAGCTGATTGGGGTAAGGACACTCTGTTTTAAAAAAAAAGCTGTCTTCAACTTGCTGTAATGGTTTTGGATCAGCCATCCCCCACACTCCTGCCCCATATGTTGCTGCAGACTTTATTTTTGAGGTGTAAATATTTTTGATTGTGTCCAGGGGACTGCCTCCTAGCTTTTTAGCAAATCCTTTAATAGAATTAATGCTCCTTTCCATGCCTTGGACTCAAGCAGTCAACAAATTAGACCATGAGCGATTGTTATTGAAAAGGACTCCTAGATATGAAAAGGAGTCTACCACCTCGATTTTCTTTCCTCCAGCTGGAAGTGGGGATGTTTCTCTCCTCTAAGTGCCCCTGGAACAATTATGAAGGATTTAGATTTGTTTACTTTTAGGCCAAGGGAGCTCATAAAGGTGGAATAGGCCGAAATTAGGTGTTGAAGGGCTATCCCTGTTCTAGCCATCAGTACCGCATCGTCAGCGTATGCCAGGATAGGAAAAGGGGTGCGATTAAGTTTGGGCACGTCTACAGGCAGGGCGGTCAGGGTGGACTCTACCCCATTTGTATAGATGGAAAAAAAGGAACGGGGCGAGAACACATTCCTGCCGTACTCCTTTTTCGATTTTAAAAGGAGGTGTACACTCATACACTCAAATCTGAATGTGCAGCCATAGCTGTGCATTGCATGCTGCTTTGTAAATCTTATAGACAAATAGTGACTGACTGTTGGTCAAGCACATTTGTGTAGCAAGACCATGATACTGCCACAAACATCACAGCAATGTGTGATGTCATGGGCTCACATACAGTGACACATACCACGAATGCAAACACTAATGTGTGACACACTTACATGGGTCTACGTACACACATGTCCAGTCATGAACAACACCAATGTGAGTAAATAGTGCCCCCTAATGGCTCTGGATCACTCATACATGTACATTTCAGATACAACACACAGATCACATCACAAATACATATTGTGCTTAGTCCAGATTAATCTAATGAAATGGTATAAATATTAATGTTTAAAAAGCTTTATTGAATAAAGTTAAACAATGTAAAACATCACTACAAATGAAGGTAATTTCAAAAAATAGAAAACGTCCAATAATAAAGGGCAAGAGTAAAATATACCCCACTAAAGGGGAAAACATTATACCAATAAACAATGCTTTTATAGATTTTTGGAAAGGGGGAAAGAGAGGAGAGAGAAGGGAGGGGGAGGCAACAAAGAAAATGCAGTATCACAAACATTAAAGTTGATAAATACCTATTAAGGGAAAGGATAAAACAACCCAATAATCAGGGAGTATGTCTAGAAAGATAATCAGTTAAGGGAGACCATAGTAAATCTCTTTTGATTACTAAGGGCACAGATGTAGCTTGGGCACAATCAAGTCTGTGATGATGACACAACAAATTCCACCAGGCAGTGTAAGCAATGTTAGTTATGTCTTTCCAATTTGTAGTAATAATTTGAAAAGAAATTCCAATAAACAGATCAATAAATTTACGAACATGACAATGAACATTCCATATGGGAGCCAACCCACCCAGAAAAACGTGAACAATATCAAAAGGAGCATCGGTAGATAAAATAATATTAAGTGTAGACCAGATACGAGACCAAAGTATTTCACTGTAAATCACTGTTATCACAGGAGCATGACCAGCATTTCTTAGAGTACAACAATCCAAATATACACAGATCAGAGGGGGTATAATACAGCCTATTATAGAAAAAATAAAAAGTCTGTGTTGTACTAGCTGAGCGAGAGACAGCATGTATTTGGACCAAATAAATTCCCAAAGTTGTGGAAAGAGATCTTGGCCTAAATCCAGTTCCCACAAAAGTTCCAGTTTGTACTTGAGCCTAACATTGGGCGAAGGTAATAGTAGTTTGTAAATAGCTGAGACTCTAAAGGGAATCGTAAAATCTGGCATGGGAGAGAGTGGGGAAGTAACAGAAGAAGAGGGAATATCCTGTAAAATGATGGTGGATAAGGTATCAGTGAGCGAGTGAAAGTGAGAAGAGTGCTTAGTAGTTATACCAAAGGAATTGCATGGATCCTGGAAAGGTCTTAAGGAATCACCAATAAGCAATTGGTCATAGGTAATAATGCCTTTGTCGATCCATTCCTTCCAAAAAAGTGCTTTGTTATTATTCTTGAGGAGTTTGTTATTCCGAATCGGAGGTGAGATGGAGAAGGGAAAGAACAAAAAAGTAAAAGTGTAAGTGCTTTGGAATGCTTAAAAATAGGGGATAGAAATCTGGAAGGAGGCTGAGATAGACGGGTGGCTGTGAGGAAAGAGAAGGGAGCAAGTTGAGCCAATTCTAAAGAGCTCCATGCTGTTGAAGGAGAAGGGATGGAATCTGTAAGAAAAGGCCAGATTTGTTTAAGAGTAAATGCAGAATGAAAACGTGAGATATTAGGAAAATTGACGCCTCCAAAGTTTTTAGGTTGTTGAAGACGGAAAAGTGAGACCCTAGCTTTGAGATTGTTCCATAAAAATTTCACAAAAAGGCTATTAATGGATTTAAAAAAATAATGAGGAAGAGAAATAGGGAGCATAGAGAGATAGAAATTAACAATAGGAAGCAACATCATTTTATTAGTTGATAAGCGGCCCCACTATGAGAGAAAAAAGGGGGTACCATCGATCTATGAGGGATGAGAGTTTCTTAAGAATGTCAGAATGATTGATTTTGATGGATTCTTTAATTGTGTTAGCATAAAGGATACCCAAACACTTGGCAGATCTAGGATTCCATTCAAATCCTGAGCCCTCAAACATATGAGGAAGGCAAAACTTATTAAGGGAAGGACCTCTGACTTATCAATATTTATAACCAGAGACCGAAGAATAGTCATTAAGGAAGCAGAAAAGGGCAGGTAGAGGGGCCGTTGGATTTGAAATGTAAAGTAGAATATCATCTGCGTAAGCAGTAAATTTGATATCCACATCTTTGTAGACTAAACCAGAATAGGAGGAAGACCGTCTTATTTTTTCCAAGAAGGGTTCCAACGCGAGAATGAAGCGGAGAAGGGAGAGAGGGCAACCTTGTCTGGTACCTCTATGAAGGGAGAAGTAATCAGATTGGGAGCCATTAATCCAAATAGAGGTTTTAGGGTTAGAATAAAGTAATTTAATATACCGAAGCATGATGGGGCTAAAACCATGCCAACGAAGCGCAACAAACATAAAATCCCAATTGACACGATCAAAAGCTTTCTCAGCATCAAGAGTGATCGCAGCAATAGGGGACTTCAGCTTTGCAGCTAAATGAATGATATTTAGAAGGGTTCTCGAGTTGTCAGTTATTAACCTACCTTTAACGAAACCTGACTGATAAATGTTTACCAGATCAGGAATAACTGTATTAAGACGAATAGCCAGGATTTTAGCATACATTTTGCAGTCAGTAATTAAAAGGGAGATGGGCCTATAATTTTTGCAGAGGGAGGGAACTTTGTCTTTTTTTGGGAAGAAGACAGAGCATGGCCTGTGTAAAGGAACCTCTAGATTCGCCTGTGGCAAGAAAATGATTAATTAAAGTAAGTAAGTGTGGCACTAAAACTGATTTAAAGTGAAGGAGAAATCGCACTGTAAATTCATCGGGACCGGGAGTTTTGTCTTTGGGAAGAAGGGAAAGCGCAGCAAGGATGTCTTTTTTGGAAATGGGAGCATCGAGGGAGGAAAGATCAACCAGGGTATCAGCAGGTTTGGAGATAGACCGGAAAAAGGAATCTATTTGCTCAGCAGAAGGATTAGATTCTGGTGTGTAAAGGGAAGAATAATAATTAACAAAACAATCAAGAATCTTAGCGTCTGAAGTGTGAGAAGAACCCTGAGAATCTTTAATAACCACTATCTTAGATTTCTGTTTCTTAATTTTGAGATAATTTGCAAGCGATTTACCGGCCTTGTTACGTCCTCCATACATTTTAGCATTACATCTGAGAAGCTGATTAGATGCAGAACCCCAAGAATGCTTGTTAAACTGCATTTTAGCTTTAATAAGGGAGGATAATGAATCGGGTGAATTAGTAGTGAAATAAAGGTGTTCGAGATCTTTAATTTGTTTGAGAAAGTGAGATGCTTGAGAGAGGGCTTTCTTCTTTTTACGGGAAACAAAATCAATAACACAACCGCGAGCAGCGGCCTTGAAAGCATCCCAAAGGAAGTGGAAGTCTGAAGCAGTGTCTAAATTATTCTGGAAAAACTCATCTATGAAATGTGTGAAGTGGTCAGTAAATTGTGGATCTAGCAATAGTGAATTATTAAAGCACCATCGGCGAGAAGCAGGAATGGGGGAGGGATAATCCATATCCAAAATAATAGGTGTATGATCTGAAATGGGAATAGAGCCAATTTCAGAGTTAGTCATAAATTGAAAGGCATGGTGAGAGAGAAAAATGTAATCAATTTGTGAGTGTGAAGCATGTACTCGAGAAAAAAAGGAACATTCTAAGGAATTAGGATGGGATGTTCTCCAGGAATCAATTAAGCCTCTAGAGGAAATGGAATTATGAAAGGATTTTTGCATTTTGTTGGGGACATATCGTACTTGAGATTTGCGATCCAAAAACAGATCCATTAATTGGTTGCAATCACCCCCCACAATCAAGTCATCAGCCACATTGGAAGAAAGAAGAGCAGAAAACTCATTCCAAAAGGTTAGGTCAGCACCATTAGGGCCGTAAACATTGCAAAGGGAAAGATGAACATTGTTGATAACAGTCTCTAAAAACAACCATCTACCATTAGAATCTTGAATTTAATTTTGTATTGGAACAGATAACGATTTATGAAATAAAATGACAACACCGTTCTTGTTATTGACAGCCGGAGAACAATAAGCTTCTCCAGCCCATTGTTTACGCATTGATGACAAATATGCGTTTCTTGCAAAAAAGTAACTTGACATTTCAAACGAGCAAGATGAGATAAAATACGTTGCTTTTTAATAGGGTTTCAAAGACCCTTAACATTCCAGGAAATAATACGAAGACCATTCATATTAGAAAGTGATAAGAAGGTAAGAGAAAAAGCATAGAACCATTAAGAAAGAGGAAGGTGGAGAAGAAAAAATTGAAATAGGTAGTGAAGAAGAAAGAAATGCATACCATTGTGATGAAATGAAAGGAGAAGAAATAGAGCCACCACAAATATGAGGACAAATAAACAAAAAGAAAGAAGCAAAAAGTAACAGCACAAAAGAGTGCCAATAAAAGACCAATAGAGAAGGGAAGAAGAATTGAGAAATGATTGCCAGGGGGAGAGAGGTGGGGGGAGAGAGACAAAAAGGACAATAAAATGAGTAAATCAATGAGGAGAAAAGAAGAGGAAGAAAGGGAGAAACAAGGAGAAGGGACAGAAAGAGAAAGAGAGGAGTAGGAGAAAATATCTCCCGAAAAATTGTATAAGAGAGAGAAGATGACAGAAAGCCAAAAGACTTTAGTCATGAGGGGCTTACGTGAGAGAGACAATGAAGTGGGAGTGGGAGCAGCGAGAACAAGACAACCGCGTGAGCAGAAGAGAAGAACAAATATATGATTACGTAAAGAAACAACAATATATGAATAAAAACAGAAAGGTCAAAAGACCACAAGTAACCAATTAAGACAAATGAAGGGAACTTACCAAACAGATGGGGGAAGGGCAGCAAAATGAAGGGCGTAATACAGACATCGAAGCAGCACAAAAATTAGTTGATCAACAAAAACTACAGAGAGGGAACCTATAAAACAAGAGAAAAAACAGAAAGTGATAAGGGTAACCGCACAACAGGGGATAAAAAACCAAACAACATGAAACCAACTGACATGAGGACATAAAAGTTAGGGTTTGCTGAACTCCATGGATTCTTCTTTGTGAGTGTGGATAAATTTCCGAAGGTCCGACGGATCCTCGAAGCTAAAAGTTCTTTCTTTATAAGTCACTTTGAAGAAGCAAGGATGGATGAGGCCATAGCGAGCATTCATTGAACGAAGTGTAGGTCGCAAATCCAGGAACTCCTTCTGTCGGGCCACCGTAGGTTTAGCGACATCTTGAGTAATATACACCTTGTGACCAGACCAAAGCAACTGTTTATGCTGTTTAGCAGAGTGTAGGATAGTCATGAGGTCAGAATAAAGAACGAAATAAGCAATAATGCCTCTCGGTTTTGAAGCAGAGGAAGAGTTCCTTGAACCAAGACGATGAGACCTTTGGATATTCATGTCCTGATGTTTAGGTAAGCAAGTGATAGGAAAGATCTGGGTCTTCAAAAATGGAATGAGATCAGACCCCTCGGAACCCTCCGGAATTCCATAAATGCGCAAACTATTGCGCCGGTTTCGATTTTCCAAATCCTCAGAGGTTTTTTAAGCAGGTCAACTTCCTTGGTAAGGCTAGCCACTTTGGAGACAACATCCTGAGCGTGGCTGATTTTTTGCTCAACATCAGTTAATCTCAAGTCGAGACTAGACCATTTATCGTCCAGTTTCTGCAGGGTAGAAGCAGTTTCAGACATGAAAGGGCGTATGAGACGCAATTCCTCCATGATGTCCTCCAGCGTAACGGGAAGTGGGGTCTTAGATGGAGATGGTGGGTCTTTTTTAAGACGTTTAGGGTTAGCTGCAGATTCCTTGCGTGAAGCAGAGGCGGCACCGTGAGCCTTCGAAGCTTGCGCAGGCTCCATCTTGCTCAGGCACAAAAAATTCCAAAGAGACCAGCAATAACAATGGAAATATAAAAAAAAACCACCAGCCTGTTGAACAATGGCAAGAAATAGAAGCAGCTTCAAATGATGGATGAGGCAATCATGAAAAATCAGGCAGAAAAAGCGTAGAGAGACAATAAAGTACTATAAGGTGCAGAACTCTGCGTGAAAACATGGGTAAGAGTCTAAATTCGAACCAAACATATTATCGCTGCGCTGAAGAAGCGAGTCTGAAGGTTGAAGGAGCAAGATATGCAGGCATGAGCCTGAGGCGGGAAGATTGTCAGTCAGGAAAAAGAGGGGGATCTTGAAAGTTGTCAGGAAAACAATTTTCTTGTAAATATGAGGCAAAAGATACCATCCACACAGTAGTAGCAATAGCCAGGATGAAATGAGCAGCAGAAGGGTAGTTTTGAGGAAGAAGAAAACGATGCAATAAATAACTGGAAAAAAAACAAAATGGCGGCTGCTATCGAGCGGAGAACATTTCAGCCAAAATTGAGCCCAAAATGGTATTGCAGTCCTGAAAATCATACCCTTGTACAGGGGGTTACGTCCGACTGCATATTCCGGCGTTTTAGAGGCCAAACGCTGCTGAAAATCGAAGCCTTCTGAGACGAGCGCGGCTCGTCCTGACGGAGCACTTCAGAGTGCGGCCATCCTGAATCGCCGCGTGGCGCGGTCCTCAAATGGTATATATATTGATCATGTATCAATAAGCAAGAAAAAAATAAGTGCATATCAATGTTTGCGGCAATATTTTCCATTTCTGGCACAAAAAATACTCGCTAAATACAGATATACACAGGAAATCTTCGCGCTCAGCCTTAGGCGTTAGAAAAATCATTTACAAAACCAGAAAGCATGCCACAAGCAGACAGGAAATTATGTCAGTCTGCATCCTGGCTCATGGAGGAGCATAGTACACTTTCACTTTCTCTTTCAGCAACACTGGTACTGTCTTTTGGGAGTTGTTGAGGGTTTGGAAGGTGTCTGCTGGTCTCAGTGTGTTTGAGAGAGTTCTGTGTGTAGTGTACTGTGCATACTGTCCTTGTTAAGTGCTGTGTTCTGTCCCTAAGTGTTACCTGTGACTGTCTGATTGTTTTGTTGGGTGTACGTCTTTGGGGTTTCATTGTATACTTAAATAGTTAAGGGGTTGACTGTGCTTTTTTGCTTTAGGTTTGTCTGGGGGAAAGTTTGCATTTGGGAATGTTGGGTCAGGGTAGGGAGGACAGGATGTCGGAAGGGGCCTTGGGGGCCTTCCTCTGTTTTGTTAAACTTTACCTGCCAAGGATGGTAGAGGCTGGGGGACGCATCCTACAGGGGTATGATGTTAAAGTGCTGAAAGTGAGATGGGAGCACATCCGGGAGAAGACGCTCCACATGTTTGGTGTGGACAGGACTGTCCAGCAGTGGAAGCACCAGTGGAAGGACTGTGTTGGCTGTGAGAGGGACCTCATAGATCACCTGGGAATCATCGTTGGGATTCAATGTGATAAGTACATAACCACTAAACAACATAAAGAAAATTAAACCATCCATCAAAGATTGCACATATACTATCATAATGAAAACGATTGTGCATGTCAGGGAAACATAACTCCTGCGCAGGAGTTATGTTTCCCTGACATGCACAATCATATTCATTATGATAGTGAACTTATAATGCAATGATAGTAACTCGTACTAATGTATGTTAAACATAAAGTATACGTGCAATCTTTGATGGATGGTTTAACTTTGTTTTAAAAAAAAAAGCCCCGCATACTCGTTTGCTCGGAGTATTAGTAGTACACAGTTTCATGGGTGAGAGCGCTAGTTTAAGTATTCGTGTTATATCACCAGAGGCATTATGGGTAATGTAGTTTAACAAATTAGAATGATTAAAGTCATTCCGTATTCCAGTGCACAGTTTAATGTGTGCTCCGTGGCACGTGACAGTGTAGCTGAGGGCAGCTGGGGTCATACAGGTGAGCGTGAATTCATAGCAGTTGAACACAGTTTTTGGTGACAAGACGTGTGGGAGCAGTGCGCAGGATTCACCGCGTTATGGAAATGAACAAAGCTGAAAATGAGAGGACATTTAGAAAAGCTTCGTATTTGAAGGTTTAACCTGCACATGTCACGGTAAACGTGCTGCAGAGTACTTTTTCCAAATAATATTAAGGACAGGCCTCAGGGGGTAAATAGAAGGTCAGGAACATTTAAGCATTGTGCACGCCTGTATTCTTAGACATTTTAGGCGAGTGGCCTGTCGATAGTTTACATGGATTATCGCTTATAGTTATTACTGCAGAAATAAATGATCTATATGGATTAAAAGTGGCACCATTGCAAAGTTTAAATATCTTGGAAATATGGTTGTGTTTGGCTGGTTTATTGCATTACAAGCACTATAAAGGAACTGATGATGATTATGTTTGCATTATAGAAACCCCTGAAGAAGGGATTTTTCCTGAAATGCATTGGGTGATTTTAAATAAAGCGTGGCATGTGGAAACAGTCATTCTCCTGTGTCTGTATGAACAGCAAATAACAAAAACGAAAATGAGTAAAATGAATTGAAAAAAAGGGAGAAAACAATGAATAATTCTGGATAAATTGAGGATTAATAGAAAAAGTTCATTATGAATTTAATTCTTTGGATTCATGGGCGATTTGGCTGTGCAGCTTGATGGGGATCGTAAAGGGGTGCCCTCTTGTTCCTACTATGTTGCAGCGCAAGTGGACGGAGCGCAGAGCAAGTGAGCACGCCTACTAGGTTGAAAGTGGAGAGTACATGACAAGGAATACAAGCAACAATTTGAGTAAAGAGGTGTGCATCTCACCACCAATTACTTTTCAGTGAGTGATGTCATAGCCGTGTTATAAAGACAATCACACTGCATCACAAACATTTATGTGCCCTGACATGATTGTGCAAGTGTTCCATATATGCAGCAGCCAATTTCAAGTGGAGACTGTTGTATAGGATGATAAGTTTGTTCCACTGACCACGTCTCATCTGTTGTTGATTATCATAATGCAAAGTGATGTGGCATTCAGACATGAAGTATTGACAAAACGCCACATACAATCTTTTTGAAAACTAACTAGAATGTACTACTATCACCATATGACCTTTGCCCCCATGGCATCAACTGTGTGTCCACAAAACGGTGGGGCATATGTACAAGCCCCTATGGCCACCACAGTGTCACTCTTATTGACTTTGTGGTGGCAATGGGGGCTGCGCCTTATTTACAAGACAGAGTTAAGCCTCATGACATGGATTAACAATGCCTTGTTAATGATGCCCACTTTCATGCTGTGATAAGCGTGAAAGGGGTGGGCAGTGGGTGTTACGGTGGGCGTTCCATGGAAAAAAACATTGTATTTAATGTTGCCCCCTATGTACAAGGGTGGCGTACATAGGAAGCAAGGCCAAAATTAAGACCTGGTAAAACCTGGTCTTAAATTGGCTAAACAAGAAAAAAATCATTGTTTCTCCTAGATTTTACATTTTTACAGGTGTGCTGCCATGTGCAGCACACATGGAAAAAGCAAAATACCATTTATTGTTCATGTACAGGAAGGTCCCCCTTCCTGTACATGAACAATCCTCCCCTGCACGCAGAGACCCTTGCAATATGGTACAGCCTTGCTTTCAGAACTGGCAGAGAGAGGCGTAAAGCCATGACAGCTAATGCCTCTCTCCTCCACTTCCTTGTACATATTCCCCAGTATTTTTAAATAAGCTGTGTCTGTGTGTACTCACGACACATTCAATTTATTATGTGATTTAGTTACAATGTTCAGACAGATGTCATGTCTTGTGCATGATCTGATAAAAAAACTCGTAATGGTCCTGGCTTCTTCACATGATGTAATTGTACAGGTCAGCTTGTGGACCTGTTGCATGTCCACTGCTACAACATGTCTAATACTTTCTCTTTGCATGAATTGTTTTACTGATGAATTTGGTAGATAGTGAGCAAATGAATGAAGAGCCCATCAATACTAACTTTGTACATCACTCCAGGCATTGTAGGTACATCCCAGAGTGTACACATTTGCGAATATAGATTTGAGTAATGATGTAGATGTGTATGAACAGACCTGGTACACGTTGACACGCAGCACTGAAGTGCATGTTGGTAATTGTCCTGTCTAATAGCAGTTCCAGTTGAAATTGACAGTTAGTTGTTCAGAGAGCATTTCACATTACCACAATGACACCATGATTATGTGTTATAGAGGGCTGAAAGACGTGATGAAACATCAACAACTTTATCAGGAACACTCTTACAATGTAACTTATAGTGTTGGTACATTAATCTGTCACATCAAATACTTGTCTATTTGGTGATGAAAACTGTGAATCCTTTCCATGCTGATGCAAATAATGAAGCATCTGTAGCCCAGGAAAATTTTGTAATCACAACATAGTTTTGAACAGACTATTGCAGACTCTGTGCCAAAGCATGCGTGAGAAAATAACCAAGGGCAATTCCAAATCATGCATCAGACATCCTTTCACACTGTATTTAGTTGATGAGTGTTTGGCATTGTTACACTGATAAGCGCACTTATCAACACACAGAACCATTCACACAGGGGCACCTTCAAAAACATGGAGTTTTTGATTTTCAGGATGTATGTAAATAATATCAATTAGATGCTCCTTAAGGTGACCTGCTCAACAGTAATGCAAATTCACATTACTAGTTGGCCATCTGAATTTGTTACATTTGAAATACACAATAAATGACAGATGGATCAGGTGCACGATGGTGATCCTTGTGTAAAATTGACTAACTTGTGCTCAAATCAGACAACATAGCACTTTTGTGGAATTGTGCTTTCATTTGCACTACCATAAATGTGTTCACACAGCCGCTGTTTAAAAACAGTGCTGACAAATGTGTGGTCCGCATGCAGCAGATTTGCTGCCCCATTGGGTCATGGCACAGAAATGTGCTGAGCTGGTTGATACTTGTACACAAAGCTTCTTGCCACATATGACCTCTTTCCTTGAATGCATGTCAAAATGTAGGCATTGTTCCACAAATTGGCAGGTACATGTGTACATGTTATAATATGGTTGTGTAGCTGTTGTGACACCTCCAAAAGCTCACTAATACAATGATTTTCATTTCCTCAAATGTACTACATGACAAACTCTGTTGTGATAAGTCATCTAATTTGATTGCAGACTGTGCAGCCTACTGTCTTTGTGCAGTTAGAATGCCAGGCTCTGCTATGGGCCTGTTATACTTCATACTTACTGTACTCCCCCTGTTGGCCTCAATTTTTTTTCAGTTGCACGGTCAAAAGGCAAACAGAAATCCAACAACTATAGCCACTGCACTATGTTCCTGCCTTGTCTTAACACATGAATAACCATGTTGTCATGAACATCTTATTTTTATTACGGCTATTCTGTGTTCAAGATTTCTCAGGTTATGTGTCTAGTTGCAAGTTGTTTTTGTTGATGTTCACACAACCTATGTCTCATTATTTATAGGTGTGGCTAATATGCATTATGCCATTATGTACTTGGACTCAGGAAGCATGACATGTATCATTTCATTTTTTAAGATAACAGGTCCCCGGAGGAGCAGCGTCAGTTCCTCCTGCGGAAGGAATGTTACCAGCACATCAGGCGGGTGGCTAAGGGATACAATGCAATGGCAAAGAGGTACCGGGAGGAAAGGGCTGCAGGCAGGTGGAAGTTCATCACAGACAGTACAAAGAATGCTGGGAAAAACACGCCTCCCTGCCTTCATCAACAAAACACCAGAGCCAGTCCCAGCACATCCCTGGACCATCAGGAATTCCTCAGCCAACACAAAGTAAAAGGTCAGCTGTCCCCGGTCCATCAGGAGCTGCTCCATGTGTGGCACCCACATCTTCCACCCTACGTCTACCTCCCTCAAAAAGTGCACAAGTGGGGACATCCTTCAGATCTGCAGGACTTAGGGAAAGGTCTGTCCTCACAAAGAGGGAGAGGAGGCTTATGTTTATTTGAAAATTTGCGTGGCTCGACTTGAACGGGATAATTATGACATTAAGGGCTAACTCATGGACATACAGGGTGCCCTGGGTCTCCCCTATTGATGGACAATAGTTGTCCATTTTCCCACAATGTCCAGTCCAACATTTACCCTCTCTTAGTTTAAATCCTGTTAATAGATTTAGTAGTTAGTTAGTGTTAAGTGTTTATTTAGGGTAGGGATAAAATAATGTTAGGTGTGTTTAGCTTTTTAATTTTTGCTTATCTCTTTTTAGTGCTTTTGTTTAAGTTTCCTTTTCCTTTGGGTGGGAGGCTTGATGTGTTTTTAGAGCTTGTTAATAATAAAAAAAATATATATATATATATATATATATATATATATATATATATATATATATATATATATATATATATATATATATATATATATATATATATATATATATGGCGCTCCTTGTCCCACTATGTAGTCGGGGCACTCGCGGGCGGGTGCAGTTTGCGGTAATGGGTACCCGCAAAGTATTCAGCTCAGCTTCAGATTTATAATCTCCAAAGAACTGCACTCGTGGAAACCAAAGGGTTGCAGTGCTCACACCAGTTTAATCACACTCGTAAACAGACAGACGCGTTTCAGCGGTATGCCTTCCTCAGTGAGGAAGGCATACCGCTGAAACGCGTCTGTCTGTTTACGAGTGTGATTAAACTGGTGTGAGCACTGCAACCCTTTGGTTTCCACGAGTGCAGTTCTTTGGAGATTATAAATCTGAAGCTGAGCTGAATATATATATATATATATTCACAGAAAAAACCATAGGTTATAGACCATATATAGTTAGGAATTTGCATTTACAAAACCTTGAAAATTCACTGAAAAAACCATAGGTTATAGACCATATATAGTTAGGGATTAGCATTTAAAAAACCTTATTTTATTTGCACAAAACCATTGAAATTCCATATATAGTTAGTTGCACTAACTATATATCGCGGACCCGCAATCCACTGCTAATGATGTCACATATTACATCATTCATGACATGGTCAGTGACATCACTGATGACATCACTGATGACATCTCAAATGACATCACTGATGACATCACTGATGACATCTCAAATGACATCACTGATGACATCACTGACATCTCATTTGACATTACTGATTACATCACTGATGATATCATTTATGTGATAATACATCTTCAGACTCTAATATAACCTTAGATACACTCAGTGTAAACAGGCATTCACAGACTGTCACACATCCATGGAGTTACTCACACACCTAGTCAGTCATGCAAAGAATCAATCACATCTCCATTTCCTTAACTATACAGTTATACACACCTTACTTATTCAAACATATACTAACACATATTTACTCTCGTATACAATCCTTGATACAAGTTCACAATGATTCATACAGCCACTCTCACATTCACTGGCTCTTATGTTCAGTTATTTATATATGTCAACTCTCACATGGAGTGTGTTTTACATATGTACTTACTTTGACATGTAGAACTGAGATATCCATTCACTCACCAATATACTCATGCACACAGTCAACTGTCCATACAGCTGTTTCTACATGCACTTTTGAACCCATAGACCTAGGGAATCAACTGCTCACACATCTATGCACAGAGTTATACACCTCCCAGCCACCCACACACATACTCAGTCTCCCATACAAATACTTGGGCAACCATTCAATAACCCATATAGTTACTGATATAGCTACTGATTTAAACATGCAGCAGTTTACAGAAGAACATAAATAATGATTGCCAAATTAAGACACTTTAATCACTAACCCATGCACTCAGTGAGACACATTTAATCATTCTCTCATACAGTCAGTCATGCACCTACTAAATCCTTCATCCAGACACTTATACATCCACTCATTCTTCAATATGTAAGACATATTTTAACTTTACAGAAACATACAGTCACTGGGTGTTGTCATCAGTGATGTCATCAGTGATGTCATTTGAGATGTCATCAGTGATGTCATCAGTGATGTCACTGACCATGTCATGAATGATGTAATATGTGACATCATTAGCAGTGGATTGCGGGTCCGCGATATATAGTTAGTGCAACTAACTATATATGGAATTTCAATGGTTTTGTGCAAATAAAATAAGGTTTTTTAAATGCTAATCCCTAACTATATATGGTCTATAACCTATGGTTTTTTCAGTGAATTTTCAAGGTTTTGTAAATGCAAATTCCTAACTATATATGGTCTATAACCTATGGTTTTTTCTGTGAATTTCATTGGTTTTTTAAAAGCTAATATCTATAGCTGTAAAATATATTCTTTATTAAGTGACGTATCACGTAGCCCGTGAGACGCCTCATGATGCATCGCATAACCGTGACGTATCGTCTCTGCAGCGCAAACCAAACCCAAAACGTAAGCGCGCCAGAACACGCTTAAAGATATATATATATTTTTTTAACCTTAATTAGACAAAATCCACACGTGCACATATCACAAACGTTCAAAAAACACAATATGTCAGACTCCCGTTACGCTGACGGTTAGCTGCCTGGTTAACGTACCAGGAAGCACCTTTACCGCGAAAAATCGCAATTTTTTTTTTTTCACCCCCCAGGGAACTTTAATAGCCCCCTCATCAATCCTAGGGGTTCAGGAGGGGTCTGCCTTACCCCTTTCATTCATTTACACCTTTTTTTTTCCACCTCTTGTCTCTCGATCCCACAGAGAGACAAGATGGCGGCCGCTCCAGACTGTTTACAATGATAACAGCCAATCAGCTTCTCCTCAGACTCCCGTTACACTGCCGGTTAGCTTCCCGGTTAGCTGCCCGGTTAGCTGCCCAGTTCGCGTACCAAGACGCGTCTCTACGGCGAAAAAATCGGATTTTTTTGTTGTTTTTTTTTTGGCCCCGCGTGGCTTTATAATATCCCCCTCATCAATCCTAGGGGGTCAGAAGGAGTCTACCTTGCCCTCTTTCCTTCATTTCCCCCTTTGTTTTGGCCTCCTCTTGTCTCTCGATCCTACCGAGAGACAAGATGGCGGCCGCTCCGGACTGTTTACAATATTGACAGCCAATCAGCTACTCCTCAGACTCCCGTTACACTGCCGGTTAGCTTCCCGGTTAGCTGCCCGGTTAGCTGCCCGGTTCGCGTACAAAGACGCGTCTCTACGGCGAAAAAATCGGATTTTTATTTATTTTTTTTTTTGGGTTACACTGCCGGTTAGCTTCCCGGTTAGCTGCCCGGTTAGCTGCCCGGTTCGCGAACCAAGCTGCGTCTCTACGGCGAAAAAAATCGGAATTTTTTTTTTTTTTTTTGGGGCCCGGCGTGGCTCTATAATATCCCCCTCATCAATCCTAGGGGGTCAGAAGGGGTCTACCTTGCCCCCTTTCCTTCATTTCCCCCTTTGTTTTGGCCTCCTCTTGTCTCTCGATCCTACCGAGAGACAAGATGGCGGCCGCTCCGGACTGTTTAGAATGTTGACAGACACCGGAGAGCCAATCAGCTTCGCTTCGCAAAGTTCCGATACGCGAAAAGTTCGCGAACCGGAGCGCTGCCCGGAGCGCTGTTACAGATATATATCTTGTTTTAAACGTTAATTTCTCAAAATCCACTGAAGCACATATATTGAGACCTAGCAAAGGCACATCGGGCTAACAGTCCCTACAATTTTGCCAAGTTTCGTGGAAATCCATTCAGCCGTTCGGGCTAAAAGTGAGGCCAACCGCCCTATGGAAATTAACATGGGAAAAACGTGTTTTGGGACCCCCCTTTTTTCTCAGCCCCCCCCTTGACGAACCCCCCCCAAATTTCCAGGAGCTGCTCAGAAACGAAATGTGCCATTTTCCTGAAAATTTCAGCCAATTCCGTCCACAAACGCCAAAGTTATTAGGCATAGAATTTTCAAAAGTTCCATAGAGAAAAAATCCTAACTATATATACCTACTGGCTATCGCCAGTAGGTAATATATATATATATATATATATATATATATATATATATATATATATATATATATATATATATATATATATATATATATATATATATATTACCTACTGGCGGTCGCCAGTAGGTATATATAGTTAGGACTTTTTTCCTATGGGATTTTTGAAAATTCTATGTCGAATAACTTTGGCGTTTGTGGACGGAATTGGCTGAAATTTTCAGGAAAATGGCACATTTTGTGTCTGAGCAGCCCCTAAAAATTTGGGGGGGTTTCGTCAAGGGGGGGCTGAGAAAAAAGGGGGGTCCCAAAACGCGTTTTTAACATTGAGTTTTCCATAGTGCGGTTGGACTCACTTTTAGCTCAAACGGCTGAATGGATTTACATGAAACTTGGCAAAATTGTAGATATGTTTTGCCCGACGTGCCTTTGCTATGTCTCAATATATGTGCTCCAGTGGATTTTGAGAAATTAACGTTTTAAAAAACAGATATATCTGTGACAGCGCTCCGGTTAGCGCTCCGGTTCGCGTACCTGACGCGTAACGGAACTTCGCGAAGCGAAGCTGATTGGCTCTCGGGTGTCTGTAAACATTCTAAACAGTCCGGAGCGGCCGCCATCTTGTGTCTCGGTAGGATCGAGACACAAGAGGTGGCCAAAACAAAGTGGGAAATGAGCATAAGGGGGCAGAGTACATCCTCCCTGACCACCTAGGTTTGATGGGGCTTTAAAAGGGCCTCGCGGGGTTAAAAAAAATAATTTTTATATCTTTTTTTTGCGGGGGGAGCGCTCAGTACGCGCACCGGGAAGCGGTCCGGGAAGCGTAATATTGAGAAAATAGGATGAAAGAATGTTCAAATATTGTATGTTTATTGATTGTTATTTTATTTTTTTTTATTTATTTTATTTAAGTACCAACATGTAGGTACCAATGCAGAGTCTAAAAATAAAAATACATTGTTTCCTTTGTAGATATCTTGCAGGTTGTTTCAGAAGTTATTGTGGTATATGGAATTCATAGCGTAGTCTGTCAGGAAAGCAGAAACACCATGGAGGCAGGAGATGATAAAGAGATGTTAAATACACATTGGAGATGATATAGTGGAGGAAAGGAAGTAACTATGAGCAAACTTAAAGTTGCACAGTATATTTAAAGTCTGATTTTACATTAAAATCAATTTGCTACTAGTTTAAAAAATACATATAAAAATGAATAATGTCTCAAACAATTTTTGAATTATTATATATAAATGTATTATTCTGATTTATTTTCAAAATTAAAAAGAACTTCTAATAATTCTTGGTCAGATTTTGACTCATTTTCAATTAACAAATCCACAGCTTCAACACATTGCGGAAGTTCTATGTCCATTGATTGATCAAAGAATTCTGAATCATTTTCTTTGTCTTGGTTGCATTCTGCAATTTCCACGTTATTTTTCTGCTCTCCTTCCATTTCTATGCTGTAAAATGAATTTTAAAAAAATATATCAGTACAGATAGGGCACTGTTGAGTTTAAGTACAGACAGGTAGTTTGGTTTTTTAAACAGTGATTTTTTCGTCAGTGACATCACTGATGACATCACTGATGACATCTCAAATGACATCACTGATGACATCCCTGATGACATCATCCAGTGACTGTATGTTTCTGAAAAGTCAAAATATGTCTTACATATTGAAGAATGAGTGGATGTATAAGTGTCTGGATGAAGGATTTAGTAGGTGCATGACTGACTGTATGAGTGAGTGATTAAATGTGTCTCACTGAGTGCATGGGTTAGTGACTACACTGTCTTAATTTGTGCATCATTATATCTGTTGTTCTGTAAACTGCTGCATGTGTTGATCAGTAGCTTTATGATTTAGTATATGGGTTATTGATTGGTTGCCCAAGTATTTGTATGGGAGAGTGAGTTTGTGTGTGGGTGGCTGTGAGGTGTGTGACTATGTGCATAGATGTGTGAGCAGTTGATTCACTAGATGTATGGGTTCAAAAGTGCATGTGGAAACAGCTGCATGGGCGGTTGACCGTGTGTATGAGTGTATTGGTGAGTGAATTGATATCTCAGTGCTACATGTCAAAGTAAGTACATATGTAAAACACAGTACATGTGAGAGTTGACATATATAAATTACTGTGCATATGAGCCAGTGAATGTGTGAGTGGCTGTATGGATCATTGTGAACTTGTATCAGGGATTGTATAAGAGAGTAAATATGTGTTAGTATATGTTTGAATAAGTAAGGTGTGTATAACTGTATAGTTGAGGAAATGGAAGTGTGATTGATTCTTTGCATGACTGACTAGGTGTGTGAGTAACTCCATGGATGAGTGACAGTCTGTGAGTGTCTGTTTACTCTGAATGTATCTAAGATTATTTTAGAGTCTGAAGAGGTTGATCGTATTATCACATGAATGATGTCATCAGTGATGTGATCAGTAATGTCAAATGAGATGTCATCAGTGATGTCATCAGTGATGTCATTTCAGATGTCATCAGTGATGTCTACAGTGATGTCATCAGTGATGTCATTTGAGATGTCATCAGTGATGTCATCAGTGATGTCATTTGAGATGTCATCAGTGATGTCATCAGTGATGTCATCAGTGATGTCACTGACCATGTCATGAATGATGTAATATGTGACATGATCAGCAGTAGATTACGGGTGCGCGATATATAGTTAGTGCATCTAACTATATATGAAATTTCAATGGTTTTGTGTGAGTAAAATAAGGTTTTGTAAATGCTAATTCCTAACTATATATGGTCTATAACCTATGGTTTTTTCAGTGAATTTCATTGGTTTTTTAATAGCAAATATGAAAAGCTGTAAAATGTCAAGTACGTGGTAAGTAAAAACATTTTCGTATATATATGCACGCTGATGATTCTTGGAAGAGGTTGACACAGATGACATCTTAAGGAACAAAGAAAGACGAATTAAGGATGAGGAAGTTGTCACTTTAGTTTTTTTATCAGCTAGCGATAGCAACAAACACATTGTAATGGAGATTAGAGAGGCTACGGATGGGTGAATAAATTTTGAAAATAAATGGCGACTCCCCCCTTTAGTAGATTAGCTAAATCTTTGCGTAATTTGGGCATAAAAGTTATATTATTGGAAGTAGATGGTTATAGTTCTGGTTAATATCCATTCAGAGTGTCCTACACAGCACCACTCTAGGTAAACACTACTTTATGTAAAACCTGGGACATAGCACTCATTGGAATGTTTGTGATCTTTCCTGTTAAGATGCATTATAAGTTATTTTAACCATTCCATATAAAGTCATGCATAAAAATGAATACACAGACACAAATAACATGTGTATCCAAAAACAAAATATAGATTTCAGCCTTATTTATTGCCTCTAGTTTTCAAAGGCAAATTTCTGTGGAAAACATGCACATTAAGGGTTGCCTTTCCTTAAACCTTTGTTTTTTAAAAAAAATTGGAAGAAACAAAAAATCTTCCCTTCCATAAATAACCCAAGACTTTTTTTTTGTTATGGCAA
This sequence comes from Lissotriton vulgaris, assembly GCF_964263255.1. Taxonomy (NCBI): domain Eukaryota; kingdom Metazoa; phylum Chordata; class Amphibia; order Caudata; family Salamandridae; genus Lissotriton; species Lissotriton vulgaris. The sequence continues at coordinate 294,888,113 of NC_141698.1, forward strand.
GGTAACGAAATAGAGAATAAACTATAGTTGGTCACCATGGTCCGGACGAAAATGAAAAATCAATGATACTAAGTACCTGTAAACACTGAGCAGACATGTGAATGTGACATTCTGATTATTGCTATGCCCGAATATGTATATAACTGCTCCAATCACTATGCTAATAAACAATCTTTTGTTCTGTTTTGTAAAGTAAAACTATTGTGAACGCAAGTATTATACATAGTAAGTGTTTAATATAACATTTGACAGTCATTGGTTAAGCAGCTAGAACCTGTTCACTCTTGACACCCCAGGTGCTGTGTATGCAGATTTCGGCCTTATTTATTGCCTCCAGTTTTCAAAGGCAAATTTCTGTGGAAAACATGCACATTAAGGGTTGCATTCCCTTAAACCTTTGTTTTTTAAAAAAATTGGAAGAAACAAAAAATCTTCCCTTCCATAAATAACCCAAGACTTTTTTTTTGTTATGGCAAGGTAACGAAATAGAGAATAAACTATAGTTGGTCACCATGGTCCGGATGAAAATGAAAAATCAATGATACTAAGTACCTGTAAACACTGAGCAGACATGTGAATGTGACATTCTGATTATTGCTATGCCCGAATATGTATATAACTGCTCCAATCACTATGCTAATAAACAATCTTTTGTTCTGTTTTGTAAAGTAAAACTATTGTGAACGCAAGTATTATACATAATAAGTGTTTAATATAGCATTTGTCAGTCATTGGTAAAGCAGCTAGGACCTGTTCACTCTTGACACCCCAGGTGCTGTGTATGTTGCACTATAGTGCTGCATCGGGAATATGGACAACCCTATTGATGTCGATTTTTCATTATTGATTATTGTAAAGAAATAGCGACTCCCCCCTTTAGCAGATTAGCTAAATCTTTGCGTATACTGGCCATTGTTCCTTCTGTTTTAATAAAAAATGTTTTAAGGTGTTTACTGTTTTTGTTGCGATGTATATATTTATAAGTTATTAAAGTGTTATAATCCTACAACTTTGTTGGAGTGCTATTTATTTTTAATGTGACACATAATTGTGAAGACTTTGATGTACAAAAAGGCATCCCTGGAATCTTCCTTTTCAGGCTCGGTCCCACACACCTTCACAGTGAGAATCCCCTCCCCAATCACAATACAGGATGATTATCAGATTGTAGGAACGCGTGTAGTGTGACGGATCTCATCGGGTGGGGGCCTTGATCTACTGTAACTCCTTTGAAGAGGGGTGATTCTTTACAGTTGAGGCCATAAACTACATCTGACGGGCTAAGTGATAACCTGGGACCGGCCTGGACAATCAGACACAGAGGAAGAGGAGTGTCAGAGGGTGCGGTAGTGAATAGGGTGAAAGGGAGGTGTCGGACGGGCACAGGGTGTGATTCTCATGGAAGAGCAGCGCAAATGGGGGGAGGTTTATGGCCCATGCATAAGACAGAAAGCGGGGGTGACCAGTGCGTGGAGGAGATGCTTGCGAGGGTGGGGAGCCATGCTGAGGATCGGCGGCGTGCAGAGAGTGGGTCTGGTCAAGGCATCTAAAATGGCTGCCGTGAACGACAAAAGTGTGGCATTGGAAAAAAAGCAAGATGGCACAGACAATGTTTATCAATACGGATTAATTTATAACAATTATTTTTATCAATATATTTACTCGCAGTGTCAAAATGGGGGTCAACACTTCCTGATTTCCTTCAAATCGAACGTCAACAGACGTCACGCGGCAAAAAAAAACAAAAAACGCTCACGCGCAGCCGCTGGAAGACAAGTATTAACATATATGAGCCTCCTCAACCACCCTCAGAAAACATAGGGGGTCAGGATACGTCTCCCGTACCCCCTTATACCCAATACTCACATTGCTTTTCCTCCATCTTGTAATTTAATTAAATCGAAACACAAAATGGCGAATTCCCGTTTCGCTACCAGTTTGCGACCCAGTTCGCGAACCGAGAAGCGCTTCTACCGCGAAAAATCCAATTTTTTTTATTTGCCCCACGGGACCCTTTAATAACCCCAACATCATTCCTAGGGGGTCAAGAGAAGTCTACCTTGCCCCCTTTCATTAAATTCCCCCTTCGTTTTTCTCCTCCTCTTGTCTCTCGATCCTACCGAGAGACAAGATGGCGGCCGCACCGGACTGTTTAGAATGTTGACAGACACCGGAGAGCCTATCAGCTTCGCTTCGCAAAGCTCCGTTACGCGAAAAGTACGCGATCTGGAGCGCTATCCGGGACACTGTCACAGATATATATGTTTTTTAAAACGTTAATTTCTCAAAATCCACTGGAGCACATATATTGAGACCCAGCAAAGGCACATCGGGCTAACAGTCCCTACAATTTTGCCAAGTTTCGTGTAAATCCATTCAGCCGTTCGAGCTAAAAGTGAGGCCAAACGCCCTATGGAAAAATGAATGGGAAAACGCATTTTGGGACCCCCCTTTTTTCTCGGCCCCCCTTGACGAAACCCCCCCAAAGTTTCAGGGGCTGCTCAGAAACAAAATGTGCCATTTTCCTGAAAATTTCAGCCGATTCCGTCCACAAACGCCAAAGTTATTAGACATAGAATTTTCAAAAGTTCCATAGAGAAATAATCCTAACTATATATACCTACTGGCGACCGCCAGTAGGTGATATATATATATATATATATATATATATATATATATATATATATATATATATATATATATATATATATATATATATATATATATATATATATATATATATATTTATATATATATGTATATATAATTGTTTAGTATGTATTTTTAGTTAGTTGATGTAGAGGGTAAAGTGTCTTTGGGCCATCGTGTATGTGCAGTAAGCGGGGGTGGTGGGTTTATTTTTAACATATGTTGTTATGTGTATTGTCCTAGGTAAGCTAGTTAGTTTAGTGTAGTTTTATATTCGTATGAGTTAGGTTAATGTAGTATAGGATTAGTAAGTTTAATTAGACAAGTATTATAAGCGTGTTTTTTATAAAAAAATACATCCCCAATGGTTGATGCTTTGTGCTCCCATTCATTTTTGCTGTGTGGACATATACTGTTGGGATGGTTCTGGATTACGACAGATGCATCCCCCCAATCAATTGGAATGTCTAAAAATGTGATTACAGCATCTTCAAGAGACAGGCTAACAACAGACCTCATTTAAATGTGTTGTAAACAAACTGATTGATGTTTAGGGAGATAAAGTTTATTTGGGGTAATTGTTTTTTATTGCTTTGAAGACAAAATATCCATATGTTGTTTTTTTGCTAAGACAGATTTACACAGGATGCACTGTGGGCATTGTGCTCTGCACAGCATTGGTTCACTGCTGTGGGTATGGTGTTGGGAAACGTTGCGACATCTTTGATTACACTGGTCCACACAACAGCTTAAGTTTCCACATGGGTGTGCAGGGGACGTAAGCTTAGCATTCTTCACAAGTCATCGTGATGCCACTTTACATGTTTCTACACAGACTTATAATTTGTGGAAAACACTGTGAACAAAGTGGCAAGTGTTGGACGAGGGATGTAGTGAAGTATGTTACAAATAACCTGTGCACGTATTTGAATCATTATCCTTTTTTGAGCTATGATTTCCTACACCATTTCTCTTCTTTATGCTTGATGGAATATTTTTGAATATGTGACATGTTGAGTGAACTATATTCACATAAGTCATGCCATGACATATATCTTTTCAAACAATGTCCTACACATTGAATATGTGTAGTTCTTCTGGGTATATATTTTTCACATTTGGTTTGTAGATACTTCATGTGGTTTTACACTGATCTGAGAATTGTTGCAAGTCACGATCAATATCATGGGCACGTACTAATTTATTTTTTACTGTGACAGTGTTCTCTTACAGATCAGAGTATTGTTTAAGTCACACCTGTCAGGCCCTCACAATGACTATCATGGACAGGAGGTGATATTTCTCCATCCGCAAAGTAAAGGTGAGATGATGTTTACAGTTTACAAGCAGACTGCATGACAATGTCCATTCAAAATGTTTTAGAGGTGATACCTATTACATGCAGGATAGTGAATCATTGTACCACATCACTGATGTGACATTAAAGTTGTCAATCATTTTCTCTCAGTTTATAAGCATGCCAAATGTGATTGGCCAATTTCAACAAACATGCTGCATCAGTTTTGTCCTCTGTTCAGTAGTGACAGTGGTGCAGGTTGTATCACTTTGTTGACAATGCAGATTGGTTCGGACTTATGTGTCTGTACATTGCGTTGTGGTTGAGTCACTCCTACTCATTACACTACAAACTTGTTTCTTATTGTCTAGTTTTGAAGGTGTGTATTGAGTGCTACCACACCTTGATGTTGGCAATGCCACATGATTGTTATTGTGGCATGAGTTGGGCTATTATGGTGGTGAGATCAGGGATGATATTATGTGCCACATGATATGGGCAGGTAAATATGCTTGATTTGCCATGATCCAGACTGTGTAGATCATTTAGAATGTTGCCAAATCACATTGACAAATGACATTCTGAGTGATGCACATTGATATGCAAGAATGGTACTGATTTTGTTTTACTGCCCCTTATTCGTTTCACACAGTGACACCTGCGCTTATGTTTATTTTCAATGGTGATATGTTGCAGGATGAAGGGATTTATGGCTCTTGGTCAAGCTTGGGACACTTGTGCATTGTTGGACTGCAGACGTCTTTCTTACATCAGGGTGTGTATGGATACAATGTAGTGACAAAGTGAGGCCTTCTTCTGACAGGATTGATACCGCACTCATACAGTTCATTGACAGAGGCCTGCACCATGTTTACACATTTATGGTGCAGGAATGCGTTTCATCATGCAGTGGCACTTGACTTGTCAGTGTGGCACACAGACAGGCACCTTTTTCAGGGTAGTGCAAGTGTGTCTGTGTTCTGGGCAAGAATGTTTATGTTGAAGGAGGGACCCCTTCAGGTACATAGCAATGATTAACAAATTGGTATGTCTATGTGTGTTGCCCAATGTAGTACACATGCCAATAGCAAATGTGTTGGCAATTAAGGATTTATTTTTATTTTTGCATTTTATGGGTCATGGGTTTCCTTGTATACATTGCTTACAGGACTCCTATTGGCTTCAACATTGCGAGCATAGGGCAGCATGTCTTTCACTGGGTGTTGTAGGGTGGACAGACAAAACAACACCCATTACCCTCACCTTTCACACCACGTGAATTGTGTAAGTGGGGCTAGATTACATGGCTGTGTAATTACACTGGCTTTTTAGTGGTGCTAAGACCCTATCACCACACCAACGTCACATCAAGTGAGATTGGCATGGGAATGTGTGCTTGGGAATGTGCCACCCTAATGGACACATGGATGTTATATGCTGTTCTCCTCATGGTGTTTGCATGCCTTTGTTTTTGTAAGGATGTTTACAGACATGACTGCGTATTTGTTCACTGCCACTGCTGACTTTCCCCGAGGACTGATTTCCATGCATGTCAATGTGTAATGGCCATCTCACACCAGGACTGTGATCACTGTAGACTACTGCTTTCTATATGAAACATGTGGAACACCAACTTTTAACCCCTTAGATGCTGGTGACGGAACCATTCCGTCATCAGTCACGGTTGAGCTGTGCTGATGACGGAATGGTTCCGTCACGACCACACCCTGTTCTGCATTGTCCAGCACAGGGGAGGAATTCAATCAGCAGCCAAGGTGTTAACCTAAACTTCCTGTCTGGAGGGAGGGACCTAATGGGAAGGTAAAAGTATCCCAGGGGGGAGGACTCTAAGGCCAGGGGCAGACTTATTATTGCTGGGGCTGCAAATTAATAGACTTCTCATAAAATCCTGATATCTGAAATTTAGAATTATACAGTCCCCCTTAAGGTCTTTTTCCCTTATCGGTGCTTGTACTTATATTTTATATTGTTTAAGCAAGTGTGATGTAGGGTAATTGTGATGCCTGTACCAAGTATATCAGACTAATTTAAATGACATGTGTGGTTACATTGAGTGGTCTGAAATGGACTAAATTATGTACTCCATATTCACTTTGCCATTTTTTCTAGTATTTTCTAGTACAATTACATTTGTAGCATCATGCCTATAATGAACTTTGAGTCTACCCACTAAAGTAAAAAAAAAATATTCTGATAGAAATTGACATTCCTCAAAGTCTGGTAACCTTAATTCACTGGATCAGGGGACGCAAACAACTACTATGAAGTCAATTCACCTTCCCGAGCTATGCATATAGAGCTAGCAAGGTGGCTCTATGATCTTCGTGAACATCATGCATGTGGCCATGATCAAGGGAGTAGCCAGAAAATTCACATGCCCCCACTTCGAACTTAAGCTCTTTTGGCACCAAGCAAATGAAGCAAGTCATCATGACCTTCACCGGAAGAGCTCTTGTCTCTTCCATCCAATCATCTATCCATTCATCCATTCTTCCTTAGATCCACCTGGTGATATCCACAAATCACCTTTACATTCTGCTATCCGTTCGTTCTATCATTTGTCATTCAGTCTTTCACCATTCAATCCGCCCATCCATATCCAAACCTATCCATCCATCTCCAAACCTATCCATCAATCAAACCTAGTCATCAAACCTATCTATCTATCTATCTATCTATCTATCTATCTATCTATCTATCTATCTATCTATCTATCTATCTATCTATCTATCTATCTATCTATTTAGCTCTCTACATATCTATCTCTCTATTTATCTATTGACCCTTTCAGTCATCCATCTCTCCAGCCATCCTTTCACTCATCTAAGCTTTCAGTCATTCACCCATGCTTTCTCTCTATCCATCCATCTTTGCACTCTATCCATCCTCCCTTTCACTCATCTACCCATCTGCTCTTTCACTCATCCTTCGATTCTTCCATCCTTCTACTCATCCACTCATCCAACCATCCATTCTCACACTCACTCTTCTATCCATCCACTCATCTATCTATCCACTCATCCATCCTCTCATTCACCCATCCACACTTTCACTCATCCACCCATCCTTACTTTCACTCAGACATATAATCTTTCACTCATCCATCCTATCATCTACCACCCTCACTTTCACTCAGCCAGTCTTTCACTCATCCATCTACCCTTTCAGCCATCTGTCCATCTTAGCTCCCTTTCACTCATCCATGTCATTCTTTCACTCATCCGTCCACTCATTCATTCATTCATCTTTTCACTCATCTATCCTTTTCGCTCACCCACCCACACTTTCACTCCATCCATTCTTTCGTTCCTCCATCCCATCCTTTTCCCTTATCCATCCCACCCTTTCCCTCCATTTAGTCCCCCTCAAGGTCTTTTTCTCTTCCCTGTGCTTATACTTATATTTTATATTGTTTAATCAAGTGAGTTGTAGGGTAATTGTGATGCCTGTACCAACTATATCAGACTAATTTAAATGACATGTGTGGTTACATTGAGTGGTCTGAAAAGGACTAAATTATGTACCTAATATTCACTTTGCCATTTTTGTCCAGTAAAAGATCACAGCATCTTTACAATTACATTTGTAACATCATGTCAATAATGAATATTGAGTCTACCCACTAAATAAAAAAATAGATTCTAACAGAAATTGACCTTCCTCGAAGCATGGTAACCTTAATCGACTGGATCAGGGGACGCAAATAACTACTATGAAGTCAATTCACCTTCCTGAGCTATGCATATAGAGCAAGCAAGTTGTCTCTATGATCTTCCTGAACATCTTGCATGTGTCCATGATCAAGGGAGTAGCCAGAAAATTTAAATGCCCCCACTTCGAACTAAAGCTCTTATGGCACCAAGCAAATGAAGCAAGTCATCATGGCCCTTGCCAGAAGAGCTCTTGTCTCTTCCATCCAATCATCTATCCATTCATCCTTAGATCCACCTGCCAATATCCACAATTCACCTTTACATTCTGCTAGCCAATCATTCTATTATTTATCATTTAGTCTTTTACCACTCAGCCCACCCATTAATATCCAAACCTATCCATCTATCTCCGAACCAATCCATCAATAAAACCTAGTTGTTAAACCTATCTATCTATCTACATATCTATCTATATATCGACCCTTTCAGCCATCCACTTCTCCGTCCATCCTTTCACTCATCTATCCTTTCAGTCATTCATCCATCCTTTCACTCTATCCATCCAGCCACCTTTTCACTCTATCCATCCTCCCTTTCACTCATGGACCCATCTGCTCTTTCACTCATCCTTCCATTCTTCCATCCTTTCACTCATGCACCCATCCATTTACACATTCACTCATCTATCCAACCACTCATCTATCCATCCACTCATCTATCCTCTCACTCACCCATCCACAGTCACACATCCATCCTTACTTTCACTAATACATCCATTCTTTCACTCATCCATCCTATCATCTATCCATCCTCCCTTTCACTCATCCATTCTTTCACTCATTTATCTACCTTTTCAGCCATCTATCATCCACTCTTTATTTCACTCATCCATCCCATTCTTTCACTCATCTGTCCATTCATTCACTCGTTCATCTTTTCACTCATCCATCCTTTTGCTCATCCACCCACACTTTCACTCCACCCATTCTTTCGTTCATCCATCCCATCCTTTTCCCTCATCCATCCCACCCTTTAAATCCATCCATCCTTTTATTCCATCCATCCTTCCTTTAACTCATCCCATCATCCATCTATCCTCCCTATCCCCCAAACATCCATCCTTTCGCTCTTTCATCATCCTCTCATCATCTATTCATCCTCCATTTCACTCATCCACTATCCCAGTGACCCATCCATCCTTACATCTATCCTTTCACTCATTCATCCACCCATATACTCACCCATCCACTTTTTCACTCACATTTATCTAGCATTTCCCTCACTCATTCACCTTTGCTGGCCAAGTTGTGACAGAAGAGGCCCATCAAGAACTTCACCCCGCTGCAGTTGCTAAAGTTGGGGTTCACAACCCCCAGCTCCATACTTTCACTCATCCATCTGCCCACCCTTTCATTCTATCCATCCATCCTTTCACTTCATCTATTCAACCTTTCATCTCATCCATCTATACTCAATATCCATCCACTCATCCATACACCCTTTTATTCATCCTCCCTTTCTTTCATTCATCTTTTACTTATCCATTTATGCTTTCATTCACCCTGCACCCTCCCTTTCCCTAAGCCATTCATTCTTTCACTCATCCTTTCACTAATTCATCTATCCATTTAGCCATCCACCGTTTCACTCACACACCCATCCATCCTTTCATTCACTCTACCCTTTCATGTTATTTATGAGTGTTTGCCGAGTTGCAGACAGAAGAGGCCATCAAGAACTCCATCCGCACTGTATCTGCTAAAGTGGGGGTTGACAAAGCCCCCGGTCCATGATGTAGAAACACTCACTACTTTCTTTCTGATTACTGAGGACTTCACTGAAGTGTATAGCAAGACCCTTAGACATGACGATGCTCAAGCAAACTTTAAGGCACTGTCCATTATCAATATATGTAAGAAAATCAATGGCTGCATGGGACCAGGACATGACATTTATCAACTAAGAGAGAGAAAATATGGTTGAGGTTGAGAAATTCTCCAGAGTTCTACGTCTTTAGTATTGGTTAATGAGAAACCTAGTGTTATCTGCTTTAAAATGAAGGGTCCTGTGTATAATGATGCATTTTCTGGGGTGATTAGGATGAAACTCCTGGCAGAAATTGCACCAGATTTTTCAACCTTGATTTCGGACAATGTTCACACCAACTGGCTTCTCAACCATACTTCTGATACTGCAGAGATTTGATAAGAAGAAAACGTACAACCGATCTTTCTCTGGGATTGCTCCAAGAATTTGGAACTCCTGCACCCCAAAATCAGAATGAATCCCTCAACGGCATCCTTCAAGAAAAAAGTCAAAGTATTCCTTGTGAACACATTTCTTCCCTAGATCCTAAGATTTCGATCTGATTTCTCCATTTTCCTCATGACTACGGCATTCTGACGACTTTTTGTTTTCGACTTCCCAGTCCAGACACAACCCTCGCTTTTCTCGACACTGCATATCTCTGCAGTTTTCTTGACTCTTGTTTTTATTGGTTTATCACCTCTGCTCTCTGAACACACTAAAGCTTACCCTTCCTTTCCGAATACTACTTCATCCTGTATTCTTCTCGAAAATGATGTTACTGTTATTAGAACATTGGAATGTTGTGAGCTCCATTGAAAACAATAGAGTGCTCTGGGCTTATAATGGCTGGTATAAGCCTGGAGCTCCTACGTTCCACTGTTTCTTTGTTCACAGCTCTGGCTGTGAACAAAGGCTTCATTGATCCTGAGGGGATTCCAATCCCCTCACGCTTCCAAAAGGCTTTGTTTGTTTTGTTAGAACATTCTGCCCTCTAGTGACAGAATGTTCTAATAGCCTTATAGCCCTTCGTAGATGGGCTATACCGCTATTAAAGTCCCTCTCCCTTGTTATAGGCCCTCGCCTTCGGCTCAGAGCTTTTAACGATGGAGAGGGCCTTTAATATAGCCTTATAGCCCGCCGTAGAGGGCTATACCGGCTATAAGAACATTGGAATGTTGGGAGCTCCATTGAAAACAATGGAGTGCTCTGGGCTTATAATGGCTGGTATAAGCCTGGAGCTCCAATATTCCAATGTTTCTTTGTTCACAGCTGTCTGTGAACAAAGGGTTCAGGGAGCCTGAGGGGATTCCAATCCCCTCACGCTCCCAAAAGGCTTTGTTTTTTTTGTTAGAACATTCTGTCCTCTAGTGACAGAATGTTCTAATAGCCTTATAGCCCTTCGTAGATGGGCTATACCGCTATTAAAGTCCCTCTCCCTTGTTAAAGGCCCTCGCCTTTGGCTCGGGGCCTTTAACGCTGGAGAGGGCCTTTAATAGCCGGTATAGCCCTCTACGGTGGGCTATAAGGCTATATCATTGCTCTGCTCTCTGTGTACTTGTAAAGTGCTCTGATACCTGCAAGGGTCATTTTCACGTTATACAACTATAACAATAAATAAATAAATATGGCTTAGTAATCATATCCCAAGCATGAGCAATTTTTAATGAGATTGTTTAACTTCTAGCTTCAGGAGCATCTCTATACTACCACACAACCTGACATACCTGTTAACATTTGTGGGCATTTATATTTCACCCACAGGATTTTGGTAACTCTGCGATGGAAAAGCAGTGGCAAATGCATCTTATTTACAAGCTAAATCACCTGAAACCAGATCGTTCAAGCTCATGCATAACCACACCAAGTAGAATTGAAGCAAAATGTGTCCGATGGGCTAAATATGTTTTCAGAAATGTCTTAACTCTCTCCAAAAGGATTGTATGATCAATGATCAATGCAACACTTGTCTGTCTACACACATGCTCCGTTTGTAGTCCAAAGTCTTAGGTTGACCAACTGCAGAGGGTGCAAAATACTCCTGCTTACCTGACATTCAAATCTCACACGTCAGAGCATCTCTCTTGGTTTGAAGCGATTGCACTGATTGCCAATAGGCAATTTGTTTTCACAATCCTATACAAGATCTACAAATGCATTCTAGGAATGACTCCAGCTTACCTTTGGTAAACAAATTAGCAGCTATAGGTCTATTCTTGTGCTGTGATCTGAAAATAATCTCCAGCTAGTTGCAACACAGATGCACGTTAAAGTAAAACGTGACCAGATGTTCACAGCTTTGGGGCTTGCCTTCGCTTATTAGACAGGAGTTTACATGACTTGGAGCACAGAAAAGCTACAATTCCTACATCAAATAGTTCTTGCCTCAGTAGAGATCTTCCTACTCCCTCTACTAGGTATCAGAGTAATTATATTGCCATCTTTCAGGCGCACAGAGACAATTACACGGGATGAATACTAAACAAACCTATCATAACAAGGCAACTAACATCCATCTGGTTGTTTACTCTTTCCGTATAGCAAACATTACACATCTGTAATGTCTTTGCAGTTCTCCAAATATATCCAGACTCCAGTCCACCAAACTCATCCTAATAGTTGAGAGACATATCAACTGTAATGCTAATGTCTCTGGGCTCCTTCTCTTGCCACAGCTTCAGCAGAAGCATCCAGAGTCTTTTTATGTTACAATCGGATTGGAGCTCTTTTGGTAATCTGTTTGTCAGTCCTTAGCATCATATATAACATAACATTTCAAAGTTACAGTGTAAGCATTCCCAGATCAGGTAATCCCTGAAAAGGTCTCTCTTGAGTTCTTCAATAAATGACCATTTTGATTCTGTATAACTGATTCACCTATATTCAAGCACGTTGTTTGATCACAGCCATGACAAAGGTGCCACATGTTTCACCATACCTACAAACAGAGCTTCATCCGGGCAACCATATTAATCAAAGTCCTTCAAGAATTCACAGGCCTAATCATTTTTCTGATCACTTGCTTCTGTATATGATCATTGATGCTGTTATCAATGATATCAATCAATCAAAGCATTTATAGAGCGCACTACTCACCCAGAGGGTCTCAAGGCGCTAGGGGAGGGGGGTCCGCTACTGCTCGAACAGCCAGGTCTTGAGTTGCTTCCTGAAGGTGAGATGGTCCTGGGTCAGGCGGAGGTGGGTCGGGAGGGAGTTCCAAGTCTTGGCGGCGAGGTAAGAGAAGGACCGTCCCCCTGTGGTGGCTCTTCGGATGCGGGGACGGCGGCGAGGGCGTGGCCGGTCGATCGAAGCTGGCGTTTGGGAGCGTAGAAGTTGAGGCGGCTGTTGAGGTATCCTGGGCCTTGGTTGTGTAGGGCTTTGTGTGCGTGGGTGAGGAGACGGAAGGTGATTCTCTTGTTGACCGGGAACCAGTGCAGGTCTCTCAGGTGTCCGGAGATGTGGCTGCGGCAGGGGATGTCCAGGATGAGTCGTGCTGAGGCATTCTGCATCCGCTGGAGTCTCTTCTGGAGTTTGGCGGTGGCTCCGGCGTAGAGGGAGTTGCCGTAGTCCAGACGGCTGGTGACGAGGGCCTGGGTGACCGTCTTCCTGGTCTCGGTGGGGATCCACCGGAAGATCTTGCGTAGCATGCGCAGGATGTTGAAGCACGACGAGGAGACGGCGTTGACTTGTCTGGTCATGGAGAGGGAGGAGTCCAGGATGAAGCCCAGGTTGCGTGTGTGGTCTGATGGTTTGGGTGCGTTGCCTAGGGCGGGGGGCCACCAGGAGTCGTCCCAGGCGGAGGGTGATGATCCCAGTATGAGGACATCCGTCTTGTCCGAGTTCAGTTTCAGGCGGCTGTTCATCATCCACTTGGCTACGTCTGTCATCCCTTCGTGTAGGTTGGCTCTGGCGGGGTCGTTGGTGAGGGAGAGGATCAGCTGGGTGTCGTCTGCGTAGGAGATGATGTTGAGGTTGTGCTGGCGTGCGATGTCTGCGAGGGGGCTCATGTAGACTTTGAAGAGGGTTGGACTGAGCGAGGAGCCTTGAGGAACGCCGCAGATGACTTCGGTGGCTTCTGATCTGAACGGGGGGAGGCGAACTCTCTGTGTCCTTCCGGCGAGGAAGGAGATGATCCACTCTAGTACCTTCTCCTGGATTCCGACGTTGCTGAGGCGCTGCACTAGTGTACGGTGGCAGACAGTGTCGAAGGCCGCGGAGAGGTCTAGGAGGATGAGGGCTACTGTTTCTCCGTTGTCAAGCAGGGCTCGGATGTCATCAGGGCGGTCTCGGTGCTGTGGTTGGCCCGGAAGCCAGACTGCCAGAGGTCGAGGGATCCGCTCGTCTCGAGGAAGGCGGCCAGCTGCTTGTTGACGGTCTTCTCGATGACTTTTGCAGGGAACGGGAGCAGCGAGATGGGGCGGTAGTTCTTGAGGTCGGTGGGGTCGGCTGATGGCTTCTTAAGTAGAGCGCTGAGTTCGGCGTGCTTCCAGCTCTCCGGGAAGGTGGCAGTGTCGAAGGAGGTGTTGATGATGTCCCGCAGGTGGGGTGCGATGATAGCGTCGGCCTTGTTGAAGACGTGGTGAGGGCAGGGGTCGGTCGGAGATCCGGAGTGGATGGAGTTCATCGTGCGGACGGTGTCTTCGGTGCTGATCGGGGTCCAGGCGCGGAGGGTGGTGATGGGGGGGCGGTGGTTCGGTCGTGGCGTGCGTCGGTTGAGTGCTGAAGCTGTTGTGTATGTCCGCGATCTTGTTGTGGAAGTAGGAGGCGAGGGAGTTGCAGAGGTCTTGCGACGGGGTGATGTTGTTGTTTCCGGCGTTGGGGTTGGAGAGCTCTTTAACGATGTTGAAGAGTTCTTTGCTGTTGTGTGCGTTGTTGTCAATGATAGTAGTTGACAGTTATCCTGAAGAAGGAAACCATGATGAAAGTTTTGATAACTGAATGAAGATATTAATGACAAAAGATCAATCAGCTGAACATGACCTAAACTTTTTTTCAGGAGGAATGTAATGTGCTCTGGTTATCATTGGTATAGTAGGCATTGGGGTATCAACTTCATTGTTACTGTGAAGTCTTTGGGGTGGATTTTGGAGTTTGTCGGTAATGTAATATCAGCTACTGATGGAAATGCTCAATCGAGAGGGTCAATGTCCTCCACCATAGAGATAGAATGCCACAGGAAATTATCCTGTGAGCTATAATCCATATTCAGATTGTTCCCCTAAAAACTGATTAGTTTTCCATAGCCGCAAAAACTGTAGACACTTCGGGCCTCATTTATGAAGTTTTGATGCGGGGCAGCACAGCATGGAATCTTGCTGCGTTGCCCTACGTCAAAACAAAAGGTCAGGAATGCGTTGCATCTATGTCATACGCATTCCTGTCCTTTTCTCCAGTGACGGTGCGTAATGGGCTGCCATGAACCAACGTAGGCACCCTTGCACTATGGTGCAAGGGTGCTAGCATTGGGGGGCTGATTGATTTTATGCAGGAAGGGACACCTTCCTGCACAAAATCAATTAAGCAGATTTCCTCGTTCTATGTGTGCTGCAGACTGCAGCACAAAAAGAAAAAGGAAAAAACAAGGAGAAATGAAAACATTTCTCCTCGTTGTGCCTCTCTAACGCCTTCTGACGTATTCCATTGTTTACGATTTCTCGTAAATCTGGGAATGCTTCAGATTCCATTGATGTTGTGTGGGAACACCCACAGCAACACCCATGGAACATCCCTTTCACACAGTGTTCTGCATGAAAGGGGCCATATGTACAAGGCCCTGAAAAGCCATATTAAGTGGCTTAACATGGCCTTGTAAATATGCGTTTGGGTGCCGCAGGGGCCTCATAAATGAGGCCCTAAATAGGAAGAGAGAGGCAGGGTCTCACAGTGCTCTTGGCTCCTACATTAGGAAAATCTTGCTTGGCACCCCTTCCATTCGTGGTAGGCACTGTCAGAAAGAAATGCACTACTTTTAATGTCTAAAACTGAAGAACCCCTGAATAGTGGAACTGCCTTAGTTGACAGTTATGTGTCAGGCAGTGGGGAATCTTATTGGCATCTACAGATTAGGGTCTTATGAGGCAATATGCCATGGAGCATAGTGAAGTTTAACTTGTTCATACAGCCAGGCACTTACTGCACAAATTGGTCGGCGGGTGGAAGGGAAGGGGCAGATTCATGTATAGATATTTTTATCAAACCTCAGTATTATTATTAGTATTAGAAATATTTCCAAAATAAGAGCAGAAACTTTGCATATTTTGCAAAAACAAGTTCTGCTTTTTAGAAATTCTACTTTTTAGTTGTGCTTCGCAAGTGAGTATTTGCTTGCAGGATTTCACTGTACTCCCTCTAGGAAAGGCACAACTATCAACTCTAGAAATTGCCAAAAGTTACAATAGTTAAAAAAAACTACAATTTTGAAATTTGATTGCTAGCATTATTGACGCCAAGTAACCAAAATGTTAGGAGTGCAAGTAGTAGCATCATTCACTCTTTAAAATCTGATGACAGCATAGGGGAGAGCCATTGCCCAACCATTAGCCCCACAACAACCTCCTGTTTGCAGCTGAGGGGGTCACAGAAAGGGCAAGTTCTTAAAAACTAGAAACAATAGGGCTTGAATGGCCCTATTTTCTATCTCTTCTTGTTGCTACCTTCTTGACCGACTGAGAGTAGGGGCAAGGGACCTCTCTGTGGAGGTCATTTATTTTACCTTTCATGCTATCGGTAAGTTTTCAAAGTATCCCACAACTGTAAGACTGCGAGAAATACCTCTTTTACTCCTGCTTAAGCGAAAGCTGTTCACCGTCCATTCCATGTTTGGCCCACATTTTAAGGCCAGATGGAAGTCCTACATCTGACAGCAGCAGGCCACTAATGGCTTCAGTTAGAGGCCCTTAAGTACTGGTCAGATGTAAGAGGCACGCGGACACAATTACTAGCTATTAGTTCTGTTTATGTTCAGTTTGTAATGAGCCTGAATAAGTGGCACATTTTTCCCCTGCTCAAGTGCTTCCACTTGACAGATGTTTATTTTATTTCTAATGGAGTGCAAGACACCTGTTTTACTGCTGTATCCACACATCAAATGGCATAAACATGCAATTAACAATGCTACTCACCATTCAATAGTAGACTAACTGACTGACCAAAGCAAATGATATAAATTATAGACAATACATGTTTGTGTGTTCACATATAATAAAAACAATGCTAACAAGATTAAAGTGCAGCGTAGATTATGCAAATACACCTTGTTGGGAACTGCCTGCCTGTTTTGAGGAGAGATGTTCCTCCTCAAAAACACTACAAAAACACACTAAATCGATAACTCCAAGGAAGGCAGGAAGTTAAAAATAGTCCACATTTGTTTTTTGTGCCCTGATTTCACTTTCTATCTATTATTTGATCAGCACTTGTTATGCACACGTCCTGATTTTTGCTTTTGCGAGTTCCTTCCACTCCTATCTGGAGGAAATTGGGCAGGCCAATTAAATCAATATAGATTAACCATTTGCAAAAACTATCGCAAAGACTCCTTGGCAGATTATTGCTATTTTTAAGAGCGAATCCAGAATTCAGGTGAAAAAAACCAAGGGTCATATCATCAAGACAGACGATAAAATTATCGCCGCATTAGCGGCAGAAAACTGCAGCTAAAACGGCGATAATGGGCTTGATAATATGCTCTATGGAATTCCAATTGAAGCCCATGTTAGATGTCCTTCACATCTAACATGGGCTTCAATTGGAATTCCTTAGAGCATATTATCAAGCCCGTTATCGCCGTTTTAGCTACAGTTTTCTGGCGCTGAAGCGGTGATAATTTTATTGCCTGTCTTGATAACACGCCCCCTAGATATTCTAGTCGCCACATGTAGTTACTTTGCGCCGAATTTTAACTTGTTACATATGAGAAGGACCTAAAGGGTGATGCAAAATTGAAAATCTTTTTTTACTTTGCTCCTACTAAAATATTAGAACAAATTGCAATACCTTCCCAATATTTGTACAAGCAATTTCCTTCATGAACCTACTAGGTTTTTGTTTGCTATCAAGTGACTCTGAATTAGCTCATATTCTGGCTACCTCAGATATTGGTTTTATCACCTGGCAATTCCTATGCTTAGAAACTTTACGAGTTAATTGCAAAAACGTTTTGTTGATGTTCTAGCTCGTCACAGATATTGCTAGAACTTAACCAACAATGAGCACATATTAACAAAACTAATAGACCTTAACTTGAATAAACATATATATTTTTTTAATTGGCTTTTCTAATGGTTATAGTTTTTTATTTTTTACACTATTCCTAGAGGGAAGAAGATGAAGAATATTTATTTTTTCAGTTGATTAACCCGTTGACCGCGGCGGGAATCCCGCCGCAGTGTGGGTGATTTATGACTGGGCGTGGTCAGGACGCCCCCGGCCGTCCTCCGCACACGCCCACAGTCACATCGGAAACGCAAAGGGTTAAACACGTAACAATGTTACATTTAAAAACAAAACACATCTACTAGGAGGGGGAACCTAAATAAAAGGCGTTGGTGCTTAGTAAAACATAATGACACCACTTGTCCTTGTGCGATATCACATGGTAAAAGATTAGCTCCAGAAAATTACCTTATTCATAACAGGACCAATCAATTTGATGACATTGAGGCATCCCTGTTAGGGAAAATACCTAATTAAAATACTTCAAAACATGATAATATATTACAACATATAGTCCCAGCCTGTTGAAAGGGTGGCAGCGCCAGTCTAGAGTCTCTGTTAGAGAGAATACCTAATTAAAGTACTACAACACATGATAATATATTAAAATGTATGTATTTCCTTATGTAGTGTTGCATATAAAAGTGAATAGACCCAATCCTATTGACGGGGGCTGAGACAGTCCACATTGTTCGCCTTCTCCGCTAGCAGCCTATCAAGTCCTTTTGGCCTCTGTTCTTGTCCCTGTGTTACACTAGTATGTTGAAACGTTGATGTTGGTTTGGCCAGCTCGCTGAGTTCAGTAGGGGCAGTCACCAAGTTGTATTGGCCAGGAATGCCTGTCTACGGTGCATCGATTCTAGGTGATTCTTAAGGACACGAGTTAGACACGCAGACTATGCAAGCCACATGTAGCAGGAGGGCTCTTTCATGTGATGATAAAAATATCACTAGTTTGCAGTTTACTGTGGGTCTACTGGATTGAGAATAGCTATTATTGCTTCTCAGCACGTGCGAATGCATCTGTTTTTGTTGTTGATTGGTGCAAGGTGTGTACTCACCAAGTCTATAAAGTCCTCCTTTTTGGCACCACTAAGTCTGCATGTGGTTGGACCACTGTATTTCCTAACCAGTTAGCAGGCCAGTGCTGGTAATTGGCCAAACCGTACGGCCATCAGTCTTCTCTTGATATGTGCAGGGAAGGTGATATTCAGGTATGAGTTGGTTTCAAACTATCATAGTATTTGACCACCAAGCTCGTATGAGATCAGGAACTAAAATAATTTGTATCTACCAGATGTGAATGCCTCTTTGCCACCTTGATCACCACCCTCATGAAGGTCGGAGAGGGGATTTTCTTGTTCCAATGATCTCCTAAGTATGTTAGATTTGAAGAACTGTACAAAAATTTATAATAGGCAGATTGTGGGTTGCATTCTAAGGAGGTTCTTAATGACCTATTGAATGAACTTTGCTAATCCGACCGTATTTTGTATAAGCACTTTATTGAAGCATTTTACCTAATGTTTGCTTTATAAGCCCGAATTCCAGTCACATTTGTGCTGGGGAAACATTTAGGGGAAGGGAGAACACCGGCCTGAAATCTCTAACCTATAGCCTGTCCAGAATATCTGCATCCAGCTTCTTTGCAAGAGTGCTGAAGAGGAGTGTGGGAGCATTCCCTTTTTTACCATTTACTGCTTTTGATGGGAAAAATATCCTGTTATCCAGGTGCATCCCCAGATATTTGTAGCGGTTAACCTCCTCCAAGATTAAATAGTCTAAGGGAGCTATTGACCCACCCAAAAGCGCTACAGATCCCCTGGATAAAATATATCCAAAAATCCTGTACGAGACTGGGGTTCCCTTACCTTTGGTCCGACCCTGCTAATGCCTCTTTAAATATCTCACGGAGAGCTCTGGCCATTGCTTACCACGAACAGAAACTAGCCATGGCCCTAGACAGTCAGGGTGAGGGGTCACTAACATCTGTATTTGTGCAAAGCAAGGACTCATACAGGTTGGAGAGGGTTTTAGATGCCATCTCCCCCGTGCTGGCCAGGAAGCTGTTTCTCCAATGGAGATATGGCACATTGCCCCTGCGATCTTTTACCAGCTCCTGGTCATCACCGCCGTCCACCAAGCAGTGCCCGGCATGCGCTGGTGCGGAGGAAAGCGATTTACACGTGGTCCTGTTTTGCCCAATTTACAAGGCAGCGAGGAAATATTGGCTCCTACACTCATTAGAAACCTGGGTTGTAGGGAGTACCTCCCGATGTACAGAATTTTAAAAACCGATGTTTCAAGCCTAACTGTGTTTGCACTAGCAACATTTCTCACCAATGTCTGGCACACTCGGATCCGTATTCTGAAGACGCAGGCTCTCACCCATTTTTAAGGTCTATAGTTTTTTAAATGCAATTTTATTAGTATGTAACTGCAAGAATGGAAAGGTTTCACATTGTATAAGCACGCATTGATTGATTATTTTTGTTAATTTTATAATGGTTGTATATGTTTTTATTGTACATCTTTGATAGCCATATGGCCGAAATAAAGATTGGAAAGGAAATAGTCTAAGAGGATAGTATCTGGCTGCTGAGGTTGATTACTGATATTCATGGTTTCTGTTTTGTTTTTGTTGTGTTGATCTCGAGGTTGTTGGATTTGGCATAGAACTTCAATGTGTTAACCAGTCTTTGCAGCCCTACTTTTGTCATGCTGAACACTAGGATATCATCCACATAGGACAGGTGGGTCAAACGGGTTGGCCCCAGGAATAATGGATGAGAGCTGCATGAATAGAATAAAGAAGTGGGCAACAGTACACACCCCTACTTAAGCCCTTGGTACGTAGCAATCCTCTTTTAAATTCTAGTATCACAGCCGATTTTAACTTGGTTCCAACTTTTGGAGTATAATTGTTCAATGGCTCGTAGCAGCTTTTGAGGGATTCTCCATTTTCTTAGCTCGTCCCAAAGTATCCCACGGTCTATGCCGTCTAATGCTGCTTTGAAATCTGTAAAGCGAAGATACAATTTCGTTTTCACTCTCTGGCATTTGTCGACTATAAAAGAGGCTGCTAAGATGTTCTTTGCAGTGCCAAATACTCACCTGAAGCCTGGCATATTCACAGGTACTATATTGCTCATGTTTGACCACTCGATGAGGTCAGCCAGTATGAGGGAGGAATAATGTTTGGCCTCCAAGTCCAATAGTACTATAAGCTTGTAGTTGATCGGATTGGAACTCTCCCCCCTTTAAAGACTAGATTAAAGGACTGGGTTTTTAAGAACCCAGCGGTGCCAGGGAACACACCCAAAGACTTCGAGTTATTCCTGTTTCAGACTACAGAAACACAGAGTCTTCTTGGTGAAGTCAAAGATCGTATTTATTGGCTGCAGCCAGTAACAGGTGTCCTAGAAGTACAACACAGTGTATATTCTCAGGAGACTGCTCCACCTTACAAAGCCAGTCTTCTCTTTTTATACAAAATAATATGCTTCAGGCAAACATTCCTTATTTTACAGTTGACCATTCACATATTTTCACTAAAAAGAAAAAGCAGAGTCATGATGACAAGCCCATATTTCAGTTTGTCCAGCCCACAATCTATTACCCGGCAAAACCTAGTATTTTCATCAGATATCGACGGACCCCTAATAAAAACGGGCACCTCCTCCTCGTAAAGCAAGTCATAAAGAAAAAACAGGGACAGGTGTGTGTAAGATTAGGCATGGTTTGTGTGTGCGATGAAGGGTTTATGACATGTTGTGCCTTGATACTAATCTCACTCGGCCACTGGGAAAGGAACTGGCCGAACAGGTTTGGCTTCAGGCAGTGGAGTCAGCTTGCCCAGGTCACAGAGGAGTCAGCAAAGGTGTACGTGTCCTTCAGATCGGATTTGGCCTTAGTCATTGGGCCTATGTGAGGGCAATCACAAAATGGCTGCCGTTCACAAAATGGAACCCGAGGGTTCAGGACGAAAACTCCGATTTCAGGGTGATTTCGTCACCCGAATGTGACGAAAATGCTTATGCATAGTGTTCAAATCATTACCGGTCTGCTGATACCAAAATCGTCATGATACGACGATGTTTATAACACGGGTCCAAAATGTTCAGTACCACAATGTCATGTAGGCTGGCAAATTCAATATGTGTGGACATGTATACGCGTTTGTTGGATGGTACAGTCATGACTTATATGAGATGTTTGTAATTGTTTAATGTTTTAGCAAGATGAGCTACCCATACTGCCTCAAGGAGGTTTGTCTTATTTATTATATTAACTGGTCTATCCAGCCCATTGTTTGTCTCCTAGATCATCCTGGAGTTAAGCTGCTTGCCGTTATACAGCAGCTTTATCCAGAATGACTCTATCCTGGACTTCCTGTCCTCCAAGAGTTGTTTAGATGCGGTTTTCTTAATATTTTTGTCTTTCCCAGGGAAAAGATTGCTGAGTTGTCATCCTCAAGAGTCTGATGGTCTTTCTTAAGGCCTGATTACTAGTGCAGCAGTGTTTCGACTACTGCACTCGTGGTGGCGCACCACTGGAAATCCACTGACCGCCGGATTATGACTCTCTAAATCTTTCCGGCGGTGGACTCACGGCTGTGCCAGAGAACCACAGGTCTCTGGTGGGGTGCGGCGGAGGCCCAATGAAACAAGCTGAGTGGGACTGGCACAGTCCCGCTCAGCATATTACGAGTTCCCCCCACCAGCCATTTCTTGGACATGAGGGGTGCAACAACACAACATGGGCCCCCTCTGTCTGCTTGCACCCCCAGTTCCAGCACGGCATAGACGTCACGGTCCATGCCGTGTTGGAACATTTTGCCATTGCCGTGCCTTTTTTCTGGCACCGCCGTGGCAAAGGCAAAAAGAATGTCTGCCTGCCGGAGTTACACTTGTGAACAGTCTTTGTGCAGTATTGGTACAGCTGTGCCAGTGGAGAGCGAGCGCCACTGGACCAAAGTCATAATCCGGCCCTTAATTCCTTTTTCACAGCTCTGCATTTAGCAAACGTCTTGTTTGCCCTCTTTTCATGAGTGGCAATCCTCTTTTGACTAGGGTGGCCTGAGTTAACAAATTGGCACTAAAATCCACCCAGGCAGCGATTAGATTGTTTATGGTGTTAGCAATCAGTAGTTCCTTTGGTGAAAGACCAAGGTTTGCTATTGTGTTATTACTCCATCACAGATGCTTTACATTGGTTAAGATTATTGTGCCAATGTCTGGTGATGCCAGCATGTGAACTGGAGTGCTTATTCTAAGTATAAGCATTGGGTAGGAGTGGTCACTATCCATGAATATTGAATTTTGTGTTGCAGTAACAGTGGAATTAGTGGTAGGGAGATGATTGTGTGGCCAATGTTGGATCAGGAGTTTTGGCCATGACAGGTGAATTTAGGTGGATTATCATCTTGCGACCTTCCATTTAACACCCTTACACTAAAAAATTCCAGGGTCATCACAAACATTTCTACTTTTGTGTCACAGCGTTTTACTACCAAGCTTGATTGAGGTAGTATATTCGAATTTAGATTCTCAGGTGCCAGCATTTCGTCTTCTTCTGGGTTATAAATTAAATTTGCATTGAAATCCTGTCAAAGTTATGTTCCATGATGGATTGGTTTGCTTAAAATCAGTTATTATGGAGATTACATTTTCCTAAAGTACATTCTTTTTTGTAAGGTTTGAAGGCCTGGATCCGAAGAAGGTATTTGTTCAGAAGAGATGTCCAAAGAAGAGACACATAAACTGCAAGCCCCCCTTTAGGTCTCCCATAGCGCTGTGTTTCTGCGGCTATCAATTGGTAGTGCATATTGCCTTCCACTCGCAGGTATGCCATTGACCAATTCTCTTGCAGGGCAGTGATTTCAAAGTTTTTGCAGTCCTTTGGAGGAGTGCCATCTTGCAGCAGGGTTTTGGCCCCTGCAATATTCTATGAGAGGAGGTTTATGCCTATTCTGACTCCCCGATTGTTTGCAGGTGGCAGATTTTTGCCACTAAATGCTGATGGAATCCAATCCCACCAATGCTAGCTTAAGCTATTGACCCGCTTTGTTGATGTTGATGCCACACATCCACGTTGTAAATTTCCCCTGGCACCCCACAAGACTGATTAGAGCTATTTCTAAGGTGACTGGGATCTTCTGCTCCACAGTGGGAGAAGGAGGTACCAGGGCACAAGGCATTTCGTAAGTATTATTCTCCACATTTTAAAAGTACTGGCAAACTTTAAGAACGAAGACAGAATTTTCTCTTTCCGACACGATGTTAAGGTTAGTTCAGGTTGTTTGGGGCCTTCATTTGTGTGGAATTAAACAGAGAATAAGTACAATGAGGGTATGTTTTTGAAGTCAGGGATCTCTGCAAGAAGTCTCATGATGTTACCTCTATTGAAGATATCTTGTGGGCCTTGTGTCGCGTATTCTTGTTCTAGAAGAAGTTGATAGTGCCCTCTCTCCTGGTGTTGAGGAGCGGAGGACCGGTGGCACAGCTTGGACTTGTTATATTTGTGCAGATATAATGATGTTTTACCACACCCAATCAAGAAGTTACTGAGTTAGGTTGAGCACACATCATTTGATTAACTTTCTTAGATAGACTCCAACAACATCCAATGGTTGCCTATGTTGCCAGTGTTCCTGATAGATTTTATTTATTTATTTGTTTAGTTCATTTATATAGCGCAACAGCTACCCAACAAAGGGTTTCCCGGCGCTAAGGATCCAGTAGTGTGATTTGAAGCAGGTCTTTTAGATGTTGAACAGCCAGGTTTTTAAGGCTTTCCTGAATAGGTTCTTTTGATAATGATGTTGTGCCCACTATGTCATGAGCTGTAAGATCCAGAGCTGATACCTCGTCTATGGGAGAGTCTTTTGAGCTGTTTATAATATTACCATTACCCTGCTTCGTTTTAAATCAAATATTGAATATTTTGCTCAAAGGTCTTCCTGGAAAGTTTCCTTTGACTTTCTGTTTGTTTGGCTGCCCTCTGAGTGCTTGCAGCAATAGATTTTGACAGTTGCAAGGTCTGAAATTGAGGTCCCATCTGCTTTCGCTTACTGGTAGCTTTTGCGACTTCATTGTGTGAGATGTGTCTGTGTTCTTCCCAGTGATTCAGATGATAGAGGGATGTTTGCCATCTTTGAATGGTAAAGTTAAAGACAAAAAAGCACAAGAGGATTACTGGCGTATGCATGTGTAGTGGCAGCCGGCATTATATGCAGGAGGCGGGGTGGGTGCGTGAGGGAGGGCGGGGGGAAGACGGTTGTAAAAAAGCAACATTTACCTTGCCACGTTGGTCCTGTGTCTCTGCTCCTGCTTTCCACATTAGAGGCACAGGAAGCACAGAAAAGGCTCCCCTGACCAATCACAATGCTATAATGCAGCATTGTGATTGGTAAGCACCCAGGCTCCCCATACCAATCAAAACGCTGCAATGCAGTATTCTGATTAGTTTTAAGCATCCTGGTTTGTAGCAAAACCAAGGAATAGAGGCATGGGCTTGTTTTCCATGTAAACTGTAATACAGCCTGCGTTGAGAACAGGGAACGTGCACAGGACTGGTTTGGGCGGCCAGAGAGGGCGACCAAACAGTCAATGCACACTCGGGAGTGGGCAAAACACTCCACCCCTGCTCAGAGAGCAGATCAGCCCCGCCCACTCCCCTGCCCGCAAAGGAAACATAAAATGATAATAACTAAAAGTTATTATCATTTTATATTTCCTTTACTTCACTGCTCAAAAGCAGTGGGGTGACACTCCTTCGCCACAGTGGAGGAACCGCCCCTGTGCATGTGCAACCATGGCAGTCATCTTGGAATTATTGCCTTGAAGCTAAATCGGATTTAAAGAAGGCCACCGTGTGCATGCATGCATGTGCAGCAGCCACATTGGAATGTTTGTTCTTATGCTTCTAGAATAATAAAGCTGCCTTGCTTTGCATGATAGCCTCGTGTGATGTTTACCGTTTCAGGATGGCAGACAGGCAAGTCTAAAAAAAGACTTTAAAAGAGTAAAGAATGCATGTGCTTCTGTTCAATGGGGAAAGCAAGAGACCTGCTAGCAGAGTGCAGTTGCCAAGTTGCCCAATCAGGTAAATAGTAAGGCTGTAATGTTCGAGAGGTGGAACTAACACAAGAAGCAGGACGAAAGCCATTAAATAAGGAGCAGATGAGAAAAAGAAGGAAGCCATCCAATCACAAACAAGGGGCTGAGCCGAAGCCCACTCTTTTATTTTATAGTAGACAAAAGATCTTCAGTAGCAGACAGGAAAGCTGTATGTAGGTTAATGCCTAAAATGGGATAAGAAAAACATATTTGAGAGAAGAGTGACAGGCATATGCATCAATGTTGGCTTTTGCGATTTCTTAATTGCGATTTTTAAGGAATCGCAAGTAAGGAATCGCAAAAGCCTATGCATGTAGAAACCACTTAAAAAATAGCGATTTCTAAACATGCCTTAATTTTTACCCGCAAACTGCGAGTTGCAATTAAGGAATACCTTCCCTAGAGGCCCATAGGAATGAGTGGGGAGACATTTTCAATTTGCGATTCTCAATTAGAGAATCGCAAATTGAGAATGCAATTTCAAGGATGCCAGGGTGTCAAAAGGACACCCTGTTGCACCCCTGAAATCTGCATATGAGTACATCTTGCACACACATGCCCCAAGGGCATGTGTGTGTGTGTAAAATGGAACTTTGAAAAATGCACTTTAGTGCATTTTTCAAACTTTTAGCAAATTACCATGAAGTTCAACTTCATGGTAATTTGCGCACCCTAGTAGCGAAATCGCTACTTCAAAGTGGGTCTTGTAAAATGCGATTCATTAAATGCGATTGCAATTTGAGAACTCGCAATTAATTGCAAATTCTCAAATTGCGAGGGCCTTGACCCATGATTCATCGCAAAAGCTAATTTTTGCAATCGCAAACGGCTAATTTTTGCGAATCGCAAAAGGCTTTGATACATGTGCCTGTTAGAATGCTATTTGAGTAGTAGATGTGCCTCCTGACAGGGTGAAGCTCTCCAAGTTTACCACACTTGCTGTGGCACTCTTCGCTTTCAAGTGTTTGGTTTTAACACTCGCTGAATGACCACTCGTAGCTAGAAAAAAATAATATTTTCTGACAAGATCTAATAAGAAGAAAACACGTGTCAAGAGCTCCTTTTACTTTTTTCAGCTTGTTTTTTTACGGTATAGAAACCAATCCAAATTAGAAATATGTGGTTAATTTTAAGCTAAGCATGCATAGCGATCTAAATATTCTTGTGCTTTAAGACCTAACGGGAAAAGGCATCGTCACATTCCTAGCTTGGCATTGACATCTATTGAGATAATCCTGTTCTTAAAACTTCTGCTAGGACAGCAGGAATTTGGAGTGGAACATTAAGAATACTGCTCGTCCTGTAAATGCACTGCCTGTCAAGAAGGTCACCTTCTACATTGAAATATTGACTTTGTAGGTATGGAGAATGCCCAAATTATTTTTAAACTGAGATTTTTGGTGTGGTACTATCGATGCTGTTTTACGACTCTGCACAAAACTAAGCAGACCACTGGCATAAATGGCCAAGTTTGCCATGTAAATTTTCTTGCAGATCAGTCTGGCGACGGAGGAGGATCTGAGGTAAAAAAAGTTGTGTTTTCTATTTCAACCCTGAAAAGACACTTTGCTATATGCTAAAACAGAATATGTTGTGCAGAATTACAGTAAAAGTAAACTAGAACTTTACATAGAACAGTGCGAGTGCTTAATTTGGCGCAATCTAGTCAGTAGTTTTGAGAAAATTGTGATATGAATGTCAGCCGCAGCCAGTGCAAGCAAGAATGGTGATGCAGAGGGAAAATGAAATAAATAATTAATTTTCCCTTGCCGTCGTCTGTCGAAATCCCCCCCACTCGGTTTCACCGTTACACCACTCTTACCTGCTTGGGCTACAGCTGGTGAATGTAACCTTTAAATGTTTAATTTATCTGGATGATTAATTTGCAGATCCCTCTGAGACTCTCAAATACTCCAAGGATAACATATTTGGAAAATAAGCCCCATTAAAATAAAATTTCTCTTCATCCAAGGCAGAATCTGCAGATCAGAGGATTTGAGGCCCTGGGTGATGGGATTGACTGGCAGCAACTGAAACCTTTTTGAGACAGAAATTACAGGATTCCAGACATTGAAGCCCTTGTCTTAAAAAAATGAAATAAAAAAGGAGTAGAAGGAGGCATAATAGGCTACGGGTGCATCTCCAGACTAGGGGGATGCTTTGTGGAGTCCCAGAGGTGCAAGTGCTGCACCTAAAAGTAAAAGGAAATTCAACTGTATTTATTCTCGAAATTCACAGATCCAGAGTCTGCTGAGCTTGAGGAGAGATGTTAAGGTTTAATAACTTTTTGTTTTTATTTCCTGCAAAAGGTAAAACAACAAAAAAAACTAGTTCTGCGGCGGAGAGGTTGGTGGGCTTAGTCACAGAAGTGTATATGTGTGAAATCAAAACAGTATCTCTGTGAGCTCCACAAAATTAATCAATAGGTTGCAATTCACCAATCAAGTACAATGTCCAATAATATTCAGTGCAGAAGTGATATCTTCATTGCCAAGTAAAGTCTTTAATTAATGAGAATTCCACAATTTCAATATTCCAATCTCCTTTATTGATTTTTCTTTACTCCAATTCACAATTTCGTCCTTAATTGTCTTTCAGCCAACACGTGTTTCGTCTGATGCTAATCCTTGCATCAACAGACTTCATCAGGGCTGAAACCCAAACATATTTACATTATTACTTGTACCAACTAATAGAGATATTAGTTTACCTATAACCAATTCCACCACGAAAAGTGTAAAGAGCCAAAACACGTCAATTCAAGAGGCTACCAAAATTAACCCAAAAGCTTCAGAAAAGAAAGGAAAATTATTCCAGTGAAACCAGGTATATCATACACTATATGCTCACAAGGTAGATGCTAGATGAAAGTAGTCCCAAACGCACCATTCCATTAATAAAGATAGCAGAGTATTACCTCAATCGCAATTAAGTCTTGCCAAAAAACAACGTTTCACAATGTTTTTTGTGATATGTAGAAATCAGTTAGAAGAGCCTAGAACAAAGGTATACTTTCATAGTAAGTTTAATAAAATTATATGTTTGTGGGAGCTATTATTTGTGAACAAAAATGCTTCCTATTCATAGTGATAAGGGAAAGAAACTCACCTATAGTATAGGTGTGTTCTCCCTGAGGGGTACATCAGATCCGATGCAGCAATAAGAGATTCAGGATACACGAGTACGTGTACCTAAAGAGAACAAAATATTTATTAAGTACTTTACCATTGAGGCTAATAAGCGTTTTCCTCGAAGTAGCAGGCTCAAACATTATACTGAAATGCCTTCGTAAATTATACTCGGGCGTAAAAGAAAACCAGTGTCGACAATTCCATTAATAAACACACAATGCCCGCGTTCGAGACGATTAGTGCAATATCCTACAACGTGTAGGAAATACAAGTTTAATCTAGAACCGTGCCCGCATTCACATCTCAGCCGGCGTTTACCTGTTCAGTTTCTTGCAGCGTCTCCTCGTCAATTTCCCGGCTTTCGCGTTCGCGTTCCCTTAGGGCGCCATATTTAAATGTAAAAACGCGCACTGCCAACTAGTCGCGCCATGTTTGGCGAGGCACGTAATGGATAAATCGTAAATAACTTTTAGTTACGGTATAATTGCTGCATTTATGATATTTAGAAAGTGAGTAAATCAATTGTTTTGTTTATTTTTAATATTTTCGATCAGTTTACAACCGGATCTTCACTACTTCTTATATTATTCTTAATTACATATAAAGTGCTGGTTTTAATTGGAGATTAAGTATGTTCAAAATTACGTTCTCGCAAGTATTCCTAGTTAAGTATTAATTCAAAATAAACTATCACGTATTTAGTCCTATCTTTGTTTCTCAAGACCTCCGTGTAAGAATACCGATATATATTATCAGTGTCTGTCTAGACACTCCACGTTTTCATACAACTTCTATTTAAAGAGTTGCAGAAAAATAAGTTTTATAGTTAGGTAAATTATAAATAGGTTCAGTTAATACAAAAAGGTTTACATAACAGCTCACTCGAACCAGTGGTTCCAAAAGTGAATGTCTGGCGAAAAACATCCGACCCACGCCATTAATTTAAGATCGTGGGCCGGTTTCTTTTTGGTATACCTTTGTCACTGCTCCTACACCCTAATTTCAGCATCCTCGTAATATATGAAGAGGAAAAGAAAGAAACATTGAAGATATCACTTCTGCACTGAATATTATTGGACATTGTACTTGATTGGTGAATTGCAACCTATTGATTAATTTTGTGGAGCTCAGAGAGATACTGTTTTGATTGTCCATTCCCTGGAGTTCCGGGGTATCTTGGGTCACTGTTGGTAACCAGTACCTTTCTCTCTTGGAGTTCACTTTCTCGATTTAGTTGAATTTGCAATATATTCCTATACTTATAGCTGTGCGCCTGATCTTAGACTTGGTTGCCAAATCAGTTTCAGTGTATATGTGTGAAGTAGTGTAATAATTTATCTCATTTGCTGTTTCTCGTAGTGTCAACAAGACCCCATGAGTGTTGGAGAGTTTTACATAAGGACTGTTAAAATGCATGAGGAGTTATGTTTCGCTGCATTAGAGTTTGCTTACAAACAGTTGCATGTTGCAGGTTATAATCAAATACCATATCTCTTTTAGGCAGTTCATGTATAAGCTTCCATGTTGTTCCCATTTTCACCTCTATATATTTTTCATGCTGATAGAAGGACCACTTAATCTTGGGGAGATAATGCAGGTCCTACACTGTTTGATATATGCGTCAGACCCTTTGTTAGTCAATAACACCCATCACCATGGAGCCACCCCCTGATTGCTCAACTTTATTGCCCTTCGATGGTATTGAGAGTGAAACCATCTAAGAAGATGGCCAGCAATTTTGTATCCCACATCATTTTAGTTCCAGGTCCTCTCTAGCAAGTAGAAATTCGAAATTGCTAACCGTTAATTGTAGTCATCAAGTAGAGAATGGTCATGACACTGAAAACTAAGGTAGACAGGCGCATTTCTTTACTTCCTACTTGGTCGCGGCCAAATAAAATTCATGTGTTCCATTCTGGGTTGTGGTCTACTTCTTGGGATTCATGTGACCCAATATGGCTCACTCCAGGTAAAACATGGCAGTTCCCAAGAAATATGGGTTCATCTCAACATGAACAGTAACCATCCTCCCCCACACCAAAACAATTGTCCACAGCCTGGCGACAGAGGTCAGCAGTCCATGGGCAATTGCGAATCACCTCAGCATCAGATACGGCAAAAAAGTGCACCCCCACTACCAAGCAGCATAAACCCCAAAATGGTAATTAAAAAGCTTGCTAAGGGTTAGTGCTTGTTTCTGCACCTCTTAACACATTAACAAATGTTTAAAAACAAGAAATTCAAATAAAAACAAAGTGAGGATCTTGTTATGTTGAAACTGAAAAACTCTGAAACAAGGCAATTATAATGAGCTATGCAAATCATAGCTAATTTCCCTGTCAGGGACTGCTCAATGCCTCACTGATGACATCTCAGCAGTCATGATCAATGACATCTCTAACAAGATGATACAAATGCAACCACCACTGAGCATCATAAATGATTTGCCTCATTAATATTTATTACTGGATGGTGCCAATGCTCATTACTTCATGTAAACCCTTCTAAGGACCAGAGATGCTCATTATGTCCTGGAACCATTCATTAATGGCTAATTTGCCACAAATCCTAAAATGCTGAGAATACAATGACCAATAATAACAAGGTTTATTCAGGGTATGCACAGGCTGTGTCCTTTGAATAAAGTGGCATTATGGCACATTACTACCTGGGTCCATCACTGTAAATTAATGCATTCCCCGGCTATCACTCTGCCCATTCCTGAAAATGATCAGCTAATGAGGTTTGATAAAGGTTTGAAAACAGGAGGTGGCATTGCTATTGTTTTTAAAAACACTATAAATCTCATGCATTGACATTTCTATTTCCGAGAACATCCAATTAAACATTTTTAAAATTGATTTCTCGCCTACAGAAAGCTGGAAAGGAGCTTTGTTTTATTGCCTGCCTGGGCATAAGAAGGGTTTAGTCAACGTCTGGTAGAAGAAATTGCGACCCAAGTCCTGGCTACCAGATCTTTTCTTCGTGTGGGCGATTTTAATTACCATGGATAAGATCTCTCCAACCCAGAGGTGGTGCAGCTTATGGCAGATATGGAAACCCTAGGACTGAGCCAATGGATTATTGGCCCTGTTCACCAAGCAGGTCATTCATTGGTCCTACTGTTTACTAATAGCGATTCAGTTATATGCGATGTACCCATGCCTCTAACATGGACTGACCATTATATAATACCCTTCGAATTTCAATCCTTTCAAGTAATACATTTGGTGAAAAGTAAAATAGATGATAAGACAGTAAGAAGAGCATGGCACTCAGTCTAGCCAGATTTTATTTAGTGAGTCTTTTCAATCTGCTCCACAGGCAAATTCTCTGACGTTAATTTAACGTTTGTTGACTTTAAAATGGCCTTAATTTCGACTTTTGAAAAATTGCTCTATTGAAAAAGAATGGTGAGACAAAACAGCGTTCTTCTGCTCCTTGGTATACAATTGAGCTTAAATGTGTAAAAAAATATACATGTAATAAAACTCGAGAGAAGATGACGTAGAGCCTTGTCTAGATATCACCTGAACATCAAGTCTACATGGAAGAGATTTGTTACTAATCAAATTGAACAGAGAGGCAATTCACCTAAGGTGAAATTCAAAACTATTCATGATTTTATTAACCCCAGACGTGCTCCCAGTCTACCTTTGCATATCGGGAATTGTGTCATTCTCTTGCCACTTTTTTCAGAAGAAAATCTCTCGGATATATTTGATTTTCAATATTTTAGCCGAAGAAAACAGCGTTGACATTAGGAGTGCTGCCTTTATGGGAGCAGAAGGGATTACCATATTAGACATGTTTTAACCTTTTTCTCTGGAGGATGTCCAGAGATCTTGCGTACACCAAAATCAGGCCCTCCACTGAACATCTGCCCTCCTAGTGTCATGGCTTTACTTTCTAGCCATGTGGCTCTGGCTATTCAGACATTGTTTAATGTAACTGTTGAAGCAGGCACCATCCCCTCCAAATGGAAATCTGCTCAAGTCCTACCTATCCTAAAGAAAGCTCATTGGGATCCTAATATTTCATCCAACTGTCCATATCATTGTTACCCCTTCTGGGAAATCTTTTGGAAGGCTTGATTAACAAACAATTAATAGCCTATCTCTACAAACAAGACGCTTAGGACTAAATTGAAAATGGTACAAAATACTGCAGCCAGGCTTGTGACAAATCTTCTGACCGGAACGCCTTTGGCACCTTAGTTCAAATCTTTACATTGGCTACGGGTAAGGAAGAGAAGCATCTTTAAAATCTGCTGCCTCACCTATAATGCCTTAAGGGGCAAAGGCCCCAGATATCTCCAACAGAAACTCAAGCATTACCTATCTACTAGAATCTTAAGATCTCAAGACAAAGCCTTGTTGAGCGTACCCTGTATCCGTTTGTCTATGTGTGGAAGTAGACCCTTTTCCTATTTGGCTCCACTTTATTGGAACAAACTACCTTTTCACATTTGTCTCTGCACTAACTACTGTCAATTTAGGAAACTGTTGAAAGCTTTCTTATTTTAAGTGATTTCTCTCTTGTGCATGCTTGCTTGTGCGCTATATTACATTTAATTAACATACCATAACATAGGGGCATAAAGGATAATATGTATCAGTAGCCTCGATTCACATAGATTTATGGGGCCATTGACAGCGGATAGGGTTTGGACCAATAAAAACATACTGAAATACAGGGGAACCATTAGTTAAAATTGAGTAGAAGTGAATAGTGCTTTCAACATAAAACTTCAAAAGATTAGGAATGCACTAGTTAGGGCAGTTAACTAACTTCCATGTTCTAAGCAAGGTGGAAGGCTTAGAGCAATAAAGCTTGCCATACACTTTACCGATGCATGATGCCTGGCAAAAAAAGACTGAATTAGTGTGGCGCTCAGTGAGTGAGACTTTTGATGATTTAGTCATTAATTTGTTGGAGAGAATTTGTCATTGCAGAATCATATTTTAGTTCTGGGCAAGTACTGTGATTTCTTTATATTTATTTATTTAAATGTATATATCAGCGCAACAGCTACCCAAAATGGGTTTCCCGGCGCTCTCAAAAAAACAGCAGAGGATAGAGAGAAACCTACTGGTTAAAAAGCCAGGTTTTGAGTGACTTTCGGAACAGTATGAGGTTAGACTGAGTGCGGAGAGATAGAGGGAGAGCATTCTACAGTACAGGGCCTAAATACGAGAAAGAGCGGCCGCCTGTGTGGGATAATCTGACCTTGGGCACCTGGTATTTGGCCTGTGTGGAAGACCAAAGCGTACGAGAGGGTACGTAGGGTCGAGCCAAGTTTTTCAACTAAAGGGGGGCTCTGTCGTGCTTTATTCGAAACATGTAAATCAGGGCTTTAAACTTGACCCAGTTATCGACCGTAAGCCAATGGAGGTTCCTCAGCAAACTGGAGATCGAGGCGTTTCTGGAGGCTTGACAAAGTAATCTGGCAGCAGAGTTGTGCACTCGCTGCAGCTTGTGTATTACATCCTTATTTGCTCCCAGGTAGAGGGTGTTGCCATAATCCAGCCTAGATGTTACGAGGGCCTGGACTATGATTCTCTGGGTAGAGCTAGGTAGCATCCACACAATCTTCCTCAACCATTTCAGAATGGTGAAACATGTTGCAGTAATCGTAATGGCTTGTTGATGCATAGGTAATGATTCGCCGATGATAAAGCCAAGGTTACGAACATGATTGGAAGGTTGGGGGAACACACCCATTTCAGTAGGCCAGTGTTGAGGACCCCAGAGACTTTTGTCTTTACCCAGAACCAGGACCTCAGTTTTTTCACCATTTAGCTTTAGCAAAGTTAGCGTGCATCCATGATGCCACTTTGCTGAGCCCCGTCCTAAGAGCTGAAAGCTCTGTGGTCTTTCCAGCTGAAAGAGAAAAAATTATCTGGGTGTCGTCAGCGTAAGAGAAGAGCGACAACCCAGACTCTTCAACAATTGTTGCCAGAGGTCTAACATAAATATTAAATAGCAGAGGGCTGAGAATAGACCCCTGTGGACTCCATAAGGTGAAGAATAGATCTTAGAATTGGCTGATGAAGAGAAGACCTGAAAGGTACGATTCGTGAGAAAGGAAGATAGCCAGTAACCCCTATAGATTGTAGGCCTTTATAAGTACGGCGTGGGATACCGTATCAAAGGCCGAGCTTAAATCTAATAGCACAAGAGCAATCGTATCACCTGCATCCAAATTCTGTTGCAACATTTCTGTGACTCCTAGAAGTGTGGTCTCAGTTTAGTAGCCGGTCCTAAAACCAGACTGAGATGGATGAAGAAGCCCATAAGTTTCAGTGAACTTGGACAGTTCACTATAGATATGACTCTTTAAAATTTTTAAGAGAGCGGGAAGCAGGGAAATTGGCCGATAGTTTGAAGGTAGCGCAGGGTCAAAATTGGCTTTTTTCAGCAGTGGAACGACCATTGCACGCTTCCATTCCGAAGGAACTAAAGACTCCGTTAAGAATGTATTTAAAAGTTCCAAGATGTGTAAACGTGCTGGTTGTTCAAGCTGCTGCAATACTATAATGGGAAGGAGGGCACAAGGAGATCCAGATTTAATACTACTTCAGTGTTGTTGAGTGTAATTATATCTAAAAGTGGACAGATTTCCAATGTATTCATGGGATCGGTGACATGTGCATCTCTGCAAATGGACAAAGATCCAGATTGAACGTGAGTAGAGGTAAGCATCTTAAGAAAGGGGGATTTGTTGCCAGCCAATTTAAAAAAAATTGAGCAAGGTCCTCACATTGCATTTCATTCAGATTGGGGAGAGCCTGTGAGGTTGCAGAACCAGATATTTCTTTGACCATCTTGAATAATGTTTTAGGGCAGTTTTTAACATCTGTAATGGTCGAAGAAACATAGTTTGCACACGCGGACCTACAGCGAGAATGATACGCCCTTTGAATAAGAAGATAGGCAGTTTTAGCTTCAGGCACATAGGCCCTTTGCTACCATCTTTCCATGTTCTTACGTTTAGTTTTCTCACTTTTGAACTCTTTGGAGAACCACGGGGCAGGGGGACGGCGATTATTTATCTTCATAACAGAGATAGGAAGGCAAGCGTCCAAGGCTGACTGGATCCAGTATTGAAAAGCCATGAGGTCCAGAACAAAAATGTTCTAAAAAATGGGGGCATTAATAGAGAAAAAATTATTAAAATTGGCAATATCCACATTTTTCCAATTCCTAGTTGGTTTTGTGACACTGTCGCACGCCACATGAGAGAGATGTGAAACCGCAAGCCCAAAGCCCACTCAAAAATTATCAGTCCAGCACAGAGGAGTGGCTGCAGGCAATTGAATATTGGATAACTTAGAAAAAATAGGGTCAAGCAAATGGCCAGCTTTGTGTGTGGGACCCGCATTGTGGAGCAAAATGTTCATAGCAGCCTGGTCTGAAATAAAAGTATTACTAATAGTTCAGGAGCGATCCTCAAGATGGAGATTGAAGTCTACCAGAATAGAGAAATTCGCCAAACTAAAAAGAAGGGGAATAACTAAATCTGGGAAGGTTGTGGCCCACGGGCCAGATGGCCCAGGGGGCGGTACACCAATAACACTGCTGCTTCACAGCCAGGGATTAATAGACCATCAAACTTACAACTATATGTATTTTTGAAAATTATAGCGATCCCTCCACCTATTTTATCCTCTCTATCTTTCCTGACTATGGCGTAGTTAGATGGCAAGGCTCTGGCTACATCTGGACCAGAGCAGGTATTAAGCCATGTGTCAGTAAGAAAGATAGCATCTGGTTGTAAGTCAACAAAAAAAATCAAAAACGTCAGCCTGATGTTTTGGGAGGGAGCAGAAATTGCTATTGAGAAAGGAAAAATTATTGGTAAGAGACGGCTTATATTTCATGTTAGACTGTGTTTGCAGATTAGTTAGAGTGATGGATGAAAAAACATTACGTGATCTGCATAGATTAGTATACACTGTCAAATTGCAGCCTGGACATGAGACAGCGGTTCCCTTGGTGTTTAAACGAGTACAATTTAGCTGTGGATTAGTGCGGAGGTGCAACAGCTGATTAGACGAGTACTTTATGGTGTCGCAGTTAAAAGGAACAGGGGTTAGGGGCCCTGGTCCTGGCCAGGCGCGGACAGGCACAGACGGGCTTGCCTTTGGCGCGCCTTGGAGGCGCCCCTATGCGCTAGTGCCATAGGCTCTTTTTGTAATGCCCGCCTTGGGAAGGGACTGGAACAACTAGACCGTCCCTTTCCCCAAAATGGCGGAGGCGTGTGGCCCAACCCGGAAGGGAGTTGGAGATGAAAAATTGCCTTGAGATCTCCCTCCACTCAAACAGTCCGCTCTTGACTGCGGTGGACCAGGGGGTCTCCAGGTAAGAATCGAGCCAAAAACAACAGCTCTCAATGTGTGCAAAAGTGCCTCGAATTCCACAAATAACAATGCAAATTCTGCCCCTAAGGAGTCTCTAGTATTTTTTCTCAATGATTCCAACGTTTTAAAAATATAGGGCCAGATGTAGGAGCCCTTACCGGTCGGAAATGGCCGATTTCGGCCGTGTCCGACCGGTATTAGGGTTTTCAGTTGTAGGGGCATTTTATTTTAAGAATCTGTAATTTAACCGATTCGGTAAATATACCGATTCTGTAAAATACCGAATCGGTATGTTTACCAAATCGGTAAATCCATATGTAGGTGACACTCCTGAGAGTGCCACAGGACTTTCAGATTCGGTATTTTACCACCCAATCCAATTGGGTGGTAAAATACCGAATCAAGGTGTGTATGCACATGTGTGCATGCACACCTATGCCATGTGACAGACAGACATGCCCGTAGGGCATGTCTGTGTGCCACATGGCACACATGTCTGTATTTGGGGTGCTAGAGGGTGTCAAAGTGACAACCCCTGTACCCTTACTGGAATCGGTATTTACCGAATCGGTAAATACCGATTCGGTAATGCCCGTTGATTCCTATGGGCTTCAATGTCCATAGGAATCAATGGGCATTACCGAATCGGTATTTACAGAATCGGTAAATACCGAATCTTAACGATTCGGTATTTACCGATTCTGTAATACCTTCATCCCCACCCTCTATTTTACCACTTCTTAAATACCGAATCGGTAAAATTCGGTATTTAAGAAGTGGTAAAATAAAATTACGTACATCTAGGCCATAGTTCTAAATGTAGCAGCAATAGGGAAACTTGTTAGGCTCACGCTGTTCGGTGTTAATCGTCAGCACAAGAGTTCCACAGCCTCCCCTTGTAATGCCCGCCTTGGGATGGGACCGGAACAGCTATACTGTCCCTTTCCCCGAAATGGCAAAACAGTCCACTCTTGACTGCGGTGGACCGGAGGGGTTTCCAGGTAAGAATTGTGCTGAAAACAACCTCTGCATGCTAATAACATGTCATTCTAAATTTTTTGTTACTTCTTACATGGCATTTTACCTATTACAAAGTTTTAACTTACCCATTTTCAAGATCAGTGACATAAATGTATTTATATTAAAGATGAAGTTGTGTGGTATTGTATTGGTCAAATGAATGTGAGATTAGAAAAAATATTTTTAAGAACAAAAGGGTCTGAGGAAAAACCTGAGAGACATAAGAACGATGAAGAGATACTTTCTAAGAGAAAGGCAAGGGGATATGTGCTCCCGCTGAAATACCCCCAACTCCAAAAAAGTATCCTCTCAGCTTGAAATGGTTGATCAAGGGGAAGGAGGAAAGGAAACATATACTCCCACCGCACTCGGAGGTGGGAAGAGGAATAACCTTTTTGTTACATAAAACACTCACCCACTCTAGTAGTGGCATGCTTCATTATTGGGTTCACCCCAACACCTAAAGGTCAGACTGGGCTCAACCATATTCCTGAGAGTGCTTAGAAGATGCATCAATTTGATATATGATGGTGGATTGAAAATGTGGGCCTGTGCCTTTAATACAGGGGAGCTCAGAGCCTGGTGGTGTATGATTGGCTGAATGAAGGATGGTATGATCCCCCACCTTTTACCTAGAGATGGCATTGGTGGGTCATATTTTTTTTGTAGAATTCTTGTATGGTGCTCCCATTCTACATGGCCTTTCAGAGTTAGCTACAGTGGTCCTGTTGGCAGGGCGATCAGCACTGAGATGCATTGAACAGGTTTGTAAAATGACTCTGGATACACCCCTCTGCCTTGGCTAGTGGTTGGATCATTCTGCATGACTTGAGGGTTTTTGTTAAGTAGGACCCCATAGGCATATAAAAGGTGGTTGACATCTGACAGGGGCCTCAAATGAATTTCTTTTAGTACCTTCAAAATTAATTTGAATTACACAAATTCAATTTTATCGATATTTATAACTTCGACATACCCTTACACAAGAGTGTTTGCTGTTTCTTCTTGGCTTTGGCTTATCCAACTTAAATATCATCATGTCACTTATCTGACATCTAAAAGTCTGTGGCAGGTCATAAATCTCCTCAAGTCTGCATGCTTTCGAAGTCCAGAGATGGAATGTGATTTCTATCATGATATTTTAATTCTTACAAAAATTTATTTTTGGTGGTGTCTATGGTTAATCATTGTTATTTTATATGTGCTGGTATAGTGATGGCTGTTTGTTCTAAACCAGCCATTGTCATTGCTATCCTTGCACTGTGTACTATTGGGGACCTTAAATGGCCCTCAAATGAACCACAGTCAAGCTTTTATATCTTTTTTGCATATAGGATTGATCATGTTTTTTCATGTCCTGTGTCTTTCTCGTAATAATTTGAGTTGATTGTCTGCTTTTTGAGTTGTTTTTTTTTGGGATTGATATTCAGCCCTGATGAAGTTCCTACTGTTTGGGAACGAAACGCGTAGGCTGAGCTGTATGTGCTATTGAAAAATAAGCATAAATAAAGGTTTTTAAATAACATGAGTGAGTGAACTACATTACCTGTTGCACCTCCATTTGCTTTATTGATTAAGGATCTGGAATCCAGAGGAATCACACAAAAGCGGGTGCTGGAGTGATAGTGTGCAGGACTTTGATATTAATGTAACTAGCATGAGGTGCAGCGCTATAAGTCCGCCGTTGTATTCTCTTTCATTGACTAACCTCTGGCCTGACAATTACCACTGCTCCTTCCTTTCATTTTTAATTGGAGAGGTTCTCCATGGTGCCGTGCTGACCCTTTGCGGCTGATAGCCATTCCCGGATGCTCATGAACTGCCTACAACTTCTGCCCAGTGCCCTCAAGGCACTACATCTTCTCCATCTTCAGATGCTGCAGACTGGAAAGCTTCTACCAGGAGGTGATGGGGCTGCAGTTCCCCTGCATTTCAGTAAGAAAGCTGCCTCCCAGATACTTGTTTTTGTTCGACCTCACCTCGAACTGTGCCTCACAAGCTCCTCTTAGGGTGTCCACTTGGGGCTGAATGCTGGATGTTTTACCATTAGTTCAAACTGCTCCTCTTCCTGACAGTCTACAACACAGGACACAAAGACTGATCCCTCTTTGTTGCTTCGGTCTGATGGGGCTGTCCTGCTCTTTCACTTTTCTGGCCATCAAGGGCCCCTCTGGTGGAAAAAAGGTGTACTGGGACAGCTTGTTTTTTTAAATTCTATCTCCTCACTCCACTAACCAAGAGGACATCACTTATTACACTCTCCCAGAAGCTTCTTGAACCTGCATGAGACATATAGGTCGAAATAAGGAGCAAGATTTTAACTATCTCTGTACCTGGTACTGCAAATGACCGGAAGTGAAAAAAACAGCTCAACTACTCACTTTTGTGGAAGCCACTTGGCCTAAACAGCCTGCTGACCTTGACACATGTGAAATGGCCTCCAGCATGACAATTGATTCGATTAAGGCCGAGCTCAAATGTATTCAATACACGATCTTCAAGGCTGAACATTCCAGAACAGAAACCAATCAGGAAGTCAAGACCTTTGAAGGTGAAATATTACATATGCGTCCTACACTAGATTTCATGGATAAACTCCTTCATGACTTAGACCTAAAAGAGGCTGCAACAATGACATGGAGTACAGAACTTTGGAAAACCCTAAAGAAGCTTGCTGACCGGAGTTAGAAATGGGGTTTCTGGTTGGCCAGGGTATGCACCTAAGCCAAACAGAACCCACCATTCTGGTCAGGGAAAGTAAGTTACACAACGAAGATAACCTATGTTCACCCCCTTGCTTGCTTGGCTCAGAGCATTGTGGGTTATCCAAGGAGGCAATGTGTAAAGCGTTTGCGCAACACACACAAACACCAGCAACACAATGAATACACCACAAAAGATACTCCACACATGACTATATAAAAATATCTCATATATTGTATATAAGACATAGACCAAAATGACATAAACCAAAAATGACTTTGCCCACTAGGCAATTGCCAAACATCATAATGAGTGCAAATAAGAGAAAGGTTCTATGTTGCACATGTCATAAAAAACCCTCACTGTGCATATTACGCAAATCATGAAGCAGTACTTGTTATCCTGAAAATGCAAGGATCTACACTGCATACATAAGAAATCAAGGCCTGAAATGCAAATGTTTAGGCTAGCGAAACTAAGTAAATCACAAAGTCCTTTTACCAAGAAGGTATTAGGAGTAAGCATCCATATGTATCGCCAAAATATCCCCTGCACAGGTGTCGGTATTGCAATAATGATACATAACCTCCTGTGAGGACCGAGGGCATGGAGCATCTGTGTTCCAAATACAGTGTTTACAGTACTGTTATGAGCCCTGGAGAACTGATGAACCCCTATGGAATAAATGCAGGCAAAATGCTTGCACGTTTATTAGGGGCTTCACAGTATCCTAAACAGAGATCCCTGTCAGAATCAACCCCCCAGACTCCTCGGGGGAATTGCTGTGTTGCAGTCACTCTCCACAGCAGAAGGAGGGGCATAGGCAATCGATAGAGCAGATACGGTCACTATGCTGGCAAAACCTCCCGGGTCCTTCGTGACCCGCAAAACCAACATCCAACATGCACAGCATGGCCACAACACCTTGCGTTGGTTCCTAGCTTGTCAGGCTTTGGCACAGTGCTTCAACGACTCAATGAATGTACCTCCTTTCAAAAAGATTGCCGAGCAGGCCCACTGCAGCACAGAGCTTTTCCAGGCCTGATTGTAGACCACTAGGGAGAGGGCTCAAGTGACGGTATCTTCTTTGGGCCCAGGGAGGTCTTTGATACCCCAGGGGGCAACACGTCTTTAAAAACAAGGAGAGACATGCCAGTGGCAATTCCAGAGAAAACACTCAATCCTCCTTTAGGAATGGGGAAGGGCTCCATCACGCTAACTGGAGAGTTTGGGGCAATGCCACCATGAGCTGTACCTGTGAGCACGGAGCAGGCACTGGTAGGTAACTCCTTGCTGGAAAAAACTCTTGGTCCTTGGAGAATGGGCACTACAGAATCCAAGCAGTATGCACTTGACACGCAACTCCCCCTGAAAGGTGGGTGTGCTCGGCGTACACTGTCTCAATTGAATCCTCAAAGGTCTCAAAGGAGCAGGGAGGAGTCAAGTTCACCCGACACCAGAGTACTGAGGACACAAGAGCAGAGAAGAGGCAGCAGGCCAGCACATCAGGGTCCTTGTAGCAAAGTGGCAACACTTCTTGCACCCCAGCAGGCCACAGGTGAGCACAACAAGCAAGTAAGTCTTGTGGCAGATCTTCCTGGCAGCATATCAGTTCCTTCTGACAATGTGCAGTCTGTAGAGCCAGCAGCATCTGGTTACAGGTTCACACAGTGTCTAAAAACATGGGGCAAGAGTCCCTGTACTTATACTCAAAATGTCTTCAATTTAAAGGTGACTTCAAAAGAAACCGTAGAAGTGCACAACATCACCTTTCAACTTACATTTGGCTTCAGACGTACAGTAGGGGGTACATCAGCCCTTTGTGTGAGGGAAGGACACAGCCTATACAAATGTAAGTGGGTCATGCCTACCTCTCTCCCAGCCCATGAAGACCATCAGTTGTCACACCCAACCCTTCCTGTGTGTTGGCTGTCTCGAAAGTATGTACAAAGTGTAGCTGTCCACCAGGCCCAGACGTGGATTGGAGTCAGGCTGCAAAGCACCTAGTTATAAGTATCGAGAAATGCTCACTTTCTAAAAATGGCATTTCTAAAATAGTAGTAAAAAGTTCACTCACACCAGTAAGCATGATTTATTACTACCTTTCTATACATACCAAACATGGCATATCAGGGATTACCATTTAAGCATACATACCATAATTCCAAATGCCAGCCTATGAGAGGAGTAGGCCTCTCAGAAGTGAGAGACAAATCGGGTGTTTGGCACTAATAGGACATGCCACACAAAAAAGGCACATGGCCTACCTTTTACTTACACAGCACCATGCCTAGAAGGCTACCTATAGCCTACCTTGGGGGTGACCTATATGTAGTAAAAGGGGAGTTTAAGGCTTGGCAAGTAGTTTTGAATGCCAAGTCAATCTGCTAGCAAACTGCGGACACAGGCTCTGCAGTGGCTGGCCTTAGACAGGTTTGAAATGCTACTTCTGTGGGTGGCGTAATCTGTGCAGCAGGCCCACTAGTAGCATTTAATTTATAGGCCCTTGGTATATGGGATACAACTTTACAAGGGAATTACAAGTAAATTAAATATGCCAAACAGATGTAAACCATTCGTAACATGTTTTAGGGTTGAGACTGAGAGCACATGCCCTTTAGCACTATTTATCAGTGGTAAAGTGCCCAGACTCTTAAAGCCAACAAAAAGGTCAGAAAAATAGGAGGAAGAAGGCACAGTTTGGGCATAACCCTGCAAAAAGGGCCAGGTCCAACAACTTGTAAGACAAGAGCCACCAAAATAACCTCCACATCTTAAGAGTTCTTTAGACGGAAAATACTCAAGAATATATTGGCTTTCCTGCAAATGTTTCTTGCAGAACTCTAACTTTTACTCCACCCCCTGGAGTTCCAGCCAGCTCACCAGAAGGAAGCCCATGTCACCTCCCCCCGAACCACCCTGTGGCTCATCATAGCTAATCATATTTGGTTTCAACACATAAGTGTCATATTACCAGAGGCTAGACAGCATGGTGCCTACACTTACAATGACCATATAGTAACCATCTCAGTCAAATTTTCCTACAAAACTAACATTACTAATAAGAAATTCCTGGCCTTGCACCCTGTCCTCAGAAAACTAGATCTTCAGTTCAGTTTTTTTAGATCCGGTGTTAATGATCATCACAGTCAAGGACCATACCAAAAAATTCCATGATCCCGCAGAGCTTGAACAGTGACTAAAAAAGGAGAGGACCCAATCTGTGAGCATGGATGCCTCTCAATCTCCCTTTGCAATGCTTACAGATCCCTCCGA
Source organism: Lissotriton vulgaris (assembly GCF_964263255.1). Lineage (NCBI taxonomy): Eukaryota > Metazoa > Chordata > Amphibia > Caudata > Salamandridae > Lissotriton > Lissotriton vulgaris. Next base: position 294,932,366 of record NC_141698.1, read on the forward strand.
TAGTAAAGACACATCCTGAAAGAGCACAATAGAAGGGAGACTCGCTTCTCTATCACAGACAGGGAAAATTACTGCTGTCCTATAAGGTCCGGAAATATTTACAACAAGGGGTGGTGAGGGACAGAGTCTCTGAATAAAGCAGAAAGCTCTCACCCAGTCAAGAGATCAGGGCTAGATCCAACACCGTTTTTTAGCTCACTGCACCATCCCAGTTTCAGAACCTGGCTGTATGCAAATTAGTCTGTTCCTGTCCCAGTGCATGATGGGAACAGGGCAAGCCAAACTACAAAAGCCAATTCTTACACTGGGAAGGAAACAAGCTCCCGGGGACCGGTTTCTGGCATTACAGCCGTCTTCGGCCCGGTTTGCTTGAATCCTGATGGTGCAATGAGCAAGGGTCTCACATCTGAGAATACCCTTCCACGCTTAGGGTGGACAAAAATATTTACAACAAGGGGTGGTGAGGGACAGAGTCTCTGAATAAAGCAGAAAGCTCTCACCCAGTCAAGAGATCAGGGCTAGATCCAACACCGTTTTTTAGCTCACTGCACCATCCCAGTTTCAGAACCTGGCTGTATGCAAATTAGTCTGTTCCTGTCCCAGTGCATGATGGGAACAGGGCAAGCCAAACTACAAAAGCCAATTCTTACACTGGGAAGGAAACAAGCTCCCGGGGACCGGTTTCTGGCATTACAGCCGTTTTCGGCTCGGTTTGCTTGAATCCTGATGGTGCAATGAGCAAGGGTCTCACATCTGAGAATACCCTTCCATGCTTAGGGTGGACAAAAATATTTACAACAAGGGGTGGTGAGGGACAGAGTCTCTGAATAAAGCAGAAAGCTCTCACCCAGTCAAGAGATCAGGGCTAGATCCAACACCGTTTTTTAGCTCACTGCACCATCCCAGTTTCAGAACCTGGCTGTATGCAAATTAGTCTGTTCCTGTCCCAGTGCATGATGGGAACAGGGCAAGCCAAACTACAAAAGCCAATTCTTACACTGGGAAGGAAACAAGCTCCCGGGGACCGGTTTCTGGCATTACAGCCGTCTTCGGCCCGGTTTGCTTGAATCCTGATGGTGCAATGAGCAAGGGTCTCACATCTGAGAATACCCTTCCACGCTTAGGGTGGACAAAAATATTTACAACAAGGGGTGGTGAGGGACAGAGTCTCTGAATAAAGCAGAAAGCTCTCACCCAGTCAAGAGATCAGGGCTAGATCCAACACCGTTTTTTAGCTCACTGCACCATCCCAGTTTCAGAACCTGGCTGTATGCAAATTAGTCTGTTCCTGTCCCAGTGCATGATGGGAACAGGGCAAGCCAAACTACAAAAGCCAATTCTTACACTGGGAAGGAAACAAGCTCCCGGGGCCCGGTTTCTGGCATTACAGCCGTCTTCGGCCCGGTTTGCTTGAATCCTGATGGTGCAATGAGCAAGGGTCTCACATCTGAGAATACCCTTCCACGCTTAGGGTGGACAAAAATATTTACAACAAGGGGTGGTGAGGGACAGAGTCTCTGAATAAAGCAGAAAGCTCTCACCCAGTCAAGAGATCAGGGCTAGATCCAACACCGTTTTTTAGCTCACTGCACCATCCCAGTTTCAGAACCTGGCTGTATGCAAATTAGTCTGTTCCTGTCCCAGTGCATGATGGGAACAGGGCAAGCCAAACTACAAAAGCCAATTCTTACACTGGGAAGGAAACAAGCTCCCGGGGACCGGTTTCTGGCATTACAGCCGTCTTCGGCCCGGTTTGCTTGAATCCTGATGGTGCAATGAGCAAGGGTCTCACATCTGAGAATACCCTTCCACGCTTAGGGTGGACAAAAATATTTACAACAAGGGGTGGTGAGGGACAGAGTCTCTGAATAAAGCAGAAAGCTCTCACCCAGTCAAGAGATCAGGGCTAGATCCAACACCGTTTTTTAGCTCACTGCACCATCCCAGTTTCAGAACCTGGCTGTATGCAAATTAGTCTGTTCCTGTCCCAGTGCATGATGGGAACAGGGCAAGCCAAACTACAAAAGCCAATTCTTACACTGGGAAGGAAACAAGCTCCCGGGGACCGGTTTCTGGCATTACAGCCGTCTTCGGCCCGGTTTGCTTGAATCCTGATCGTGCAATGAGCAAGGGTCTCACATCTGAGAATACCCTTCCACGCTTAGGGTGGACAAAAATATTTACAACAAGGGATTGGTGAGGGACAGAGTCTCTGAATAAAGCAGAAAGCTCTCACCCAGTCAAGAGATCAGGGCTAGATCCAACACCGTTTTTTAGCTCACAGCACCATCCCAGTTTCAGAACCTGGCTGTATGCAAATTAGTCTGTTCCTGTCCCAGTGCATGATGGGAACAGGGCAAGCCAAACTACAAAAGCCAATTCTTACACTGGGAAGGAAACAAGCTCCCGGGGACCGGTTTCTGGCATTACAGCCGTCTTCGGCCCGGTTTGCTTGAATCCTGATGGTGCAATGAGCAAGGGTCTCACATCTGAGAATACCCTTCCACGCTTAGGGTGGACAAAAATATTTACAACAAGGGGTGGTGAGGGACAGAGTCTCTGAATAAAGCAGAAAGCTCTCACCCAGTCAAGAGATCAGGGCTAGATCCAACACCGTTTTTTAGCTCACTGCACCATCCCAGTTTCAGAACCTGGCTGTATGCAAATTAGTCTGTTCCTGTCCCAGTGCATGATGGGAACAGGGCAAGCTATAAGGTCCGGAGGCCCTTGCAGTACCTCTACATTCTATACAAGGGAACCCTTTTCAAGATTTCCCACCATCCATCCCCTAGACTGGATAGTTTCTCGACATCACCGTATGGAGCAGGACAAGAATGCCTGTGAACTCCACTACCCCACTCAAAGTTAGTTGGTTGCCAGGCCATGATCTTCATATCTGTTTTGTCTCGTCTTTTGGACACTGTCACCGCCCCCTTTTTTTGTTTATTCCACATCTCTCCACCATTACACAATACCTCCTTGCAGACCTGGACACCTGGTCTCTTAATTACTCATTTTATGAAACACAAAACGACTCAAGCCTTCTTGGTATCCAAATGACCGGATATTGTTCTGATACAGGAAATGCATCTTACTGCACTGATTCCGCTAAACTCAAACGCAACTGGGTGGACATGGTGCCATCTGTCTCAGGCTCAGATGATCCTCTTCAGGTGGATTCTGATCGAATGCGCAATCCTAGGAAAAATGGTGTGGCTTTACTCATTCATAATAAATGTCCTGTGAGGGTCATGAAACCTTGGACTGGCATACACGGGTGACATGTCTTTACCCACCTGGGAATCATGGACCACACTTTTGTCATGGGTTCCATCTAAGCACCATTGGGCAATAAACATGGTTGGTTCACAAAAGTGAATAGAGTTCTAACTGAAATCTGTTCCCATCCTGTTCTTATTGAGGGGGATTGGAAAATTGTGATGGACACCTTTCTTGATAAAACTGTTTGTCCTAAGCTCCGCCACTCACAGATAGGGCTATTCGTAGTGATATGACATGTTTCTCCCTACTTGATCCATGGCATCCGTTACATGCTAGGGAACAAGACTATACTTATGTCTCTCCTGCCTATGGTTCAAAATCTGGTACAAAAGGGGGTGGTGATGGACGGAGCATCTGAATCAATCAAATACTCACACCCAGTCAAAAGATCTGGGTTTAATCCATCACTGTTCTTTAGCCCACTCTGCCACCCCAGTTCAGACATGGCTATATGCAAATCAGTCTGACCCTGTGCCTCATGGGAACAGTCCAGCCCGAACTGCCAAGCCATATCTTCACTGGACCGGAAACAAGCTTCCGAGGACGGGTTTCTGGCATTCCAGCCGTCTTCAGCCCGGCTTGACATTCACACACCACCTCTCATCCAGAGTTACTCACACATCTAGTCAGTCATGCAAAGAATCAGTCACACTTCCATTTACTGACCTATACAGTTATACACACAACACATCACTTATTCTAACAGAAATAAACTCATACTTTTTTTCTTATACAATCAATGATACAAGTGCACACTCATCCATACAGCCACTCTCACAATCAATGACTCTCACGTATAGTTATTCATATACTCCAACTCTCACATACACTGCCTTTTACATATATAGTTACTTGGCCATGTACCACTGAGACATACATTCACTCACCAACACACCCATACACACACTCACCCACCCACCCATACAGCTGTTTCCACAGGCACTCTTGAACCCATACACCCAATGAATCAATGACTCACAAGTATGCACAGTCAAACACCTTCCACCCACCCATGCAAATACTCAGGCTACCAATCGATAACCCATGTAGACACTCATGTAACTACTGACCAACCCATGCAGAGGATTATACAACAACAGCCAGACTGATACAGACATTTACACAGTTTAGTCACTAACCCATGCATTCAGTAAGACACATGTAATCACTCACTTAAACAGTCAGTCACGCACCGACTAAATCCAACATCCAGATACTTATACACCCACTCATTCTTCAGTTCACCTTGGCATATATACAATACATATTTAAAATGTAAAGAAACATGCAGTCACTGGATGATGTCATCAGTGATGTCATTTGAGATGTCATCAGTGATGTCACTGACCATGTCATGAATGATGTAATATGTGACATCATCATCAGTGCATTGCGGGGGTCGTTATTTATAGTTAGCTGAACTAACTATAATAGCGGATTTTCTATGGTTTTGTATGAGTGAAATGTCCAACTAACTATATTGTCCCTGAAACCTGTGGCTTTTTCAATGTATTTGTATGTTTTTTTAAAATGCTAATTGGTGTGATCAAGAGAGCTCTGTCTCTCGAAATGCGTAACTACATTGGAATAAAGACCTGTTAGAACATACAACCGAGAGTGCCCTGTTATTTATTTTCATCATGGAATACAAATTGCCGGCTGTGGCTCTACCGGCCCCTGCATGCCACTAGACTACTGCTATTATCGCCTGAGGCTTGAGCCGGGCGGTCACTCTTCTCTCTTGCTATTTTAAAAAGCATTTTGCTTACTGTTTTCACTTGCCCTTTGTGTCCTCTCCCCCCTGCACCAGCACGCGGATTTATCGCGACGCTGTGGTGTATCTGCCGATTTCGGGCAGAGACATTATTTTAAAATCACTGACCTTTTAAAATTGATTGGTTGCACTCCTCCAGCATAGCGCTGCCCCCCCCAGACGATACAGCCGATTTCAGGGCTGTTTGACCTGCTGGCAAGGGTGGAACTATTGCGGCGGCCATCTTGAGTAGGGCGATCCTTACTTAGGGGCGAGAGTCACCGCTATAAAAATAGACGGCCATGACTCCGCGCAGCGGACGCGATCAGCGGACGCGCCGGACTCGCACCGGAGTCAAGCCAGAGTCCTGCCCGTCTGCGCCCGTCCGCGCACGGGCCGGGCATAGGGCTAAGAACTCCGCTGGGACCAATAAAAGAAACTACAGCAGGCAACAACTACTAGCATTAAAACCAGTCCCTGATTGTGAGCGCCACAACTTAAACCCTTCAGACTGGACAGGTACGGTGAGCTGCCATAAATGCCACAACGCATTTTCATGGTCTCAGGTATCCGCCCTTACAACACTTACCGCCCCCACCCATACTTTAAAAGCGGGTTTAATTAACGCTAGATCTCTACCAAAACATGCTCAGCATACACATGACCTCCTTACAGATGACAACCTGGATTGTCTCTTTATTACAGAGACTTGGCTCAAACCCTGGTGCACTCCTGATCTGGTACATGCCCTACCTTTAGGGTATAGTATCCAGAGGGTGGACAGAGGTAATGAGCAACGGGGGGGGGAGTGGCCATTATACACAGAGATATTTTTGGGTGTGTAATGACAGAACTCCATGATATAAAAGATGCTGAAGGGATGGGCTTTAGTCTTAAAATCCATGACAACTTCTCTTTCTCTGGGGCCTTAATTTATCGCCCCCCCGGCACTAGTACTGACTTTTTAGGAAGTGTGGGAGAAGCGCTAAGCCCATTGATACTCAGATACTCAAACTTTACCCTGCTGGGGGATGTGAACATTCATCTTGAGTCTATAACTGAGGCATCCACTGCCTCCTTTAGAGAAACCATGGAAGTACTGGGTCTTAAAATATGTGACACCCCAGCCACCCACGAGGCGGGACACACAATCGATTGTATTGCTACCAATTTAGATACTTTATCAATAGACCAGCTGAAACCCCAAATATGCACAGACCATGTACTGATACCTTTCTCAGTCATACCAGAAACCAATGCTAATAAGAAGCATACCTGCAAAAATAACCAGGCCAGACAAGAGGACTGGAAAGCCACTATGAAGCACCCCGAATTAATACCAATAGCTAGAGAGTGTAAACCTAAGTCAGCAGGACCCCCAAATTTAAACACCTTTAGGGAATGGATGACGGAACTAAAAAGCATGACCGGACAGGGAAAACACAAGCGTAAACCCGGGAATAAGAAGAGATCCGCCCCTTGGTTTGACCTAGAGCTCAAAAATAAACAGGGGGAACTTAGATGGGCTGAACGTAGCTGGCGGAAAAATTACCTCAGCACAGAACGCAGTAAATATAAAAAGACCAAGAAAGCGTACCACGCACTAATCAAACAAGCCAAAACAAAGTACTCCACGTCAGCCATAGCAACAGCCAATAGTAAACAGAAGACGATCTTCAATATCGTAAAAGACTTTAGTAAACCCAAATGTCTAATGCAGGACATCCCTCCCTCACAGACGCTTTGTGATTCCATCGCAGACTTCTTTGAGGGAAAGGTTAAGGGTCTGACGAAGGACTTTGAGGCTCCCACCCTCAATCAAATATATGAGGACGAAAATACTAGGCAGGAAGTCCCTCAGCTTACAGCTTGTCGTACAATCAGCCTGGAGGAGTCAAAACGGGCTATCTTGGCAACCAAGTCAGGATCTCCGTTTGATCCATGTCCTATAGGACTCCTACATATCATTGCTGATATTGTTAACTCGGACATAAATACTATCATTAACAACTCTCTGTCCACTGCCTACGTCCCCCCTGAGTGGAAATTGGCATCTGTAAAACCCTTACAAAAAAAACAACTCCCCGACCCCACCACACTCTCTAATCTACGTCCGATTTCATTACTTCCAGCATTGTGCAAAATCACTGACTCCACAGTGAACAAACAGCTGACACGCTTCTTGGAAGAGAATGAGGCATGGCACCCTAATCAAGCTGGCTTTAGGACTCAGCATTCCACCGAATCGGCTCTCCTGTTCACTACTGAAACCATCCGCTCAGCTCTAGACCAAGGCAAGAAGGCCGTCCTGATACTATTAGACCTGTCGGCGGCCTTCGACACGGTCTCACATGCTATCTTAATAGACCGGCTAATAACATCTGGCGTCAAAGGTATTGCCTTAGAGTGGATAAAAAACTTTCTTAGTGACAGGCGACAAGTGGTGACCTTGGGGGAATTTCGTTCCAGTGAGAAGCCACTGTCAACGGGAGTACCTCAAGGTTCTAGTCTGAGTCCGACATTGTTTAATGTCTATACCGCACCCCTGATACAGCTGATACCGTCCTACGGCATAGATGTAATAGCATATGCCGACGATACTCAACTGATCCTGGTCATGGACAAAGATAACCAGGTCTGGGAAGAAAAACTTAAGTGCTGTTTAACGGCCACCTTTGAGTGGATGCGGAAAAACCACTTAAAATGTAACACAGGCAAGACCGAGATCATGCCCATAGGCCCAAATAATGATTTCATCCCCAGACTGTGGTGGCCCGAGAGGCTGAAATACCACCCCACACTACCTCCTCGGCTCGCAACCTTGGGGTACAGTTTGACGCCGACTTATCTTTTAAACATCAGGCGTCAAAAGTGGCAGGCACCTGCTTCGGGGTAATAAAAATGCTCAGAAAGTTCTTTGACTTGCTGCCCCTCGAAGCTAGGAAAACAGTCACGATTGCATTAGTCACTTCTCGCATCGACAATTGCAACAGCTTGTATGCTGGTACCAATAAGGTGGTTACCCATAAACTCCAGATGGTACAGCAGGCAGCGGCAAGGCTTGTTCTGAAATGGCCAAGAAAATCTTCAGCAACCAAAGTCCTCAATGTATTACATTGGCTGCCTATAACCAAAAGGATCCTCCACAAAGTAGTGACAATCACCTTTCGCGCTGTACATAATTCAGGCCCCATGTACCTAAGAAAAATAATTGTTAAATGCTGTCCTAATCGCGCAATACGGTCTTCAAATGCCAATCTTTTGACCATTCCTAGCTTCAGACTCAAAACCCGCGGGGGTAAATCCCTAGCGGTATTGGGTGCCAAAGCATGGAATGCGCTACCCCCTCCATTAAGAGCACTGGACAAGGAATCTGACTTCCGTAAGCAATTGAAAACCTGGATTTACAATCTTCCAGACTCAATGGCCAGAGCACTGGTGTGACTCCGGTTTTGGTCTCCTTAAGCAGTAAGGCAACCTTTCTCATCTGGTTGTCCCTTTATTGGCGCCGAGATGCTCCCTGGAGCGATTGTTGGCGCGATATAAATGGACTTTACATTTACATTTACATTTACTAAGGGCGGATTTCCCGGGAGGAGCTGGAACTTGGGAATATATATATATATATATATTAGCCAACAAACAGTCCCTAGTAATGCTCTCTTCGTACTGTGGGTGCCGGGCTCGAGGGTGGATTGTCCCTCACATATATAAATCACCAAGAAGTCAGAAATACCACTGCACTCCAAAAGAGTAGATTGCCTCACATGAAAGTTATTTGCATTACGTGCAAATTTCACCACAACCACCACCACCACCACCAACAAAGCGTTTCATGCATACATATGCATATTGATAGATAGATAGATAGATAGATAGATAGATAGATAGATAGATAGATAGATAGATAGATAGATAGATAGATAGATAGATAGATGGATGGATGGATGGATGGATGGATGGATGGATGGATGGATGGATAGATAGATAGATAGATAGATAGATAGATAGATAGATAGATAGATAGATAGATAGATAGATAGATAGATAGATAGATAGATAGATAGATAGATAGATAGATAGATAGATAGATAGATAGATAGATATTCACTTATAAATTCAATTTATATTTGAACAGCCTGTTTTTCGCACAGAGCATTTTGGCAGATTTCCAGTGCTGAGATTCAATAGGGAAAAATTGCATGTTTTGTTTATTCACAGCAGTACTCGGAACACTGATCTCTCAAATGTTTGCAATTTACTGGTCCACTCATAAACGAGGGCTGCAGAAGCCACGAGAACAGTGCAATGTGAGTCTCCATCGACAACATCATCTAAAACCTAAATGTGACTGTGGGGATTTAACAACTGTGGCCTGAATCAATCATAAAATGAGCTCCAAATGTTGAATACTGCTTACTGAACTCGGGTCCAGCCTTGGAAACAAAGACACCCTTTAAAACAATTAACATGCAATGACTGCAGCCACCAAATGTACAAGTGTTTCCTCATAGCACTGCTTGTTAGTGTAACAAATTGCAGAGCATACACATGTGATATCACTAGAACTTTACCAACATATTTTAGATAGTCTGTAAAAAGGTCTGGAAAATGTCTGACTCTTTGCAGTTCACATGTCACATTCGAGAGAATATTTTACCAACGAACAACCTAGGACCTGAGGAGGAGAGTAAAGACTGATTTAGATATGGATGGGTCCAAACTGGGTAGTGCAGTGAGCAAAAGAACGATGGATTTACCCAGATCTCTTGATTGGGGGTGAATGTATGATTTGTTCTGCAAAGTGTGTCTTTTGCTTTCATGCCCTAAGTGCACCCGGGTATGGTTAGACGTGGATTCCGAGCTCAATGTGCCACTGGATTAGCTAGCCTGGCTGATGAGTGGTGATACCACGAAACCAGTCCCAGGATGCTTGTTTCTGGTCCAGGGAGGACCTGGCTTGGCAGATCGGGCTGGCGGGCTGGGCAAGACTGATTTGCATATGGCTGGGCCTAAACCGGGGTGGCATGGTGAGCAAAAGAATGATGGATTTAACCCAGATCTCTTGACGGAGGTGAATGTTTAATTTGTTCTGCATTTCATCCATCATCCGTGCGTCTTTCACCTACGACCTGAGGCAGATCTGATTCTCTTTGTTATATGGCCCAAACCAAGATGATACTATGTATTGAACAGATTACTCAATAGTAAGAGTGGCTGTTCAGTATAAGTATCTGCAGTCCATTATGGATAAGCAAACAAATCACAACAGCTGTGAAAGATAATCACTGTCATTTCATCATCTCATGCTGATTCTATTGAAGCTTCAGCCCTCCCGGTCCTGCATTATACATAGTGTGCACAGCCCCTGTTTGCATTGTAGTACTCATTCAAATGTGCGTTGAGTGCAGACTGGAGCCGTGTGCCTTATCACAGTTAATATACTGCCTGGCACAGACATGAACTCCTGTATGCCTTAAATGCAGGGAGTTAGTGAAAGGCAGAACAGCTTTCCGAAGCTTCCAGTCCGCCTCTCACTGTGCAGGTGGCAAATATCTTGCAATTCATAAGGCAGCCGGGATCCTCCTGCAGGCAGGTGCAGTTAGTGATTACACCCATCTGCAAAGGAATGTCTGGGGGATCCATTGGACCACCTTCACCCCCTTTCATGGGATGCCCTTGAGGTATGAACTGTTCATGCATTCATTGTGCCCCTTGACAGCTTCTTTGCCTCTGCACCCATATCTGTAATACGGCCCCAGAGCAGAGCCAAAGTTCTTCCACATATTCATGGGGCCACACAAGCATGAACATGAAGGAACAACCCCTCAAAGTTGCATTGACACATATGTAGCACATTACAGAAGGAGCAGGGCAAGCATTTGCAACCCCTTCTGTAATACAAAAGTGCAGTGGGGTCACAGAAAACAGTCATATGCAGCCTTTGCACGCCGGGGCACTTAGGGGCATATTGACTGGAAACTGGTGGTGTGCGGGGTGTTATGCCAAAATCGGTAAAACTGCGCTCCGTCAGTTTCAAAATTCAGGGATGCGTCGTATTTACAAGAATGTAGCGCACCCATGCGTATTACCTAGCGCTAGAACTAAAGAAGCTGCCTAACTCCAGTTGCACCATGAAGTAACAGTGCCTGGCTGCAGGCCTTTTTAGGTCTCGTAGGCGCTGAGCCGCGCGAAGCGCAGTCTCGCCCGAGACCTATTGTCAGGGATTCTTCTTTCCAGGAGAGGTGACAGGAGCTGGTCGCGCGCTCGGAATTGAGCAGGCCACGCGCACGAGAACGCGCACGGTGTGGCCAGCTCCTGTCTCCTCTCCTGGAAAGCTCCAACACGACACACGAATGCACACACACACACACAAGCGCCCATGCACGCACGCACACAGAGACACTCCCCCCCCGTCGGACACATACACGAGTGCACTGAGCGCTGAGCGCCCCCCGCACACATACACACATGCGTGCACCGACACACACGAGTGCACCCCGCCCCCCCTCCGTGGCACACACACGCGCGCACACACACGAGTGCACCAAGACCCCCTCCTACCTCCTACCACTAAGGCCCACTTACCGGCTCTCTGGACTTCAGTCGCCACTGGGGGGCTCTCCCTCGGGCATGGGAGCCCCACGTCACCACTGCTCGTCTCCTGGCTAGTCACTTCATGGGCGCGAGCTTCCAGCACGAAACGGAAATCCCGCCCCACGGTAGTTTTGGTCACGCGGACGTCTTCGTTTTGAAACTTTACCAATTCTGTCGGCCGTAGAGTCGCTTTGTGATAAAACAGACCTTTAGTTGCGTTCTACGCCTGACTGTCAAGTTCGTAAAGCGCTAGTGAAGTAGTGTGGCTCACTGGTTAGAGGCGGCAGACCCGAGAGCAGAGGACCGCCCGGGACCAGGGTTCGATTCCCGGCGCGGCAGGTTTCTGGACCAGGGTCAGCGGACTCGATAATTCTCTCGCCTCGGTGCCCACTCTGATCAGCGATCACACTCGGCAACTCTGGGCATTAGCTTGCCACATCTTCACTAACGGCCCCACCAGACCGCCGGGGATGCCTGGTCTCACCCTGGAGATACCCATTAAGGGACCATCTCTCAGGGAAGCCAGGAAGGGTTTCGCAGCGGTCAAAGCGCCTTGGGACCCTACGGGTAAGTAGTGCGCTATATAAATGCCAATACATTTACATTTACATTTACACATTCCTGGTTCCAGCTCGAAATAGGCAGACCCCGTAGCTCAGGTACGGTCACTAAGAGGAAAATGTTATATACATGTCTAGTCTGAAGGCTTTAGGTTTTGAGAAGGCATTTGCTTTAAATAGATTTAATTTATTCATTGTATATGTCCTTTTTCGTAGCCTTGAATTGCCATGCTTTTATTATGCATCGTATTGTAGCTAGATTTATACAGAGCTTACTACCCCAGACGAGGCTTTTGTGAAACATTCTGGAAGGGCTAACTACTTTATTTACCATGAATCGGTGCACATTCTATGGCAGTGCTTGCTTTGGCCATTGTGGCTTCTTTCTTTAGTGCTTGGGTGCTTTGTTCGTGTTTTGAGGTTCCCTATACTATGTGGCTGATACAGGACGTGAGTAGCGGAATCAGTTGGGGCAAGTACAAATATGTGCGAAGTGGGACAAATTAGCAAGCCGCATCACTCCTCTGCTCACCTCCTCCGCCATGTGCGAGCTGCATCGCTTCCTGCCTGGTTGTCCCTCTGGTGGTCTCTCTTCTCTCTCTCTGCCCTTTCCCCCCACCCCCTTAATTTTCTCTCATCGACATTCCCCTCTCTCTCTCCCCTTTGTCTCCTCTCTTCCTCCTCTGTTTCTCTTTTTCTACATGTACTCTCTCCTTCATCTCTTTCCCTCTCTTTTTTGCGCCCCCGCGCTGTCTCTGAGGTTTTATCATGGATTTGCCCAGGTATTCTTGATAGGAAGCTCGGTGCAGCATTTTTATTGCTGTGTGCCGGCAGTGCCTACCAGGGCCGTTCCCTGGGTCTGACTCACCAGTTATCATGTTCACCCCAGCTTCCCTCCCCCACAGTACCTCCTCAAGCCCTGCAGCTGATATACTGGTCATTACACCCACACCGTATCATCAGCGCTCTGTGACGGGCTCACTTCTAGCCTCTTATCACCACTCCGTGCCCTCATGCTGCTTGTGTTTATAGCTTCACTGCTTCCCGTCTTATGGCCTTGTGATTGGTAAGAAACATGGCTCCAGTGACATAATAGCTGTGCTGTAGTGCTATGCATGCGCCCGCTGCTCAGATAATTCACACATGTGGCATCTGTTCTACCCCATCTGTGCAGCAGGTTTTGTGGTGTACACCTCCACATGGAACGGGTTGTGCATTGGCTACGTCGCCAGGTGCTGGATTGTGTATTATTCGCCACACAGCTTGATGATTGATTGTGCATTGTGTACCTCTCATTGCAGCAGGATTCATGTTGTATATCTTACCGCATGCAGGGTTGTGCATTATGCACTTGTGCAAAGAGCTTCCGTGTTGTGGGTTGTGTTGTACATCTCTGAACGTGGTAGGTTATGTGGCGTGCTCCGCAGAGTAGCTGGTTGTGCTGTATGCCTGCGAGTGTGGCTGTTCATATATTGCACATCTTTGTGTGTAGAGTATGACATAGTTTACATTACTTAGTGAGCTGTGTGCTTTACACATCTGTGTGTTGGGCTAAGCGTTGTACCACTCTCCATGCAGCGAGTTATGCGTTGGACACCTCTCTTGTACATTAGGTTGTGTGCTTTACTCCGCTCCCTGTAGCAGGTTATACATTGTACACCTCACCATGTAGACGGTAGCGCACCTTGCTGTATCACAATTTGTGCATTGTACCCAGTGTGGCCTTGTATATCTGTCTGAATTGCATCTGTGTTGTATATTTCTTTGTGCAGCAGGGTTTGCATTGTGTATCCCTTGATTGACCAGTTTATCCAGGGTCACCACTGTGAGCCTCAGTCAGTCCTGTGCACACAGTTACCTGTGCTAAGTGTGAGAATGATGTTCGGTTGTGATATTGGTGAGGTTGTCTTAAACACGCAGTGTCCATGGATGCTGTTCCATTCAAAGGCCTTGGGACTACTGGGTCCCGAAAAGAACCCCACACTCTGGAAACTTGCATGTTTAATTTGGTTGAGAAAAATGAAAAGGTTGAGGTTTAGGCAGCCGGACTTTGACATTGTAGAATGACCCCTTCACAAACATGCAGTACAGTACTGTGCCAAGATGCCCTGCGAATGAGGTTTGCTGCACACCTTGCACAATTGTTTCATTGCTGCCATCCTCCCTTCATTACGCTGCAGCTTAAGCATTGGCACTTGTTATACCCAAAAAATCTTTCTCCTTTGCTTTGGACACCTGTCACTCTCCGCTGGAAAGAAGGTGATATTCAGGATCCCACAGGGTTGAGGAGCTAGGTTTGTACAGCATCTATTGTTTCTATCCAAGACCCTAAAAAAAGTGTCATAGTCTCAAACCCTACATCCCACCAACGTCAACATCTGCCCAGTGTTCAGCCTACCATAGCTAGGCAAGATGTTAGAAAAAAAGGAGCTTGGCAGCTCAGGTTCTGAGAATCGCTTTATCAAATCACAGCTGTATAGGCATTTATATATGTATAGGCATTTATATAGCGCACTACTTACCCGTAGGGTCCCAAGGCGCTTCGACCGCTGCGAAACCCTTCCTGGCTTCCCTGAGAGATGGTCCCTTAATGGGTATCTCCAGGGTGAGACCAGGCATCCCCGACGGTCTGGTGGGGCCATTAGTGAAGATGAAGCAAGCTAATGCCCAGAGTTGCCGAGTGTGATCGCTGATCAGAGTGGGCACCGAGGCGAGAGAATTATCGAGTCCGCTGACCCTGGTCCAGAAACCTGCCGCGCCGGGAATCGAACCCTGGTCCCGGGCCGTCCTCTACTCTCGGGTCTGCCTCCTCTAACCAGTGAGCCACACTACTTCACAGCTGGCTCTTGTTTATTTATTTATTAGTTTTCACTTTTATATAGCTCAAACTTTACCCGCAGGTATCAGAGAGCTTTAAATCAGCATGCTTATAACAAGAAAGACTAGCACTCTATATTAGTGTCAGCTTAGCTTAGCATAAGCAACAGCTAACCATTCACAAACAATGTTTATATACCAATTGCAAATTAAAAAAAATTAATGCAAAGCATAGTCATTTACAATGCCAGTAACTCAAACTTTAATGCTGCAAGACCTATTGCATTGCAAATGCTTGTTGTTTATATGAAGGAGGGGACCCCTCCCTGCACATAAACAATCTTTACAGGCAATTTGCTGTTTCTATGTGTGCTGCAGAATGCAACACACATGGAAAGAGCAAAATACGAGGAGAAATTAAACATTTATCCTCGTATCACCTGCTTAAGACCAGGCATTTTCTGGTGATATTGTTGGCACTGCCCCACACCTTGTAAATATGGGGCAGCGTCAAAAAGCAATAGGCGTTGCGGTGTAACACGCACTGCAATACCCATGGAACACCCCTTTCACACTAAGTTCTGCGTGAATAGGGGCATCATTTACAAGACGGCGTTAAGTAGATTAACGCCACCTTGTAAATAAGTTGTAAATAAGTTGAAGTCCTGGTGGCTTTAAGTCCTTGTAAATATGCCCCTGTGTGTAATTCAGCCCCTGTTTTTTAAATATTAATATAGCACTAACACTATCTTTTATAATTCTGCACTAGTTTAAAAAAGTTAGTAAAGAAAAAATCCTTCTGGTCACAGGGTCAAAAATCTATTTCAAACTTTAGGTAATGTGTACCCTGAGGCCAGCTCATAGTTCTCTGCCCGCATTGCTTCCACAAGCGATGATTTATGCTCCACAGCTTAAAGTGGTTTTGTAATGGCACAGCGTGGAGACCTTGTGGCAAAGACTAACTAATGTTTAAAATAACATAAATAAACACATTTATGGTAAAAAATTATTTGGACTGTCATCCAGGCAGAAAAGGGCAAGTGGAAAAGTGTTGCAAGCGTCAGGAAATGTTTTTGTCATTCACAGTGCCATAATCTCCACCTCTCTTTAACTCATTCATGCATTTTCAGTCAAACTCTCCCAACTTTGGGTGTTGTCATTAACATGTTGTACGTTTCAGTTCTCAGACTGTCTGCAGTACGAGCCTCATTTTCACTGGCCATGTACATGGCTTGTGTTATGGTTGTAGATAATTATTGAGAGAACTATATGAAGATTGTCATTGAGCTGCGTGGTTATGAATATATGTTAAGGTCACATTCATTTGGATAGAGTTACATCCAGTGAACAAGCTTGGTTGCAAAGAAACACACTAAAATTAAGAATGATTGCTGAATGGAGACAAGCGGATGTATGACGTTACAACGCATACTTTTACAACGCCTACCTTTACAACACATTTTTTACACCGCAACATCCATTACAACGCATACCATTACAACGCATGCCATTACAACAAATTCTTTGAAACTACCTTTACAACGCATTCCACTACAACGCATACTACATTTACAACGCATACCATTACAACGCATAACATTAGATTGCATGTAAGGTAAGTATTGGATAGCGTAGGGGGTACTATGTGTTGTAATGCTATGCGTTGTAATGGTATGCGTTGTAATGACTGCGTTGTAATGGCATGCGTTGTAGTGGTGTGCGTTGCAGTGTCATGTGTTGTAATGGTTGCGTTGTAAATGCATGCGTTGTAATGGGTGTTGCGTTGTAAAAGTTTCATTGTAATGGTAGTGCATTGTAAAAGTTGCGTTGTAAAGGTTGTTTCCAGAGACAAGCAGTTCAGTAGGTAATGTGTGCAGATGACTGCAGGCGGTAGGCAGCAGCACTCATTTATGGGGAGAAGGACTTATTTTTCAACATCTGACTTTGTATCAGAGCAAGATAGAAGAAGACAGAAATGGGGAGAAAGAAGGGGTGGAAAGAAATCTATGAAGGCAATTACTATGGGATACAGCAAGAGTAAAAAATAACCTGTTAGATTAGATAAAGAGAAGAAAGGACTATGCATTGAAGAAAATCATTTCCAACTGTGAGCAAAAGGAGATTGCCTCACAGATGCTATTTACTAGTTCTGTGAGCATATCTCCGCCTAGATCCAGACTTACACACACCCACACCTCCCTTGAGGGAGTTTTGTCACCCAAATGTACTTCTGTACAACTGTTTGATGAGTTCTCTGTCTATAGAACAGATAACTCTGAATTGAAGGTATTAGGAAACCACCACCGACCAGATCCAAAATTGATATTATTCACATAGATCAAGCATACTCTCCTGCCCTAAGACTACTTCACTAGCAGTACACAACATACAAGCTTTATAACCTAAAATGTAAATACAACATTCCTATTGTTGATTTATTTTTAAATGTAAACATATTTTACTTTAAAACATATTACCTTTTGAATTAGAAAAAATTATTATCCAAAATAGACTTTCAATTGACTTACTTAAAAAGTAAATTAATTCATAAATAATGTAATATTATTTCCTATGTGAAGTGTGAATCCCTTCCTCAAATATTTTCCTTCATAGTGTGATTCAGTACTAGAGATTGGCCATGTGTGGTGCTTGACTTTCTCCATGACTTCGCTGGAATAGATTAGACTTTGAGTGGCGTGAGGTCGAATGAAGGCTACACAAATTGGTACTCGCCAGTCCTGGCATTCAGCAGAGCCAGTGAGCTCCCAAGAAAAGCTTTGGGCACCTGACTTTACTTAATTTATTTTTTGAAAATCCGACACTACTTCAGGCCTAAACCTCCCATTGCTTTGCTTTATAGCATCATACAGGATTAAGTAAACATCTAAACAGCTTCTTCACATTCTGCCCACCTGCATGATAAAGTGTGGAGAACAATTACTGATAGGGCTAGTTTATGACTGCATCGGTAATGAGGAAACTAGGGCCAGTCCAACAAAAGGTTATAAAACTATGCCCGAATAGAAATTTGCCTAGCATACGAGAAGGTAAGTTTCAATTCTATTAAGGACGCGGAGGCGAGGATTATGCTCATTCTTTCTTCGCTTTATTTAACAAAATTTCAACAGCAGCACATCATGAAGTTATTACCAACTACATTTACCATATGCAGGAAAAAATAGACAGTCTCTTCAAAGTCCTTCCACGCTGTCCATGAATCCTATCCAATAACTCATGCTGTCACTTCCTGCACTTCCTCTTTCTTCGTTGGAGGATTCCTTCCATGTTTAACCATCCTGCTTCGCATTGTCGTTTCCTGAAAGAAACCACAGTGATCAATCACCGTTCTCTGAACATGAAGGAAAACAGGCAAAATACCAACTCAAATTCTGCAAGATCGATATTATACAATCAACATGAAAATATCATCGTGTCAAGCAATGCAAGAAGATATCATGAACTCAGAGAAATACAAAAGTAATTACTTACAGCCATATGGGGCGGGACAGCAACTCACGCGCTTGCTGGGAGGGATAATCCTTGCCTTTGCGTCGTTCATAGAATTGAAACTTACCTTCTCGTAGGCTAGGCAAATTTCTATTCTATGTCAGGACCGGAGGCGGGAATTATGCTCCTTCAAAGCTTGTTGATAACCACCTGAGCCACATTTAGCAGTGGCTTAAAATAAAACCTCTTAAAGGTGGAATCTGAAGACCAATCCGCTGCCCTCATAAGATCTTCCAAGCGCACCCCCAGGCTAAACGCCTTTGAAGCCATCGCCCCTCTAGAAAAATGCATGCCAAAAGCTCTCGTGTTAGGCCTGCTTCCTGCATAATCCAATGCACCCAACGAGCTATCGTGGGAGAGGAAACTAGCCTGAAAGGCTTTTTGAGGGCTATCAGGAGTTGTCGTTTGCCCGGGGGCCGAACTTCCTCCATGGCTTCTTCCTAAGCTTTCAAGCATTGCACCACACAGAGTTTAGGTGTTTCCATGAAAGCAGGGTAAGAGATCGTGCGTGTATTGGATTTGGTCCATCTACTCACCATGAAGGTAACCCCTTCTGGAGAAAAAACCCTTGCTGTAACGTCCAGAGCTCTAATGTCTGAAACTCTCCTACACGATACTAGACAGAGCATCATCGCCAACTTGGCCGACAATTCCTTCCGAGAAAGGAAACGATTCGGTTGCCAAGACAACAGCAAGTTCAGCACTTGATTCATATCCCATGGGACTGAGTAGCGGGACTCCAGAGGGAGCGATAATCTAATACCCCGAAGTAATTTGCAAACGAAAGGGTGTTCCCCCAAGGGTGCTCCGTCCACAGTGGCATGTCCTGCCAAAATAGCCGAGCGGACAGTATTTTCTGACCTATACGCTAAGCCTTTCTGAGCCAATTCCGCCAAATAATTCAAGACATGTGTCAAACCTGCAACCACAGGATCTACTTCTCACGCATACACCAACATACCCATAGTGTCCAGGCTGACCGGTATCGTTTGGACGTGCTATCTGCCCAAGTTCTGGACAATAGGAGCTCACCGTGGCCAGAAAGGCCCGACAATCACCAACGTTGCCTGTAATCCGCCATGCCGTCAACTGGAGTGAGCCTTCCACCACCAGTCGGTGAGGAGTCCCCTCTGGACTCAACAGGAGACGGGGAGTTGAGGGGAGTCGGATTGGAGAATCCCAAGAAAGTTCCAGTAGAACCGGAAACCAAACTTGCGACCTCCAACACGGCGTTATCAGGACAACCGAGGCCCTCTGCCTGCCGACTTGGGCTGCCACCTGGGTTATTATGGAGAAGGGTGGTCTACAACTGAAGAACTGGGGAAGTTGACAGTCCAGACGACAGGCAAAAAGGTCTATGGAGAAAGGACCCCAACGGTCCTGCATGTACCGGAAGACCTCTGGATCCAGTTTCCACACACGTCCTGGAGGTAGCGGGAGTGCCAATCCGCCACCGAGTTCTCCCTCCCCGGGAAGTACTCCTATCGTGAATGATACCTGGTTGGAGAGGCAAAACTCCCAAAACTGTTTCGCCAAGGTCGCCAAGGTCGCCAGTGCCTTGGACCGCGTGCCGCCCAGGTGGTTGATATACCTGACCGCTGACACATTGTCCATTTTCAGAAGGACAGACGCTTGAACTCTGTCCTTGGTCCAGCATCGGACCGCAAAGGAGCCGGCTATGAGCTTGAGACAATTGATATGAAACTGTTGTTCTTGAGGAGACCAGCTTCCGCCTGTGGAGAATTCCCCACACCATGCCCCCCAGCCTGACCGGCTTGCATCCGACTCTATCACCAAGTCAGGGGCAGAATTGAAGATTGCTCTTCCGTTCCATGCCTCCATGTGCGACAGCCACCACTCCAACTCTTCTCGAACTTCGTCCGTCAGTGGAACCACCTGAGAATATGTTAGACCTTTCCGCAGGTGATGCGCCTTTAAGCCCCGTAGGGCCCTGTACTGCAGCGGGCCCACAAAAATTGCCTGGATAGAGGCTGAGAAAAGGCCTACCAGTCGGGCTATCTGCCGCAAGGACGTCCCCTGCTTGGCCAGGGTTTGATGAATCTCATGACGGATCTTGGCCACCTTCCTAGAAGGCAGGCTGAGCGTGGCTGAAACGGAGTCTATCACGAACCCCAGGAAAGAAGCCTGCTGAGTTGGTGAGAGGTGGGATATTTTGTTCGCTGATCATGAACCCCAATTGTTGGAGCAAGGTCACCGCCATCTGCAGGTAGGCTCTCAATTGCACAGAACACTGGGCCATGATAAGAATATCGTCCAAATAGACCATCAGTTGGACCTCTTGAACCCGCAGGTACTCCACCGCCGGTTTGAGAACCTTGGTGAAACACCATGGAGCCGAGGAGAGACCGAACAGTAGACAACAAGCATCGTAGGCTTGACCCTGCCAAAGAAACTGAAGGAACCGCCTGTGCGGAGGGAAGATCGGCACCACTAGGTACACGTCCTTCAAGTCCAGTCGCACCATCCAATCGAGTGGTTGGAGAACATCTCTGAGCAGGTGCATGCCCTCCATTTTGAAGTGCCTGTACACCAGCCACTCGTTGAACTCCTGCAGATTGATTACTGGTTTCCGACCCCCATATGTTCTGTCCACTAAAAATATGTTGCTGAGGAATGCCGTAGGATGAACCTCTGTCCGGCATATCACCACTTTCCTTAGCAACCCGGCTACCTCTTCGTACTCCACCATCGCCGCGTCTGCCGTAGAAAAAACTATCGGCCGAGGCCGAACATTCAGACGGGGGTCCCAAAGAACTCTATTTGGAAACCCCGTACAGTCTGAAGCACCCATGCATCCCCCGTAAGAGCTTCCCAAGCGGGGGAAAACTGCACTAGCCGGCCATCCACTCGCAACTGCGCCACGGGCAAAACACTCACCATTGACATTGCTATCTTGGCCTCTGTAGCTTCCTCGTCCGTGGAAACGCTGCCCTCTTGTTGGGTAGAACTATTAAAGCACTGGTCTGCCTGGTACTGGCCACGTCCGGAGCCTTGCCTCCTTCCTTGGGGCTGTTGGTTCTGTCCCCGGCCGGGCGGGTGGTTCCTTCCCCGACCGGCCCCGCGGAAAACCAGAAGGCTAAAGACCCTTTTGATATTTGCCTGCGCCTTGTCTAGGGACGTGAATGTGGCGACAAATTTACCAAGTTCTTTAATAAACGGCTCGCCGAACAAGCCTCCTTGCACTGACGCCCCTGCCTCTGAGCAGGCCAGATCGCCAAATTGGGATCTACCTTTATTAATAGGGACCTACGCCTTTCTGTCGAGAGGGCGCAGTTCGCGTTCCCCATAAAGCAGATCATGCGCTGCTCCCAAGCCGACAGAACTTCTGGGTCAATAAAGGCACCTGAGCTATGGGCCTCCTCCGCCATGTCCAAGATCTTAGTCATTGGACCAATGGCACCCAGCAACTTGTCCTGGCATGCGCGCCAGAACCGATCTATATCCTTCTTTGGATCTTTTATAAATTTTGCAAGAAAGGTAGCCATCTTTCCCTCAATCTCTGGGGTGATTGCCACCTTACCCTACAATGTGGGACGGGGACACTCAGCCCTCAATCTACTCCTAGCCTCGTTCTCCAAGGGCTTCCTAAGGCGAGATGCCACATACAAGGCTGCCTTCTCAGCGCGGACCCACTCCGCCGACCTAGGGTGCACTATATTGTCCGGGTCTAGCATATCCGCTATGCCTGTCTTCGGAGGGTCAGTAGACCCCAAAGGTCTCCACAATCTCGAGGAGCCTGCTTCGTCGTCCGAAACGTCCTGGGTATCTCCCTGCTGAGTCTGAGGAGAAGCTGGCTGAGGATCCTCAACTGGGGGAGCACGCTGCTGGGGCAGTACAATGGGGGCAGTATGATCTAGGAGCGCTTGCTTAAGGTGCTCAAACGTGTCCTTATCAACACCTTCTTCACACTTTTTCTTGGGGGGAGGAGGTCCCTCACTTTCCAACTGAGGTGTCGCCGAAGCCCCCACAGAGGCCGGGCCCGCCGTGCTGGGGGAAACCACCTTCACGCACAGCTGTTCGATCTAATCCGCCAAGTGCTGCTCCATGGGAGTCATAAGTTCTGTGACTGCCCTATAAATGGAGTTATCAACTTTTTTGTAAAACTCATCATCCCACTGCAGGTAAGCCAAGGAGTCCTCCTCCTCGTAGTAGTCCTGCTGTATTGTGCTGTCCATAAGAAAACATAGCTGAGGGACAACAAGGGCACCCAATAAGTCAGCACAGGACCTCGGGTAATATAGTTTATATTTAACAACAGTGGTCCTATGCAAGGTAGGAATGAAGCATGTAATAATATAGACACAGTGGAACTATATTGGTTGAAGTGATATGTCCAGCCGGACAGTGATCACAAAAATCTTTACTAAAAAACAAATAAGCAAGGAAAAAATTCTCTTACATTCAACAAAGAGTGAGACACAAGCCTATTCATATATGGTGTGACAAGAGGTCGACGACGTTTCGATTCCATAAGAAAATGCAAGGAATCATCATCAGGACACAAAAGTATTATGCCTAAAGACTGTTCTACACAATAGCCGCGGAACTACCCCACTGGGAAGCACCGACATCGCGGAACCCTTGGCTCGCCCGACCGCGCCCGACCGCGCCTTACTTGGCGTCGGAATCCTTAACAAACACCCCATTGTGGGCACACGTCACCGGGGATCTTCGGTGTAAATCCTCTGGCATACCACGTGGATAGGCGCCTTCACATCAAGGAGGTTGCCTAGTTACCACGGTCCTGCAACCATTGATCATAGGACCTATATCCGCCGGCCCGAATCGAGCATATTATTGGCGCCATTGCTCCACTAAGACTTCAGGGCCATCCCCCTGACTTGCACAGGCTATTGTGTAGAACAGTCTTTAGGCACAATACTTTTGTCGTCGACCTCTTGTCACACCATATATGAATATGTATATTTATTGAGATATGTGATTAATGGTGTCCATGAATTTCTGTCATTTTTTTCATTTCACAGAAATCGCTCACTTTCTGCCTAAATATCTCTTTTCTTTCCCTACTCCTTAACTTTGCCAATCTGTAAGCGTAAAGGCACAGGCTTGTGTCTCACTCTTTGTTGAATGTAAGAGAATGTTTTCCTTGCTTATTTGTTTATAGTAAAGATTTTTGTGATCACTGTCCGGCTGGACATATCACTTCAACCAATATAGTTCCACTGTGTCTATATTATTACATGCTTCATTCCTACCTTGCATAGGACCAATGTTGTTAAATATAGTCCATAAGAAAACAGCAATCAGCACAAGTTCTACTTATATAGAAAAGGCTGGGTAACCCCAGAACCCCCCCACACGTAGTGTGAGGCAAAATGTAGCTGAGGGTCTCTCAGATGCTGCTTGATGGCCAGAGGCACAGAATTTAACAGGGCAGTCAACCACAGGACACCTACACTCCCAATCGTACAAAGGGACCAACTCTGCCTGCCCAGGTATCCTTGTGAGCAGTGGCCAAAGGCCCCCCACAAATCAGTACCTACCCGTGCCAAACCTTAAATGTGCAGCGCACCACTACCGACCCGCACCGAGGGCGTTTTAAACTTTGGGGCAATATACAGACCGAGGCCAGAACTGGGCGATATGCAGGAAGGATGAGGCGCAGACTTTCGCAGTGACTGGAGCGCGTTTGAGCATTCACTGACAGAAACAGGCTCCGGGAGCACCGAGTCGCGCCCTCTGGTTGGTGGAGGACCGCACCGTGGTCTGGAAAGTGGCCAAGACGCGTAAGGAGCGCAATAGCATTCCTGCAGCTGTAAATAGGAAATCTGTAGAAACAAAAGACACAAATCTCCTCATTTAAAAAGCCCAGAGGCCAATTTACAGAGTAACAGACATGAAGACAATGAAAGCACTTATCTCTAGCTGCCGAGCAGCGAAGAAAAAGAAAGTGCAGGAAGTGACAGCATGAGTTATTGGATTGGATTCATGGACAGCGTGGAAGGATTTTCAAGAGACTGTTTCTTTTTTCCTGCTTATGGGAAATGTAGTTGTTATTAAGTTCATGATGAGCTGCTGTTGGAATTTTGTTAAATAAAGCGATGAAAGAATGAGCATAATCCTCGGCTCCGGTCCTGACATACAATCTGATACAGAGGGTGCAAGTCTCTGAATACAATACAAAATATAATCATCCTAAACACAAATAAAACGTGCACATCCTTACACAACCACTAAGGCATCGTAATGTAAGTGCTGAGCATTGTAAAATGTCATTGAGCATTGTGTACACACCCCTGACAAATGCTCTCCAGGACTGCACATGAGGCAGCAACTAAATCAGTGTTAGCAGTGATGGCCTCTCCATGAGTTTTCGTCACATTAAGGCCTGTCTGAAAACACAATTGCTAGCTGGGGTGACAGCCGTAACTGTGTGGTGAAATGGTGAAAATCATGGACTACTTTGACAAAAGGTTTCATTCTCTCATTGCATCACCTTGCTATGGGGTTAGAACCAGCATCCCCTTGTTTCCAAATTTAGACAGTTCTTTAAATTGTCCAGGGATGGAAAACTTTTAGCACCACTCTTCCTCCTTCGGTGTAGCAAGGGGTTTAAGAAGTGTCAAGCTACAAAATGTAGAATCAAACAAGGAATTCGAACTGATATTAAGCAAGAGCCCTGGACTTTTAGAGCTGATGACCACTCCCTTCAATGTCACCTCTCAGCTCTGGGCCTCTCAGTGACTTTTACCCCCTGAGCCCCCACCAGTCAACAAGCGTTTGCAATGCAATCGGTCTCGCCTTTGGGACCTTATATGTATTTACCTATGCAGCACATTAGCCTGGGTGCTGAAACATCTACTGTTCTTTAACATGGAGGAAAAGGAAGCACCAAACTGTGTGACACGCCAGGTATGAACACATGGAGAGAAATATTGCCCTTCAGCGGTAAATGGTATAGTTCAAAGCTCTGTTTTGAATATAAAAGCAGGGCCTTCGGTGGTCATATGACTGAAAACACAACACTTGAAAAAAAATATTATTGTCTTCGGGTGCTTGTGGAAAACAATTTCTATGGACTGGAATATAGAGAATGCTAAAGGGATTCTGGTACTGTACTGACTTCTGCTGGCCGTTTTCTATCACGAAAGCTAAATAGAGGCAGTTGCCAGAAAAATGTAAAAAAGAAAGTCCCTCAGCAGAAAGTAATTCTGGTATTTTACTGACCTCTACTGGTCGTTTTCTTTCAAGACAGATAAATAGAGGCAGTTGAACAGAAAAAAAAGTCCCTAAGCAGAAGCAGACAAGTCCTAGGGCTGATCTCCAGAGCCCACAAAGTACATGCACATATAAGTATATACTAATGTTTATACTAAAGTATATACAAGAGATCTCGAATGTTCTACCTAAAAACCACCATGCCAGAGGAACTCCTGTTGGTTCCAACCCCCATGCCTTAGAATGGGTCCTGCTGATCAGCTAGCCAGTTAGTTGGTTTACTAGTTTTAGAAGCTATGTGCACTGCATGACAGTGTCATCAAAGCGGTTTCCTCTTACTTAAGGATTGTTATCAGACTAAGGAACTCTAAGTGATTACTATGTAGTTTTCCTGTACCCTTGCTGCTATTGATCGGAGGGGGGGTCGATAGGACTATCCCTTTTAATTAATTGCCAAATGTCGCAGGTTTTAAGGCCTTTTGCTCTAATGAATAATCATGACTCGCAATTTTATAAATGAAAGTATCTACTTGATGTCATATATTGTATTTATTGAACAGATTTCAGATTTTTTTTTAACCAAAGGTTTTAATTATGTGCTTTTATGATTTTGTGAACAAAATCGAATAAAGTTTCTTTTGACTTTGACAGGGTCACTGTGTGAGCTGTACTGGCACCTTCTCCTAAAAACAAAGGCACTTCGATGGATTCTATACCACTACAGGGCAGCTATGGGTTCGTTTCTGAGAAAATTTCGAAAGTGGTGGTCTTCGGAGCTGCAAGTTGGCGGCCATCCATTATCACATTGTTTTCCGAGCCAATGTCATGTTTCCCTGCCCTTTGCCAGCGGCAAAGTTTGCCAATGCAGTGCAGGTGGGGCCGTCAGCGCGGGGTTTCTAATAATTGCCTCAAGTAGCAAGAAAATGAAAGTGAAAGTGTTAAGTGTATACTAACTAGTCCCTGGTGGAGCATGGCTCCCTCCCCAGAGTTCCACTTAGAGGGCAAGAAAAGAACGGGGGGGGATCTAGTGATATCAAAGTGTTGCGTACTTTGCGGTTAAGTTCTTTTGTTCCACTTTTGAATTCGATGTACATGGAGGTCTCAGCCAACATGTGTTTTTCCCCCTAGGGCGGGAAGGCCTGGAGATTTTTTAAGGCTGCAATATAGTGTTGACTGTTAGGTATTAGGAAAATACACAATACTATCATGTAAGGGTGAAAAGGTGTATGTATAAAACGTGTCTACCTGCTTTCCTAAGGAGTTAAACTTCCTGAAGTGGTCCCATTCGGCTCGATAGGGACAGCCTAAGGCATAGCAAACTGTGAAAAACACTGCTAACTGTGAAAGAAACACTGCAAACTGAAAAGAAAAACACTGCAAAGGTGAGTATTTGATCAAACAACGTTATGGGGAGGAGCTTTGTTTGAGCCTATGCCAGTAGCAAGATCGTGCCTCTGTGCCTAGAAGTTAATCGAGCAGAAATCACAACTTCCATATTTTCTGATTACTGTCTAGGGAACCGATTTAAGTGCTCTATTGAAAAAGTCTTTGAAATTAATCATGGCAGTGCAAATATTCTTCTTGTTGGAATTGCTTTAAGGTAGTTCTAGGAGGAATGTCCATTTCATGGGATGCAGAAGATGAGTATACAGAAGAGCAGAAAGACACGATCTGCTGGAGAAATCAGAACAGGCAAGTACATCACAAGTTGCAGTTTATGTTAGGGCCAAAATTTGGACCCGCTGTTGCAATCTGCCGTGAACACACAAAAGATCTATGAAGAAGGGAGCAAAGTAAAAGCTTTTTGTTCGGAAGGACACGAGGAAGAAATTTAAATCTGAAATGTTCCTGATAAAACACCCTAAACCTGGCCATAAGCTTCAGGGACAGGAAAAGTAGCTAGCTGTCGTGTTCTATTTATTCTATACAGAATACTGCAAAGTGGCTCAAAGCCCTACCCTAATGCAGAGCAGATGCAAACACTTTTCGAGAATTAGATATGAATAAGATCAGAATCATTACCAGGAACTATCATAAATCTCCTATTACAAAATGTGAGATGGAGATGGCAAGTAGAGATTGACCAATATCAAGATGCTAGGTCCTGACGGGTTCAACAGTGAATTTAAATGAAAAAATATGAAACCTGAATAGCACATCTGCTGGCATTATTCAATCATATTTGTATTTCAGGATTGTAGCTGGAAACTTTTAAGGAAGGAAATGTATGCATATTTCTGAAGCCACATAATGGTCCAGTCAAGCTTGGCCCCTATAAACCCATCATACTTCTCAATATAGATTAAAATGCATTTATGAAGATTCTGGCAAACTGCCTGATATCTTATATTGGGAGAGTGGTGGATTCAGACAACATTGGCTGCATAAAAGGCACAAGGTTGACTACCCTAGACACACTATCACACAAAGCTATTTTCTACGTTCCATACAAAGGGATGGAGGATTTCATGATCTTGGATGCAGAAAAGGCCCTTGATCTGGCCAATTAAGAATTTGATAGTTTTTACTGTGCAAACCAGGAATTCCACGCTGGTTCATATGGTCAACTTTCAAGGCTCTTTACAGTGGCTTTTTTCTAGCTAAAAAATAAAAAGAGTCATGGAGGAAAGAAGTTTGAGTTAGCAGGTGGAAAAGCAGAAAAGACCACTTTCCTCTTTATTTTTTACCCAATTCACCCTCAGATGAGCTATCTCTTGGCAAGGAAAAGGGTTAAATTGTATGTACTTGACACTCTATCTTGCACCATCAGGGGTAAATATTTACATCGCTTTGACCTTATAAATTTTATCCAGTATTTGGCAGTATATAAATAAAATCACTCCAAAAATGAACTGCTACTGTTAATTCTAATTCGAATTACACTGTCCGATATTTGGCTGCCCAGGTTATTAATGATTTTAGAAAACTATTAGTGAAACTATATCCTTTGGCTATCACAGATAAAGAACCAGAAGAGATCATAGGATGAGCTATCATTTACACTCAACGGCAGGGTTAGCCTTCTCAAGATGGACATTTTGCTTCAGTTTGTATATCTTTTCCAGACTGATGTCCTATGTCTAAAATTGTGTTTAAATCATCAAACTCGCCTATTTTACAGTTCAGATGGGCTAGACAAATACTTTGAGAAGATAGGAAAAAGATATGTTGAGATTTTGTTCCATAGAGGTTGTGTTCCTCCAGATATGAGAATAGACACAGCTGCATCTTTGGTATACATAGATACATATTAGTTAACTACTCAGCTTGGGCAGGTGACATGGAAAATGCCTTTGTTGTTGAACTGACTGGCCAACCTAGGATAAATCATTTTACAAGGTGTGGTTCAGAGTGTTTGCCAACAAAGGGGGTCATTACACCAAGAATAATTATTTGAGCAAGACAATGGAGCACCATATATACACAATGTATACAATTTACACATATAAATTTCCCTAAAACCATATTTAAATAAAGGATACAATAGAAATGTGGCTTATTATTACATACAAAGACTATAAATATCACCATGTATAAAATTCATCAATATTAAAAAAAGAAATTTTGCATTTCATCAAGGAAGGTGCAAATTCATATGCACAGGAGACATCTTTCTCTTAAATCTTATGGCGCCAGAGGAGTAGCTGACAACTATAAGACAAACTTTGAGTAAAGAGAGAATCTGCAAGTATAATAATGCTGGCCTTGCACGCACAAAATGGCATGGGCCTAAAAGTGTAAGAATGTATCTTTTTTTTACTCAGCAGGACATATCATTCGCAAAAAAAGAGTAAAGTGAATTGCTGATGACGTGACCCCACGCACGTCGCCGTTGTGCTTCCTGCCTCAATCGGGCCCCGCCCACGATGATGTCTGGCATTGTGGAGCTCCTCGCTGCCTGGTTCTCTGTTTAGCCTACCACCTCTGGCGCTAAGCCTCCGCTACACCTGTCTCGTCACGGAAGATACGGAGGGTGGGTGAAGACGGAGGATGGCGGAGGAAGGATTTCGAGCTTTAGACACTTGCGGTGCACTGCTGCGTACGGCGCTGTCCACTGCCCTAAACGCCCGGCTGACACCGCCGAAGACGCATCACTCAGCGTGCTCACCTGGAAAGCGTTTGTTTCCCCCATTTGCTGTTTGGACTGAAGGGACTTGAGCGACTGAAGGATCACAGCGCTAAGTGCTGTGCCTACTGTGGCCATTGCTGAATCGTGGCACCAGGAGCATCAGGAGCACGTTCTGGCAGGCAGCGCGGCATGGCGGAGTCAGGCTGAGCTGAGAGCTGGGCTGAGAGGTGGGTTGAACTGAGGTGAGCATTCTGAAGTGAGAGATTATTCCCACAACTTATACCTCCTCAGTTTTGTGCCCCACCTCCTACCTTTATTATACCTCACCTAACGCCATCTAAAACGCCACCCAAAATGCCTAAATATCATCTATGTCTCCTGTGTAATATTTAGTCAATACAGGCACCACAGGCATTACAGGAGAGGCTATCAGCTGGCTATATAGGAGCATATCACTGAAGTGGGCTTTGATTTTGGCTCTGCAGGAACTATTCTCCCACTCTCAATTCTGCTATCAACAGCATTATGCACGCAGCAGCCTTTAACCCTCGATTTGCAACTATGGCGGCCAGAGCTAGGGGCAAGCAGGGTAAAATGGATCTACCAAGGGATTTGTTAAAATCACTACCAGTGAACATACCTCTACCCACAGCCAAAGGCGGGGAGATAAAAGGCAGAAGAAAGTCGCAACAAAGGAGTGCTTTGAAGCTCAAGGCCCTGGAAGCAGCAGAGAAATATAGAAAAAATAAATTCAGCGTCTTTAACAAGCAGGCTGAGGAAGCAGAGGAAGAGGACCTTGAGGAAGAGTAGGGGAGTGGAGATGAAGAAACGCTATTGGAGCTTTCAGCCGAGTTGAGTCTGCTGGAGTCTGTTGGAGAAAAGGGCAAGCGAAATGGGGGAGAGAAAGTGGATAAGGTGGAAAAGGCAGATAAGATGGACAGTACGGCCAACGCTATCAACATCGTCAAATCGTCAGCCAAGAGGTTTGACAGTCAATCAAGCCCAAAGCAGTATCCTCTCTTCTCTAAACCGCTGCTTCAGCAGGGTCAGTTTACAAGTACACTTACGCGGGAAGAGAGAAGTCTAAGGGGCCCAAATGGCACTGTGGAGCAAGTGGTCTCTAATGAAAAAAGGAATACATCGAATCCATCATCACTTTTGACGGGGTCAGAGCCAGGCTCAGAAGGAACGCCAGCGGTAGCACCAAGTGTCAGCTTGCTCCCCCCTATAATCGTTTCACAATCTATCCAAAATCAGGTTTCTCCAGCCCCCTGCCCAAATTTGTTGCAGACCTCACCCCAGACCCTTCCAGGTTCCAATCTGCAATTCCAACCGCACCATAGCCCTGCCACAGCCGAAAAGACGGCCAATTCTATAACAAAAGCAACGCCTTTGAATATTGATTTTTCTTCAACATCTCCTTCAGTCTTGGCGGAAGGTACATGTCCGCACGAGACTCAAGAAGACAAACTTTTCATACCCTCCAACGTCCCAAAAGTGAATTCCGTTGAGGTCATGCTTGCCACTATACTCCGTGAACTAAGGGATTTCAAAATCTCCCAAGCTCATGAAATTTCACAGCTGCACGAAAATGGAGGAGTGTTTTGGAAATCTCCCCACGAGGGTCTCGGAGGCTGAAACTCGTATCTCGAGCCTAGAGGATACCCTAATAACAATGCAGAAAGATCTTCAAGCATCAACTATAGAGAAATCTCAACTGACGGAAAAAATGCAGGACTTGGAAAATTACAACAGGCGGTCCAATTTACGTCTAGTGGGCATCTCCGAGGGCCTGGAAGATAAGGATGTGGTAAAATGGTCAGAGTCCCTCCTAAAGAAAGCCATACCTGACTTGCAAGGTGACTTAAGGATTACAAGGGCACACAGAGTCCCTGCACACAAACCCAACAATCAGAAATATCCTCGCACAATATTGCTTAACTTTTCGGGCTATAGGATAAAAGAGAGAATCCTCAATACTGCTTTTTCGAAGAGAACATTTAACGTGGATGGAGTGAACAGCTTTCGGATTTTCTCAGACATGTCAGCGGCATCTGCCCACAGATGCAGGGACTTTGTCAAGATGATTGATCCCTTCAAGGCTAAGGGGGCTCAAGCCATGATTGTACAACAGTCTAAATTGAAGGTGTTAGTAAAAGGGAGATATTTTATCTTTATAGATCTACAAGAAGCCCAGTCACTTCTTGAAGGACTTAGCGCATAATCACAGCCATACGCCGGATCTCTAAATAATTTCTGTTTGCGCACAGAAGGGCGGGTCCATGGGCGGGGGACAGGAAGCACACAAGGATGCAACAAAATGGCATCCAAAAAGAAGAAAAAGACACAGAGAAGGACGGCAGTGGGACACAGGGGGTCACCGTCCACTCTAGGGGGAGTGGGAAGGGGGGGTGAAGGGGGGTGTTGCAGGGGAAAAAAGAGAGTTCCTACACTAAGAAATTGTCTGGTCAAATACTGACACAGCCATAGCATGGAAACAATTAAGAATAGCTTTGCAGTAGGAGCTTGTTATATGGTAATTTATTTTTCAACACAAGAGGATTTTAGTGGAGGTATGTTATTCTTAATAGTCTTGATTGTAATAATGTTCAAATCATGTTAGCCTGTTTCAAAGGAGAAAAGGCTGTAAGGTCTGAGTTCTTTGTCAATTGCACTTTAATTGCTTATTTTGCATAATGGTCAGATACACGAGGTTATAAATTCTTTGTCTCTATTAGCATTATTTCCATACTTCTGCTCGTTCTGACCCACTATTTAAGGGTTTGTATAACCGGTACGTATTTGCACTTTAAGTATTGAAGTTCAATACCTGCTTTTTGCACTTGGAATATGAGAATTGCGTATTTTGCACAAAAGGGTGTTTTAAATTTTTGCCTGCTCTAATTTCTCATCTCAATTGCGCATTTTGCACTTAAGGGCGTTGTATCTTCTGAATTACAGCCTTGTATTTTGCACTTTGCACTTTAATTGCTGCTCCTCCCTAATTGTCTGCCACCATCGAAGTACTGCTTTGCGTATTTGCACAAGTTTCCATACTTTTTGTTTGCTTTGTCCTCTCACCTCGATTGCATACAGCCCGAATGTTATTTATTTACAAGGAACTCACTACAAAACCCACACTGAATCAGACAAAATTTTCAAGGGCTGGGTTGGTCATAAAATCTCTTCAGTAGCCGGGTTGGCACAGAGGGGAGTATGTATACTAATAGGTAGACATGTAGGCTTCTCCCTGGAAGGGGCACTTACAGACCCCAGTGGTAGATGGGCACTTACACTTGGTAAATTAAATCATGCAAATATAATCTTTGCCACAATTTATGCACCAGTCATAGACAACCCTCTCCCAATCCTACAATTAAAACAAGCTTTAACGGGTTTACCCGGGCAAATAATATGGGGGGGGGGGTTTAATTTTTTACAAAATCCTTTAGTTGATTCCTCTAAAAAAGATCGGCGCCAGAACAAACCCCAAGTTGCTATTGCCATACAAAGCTGCAAACTAGATCTCGATGTCACCGATCACTGGCGATTCTGTAATACTCTTAAACGTGAATATTCTTGTCATTCCTCAAAATACAATTCAGCATCTAGGTTAGACTTCTTTTTAACATCTTACGGATTGGAGGCACATAAATATGCCCATCTACCAAACGCGTTTTCAGACCATGCAGCACTTTATTTGGAGTTAAAATTAGGGAGACAAGAATAAGAGCCTCCGAGAAGATGGTACTTTAATAAATTGAACCTCTTGGACTTACAATGGTGTGCAGATATCGAGGAAGAGATCGAGCAGTTCTTTGCACAGAATAGAGGCACAGCTCCACTAAATGCGACCTGGGATGCATTTAAGGCCACTTTGCGGGGAATAATTACCTCCAAAGAAATACCAAAGCAGAAGGCAAGAAGGGAGGTGAAAATTGAATTACAAACAAATCTTACGCAGGCAACCCAAGAACACTATAGGGTGAGATCCACACTCTCAGGGCAAAGGTTATCTGAAGCGAAGTGCAAAGTGAAGGATTTCTATTACGACTTAGGCGATACTAACAGTAACCTTTATGCCCAAAAGATATACGAGGAGAGCGAATATACAGGAAAACTCTTGGCCTGGCATGCTAAAGAAAATCAGGCCCAAAATAGGATAGAGCAACTAACTGACCCCGCCACCAAAGTTTATGTTAAGACTACTGCTTCCATTGGCGAGATGTTTTTAAAACATTACGAGGAAGTTAATCAAGCTACTGAAGGGGCTACATCCGAAACCATCGGGGAATTTTTAGAGTCACTCGAAATACCCAAATTAGATCACGGGGATAAGAAATTGTTGATCGAGGACTTTACAAAGTCAGAATTAGATGAGGTTATTTGCTCTCTTCCCAACGTTAAGACTAATGGTGATGATGGTCTTCCTGGTGAATTCTTTAAAAAATTTGAAGGCACTCTGCGTAAAGAATTCCTACTTTTAGCTAATTATTTATTACAAGGAGGACCTCCCCCGGACTCTTTCCATTCGGCAGTGGTGTTTAGCATTTTTAAAAAAGGAAAGGATATGGAAAATTCAAACTCGTACCGGCCCATAAGTCTTTTAAACACAGATTATAAAATCTTTAAGAAACTTTTAGCAAACCAGCTGAACAAAATAGTAGGATCTCTTATAGGCCCCGATCAATGTGGTTTTATAGCAGGTAGGCATCTCCACACGAATATAAAATTTTTATCGGAGGCATTGGATTATTTTAAGATTAATAAGGTGAAAGCACAAATTTGACTTGGTGCCATGGGACTGTCTTTTTTGCTATTTTGCACAGCTTTGATTTTCCAATTGTTTTTATCTCCCTCTTAAAACAACTCTATATGAATTCCAGGGCACAGATTATCATCAACAATATTAATATTGGGACATGTCAGGTTAGCAGAGGCATGCGTCAAGGATGCCCTCTGTCGCCAATTTTATTTGCTCTATTTATCGAACCGGTGGCGATCGCAATCAGGGACATAATGACCGACACAGTACCAGTAGCCGGAATGACAAATATAAAATTATATGCCGATGACATTGCCCTTTTTTTAGATTCAAAACCCTCAAGTCAAGTAAAAATCTTAAAAATCGTTTCTGACGGGGGGCCTGGCTTGGCGGGCGAAGATGGCGGTCGCAGCTTTGTAGAGCTCCCGCCGGCCCGGACATAATTTGCTCATTTATCCTCGCCCCCGAGCCCGCTAACGATACCACGTAAGTGGCGTCTGTTCCTGGAGGTGCCTGGACCTCTCCGGTGTGCTGATCTCCCCT
Organism: Lissotriton vulgaris; assembly: GCF_964263255.1. Classification (NCBI taxonomy): domain Eukaryota; kingdom Metazoa; phylum Chordata; class Amphibia; order Caudata; family Salamandridae; genus Lissotriton; species Lissotriton vulgaris. Next base: position 294,967,459 of record NC_141698.1, read on the forward strand.
TTCAGACTTCTCCGGGGACCGGAGACGCCGGCGACGGAGTGCGGCCTGGTGGTTGGCGGTGGAGCCGGGACCTCGATTTTCAGGAGGCCGGGAGGTGGTCGGTGGCAGGCGGCCGGAGATAGAGCCTGTCGGACCAGTCCCCATCCGGCGATTGCAGCACCGAGATCAGAATCAATCAATCAATCAGTGACATTTATAAAGCGCGCTACATACCCGTAGGGTCTCAAGGCGCAGAAGAGTTGCAGAGGTGCCCTGGGGTCTAGTGCCGTACATTGGAGAGCCTCCCCGGGCGGCACGGCGTGGCGGAGGCCTAATCCGCCCTTATGGGACCGGGGCCTCGAGTTTCGCGACCTTGAGACAGGCCCGGACCTGGGCGCAGTGGTTGACGCTTATCATTCCAGAGAGACTTTCAGACGTGTGGCTGTGCCCTGGCCCAGGGGTCGGAGCCTCCTGAGTCCAACGCTGTGGGACCGCTCCTGGGGATCCGCCAGGGCCCGTCGCGGAGGGCGATTGCCCTGATCCTTGACTGAGAGCTCCGGAGACCATAACCCGAGGTGGCTGCCCGAGGTGTAGTGAAGGTGGGACTGCACGCGGCCATGACCAGAGGCGGTGGAGGAGGCCCGCCTAAGCAGGGTCCCATCGACAAATTTACCGGTCCCAGTGGCGGACCTGGGGCGCCCGGCGGCGGCAGTGGGGCTGGGCCGGACAACGCGGCGCTCCTGGCGGCAATCACCCAGTCCAGAGACATGCTAGATGCTAAGATTGGGGCTGTGGGTGCAGATGTGACACTGCTGCGCCAAGACCTTCGCAATGCAGTGGAGCGCATTACGGAGATGGAATCCCGGATCTCGGTGGCAGAGATGGACATCGGCACGCTGAAACAGAAAATGGCAGAGATGGAGCGTGTCCAAAAGACTCTCGTATCTCGAGTGGAGGATACCGAAGGGCGCGCACGCAGGAACAACCTTCGCTTTATAGGTTTTCCGGAGAGGTGTGAGAAGGACGACATGGAGCAGTTTTTGTCCCAGTGGCTGGAGGGCTGGCTCCCGCCGGGGGCCCTGTCTTCTTGTTTTGTGATCGAGCGTGCACACAGGGCCCTGACACAGCGGCCGCCGGAGGGTGAGCGTCCTCGGCATGTCATTGCTAGACTCTTGAATTACCATGACCGCGATGTCATACTGCGGGAAGCGAGGATCAAAGGCCCACTTTCTTATGAAAATCACACCATCATGATTTTTCCCGATTATACCAGGCTTGTGCAACAACAAAGACAATCGTTTGTAGCCGCCAAGGCCAAGCTGCGGGGCCTGAAACTCCAGTACTCTCTGCTGTACCCGGCTCGCCTACGGGTGGTGTACCAGTCCCGGACCCATTTCTTTGACTCGCCAGAGGAGGTCTTTCGGTAGACAGACGAAACGGTGAGGATCAGGCCGCATGCCCAGCTGGGGCTGGATCCGGGCGGGTCAAGGGGATCATCGCAAGAACGGACAAATCGCCAGGCCCGTAAAGGACGACATCGGAGGTCCCGATCACGCAAGAGATCCGCCTCCGCCAGTGCGACGCAGACCAGTGGAACAATGGACTCTGAACACTCTGACACTGGCAGTTGAACCCTGATGGGGCCTAGGCCCTTGTCTTTCCCGGTAATGTGTTGCCCTACTTTGTAACGGATCATGCGGTGGGGCTGTTTATGTGGGGGAACCGCTGCTGCCAGACTGCCAGCTTTGAGACTCTTCTTGGCTATATGTGGTGACGCTGTTGGGGCTCGGGAGGCGACTTCCAAGGGGCCTCCGACCCTCCCGAGTTGTGGGTGTTGTCTGGGGGGGGTGTGAGTGTTGAGGTTGGGATGTTGGGATCCTTTGGTATGGTTGGCCCTGGGTCCTCGGTTTTGGATCCGGGTCTATCCATGCCGCGACAGATACTTCAGTGTTCCATGAGGTATAGGGGTGGGGGGAGTTGGGACGGGGATGTAGGGAGAGTTGGTTTGTTGTTGGCGGGGATTCAGGATTGGGGTTGGGTGGGAGTGGTGGGTTCAGATTCGGGGCTTTGGGGTGGGTGGGAGGACTCGCACGTGTGGATTACTGCTGGACTGGTTGAGAGGTGGGGTGTGTTGGGGTGGCGCAGGGGGCCTGGTGGGGGGAATCACCTGGACAATGGTTGATCAAACTGCTACGCTTCCCAATAAGTCCATCCGTGTTGTAACATGAAACGTGAGGGGGATGCTCAATAAAATCAAGTGTCGAGCGGTGTTGCGCTGGGGGAAACGGGAGGCAGTAGACGTGCTTTTGCTCCAAGAAACTCATATGTTGGGCTCCAAGGTCCTTAGCCTTCAGAGGTTTGGCTTCCAGCAGGTCTACCATGCTGGCTTTACAAGGGGATCCAGAGGGGCTGCCATCTTGGTTCAACGCAGGGTGGCCTATGTTCATGAGAAGCAGTGGGTAGACCCCCAGGGCCGCTTTGTCTTTATAAAAGGAATGATGGGTGCTGAACCTGTGGTTTTCGGTAGTGTTTATGCCCCTCCCCCTATGCAGTGGGCCCTGTCGGAGAGACTGTTTACGATATGGGATGAAATCCCGGATGTGTTGACGGTGGTTGGGGGCGATTGGAATGAGGTGATGGATGTGTGCTTGGACCGCCAGAGGCGATTGCCGGTGGCAGTGGATCCTTCTCCCTCTGCCCCACATGCTAGGCTGCGTGCGACAGCGGACAGTTTGGGCTGGGTGGATGTGTGGCGCCATTTGCATCCGGTTGCGCGCGAGTTCACGTATGTGTCGGCTGTGCATGGCTCCTTTTCGAGACTTGATTATATCTTTATGCCTGGTGCCTGTCTGAGTCGTGTGCGAGACGCTGCTATCTTGCCCAGGGGTCTGTCCGACCACTCCCCGGTTGTTGCTACGATAGAACTCCCCACAAAACGGCAGCCGTTCCGTTGGCGGATGTCCTCGTGGCATCTACAACAACCTGATTATGTCCATCACTTGAGGGAGGCAATTGATAACTATTGGCGCGATAACCTTGTGGGGGACATTGATGCGGTGGTTGTGTGGGAGGCGATGAAGCCCACGATACGGGGGTGGACATTGCTTGGTGCACTGCCGCCCGCCGGAAGCATCGGGAGGCCATTACCGCTGCGGCCGCTCAGGTGGAAACCCTGCAACGGCGTGGGCGGGAAGGGGGTGATGAGACTGTGGTACGGCTGCTCCTACAGGCGCAGCAAACCTATGCTTCAGTATTGCATGAGGAGGCCAGGCAGGCGTGGCTCGCCACACGCAGTAGGATTTATCAGTGGGGTGACAAGTCCTGCACGATGCTTCACAGGCTGTGTCAGTCTACTTTTCAGCCGCTCACGTTGCCGGGCCTCACTGCGGAGGACGGCTCGGTGGTGACGGACCCGGCCCGCCTAGCGGCTAGCTTTGCCCATTACTTCGAGGAACAGTATGCCCCTCGAGACTCCCTAGAGGCCAATGAGATATCAGCATTCCTAGATGATCTGTCGCCGAAGGCCGTCTCCGATGAAGCCAGAACGGCACTGGACGCTCCGCTCTCTGCTGAAGAACTCGGGGAGGCGCTGGGGCAGCTCAACACCGGGAAGGCGCCGGGACCGAGTGGCTACCCATGTGAATTTTACAAGAAGTTTCACCTCCAGCTGGGGTCTCAGTACAGACGCGCGCTTGAGGCGGCACGGGTTCGGGGGGAGCTACCACCGGATTGGCGTCATGCCGAAATTATGGTGTTTCTGAAGCCGGGCAGGGCCCCTGACAGGCATGACTCGTACCGGCCCATATCGCTGTTGAATATAGAGGCCAAAATCTTGGCGAAGGCCCTGGCGAACCGCCTTCTTCCCTATATTACGGATCTGGTCCACCCCGACCAGGCCGGATTCATGCCCCGCAGAGCCACTCGTCATAACATCCGGCGGGCACAGGCAGCGGTGGATGCCATGGGGGCCCGGGACGAACAGGCGGCTCTCCTGTTGGCGGATATGGACAGAGCCTTTGATTCTGTAAGTTGGGCGTACCTGTTTACACTCTTGCCACGTCTTAATCTGGGCCCGGTGTTCCTGTCATACCTGAAGTTGTTATATACCAATGTCACGGCCTCGGTCCGGGTGGCTGGTGCCGCGTCCGGGCGGTTTCGGATTGGCCGGGGGACCCGACAAGGTTGCCCGTTGTCCCCATACCTATTTGCGCTGGCTATGGAGCCCCTGGCATCTTGGGTGCGTACTGATGCACAGATACGCGGGTTTGTGTGGAGTGGAGAGCTGGTGGATAGGATTGCATTATATGCAAATGATATCCTGTTTTTCCTCACAGACCTGCAACACTCTGGGCCCCGAGTCCTAGAAGTCATGCGCGTCTTTGGCGAGGTCTCAGGCCTTCGGCTTAATCTGCACAAATCGTCCTTATGGGTGCTGGGCAGCGGGGTCGTGGCGGACCCCTGGGCAGCGGGACTGCGAGTGGCGACGGATGGGCTGAAGTACCTCGGTGTATTTCTCTTGGAGTCATGCACCGTTGCCTGGGACCGCAGCATTCGGTGTGGGAACGGGTCCAGGCCAACATCAAAACATGGTCCAGGATGCCCCTTACTATTTTTGGAAGATCTGCCATCTTCAAAATGGTTGCGCTCCCACGCCTGCTGTATCAGCTACAAAACTACCCCTACCCTATTGGCCCACAGTGGTTTCGCCAAGTCAATTCGGCGCTGGGCCGTTTTCTATGGGCTGGTGGTGCGGCCAGAGTGGCGCTGAAGACGTGTTTCCTGTCTACCTATTGTGGTGGCCTGGCCACCTCCGATCTGTTATCCTACTATCAGGCTTCTCAGTTGCTCATCCTTAACGAATGGTGGTACAGTGACAGGGGGGACCCGGCCTATGCCTTGGAGCGATCGCTTATGGGTGATAACACGCTACACACCATTCTATACTCGGCCCGCTTGCGACGAGCGCTGCCGTCGTTCACGAGAGTAGTGTTTGCGGTGTGGAGACAGACCCTACGCTGCATGGGCTGGTGGGGCAAATTGACGGCGGAGACGCCGTTATGGCATAATGGCCTGCTCCTGGAGCTTTCGGCTCTTGAAGGGTTTGAGGGATGGGAGGCAATTGGCATTTCACTACTGGGCCAGGTAATGTCCGGCACTACCCTTAAATCGTTTCAAGAGCTCCGCACGGAGTTCCAAATGCCTCAGTCCCAGTTCTTCCGCTACTTGCAATTGCGCCACGCCCTCACCCCGAGCATTGCCCATCTGGACTCTCTCCCTGAATTTAGCCCGGTTGAGGCGAAGGTCTTTATGGGGGACCTGGGGGATAGAAAGGTCTCCCATTTTTATCAGACGCTGGTCACTCACTGCTCCTCTACCCTACTCCCTCTTCGGGCGGCATGGGAGGTGGACGTGGGCCCCCTGGATGAGGACGATTGGAGGGAGGCCTTGGAATCCCTGCGTGGGACCGCTATCGCTGTGCGACTACGGCTTATCCAATTCAAATACCTTCATAGAGCCTATTACACCCGTGAACGTTTGTGGAAAGCTGGGTTGATTGAATCCCCGGAGTGCCTGCGCTGTGGAGCCATGCCTGGATCCTTATTGCATACCGCGTGGTCGTGTGCTCGATTGTCTGGCTTCTGGAGGGGTGTGTGGCACTGCCTGTCCGAGGTCCTGGGTTGGGATCTTCCCCGCACTCACCGACTGGGGTTGCTGCATGTTATGGAGGGCATTGGTGGGAACATCTATAAACGTCACCTGCTGCTCTTGGGGCTTGTTGTTGCCAAACGGGATCTGGCCCGGGCGTGGAAGGGAGTGAGGCCCCCCCCCCTTGTCTGCGTGGAAGGCAGGGTTGGACTACTATATGGGACTTGAGAAGCCGATCTTTGAGGCAAGGGGTTGCCCCCGCAAACACTACAAAATCTGGAAGCGGTGGGCCGACTACAGAGGACTATCGCTGGATCCCCCAGCGGAACAAAAAGAGGACATATGATTGTGCTAACGTTGCTGGCCCGATTCTGTGGCACACCCGTCACACTACACCTAAACCTTTACTTGCTGCTACTTGTACATGTGCGTGGGGATATCTGGGAATATTTATCTCAGATAACTTGAAGACCTGTATTCGTTAAATGACATACCCCTGTTAAAAAAGGTTGGGTCTCAATTAGACCGCTGGAATCTACTGCCATTGTCTATAATGGGAAGGGCAGTTTTAATACGTATGTCTATTCTACCTCTTTTCAATTTCCTTTTTAGTGCGGCCCCTTGTGCAATCCAGGTTTCCTTTTTTTTTAAAAGTGGATGCTTTTATTTCCTCCTTCCTCCGGGCAAACTTTTTTTCTAGACTTGCTTTTAGAACTTTATACCTCCCATCTGCACAAGGAGGGCTGTCCCTCCCAAATATCAGAGAATATTACTTTGCTTCTTTTGCACATCACAGTTTCAGTTTTTTTTTTTAGATGATCATGAGGCAGACAATTTTTATATGAAGAAGATGTTGCTGGAATCTAAAATTACTGATCCTGCCAGAATTACGAAGGATCCAAAGAAGGTCCGCTATAAGTCCTTACAGTGGGTATTTAAACAGAAAACCCAGCTCTTGAAATTTTATGGTATTATTAAAATAAGCAGGAAAACTGATTTAATCAATTTTAGCTTCGGAGAGGGGGTTGTCTGGACAATAATATAGCGAGACTTTGGAAGGAGAATGGCTTTGAGAAAATCGAGGACTTCCTCTCAGGGAATAGATGGAAATCCTGGGAGGAAATCTCTAGACAGATCCACCACTCTTGTACAAAATTGAAATGGTCTTTTTTTATGCTCCACACAGAGGTCAGAGAGCTAGATATAGGTAATCTATTTTTTAAAAACGACTTGTCTATAGCATTAAATAATCTGACACAAAAGAAGATCAGCATTTGGATTAAAATATTAAAAGAAGACACGTAATTGAATCCTTCAATAAGGTCAGAGAAAGGTGGAAAAAGAGGGAAGACATTGAAATTAGCAAACCGACATGGGATAAGATTAATAAATTTAATAAAACCATCTTCCGCGGTGCTAATTTCAAGCGTATGCAATTTTATAATAAATGGTTAATTTATAGAACTCCCTCATTCCTCCACAGTATTTATCCCCAAGTTGTCGATAAGTGCTTCCGTTGTGAAGAAAAGGGGACCTGGAAGCATATCGTCTGGGAGTGCCCCAAAATACAGGAATTCTGGAAGGAAATAGAAAAATATCTTTGCACCTCGACCAAAGCCATTATTTCATTTGATGAGTTAACTTTAGTCCTAGGTTGCTCCCCGAGTCACAATCCATACGACGAGTCCTTATTAATAGCATCTCTAATAGCTAAATCGCTTATTTTGCAGTCCTGGAAATCAGAGATAGTACCAACCCTACAAGCATGGAAGGCAAAATTATTACGGATTCAGGGTAGGGAAAAAAAAATACGCACTAAGATCAGGGGCCCTTAGAAAATACGATAAATACTGGAGTGTGTTTGAATCCTAGTCTGACTCTCTTGGATATCACATTTTTAACCACTTCTTCTAATATTAGTCTGCTGGATCACTATTATATTAGCACTATGCACACTGCACTTTATGAGTACATTTTAAACTGTTGTAATTTGAACACGTTTCTGTATTTAAATGAAGTTAGTGTAAGTTGGGTTTGGTTTCTGGTTTCTGGTTTTTCTTTTTTTATATTAATTCTGCTGTTAATGCGCCATGCAGTGTTTTTCTTTGTGTTTATACATATGCACTTTACTCCGTACTGTATTAATTCTGCTGCTAATGTGTCATGTAATGTTTACTATGTGCTTATGAACTCTCAATAAAAATATAATTTAAAAAAAAGAGTAAAGTGCAAAGTGTCCTGATCAGAAAAAGTGTCCCATGGACATGGCCTTGAGACCCTGGGCTTCAAATAGCCTTTTGAAAAGGCTGATAGCCAATGGATAAGATTCAGTCTGAATCTGGTTAACAGGAAACAATGATGGGCGTTATTGACAAGAGACAGGTAAGAGTGCACCTGTGGCCAAGGACTAAGTGTGATGTTGGCTCTCCCCGTAGGCGTAACAATTTCCACCCCCTCCCTGCCCTCCTGTCGCCTAACCAGAAACTGAGATTTGATCCTCCTGATGTCAATAAATTGGAATAGTTTGGGTTTCTGTAAGATCAGGACAGCCTAGACCTCTCATCTGATCCGCTATGTATCCTAACCAAGGAATATGCAGAGCCAACTCCAAAACCATACAGTCCATAATAACAAGTTGATTTAAAGTTGGGACTGGGGAGGACCAAATTCTCATCCATTGTACTAAAGTTGCAACTGCAGTATGATCTGATATGTATCCCATGCCAAGCTCCTTGTGCAGCGTGAAAGCAGGGATGCAATGGGGGACAGCAAGGAGCCCACGCAAAAATCTATTTTCCATGGCCTGTAGATCTTTCATGCCCTTATGTCCCTGTATGTCATAACCATAGGTGGCCAAAGTAATACATTTTTCCCTATACACTTTTAACAGTGCAAGGACAGGTTTTGTTCCCAATCTTTTTGCAAAATCCATGGTAGCCCCCACCGCCCTTGCCAAAACATTCTTTTTGTGTGTCGTCTGTGCCACCCACAACCCATTATCATCAAATAAAACAACCAGATAGGGGAAAGTTTGGACTTTAGTGAGTTTAGCCCCCGCAGAAGAACTTGCACCTTGCAGCCTTCTTAGAGCCAATTGTCATGGTATTCAATTTAGACAAATTGGTTGCTAAATCAAGCACATTCATAAAAACTATAAAAGCATCTAAGAGTTTTCGTAGTCCTACACATGTCCTGGCAAACAACACCGCATCGTCTGCATACAGAAGTGCGGGTATGAATTTGGTGCCAGCTCTAGGGATATCTCTAGTAGTAACCAAGAGGATGTCTCCTAGCTTGTTCATGTAGAGTATAAACAGTAGGGAAGCCAGGATACACCCCTGCATGACCCTTCTCTTGATACCCCATGAGGCTGTCACACAGCTATCCTCATTGTATCTCACCGCTGCTCTGGTGTTATTATGGGCAGAGAGTAAAAAGGCCACTAGAACTGCCGCAAGACGCAGATCCAAAAGAATTGTCCATAACTTAGATCTGTTGACGCAGTCGAAAGCCGACATTAGATCCATAACGGCCATGTGCAGAGATCATTTGTTTGCTATTGTATACTTCCCCACCAACAGATGTAGATTAATGCACTGATCTAACGTTCCTTTCCCCTGTCTAAAACCAGTGAATCTGAGATAGTGTTATACTTGTCTAACCAAGGGGTTATCTGATCCAGGAGCACTCTCCCCATGATTTTAGCATCTGAGTCTAGGAAGGAAATTGGCCAAAAACATGCTGGTTCATCTCTCGAGCGATTTTAAAAAATGGGTATGATGGATGCCATTGACAAGGAAGTCACATTGGAAAAACTTGTGTCAAGCTCTTGGCCCAGATTAGGCAGTCCGCTTTATACAGATCCACCGGAACCCCATCCGGGCCCATAGCTTGCCTCCAGCTGTGGACAGCTTTTTGTACCTCTTCAGTATTAAAATGCATTGAGACACTATCTATACCAGAGTCCCACTGTAGGTCTGACCCCATGCATCATTCACACTGTACATCCCTTCATAACGTACAGCTCATCCTTCAGCAGCTATAGATAGATAGAGCCAATTATGCATGTAAATGTTAGCAAGACCTTCTCTGTTAACGTGGCACTACTCTCACAAATGGAGGAGGCAGAATTATTCCTTGAGGTTCTAAATATATTGTGTTGTGCAGGAACTGAGCACTGCCAAAATCAAGCAGGCTTTTAAACAAATACATAGACATTTTAGGGGATCCAATGTACAACAATTGATATACTTCATATTTTTTTTACCACAGTGTACACCTACAATAGTTAATTTATGTTTTCTAGGATTGTGCTATATGGGTGAAAGATGTGAGAACAAATTAGGCACTAAGAAACATGATATGAGTGTCTCTAGTTTACCCAATCAATCTTTGGACACGTGTACAGATCCATATCATGTGGCTGGTAGACCATACCATCACTTTGAATGACAAGTACACATATACCAGGTTAATAATATTGTTGAAATCAATTTGATCCAGACCAGATTCAGCAGTGTAGCTTGCCACTCTGGCAAAAAGGAGAGTATTATCTAGAAAATGGAAGAACAAGGTTCCTCGGGAACTTGGAATTGAATGGAGAAGTCTTTGCCATCACTAAGTGTTAAAATCTTAGTACTTCAGGCTAGGCTCAACTAATACAATTGAAAATATTTGGGGCTCGATATTAACCAGATTACAAAGATAAGAGGGAAAATATAAATGATATGTACTAAGGGCTACTTGACATTCTGAATTATCACAATGTTGGCTGATCATGAAAATCTGTTCATGTTTTTATACACTTCACTGTGAAGATATGAGCTATCAATAAGATATAGGAAGAAGCTGAAATATTTTCCTTAAGATAATTTGTATTGGGAGTTAAAATATGAGATCTCAATTATATTGTTTATAGGAATATTAATGTCTTGGCATTTTATGGTAAGTGATATCAGTTTTTATATTTAGTCATATATATCAAGGCAATCCACGTGCATCTATAAAGCCGAAAGGTCTGCCTTGGCTGGCATGTGCCATGCTTATATATTTAAATAGCCTTGTATGGGTACTTCCTAGCAGGCAGATGGGATTATGACAGGAATAAAAATAATCTTAATTTTAATGCACATCACAGGGAAATAATACTTTGAAATACTATAACTTGAAGACATAATAGAAACAGACAAAGATGACAAGCAAATTAGATTAACATGCAAAGAAAAAACATTAGCAAAGTCGTTGACCCATCAACCCCATTGTCAAGCAAAATGACATCACTCACAGTGAAAGTGAACAAACGGCTGAAGTGAGATCACACTTTGCTTGCCACATGCTGTATGCTGTGAAGGGTAGAGGCAAAAACAGAACAACAGTATAACAGATAAATCAATGAATGAAGAGGGCTGACACAAAGCCTCTGTGCCTGAATTTTGTTATTTATGATTTTATTTTATTATGGGTTTTTATAATATGAGGCTGGCAAAGAAGCGGGAGCTGTCTGTAGGCTAGCCCCAAAATAGTGCACTGATATCCAGGAAAAAATATTTGTCTGAAAATAATTAGTATTTACCCAAATAATTTAATTGGCTATTATAGAAGGGTGTGGAATGCTTCTTCTGTAATACAGAAAAATGCCAGGCGGTTGTATGACGGAACCAAGCATGCCATTACTATGCATGCCTTTGCAACTTGGTCATTACAACACATGCACCTGTACCGCACATGGCATTACCACAAAAATGTTTACCATGCATATGCCTCTACCAGTCATGCCTTTACAATGAAAACATAACTTTTTTACAGGTAAGTATAAAACCTTTATATGGCGGTCGCCAGTAGGTAGTTATAGTTAGGACCTATTTTCGATGTGAAATCCGCAACATTCTATTTAGAATAACTTTGGCGCCGGTTGACGAATCGTCACGAAATTTTGAAATTTTCAAAACTTATGGCCCGCTCCAGGCCGCTCCTATCCTGAAAGTCTCGGGGTGATTTGTTAAGCGGGGGCCGAGAAAAAAGGGGTGTTCCAAAACATGTTTTTCCCATGCAATTTACCATAGGAACCTATATTCGCAGCTACAGTCTGAACTGCTGAACGGAATTACACCAAATTTGGCAAAGAGGTAGCTCTTGGTTCAGAGTCGTGCCTTTTGGTTAAATGGTGCAAATCAAAAGTAAAATCACATATACATCTATGGCTGCGGTGAATCCACGCATCCTGAGTGCACCCTGAGCGCACCCTTATGATCACGAGCTGCATGCTAATTGGCTGTCAACTGTCAACACTCCAAACCAGGAAGTGTTGGCAGCCATTTTGTGCCTTGGTAGAAGCGAGGCTCAAGAAATCAGTGGTACAAGTGTGGAAAATGTATAAAAGGGGCACGGTTGAAATACCCGGACCCTCTAGACCTGCTTAGGGGGCCCCACAAGGACCTCCATGGCACAAAAAAAATATTTAAAAAAAATAAAGCAAAATACGTGCAGGGTGCCCGGTTCCTGCCGTAAAAAAAATAAATGAAACTAAGCCCGGGCTCCTGCGCTACTTTAATATTCCATGGGGCAAAAATATAAAATGTTATGGGGGGCACAGTGGGGCTCTCCAGCCCAGGGGACTGCCACCCCCGGGGCTAGAAAATAAATGGCTGGGGGGTTCAACCGCCACCCCTCCAGCAAAATACATGGGTGGTGGTCTCAAAGGGCCCCCAGCCCTGGGGACCGCTACCCCTAGGGCTTTCTAAAAAATGGTTGGTGGGCTCAAGGCCCCCCAAGCCCTGGGCACCACCACCCTGGGGCTTTGTATGTTGTGGGAGGGGGGCCACCTCCTGGAGCTGTCTAAGGTCCTGGGGACCCACACCCCCCAGGGCCGGCTCCTGCAGTGTATTGGGGTGCCTGCCCCAGGACACTGCTGTTTGCTATGGCAACTTGGTACTTGGTTTGGATTTTGAAAGAGAGAGCAGGGAAAACTGTTCTCTCTTTCAAAATGCAAACCATATTGCATTTCCACTCGGGAGCTGCATGTTAGTAGCTCCCCGTGTGGAAAAGCAATGCCGGCTTTCGAAGGACGCGGGGTGCTGACTGTGACTGTGGGGACATTGGGGCTCCCCCCACGGTCCCCAACATTGCATATAGGCCCCAGGGGTCTGGGTCCCCGGGGAGAATAAAAATTAGTACTAGGTGCTATTTTTTTACGGTAAAATTAGGCGTCACGGACCCAGCGCGGAGCTCAGCGCGGCCCCCTGGTGTGCACCCATTGGGTGCACGACTACAAACGTGTAGGGTGCATGACTCCAGCGTGTTGGGTGCACGATTTCTTTCGCATTGGGTGCACGACTCCTAACGCATTGGATGCGCGACGCCAAGCAAAAACAAGTCATATTTTTCAGATATATATCAAGCTTGTGTGTTTAGATCTTGGGTGGCTTAAAAAGAGCTGTTGTGTTTATTGAGAGATTTTGGTACCTAGAAGTAAGTACCTATGCAGAGTCTAAAGTTCATGAGGAAGACTCTGTTACCCTCATCTGTAGAATGTACACCATCTCTACTATAGATGCAATCCATATTGAAACGCAAATTGTTGTGGTAAATGGACTCCATCCTATAATCTCAGAGAAAAGCAGAAACAGATTTATTTACATGTTTCCTAGATTTCTCAATCTGTGGACAAAATTGAATGGACCAGTTCCATTTCTGCCTTTGGCATATGTTAGAATAGACAAAGGCAGCTTGGGGGAAAAGTGACATCAATTCTCCAAAGGTGTCCTTCATAAACATTTCCAGACCTACCCCAGTCAAAGTGCCTAGGTCATTGCCACCACAGTGCACAATTATGAGGTCAGGGTGTTGGAGATCTAAAAAGGATTTAACCAATGTCATTAATTGGTGCCACTTTAATCCTCTCTGTCCAATCCATTTAATGTCTACATTTGGCAAAGCTAGGTCTTTGTCAATGCCTCTATTTTCTGCATACCTTTGGCTCCAGAAAATATAGCTGTGTCCCACCATCCACACTCTAAGCATCTTGAAATGAGGTCTGAATGCACTCAGATGGTCTCTGTACATGAAATGCCAGTTTGAAAACTAAGATGTTTCTAAAATGGCGGATAAAATGCAGTTTTGAAAAAAGAAAAGAAATTATTGGCTGTTTGAGAACATTCTAGACTGAAAAGTAGGGTGTATGTTTCTGTTTATTAAAAGCATGTTTCTTATTGGTTAACAAATACTGTTTGAAAGGAACATTACATATGATAAGGTGATATTTTGAAAAGTCAAGCACACTTGTTGTTTGGATTAGCAACATTGTGTGCTGAACTTGTGACCTCTGTGCTCAGTCAAGTGTTCCATGAACTGTTACTATGGTAACAGTCAGTAAGCAGATTAGGGGTAGGGTCAAGCTTATGTCAATTGGAAAGGGTTGAAATGTGTAACCAATAGAAATGTGTGTTAGCTTTTGAATTAACGTGGGCAGCAATGTGATTTGATATTTATTTGTATATGTGTGCAGAATGAGAGGGAAACTTTGCCATTTTTTGGTTTTGATAAGAGCAGTGCAGTACAGAGATTCTGAATAGGAAAATCTGGTGTGTGACTGACATACTTCCTAATCTAAAAATCAATTTTAAAGGTGAGTTATTAATTTGTGTGGGGTTGTATGTGGTGTCTTTGTTTTTAATAAGAATAATGTGTTTTTCCTGGTAAAGTCCAGGGAGTAGTCTTGCTTGGCGAGAATCACACTGTGAGTCTGTGTGCATTTGGGAACTATTGTGACAGAAGCATTTGGATACTTCATGTTTTTGAAGACATATAACTGCTTAAAAACCTATCCTGTTCTCAAGTTTTGGTAGAATTAGAAACCAGTCACTGCTTATGTATTTGCAAAATGAGTCAGGCTTCCACACTAAAGTGCAGTTCTAAAATATATGGATAGTTTTGCTTGTCTAGAATCACCAGTGAGTCTGTGTGCAATTGGGAACCTTTGTGAGATAATCATTTGGGTACTTCATGTGTTTGCAGATACATAACTGTTTAAAAACCTATCCTGTTGACAAGTTTTGGTAGAATTAGAAACCAGTCTTTGGTTATGTATTTAAATATCGAACCAAACCACATTCACTAGATGATGTCATCAGTGAAGTCATCAGTGATGTCATTTGAGATGTCATCAGTGATGTCACTGACCATGTCATGAATGATGTAATTTGTGACATCATCAGCAGTGCATTGCGGGTGCGCGAGTCACAGTTAGCAGAACTAACTATAACAGAGGAATGTCTGTGGTTTTGCATGAGTGAAATATCCAGCTAACTATAACATCCCTGAAACCAGGGTCTTTTCAGTGAATTTCTAAGGTTTTTTAAATGCTAATTTCTAACTATAACGTCCCTGAAACCTATGGTTTTTTCAATGAATTTTTAACATTTTTAAAATGCTAATTCCTAACTATAACATGTCTGAAACCTATGTTTTTTTTCAGAAAATTTATATATACATATCTTGCCTTCTGGCAGTCGCCAGATGGTAGTTATAGTTAGGACCAAGTTTCCATAGGAAGAGGATTTTTTGTTTTGCTTATAACTTTGACGTCGTTTGATGAGTCTTCGTGAAATTAGTTCATATCAGCTCCTATGTTGAAAGTTTGGGGGTGCTTCGTCAAGGGGGGCAGAGAAAAAAGTGTGTCCCAAAATTTGTTTCCTCCATGTTAATTTCCATAGGAAACTTTAGACAAGGCTACAGGTCGAAAGGGTGAACGGAATTACTCCAAATTTGGCAGGGAGAAGGGCCTTGGTCTAGAAAGCACGCTTTTGTTTATGTGGTGTAAATCCATTCAGTAGTTTTTGAAAAATATCGAAATTTACAGATATCGATATTTGGGAATTCTGCCTTCTGATTGGCTAAGGTGTTACGAGCACGAGCTTGCTGCTTATTGGCTGTGAGCGCTGCGAGCAGTTGCAACTAGGAAGTGTTGGTCGCAAATTTGTGATTCCGTTGAAGTGAGTAAGGAGACAAAAAGGGCAAAAAAAGCAGGAAAGGAGGGTAGGAGCACTGTAACCTCTGTGGTGGAGTGCGAAGCAAAGTAATCACTATTACCGGTCAGAGTGACATGGTGTTACACTAGGGTGTGAAACCGAGAGCCTAAACCGTGAGCTCATTGCTGTAAAGTGATGTGCTCTGGTCTTTATAGCATACGTGTGCAAGTAGTGTTAGTAGGCGTTTATACCATACAGGGAGTGGGAAGACAACTACTGACCACTATTGTGCGTTTATACTCTACCGGAAGCGGGAAGAGAAATACTCACTCGTACCGGTGTGAAGACTTGGGGATGAAACCGAGGTGATTGCTATAAAGGGATGGGCTCTGGGCGCTGTAGTATACATGTGCAAGTAGTATTAGTAGGTGTTTATACCGTATAGGGGGTCTTCTGACCGCTACCGTGTGTTTATAGTACACCGGAAGCGGGAAGCGAAGTACTCACGCCTACAGGTGTGAAGAGTCGGGGATCAAACTGAGCTGATTGCTGTAAAGTGATGGGCTCTGGGTGCTGTAGGATACTAGCTGCTGTAGTATAACTGTGTAAGTAGTGTTAGTATGCGTTTATAGTATATAGGGAGTGGGAAACGCGAACTAGTCACTGCTACTGGTCTGAAGTCTCGGGGATTAAACTGTGAGGCTAAATCGGGAATTCATTGCTGTAAAGTGATGTGCTCTGGGCACTGTAGCATACCTGTGGAAGTAGTGTTAGTTTACGTTTACACAATACAGGGAGTGGGAAGCGAACTAATCATCCCTACCGGTCTTAAGACTCGTGGATGAAACCATGAGCTCATTGCTGTAAAGTCATGTGCTCTGTGTAGTATTCCAATGGAAGTCATAGTAGAATGTTAGTATGTAATTCTACTAGAATGTAAGTATGTAATGTTGGAATGTAGGGCTGTCATGAAGGAAACCTGGGGAGTTTGTACACAGTGCTGGAGAAGATGGTTGCTGTGTTGTCTGCTCCTGTTGGTGGCTATTTAAGGTGTCCTTTTTTCCTGTAATAAATCTACTTATCAGATTCACTGCTGTCTGCCTCTTCACTACATAAATTTGGCGACGGGTGGGAGAAGGTAAAAAGAAGGAACCACTAACCCATATTTCAAAATTGCTTGCGTTGTGCTGAAGACCCATTTTCTTTGTGTAGCTGTTTCTACTCATCCCAGGGTCGTTGGCTCGTTGAACTATGTCATCCGACCTCTGGTAGGATATTTATTTTTAGATTTTGCGCTTCCGCTGCCTCTTCACTACACTCTGGTCGCTGTACTACACGTGTGTAAGTAGTGTTATTATGTGTTTATATTAACCAATGCATCATGGTCCTAGGGAGCGCAACCTCCCAAGCGCAGCACATACAATGTCCCGGGGTGTGCATCCGTGGGACATTTATGTTTGCTATTAGAGGGCGGGTGCATGGCTTGCACCCTGTGATAGCATATCCTTGTTTGACTAGTTGAAGCGAGATGAGGGAAACCTAGTATCGCTTTAATAGAGCTGATCCGGATGGTAAAAATGGAGAGAGAAAAAAAATAAGAAGCAGGGTCTCACCCGTGCATTTAAATGAGTCCCCTAGTGGGTAATGTTCCATGGCCAATCCTAATATTATATTGCGGGGTCTCTGTAGGACTGGGAATCTTAATGTCACATGTAAATTAGGTGCGGGAGGGCACAGAGACGTTTTGCAGCCTAGGGGACTGCCACCTTCCCGGGCATTGTTTACTAATTGTTCGGGGGGTTCGAGGCCAACTGAAGTCCGGGGATCGCCACCCCCCGGAGCTTTCCTTAAATGTGCAGGGTGGGTCTTTGTAGTCCCTGAAGCCTTGGTGGTCCTAGGCAGTGCCTTATTGGTTATGTAATCACACAGGCAGTACTCATGGTGTTATAAATGGAACCCTTACAATTGTAGAATAACTCAGGATTTATTTGTGCAATAGTCAGTTGGATTCTGTTAGGTAGGTGCACCGCAAATTTACAAATGTTTTCCCTCATAACCTCGTATAAACAGACAGTTTTCACAATAAACTACAGACAAGTGTTGTCAGAAAAAATAGACCTATACACAGTTATTTATTGAAAAAAAATAACGTTTATTAAAGCACAAATAAATGGAAACGTAAGTTTATTACAAAAAACAACCGTATAACATAAAATACGTGGGTTGGACTTCTCTGAAGTAGCGTACAAAACCTGCAAGACAAAAATGAAACATAAGTATGTGTTTCATTTAGAAGAGGTAAAGAACGGTAGTCTGAATGAAAGGAAGATAGTTAGAATGGGAGGTAAAGGGAGTGGGTGGAAGGGAGAAGGGGAGGGAGAGTCAAAAGAACAGAGGGAGGAGGAGACAGAGCATCAGCCTACTGCACCCAGCCCACAGTGTTTACCTTCGTCACCCGTTTGTCTAGGACGCTGGGGTCTGCAAGAAAGAGTGCGGTCCAGCAAGTCCTTAAAATTAAACATATGAATGAGGCCAGAAATTACATTATTAGCTACGGGAAAATCATTTGCCTGCACCTGTGCACCCAGGGTGCTGCACCCCAGCCCTTTCCCCCGCACTGTGCTCAATTGTAGGTCCTGCGCACCAAGACTTCACTGCTCACCTGCCACCATCGGTGTGTCCAACGACGTGTTGGTGCAAGCTCTGAGTTCGGGGTACATTTGTAGGGTGGGAGAGCAGGTCTCCAGTCGGGGACGGTGTCTTGATACCACAATGGAAGGCGTCAGATTGCCGAGGGCATCGTCACGGGGTGAGCACCCACTCCATCCATTTTGGCTTAATCAGTTCAGTATCTGAAAAAGGAGAAATAATTTAATGGTGGAAAAGTCTGGAGGTAAATAAAGCTTTATTTCAAGCTTAATAAAAAACACCAGTTGAGTGCATCCTTTGTTTTTGAAGTATGATCTACCAACTGTTAGTGTTAATTATGGTTCAAAGAGGAGTTGGAGTGCACAACAATACACAAGGTTAAATATTAATACGTTATACCAACGTTCACATAAAAAGGAACAGAGCGCTTGCTAGAAGCATAATGTGCGTGTGTAATGCAGCGGCCAAAGGCTACCTGCATGTACACTTAGAAAGGAGCTCACTACAGTGCCCTAATAGCCAAAGCCACGTGTCTGTAGGGAAGTGCTGCCCTCTGGCTCTGGCCTACAGTACGGTCCAGCAGGTCTTTAAAATGAGACAGAGATGAGACTGAATCAGGTCAGAGATCACATCATTACGCACGGCAACATTGCTTGTTCACACGTGCGCACTCAGTGTGATGCACCCCACCCCTCCCGCCGCGCCGCGGTCAACACTTGTCTGTAGGGTAGTGCTGCCCGTTTGCTCAGGTCTACAGTACAGTCCAGCAAATCCGTAAAATGAGACAGAGATGTCACTAAATGAGGTCAGAGATCCCATGATTACGGACGGCAACACCGCTTGTTCTCACCTGAGCACCCAGGCTGATGCACCCCACTCCACCCCTCCCGCAGCACTAGGCTCAACACGTGTCTGTAGGGCAGCACTGCCCACTGGCTCAGGCCTACAGTGCAGTCCAGCAGGTCCTTAAAATGAGACAGAGATGTTTCTGAATGAGGCCAGAGATCACATCAATATGCGCAGCAACATCGCTTGATCGCTCCTGCGCAGCCAGGCTGATGCACCCCACCCCTCCCTCCGCACCATGCTCAATTAGAGCCCCTGTGCACCCAGGCCCCACTGCTCACATGTTGTCATTGTTGTGTGTGCAAACACTACAGGTAGCAGTGTTCACAATTCAGATGCAGTGTTGATTGCAGGATGGTGTACACCTCATGGATCCCTTTGGAAACACATCGGGCAGTAGGGTTCACAATTCATATCCAGTGTTGCTTGCCAGGATGGTGTACATCTAATGGATCCCTTTTTTTTATTGCACATTGTGATATGCGAGGTGTTTGTGGCCATATCACCTGAGGCGATGTGGAAGAACTGGGACATGTGGCGTCGTCGTTATCCTATTTATACCTATGCAAAGTGGGCTGACCTTGCGTACGCCAGGCCAGCATAGGGGTGTGAATAATTATTCCGGGGACATAGTTCAGTACCTGCCTGGCCAGAAGGTGTACTTATGTGTGTTTATTTTGCAGTTTGCACAATTTACAATAATGTAGCATGTGTCGGGAGGTCGGCTACTATCGTTAATGAAATGCTGTTCAAAACATTGAATGGACAACATCACATGTCGTTGTCAAGGTTGTGGATATGCGCAGACACGCATGTCAATGGCGTGCGGTATTATTGAAAGTGTTGCTATCACGAAGCGTACACATGTGATTGTGCTGGGATGGAGGGAGGATCAGCAGTGAGGCTACGTCATACACAGTGATAACGCTCATTACAGTGAAGCAATGCATGTCAAACGTGAATCTGAAAGTCTCACATATAACACACTGCTATATTGGTAAAGCCTGACAACTGAGCATACAGAAAAAGAAATCTACACATTTCTGTTTACTGTTTGTCAAGTGTGATCTAGGATGTGCACTCTGCCCGTGGCTGATGATACTTCTTAGAGCCACCAATACCCAGGCCGAAAGGGAGCACAATAATGTGCACACACACACACCAGGGGCATTGTGTAACACACATTTGTTTTTTGATGTAATGTTTGAGATGCATGGCCATCACATGTGGAAGGCTAATGTACAGACCATGAATATAGATCAAGATGATAGTTGCATGTTGTGTGAAGTATAAGATATGTTTATACAGGAAAAAACTTTTCAAAAAAGCTCTCTAAGCAGAAGAGGTGTCTCTCATCAAACGCTGTAGAGAGAATGACTAAAATAGGTGGGGTTGTCCAACTGTTGGAATGGGAAATGTTATAAAGCAATCAAATCTTTTTTTTAAGGTCACATGGCATTTACGTGTTGAGAGCGCAAGGAGGCCGCACCCGACTTGATTTTGAGAAAATATATTTATCATAATATACGTTTATTACAGTTAGAAATATATAAATGTTTAAAATATTTTAGATTATCGCTTGCTCCCTTATACTGTTTAAAGTTATTTCGATATACTTTTGAGACCAAAAAAGATAAGGGAATGGCATACCCGGCGGGACACTATACGTCTGCGACGTAACATTGGGGCTGGCAGCGTGTACTCGTCGCATACGCAACGCGCAGCGGGCGCGACCCCATTCGTACGTGACATAACGCGTTGCTTGGTACTGCATACCCTTCGCATACTAAAGTAGCAGCTGGGACGACTTCATGCATATATAATATTTAGCGGGACACGGTGCCACGAACCCGTCAGATACGAAATGCGCATCATTTACGAGTTTAGCAATATGGTGGATCAGATTGGCGTGTTGATATGAAACATTACATAATTTTTAAAGTGAAAAAAGAAGTATAATAGAGTTCCAAAATACTTTTAAAAAGTAATAGAAAAAATATAGGTTTTATGAACATTAAAATATGCAATACCATTTAAAAAACCTTTGAACTTCACTGAAAAAAAACATAGGTTTTGCAGACGTTATAGTTAGGAATTAGCATTTAAAAAAACCTTAGAAATTCAATTTAAAAAAACATGGGTTTCATGGACGTTATAGTTAGTTGAACATTTGACTCTTATAAAACCAGAGAAATTCACCTGTTATAGTTAGTTTAATTATTTATAAAGTTTTATATATTGAGCTAACTATAACTTGTGCGCCCGCAATGCACTGCTGATGATGTCACATATTACATCACTCATTGACATGGTCAGTGACATCACTGGTGACATCTCAAATGACATCACTGATGACATCACTCATGACATCATCCATGTGATAATCTGATGCACATACTGATGCTCTAATATAAACTTTGATACACCCATTCCAAAATTCAGACTACTATTTTTGAAACCATACACACAAGAATTCCATATACTACACACCACTCACTGTTTCCTAGGTCTACATACGCATCCAGTCACTTATACTTTTAGTTACTCATGAATACAGGACTATAATATGCACTCATACATCTATACATGGAGTCACACTCTGCCACTCATCCATAGAGTTACTCACATACCCATTTACTCATGTATACAGTTATACACACCAACTTCGTTATTTTTAGACATACCACATCACTTGTTCATACAGATACTAACACATATTTACTGTCTTTTACAATCACTAATAGAAGCAGACACTTATTTATACAAACACTCTTCAAATAACTTAGTCTCACGTATACTCATTTATGTACTCCAACACTCACATATAGTGCCTTGAAACATATGTAAAAAAAACAGGTGATGGACAGAATGTGGATCAATGTCACACATTCACCCCAGTCCAAAGATCTGGGCCCAAATCCATCGTTTTTTTGCACTCCACACCACCCTGGGTTAGACAATGGCGATATGCAAATCAGCTCTGACCCTGTGCCCCACGGGACCAGTCCAGTCGGAACTACAAAAGTCATGTCCTTCCCGGAACGGAATCAAGCATCCGAGGACCGGACCGGTTTCGAGGTAACACCTCTCATCAGCCCGGCTAGAATGACTCCAGTGGTGTGGAGTGCCTGGGACCCACGTCTGAGCATCCCTAGCGCACTTAGGGCGGAATTTGCAAACAAAACAGGTGATGGACAGAATGTGGATCAATGTCACACATTCACCCCAGTCCAAAGATCTGGGCCCAAATCCATCGTTTTTTTGCACTCCACACCACCCTGGGTTAGACAATGGCGATATGCAAATCAGCTCTGACCCTGTGCCCCATGGGAACAGTCCAGTCCGAACTACAAAAGCCATGTCCTTCCCAGAACGGAATCAAGCATCCGAGGACCGGACTGGTTTCGAGGTAACACCTCTCATCAGCCCGGCTAGATTGACTCCAGTGGTGTGGAGTGCCTGGGACCCACGTCTGAGCATCCCCAGCGCACTTAGGGCGGAATTTGCAAACAAAACAGGTGATGGACAGAATGTGGATCAATGTCACACATTCACCCCAGTCCAAAGATCTGGGCCCAAATCCATCGTTTTGTTTGCACTCCACACCACCCTGGGTTAGACTATGGCGATATGCAAATCAGCTCTGACCCTGTGCCCCATGGGAACAGTCCAGTCTGAACTACAAAAGCCATGTCCTGCCCAGAACGGAATCAAGCATCCGAGGACCGGACCGGTTTCGAGGTAACACCTCTCATCAGCCCGGCTAGCTTGACTCCAGTGGTGTGGAGTGCCTGGGACCCACGTCTGAGCATCCCCAGCGCACTTAGGGCGGAATTTGCAAACAAAACAGGTGATGGACAGAATATGGATCAATGTCACACATTCACCCCAGTCCAAAGATCTGGGCCCAAATCCATCGTTTTTTTGCACTCCACACCACCCTGGGTTAGACTATGGCGATATGCAAATCAGCTCTGACCCTGTGCCCCATGGGAACAGTCCAGTCCGAACTCCAAAAGCCATGTTCTTCCCAGAACGGAATCAAGCATCCGAGGACCGGACCGGTTTCGAGGTAACACCTTTCATCAGCCCGGCTAGCTTGACCCCAGTGGTGTGGAGTGCCTGGGACCCACGTCTGAGCATCCCCAGCGCACTTAGGGCGGAATTTGCAAACAAAAAAGTTGATGGACAGAATGTGGATCAATGTCACACATTCACCCCAGTCCAAAGATCTGGGCCCAAATCCATCGTTTTTTTGCACTCCACACCACCCTGGGTTAGACAATGGCGATATGCAAATCAGCTCTGACCCTGTGCCCCATGGGAACAGTCCAGTCCGAACTACAAAAGCCATGTCCTTCCCAGAACGGAATCAAGCATCCGAGGACCGGACCGGTTTCGAGGTAACACCTCTCATCAGCCCGGCTAGCTTGACTCCAGTGGTGTGGAGTGCCTGGGACCCACGTCTGAGCATCCCCAGCGCACTTAGGGCGGAATTTGCAAACAAAACAGGTGATGGACAGAATGTGGATCAATGTCACACATTCACCCCAGTCCAAAGATCTGGGCCCAAATCCATCGTTTTTTTGCACTCCACACCACCCTGGGTTAGACAATGGCGATATGCAAATCAGCTCTGACCCTGTGCCCCATGGGAACAGTCCAGTCCGAACTCCAAAAGCCATGTCCTTCCCAGAATGGAATCAAGCATCCGAGGACCGGACCGGTTTCGAGGTAACACCTCTCATCAGCCCGGCTAGCTTGACTCCAGTGGTGTGGAGTGCCTGGGACCCACGTCTGAGCATCCCCAGTGCACTTAGGGTGGAATTTGCAAACAAAACAGGTGATGGACAGAATGTGGATCAATGTCACACATTCACCCCAGTCCAAAGATCTGGGCCCAAATCCATCATTTTTTTGCACTCCACACCACCCTGGGTTAGACAATGGCGATATGCAAATCAGCTCTGACCCTGTGCCCCATGGGAACAGTCCAGTCCGAACTACAAAAGCCATGTCCTTCCCAGAACGGAATCAAGCATCCGAGGACCGGACGGTTTCGAGGTAACACCTCTCATCAGCCCGGCTAGCTTGACTCCAGTGGTGTGGAGTGTCTGGGACCCACGTCTGAGCATCCCCAGCGCACTTAGGGCGGAATTGGCAAACAAAACAGGTGATGGACAGAATGTGGATCAATGTCACACATTCACCCCAGTCCAAAGATCTGGGCCCAAATCCATTGTTTTTTTGCACTCCACACCACCCTGGGTTAGACAATGGCGATATGCAAATCAGCTCTGACCCTGTGCCCCATGGGAAAAAGTCCAATCCGTACTACAAAAGCCATGTCCTTCCCAGAATGGAGTCTAGCTAGCCGGGCTGATGAGAGGTGTTACCTCGAAACCGGTCCGGTCCTCGGATGCTTGATTCCGTTCTGGGAAGGACATGGCTTTTGTAGTTCGGACTGGACTGTTCCCATGGGGCACAGGGTCAGAGCTGATTTGCATATCGCCATTGTCTAACCCAGGGTGGTGTGGAGTGCAAAAAAACGATGGATTTGGGCCCAGATCTTTGGACTGGGGTGAATGTGTGACATTGATCCACATTCTGTCCATCACCTGTTTTGTTTGCAATTGCCGCCATAAGTGCGCTGGGCATGCTCAGACGTGGGTCCCAGGCACTCCACACCACTGGAGTCAAGCTAGCCGGGCTGATGAGAGGTGTTACCTCGAAACCGGTCCGGTCCTCGGATGCTTGATTCCGTTCTGGGAAGGACATGGCTTTTGTAGTTCGGACTGGACTGTTCCCATGGGGCAAAGGGTCAGAGCTGATTTGCATATCGCCATTGTCTAACCCAGGGTGGTGTGGAGTGCAAAAAAAACGATGGATTTGGGCCCAGATCTTTGGACTGGGGTGAATGTGTGACATTGATCCACATTCTGTCCATCACCTGTTTCGTTTGCAATTGCCGCCATAAGTGCGCTGGGGATGCTCAGACGTGGGTCCCAGGCAC
Organism: Lissotriton vulgaris; assembly: GCF_964263255.1. Classification (NCBI taxonomy): domain Eukaryota; kingdom Metazoa; phylum Chordata; class Amphibia; order Caudata; family Salamandridae; genus Lissotriton; species Lissotriton vulgaris. The sequence continues at coordinate 294,992,557 of NC_141698.1, forward strand.
TCAACACCACTGGAGTCAAGCTAGCCGGGCTGATGAGATGTGTTACCTCGAAACCGGTCCGGTCCTCGGATGCTTGATTCCGTTCTGGGAAGGACATGGCTTTTGTAGTTCGGACTGGACTGTTCCCATGGGGCACAGGGTCAGAGCTGATTTGCATATCGCCATTGTCTAACCCAGGTTGGTGTGGAGTGCAAAAAAACGAAGGATTTGGGCCCAGATCTTTGGACTGGGGTGAATGTGTGACATTGATCCACATTCTGTCCATCACCTGTTTTGTTTGCAATTGCCGCCATAAGTGCCCTGGGGATGCTCAGACGTGGGTCCCAGGCACTCCACACCACTGGAGTCAAGCTAGCCGGGCTGATGAGAGGTGTTACCTCGAAACCGGTCCGGTCCTAGGATGCTTGATTCCGTTCTGGGAAGGACATGGCTTTTGTAGTTTGGACTGGACTGTTCCCATGGGGCACAGGGTCAGAGCTGATTTGCATATCACCATTGTCTAACCCAGGGTGGTGTGGAGTGCAAACAAACGATGGATTTGGGCCCAGATCTTTGAACTGGGGTGAATGTGTGACATTGATCCACATTCTGTCCATCACCTGTTTTGTTTGCAATTGCCGCCATAAGTGCGCTGGGGATGCTCAGACGTGGGTCCCAGGCACTCCACACCACTGGAGTCAAGCTAGCCGGGCTGATGAGAGGTGTTACCTCGAAACCGGTCCGGTCCTCGGATGCTTGATTTCGTTCTGGGAAGGACATGGCTTTTGTAGTTCGGACTGGACTGTTCCCATGGGGCACAGGGTCAGAGCTGATTTGCATATCGCCATTGTCTAACCCAGGGTGGTGTGGAGTGCAAAAAAACGATGGATTTAGGCACAGATCTTTGGACTGGGGTGAATGTGTGACATTGATCCACATTCTGTCCATCACCTGTTTTGTTTGCAATTGCCGCCATAAGTGCGCTGGGGATGCTCAGACATGGGTCCCAGGCACTCCACACCACTGGAGTCAAGCTAGACGGACTGATGAGAGGTGTTACCTCGAAACCGGTCCGATCCTCTGATGCTTGATTCCGTTCTGGGAAGGACATGGCTTTTGTAGTTCGGACTGGACTGTTCCCATGGGGCACAGGGTCAGAGCTGATTTGCATATCGCCATTGTCTAACCCAGGGTGGTGTGGACTGCAAAAAAACGATGGATTTGGGCCCAGATCTTTGGACTGGGGTGAATGTGTGACATTGATCCACATTCTGTCCATCACCTGTTTTGTTTGCAATTGCCGCCATAAGTGCGCTGGGGATGCTCAGACGTGGGTCCCAGGCACTCCACACCACTGGAGTCAAGCTAGCCGGGCTGATGAGAGGTGTTACCTCGAAACCGGTCCGGTCCTAGGATGCTTGATTCCGTTCTGGGAAGGACATGGCTTTTGTAGTTCGGACTGGACTGTTCCCATGGGGCACAGGGTCAGAGCTGATTTGCATATCGCCATTGTCTAACCCAGGGTGGTGTGGAGTGCAAATAAACGATGGATTTGGGCCCAGATCTTTGAACTGGGGTGAATGTGTGACATTGATCCACATTCTGTCCATCACCTGTTTTGTTTGCAATTGCCGCCATAAGTGCGCTGGGGATGCTCAGACGTGGGTCCCAGGCACTCCACACCACTGGAGTCAAGCTAGACGGGCTGATGAGAGGTGTTACCTCGAAACCGGTCCGGTCCTCGGATGCTTGATTCCGTTCTGGGAAGGACATGGCTTTTGTAGTTCGGACTGGACTGTTCCCATGGGGCACAGGGTCAGAGCTGATTTGCATATCGCCATTGTCTAACCCAGGGTGGTGTGGAGTGCAAAAAAACGATGGATTTGGGCACAGATCTTTGGACTGGGGTGAATGTGTGACATTGATCCACATTCTGTCCATCACCTGTTTTGTTTGCAATTGCCGCCATAAGTGCGCTGGGGATGCTCAGACGTGGGTCCCAGGCACTCCACACCACTGGAGTCAAGCTAGCCGGGCTTATGAGAGGTGTTAACTCGAAACCGGTCCGGTCCTCGGATGCTTGATTCCGTTCTGGGAAGGACATGGCTTTTGTAGTTTGGACTGGACTGTTCCCATGGGGCACAGGGTCAGAGCTGATTTGCATATTGCCATTGTCTAACCCAGGGTGGTGTGGAGTGCAAAAAAACGATGGATTTGGGCCCAGATCTTTGGACTGGGGTGAATGTGTGACATTGATCCACATTCTGTCCATCACCTGTTTTGTTTGCAATTGCCGCCATAAGTGCTCTGGGGATGCTCAGACGTGGGTCCCAGGCACTCCACACCACTGGAGTCAAGCTAGCCGGGCTGATGAGAGGTGTTACCTCGAAACCGGTCCGGTCCTCGGATGCTTGATTCCGTTCTGGGAAGGACATGGCTTTTGTAGTTCGGACTGGACTGTTCCCATGGGGCACAGGGTCAGAGCTGATTTGCATATCACCATTGTCTAACCCAGGGTGGTGTGGAGTGCAAAAAAACGATGGATTTGGGCCCAGATCTTTGGACTGGGGTGAATGTGTGACATTGATCCACATTCTGTCCATCACCTGTTTTGTTTGCAATTGCCGCCATAAGTGCGCTGGGGATGCTCAGACGTGGGTCCCAGGCACCCCACACCACTGGAGTCAAGCTAGCCGGGCTGATGAGAGGTGTTACCTCGAAACCGGTCCGGTCCTCAGATGCTTGATTCCGTTCTGGGAAGGACATGGCTTTTGTAGTTCGGACTGGACTGTTCCCATGGGGCACAGGGTCAGAGCTGATTTGCACATCGCCATTGTCTAACCCAGGGTGGTGTGGAGTGCAAAAAAACGATGGATTTGGGCCTAGATCTTTGGACTGGGGTGAATGTGTGACATTGATCCACATTCTGTCCATCACCTGTTTTGTTTGCAATTGCCGCCATAAGTGCGCTGGGGATGCTCAGACGTGGGTCCCAGGCACTCCACACCACTGGAGTCAAGCTAGCCGGGCTGATGAGAGGTGTTACCTCGAAACCGGTCCGGTCCTCGGATGCTTGATTCCGTTCTGGGAAGGACATGGCTTTTGTAGTTCGGACTGGACTGTTCCCATGGGGCACAGGGTCAGAGCTGATTTGCATATCGACATTGTCTAACCCAGGGTGGTGTGGATTGCAAAAAAACGATGGATTTGGGCCCAGATCTTTGGACTGGGGTGAATGTGTGACATTGATCCACATTATGTCCATCACCTGTTTTGTTTGCAATTGCCGCCATAGGTGCGCTGGGGATGCTCTGACGTGGGTCCCAGGCACTCCACACCACTGGAGTCAAGCTAGCCGGGCTGATGAGAGGTGTTACCTCGAAACCGGTCCGGTCCTCGGATGCTTGATTCCGTTCTGGGAAGGACATGGCTTTTGTAGTTCGGACTGGACTGTTCCCATGGGGCACAGGGTCAGAGCTGATTTGCATATCGACATTGTCTAACCCAGGGTGGTGTGGATTGCAAAAAAACGATGGATTTGGGCCCAGATCTTTGGACTGGGGTGAATGTGTGACATTGATCCACATTATGTCCATCACCTGTTTTGTTTGCAATTGCCGCCATAGGTGCGCTGGGGATGCTCTGACGTGGGTCCCAGGCACTCCACACCACTGGAGTCAAGCTAGCCGGGCTGATGAGAGGTGTTACCTCGAAACCGGTCCGGTCCTCGGATGCTTGATTCCGTTCTGGGAAGGACATGGCTTTTGTAGTTCGGACTGGACTGTTCCCATGGGGCACAGGGTCAGAGCTGATTTGCATATCGCCATTGTCTAACCCAGGGTGGTGTGGAGTGCAAAAAAACGATGGATTCGGGCCCAGATCTTTGGACTGGGGTGAATGTGTGACATTGATCCACATTCTGTCAATCACCTGTTTTGTTTGAAACATATGTAGTCACATTTATATCACAGAGACATTCATTCACTCACCAACACACCCATAGACATACTAACTCACCCATACAGTCCTTCCCAGATGCAGTTTTTAATCTATACAATCACTGAATCACCCACTCAGACATCTATACAGACTCATAAACCCCCCCCATGCACCCACCCACACAGACACTCAGGGACCCATACAGATACTAGAACAACAAATGAATAACCTATATAGACACTCATGTAGCTATTCAGCATCTAATGCAGTTGCTTACACACCAACGGAGAGACTAATACAGACTTTCACACAGTTTAGTCACTAACCCATGCATTCAGTAAGACACATTCAATCACTCACTTATACAGTCAGTCATGCACATACAAAATATTTCCCTTTAGGCACTTGTAAATGCATTCATTCTTCAATACACCTTGGAATATATATATTTGTGGGTGTGTCCACAAATTAAGCCGCACACGAGTAAGGGTCAGCTCTCCCCAAAGCTTTTTAATGGTACAGACAAAGAAGCTTTTCAGTCAATATTAACACCTGATGACAGCCCGACAAATTTCAGGGTCTCCCCTTCTTCATAGGCTTATAGTAGTCAGAAGAGCGCAAGGCGGCTTATATTACCCTTGTTCTGCCGTAACGCACTCCGCTATTGGACCCTCATAATTAGACTATGCGTTGCTTCTTGGGTAATGAAGTCCGCTGATTATTGCACTCGACAATCGTGTTCAATTAACAGCTCTCCATGAGCCCTGAAAAGTTCACAGTCCTAATTCAAGACCCTTGCTCCACCCCACCGAGCTGTAAGATATATTTATATATATATATATATATATATTCACTGAAAAAAACATAGGTTTCACACCAGTTATAGTTAGCTGGAAATTTTACTGACATAAAACCAATGAAATTCCACGTTATAGTTAGTTGGACTCACTATAACTTGAACGTGTAATGCACTGCTGATGACATCACATATTACATCCCTCATGACATGGTCAGTGACATCACTCATGACATCACTGGTGACACCATCCTTGTGACAGAGTGACAGACCTCCTTTCACTGTAAAGTATACCTCACCCAGACCTCACCATTTATGTTACAGTTAATAGGTTGGATGTTAGAACCAAAGGACCTGAGTGATTTGACTTCTCTCCAAAACCCCGCAGTGTCTTTTAGCGAGGCAGTCCGTGTGAGTGACTCCCAGTGGTTAACCACTAAAGCCTCAGATCTTATCCGCAGGGCGAGTTTATATTTAGATCTTAATTTTCTCACTAGGTTAAAATCCCTAGGATTTTGTTGTAGAACTGCCCTCAATTCTCTGTTAGCCTTTGAGCACGCAGAGTCAAACCAGCGAGGCCTATGATCTATATTGGGCCTAAATGGTTTGGAAGATTCCCTTTTAATAGCCCCACAAAGATTACTGAATGCAACAGTTAATACTTCGCCAGTACTATCAAGCGACAAGCAAGTCTCTATTAGCAGAGGATGCTTTTTAATTACCTTAGCCAGGATAGCTTTATTATCCACCCCTTTCCATATTAGTCTTAGCCTATCGGTAGACAGTACCAGATTCTGTGGCCCATTCTCAGTTCTCAAAGCAGCCTTTATGGATTGAGGGTTGTCTAAATATATTCTAAGTGGGTAATGGTCACTATATGCGGAGCAGATGACCTCGGCTTTTTGAATAATATCACACAGGGAAGAACAAAGAAATATATAATCTATCGTGGAAGCACAGCCTTGACCTATGTAAGTGGGTGCAGATGTATTTTCAGCATTAGTTCCAGCAATTTCCATAGCATTAACTAGATTACGGGATGCTAATAAATTCTTCAGCTCTTCACCATTGCGACATGGGACACTAGTGCGATACATATGAGCATTAAAATCACCACCAATACAGATGCCGTCAAAAGACCCATACTTCGTTCCCTCCACGATGTCATCAATAAAGTTAAATAAAGACAAAAAGTTTCCATTGGGATGATTAACAAAATCGTTATTATAAAGTTAATTATACATAAAATCATCCTGTTAATGTATTTCGCAGCCATAAAACATTTGCCTGGTGTTGGGATCTGTTTGGTATGTGCCCCGGGTTTTATCTTAGACCAAATTGATAGCCCCCCACTGGGACGTCCCATGGATGAAGCGGAGGCCTTTAAGTTATAACAACAAAAGCCCTCCACTGTGGGGTTAGTTATACACCAAGTCTCTTGAAGCAACAAAATGTCACAGTTATTGTTGACCCACTCCGACCATTCTTTAATTTTCAGTTTGGAATTGAGACCCGCTATATTCCAACTTACAAGAGAGAGTGCAGAATCCACAAGATTATTGTTCATAGGTTGGCCTCTTCCGGGAATCCCTACCAAGGAATGTGAGGCTTCCTGATTTCCGTTAATCAAAGTTGGTGATGGAACAGCTGGGTCAGCTTGCTTTGTTGGAGAGGGTCAATCTAACATATCCAAACCTGACAAAGGTGCAAATCTATTAAATGTATTGAAAGGGAAAGCAACTGGCTGAAATTGCATAGCAGGTGGCTGCAAATACCTAGATGGTGGATGGAATTGCATAATAGGTGGTTGAAAATGCATAGGGGGTTGTCTGTAGAAATAACTTAAAGGTAGCATAGTTGCAACCGTAAAAATGGCCGAACAGTTACCATTTATGTTGAGCAAATGCCTTACGGTACCGGGATTTTTAAAGTTAAGAACTATACAATCTCCGTCCTTATCTTTAGGTAATGGTCCAATCCAGGGCACCCTGCGGACCGATATGATTTCTCTTGATATGTCATATCCAACCCCCTTGTGTTTAGTTAGCCAGTCTATGCACTTATTTCGTAGTTGTACCCAGGTTTCCCCCTGATCCTCCCTCAGCACCGGTACTCCTGCCAGAACCAGGACAAACGGACATGCATCCGGTGGCAAGTGTAGGGGTAGAACACGCCCTTCGTGTTTACGAGGCTTATTGGACCCAGCTTGATCAGTACCTTTGTTGTTATCTACAGCTGAAGTTACTGCTGTAGTAGGTTGGGTAAAGCCATCACCCTTACTGATGGTATTTTTGTTAATAGTTACCAAGGGGGTAGTTTTCCTAGGTGCAGGGGTTGGGATAGTTTTAGTAACTTTACTGGTTTTTGCACACTTAGCCCCTGTATTAACAGATCGGGGTTGGATAGTAGGTAGTACGGTAGACGATGATGGTGTTGTTCCCGGATTATTCGTACCCTCATCCAATATAATACGAGGGTCCTGTATTTTTAGTGGCAGAGTGCTGCTTAGGGATTCAAGTTCTTTTAGTAAACGATCAGCTCTAATTTGATCCAGAATAATAGACCCCTTCCTTTTGGCTTCATCGTTTTTAACCAGATTGTCTAGTCTATCCAGTCTTTTAAAAACAGTAAACTGGTTGATCATGAGTTTTTCCAATCGATTAAAAATAGTATCCACTATAGTTTCTATAAGGTTCCCATTTTGTTTGGAGAGATTAAAATTATCTCCCATTAATGTTGTTTGGGTCCATATAGTATTACAATTGCCACTGGGCTGAATGATGGGTGAAGGGGGAATGCTATCTATATCCACTGGGTCTTTGTCTTCCATAGGAACAGTTACCGCCCCCATGGATTTTTGTTTGTTCCACAGGCTTTGGGGGGTGGGCTGACTTTTATTCAATAGAGGTTGTTTCCTTTTATTGGCGCTTTGTTTAGTAGTGCCTCTTTTTCTTTTTTCCCCTCCCAGTTTGTTATTGCTGGAGTCTGTAATATCCAGAGTGATAACATCATCCTGGGGAACAGTTGTGTTGATATGGATAGTTTCTGTTAGCGGCGGTACTGAAGGTGTTGATAAGGGTACCGGCTGTAGGCTAACAGCAGCAGTTGTTAAAGGGGCCGAAACTGCAGATATGTAGGTAACAGTATTTTCGTCTTCCACAACAATGGGCACATTAACAGACGGTTGTAAAGACTTAACCACAGTAACCTCAGGGATAATATGTATATTTCCATTTACACAATTAGTAACGCTCGGTATGTTGTTGGTGGCAAAAGAGCCCATGGAGAACCTCCTCTCAGTCTCTACTATTTCATTAAAAGCAGTCTCAATCAAGGTTTTAAATGATGTGATTAGAGAGACGGAGGTATCAGCACCCTGGGATGATATGTCAATGTGAGTGGTGCTGTCAGTAAAATCACCCATATTTGTGCCTGAGTGTAGTACGTACTTTTGAGCAGATCTTAGGGGGGTGGCCCGCCCGACCACAGTCTACCACGGACGGCCACAGACGGCCCGCCCTCTGCCCGGGCTCCGCCTGCGCGCGTCCGCGTTGCGGAGGAAGCTGTCTGTTTTTATGCGCCTCCGTTCGCGCAAAGCAGGAAGTGGGCGGCGATCTCCCAGGGCAGGCTGGGAGCTGTAGTCTCGACCCCGCTCCGCGGCCGAGCGATGTCAGCAGCTCGCCGTTGGGGGAGACCACAGCGTCAGGAGCCCAGCTGTGCCCAAATGCCCAGTAAGTGTGGTGAACGGCGATGTCCAGGTAAGCTGCGAGCCCCCTCGCAGAGCGTCAGCACAGGTTCAAAGTTTTAGCGTTTTGAGAGAAAAGTAGTGAGGTTAAAGTAAAGGGTAACAACAAACTACATTTTGTAAAAACCCTTACCATATAATTAATGAAAACTTACTTGTATCTGTGAAAGACAAAAGGAAAAACACATTATAATTAGTAAAAAATATATATTAAAATAGAAGAAACAGGTCAAGAGGTAAAAAATCAAAAAAAGTGTACTAAGAAATAAAGCAATAGTGAAGGATACAAAAACAGAAATAAAGTAATGTAGAAAGAGAAAAAAGAAGGAAAAAGAAATAGAAAGAGAACAAATTACTGAAGGTAAGTAAGATACTAAAAGAATGTGAGATACCAAAACGAAATCAGGAAAGATAACAAAAGTAAAAGGAAAATGAGTGAAAAGGAAAGAAGTATGAATGAGGAACTATTAATAAAAAAGAGGAATAGAAGATGACTGAGAGTGAGTGAAGGGGAGTTACAGAGTGAAGGGATGAAGGGAATGAGGTTAATATAGAACGATGGATGAAAAAGGAGTGAGAGTGTAAGTATATAGAACAACAAAGAGAAAGACTGAGTGAACTACAGTATAATGAGTGCAAACGAAAAAAAAGGAGAAAAAGAAAGAAAGAGAGGTGAAGAAAACTAAAGCAGTGGTACTGAGAGAATGTGTAAAAGATAAAAAGTGGTGGAAGGAAGAGAGGAAATGCAGACAGTTCAAATTGGATTGAGAAGTTGTGAATGAAGTGCAGTAAAGGAACAGCGATGAAACAAAGTTAAAAAAGGCAGTGTAAATGAGTAAAGAGAGGTAAATAAGGGTGAAAAAGGAAAATGAGTGTGAGACAATGTGAATACAATATAAATTACACAATGCAAACTATAGAATAACTTCTACAATATGTTACATTATTTATTTTTGCTGTTCTCAGAATATATTGAATTTCACTTAAATTAGTGAGTTCAAAGTCTTCATCATATAACAGCGGGAAAAAAAACACAATCTAAAAGATTGTGTTTAAAAAAAACCATTCAAACATACATCTCATATATGTACACTAATCTTTGATTCACTTACTTTTCCGTGAGGCCAAATAGAAGATAGTGAAGGTCCTTTTGGTGGAAAAAAAGTCTGCTGTGCTCTATAACTTCCATTTCATCGACTTCCTATGAAAAAAGATCTAAGAAGATCATATCTTACACTTTCCTCACGGCCAATTTGTGTCAGATATATCAGTATTTTTTACTTTGAGATCCACTTAAAGTATCTATATGAGATAAATAATTTAAAACATTAGATTAACTAACTAACTAACTAACTTTTATTATCTATTCCCGTCTTCAAAGGCCAATTCCATTTACTAAAACTTTGGTTTTAAAAACACTAGATAAGAATTTGTAGAGTCATAAGGCAAACGTTGTTTATAAGTTAAATGAGAATCATTGCAGTAACTCCATCCTTTTTCACATTTTAAGTAGCATGTATATTGTCCTGAGGTTGTCAGAGAACCGTCATGATAAATAATAGCTTCAGTTGTAAAGGTTCTTCCTGAAATTGATAACTGAGAAGCCACAAAATTTTTGATAGAAGTTGTCAATTTAGTTCCATCAGGTCTACATCGTTGGAAAACTAAAATGATATACTGACCATAACTTTGTATAAATAATGTGGATAGCATTGGACACTTACATTGGGTACACTCCATATTATGATCTGCTGCTTTAACTAGATTTTTAAATGACACTGATTTACAGTCAGGTAAAGTCAAATATATAAATCTTTCAGTGTCTATTCTAGTAGTACTTGATGAACTACAATTGTGGCAGTCATGCTGCCATTGATAAGAAAGTCTGAAAAGATTATCTACATCTACACCTTCATCTTCCAAAACACCAAACATATACATTAAAAATTCCTGACAATCCTGCTGAATGTTCTGTGAAAATTTATTTTGACCAGAACACATATCTAAAATATTCCGAATTTCTGTTACACTTTCTATTTTTGCTCTATCACTGCTACATTTCTCAAACACAGAATTCAATAAACCACACAATCTTTGATCTCGATTTTCAACAATCTGTTCTTGTAAAGTTTGAAGAAAAAAAACAACATTAACCATTACATTAGCATAGCAGTTGACACCAGAACTATTTTCAAACTGAAATCCAACATTTTCTTCACAATTCTTTTTCTTTCTGTTTTCAATTACAGTTTCATCTACTTTTTGTCTTTTTGCTACTACCTCACTGCAATTACTCTCATTTCTTCTTTTTCGACCTACCACACGTTTTTCAAACAGAGGATATTGAGGCAAATGTGGAGCATACTCTCTTCTTAACCTATTGTATTCTTTAACACAATCTAGATCTGCACACATTTTTGTCTCATCACACTCAATCAAGTACAATCCTGATAAAGTTCTGACTCGGGATAATGCCACATATGCCATACCCTCTTTAAACACAGATCTTCCAATGTTCACTAAAGCATTGTCTGCACTTAAACCTTGAGATTTATGAATTGTTACTGCATATGCCAAACAAACAGGAAACTGTTTTCGGCGAACATATAAGTCTTTTACAAGTAAAAATCTAGCAGAACAGCAACTGATTTGTTGTACTTGCTCAATGCCATCACATTTTATTTTTAAAAATTCAATTCCATCTCTATTTCTATAATTAACAAAATCAACAACATAACCCATTGCTCCATTTACCAGACCTCTTTCAACATTTAAATTCCTTCTCAAAATGATACGACAATTTAAACACACATTCAGAGTCTTTTCAAAACCAGCTGTTTTAGAAATACTTTTCTCTAATGAATCCAATTTGGTTTTCAAATTTTCGGACAAAACAATTGTTGCACCCATATGCTCTATTTTATCTATTGCTTCCAGTTTCACAATCTCTTCATTTTCTAACTCTAACATTTTGTTGTTGAAGATGGAACATTCTTGCAGAGTTGGCATCAAACATATTCCAGATTTCTTCTCAGTCATTTTTTTAAAAATATTCTCTGGAAGAATGTTTTTTTTTTTATACAAATTTGAAATTAATCGAGCATGTAAAGCTTCTTTCCCAAGCTCGCTTACTTTTCCGATTCTTACATCTTGTAGAATAATTTTATAATCTTCATCCTTTGCCTGTCGCATATTTTGAAGCAGTTCAGCATATTTAAAATGTAACCATATATTAACGTTTCCAATGCTTCCAAGGGACTTCCTAGTATCTTCATGCGTGAGCATTTTAAACACTGGTTGTCCTTTTACTGGAGTCAACTGCAATAGATCTCCAAAAACAATAATGTGTTTTCCTCCAAATAACACATCATACTCTGTTCTAAGAATTTCTTGCATTCTCAAATGCACAAAAGCAAGCATTAGATTTGAGACCATGCTTACTTCATCAATGATAAGAAGTTTCATTTTCTTCAAGACTCTTGAAACTTCAGAACACGCATCTCCAGATAACTTGTTGTAATGCAATTTATTATCATGCTCAACTGGCAGCATCAGTAAATGATGTAGAGTAATCCCTTTAATGTTATGTGCTGCCAGACCAGTTGGAGCAGTTACAACACAAGACAGCGGTGAATCAGTCCTTTTCTGCAGATAACTTGCAATGGCTTTAATTAGAAAACTTTTTCCTGTCCCTGCTTCTCCACTTACGTACAGTCGGACAGGCTCAAATGATGTACATGAGCACTCTTTTTTCTCATGTCTGAATCCATGTTCAATCTGTTCTGTGACTTCATCATATATATTGTTTCTGCTCAACGTTTAGTTGCTTTACCAAATCTTCTAAGTTAACTCCATCCTCTTGAGTTTGTTCCATAGCTCTTTCCACCTCATCCATGGCAGTGGCAGCTTCATTTTGGATAATAGGTCCTCCTGGTGGATCCTGACTCAATGAAGTAGAACTCTGACTGTCTTGAGAACTGTCTCTAGCAATCTCTTAAGCAATTGTGGTTTCTTGCTCTATTTCTTCGTTCAACATTTGCAGATAATTTAGAAAAATAGGACATTCTATGGTATCCTTAGTTGCATTAAAAGAGTCTTCATAACAGAGAAAATCTCCAAGTAGTTCCTCTTCTGTACGCCATGGCTTAAAGAGTTTCAAAAGAGCTAAATAGTAAAATTATCTTTTGTCTGGAGCTTCGCAACTCAATTTTCGATGATTATTCAAATGGCCTTTTTTCTGCTTCACTAGACATCCTTCATAGCCAGTGACTGCATATTTTCCATTATTGATATCTTCTGTGATGTTCCTCTTATAACTGTAGTTTTGCAGAACTTCATACAAACAAGTGTTCTCATGGTGAGTACTTCTATTTGGATAGTATGTATCCAACATATTTGTCTTCAAAATATCTGTACTGTTTGGTTCTTTCTCCGCCAAATATTCAATTTCTTGTACAGATTTCAAAACTCGGTTTCGTGTTGCAGCAAGACCTAGACTCACCCAAATGATTGTTCTTGATTTGGCATAGAGACTTGCTGATGATAACCGATCAGAACATTCATATGCTCCAATTTCTCGATGCGACAACATCTTCAGACTGAAACTGTATAATTTCTTGCTTAGACTCTTTTGATGTGAAATGTCCTCCCACATTTCCTTCAGTTCTGTCTTTTCTTTTTTGGTGATGTAAGATGTCACATATCGAGCCACAGCAATAGAGTTGTCAGCAACGAACTGAATATCCATGTTAGCATTCCACATGGACAAAACCACTGGGTTGTAATCGTTGATGTACTTAGATTCTTCGTTTCTTTTCAAATTGTATGTATTTTTGGGAGATTTCCTGTCACAGTATGTCGTAGAGATGACATCAAATTATTTACTCTTCCCTTAGAAATCACTGGTCGTGGAAACGCAAAACGACATTTCGTGTAGTACTTTTCCTTGTTTTTAAATTTTCGACGACGGTACTTTCCACAACGATGAGATTGAAAACGTGAAACTTGTTGTCTTAAACTGTTTTCTTCAGTAGATTTTGGAACAGCACATGTTGAATACTCTTCAATGAAACTCATCACTGTTTCTTCCGAATCTGATCCAAATTTGGGTGCATCTTTAATACATAACAACATATGTATATGAGGAGCACCTCTCGCTTGATATTCCTTCCTCCAAAAGAAATCCAAAACCTCTCCAAGGGGAGGATTTTTTTTGTGGGTAATAAAAGACATCATAGCTTCAAATCTATGATTAAAATATCTGCAAACATTCACTGGGTCCAAAGAACACAGTTCTCCAGGTGTTTTCAATTCTATATTTTGTATGTTTCCATTTGCCTCTCATAGAAATTCAAGTAAGTCGTCCCATGCATACTCAGCACAGCTAAGAGTGAGGAACCATGTAGGAGTTCCTAAGTTTCTTAGCATACATTTCAATTCTCCATGACGACGGAACCAATACTCATTGGTTCCACGCTGACATGCCATGAGATTGATTAGCTGAGATTCCAAAATACTATCTTGCAGATTGACTTTCTCCATAAAGTCCCTTGCGCAAACATTTTGCAGATGAGCTCCACTTTTCAATATATGATTAACTGCATAAGAAAGACCAGACAAATCACTTTCATACAGTAGATGAAACAAATACGGAATGCATTGCCGAAACCTTGGATCTTCAGCATATAATCTCAAAGTCCGGTATTCAGCTGCAGGAATTTGAACTGGTCGATCGTCATATCGTCCACCACGACCTGTTGGAAATAACTGTGGAAAACAACGAGCTTCCAAACTTTCTTCCCATACACTAATGGGACTTCCTTTTGCTGCTTTCATTTGAAACAAGTCAATTGCATTCCCCATTACTTCTTTGGAATGCAAAGGATGAACAGTATAATGTTCATATATTTCTCATTTCTAGACACATCAACTTTTTCAATTTGGCCAACTGAACAATCACTGTCTTCTTCTGTAGCTGTTTCCTCTGCTCCAACACTTACAGCTTTATAGTACTCACTGTTTTTGACCAAATACAACGTTGCCTTTTTGACTTTCCTAACATCCACTAAATCTTGCCAGATTTTCTTACTCTTTGTCGGAACCCCATTAACTAGAATAACTAGAGGATCCTCTTCTACTCTTTCTACACCAATTGTATCAATATTTTTCTTGACATCTAGAGGCAAATAAACAACTCTTCCCTTTAATCCTCTTTGTAAATCTGTAGGAGGTAATTTCCCTATCTTAGGCTCCATGCGAACAATAGCTTGAAAAGGATGGACACATTGAATCAAAATTGATTCATAAGTATTTAAATCCATCAATTCAGAAGGAATATCTATCAACTGAAGATTATTATGAACTGCTCTAGCAGGCATTGTATTTTCATTTAATTTTTTCAAACAATAATTACAAATACGCTGATCAAAACTCAAATAAAAAGAATTCTCCACCAACAAATAACTTACAAAATCCTTCCATTCACGATTATTTTCCAATTCACATTTTGCATATAAATCAACTAACCTAGTCTGAATCTTATAATGAGTCCGTCGACAACACACACAAGTTAAATTAGGCCTTTCATTTGATTTCACCTTAAACTTGGTAATTTCCTCGTCAAACTTTTCTGTACTTGAAATCTGTCCATTGTCTTCCACATTACCATCCATTACTATATCCATTTCTACACTGTCCTCTTTGTTCCCAAAATAACAAAACTCAATTTCTTCACAAATAGTCTTCACATCCACTTCAGATCCATGCAAAAGAGCACTGTTTAACTGTTTAAGCTTAAGTGCTGGACTTTTTGCATAATACAACTTTCTCACTAATTTCCTCACCTTATTATGATGCACTGCTAACATCCTAAAATGATGAAAAACACTCTGACATACTTTTCTAGAAAGACAAGCCAGTGAATGCCCATGCAAACCTGTGCTTTCTCTCACTTTGCAAGGATCTAACTCTTGCCAGATCTTCATTTTTTGTTTGAGACTTTTCTTACTATATGTACGTAAGACATTTCGAAGCAAATCGATTGAATCCTGTCGCACACTACAAATACTACTGCACTTCCATGTGTACACTGGACCCTTAATACGTCTCCCTAAAACTTCATCAGCTAACACCTCTTCTGCATCTCTAGACACAAGTTTCTCTTTTTCCATCACACAACAATCTTTCACCTCATATGCTCGACCACTGGTGTCAACTGCATGCACCAAATCATTTTTCCTGAAAGTAACTCTCCTCATTGAAAAATGGCTCAGAACTTGAACTATGCATCCATTCGCCAGAAAATACTTCACAAAAATTAGTCCGATTAATAATTCTTTTCTATCTACTGTTCGATTTGAAAACATCAATTGCCTTATTAAGTATCCTAGTTCTATTGATTACTAAAATAAATATTTTTTTCTTAACTTCAAAAGCCTGATCCACAATCTTCTCTACACTTTTCTTTTTCTTATAAAAGGCAGTTCTCTGTTTACCTTTCTTATCATTTTTTAGCAAATTTAAAACTACCCTATTACGAAACATTCGCCTACGAATGTCCCTAAATTGATTTACCCTTCTATTGCTATCGATTCTCTTCTCTCGTACTCCAATCGAGACATTTTATGTGGGCCTCTCCTTCCTTTTTAGATTTGCTGTGTCCTTCTGAATATTCACTTTACCAATATAATTTCTTGTTGTCTGACATATGTTGCGAAGAAAAGACTTAATTGTCTTACCAGGAGCTTTTCTGGTGTTTTTTGAAGTAGTTGTTGTAGAGGATTCCATAAATTCTGTTACTGATGTTCTCCTTTTGCGTATGGTATTTTTGATACTTCTTTGCCTTGAAGGCATTTTTGCTTGCTTTTCAAAAGTTGATTTGAATCTGTTGTTCTGAAAAAAAAAACATTAAACACCACTATTAGCAAACAACAAAGTAATGACAAAAAGCAAACAATATAAACAATAAATTGCAACATATTTAAGTTTATACAACAGCAACTCAGGGCCTTTTTTATGAAGGCCTTGCGCCACCAGTGCATCCCATGTTAAAAGAGACATACTGGCGCCACAAGACAATCATAAATAAGACCCAAATATAAATACCATTGATTGGCACCAAAAATCGTTTTTTGAGTAACATTTAAAAAACACAGGGCAGAACCTATGTACAAGCACTGAATTTCACTTTTGAAACCTCACTGTTTCCCAAAATACAAATCCTCTACCTTGCAAATGTTGATAGCAAGCATTATCAAAAAGCAGAACACAAACCAAGAGCAAAGAAACTCAGGGCTTTATTTATGAAAGCCTTGCGCCACCAGTGCGTCACTTTCTTCCCATGTTAAAAGTGACATACCTACGCCACAAGACAATCATAAATAGGACCCAAATATAAATACCATTAATTTGCACCAAAAATCGTTTTTTGAATAACATTTAAAAAACACAGGGCTGAACCTATGTACAAGCACTGAATTTCACGTTTGAAACATCACTGTTTCCAAAAATACAAATCCTCTACCTTGCAAATGTTGAGATCAAGCATTATCAAAAAGCAAAGCACAAACCAAGAGCAAAGAAACTCAGGGCCTTATTTATGAAGACCTTTCGCCACCAGTGCGTCACTTTCTTCCCATGTTAAAAGTGACATACCTACGCCACAAAACAATCATAAATAACAGCCAAATATAAATTCAATTGATTTGCACCAAAAATCTTTTTTTGATTAACATTTAAAAAACACAGGGCAGAACCTATGTACAAGCACAGAATTTCACTTTTGAAACATCACCGTTTCCCAAAATACAAATCCTCTACCTTGCAAATGTTGATATCAAGCATTATCAAAAAGCAGAGCAGAAACCAAGAGCAAAGAAACTCAGGGCCTTATTTATGAAAGCCTTGCGCCACCAGTGCGTCACTTTCTTCCCATGTTAAAAGTGACATACTGGCGCCACAAGACAATCATAAATAACAGCCAAATATAAATTCCATTGATTTGCACCAAAAATCGTTTTTTGATTAACATTTAAAAAACACAGGGCAGAACCTATGTACAAGCACAGAATTTCACTTTTGAAACATCACTGTTTCCCAAAATACAAATCCTCTACCTTGCAAATGTTGATATCAAGCATTATCAAAAAGCAGAGCACAAACCAAGAGCAAAGAAACTCAGGACCTTATTTATGAAAGCCTTGCGCCACCAGTGCGTCACTTTCTTCCCATGTTAAAAGTGACATACTGGTGCCACAAGACAATCATAAATAACAGCCAAATATAAATTCCATTGATTTGCCACCAAAATCATTTTTTGATTAACATTTAAAAAACACAGGGCAGAACCTATGTACAAGCACATAATTTCACTTTTGAAACATCACTGTTTCCCAAAATACAAATCCTCTACCTTGCAAATGTTGATATCAAGCATTATCAAAAAGCAGAACACAAACCAAGAACAAAGAAACTCAAGGCCTTATTTATGAAGGCCTTGCGTCAGAAGAGCGTCACTTATTTCCCATGTATAAAGTGATGCACCGGCTGCACAAGGCAATCATAAATAAGGGCCAAATGAAAATACCATTGATTTGCCCCCAAAATAGTTTTTTGAATAACATTTAAAAAACACTGCACAGAACCTATGTATAAGCACACAATATCACTTTTGAAACGTCACTGTTTCCCAAAATACAAATCCGCAACCCTGCAAATGTTGATATCAAGCATTATCAAAAAGCACAACACAAACCAAGAGCAAAGAAACTCAAGGCCTTATTTATGAAGGCCTTGTGCCAGAAGAGCGTCATTTATTTCCCATGTTTAAAATGATGCACCGGCTGTACAAGGCAATCATAAATAAGGGCCAAATGAAAATACCATTGATTTGCACCCAAAATCGTTTTTTGAATAACATTTAAGAAACACTGCACAGAACCTATGTACAAGCACAGAATTTCACTTTTGAAACATCACTGTTTCCCAAAATACAAATCCTCTATCTTGCAAATGTTGATATCAAGCATTATCAAAAAGCCAAAAACAAACCAACAGCAAATAAACTCAGGGCCTTATTTATGAAGGCCTTGCGCCACTAGAGCATCACTTATTTCCCATGTTTAAAGTGATGCACTGGCTGCACAAGGCAATTATAAATAAGGGCCAATTGAAAATACCAATGAATTGCATCCAAAATCGTTTTTTGAATAACATTTAAGAAACACTGCGCAGAACCTATGTACAACCACTCAATATCACTTTTGAAACATCACTGTGTCCCAAAATACAAATCCACTATCTTGCAAATGTTCATAATAAGTATTATCAAAAAGCAAAAAACAAATCAACAGCCAACAAACTCAGGGCCTTATTTATGAAGGCCTTGCGCCACAAGAGCGTCACTTATTTCCCATGTTTAAAGTGATGCACCGGCTGCACAAGGCAATCATAAATAAGGGCCAAATGAAAATACCATTCATTTGCACCCAAAATCATTTTTTGAATAACATTTAAGAAACACTGCGCAGAACCTATGTACAAGCACAGAATTTCAATTTGAAACATCACTGTTTCCCAAAATACAAATCCTCTATCTTGCAAATGTTGATATCAAGAATTATCAAAAAGCCAAAAACAAACCAACAGCAAATAAACTCAGGGCCTTATTTATGAAGGCCTTGCGCCACAAGAGCATCACTTATTTCCCATGTTTAAAGTGATGCACCGGCTGCACAAGGCAATCATAAATAAGGGCCAAATGAAAATACCATTCATTTACACCCAAAATCGTTTTTTGAATAACATTTAAAAAACACTGCACAAAACCTATGTATAAGCACTCAATATCACTTTTGAAATGTCACTGTTTCCCAAAATACAAATCCTCTACCTTGCAAATGTTGATATCAAGCATTATCAAAAATCAGAACACAAACCAAGAACAAAGAAACTCAAGGCCTTATTTATGAAGGCCTTGCGTCAGAAGAGCGTCACTTATTTCCCATGTATAAAGTGATGCACCGGCTGCACAAGGCAATCATAAATAAGGGCCAAATGAAAATACCATTGATTTGCCCCCAAAATAGTTTTTTGAATAACATTTAAAAAACACTGCACAGAACCTATGTATAAGCACACAATATCACTTTTGAAACGTCACTGTTTCCCAAAATACAAATCCACAACCCTGCAAATGTTGATATCAAGCATTATCAAAAAGCACAACACAAACCAAGAGCAAAGAAACTCAAGGCCTTATTTATGAAGGCCTTGTGCCAGAAGAGCGTCATTTATTTCCCATGTTTAAAATGATGCACCGGCTGTACAAGGCAATCATAAATAAGGGCCAAATGAAAATACCATTGATTTGCACCCAAAATCGTTTTTTGAATAACATTTAAGAAACACTGCACAGAACCTATGTACAAGCACAGAATTTCACTTTTGAAACATCACTGTTTCCCAAAATACAAATCCTCTATCTTGCAAATGTTGATATCAAGCATTATCAAAAAGCCAAAAACAAACCAACAGCAAATAAACTCAGGGCCTTATTTATGAAGGCCTTGCGCCACTAGAGCATCACTTATTTCCCATGTTTAAAGTGATGCACTGGCTGCACAAGGCAATTATAAATAAGGGCCAATTGAAAATACCAATGAATTGCATCCAAAATCGTTTTTTGAATAACATTTAAGAAACACTGCGCAGAACCTATGTACAACCACTCAATATCACTTTTGAAACATCACTGTGTCCCAAAATACAAATCCACTATCTTGCAAATGTTCATAATAAGTATTATCAAAAAGCAAAAAACAAATCAACAGCCAACAAACTCAGGGCCTTATTTATGAAGGCCTTGCGCCACAAGAGCGTCACTTATTTCCCATGTTTAAAGTGATGCACCGGCTGCACAAGGCAATCATAAATAAGGGCCAAATGAAAATACCATTCATTTGCACCCAAAATCATTTTTTGAATAACATTTAAGAAACACTGCGCAGAACCTATGTACAAGCACAGAATTTCAATTTGAAACATCACTGTTTCCCAAAATACAAATCCTCTATCTTGCAAATGTTGATATCAAGAATTATCAAAAAGCCAAAAACAAACCAACAGCAAATAAACTCAGGGCCTTATTTATGAAGGCCTTGCGCCACAAGAGCATCACTTATTTCCCATGTTTAAAGTGATGCACCGGCTGCACAAGGCAATCATAAATAAGGGCCAAATGAAAATACCATTCATTTACACCCAAAATCGTTTTTTGAATAACATTTAAAAAACACTGCACAAAACCTATGTATAAGCACTCAATATCACTTTTGAAATGTCACTGTTTCCCAAAATACAAATCCTCTACCTTGCAAATGTTGATATCAAGCATTATCAAAAAGCAGAACACAAACCAAGAGCAAAGAAACTCAAGTCCTTATTCATGAAGGCCTTGCGCCAGAAGAGCGTCATTTATTTCCCATGTTTAAAGTGATGCACCGGCTGCACAAGGCAATCATAAATAAGGGCCAAATGAAAATACCATTGATTTGCACCCAAAATCTTTTTTTGAATAACATTTAAGAAACGCTGTGCAGAACCTATGTACAAGCACAGAATTTCACTTTTGAAACATCACTGTTTCCCAAAATACAAATCCTCTATCTTGCAAATGTTCATATCAAGCATTATCAAAAAGCAAAAAACAAACCAACAGCAAATAAACTCAGGGCCTTATTTATGAAGGCCTTGCGCCACTAGAGCATCACTTATTTCCCATGTTTAAAGTGATGCACCAGCTGCACAAGGCAATCATAAATAAGGGCCAAATGAAAATACCATTCATTTGCACCCAATGTCGTTTTTTGAATAACATTTTAGAAACACAACACAGGACCTATGTACAAGTCTCTATCTAATTAAATAAATCATTACTTACCTTTACAAATGCTTTGGGAGATTGAAAACAGTGTCAGACACACACACCAATTTTTCTTTAGCAGAGCAAAAGGTGTGCACTCAATACACTGAAACCAAGACTGGCATGGAAAATCTCTATCTTTACACACAAATGCCATATTTCAACCAATCAAAAGTCTTCCCTCACTATTTTCAAACCAACACCCTTCCCCTCTCAGACCTTTCTATCTGTTACCATAGCAACTCCCTCCTAACTGAACTCTCAGGTTCAAAAGTTTATTCTACAATGTTGCAAATTAAGTCAGAAAGGATGTTTGACCTCTCAATACACCAGCTTATCCAGGACATTATTTCTTTTAGTGACTGTTTCTTAACCATTCAAATTGCTTCTTACACACAACACAACCATGCACCCTAACTTTCTGTTTTCAACTAACTGAATCCACCAATCATTGCTTGTGATTCAACAGCAGGGAAACTCCACAATTATTTTTTTTGTAAACTCCTACTGTTCCAACTGCCATTTCATTCCCACACTTCATCTGACTGCACCAGAACCTTCTCACATCATGTATTCTGTATGGATTATTGGACATAGCTACATCCACTGGGCTCAAAGGTATGCAGCAAGCAGAAATTATCACAGCCTTGATTTATCAAATGTGGAAATCAAGTGGATTGGCCAGAGAGGATTGAGATGTCATCAATTGATACCATTGGTGAAAACCTTTTTGCATCTGCCAAACCCTGACCTCTTAATAGTGCACTGTGGTGGAAATGATTTGGGCACTATGACTGGGGTTGGTCTGGAAATGCTTTTAAATGACACCTTTGATCAATTAATGACACTTTTTCCACAAACTGCCTTGGTATATTCCAATATATGCCAAAGACAGAAATGGAACTGGTCCAACCAATTTTGTCCACAATTTGAGAAAGCACGGAAACATGTGAATAAATCTGTTTCTGCTTACATGAGAGACTGTGGAATGGGTTCAATATACAATAATAACTTGCGTTACAACATGCAAGTCATCTACAGAGGAGATGGTGTGCACTTCTCAGATGAGGGAAATAGAATTTCCTCCTGAATTTAAGACTGTGCATTGGAACCTACTTGTAGGTACCTAAATCAGCCACAGAACCCAAATGCTCTTTTCAGAGCTACCCTACCTCTGATCAATCAAAACATTTATCTTTTCCTAACTTTTTTCACTATTTTTCACCAAAGTACGCTTCCCAGTACGCTCCCCGGTGCGCGTACCGGGCGCTTCCCCCGCGAAAAATTCATTTTTTTTTTAGCCTTTATGAGCCTCCTAAGCCCCCCTCAGAAAACCTAGAGGGTCAGGAAGTGTCTACCGTGCCCCCTTCTACCCATTCTGAACATTGTTTGCCCTCCATCTTGTGTCTCGATTTTACCGAAACACAAAATGGAGGACTCCCGTAACGCTGCCGGTGCGCATACCGGGGCGCGCACCGGTAAGCGCTCCCTAAAAAAAGGTGGGAAAGTAATTTACAGAAAAACCACTGGAGACACTTTCATCAAATATAGAATAGGCCCTACTACATAGCAGTCCCTACCATTTGCCCAAATTTGGTGGAATTCCATTGAGACATTTAGGCTACAGGCCTGTCTAAATATCCTGAGGTAAATTACATGACCAAAACACATATGAAGTGTTAGAATTTACAACCAATTAAAAAGTTTCTTTCATTTTCTACGATTATTTCCTGACATTTGATTGGTTAGGTACAAGAATAAATAAAAAATAAAAAAAGGAAACACAGCCATTTTGACTACTACTTCCTGAAGTACATTTGAAAAGAAATAACACTGACAACTTCAACTGCTTTCTCAAAGGTAAGTTGTTATTTTGGAAAGTGAAGTATGTTGTGCACTTTAAGTTAATTTGAGAAAAAATATTCTGTTAGTTATATACTATCCCTCTGTAATAGTTTTAGATTGAGATAGGCTTCTCTGTTATAGTTATGGATTGAGTTAGGCTTCCCTTGTATTATTATGAATTTACTTAGGCTTCATCACATACTCTTTTTTATATTTCAAATTCCAGCCTGATACCATACACTGCCCAAAGATAACTTCACTGTTAAAAAATCCAAACTACATGTCTGAACTTAAACCCAACAGTGCCCTATCTCTACTGATATAATTATTTTTTATGCAATTTACAGCAACAAAATGGAAGGAGAAAAGAATATTTCTTTTGAAATTGTTTTGGACAACAACCATGATGGAAAAAATGCTGAAAATGATAACATTGACTTTATGGATGAGTCTCTGGACCTTGAATTACTTGAGTGTGTGGAATCAATGGAAACACAGAATGTAAATGAGAAGATTCCAGACAATATATTATTAGAAGTTTTATTAAATTATGAAAAAGAATCAGAAGAATAAATTTATATTTAATAATCAAAAATTGTTCGAGCCATTATTCATTTTTATATGTAATTCATCAAGTAGATCAAAAATGTTTAAAATATAAAGTGAGACTTATAGTATACTGTGCAACTTTTTTGCGTTACACAGAAAGTTTGTTCATAGTTACTTCCTTTCTCCCACTATATTATCTCCAATGTGTTTATTGATTGTTCTTTTTGTTGTTTTTTTTTTTATTTAAGTAGCAACATGTAGGTACCAATGCAGTGTCTAAAATGTAATATACACCGTCTCCTTTGTAGATATCTTGCATGATGTTTCAGAAGTTATTGTGGTATATTGAATTCATACCATAGTCTGTCAGGAAAGCAGAAACAATGTGGAGGCAGGAGATGATAAAGAGATGTTAAATAAACATTGGAGATAATATAATTGGAGAAAGGAAGTAACTATGAGCAAACTTACCATGTAACACAAAAATCTTGCACAGTATATTTTAAGTCCCACTTTATATTATATCTTTTTGGGTACTATTTCATAATTTTCATATAAAAAAGAATAATGTCTCAAACAATTTTAACTTTTAAAATTTAAATTTATTGTTGTGATTTTTCAAAATCTAAAAGAATTTGCAACATTAATTCATCTGGTATGTCCTCCTTTTCATTCCATGATTCAATTTCTTCAACACATTTAATTAAGTCTTGGTCTACAGTGTCATCCAAAAGTCTATTTCTTTTTTGTCTTCCTTAGCATTGTTTTCCATATTAATTTGAAATGAAATATTATTTTCATTTTGTTGTGCTTCCATTTTTTTGCTGCAAATTGCATAAAAAATAAATATATCAGTAGAGATAGGGCACTGTTGGGATTAAGTTCCGACAGGTACTTGTGAATTTTTAACAGTGAAGTTATCTTTGGGCAGTGTATGGTTTCAGGCAGGAAGTAGAACTATTAAAAAGTGCCTGTGATGAAGCCTAAGTAAATTCATAATTATACCACAGAAGCCTAACTCAATCAATAATTTAAATAAATAAGCCTTTCTCTATGTCTAACTCTTATAGAGGGACAGTATATAACTATCTGAAAACGTTTTACAAAATTAACTTAAAGTGCATAACATAGTTCTTATTTCAAATTAACAACTTACCTTCTTCAAAGTAGTTGAAGTTTTCTGTCAAATTCTTTTCCAAATGTACCTTAGGTAGTGTTAGTCAAAATGGCTGTGTTTCCCTCTCATTTTTTATATATATTCATGTACTTAACCAATCAAATGTCAGCACATAAAAGCACAAAATGTAAGTAACATTTTAATTGGTTAAAAATTCAAACAGTTTCATATGTGTTTTTGTCACGTAATTTACCTCAGGATATTTAGACAGGGCTACAGCCCAAATGGCTCAATGGAATACCACTAAATTTGGGTAAATGGTAGGGACTGCTATGTAGTAGGGCCTATTCTATATTTGATGAAAGTGTCTCCAGTAGTTTTTCTGTAAATTAATTTCCCACCTTTTTTTAGCGAGCGCTTACCGGTGCGCGCCCCGGTACGCGTACCGGCAGCATTACGGGAGTCCTCCATTTTGTGTTTCGGTAGAATTGAGACACAAGATGGAGGGCAAACAATGTTCGGAATGGGTAGAAGGGGGCACGGTAGACACTTCCTGACCCTCTAGGTTTTCTGAGGGGGGCTTAGGACGCTCATATAGGCAAAAAAAAAAATTCACGTGGGGAGCGCCCGGTACGCGCACCGGTAAGCGTCCCGGGGAGCGTACTTTGGTGAAAAATAGTGAAAAATGTTAGAAAAAGATAAACATTTTGAATGATCAGAGGTAGGGTAGCTCTGAAAAGAGCTTTTGGGTTCTTTTGCTGATTTAGGTACCTACAAGTAGGTTCCAATGCACAGTCTTAAATTCAGGAGGAATATTCTATTCTCCTCATCTGAGAAGTGCACACCATCTCCTCTGTAGATGTCTTGCATGTTGTAACGCAAGTTGTTGTTGTATATTGAACCCATTCTAAAGTCTCTCATGTAAGCAGAAACAGATTTATTCACATGTTTCAGTGCTTTCTCAAATTGTGGACAAAATTGGTTGGACCAGTTCCATTTCTGTCTTTGGCATATATTGGAATATACCAAGGCAGTTTGGGGAAAAAGTGTCATCAATTGATGAAAGGTGTCCTTTAAAAGCATTTCCAGACCAACCCCAGTCATAGTGCCCAAATCATTTCCACCACAGTGCACTATTAAGAGGTCAGGGTTTGGCAATGCATAACAAAAATTATATTAAATACATATAAAATATATTTTTCCTTTAAAAGAAGAATACATTTTACAGCTTTTGATATTTGCTATTAAAAAACCATTGAAATTCACTGAAAAAAACATAGGTTATAGACCATATATAGTTAGGAATTAGCATTTACAAAACCTTGAAAATTCACTGAAAAAACCATAGGTTATAGACCATATAAAGTTACGAATTAGCATTTACAAAACCTTGAAAATTCACTGAAAAAACCATAGGTTATAGACCATATATAGTTAGGAATTAGCATTTACAAAACCTTATTTTACTCACACAAAACCATTGAAATTTGCATATATAGTTAGTTGCACTAACTATATATCGCGCACCCGCAATCCACTGCTGATGATGTCACATATTACATCATTCATGACATGGTCAGTGACATCACTGATGACATCACTGATGACAACTCAAATGACATCACTGACAACATCACTGATGACATCATTCATGTGATAATACAATGAACCTCTTCAGACTCTAATATAACCTTAGATACACTCAGTGTAAACAGACACTCACAGACTGTCACTCATCCATGGAGTTACTCATACACCTAGTCAGTCATGCAAAGAATCAATCACACCTTCATTTCCTCAACTATACAGTTATACACATCTTACTTATTCAAACATATTCTAACACATATTTACTCTCTTATACAATCACTGATACAAGTTTTCAATGATCCATGCAGCCACTCACACATTCACTGGCTCTTATACACAGTAATTTATATATGTCAACTCCCACATGTACTGTGTTTTACATATGTACTTACTTTGACATGTAGCACTGAGATATCCATTCTCTCACCAATACACTCATTCACACAGTCAACCACCCATACAGCTGTTTCCACATGCAGTTTTGAACCCATACATCTAGTGAATCAACTGTTCACACATCTATGCACAGAGTCACACACCTCCCAGCCACCCACACACACACACTCACTCTCCCATACAAATACTTGGGCAACCAATCAATAACCCATATAGTTACTCATATAGCTACTGATCAACACTTGCAGCAGTTTACAGAACAACAGATATAATGATGCACAAATTAAGAATGTTTAGTCACTAACCCATGCACTCAGTGAGACACATTTAATCACTCTCTCATACAGTCAGTCATGCACCTACTAAATCCTTCATCCAGACACTTATACGTCCACTCATTCTTCAACATGTAAGACATATTTTAACTTTACAGAAACATACAGTCACTGGATGATGTCATCAGTGATGTCATCAGTGATGTCACTGACCATGTCATGAATGATGTAATATGTGACATCATCAGCAGTGGATTGCGGGTGCGCGATATATAGTTAGTGCAACTAACTATATATGCGAATTTCAATAGTTTTGTGTGAGTAAAATAAGGTTTTGTAAATTCAAATTCCTAACTATATATGGTCTATAACCTATGGTTTTTTCAGTGAATTTTCAAGGTTTTGTAAATAAATGCTAATTCATAACTTTATATGGTCTATAACCTATGGTTTTTTCAGTGAATTTTCAAGGTTTTGTAAATGCTAATTCCTAACTATATATGGTCTATAACCTATGGTTTTTTCAGTGAATATATATATATATCTTGCGTTCTTTAACTTTTGGTTGGCCTCTAAAATGTTTGCAAAGCATAATATAGGCACTATGCCGTGACACATGCTACTTTGCTTTTTTGCTTGTTTTTATAGCCAGCTATTTTTTACTTCTATTGAACGCTTTTTTTGATCCATGCTTGTATTTTACAATACACTGTTTACAATCGCCTTGATCACTGCTTTAACTGTGCAATCGTATGTGGTACAGGTTCCTGTTCATGTGATAACAACATGTTTTAATTCATGCACTGTTTCTTTATTTCCTCTTTTAGTTTTTTGGGCGTGTTTCCCAATTAAGCCCCTCCCCACACCTTATATATATTCCTTCACTTTTTCTGAGTGCATTTGTGTGAAGAAGCTCCCTAGTGGAGTGAAACGCGTTACTTCCAAATAAACGTTTAAACCTGCTACTCACTTGAGCTGGATCGTTTGTGAGCTTTACATTTGGCTGTCTGCCGTGGCGCTTTGAGGTCTGCACCCTGCTGCTTCCTGTCATCCACTGACAGGTTGGGATTCCCTTTCATATATATATATATATATATATATATATATATATATATATATATATATATATATATATATATATATATATATATATATATATATATATATATGTGTGTGTGTATATATTTTCCCTATGCAAGAGCACTTTTTGTAATTTGGTGTACAACCATTCAGTAGGTTTTTTTTATAGTTATTATAGAAAAAATATTTAAAGGTTTATAGATCTCTAGGGATGCAAATCCTCTATTGGTCCAACAGATCCCTTCGTATGATCTGACTGGCTGCCAACACATCAACTAGTTAGTGTAGGCAGCCATCTTGGGACTCATAAAATGACAAAAGAACCATAAGGAGGTCAGGGTAAATTCCCTGACCCCTAGGCATTGTGGTGGAGTCACATCAAACAGTAAAGCACCACACAAAAATGTTCCACACCAGGTTAGCAAAATAGCGCTTAATATAATAAATAAAACAAGATCTAAATAACGAAAATCCAATAAGTAGATCTGGAGACATTGCATTTAAAAATGTTTTACAGTAAATAGCTCCTTAAGGCGTAAAGCGCAAACTGTGGATATCTGGTTGCGCCAGATTGGGACAACATCACAAGTTCAGGCTGACTGCGATAGAGTGCGGGCCAGCTACAGAAACTCAGCTAGGCTCATGGAACCAAAGTTACAGGGACGTTATAGTTAGGCAATACAATTTAAAAGAGTACAAATCACTTAAAAAAACAAAGGTTACAGGGACTGGTAATATGGAAATCGGTGTGTTCATTGATAAAAATGAAATCTTGCCCTTATTAATAGAATTTCCCATTCTAAACTCTACATCAACCTCAACACGCAAATATGTAGTCAAGCAGGCCCTGAGACCTAGGACAGGGGTTACTGATTTATAGATCACAAGTGGAAGGGTGCATAGCTGAAAAGCAAAAATGCTCAGGTAGGAAACTCTTGATCAAACCTACAGAAAGGCGCAACGACATTTCAATGGCCATGGGAGATTACCCCAATCAATAAAACACACATGGCTGGAGAGGGTGCTGAGGCTCCTAAAAACACCATAAAAAAGATGCCACATGAGCAAAGAAAATGCAAAACAACAGTTGATGGACAGAATGCAGAACAATGTCATACATTCACCCCAGTGCAGAGATCTGGGCCTAAATCCATTGTTTTTTTGCACTCCACACCACCCCAGTTCAGACATGGCCATATGCAAATCAGCCTTGACCCTGTGCCTCATGGTAACAGTCCAGCCCGAGCTGCCAAGCCATGTCTTTCCAGGACCGGAATCAAGCATCCTAGGACTGGTTTCTGGCTATCAGCTGTCTTCAGCCAGGATAGCTTGACTCCAGTGGTGTGGAGAGCATGGGACTCACGTCTGAGCATACCCATCCCACTCGGGGGGACAAAATGCAAAACAACAGTTGATGGACAGAATGCAGAACAATGTCATACATTCACCCCAGTACAGAGATCTGGGCCTAAATCCATCGAATTTTTGTACTGGGGCGAATGTATGACATTGTTCTGCATTCTGTCCATCAACTGTTGTGTTGTACATGAGCTAAAAATGCATAGCTATTCAGGACATAGAGCATGTAGTGATCACGCGCTCCCCATGCCGGACATCTGGACATGTTATCTACTGGCAACACTGTGTCCACACGAGGTTGAGACCCACCTGTAGATACCATTTGATCATTCATTTATGATTCAAAGGCACCAACCAACATTCCTCACTAAATTTGGTATGCCAGAAACTTTTATAGCCTGTTGTGTTTTGTATAAAAGGACATACATTGATTGTAATGTTGGACAGTCCTCAGACCTCATGTCTGTAACTGTTCTCCTAGCCATAATGTGTAATTAAACAAACTGTTCCTGTTTTGCCAAACACCTCTTGCCTTCTGTTTTTCCTAAGGATTTTAAACTCAAACAACAGGTGTTATATTTAGGTTCAGATTTTACACACACAAAACCATTGAATGTCAGTAGGTATAGTTATATTTATCTCAAGAAACTATAACTTGTGCCCTCAGGGAACTATAACTCACGATCCCGCCATGCACAGTTTTCTCTTCAATAATTTTACTGCAAATGTTAAAGTGATATTATCAGTGATGTCATAGAAGATGGCAAGACTGATGTAATAATCTGTGTAATTAGTGGTGCATGGTGAGGGTGCACGTTATAGATACTTTAGGGCATGTGAATTCTATGCACTGCACAGCAGATGAGACCCCCTGAAAGAATAATGGGTACAAGCAACGGTCTTCAGGACTTCCTATAATAATGAGAAGCACTCCCTCCCATTCATTAATTTCTACATAAATACTAGCAAACCAGAATAGAGAGCCAAATTGAACAGATTGGTTTCACTAATAACTTAGCTCAAGATTAGATTCCCGCTGGTTAACATGCTGCTATCTGGCAATTTCAATACAAATTTGTTCGGGGGCACAACGCACCTGAAAGCTAATGAACTGGATATATCCTGTGATATTCCATTCCATAGGGTGCCCACAAAAACCAACTGGAGCAAGCTAACAGAATCCTTCCTGTCAAACTGTAAAGTTCTGGGACTCACGCTGATAAATGGTTGATTGAGGTAAGATATGCCACCAGGCTGGACGCATGCATCAGAAGACTCCACCTCTTACATAGACTTTATGATATGTTCTGCCTCATTATTTAGGCATTGTTAGACTTGCCATCTTTTGGCGTGTTCTCCCTGAGTTTTTGCTTTCTGCCCTCCTGATTTTGACTCTGTTTTAGCTGGTATAACGTTTCTGCACACTTTTCGCACTGCTGATCAGTGGTAAAGCGCTGGTGCTCCTGTGGTAAATTGTGTTATGATTGGATGTGTGACTTACTTGTCAGTCCCCAATATCAAGCACTGCGGGTGCTGGGGCTTGCGAGCCCATCACTACTCATGGGCCTGCAGCACGGATTGTGCCACCCACGTACGTAGCCCAAGAAATGTATAAATGAAGGAAGTTTGGTAGGCCTGAACTCAGCGTCTAAAGACGCAGCCTTTAGCGAGGGTGCCCTTTTCATTCTGAGTTCATAAAGGCCACTTTTAGAAAGGGGCTATTATTTTGCTTGGTCATCCGTGTGCCTCTGCTGGAATGTTGATTGCCTGTCTGGTTTTTGGACGACAGATGGCTAGGGAGCAGGGTGGCTCCCGATAGTCTAGGTAGGTCAGGAAAGGGCTAAATAGACCTGGGTTATGACGGGGGATGAGGGAGGAGATTTCCTTGCACCTCAAAGGGCCCGGTCTGCCTCTGACAAAGCCGTCTCCACCTCCTGCCAGGAATTCACGCCAGGGAAGGCCCAACTGGTTCTGGCCGGACACCAACACCCTCTGCCTGGCAGATCAAAGGATTGTTGTGTACAAATGCTGGGTCCCAGACCCCTGAACTTTAGAACTCATCTGGATCAAGAAGACTGCACAGAAGGAGAGCTGAAGAAACTGCTAAAAGGACCTACTGCTTTGCTGCGTGCTTTGCTCGGCTGACCTGTAGTGGCTGCTTCCGTCTTGGACAGTGAAAGGCCTGGACATGACTTTCTGCAACCAAACTGGTGAGACTCTCCAAGGGCTTGAGGTAGAGCTTGCCCCCTGTTCACAAAGTCTCAGGAACAGCAAAGACTTCAGGTTCTTCGACCCGCAGCACTGGGGACTGTGTGTTTTGTGCTGCCACCGAAGAACCCCAACCAACGACGACTACGATGACACTGCCAAACCTGTGTAATAAAGGCACCGCAAAGGGCCCCGCCATATCGTCGCACCACGACCCAGGTCTCACCGACGACACCTGCTGATGCCCTCACCAAGCCGCTACTCGCACCGTGACTTGTGGGCAACGCACTCTGTACCGCCTTGCTTCACGCTAAAGCTTTGGCACCTCGGAGGGCACTGCCACCATGCCGCACTGTGACCCTGGTCTCACCGACGATGCCTGCTGATGTCATCACCGAGCTACTGCTCGCACCGTGACCTGTGGGCCCGCACTCTGCACCGCCTCGCTACATGAAGACGCAGTGGCCGTCCTGACACCGCCACTTCCCACCAAAATTGACGCCACTGCCTGCACCGTGGTTCGCGGGCATGGTTCGCAAGTTACACAATGCACCGCCCTCATCCCACACCGCAGCCTTGGTCTACCGAAGCCGGCGCCATCGACTTCAGTTCGTCAGCTGACGACAGCGCTTCAGCAACGACAACGCTGCTGCTAGAACCGTGATGAGCACCACCTCCATCTCGCACCGCGACCCTGGTCTCACCAACGCCACCATCTGACACCGCCACCGAGCCGCTGCTCACACCACAATCTGGGGGCACCGCACACCGCACCGCTGGGCTTCACACCGCAGCACCCGACGCCTATTGGCGCCAGCACTCCGGATCCCATCTGAAAGGAGCTCAACCTGCAACGCGAGTGACTTCAAGGGCCCCATCACCCTGCATCTCTGAAAGGTACTGTTTGCGGGTCTTCCCAACCCCGTAGTTGGCCTGCAACCCCGCAGTCAGCCAGAACTGTTTTTGGATTTGTTGTTCACGACGTCGTGATAACCCCGGACGGAGATATCAACATCAAGGAACTATTTTTAAAGCATATTTTGATAAGTGACAATTTTGAAGGATAGTATAGTGGATTTTTATCGTATTTGGTCTTGTCTTAAGTATATAAAAATTGGATATTTTTCTAAACCGATGAGGTGTCCTTCTGTGGTGCGTACACTGTTTTACTGTTGGTTATGTGCAAATGCTTTACACACTGCCTCTAAGATAAGCCTGGCTGCTCGTTATCTTATGTTATGTTAAAACAATTTCTAAAGCGCGCAGCTGCCCCAGCAAAGGGGCGTCCCGGCGCTTAAGCAGTAAAGTATAGAGCAGCTATATGGGAGGTGACGAACAAAAAAGTAGTGTAAAATGATTGTATCTTGAGCGGGAAAAGGTGTGTCTTAACCGCCTTCCTAAAGGAAAAAAAGTCGTTGAGTGCTCGATTGTGGGTCGGCAGCGAGTTCCACAATTTTGCCGCCAGATAGCGAAAAGAGCGGCCTCCCGCTCTACAATGTTTAAAGCGGGGCACCGTGACCAGGCTCGTGCCAAGCTACCAAGGGGGTGAGCAGGGGTTATTTTAAAACTGTAAAGCCCTTATACTGGCTCGAGTTGTGGTTTCTGCTCCACTTTGGCACAAGTCTGAGCTAGCCAGAAATCCCATTTCTAACAGGCATATAAACATCTTCTCTCTAGGAGACCAGTTTGATAGCGACCAAAGCAAATTTTCGCGCAATCCATACTTCAAAGCTACAGATTGCTCCCTTTTCCAGCTCTGATGTATGCACAGAAAACCTCAAAAGGGTGAAATGAGATGACGATATCACTTTCGAGGTGAATGCTTGGATTAGAACACAATATTGTACAATCGCATCTCGCCCCATCTTTCCTTCAAGAAATGCACACTTTTTACAGATTGAATACTCCAAAATGTTCAACACGTAAATCACAAAATGCGCTGCCTTCTACAGTATCCTTCCTCTTCAACTGCAAAATCTAATCTAAGGAAATCTAGGGCACTCTTCCTGAAATCAATCTGGCTTTCCAAATGAAAAAAAGAACGACGAATCCTGGGCCTGACTTCTGCATGTGAGCAAAGAAAAGAATGCTGAACTATTTTGGTCTACGGTCAATCTATCGTTAACTAGAGGCAAGAAAGGAATAATTTCTGAACCACCTTAGTTTCATACTTGTCATCTCACTTTTCTATTGACAATAAACAGGTGATTTCATTCCCTTCTAAGCTACGCCTAAACGTTCATCATGTCATCTCAGAAGCCCTAAAGATAACTGATCTGTCAGAGGAAGCTGCCCAAACTCGACAGAAGATTGCTGCAGACTCAAACTGAAGAGAATGCAGAAAGAAGGGATTCCCATCCCATATGGGCTCCCAAGAGCCCTCCTCACACCTGATTCCCCATTTTGGGCTATGGCAAGAGCACTACTTGTAGAATCCTCCTTCACAACCAGCTGCATTCTAGACTCCTGAAGAGATTGATTATTCAACCAATGTTTAAAGGGGTATCAAAATTCGGACCTCACAACTATCTCCTGATAGCACTAATTGACAATAATGCCAAACTAAGTAAGTAAGTAAGTAAGTAATGTTTATTGTTTAGTTAAAACCATAACAATTTAAAACAAGTAGCAAAAGCGCAATTTTACGATAAGCAGTTAAAAGCAGAAATTGAAGTATAAAATCTTTTTGTCTCTTAAAAGTTCAATGCAGAAAGTTGGACCTCGTTTGCCCAGCTTCCGACACTTTTAACAAAGCTTTTTAACCCTTTCGATGCTCATGACGAGCTGAGCTCGTCATGATGCACAGTTGAGCTGTGCTGATGACGAGCTGAGCTCATCATGAATAAAGAAGAATAGCAATTTTCAGCACAGGAGGGGGAAAACGCCTAGCAGCCAAGGTGTTAAAGGCTTTAAGAAATTTGATCAGTCTACCATGCAGTGGGGGGTCTGATGGGCTTACGCATGCCATTATTGCGGCTCTGCAGGATCTAATACCTCTTTCGTTGAAACTTGTCTTTAGAAAGATTACACGTTCAGCCCGCAGTTTTTTACATGTGCAAATTATATGGATAAAGTCTTCTTTGTGATGATTGCACAGCCGGCACGATTTAGGGCCTGTGTGCAGCCAAGCTGGCTGCTCAGCCTGGGATGGTAGTGTTCCAAAACGCAGTGCCATAAGTTGTTTTTTTACGTTAATTGAGTAAGTTTCGCATAAATAAGCTTCCGGTGCAAGGAACTTATAGTGGTTTATCACCATCCAGGCGGCGACCTTGATTTTAGGATATTTTTGTCCACTAGCAATGAATGGGTTTTTGATGCTTTATTTACAACTTGTTTAAACGATTGATACGATAAGTTTTTGTTCCATATTTCTGTCGTACATGTGGCCGAAAGGGATTTGCACAGGTATTGATTGAAAGGAGAAGATTTGTCTTGGTTTAGCTCAGACCAGATGGCCTCGTTGATTTTTGATGTAGCAGCGTTTAGCTTGAAGCGATACCAGGTTTTCACCGTCGCGTACGTTCTGCCAACTTCTTCATTTGTAAGGCCGAATTCCAGATGAACCTGGGCTGGGGAAGCTGACCTTGGAATCTGGAATACTTTATAATAGATGGAAGCTATTAGTTGGTTTAGGTGCTCGCCATCCTCGCCATGGAAGGCCGCGCTGGCATATGTTAGAGTTGGCAGGATTTTTGCCTTCATTACGGCGAGCAAAGGTTTATAGGAGGGGCCCTTCAGCTTTTTAGCTAATAGGCTGAAAGCAAATGTTAGTGCGCTTGATCTCTGAGACATATATTTTTTATGCTCTGTGAGATTTCTTGAGTTGTCGATACAAAGGCCTAAATATTTGTATTTATTTACCTCCTCGAGTTGGATTCCATTAAGCCAGATTGTCTGTTTTCTTAACTGTTTTTTTCCAATCACCATAGTTTTTGTTTTGGATGTGTTTATTTCAAGTTTGTTTTCTGAAATGTAAACTGACATTTCATTCAGGCATCTTTGCAGGCCGATCTTTGTTTGGCTCATTAGCACCACGTCATCCGCGTATGAGAGATGCGAAAGTCTCAGTTCGCCAAGCTTTGGTGGATGGGAATTGGTACAGTCCAGCCTTTGAGAGAGGTCAGATAAAAACAAATTAAATAGATGGGGGCCAGTACACACCCTTGTTTTAAGCCCCTGGAGGTTGTCAGCTTCCTAGAGAGTCTGGACCCATCACCTATCTTAATCCTTAGCCAGGTGTTTGAATAGAATAACAGGATGCCTTTTAAAAGCCTTTCAGGGATACCCCAGGCTCGCAGCTTTTTCCACAAAAGCTGGCGATCAACACTGTCGAAGGCTGCTTTTAGGTCTATAAAGCAGAGGAAAAGTTGCAGTTTCCTCTGCTTACACTTGTTTGTAATTAGCGAAAGACCTAAAATGTTCGTCGTCATTCCAAGGCCTTGTCTAAAGCCCGTCTGGTTATCCGGAATTAGGTTAAGGTCGTCAGACCATGCCTTAAGCTCTTCTAGTACCAGGGAGGCATAATATTTAGCCCCTACTTCCAGCAGGGCTATCAATCTTATAGTACGCTGGGTTTGCTCTGTCTCCTCCTTTAAATAAAGGTGTCAAAATCGAACCATGCCAGTTTATTGGTATGATGTTTAGTTTCTCTATTTCTTGATATAAGTTGGAAAGGTGTTTGCCCCAAAACGGAATATCATATTTGAAGATTGCTTGGGGGATTCCGTTGGGGCCTGGTGCACCGTCGTTTCTGCCTTTCTTAATTATACGTCTAACTTCTTCATTCGAAGGGGACGAGTAACTTATGGCTGGAATCGGGGCGACATTTTCCTCCATTGGATTTGTGACCACGTTCGATTGCTCCTTCTGTGTAGAAGTTGCGGCGTCTTCTGAGCTGGTGCTTTCTAAGAACCCAGTGGGCTTTATATGAACTGCCCCTCGATCATAGGTGTTTCCCTCGATTGGTTCCTGAGCTGTCTTACACTGTCCCATGCTGCTGTGTCTGGAGTTGTTCTTTTTAGCATCCTTATACATTTTTTGAGTTTACGTTTCAGGGTTTTCAGACCTAACGTTGTTGTTTTTTCCCGGGAGTTGGGCTGCTTTTGTCCTGACGGCATTAATGTTTTTTGCTCAGCTGTAAAGCTTTCCCATGCATGTATTTTGTCCTGGGCTCCAATTTTGCTAGTAATTAACAAGTTTTTTATTTTTAACTGCAATGTTTCAATTGTGTCGTTTGACCATTTTAGACGTTTTAGGTCCACTGTGTGTATATTGCCATCAATAGTTGTATTTACCTGGTGTTTGGTAATGTTTGACCTAAAATGTATCAGCTGATATGAATGGTCACTCCTGGTTGTGAACTCTATCGAGAAGTGCGATAGGGATGGTATCAGCGATACTGAGATTGCTGTGTAGTCCAGTCTTGACCTTGTCTTCCCCCCATGGAATGTAAACGTAGGGGGGAAATCGTCTGGAGTTCTACCGTTCAATACTCTTAGCCCAAGAAACTCTAAGGCATTAACCAACCCTTCTCCTACACGGTCAACTTTTAGCCTCATTTGCTGGTATTGATGTGGGACGGACCAATATATGTTGTCTGCTGATGTAGATTCGTCCTCGTCCGGAGTATAAATTAGGTTTGAGTTAAAGTCCCCTGTGAGTATCAAGTCCCACAAGGGAAAGATACTCCGGATGTTGGTAATGATTCCGATTAGTTGTTTGTTATGGGCCAATTTTTTCCTCGCCGAAGGATGTGTGTATGTGTTCATCAAGAGGACGATTTTTGATCTATTAGCAGGCCCTAATGTCAATTTGATCAATTGGATATTTGGTCCTTCTGAATCCATTTGTTCACTTTCAATCTTTAACTCTGAAGAGATATAGACTGCCAAGCCCCCTTTTGGTCGACCGAAGGTTTTGGTTTTGGTTGCTGGAACTGTATAGTGGATGTAGTTTGCCAATGGGAGAGCTTCTAGAGCCCAGGTTTCCTGCAAAGCTATTATATCATAATTTTCCCATTTTTTGGGGAGTTCACCGTTCTCCAGCCATTTTTTTGCCCCGCGATGTTCCACGAGAGCACCTGTATGATACGTCAGTATTTCGAAGTATCTGTAAGCGCAAAAGTGACGCATTTCTGGAGTGTGTCACAAAAGTGACGCAACTCCAGCAATGCGTCCTTTCACATGGGGCAAGCCCCATGTGAAATGGCCTGCATCAGTCTTACGCCTGCTGTGAGGCAGGCGCAAGATTTTGACGCAACGGTGTCCTAAAAGTGATGCAGTGAAATCTCATAGATTCCTTGCGTCAATAGGCCCCCCTTGCATACATTATACCTGGTGCAGGTATAATGTGGTGCAGTAGTTTTCAAAGTGACGCATCTACCTGGATGCGTCACTTTGTAAATATGGCGCAACAAGGCGCATTTTTCACGCCACTGGTGCGTCACAAAAAGTGACGCACCGGCGGCGTAAAAGTGACGCACAGCCTCATAAATGAGGCCCCATGACTGTTACCTTTGAAAGGAAAACAGCGGGATGTGGCAGGTGGCACCTCAACGGGGAAAGGTTCCTGCATGGCACTTTGTATAAATACCTGGGCATTTAACTGGACAGTCAAGGCTCATTCAAATCTCACTTGCTCTCCCTAAAAACAAGGGCACCAGCCTTCTGTTTGCTCTCATGAGTATTACCCAGAAACTTGAAGAACCAAGTCTAGACCCTTTACTTAAGGTGCTGAAATCAAAAGCCATTCCCACACTGTCATATGGGAGTGAACTCACTATGGGCTTGGAGACTTCGCCACTGGATAAACCCTTCACTTGTATCTATAAAGCTACACTTAGGCTGCCAAAGAAAGATTCACCAGCACAAATGAGGCTAGAGTTCACCATAACAAAGCAGCCTTGGGTCCGAATCTGCACATTTTCCATCATAGGCTTCAACTTGCCCCGCAAAACACTATGGGGCAGATTTTCAAGCCCCTTGCGCCACTTTTGCGTCACTTTTAACATGGGAAAAGTGACGCAAAAGTGGTGCAAGGGGCTTGTAAATCTGCCCCTATAAATGCTTCCCTCTGGCTCGACTTACCGAGCATGGGATCCTTGTTCAATCACCATTTCCAAGAAAAACTAAAAGTTCTTTCCCTCTGCCATGCCTGGGAAAAAAATCTGCAAAGCACGCATTTAAAAAGCTTACAGCAGTTTCTGAAAAATCATTGTCAAGACTGAAGACATGGATGGACTGAGCAACCGCTCACAGGCATGGGAAGGAATGAATTCTTATACTGCCTGGAACAAGAAGAAATACATTACATGCACTTACCCACTAAGGCTAAAAGCCAGGGGCTTCATTTATGAAGGCCTTGCGCCACTGGTACGTCACTTTTTCCCATTTTAAAAGTGACGCATCGGTGGCGCAAGACCTTCATAAATAAGGCCCCAGGTTTGTGGCACTTTGGGTGAGTAGAATTTGCAGGCTCCTCGCCCGGCATGACAAAACACTGCAACTCAAGGAACAATGTGTTGCCTAATCGAGGAAACCATCTCACACATACTCTGCATTTGCCCATCTGTGTTACAGCTGAGAACATATTTTCTATGCAGCAAGTATGTTTGCTTGGGAGTCCAGACTTGCTGTCAGGCTGTAATCACCAGTTTGAACCCAGAGAATACCACACATAGGGGTAGATGTATCAACATACCCTTTTGCGATTTCTAAATAGCGATTTTTAAGGAATCGCTATATAGAAATCGCAAAATGGGACGTATGTAGAAAATCGCTATTTTTTAGCGATTTCTTAATCTTCCTTATTTGCGAATTCACAATTAAGGAATACTTTCCCATTCATTCCTATGGGCCAGGAGGCCCATAGGAATGATTGTGAAATAATTCTCAATTTGCGATTCGCAATTTGCTAATCGCAAATTGAGAATAACTTCAAGGGTGCAGGGGTGTCTCAAGGACACCCTGCTGCACCCCTGAAATTTACATGTTTGTGCATATGGCGCACATACATGCCCTATGGGCATGTATGTGCGTCACATGCCACCTTCACGAATGCCAAATTGTGCATTTTTTAAAGAATTTGCAAATTACCACCAACTACAAGTTGGTGGTAATTTGCGATTTCATAACCTAAATTCGTAATTCCAAAATGCTACATACATAGCAACTAAGGAATCGCAAAATTGCGATTCCTTAAATACTTAAGCAAAATAAGGAATCGCAAATTTTTGCGATTCCTTATTTTGAGAATTTTTGTTACATGCCAAAACATGCAAAAAGACCATTTGTGATTCGCAAACGCCGGAATTCTGCAAATTCCGGCCTTTGCGAATCGCAAACGGCTTGATACATCTAGCCCTTAATGTCAAAACAATGAAATTTCTACAGTTTGCTGAGGCAAAATTGAGACCCACAATTACTCTGTTGAGGAACTCGGTCCCAAAATCTGCCCGCTTTATTAAACAAGCTGCTGTTGATCATATGAAGGGACAATCCATTGCTCCAATGCACTCAGCACTTTCTACTGCATGAGTCCTCAAGAGGAACTTCATGAATATCACTGCCCCAACGCTGCTACTAAATCTCTGCCATTGGCAGCCATCTGAGGATTGTTTGTGGCACCTTCATATTTGCACCTTCATATCGACTCCAGCCTTGAAAATGACTGCTTGATGATGGCTCAGAACCAGCATCAGTAGTAACTATGGTTTACCTGGTTTTAATAATTCATTTCTGCCGCTCGAAGTCGCCTGGGCTTTTAAGCACTTGCTGGGTCTTTGTAACACAGAGTTTTTACCGAACATTGTGCTGGGGAATCTGCTGACCTGAAGAGCGGGTCCCTCTACTGCCTGGATCAAACTGCTGCTGACTGTGGGGAAGCGGGACTGCGAGGACCAGGGTTCTTAGCGCTCCTGACATCGCGCGCACCTGTTGCCTCTTCCCGCCCTCCCCCCGCCTACCTGGACCTTAAAACACGACTCGCGGCCCCCGCTCCGCGGGCGCTGCTCGAAGTCGCCTTGGCTTTTAGGCACTTGCTGGGTCTTTGTAACCCGGAGTTTTTACCGAACATTGTGCTGGGGAATCTGCTGACCTGAAGAGCGGGTCCCTCTACTGCCTGGATTAAACTGCTGCTGACTGTGGGGAAGCGGGACTGCAAGGACCAGGGTTCTTATCGCTCCTGACATCGCGCGCACCTGGTGCCTCTTCCCGCCCCTCCCCCCGTCCTATTTCAGGAGCATCAGTTCCGCAACCGTGGGACGCGCGCGGGCGGCGCCGGGCGAAGCCCAGGCCAAGGGCGGGCCCGTTTGTGCCCGTTTGAGACCGGTATAGACTGGGCTGGGCAACCCCCCTAACATCCATACTCCAAAAATTTGAATACTGATTTCGAGGTTTTGATTGTATATATATCTCATTGTTCCCTTTATTGTAAGTACGTTTAATATGTCCACACGAGGGAGTAGAAGTAAAACTGCTGCAAAGGAGGGACAAATCACAGGCCCTATAGATAATTTTATCACTAGAGCAAACACCTTCATAGATCAAAGCATCTCCCTGATAGAACGTAGAGTCTCCCAAGATTTAGCTAACGCAAAAAGGTCCTCTATGGGACATCTGGCGGATGCACGAACGCCAGAGCAACGCAGTGACCCTGGACCAAGTGAAACCTGTGGCCAAAGGCTTAGCCTCCCTACCACGGTGAATCCATCGGTTTCACAGCTCTCTGACTCACAACTATCACTGGATCTAGAAAAAAACCCTGATCTAGTGATTGAAACGACCCCTGAGGAAATTAGACAGTCAAGAGGGAGGAGGGAGGGTGCAATAAGCAAGAAAAAACCTACAGCCTTGAATAACCAAAAGTAAAAAAAAAAACACACAAAATTTCTAATAATGCAGGAGAAATTCGACCAACTATACAACAGAAAAGAGACCAGGAAATTCCAAATGTGATTGTTCATCAGGCACTAAATGATACCCTGGCCCCGATTACCGGGGAAACTATAACAGACCTTCCACTAGATAAGGAGGTAGATGCTAACATCGACCCGAGTGATCATCTACTAACCAAAATTGGAGACCTTCTTAAACACCTACTTAAACCTTTAGAATTAAGACTGCGACAAATAGAAAAAGCATTAGCTGACTTGACAACTCCTGCAAAAACTAAAATGAACCAACTGAGACAAAAAATAGGGGGAGTCAAGCAGCCTTCTGCAACCTCAAATGCTCAAAATAAACAATCCATTCCACCAGTAACTAAACCAGTCCAACCGTTAGCGACAAAAAAAAAGACATTAGATAGCACCCTAAGTAATACTCCGACTAACACTAACTTGGCACATAATAACACAGATTCAAAAACACCTGCCACACAGCTGAATAAAGGGTGGGACAGAGGACCTCATGATGGAAGACTTTCCGTCAACCTCCCACTGGAGGCTAGTCCTTTCACAGTCGTAATGACTGGCGTACCTGAACTGAGAGACCAAACTAATGAAGCAACCTGGTTGTTAAAGAACAAGGTCCAACATTGGTTAAATCTAAATCGCCCACCTCCTCCTTACTGTTCACCCAAGATCCTAATGGTGAGAAGAGCCCCCTGGGTAGGACATGGCAAAAAAACGATACAAGGTGATTGTGTTCTTATCACCTTTGATGATCCCAGATTAGTTGATCACATCTGTGCATGGGACTACCAGACCTCAACTGGGGCTATAGGAACAAAGCACCTCTCTTTCTTCTACCCCTCGAGATATCGAAATGGATATCATCACGATGGAGCCTGGCATACAGTAGGCCCTCGACATCAGGGTAGAAAAAGGGATGACTGGGGAGGGCCTTACTATAGGAATTCCTACAGAGAGCCACTACCATGGGAGGGTTGGAATGGCATCCCATTGTCGAACAGATACAGTGGCCTTGAGCTAGTTGACTGACCATCACAGGATAAAAAATATCCCAGCCCTAAAACAAAAAGGGAATTAGAGGGTAATAGTGGATCACAAATACCTAAGCTCCCAAACAGAGACCCCCAAGCTCTAAGGGTCGTGTCTTGGAATATTGCCGGTCTCCGCCCCAAGATTGAGGACGGTACCGCCATAAGTTTCCTAGACAAGCACCAAATTGTTTGTCTCCAAGAGACTTGGTCAACAACGGAACTCAATCTTTTGGGTTTTAGGACGTTTTTTTCTCCAGCTGTAGTTGGGAATATGGGCAGACCAAAGGGGGGATTAACAATTTATATAGCGAATACTGTCCAAATAAAAATAACTACTCTTGAATTGGACATAAATTTTCAGGTTCTCTCCTTCTCCCTACCAAAAAATTAGACTATTGTACTCGTTAATCTCTACAATAACTTGGAGGCAGGAGAATATATGGGACTAATTCTAAACCTAAACGAAAAACTCTCCTACCTTAGACAGACGAAAGGAGGGAAAGGTCCTGTCTTCTTCTTATGGGGAGGGGACTTTAATCTGCACCCTTGCTTAAACAAAAACTGTATTGAAATGATTAAGGATCAGGATATTCCCCCTACTCATTTCTGCCATACTAAATCAGGCATAGCCATGAACGACCTTATGTCTGACCTGGGACTTATAATAGTTAACAACTAAAACCCAAAAACAAGAAACCCTGAATCGACCTATATAGGGAGAGGATACCAGACCACTGTTGATTATGTCCTTACATCAGATGGGTTGTTAAACAAGATCAAACATGTTGAGACCCTAGCAAACACATTAAGTGATCACCTTGCCATAAGGATAGAGCTCAACTTATCATACCAACAATATCTTGAGACGACGATAGCCCAAGCTTTGAACCAGAATAATTTGCAATTGGCACAGGTAAATGGGTATAGCCTAAAATGGGGGAAAATAGACCCCGGACAAATTACTGAGAACGTGACTAAAGCAGCCTACCCCTACATTATAAAATGCCTTGATTTAACTGTGACAGAGGAGGAAGTTATAATTAACTTCCGTAAAATTCTAACTGTCATTAAGCGCTTTTTGACAAAAACATCAAAGGTACAAACTCTAAATAAAAGAGGCTGGTTTGACCACAGTTGTACTTCGGCACACACTAAGCTCAAATTGGCCCTGAACAATGAAAATAGAGACCCATGGGAAATAGCAAGACTCAGAAAGGAGTATCTCTCCGCTCGAAAGCGGAGGAAAGCCGAATTGAAGCAGACCCTTTGGGATGAACTACATAAAAGCGCCCTACAGAAAAATAGTGAGGCTTTCTGGCGAGTAGTAAAATCCCCTTTTTTAGCTGATGATAACCTCCCAAAAATAGAAGTAGCTATAGAAGAAGGAGCCTGGATTTCTCACTTCTCAAAAATATTTAGAAAACAGACATCCTCTGAGAGTGAAGAAATAATTCAACCACTTGTTCACTACCCTA
The DNA here is from genome assembly GCF_964263255.1 of Lissotriton vulgaris. Taxonomy (NCBI): domain Eukaryota; kingdom Metazoa; phylum Chordata; class Amphibia; order Caudata; family Salamandridae; genus Lissotriton; species Lissotriton vulgaris. Next base: position 295,036,770 of record NC_141698.1, read on the forward strand.
TTCAAATATAATTTGACATTTCTGATGTCCTTATGGCCATAAATTTAAGAAAAACAGAAAAGCTCCGGGCCCTGATGGAGTCCCAGTGGACATTTTCAAACATAATACAGACCTATGGGCCCCTATATTGACTAGGGTGTGTACTGCAGCTGCAAAAAAAGGGCTCCTGGAATCTTGGACCAAGTTCATCATGGTCCCAATCTTCAAAAAAGGAGACCGTCAAGACCCTACCTGCTATCGACCAATCTCATTATTGGATTCAGTGGGTAAGGTAGCCGGTAGGGTCATACTTGAGCGTCACCAACAATGGGTAGAGGATAGGGGGGTATTATCAGACCTACAATTTGGCTTCCGGGAGGGGTTTGGTACCGTGGAGCAGGCTCTCAATCTGTCAATGATTGTAGGTAAATATGTCCATGCAAAAAAAGATAAACTTTACATGGTGTATCTTGACCTCTCCGCAGCCTTTGATTGTGTGTCCCATACCAAATTATGGCTAGTTTTATCGCAAATGGGCGTGGATCCCCCTCTCCTAGACTTTTTAAGGGAACTATATTCCAAGGCCTCGGCAAGAGTACGCTATGGTGTCGGAGGCGAGTTGACCACGTCGTTTGGAGTAGAGCGTGGAGTAAGGCAGGGTTGTGTCTTGGCCCCCTTCCTATTCTCCTTATATACAAACGGTCTGGAGACGGAACTTTTGAGGGGGGCTCAAGACCTCCCCCAAGTAAAATCACGCCCTATTCCCGCTCTGCTTTATGCGGACGACGCTGTCATCTTGGCCCGTACTCCTCGAGAACTCCAAAAAGCGTTAACCAGGTATGCAGTTTTCATGGGTAGCCTTGACCTTCATATCAATATCAAGAATACCTTTGTAATGGCGGCAGGCAAAGGGAAAAAAGAGTTCAGAAACATATCCCTTAATAACCAAAATCTCGAATTAACGGCCCAGTACCCCTACCTAGGGATTACAATAGACGATAAATTAAATTGGAAAGCGGCAGTTGAGGCTAGAAAACATTCCCTTAAGCGTGCAATAGCCGCATTAATGGCTTTTTCACAAAAACTAGGTAAACAATCTCCTGTGGAAATGCTGAATATTTACAATGCAAAATGCCGAGCAGTAGCTCTGTATGGGGCTGGGGTCTGGGGGCATGTTGATACCAGCGCTTTACAGGTGGCAGAAAACTCCTTTCTAAGATTTCTTCTAGTTGCGCCGAGGCGAATTTCTATATACGCATCCCATATTGAATTACATTGAGGATCTGGCTAAAATCCAACCTCTCCTATTATGAAGGCGTATCTGGACCTCAGAAAAAAACATGCTAACTAGAGGAATTATGGTGGACTCTATGGCACTAGATTATTCAGGAGATATAAAATGGCTTGCCTACATTAGAAACTTCCTTATAGATCTAGGCCTAGAGGATTATTACAAAACACCGGAAAAAATCATTGAAATATCCAAGAAGGAGTTAAAAGAAATGGCACTGAACCATTTAGATGGAATAAGACTTGCAAGTGAAATAGGGAAATCCTCTGTTCACCACGCAGTTATGGTTCATCTTGTCTCCACTATTCAGTGTTATCTAACGCTGGAAATTGGCATCTTTGATCGTTTTCTGCTAACCAGATTTAGATTAAATCTTTTTCATCGGTTAGTAGCCTTCCCAACCAGAAACACATGGGAACAAACGTTAGGTCACTGTCCTTGCGATGATACATCTGTACAGACCACCATACATACAGTATTGTTTTGTAAATATTACCATGCTCATCGCAAAATTTGGCTGGTACCACTGCTGAAATCATGGGACCTAAGACAGTGTCGCCCTGCCATGTTGCGCCTTCAACTTTTGGACTCTGAAATTACCTGCTACCACATGGTTAATTTCTTAAAATGTATTTTTAAACATAGAAATAACCTTTGAGAAAATAATGTTTTAATCATAATTAACTGAATTAAGCTGAATTAAATGGAAAAAGTTTTGATCCTTTTTTTAAGCAACACCCTAAAATTTGCACTGGAAAAATGTTTTTATTGTAAATATTGCTGTATTTTGATCTTATGGTATAATGTGTACAAAAATGCTTTTATGGATTTCTATTATGAAATGCTGAATAAAGAAATTTACTACTAATTAATTTCTATAATCTATAATGCAGTTGACACTTTATACTGCATGAGCCACATGCTGTGAATATTGTGACTGCACCACTGCTTTTATACCTCAAACGTTGGCAGCAACCGTGGGATAATTTGTGCTGACTTTCATCTGCATTTTTCATATTGACTCGGGCCATGAAAAGGATTGTTTAATGTCTGCCAAGAGTCAACATTTCTAGCGACTTTGAACTAACTGCTTCCCACTATATCTAAATAGAATGAATGCTTGGGAGGGCCCTTAGGCCACAGCCCTGTTCAAGCCAAAAAGTCATCTCTGCACTTAAAACTTTTTTGCACTTTTCGGCACTTCGCTGTCATCTACTCTGATGCGAAACATATGATTTATATATTTACTTCTCCAATGCATTTGGCACTTTCTACCACACGAGTAACAAAGAGGAATATTTTCAATTTCAATGCTGCACCGCTGGCACTATACCCCAATATCGGCGGCAATCTTCGGACGATTTGTGCGGACTTCTATCTGCACTTTGCTTGTCGGCTCTGGCCCTGTCAATGAAGGCGTGATGATCTCTTGGAGCCATCATCATTAGCAAATTTGCATCAATTACTTTTTGTTTATATCTAAAACTGAACACTGCGTGGGTCATCTAGGCCAATTATAACAATTTTGCCATAAATCCACATTTGCATTTTGCCCTATTGGGCACTTTGCTTTACTCTCCTCTACCAACCTTGATGCTAAGTAACTGTTTATTAAGGACCGCTTCTTTTTCTTTGCAGCTAAGTCTCTGGGGAATATTTACATGGGGATTGAGCCACCAGAGCGTCACTTTTTAGGATGCTCCAGTAGTGTAATTCCCTGCTCCATATTGACAAATCGGCGTTAAGCCACTTTGCCTGGCTTAACACAGCTTTGGAGCAAAACCAAAGGGGATGATGGACGGAGTGTTGAACATTGCAAGCATTCACACCCAGTCAACTGATCTGGATTTATTCCATCATCACTCTTTAGCTTACTCCACCACCCCAGTTCAGACATGGCCATATGCAAATCAGTCTGACCCTGTGCCTCATGGGAACAGTCCAGCCCGAAAAGCCAAGCCATGTCTTGACTGGACTGGAAACAAGCATCCTGGGACCAGTTTCTGGCTAATCAGCCATCATCCGCCAGGCTAGCTTGAATCTAGTGGCAAAGTGAGCAAGGGACCCACGTCTGGGCACACCCTGCCAACTTAGGGCGAACAAAGCAAAACCAAAGGGGATGATTGATTTGTTGAACATTGCAAACACTCACCCCCAGTCAACTGATCTGGGTTGAATCCATCATCATTCTTTAGCTCACTCCGCCACCCCAGTTCAGACATGGCCATATACGAATCAGTCTTACCCTGTGCCTCAAGGGAACAGTCCAGCCCGAACGGCCAAGCCATGTCTTCCCTGGACCGGAAACAAGCATCCTGGGACGGGTTTCTGGCTAATCAGCGTCATCAACCAGGCTAGCTTGAATACTGTGGCAAAGTGAGCAAGGGACCCACGTCTGGGCATACCCTGCAAACTTAGGGCGAACAAAGCAAAACCAAAGGGGATGATGGACGGAGTGTTGAACATTGCAAGCACTCACACCCAGTCAACACAGCTTTGTACATAACATACCCTTATTTGCAGGTATCTGAGTGAAAGGGGCATTCAATGGGTGTTGCTGTGGGCATTCCACCAAAACCATGGTGCAAGGGTCCCTGAGTTGCAGGGAATCATCCCTACAACGCAGATACACTTGCACCATGGCACAAGTATGTCTGTGTTGGCGCTAGGCAGCATTTTTTAGCACAAGGGAAAACACAGGGGTTCACTGTATTCTTGTAAATATGGCGCATCTCTGAATTTTATAAATGACGCAGCACAGCTAAATTGCTTGCAGCGTGAACTGTGCCAGTTCTTTGTACATATACCCGTTTGTCTATAACATTTTAGCATTGATTTTTATTATTCTATCTGCTTAATGACATTTGAGGGGTCTTTCACTATTTTGTCATCTCATGAATGATGTAATATCATCAGCAGTGCATTGTGGGAGCACAGGTTATAGTTAGCTCAACTAACAATAACGGCTGAATTTCTCTGGTTTTGTACGAGTGAAATGTCCAACTAACTATAACGTCCCTTAAATTTGTGTTTTTTTTCAGTGAATTTCAAAGGTTGTTTTAAATGCTAATTTCTATATTTTTTCTATTGAGCAGAATAGAAAACATACAAGAAATCAGTTAAAGATAAAAGACCAATACACTAATACAATTCATACTATACCATCCTTTTCATAGAGAAAAAAGAATAAACATCACAAACTTTTATTTACTAGAAAGAGATCATAGCATATAAACTAAAGTGCAAGTGCTAAAGTGCCATAGATTCAATATGTTTCCTCTAGAGATCCTTTTGCATTTAATCAAGATACAGTACGTACTAAACAATCCTATTAATTAAAAAGGAAATGTAAACAACAGAAATATTATATAATAGAAAAAGATCATTACATATTTAACTAAAGTGCAAGTGCTAGAGTACGATAGGGCCAGTGGTTATGTTACTCCTAAAAATCCTTTTTTCATTAGAACAAAAATCAATTCATACTATACAATAGTTCTCTTTAAAGAGGAGATATAATCAACACTAATATGTGTTTAGAGAAAGATAATTTTATACGAACTAAAGTGCAAGTGCTAAAACTGGCATCAATCAGGCAGGCATAATATCCCTGAAAATGCATTTTAATTACATCCAGAATATAATTCATGCAAAGCAATCCTTCCAATTCATAAGGAAATGTAAACATTAACGCCCAATCCGTTTCTGACACTGCCACTGGTCACGCTACCTGGTTCCTCGCCCGCTTCCCGCTGCAGCCACAGTGAGTACAAGACTACAGGACCACTACACGTCCACTACAAAAACTCCAAGACCCAGGGGGACTTGCGACATTGTGGCAGGAGACGCGCAATGCCTCAGCACCTCCAGGCGCATACATCTGCACCAGGGCTCCCGCGGCGTGGGACGCCCAATTTCTGCCTTTCTGACACTGCCAATGGTCACACTACCTGGTTGCTCGCCCCGCTTCCCGCTGCAGCTACGGTGAGTACAGGACCACTACAGAGCCACTACAGGAACTCCAAGACCCAGGGGGCCTTGCGACATCACGGCAGGAGCCGCACAATGCCTCAGCTCCTCCAGGTGCATAAATCTGCACCAGGGCTCCTGCAGCGCGGGATGCCCGATTACTGCCTTTCTGACTCTGCCACTGGTCACAATACCTGGTTCCACGCCTCGCTTCCCGCTGCAGCCGCAGTGAGTACATGACTACAGGGCCACTACAGGGCCACTACAGGAACTCCAAGACCCAGGGAGCCTTGAGACATCGCGGCAGGAGCTGTGCAACGCCTCAGCGCCTCCAGGCATATAAATGTGCACCAAGGCTCCCGCGGTGCGGGATGCGTTCAGGCGAAGCCCGGGCCAAGGGCGGGCCCATCCTTGCCCGTCATCTCCCAGAAGAGGCTGGGCTGGGCCAGGACTCTTTGTTTTCCAGGAGAGTAAGATCACAAGACACTCGGGAGGAGAGTTATCCTGTAAACACAACTTTTTTATCATATAAAATTGGCAGTTTGTCCGCATCAAGTCCTAATGTATGGGGGGGCTTAGTCTAGATTATTAATTGTACCCCATTTCGTGTACCCTTTTAGTTAATGGCTGCTATTTAATAACGAGTATTACTTCTCTATCTCTTTCTGTTGGTGGGGGCAGAGGAGGTTAATCAGGGCTTGACGATACCACATATTTGCTCAGACTAAAAGGGAAGTAGAAATGGGGAAAAGAAAATTGCCGAGCACCCAGCACTCAAAAAGCCAACTGGAGATGTGCAGCAAAATCTATTGAATTATCTCACATGAGCAATGGGGGCGTTAGATAAACAAATATCATCAGTAGAGGAATCAATAGAGGCAGGTACGATTTCCTCTAATACAGAACCTGGAAGGGACACAGTGATATTAGTGGCCATAAAGCAGAAACAAAAGGACTGCCCTCGAAAGAACGGTTGTATTCAAAACGTATCCAATGAAACAATACTAAGTGACTCTGTCTCTTTTTCACAACCCCCACATAAAAAGAAAAATAATCAGAGTAGGCCAAATAATAGAAACGACGAGCCCAAGGGTGGAATAGACAACACAAAAACACCCAAGCGTTTGGGCTTGACCATCCCAAAACAAGTGAAACAGGGTAAAAAAAGAACGTGGTTAAGAAAAGGCCCCTGGAAATCTAAAGAAGACACACTTAGAAAGAATGACCCGCATGGTAATGACCTAAAAAACTTAACAGCCTTTGTCGAAAGATTAGACCTTTACATACGAGTCTCACTAGACAAAAAGGGAGAAAGAATATCATCAATAGAAGTCTCCCTTGCTAACCATCTGCTCAAAGGGAGCGGTGAAAAACACATCCCTGTTGTTCCTAGAAAAGGGAGAAATGACAATCGGTAAATGAGTGGGAATACCGATTTGGCTAATACTTACCCCCATGTCACACTGGGGAAAGAGGTTGCAGCCTCCTGCACAGAATGTTTGCCTGAAAAAACCAGAGCACCTAATCCACTTTTCCAACAACCAAATATGATTAGCTATCCTGATAACACCTTAGAGAAAAGAGATAGAAGGGGCGCCATCACAGACCAAGCATTAGAGCGTAGGCCTAATCATACTACCCATAACCAACAGATTTTGTTACAACCCAGCACATTACACTCAGACCTGCAAAACAATTACCCTAGTAGTGATCGATACTTAGATCTCCCTCCAGCGGTAACACCATATAGAGTTATTCTGGCAAATGTGCCAAGATTGAGGAACTCAGAAAATGAAACTTGGGAAACACTCAGGAACAAAGCACTACACTAGTTAAGCTTGAAGGTCAGGTTGACTGAGCAGCTCTTTATTGAGTTCAAAATGGGCCGGAGAGTTCAGTGGGTTGGCAATTGCAGAAAAACTCTACCAGGGGACTGCATGGTCTTAACGTTTAAAACACCCTTGCTGGCGGAGAACATTCTTTGGTGGGCAAGAAATAACTTGGTGTCAACATCAGGGATTAATATAGTGCCATTAGGCTTTTTCTATCCCCCACCTTATAGGACAGAGAGAGGTGGCACTATTAGAAATGAGGAAGCAAGGAATACCACCTACAATCTTCCTGTTGGGAACCGTTATGCCATGCTCTCTGGTCTGGATAAGGCAGACTGACTGTCCAACCCACAGGTATTTCAACCCCAAAATGTTGTAGCACTTAGCCCCTCTGGAATACCCCGTACTGACTTTACCCTGAGTTCTACCCTGCACGGACCTCACGAGTATAGGTGTGGCTGTGGTTGTGAATCCAGTTGTGTCCCTACCAAAGCGCACCATTGGTGATAGTCATTAGAATGTTGGCACCAATGAATCAACGTTAAAAATTGTATTCTGGAATATAGCGGGTTTGAGGTCGAAATTGATTTATCATATATGGCATGACTTTGTGGGGAAATTCAATAGCCTTTGTTTTCAAGAGACTTGGGCCACCACTGAAATTCATATTGAGGGTTACAAGACCTACTTCACTCCAGCTATTCAGTCCAACTTTGGAAGGGCAAAGGGCGGTTTGATAGTATATATCTCTAACTTGTTGAAAATAAAGGAAATTGCTTTTGTAAAATCAGAACCTAATTTCCAAATAGTAACCCTTAATATGAATAAACAAGATATGTATGTATTGCTCAATTTCTACAATAACGTAAAAAAGGAACATCAGGTGGTTGTGTTAAAACAACTTAGAAACATTTTGTTGGAAAACCAGAATAACAGCACTCAAAATGTATTATTTGTCTGGGGGGGATTTTAATTTTCACTGTGTTAAAAAAATGATACACTAACATGTGGCCTTACTGATGAGCATAATAGTAATCTATCCCATTTCCCTCACAAAACCAATGGTGACTGCTTAAATGAGATGCTATTCACCCTGGAAATGGGGTATGCGAAGGATCTGTCTTCTCCACTAATCCCATTCTCACAGACCTTTAATGGCAGAGGAGCAAGTACAATTATAGATTTCATCTTAATACCAAATCGTTATGCCCCCTGCATATTAAATTTCTTTATGCATAAAAGCGCTATTAGTGATCATTTTCCAATTAGTGTGACACTGTCCTGCCCTCAGTCGACCAGCAGAAGCAAAATAAGAGGCTGTATGGGCTAAAGAAATTGTAAATTGACAAAGCAAACGGTTATTCCTTAAAATGTAACAAAGTTTTTTTTTAAATATATTTTTATTAGCATTTTCAGTGCAAAACAACAAAACAGGCATGTCAATATCTCTCCAAAGATCCAAACACTGAGCCCTCCCGAGCCCCAATTGTCAGGACTCAAGCTGTGGGTTCAGTCATAATCAACCCAACTGCAGTAGGAAGGCAACCAGGTTGCTTTCCAGACACATGGACAGATAGAGTACGATCCTGGAGATGCAAGATGGCCGCCGTTGTGGCCAGCGGAAAGGACAACGAACGTTCTAGTCCTCCAGGTCCCAGTTGCAGAGATTCTATGTGAAGCGCGAGCGCCACGAAAAACGCGCACTTCACTGAAGAACCCAGCCGAGGAAGTTCGTCGTGTCAAGATTAGAGAAGTAACCAAGTAAAAAACCTATGTTCAGAGCATCGAAGCAATTCAGAGCGAGAGTGGAAACGTGAGGCAGACTCGGCGCGTTGATTCAAGCGCGAGTCTTAAGAACATTGCGAGCGTCGTCCCTCAGGTGTGGAGTTCTTGACGGCTGTCAAATTGCCTGAGGCGCGCTCTTCCAGAAGAGGTTCAGTACCCTCGTGTTGCCGCAGCGAAGCGTCTGGCTCGAAGATACGCTTTCCGCTGACAGGAAATCTTCACCGGCATCTTGTCAAAGTTTTCGAGTTACCTTCTGAGGGCTGCACCGGGCGAGAAGTGCCTGCAGCGCGAGCCCTTCAAAGAAACTAAGCTAAGTAACTGTCCGCATTGTTTCATTAAATGAGTTGCCAATGTTGAGGAATATATATATATATATATTTACTAAGGCCAAGAGACTCCAGGAGTTAACGCACTCTAGTGAAGGAGATTATGAGAGAGACTTAACCAAAGAAAAAGGAGTATTCATTGTACTGGCTGAGACAAGCTCTAAGAACTTAATGAACCTGTAAGGGAGAAAAAAGAGACAGAGTATCTCGCCAGTCATCCGTCCAGATTAAGAAGGAAAAAGACTATAAAACCAGAACCCCATTTAAAACGGATGCTCAATTGCCAGTGAAGTAAGTGCTCAGTTTCCATCCATCCAACTAGATGAAAAGTTAATTCAGAGTAAAGAAGCCAAACTAATTCTTGGTATTTGTGTTACATTAGCGACAACTGGTAGCTGAGCAGAGGCCAACCATATTCATGAAGAGAAGCAAGGTCCTGCAGCACTAGGGTGGGTGAGCAGAGATAGACCATACATATAAGAGTAGATTAGTATTGCATATTGAGCAGGAGTGTAATGGTATGTTATTATTTTTAGGTTTTCTCACACTTACTCAACTACCAGAAGGCAGTGACCAGAGAAAGCCCTCGCAGGACCATTCTCTTCTCTGTTTGTTATTTTATCCACACCCCCTTCCCTGGGAGTAATGAAGGAAGGGTTCAGAGATCTGACCCGCTGACATTGCTCAAAGGGATTTGGGTTCTAGCATCTCTGTTCCCGCGCAAGACCTTGGAGATCAGATAAGTAGACCCTGACAGAGTGAAGTGCCCAAGTAAGCTTTGCACCTGAACAGAGATGACAGAGGGAATTGATGTCCAGTCCTTGGGTACAATTTTAGATGCTATACAGAAGGAACTGGGAGCGGTGAGGGAGGAGAATCGGAATTTGAGGCAAGAAGTGATTAGTGCCAGAAAAGAAACTGCGGACTTGGCGTTAAGACTACACCAACCAAGTAGTCTAGAGAGAGAAGCCATGAACCCAGTTTTAGAGACAACAAATAGGTCCACCACTCAAGTAATACATTCCCTCTCTCCAGTTATCCCACTGGCAGCCCCAGAGAGATTTAACGGGGACCCTCAGAAAGCGCAGATATTTTTGTCACAGTGCTCATTACACTTCATGTGCCGCCCTTCGATCTTCCCCGACGCGCAGTCTAGAGTGGCTTTCATACTCTCATATCTTAGCGGAGACGCCGCAGCGTGGTCTATGCCCCTAGTCTCTAGAGATGACCCATTATTGAGGAATTTTGAGAACTTTAAACAAGAATTTCTAAGGATATTCGACCGACGGAGGATTTCTCAGGTAGTGGATAATGAGCTCTTAGATCTCCGACAGGGAAACCGGGACTTGATTGCCTACTTAGCTCAATTCAATAAGCTAGTAGTAGAAACCAATTGGCCGGAGAGCAAGAGAGCCGCAGTTTTTTATCGGGGCCTGAAAGATGAACTGAAAGACGCCCTGGCCCAGATTCCTAATCGACCTACCGAAGTTTCAGCATTGATCGACCTAGTATTAGAGATTGACTTCCGTCAAGGGGAACGGCGCGGGGAGAAGAAAAAAGATTTTAGGACTATACCCCCAAGATTTGACCGGGCTCGGTCAGACGCTGCCAAAACCTCGGACCATCATGCGGGAGTGGAACCGATGCAAATTGGAACCATACGGGGCCCTCTGACCAAAGAAGAGAAAGAAAAGAGAAGGGCGAACAACCAATGTATGTATTGTGGATCCGGAAATCATTTTGTCCGAGAGTGTCCAAAAAGGCCCAAGGTTCCATTTAAGCCGAAGGAAAACTAATGGCACCACCTGTGGAAGGAGTTGAACAGGTGGGTGCGACTCAGGAATTAACTCCACATGAACATCACGTCGCCAACACGTTACAGTCTGCAGAGCCGCATTTAATTTTAACCATGGAGGTTAAATTCAGACAAACTACCTTGACTGAGGTATCTGTGATGATAGACTCCGGTGCCACGGGAAACTTTTGCGATTTGAAATTTGCCGCAAGGGTGGGAATTCAAGCCATCCGGAAAGCCAAGAGCGAACCAGTACGTGCCGTAGATGGAACAAATCTTTCTTCAGGGCCCATTGTGAGTCATACCGAAATTATTCAGTTAACGACCGGAGAAGGACATCGGGAGGAAATCCAGTTTAATCTGATAGACGCCCCACAATTCCAGTTAATTCTTGGTCTTCCTTGGCTCACGGAGCATAATCCTACCATAAATTGGAGTTCCAGAACAATAGTAATGGATTCGAACTATTGTTGTGAAAATTGTTTTGGCTCGCAGAATCAACCCGACAAGAACACTCTGGCGCAGGCCTTATGTTCTATCGAACATTCCTTGTGTGTGATAGATGTTCAAGAAATCCCAGAGGATTATAAGGAATTCGCCGAGGTGTTTAATGAAGTGGAAGCAGAACGTTTACCACCACATCGAGCTTACGACTGCAAGATAGAGCTGGAGCCAGGTTCAAATTTGCCGTGCAGCCGTGTTTACGCCTTGACCGAGAAGGAGCATCAGCATTTGAAAGAGTACTTGGACAAGTATCTTGCTAATGGTTTCATCAGGCCGTCCCAATCGCCAGTTTCCTCGCCTCTCTTTTTCGTGCCGAAGAAGGAGGGAGATTTGAGGACGTGCATCGACTACAGAGCCATAAATAAAATAACCAAGAAGAACAGATATCCTCTTCCCCTGATCTCAGTGCTTCTAGACCAAGTCAAGGGGGCTCGAATCTATACCAAGCTTGATCTCAGAGGGGCCTATCATCTAGTCCGGATGCAGGAAGGAGATGAGTGGAAGACAGCATTTCGGACAAGATTTGGGCTCTTCGAATACCAGGTGATGCCATATGGATTGTGTAATGCCCCAGCCGCCTTTCAGCACTTCATCAACGACGTCTTGAAGGAGTTTATCGATCAGTGTGCAATTGTGTACATTGACGATATTTTGATTTATTCTTCCGACGAGACAAGACATCATGAGCAAGTGAGAGGAGTGCTACGGAAATTGCAGGAAAATAAGTTGTTTGTGAAGTTAGAAAAATGCGCCTTTGACGTGACCCAAGTGGATTTCTTGGGCTTCGTATTGTCACCTTCCGGAATTGTAATGGATCAACGCAAGGTGGAAGCGGTGACGAATTGGAAATCCCCGAGAAGTGTGAAGGAAGTTCAAGGCTTCATAGGATTCGCTAACTTCTATCGGAGATTTATCAGCGAGTTCTCCAGGAAGATCCTTCCCCTCACAAAGCTACTGAGAAAAGGGACCAGGTTTGAGTGGTCAGAAGAAGCAGAGGGGGCCTTTCAGTCTTTGAAGAAGGATTTCACCACAGCACCCATTTTATTGCATGCCGACCCATCTGAGCCTTTCTATGTGGAAACTGACGCGTCAGATCAAGCAGTAGGAGGAGTGCTGTCACAAAGACATAAAACCACGGGACAGTTGCATCCAGTGGCCTACAGATCCAGAAAACTATCACCAGCCGAAGTGAACTACACAATCACAGAAAAGGAGTTGTTGGCTATCAAAGACGCCTTCAAGGAGTGGCGGCATTATTTGATGGGGGCCCAACACCAAGTAACAGTGTTTACGGATCATCGTAATTTAAAATTCTTGAAAACGGCCCGAACACTTACGCCACGACAGCTGAGGTGGTCGTTGTATTTCGCTGACTATGACTTTGTCATCACCTTTCGTCCTGGAGCCCAAAATGGAAAGGCAGATGCATTATCCAGAATAGGCACGGAGTTTCAGAGAACCCCCAACAACATCCAGCCAATCATCCCCAGTGAAAAGATTATCGGAGCCTTAACCACCATTCAACTACAAGAGTCGATTGGAGATGTCATGAGTGAGGAGGCCATGCAACTATGGGTGGAAGAAGACACCAACAGAAAAATAATCCAAGGTTTGCCCTATCATCAGGATGCCTTATACCTGCCAACAAGCGAGTTGCGTCAACAAGTAATGCAAGAGTGTCATGACGACAAGCTGGCTGGCCATAAGGGAGAAGCTAAAACAGAGGAATTAGTCAAGAGGCACTACTGGTGGCCTAAAATGGCGTCAGATATTGAGATGTATGTGAAGTCATGCGAGATTTGTGCGCAGGGGAAGTCGGAGCGGCAGGCACCAAAGGGGTTATTACAACCACTACCCACACCCCCCCACCCATGGCACACAGTTACATTAGACCTTATTACAGATTTGCCGGTCAGCCAGGGATTCGACACCATACTAGTGGTAGTGGATGCTTTCTCAAAAATGGCCCATTTCACAGCTTTAAAAGGGGTACCTACAGCCAGACAGTTAGCTGAACATTTTAGTGCCCAAATTGTTAAAATGCATGGAATTCCAAAGATAATCATTTCAGATAGAGGTCCTCAATTTGTGTCCCGTTTTTGGAAGGCCTTTATGGAAGGGTTGGGAACAGAAGTTAGGTTTTCCACTAGTTACCACCCTGAAACAGATGGACAGACGGAGAGGGTAAACCAGGAATTAGAACAATATTTACGACTCTTCCTCTTAAAAGAAGAAGGGAATTGGTCAGAGTATTTGTGGGCAGCAGAATTTGCTCATAACAATGCCAAGAACATTTCGACAGGTTTCTCTCCCTTCTTTATAAATTATGGCAGACATCCACATGCAACCATTCGACAAATGGAAACGGCAGTTCCAGCAGTGAAAGAAGTCATGTCACAATTGTCTCGGATTCAGCTAGACGTAATGAACAATCTGCGATCAGCTAAGGAAAAGTACAAGGAGTATGCCGATCGGAAGAGAAAAGTAGGACCTCTTTTGGTGAAAGATGACCGGGTCTGGTTAAATACCAAAAATCTGAGACTTAAAGGAAACAGAAAGTTTCAACCTCGATTTATTGGTCCGTATCCTATAAAAGAACAAATTAATCAGGTCACTTACAGATTGGAACTGCCACCTAAGTTGAAAATACATCCAGTCTTCCATGTCTCACTGTTAAAGAAGGCTTCCCCAAGCCTGCGGAGCCATCTACCGCCAAAACCGATTCAGTTAGACACCGGAACAGAGTTTGAAGTCAAAGAAATCTTGGATTCCAAATGCTCCAAAGGTAAACTGTATTATTTGATAGACTGGAAAGGCTATGGTCCAGAAGAACGATCTTGGGAGCAGGAAGAGGATGTTCATGCGCCAAGGCTGGTAAAATCTTTTCATCAGAGATTCCCTACCAAACCAAGAAGAGAAGGACCTGCCTTGTTGGGGGGTACTGTCAGGACTCAAGCTGTGGGTTCAGTCATAATCAACCCAACTGCAGTAGGAAGGCAACCAGGTTGCTTTCCAGACACATGGACAGATAGAGTACGATCCTGGAGATGCAAGATGGCCGCCGTTGTGGCCAGCGGAAAGGACAACGAACGTTCTAGTCCTCCAGGTCCCAGTTGCAGAGATTCTATGTGAAGCGCGAGCGCCACGAAAAACGCGCACTTCACTGAAGAACCCAGCCGAGGAAGTTCGTCGTGTCAAGATTAGAGAAGTAACCAAGTAAAAAACCTATGTTCAGAGCATCGAAGCAATTCAGAGCGAGAGTGGAAACGTGAGGCAGACTCGGCGCGTTGATTCAAGCGCGAGTCTTAAGAACATTGCGAGCGTCGTCCCTCAGGTGTGGAGTTCTTGACGGCTGTCAAATTGCCTGAGGCGCGCTCTTCCAGAAGAGGTTCAGTACCCTCGTGTTGCCGCAGCGAAGCGTCTGGCTCGAAGATACGCTTTCCGCTGACAGGAAATCTTCACCGGCATCTTGTCAAAGTTTTCGAGTTACCTTCTGAGGGCTGCACCGGGCGAGAAGTGCCTGCAGCGCGAGCCCTTCAAAGAAACTAAGCTAAGTAACTGTCCGCATTGTTTCATTAAATGAGTTGCCAATGTTGAGGAATATATATATATATATATTTACTAAGGCCAAGAGACTCCAGGAGTTAACGCACTCTAGTGAAGGAGATTATGAGAGAGACTTAACCAAAGAAAAAGGAGTATTCATTGTACTGGCTGAGACAAGCTCTAAGAACTTAATGAACCTGTAAGGGAGAAAAAAGAGACAGAGTATCTCGCCAGTCATCCGTCCAGATTAAGAAGGAAAAAGACTATAAAACCAGAACCCCATTTAAAACGGATGCTCAATTGCCAGTGAAGTAAGTGCTCAGTTTCCATCCATCCAACTAGATGAAAAGTTAATTCAGAGTAAAGAAGCCAAACTAATTCTTGGTATTTGTGTTACATTAGCGACAACTGGTAGCTGAGCAGAGGCCAACCATATTCATGAAGAGAAGCAAGGTCCTGCAGCACTAGGGTGGGTGAGCAGAGATAGACCATACATATAAGAGTAGATTAGTATTGCATATTGAGCAGGAGTGTAATGGTATGTTATTATTTTTAGGTTTTCTCACACTTACTCAACTACCAGAAGGCAGTGACCAGAGAAAGCCCTCGCAGGACCATTCTCTTCTCTGTTTGTTATTTTATCCACACCCCCTTCCCTGGGAGTAATGAAGGAAGGGTTCAGAGATCTGACCCGCTGACATTGCTCAAAGGGATTTGGGTTCTAGCATCTCTGTTCCCGCGCAAGACCTTGGAGATCAGATAAGTAGACCCTGACACCAATCCTCTACTCATCATGGAAAGTCTTAGGAGCGTATAGTCCACATCAATGTCTCTGGCAAAAATGGTTAGGACAGCACCTGCCAGTCCGTGTCCCACATGGTCCCCCACCCCCCTTCCCAGCAACGTTTCAGAGGCCACCATCCAACTCATGATATTGGCGCCATTTCCCCCACAACTTCCCGAACGTCTTTGGGCACCCCGTGCCTTGTAAGTGACCCTCTCTGCTGCCATATACAGGTCGAGGCCATCACTCCATTCTGCCAGTCTCGGGCACTCTGGGGCTCCCCACTTCCTGGCCACATCCCTCTTGGCCACCACTAAGGCCAGCACCAGGAAAATTAACTGTGGGCGGCTTACGTCAACATCATTTGTCATTCCCAATAGGACCAGTTTGGGGTCCAGCTGAAGTGTGGTCTCCAGCACCGCTCCCAATTCTTTGACTACTGCTTCCCAATAGTTCTAAATTTTCGGCACGCCCAGATGGTGTGGAAAAAATCCCCTCTTTCAAACCCACAACGTAGGCAGCATGGCTCTGGCACCCTCCCCATTTTATGCAGTCTCTCCTGATCAAAATAGGTCCTGTGGAGCACCTTGAACTGTATCAGCCGCAGGCGGGATTTGATTGCCACTTCGCGTGGATGCATTAAAACCGTTCCCCAGTCCACCTCATCCATTTCCCCCACTTCACTTTCCCAGATTTGTCGTAGCTTCACTAGCCCATTAGGTATGTTATTCATGAGTGTCCTGTGTGTGAGGGAGACTGCCTTTTGTGGGATGTGTTCCTGTAGGAGGCGACCTTCCAGCGGCTCATACTCCGGAAGCGGAGTCGCCAGAGTCGCCTCTGCCCTCCAGGCGTGCCTTAATTGCACGTACCTGAAGGCTTGTGTGGGCCCAAGACCATATTCCCTTCTCAGTTCCGCAAACGTTTGCAGTTCACCCCTCTCTATCACATCGCCCAGGGTAGTAATCCCTATGGCGTCCCAGGCCCCAAAGCCCTTTAGTTTATGCAGTTCCTTGAGCCAGGTACATTTCCATAGGGCTGTCTGACGAGTAGGCCTGCCCTGCCATCCTGTGACCTTCGTGGCTGTGGCCCACGCCCCTAGGGTGATTTTGGTGGCTGGCAGTAGCTTGCCCCTACCCTTTCCTCCATACAAAAAGTGCATAAATGTATGGGTGCTCATCGTGTGTCTTTCGAGGGTATACGTAGGGTGTTATGCGGGGGCATGTATCCAGTCATTTATTGGTGTGAGGTGTTCAGCCCAGTAGTAGGCTTCTAGGTTGGGTAAAGATATACCCCCATAATACTGGTGTCTCTGCAGGGTGGTCAGCGCAATTCGGGGCTGTTTCCCTAGCCATTGGAACGTACGTAGCTCTGCGTGAATGTCGCTAAAAACCTGTCTCCTGAGGGGGAAATATTCATTTTGGAAGGCATACAGAAATTTTGGTAAAGTAATCATTTTAAACATGGCCGATTGGCCCAGGAGCGTCAACGGGAGGAGTCTCCAGCGTGCCGCGTCCGCCACGAAGCTGTTCACCACTCTCTGGATATTTCTGGCGTATGAGAGGGAGCCTCCGTTGTCATGAACACCCCCAAGTACTTAAAGCCCTCCCTTGTCATCAGGAGCTTCTCCGGCAGGACAGGCCAATTCTCCCTGGCTCCAGGGTCATAGAGGACCGACTTATGCCAGTTTATTTGGTACCCTGCTCGAGCCCCGTATCTAGCCAGCTCTCCGAACAGCGCAGGGATCGTCCTAGTCGGGCGTGTAATGTAGAGGAGAATATCGTCAGCGTGCAAGGATATCTTCTCTTGTGCGGCGCCTCCCACCTCCGTGCCTCTGTCGAATTGTACACGCAAGGACCTCTATTGTGAGCGCGAACAGCAGAGGTGATAAGGGACACCCCTGCCTAGTGCCTCGTTGTACCGGGAAGTTTGTAGACAGTGCTCCGTTCACCCTGACTCTCGCTCTAGGGTCCGTATAGAGCAGGTTCACCCATTTCCTAAATTTCGGGCCAAACCCAAATTTAATCAAGGTCCCCTCTAGGAATGGCCAGTGTACTGCATCAAATGCCTTTTCGGCATCAAGGGTTAAGAAAAGGTGGGGTTCCTCGCGGCCACAGACCTCCATCAGCCAGTTATGTGTCCTCCTAAGATTATACCGGGTGGCCCTGTCCAGCAGGAAACCTGTCTGATCCAGTTGTACTAGTCCTGATATGACCCCCGTAAGCGCAGTGCCAGGATCGTCGCCAGGAGTTTGACCCCCACATTCAGTAAGGAGATGGGCCTGTAAGACGCACAATCCTCGGGGGGCTTGCCCTCTTTGTAGATGGGCACAATTGTGGCCTGGCGGAGGTCCACTGGCAGCGAACCCTCCTCCAGGGCATCTTCGAACAGGCCCAGCATATGTTTAGCCAGCAGGTCCGCCGTTTAAAAAAAAAATTTGGCTGGGAAACCGTTAGGACCCGGTGATTTCCCCACACGGAGCCTGGATAGTGCCTTTCTGACCTCCTCCACCGTGAAGTTCGCTTCCAAGTCGGTGAGGTCTGCCTCCTCTAATTTTGGGAGGTCAATGGAAGCCATATAATGGAGCACATCCTCCACCGTCCCCAGCGGCCTGGCCTCATAGAAGGGCGCAGCAGTAGGCCGCAAAAGCCTCCGCTATCGTTTCATCCGTCCGTGCCCAGTTCCCCAGCTCATCACGAACCAGTTCCACCCAACGTGCATCCCGTTCCTTCCTGCTAAGCCAGGCCAGCAGCCTGCCGGACTTGTCTCCAACGTCGTAGAGGCGGTGAAGCGTCGCCAAGCCTGCGCCTTCGCCTCGCCTGTCACAAGTTGTTTGTACTGCCGTTGGGTATCTAACAGTTGCCTAAGGACCGTCGAGTCACCCCCTGAGCGATACCGGCAGTCCAGCTCCCTGACCCGCACCTCCAGCGCAGTCACCTCTTCCTCCGCCTTCCTCTTTTCGCCCACCACTCTATTTTGGGCCCTGTCTCGATGGACCGCCTTGAGCGCTTCCCACAGTGTCACTTGGGATTCCACAGAACCCACATTCTCCGCCAGGTACACCTTCACGTCTGCCCGAAGGCCACGTACTACCTCCGCATTTTGGAGATCCCATGCCGCCAGTCTCCATGTGTCAGACCTCGACTTTCTCGTTCCTACCCCAAGAACAGCCATGAGGGGAGAGTGGTCCGAAATACCCCTTGCTTGGTATTCTATAGTGTCCGTGTTGTGTAGAGTCCTCCGGGCCATAAAGATGTAATCTAGCCAGGAATAAACCCTGTGTGTCCCTGAGAAGAAAGAAAACTCCACCCTCCCAGGATGTCGCCACCTCCACACATCCGTAAGGCTCAGTGCTACCATAGTCTTTGCTAGTTGTGTGGTTGTCGATGATCTTACTCCCCCTCTCGTTCTATCTCTTGTGGGGTCCATTACATCATTGAAGTCCCCCCTACTATTTGGATAGTGTCGGACTTTGCTATCAGTATATCTGCCATGGCTTTCAATGTGCCGGCTTGTAATTTAGGTGGAGCATAGACCAATATGAGCGTGTAGTCTCCTCTCCTCCAGTGCCCCCTCACCCCTAAGAACGACCCCTGCGGATCCACCCATGTCTGTGTAATGTGGAACGGTGGCTGTTTCCGGTTGAGGATTACCACCCCCCTTGAGCCCGAGGTAAAGCCTGCATGTGCTAACATCCGATATTGCCCTCTAGCGAGGAAGTTACAACGGGTACCCTGTAGGTATGTCTCTTGTAAGAGAACAGCGTCAACGTTCAGTCTTTTAATGTAGTTATTTACCAATCCCCTCTTTATTTTGTTGCCCAGTCCATTGACGTTCCACGTCAAGATCCTCAACCTCCCACTGGGTGTGTCATCTGCTAATGGTGCCATCATCACCCCATCTCATTAAAATGCGAACAGCGTCTCGGAGGTTCCATGGTATGAGCCCATTGTGTCGGTACCCTCGAAGTGAATTGACATGCATACAACAATTCCCCCCTCCAACTCCCCCCACCCATCAACATCAGCAATCCGTGTCCCCCTCCATCCAACAACCCAAACCTGGATGCAATTCCTCCCTGTCCCCCCACCACCTCCCCCCGTCAGTCCCCTTCCGGCCATTGGGCACCAAAGGGACGTGCCCGGTGAGAAGGGTCTGTCGCCCACCCTCTTGAAACTCCCCCCTTTAGAACTCCAAACTCACAGAAAACTTGGAGGCCCGAATCTCCTCCTCAATCAATCCCTCAAACCACCAGTCAATGTCTAACCCTCTAGAGTTAAGATGATAGAGAAGAAGGAAGGAAGGAAATACAGGGAGGGGTATGCCAACTTGCGTGCAGTCCGGCTTCGAGCCGGTATCAGTCATGTCTCAGAAGTTCCCACTTCACGAATGTGAGTCTTGCAGATCACCTGAAGCTGCGGCGGCCCCTCCGCCCGCCTCTTTCTCCATCTCATTGATCGCCACCACCAGCGGATGTAGTGACGGTGTTTTTGCCCCTTCATCGCCAGAGGAGCGCCCACCGCTGTCCTCCTCTCCCTCGGATCTAGCATCTCGCAGGAGACAGCTGAATCTCGAGCCGGTGTGTGGATTCCGTATCGGCGACGATGAGTTTCTTCGGGGTCTTTGAGACGTAGGATGAGCCGGGTAAGGAGTCGATTGTTGCCGCCGTGTGCCGCGGGGCCCCCTAGGCCTCTGGGATCTCTGTCGCCTTCATCTTGTATCCTCCGCTGGCCTACTCGGTCCTGCCCTGTTGCCTGCCTCTGGGTCTCATCGCGGGGGACGCTCCTCCAGCCACTGCCAGGCGTCATCTGGGTGTGTGAAGAAGTGCGATTTTCCCTGGTAGATTATTTTTAGCTTCGCAGGAAAGAGGAGCATATATTGCATCCGTAGACCTCTGAGCCTCGCTTTTATTTGGTCAAAGGATCGCTGTTGTCTCTGGACCTCCTGACTATAGTCCGGGAATATCATGATGGACACATTCTCCAGTCTGATTTCCCCAAGTCGGCGGGCCTCCCGGAGTATGGTGTCTCTATCGGTAAAGTTCAGGAAGCGGGCTATCATGGGTCTTGGCCGGGCCCCCTCCGGCGGTTTTGCAAGGAGTGCGCGGTGTGCTCTCTCTATGACGAAGCAATTAAAGAAGCGCGCAGTCAGGAAGGTTTTCAGGAGCCATGCATGTAGAAAGGCCTCCATGTTGTTCCCTTCGATTTCCTCTCTAAAGTCCACAAAACTGAGGTTGTTTCGTTGGGCCCTGTTTTCCGCATCATCCACCTTCTACTGGAGGCTCTTATGCAATGCCCGGAGGTCCTCTACATCCTTCTGCAGTCCTCTGATGACGTCCTCAGCGTCTCCCACTCTTTGCTCCGCCACGTCACTCTCTCCGTCAGGTTGCGAAAGTCCTGGCTCAATAGCGTCACCTCGGAGCCCACCTCACCAAATTTAACCTCCAGTGCCGCACGGGAGCCCTGGATATCGTGTCTAGAGGCTTGTATTGCTTCCATCAATAGGGCCGTGCCCGATCGTGGGGGGGACGCTGTGGCATCTGCAGTCGGCTGGCCTGTGGCGTACCTGTCAAGGGTTCCCTGCTTCTGGGTCCTGGCCGGTGCCTCCCTTTTCCCCACCTTGTTTATCGGTGTGGGACCACCACCGCCCCCAACTCCTTCAGGCCGCAATCACTGGCCACTGCACACGAGACACTTCACTTTCCTCCACTTCTGTCCACCGTTGCGTGCTCGGGGCCCGAGTCAATCGCCAGGGCCTCCGGGGGTAGTGGGCCCGATCTGTCCCCTCCCAGCCCAGTACCTAGGTCTCAGCAGACGACTCAGGCAGGGCCCTTCATTTCACAACCAGGCCCCACGTTCTACGTCCAGGCCTTCAACGCTCCACCAAGCGATACCTCCGATGGGCCTAGCTCCCCAGGGCTCCACTGCACCCCACTCCGGGGTGGGTTTGCCTGTCTCTCCGCCCCAGTCACCGGGTCTTGTGCTGCTCCGGATTCTTGGGCCTGCAGGTGCGGAGTCCGCTCTCGGCGATCTGTTGTGGCAGGTAGGCCTCCCCGCCGCGGCCTCGCGCAGCTTCTCCCAGTCCAGACCGGGCCGCCTCACTCACCCGGCTGCGCGCTGCCGCTGGGAGGCAGCCCGTTGGCTCCGCCGGACTGCCGATGCCCAGCGCCGGTTCCTCTGGCCAGATCCCCTCCGGAGGGGGAGAGGGGGCAGATAGTGTGGTGGGGGCCGGTGAATGCCCCGCTGTGCCTCCTCTGCCGGTACCGGTATTCTCTGCGGCGCGGATCGTGGCAGCTATCATGCCACGCCATCCGGGGTCTCCTGAGCTCTGTCTTTCGTGGGGGCGCCGCACTCCGGGTCCCTCAGCCGGCACTGGCTCCTGGACCTCCTTTCCCACGCCACAGGTCCGCTCCGTCTGCTGTTTAGGCTGTTGGGCTCTCCGCTTAACGATCGCGGGAAGGCGCCATCTTGGGTCCAACACAGGACCCTTGCCGGATCGTTTTCTATCTCCGACGCAGCTAGTCGGGCAACCTTCGGTCTGATATCACTCCTCCAGGTCTGGGAGCCACAAACCGTGTTTGGAGGCAGTTACGGGACTTCTGGGCAAGTTAGAAGCAGTCGGATCAGGATCGGCTCACCGGAGCTACCGGGAGACTCGACCTAGTCAGCCATGTTGTTGGCCACGAAAATGGAACAAAGTTGATCCACAGGAGTTCACAAAAGTAATGGTCAAAAAATCTTTAAACTCAACTATGAAGTGCTTAGACCCCTCAATTCCACACTCCGAGGTCCTAAAAAACTAAGGGGAGATAACTAAAGCAATAAGTGAAACTATGAGAATCCAAATGAAACCAAAAAAAAGACAAGCAAAGGGGTTGGTTCAATAAGAACTGCACAAGAGCATACACCGACTTAAAATTAGCTCTACACAAAAAGGATAGGGATGCAGTAGAGATTAGACACCTTAGAAAAGCCTATAACCAGGCAGTTAAATCAAGAAAAACTGAATTAAAAAAAAAACATGGGAGGAGTTGCACAAAAGCTGTATTAACAAGGACAGCACCGCAGTTTGGCAAGTGGTTAAATCCCCTTTCCTCTCAGTGGCTGAGGATTCCCCGTCAATTGAAATTGCGATAGACGAAAGACTTTGGATGGATCACTTTTCCTGTACCTTTGGCCTGGCTACTGAGGAGACCCACACGATAGTAGATACGGTTAACACCGGTCTTTGTGCCAGTCCAATAGTCTTTCCTATAGCCCTTGACTTCACTTTAACCGAGGTTGAGCTCGCCCTTAAGGCTAGTAAAGGGGTAAGGCTCCGGGACCCAATGGGGTCCCAGTTGATCTCTTTAAATACAGCCTGGACTTATGGACCCCTATACTAACAAGGGTGCTAGAAGCTTCCTGTACTGTTGGTCCTATCGATTCATGGTCAGAGTCAATCTTGGTCCCAATATTCAAGAAGGGAGACCGACAGAACCTGGGCTGTTACCGCCCCATCTCATTATTAGACACCTTGGGCAAAGTTGCAGGCCGGATAGTCCTTACCCGTCTCCAGCAATGGGGTAAGGACAAAAAGTGCTGTCGGACCTCCAGTTTGGATTCAGGGAAGGACTGGGCACTATCGCGCAAGCTCTTAATCTTGCTCTTCTTAGGGGCAAATATGTAAATGCGAAAGGGGGAAAACTGTACATGGCTTTCGTCGAATTAACAGCCACTTTTGACTGTGTAAGCTGTGCCAAGCTATGGGAGGCTTTGGAAGAAAAGGGTCTGGAGATCCCCATAACTAACTTCCTAAGAGAACTCTATGGAAATACCACTGCTAGGGTAGGGTTCGGCGCAAATGGGGAGTATACAGGTCCGTTCAAAGTAGAGAGGGGGGTCAGGCAGGGTTGCGTCCTGGCGCCCTTCCTTTTTACACTCTATAAAAATTGCTTGGAACAAGCCTTGATGGAGGGGTGCCAGGACATACCACTCCCTCAGAAATGCCCAAAACCTGCCCTACTCTATGCGGACGATGCCTTAATTATGGCTCGGACATCGCGGGGTTACAACGGGCCCTCAATATTTACTTTGAGTACATGGCAAATATAGACCTAAGAATAAATACTAAGAAAACATTTGTAATGACCTGTGGAATGGGTAGCAGCAAACATAAGGATATCTTTATTGAAAATAAAAAGGTGGAGGTTACCAAAACTTATCCCTATCTAGGTATCCTAATTGATAACAAAGGCTCATGGCGTCAGGCTATCAAAGCTAGGAAGTTACTATTTATGCGGACAACAACAGCGTTGGTCAACTTTTCGCAGAGTTTGGGCAAGAGACCCCGATGGAGATACTCCAAATATATCAGGCCAAGCGTGTCAGTACAGTGACTTATGGGGCAGGAGTCTGGGGACACTGACCCGTGGAAGAATTACCGAAAGTTGAGAATGCCTTTCTGAAGTATTTATTGGCAGTACCTCAAGGCACCTCAACATTTCTGTGCCACACAGAACTTGGAATATATTTTATCACAGATATAATCAAAATTCAACCAGTCCTGTTATGGCACTGTATTTGGTCATGCCCAAAAACATCATTTAATCGGGAGGTCCTGAAAGATCTTTTAGGCCTTGAGAATGTCCTTAAGATTAGGTGGCTTAACTATGTAAAAAACTTCCTGTTTGATATGGGACTCCCAAATTATTATAGTAATCCTATCATGCTAGCCCAAATCCCCAGGAAAGTGTTCAAAAACCAATGTATGAGCCATATGGAGGGGCTGAGATTTGCAGTAGAGGCAATCAACCAAACTGTTCAAATAATTTAATGGCGCGGACTAGCCACAGCATTCAACCGTATCTCACATACATTTTAGGTGGGCACGACAGATTTGTACTAACACGGTTGAGGCTAAACATATTTCAGCGCTTGGTCTTCTTCCCAAAAATGAATGACTGGCCAAAAACTTATCAAACTGCCCCTGTGACGAGGTATCATCGAGTCATCAATGCATGTGGTTCTGCATTGCAATGTTTAGACGCAGAATGTTTTACGAGAAATACTGCTCAATTTCTGAAATCTAGTATTGGGCATAGAAAAAATTTGTGAAAAAGTTTTTTATTATGAATTTACTACAGCAAATAAGTTCATCTTTAACTTTTTTTATTACTTCCTGCTCACTCTAGAGCTCAATACTAATAACTATGAATGCGTTATTTGTACAGTAATCCCTACATTTTAACGCACTATGAGATTGAAAAATTGTTTTTAATTATTGTTTTAAAATGTACTTTTATGGTTTTTCTGTACCATCAAATGAAAACCAAATAATAATTTGATTATATAATTAGAAAAAGATAATTTCATATCAACTAAAGAGCAAGTGCTAAAGTGCCATAAAGCCAACGGATATATTTCCCCTAGACCTCCTTTTCCATTTGATCGATATTTAGTTCATACTAAACAATTCGTACTAGACAATCCTTTTCTATAAAGAGAAAAAATAGTCTTCACAAATGATATGTGTGAGAAAAAGATCATTCCATATAGACTAAAGTGCCCGTGCTAAAGTGCCATACATCTGCCAAAAATGTTACCCCTGGGGATCCCTTTACATTTGATCCAAATATTTCCAGACTGAAATAAATGTTCTAATAGCTCACACCCTTTTTGCATAAGCTTCTTCAAAGATTCTTACTCGTTTCATTATATTATACCATTCGAGAAAGGTCGGGCTTTGGTTTTTTTCCAGTTCTGGAGGATCAACGAGCGTGCCACCAGGAAAGAGATTGATAAAAACATTTTACCCCTCTTGTTAAAACCTGGTTTAAGCTCTTTTTTAATAAACCAAACAATGCCACCTCCGGCTCAGGTTGTATATTGTTCCCGAGGGTACAACTGAGCTCAGCACACATTTTCACCCAGAACTGGCTCAGCCTTGAGCATGTAACCAACCGCCCTCCCCAACCCGTTGCCAGTGAAAACACTTATTTTCAACCTCTGGATGAATTTTATGCAAAGTGTATGGGGTATAATAAGCCATCCATCGGGACAAAAATTCCATTCTTTTGAAGTTTGCTGCTCTCAATGCCTAACTGCCACGTCGTCAAATAATTTGCCACTCTCTAACTGAAAAACTGCAAGACAATTTGTGTTTCATTTTTTCTAGAAAATTGGTAATGACAAGGGGATCCCCATGATTTGGAAACACTCTGTATCAATTCCCTATACCTCACAGTTTAGTTCTAAATACAGCAGCAAGCACTGAGGGGTACCTATATTTCCTAGGGGTGTATATTTATTTATCAGTAATCTAACCCTGGAGGAAGCTAAAAAAGAGCAACCTGCTCTGCACAATGCATCTAACATGGCCCTCCTCCCAGTTAATACATCTACCTCCAATTATAAAGTGGCTTAACTCTTTAAAACCTTTTGATTCCCAAAGTTTAACATGACTATTACGGATGTAAAGGACCAAACTTCTGGCCTCTGTTAAGTCCAGATATCCAAATCCCGAAGACTGGGCCTTTTGAGAATAACATTTCTGAAGTCTATTAGAGAATGCTTGAAGCGTCTTGTATCATACTTTTTTAGGAAGTTTTGATGTTTTTAAGAAGACCGGAAGCTGCGTTCCAGCTTCATGGATCATTTTAATGAGGAAAAAGTTATCCAAAAATCCCCTATTGTCAAGCAGCCGCACTACTATATCCATAAACGCTGCTTCATAATAGGTATGAATATGGGGACGAGCCAGTCCACCCCAGCTAGTGTCAAGTTGAAGGATTGATAGTTTTAACCTTGATGCTTTTTAATTCCAAACGAACTGACAAAATATTTTTCCAATTCTCTCAAAAAAAGCTGCATTGATTTTGATCGGGATATTTGAAAAAAGAAAGATTAATAAGGGTAGTACTGACATCTTTATTAAAGCAACACTCCCTATCAAAGAAAGAGGGTACCACTTTTCCAAAAGACCTTTAATATTACTCATTGTTGCTTCATAGTTTACCCTAAATAAATCTGCATATTGGTTTGAGACATAAATTCCTAAATAACGAATCGGTTCAGGAGAATATGCTTGTTGTTTTAAATTGTCTGGGAGAAAATTACAGAAGTCATTAAGCACCAATACTTTTTATGGTTAATTTTATATCCTCCAATCGCCTCAAACTCAGGAAACTCTCTCAAAATCCTATCAATATTTAGTTTTTCCGGTTTAAGCTAAAGTATGATGTCGTCTGTGAATAATTTTATTTTCGACATCCCCTCTTTTGGAGTTTTTATGTCTATATTATCTCGTATCCTTACGGTCGGAGGTTCTATAAAGAAGGTAAATAAAACTGACGACAGGGGGCACCCCTGCCGGGTCCCGCGTCTAATTTCTATTATCCCTGCTGATTATGAATTTATCCTGATATGAGCTCCTTGATATATATTCTGGAGCATAGTAATTATTTGCGCCAGAATCCCAAACCTTTCATGGCCATAGAATAACGCACCCCAATTCACAAGGTTGAATGCCTTCTCAGCATCAACCATCATTATTATTTTGGAAGTTTGGTGGGTATTAAAATAGTCAATTGCTTGAATTAAGTAATCGGTGTTTGATGACATTTACTGGCCTGCTATAAAGCCAGATTGATCTGTGTGTATTGCATATTGTGCCACTGGGGTAAATCGATTGGCCCATATTTTCATCAGTATTTTATAATCTACATTTAAGAGATTGGCCTATAAGAGCCGACCTCCGATAGGACTTTTTCCCTTCGTAACGAAACTGACTACTGAGGATTCTTTAAAGGCCGCTGGGATGTCACCTCCCTCTTTAACATGATTGAATAACTCGAGCAAGAATGGTAATAACTCTTCCAAGAAAGCCTTATAAAATTAAATCGGAAGACCGTCATTTCCACATGCCTTACCTCCAGGCATTGAGGCCAAAGTGCTGGAGGTTTCTTCTGCCGAGATAACAGCCTAGAGCCTCTTTCTGTCCTGTAGAAAGCTGAGGGAGAACTTAATCAGCAAAGAAGCCCTGAATAGCTTGTTTAGGTACCTGATAGTCAGTTGAATAGAGATCCTTATAATGATCAACAAAAATTTTAGAGAAACTATATTTTTCGGAAACTATTATCTGTGTCTCTGGTATTCCCACTTAATCAATTACCGCTGCTTCTTACTTGACTCTAGTTGACATTGCCAATAATTATCCTACCATTTGGCTTTCTTCATAAACTTTTGTCATCAGTGATGTCATCAGTGATGTCAATTAACATGTCATGAATGATGTAATATGTGATGTCATCAGCAGTGCATTGCGGGGGCATGAGTTATAGTTAGCTATAACGGCTGAATTTCTCTGGTTTTGTATGAGTCAAATGTCCAACTAACTATAACGTCAATGAAACTTGTGTTTTTTTCAGTGAATTTCAAAGGTTATTCTAAATGTTAATTTCTAACTATAACATCCCTGAAACCTATGGTTTTTCAGTGAATTTCAAAGGTTTTTTAGATTTTAATTTCTAACTATATCGTCCCTCAAACCTATGTTTTTTCAGTGGATTGCTAAGGTTTTTTAAATTCTAAATCCTAACTATATCGTTCCTGAAACCTATGGTTTTTCAGTGAATTTCAAAGGTTTTTTAAATGCTAATTTCTAACTATGCCTACAGAGGTAGAACATGTCCAGAAAGATTAAGAAAAGCGAGGAAAGAAGCAAGAGAAATGCATAATGAGACAACAGAAGTCCTGAAAGACGATTAAAGGTGTAGAAAGAAGCAAGAGATATGCAGAAAAACCAACAGAGGTGTAGAAAGAGGCCTGGTTGCATAGTCATCCTGTGCCCCCTACGTTTTGCTGACTGGTACTGGTGTAACTGACTCTGACAAACCAGACCCGGAGCCAGAGCTATGCTTAAAGACGCTAAGAATACAGTGAAAACACCTATATACACTAGGGTAAACTATGGGTTGGGGTACCCCTTTGATTGGCATGAACTCCCTGTAAGGCCCTAGTACATATTAGGGCAGGGGGGTTAAAACTACCTCTAAGTCAGAGGTGCGGAAAGAGGCAAGAAAAGTGCAGAAAGAAGCAACAGAGGCACCAAAACAGGCAAGTGAGGTGCAGAAAGAATCATGTGAAGTGCAGAAAGTGGCAAGAGAGGTGCACAAAGAGGCAACAGAGTTACAGAAAGAAGCAGGAAGTTTTGCAGAAATAAGGAAGAGAAGTGCAGAAACAGGCAAGAGAATTGCTGAATTAAGCAACAGAGGTGTGGAAAGAAGCAAGAGAAGTGCTGAACGAGGTGTGAAGGGTACAGAAAGAGAAAGAAAAGTGTAGAAAGAACCCACAAAGATATAGAAAGAGGCAAGAGAGGTACAGAAACAGGCAGAAGGGGCGCAGAAAGAGGGAACAGGGGTTAAGAAAGAGGCAAGAGAGGTGCAGAAAGAGAAAAGAGGGGTGCAGAAAGAAGCAAGATGGGTGCAGAAAGAACTAAGAGCAGTGCAGAATGAACCAACAGAGGTGCAAAAAGAGGCAAGAGGAATGCAGATAGAGGTAGGAGAGGTGCAGAAAGAGGCAATAGAGGTACGGAAAGAAGCAAGCTAAGTGCAGAAAGAGGCAGGTGAAGTGCAGAAGGAAGCAAGGGCAGTGCAGAAAGAATCAACAGAGGTACAAAACGAGGCAAGAGGGGTGCAGAAAAAGGCAGGAGAGGTGCACAAAGAGACAAGAGACTTACAGAAAGAGGTAGGAGGGGTACAGAAATAAGGAAAAGAAGCGCAGAAAGAAAGAACAGATGTGCTGAAAGAGGCATGAAGGGTGCAGAAAGGGCAGGAGAAGTGCAGAAAGAACCAACAGATGTACAGAAAGAGGCAAGAGAGGTACAGAAATAGAAGTACAGAAAGATGCTGGTGAGGTGCAGAAAGAAGCAAGAGCAGTGCAGAAAGAACCAACAGAGGTGCAACAAGATTCAAGATGGGTGCAGAAAGAGGTAGGACAGGTGCACAAATAGGCAAGTGAGGTACAGAAAGGGGCTGTAGGGGTGCAGAAAGAAGGAAGAGAAGTACATAAAGAGGCAAGAGAATTGCTGAAAGAAGCAACAGAGGTGTACAAAGATGCAATAGAAGTACAGAAAGAGGCAAGTGAGGTGCAGAAAGATGCAAGGGCAGTGCAAAAAGAACCAACAGAGGTGCAAAAATGGGCAAGAGGGGTGCAGAAAATGGTAGGAGACGTGCACAAAGAAGCAAAAGAGGTACAGAAAGAGGCAGGAGCGGTGCAGAAAGAAGGGAGTGAAGTGCAGAAAGAAGCAACAGAGGTGCTGAAAGAGGTGCAGAAAGAGCAAGAGAAGTTTATTAAAAAGAAACAGAGGTACAGAAAGAGGCAAGAGCGGTGCAGAAACAGGCAGGAAATGTGCAGAAAGAGGGAACAGGGATGCAGAAAAAGGCAAGAGAGGTGCAGAAAGAGTGGAGATGGGTGTAGAATGAGGCAAGGGGGTGCAGAGCGAAGCAAGCGAGGTGCAGAAATACAGATGAGAGGTGCAGAAACAAGCAAGAGAAGTGCAGAAAGAGGCAAGAGAATTGCTGAAATAAGCAACAGAGGTATCGAAAGAAGCAAGAGTAGTGCAGAAAGAGGAAAATGAGGTGCAGAAAGAAGCAAGAGCAGTGCATAAAGAACCAACAGAGGTGTAAAATGAAGCAAGAGCAGTACAGAAAAAGGTAGAAGAGGTGCACAAAGAGGCAAGAGAGGTTTAGAAAGAGGCAGGAGGGGTGCAGAAAGAAGGAAGAGAAGTGCAGAAAGAAGCAACAGTGGTGCTAAAAGAGGTGCAAAGGGTGCAGAAAGAGCAAGAGAAGTACAAAAAGAACCAACAGCGATACAGAAAGATGCAACAGAGGTGCAGAAAGACACAAGAGAGGAGCAGAAACAACTAAGAGAAGTGCATAAAGAAGCAACAGAGATGTAGTAAGGGGGAACTGGGGCAGAGAAGGAGGCAAGAGGGATACAGAAAGAAACAAAAGATGTGCAGAAAGAGGGAAGAGGGGTGCGGAAAGAGGGAGGAGTGGTGTTAAAGAGGCTTGGGGGTTACAGAAAGAAGCAATAGTAATGTAGAAAGAGGCAAGAGAGGCACAGAAAGAAGCAAGTGTGGTTTACAGAACATTAGTACCAATTTACTACCCACATTTAGCAGTAAGTAACAGGTGACCATTCTTGGTTTGCACTGGGCTTCCACAATGCTGTAATATTTGAATCTGCATTTGTGACAATGCTTGAGCCATTTGAGCTAGAAACAATGTTTTTTGTTCAAATCTGCAGATTGTGCAGGAGATGATGGATTATGTGGCAAATGCGGAAAATGTATAAATGTGCAAAAGTTGGTGCAGCCAAACCATCACATAATTCCAGTGACCCTACTCATACCTTTGACTAGGTCCAGAAATGCTCCTCAGTAGTTCCTTCTTTTTTTGTCTCATTGAGTTCATAGTTTAGCTTCTATGGAAACGAGGAAGACTAAACCTGAGGTTATAACTCCACAACAAAGACTATCATACCACACAATAACTCTCCATGACACAAAATCCCACTCTACATAATTCCTTCACACTAAATACCACTTACTTTCTATGCACAACATTTCACTGCACAACATACCACATAATTCCACTACACACAACCTACATCCACCTTACTCCAAGAAACATTATTAAAACACTTTTACATTTACAATGCCAATAGCTCTAACTCTTGCAAATGCAAAACCTATTACAGTGCTAATGCTTCTTTAACTACTAGTCACCTTTGCAGAGTGGTGGAGAAAGGATACTGGGCCTCCGACCAGTACTCAGGAATTCCACTGTGTAGGACTTCCAAGAGGTACAAGGAGGGCTTCCTAGCTCCCAAAGTCCCACAGGAGTAAAGTGAACTTCATCCCCCATCATGTAGTCTGCCAGGAGGCGCGTTTGCAGAGTGGTGGAGAAAGGGGGCATGGCCTCCAAAGACGTCTCAGCAATCCTACTCTGTGGGACTTACTGGAGACAACAAGAGGGGTAGTTGGCCCCCAAGGACATCCTTGGGGGCCAACTACCTCTCCTATTACTTCCAGTAAGTCCAGCTCAGTAGGATTGTTAAGTTCTCATAGCAGGCCATGTACCCTTTGCCCACCGCTCTGCAAACACACTCCCTGGCATGCTCTTTGCTGGGGATTGAAGTTCCCTTCGCTGCTGGGGGTGGTTAGGGGCCAACTAGCCTACTTATTACCTCCAGTAAGCCCCACACAGTGGGATTGCTAAGTAGTGGGCACAGACCTTGCCCCATTGCCCACCACTCTGCAAACGCACCTCTTGGCATGCTCTTGGTTGAGGAAGGAAATCCCCTAACCTCCTGAGGGTGCCTGGGAGCCAACTAGCCCTCATGTTACCTCCACTAAGTGCCAAACAGCTGGGTTGCTGAGAGTGGTCCGAGGCCAGGCCCCTATTTACACCACTCTGCAAATGCGCCTCCTGGTGCACTGCTGCTTGGGGGATGAAGTCCACATTAGACCTGAGGTCTTCAGGACACAAGAGGACCTAATCACCCCACCAGCCGTGCGCCAAGAGGTGCGTTTGTAGAGTGGTGTCAAAAGGGGCATGGCCTCAGACCTCCTCTCAGAAATCCCACTTTGTGGGGATTACTGGAGGTACCTGGTGGTCTAGTTGTCCCCTAAGTACCCTTAGGATTGAAGGGGACTTTATCCCTCAATTCAGAATGTGCCAGGAGGCTTGTTTGCACACTGGTGCAGGAAGTTGGCAGGGCCTCCAGCAAGATGCTGGCATCCCTTTTGCTTTTCTTTTTTTAGAAGGGGGACTGTGTGGCCTCCCTTCTCTTACATTTTTTAGGGCCCTGGGGACCCCATCCCCAGGGCCTAACCCATTAAAAATAAATTATGATTAAAACGGGAAGGGGGCCACGTCGCCCTCTTCCCTTGGTTGATGTCAGCCCCGGGGATCCCATCCCCGGTGCATGGCCACATAATGTTTCTTTTTTCTCAATGGAGGGGAGCCATGCGGCCCCCCTCCTGAGGCCTTTATCAGCCCCGGGGACCCCATCCCCCGGGACATTGCCTCTTTTTATTTAAATATTTGGGAGGGGGGCTGCGTGGTCCCCCTTCCCTGGGCCACTATTGGCCCTGGGGACGCCATCCCCCAGGGCCTGGATAGCCTTTATTTTTAATTTTAGAGGGGGGCAGTGTGGCTCCCTCCTCAGGCCAATAATGGCTCCAGGGACCTCATACCCCAGAGCCAGCCTTCCGTTTATTAAAAATAATTAAATTAAAGGGGAGGGGGCTCAGTGGCTCAGTGGTTTCCTGCTCTCGCTTACAAGAATCAAAGCAGTGTTTGCAATGACAGGGCGGGAGCCATTATTCTGTGATTTCAATAAAAGATATATTTTAAAAAAAAAAGTGACAGGGCGGGAGCCATGCTCCCGCCCTGCCATAGCAGACAGCAATGTCTTGGGAATGGTTACCCTGGGATATTGAAGGAGTAGGCCCTGGGGAGTGGCGGTCCCCAGGGCCATTGCAGGAGCCACTTCTGGCCGCGGTTACCCCATCCCCAGGGCCGGCCTTCAATGCTGGGGGAGGCCCAATGCCCCTGCGGTCCCAGTCGGGTCCCCGCCTCCTGCGGGAACCGGCATTGCTTTTGGGCAAGGGGAGCTGCTAACATGCAGCGCCCCTTTTCAAAAGCAATTCTGCTTTGCTTCTTGGAAGCGAGAGCAGCAGGTTTCCTGCTCTCACTTCCAAGAAGCAAAGCAGTGTTTGCAATGGCAGGGTGGGAGCCATGCTCCCACCCTGCCATAGCAAACATCAATGTCCCGGGAATGGGCACCCTGGGACATTGCAGGAGCTGGCCCTGGGGAATGGTGGGCCCCAGGGCCATAGAGGACTCCAGGAGGAGGGCTACGTGACCCTCCTCCCAACTGTTTAAAGCCCCAGGGAGGTGGTGATCCCTGGGCTGGGGTCCACTATGGACCCCCGAATTTAAAGTAGTGTATGACCCGGGGAGGTGGTGGGCCCTGGGGCAGTGTGGGAGGGGGGCAGGAGCCCCCACCACACATTTAATTTAAAAAATAAGCCCTGGGGCGGTAGCGGTCCTGGTCCAGGTCCCCGGCACCCCACACTTAATGATTAAAGCACCGGGGAGGTGGCGGTCCTAGGGACTGCGTGGGGGGACAAGAGCCTTCTCATGCTTTTGTTTTTTTAAATGAAGCCCCCGGGAGGTGACAGTCCCCGGGGCTGCGGGGGCTGCGGGGGCTGCGGGGGCACACAGGCCCCCGGGACCTGGCCTACCGGGGGGCCTTAAGCAAATGAAGTGTGGGAGAACGCACTTGGTTTTTTAAACACAAAATTCTGGAAACACGCACCCAGCACGACTCCTGCTGAATTTCTTTTTTTAAATGATTTTTGGGGGCTTGGCAGCGAATCAGAATTAAGCTCGTGCTCAGGAAGATTTGCAACTCCTCCTCGGCGTTCAGATATCGATATTTTTTTTTTTTTTATTTCTCTGCGACTACTGAATGGATTTACACCATTTAAAGAAAGAGTGCTTTCCGGACCAAGAGCTACACTTTTGCCAAATTTGGTGTAATTCCGTTTAGCAGTTTGGGCTGTAGCCTGTTCCAAAATACCTATGGACATTAACATGGGGAAAACGTGTTTTGGGACGCCCCTTTTTCTTGGCCCCTGCTTGACGAATCAGCCCAAACTTTCAAGACAGGATCTGACTGAAGCTGGTCATTAGTTTGGAAAACTTGGTGAAGATTCGTCAAACAGTACCAAAGCAATTGGCAAAAGAAAAAACACTTTTTGAATAAAAACAAGGTCCTAACTATAACTACCTACTAGGGACTGCCAGTAGCTAATGTATATATTACCTACTGGCGGTCGCCAGTAGGTATATATAGTTAGGATTTTTTCTATATGGGACTTTTGAAAATTCTATGTCTAATAACTTTGGCGTTTGTGGACGGAATTGGCTGAAATTTTCAGGAAAATGGCACATTTTGTTTCTGAGCAGCCCCTTAAAATTTGGGGGGGTTTCATCAAGGGGGGGCCGAGAAAAAAGGGGGGTCCCAAAACACGTTTTTCCCATTCATTTTTCCATAGGGCGTTTGGCCTCACTTTTAGCTCGAACGGCTGAATGGATTTGCACGAAACTTGGCAAAATTGTAGGGACTGTTAGCCCAATGTGCCTTTGCTGGGTCTCGATATATGTGCTCCAGTGGATTTTGAGAAATTAACGTTTTAAAAAACATATATTTTTGACAGCATCCCGGGTAGCGCTCCGGTTCGCGTACTTTTTGCGTAACGGAACTTTGCGGAGCGAAGCTGATTGGCTCTCCGGTGTCTGTCAACATTCTAAACAGTCCGGAGCGGCCGCCATCTTGTCTCTCGGTAGGATCGAGAGACAAGAGGAGGCCAAAACGAAGGGGCAAATGACCATAAGTGGGCACAGTAGATCCTCCCTGGCCCCCTAGGTTTGATGTGGAGGCTTTAAAAGGGCCCCGCGGGGCAAAAAAACCAAAATAAAAATGTTTTTTTTGCGTGGGGTGCGCCCGGTACGCGCACCGGAAAGCGGTCCAGGGAGCGTACTATAAGGAAACAAGAATGATATACTTTTAAAATATTGTATGTTTATTGATTGTTCGTTTTGTTGGTTTTTTTTTGTTTTTTTTTATTTACGTAGCAACATGTAGGTACCAATGCAGAGTCTAAAAATAAATAAACGCCGTCTCCTTTGTAGATATCTTGCAAGTTGTGCTGAAGTTATTGTGGTATATGGAATTCATACCATAGTCTGTCTGGAAAGCCGAAACAATATGGAGGCAGGAGATGATAAAGAGATGTTAAATACACATTGGAGATAATATAGTGGAAGAAAGGAAGTAACTATGAGCAAACTTACTATGTAACACAAAAAAGTTGCACAGTATATTTAAAGTCTGACTTTACATTATAATCAATTTGCTACTAGTTTACAAAATACATATAAAAATGAATAATGTCTCAAACAATTTTTGAATTATTAAATAAAAATTTATTTTTCTGATTCTTTTTCAAAATTAAAAAGAAATTCTAATAATTCATTGTCAGTTTTTTTTTCATTTTCAAGTAGGAAATCTACTGCTTCCACACATTGCAGAAGTTCAAAGTCCCGTGAATCATCATAGAATTCAGAGTCAATTTCTGTATCTGTTTTGCTTCCTGCAACAATTTCCAAGTTAGTTTTGTTCTCTCCTTCCATTTTTGTGCTGTAAAATGAATTTAAAAAAAATATATCAGTACAGATAGGGCACTGTTGGGTTTAAGTACAGACAGGTAGTTTGTTTTTTAAACAGTGATTTTATCTTTGGGCAGTGTATGGTATCAGACTGGAAGTAGAAATATAAAAAAAGTGTATGTGATAAAGCCTAAGTAAATTCATAATTATACAAGACAAGCCTAACTCCATCCATAACTATAACAGAGAAGTATATCTTATTCTATAACTATTACAGAGGGATAGTATATAACTATCAGAAAATGTTTTCCTAATTAACTTAAAGTGCACAACATACTTCAGTTTTTAAAAGAACATCTTACCTTTCAAAAAGAAGTTTAAGTTCTCAGTTGAAATGCACTTCAGGAAGTAGTAGTCAAAATGGCTATGTTTCTCTCTCTTTCTTTATATATATTTAGGTACATAACCAATCAAATGTCATGATATAATAGTAGAAATTGAAAGTAACATTTTAATTGGTTGTCAATTCCAACACTTCATATGTGTTTTGTGAAGTAATTTACCTCAGGGAATTTAGAGAGGTCTACATGCTAAATGGCTAAATGGAATTCCAACCACATTTGTGAAAATGGTAGGGATTGGTATATAGTATGAGCTAATGTTTAATTGGTGAAAGTGTCTTCTGTGGTTTTTCTGTAAATTACTTTCCCACCTTTTTTGAGCGAGTGCTTGTCAGTGCGTGTCCCGGTACGCAAACCTGCAGCGTTACGGGAGTCCTCCATTTTGTGTTTCAGTAGAATTGAGATACAAGATGGAGGGTAAATAATGTTCAGAATGGGTAGAAGGGGGCACGTAGACGTATCCTGACCCCCTAGGTTTTCATGAGGGTGGCTGAGGAGGCTCATATATGTCGAAAAAAAATTGAATTTTTCGCGCTGTTAGCTGCCGGTACGTGAACCGGGTAGCGAACCGGGAAGCGAACATAAGTGAAAATTACTGAAAAAAGGTACATTCGAAATTTCAAAAGAGTAATTAAAGTTAAGGTAGCTCTGAAAAGAGCTTTTGGGTTCTGTGTAAGTTCTAGGTACTTATAAGTAGGTACCAATACACAGTCTTAAATTTTGTATGAAAACTCTGTTCCCCTCATCTGAGAAGTGCACGCCATCTCCTCTGTAGATATCTTGCATGTAATAATGCAAGTTACTGTTGTAGATGGAGCCCATTCCATGGTCTCTCGTGCAAGCTGAAACAGACTTATTTACATGCTTCCTCGATTTCTCAATTTGTGGACAAAATTGATTGGACCACCTCCATTTTTGTCTTTGGCATATATTGGAATATACCAAGGCAGTTTGAGGAAAAAGTGCCATCAATTGCTCAAAGGTGTCTTTTAAGAGCATTTACAGACCTACCCCAGTCAAAGTGCCCAAATCATTTCCTCCACAGTGCACTATTATGAGGTCAGGGTTTAGCAAATGTAAAAATGTTTTCACCAATGGTATCAATTGGTGACATTTCAATCCTCTTTGGCCAATCCATTTGATTTCCACATTTAGTAAATTGAGGTTGTGTAAATTTCTGTTATCAGCATACCTGTGAGCCCAGTGGATGTAGCTATGTCCAAGAATCCAGACTGAAAACATGGCTAGAGGAGTTTCTGCTGCAGTCAGTTGAAGTGTGGGAATGAAATGGCAGTTGAAAGAGTGGAGTTTGTAATGAAAAAAAACTGTGGAGTTTGAGTGCAAATGATTCATTAGCAGTGATTGGTGGATTTCCATTGCTGAAAACAGAAAGTTAGGGTGCATGGATGTGTTCTTTGAAAGATGTAATTTGAATGGTTAATAAAAAATGATGTTATGAAAGATTGCAGTGGATTAGCAGGTGTACTGAGAGTTCAGAGTTCATTTGAAACATTGTTGTGTGAACTTGTAAACATGAGAGGTCTGGCAGGCGGTAGTTGCTATGGAAAAAGAGCAGAAAGGGCAGAGGGGGGAAAGGTGTTGATTTGAAAATAGTGAGGGAAGAGTTTTGATTGGCTGACATGAGAGATATGTGTGATGAATATCAGCATTTCAGTGCCTTTGTTGGTTCCAGCCTCTGGAGTGCATACCTTTTATTCTGCTAAAGAAAAATTGGTGTGTTTCTGAGACTGTTTTTAAATTCAAAAAGCATTTGTTAAGGTGAGTTATCGTTTCTTTATTTTAGGTAAAGACTAGTATGCTTTTTTGCAAAAATAAGAAAGCCAGCTGTGCATTTAAAATGATGTTTTGAGTCAAGTGTTTGCATTATGTTTTCAAAGAAGATTTTGCATTCTTTTACCAATTGTAATTGCAGATAATGTAAAGTATTAGTACTGACAAGGTGTGGTTGTACATAGGGGCTGTGCTGTGTTTTCAAATTATGATCAGAAAATCGTTTTTAAGGAAAAGGAATGCTTTAAAAAATTATGAGAATTTATTTACTTGCGATGTGACTCCTGCAATGCATCGTTTTTGCGGAACAGATGCATGATGCACCTGTGTTGTTATTGCCCCATGCTGCTCTACAGTGTACATGTTAAAAGTGATGCATAAGTGGTGCACGGGCCTTGTAAATACACCCCTATGTGTGCTTAGCCATTTCAAGTCACTTCCCCCTGGTTCAAGGGCCTTGTAAATACGTCCCCATGTGTGTTTGGTCATTTGTAGTCACTTTCCCCGTGGTGCAAGGTCCTTGTAAATACTCCCCCATGTGTGCTTGGTAAATTTTGATTTTGATTGTTTGAGTTACATAGCCATGTTAAAAGTGATTGAAAAAAAGGTGCAAGGACCTTAAAAAAACGTTTTCATGTGTATTAGGGCATTTTAAGTCAGTTCCCCATGAATGTAGGTATATAATTGTTTTATATAAAAGGTTTAAAAACGTTTTTTGAAATCAATTAGGTTTCTTGATATGTACTGCTAGTGTTTCATAGGTTGTTTGGGGCATATTTACAAGGCCTTTGAGTCCCTTTGATGTAATTTTTCCAATTTTAATTTAAGACATTTCCCCTGGAGCAAGGTCCTTGTAAATACGCTCCCATGTGTGCTTGGGTAATTTAAGTATTGATAGGGTGTGCTTCTACATAGGACGTAGAGTACATCTGCACAATGAGATAAGTAAGCTGAAGAAATACAGGTGATGTGATTGTTAAATGTGCAAAAATATTTGCACTTTTTTCAATTATATCACTTGTGTTTCCTAACATTACAAATCACATTGTGCAGATGATGTTTAGTCGTTTTCAGGGAGATAGAGGAGGTCTGGCCTTTGTTCAAGAGTGCAGTGGACATGATTCACTTCATTGGTAGGCCTGTACATGTATTATCACCTCTGTACTCTTCAACAAGTCTAAATTTCATCTGCAACCCTGAGTAGGCCTCACCTCAAACAAACTTCTAGATAGTCCACACCTTATCGTCATCCTGAATCAATCATTTAAAGTGTTAGGGGCAAATTTATGATGGTTGTGCGCCTATTTTGTGCTGCTGTTGCGTCACTTTTATAATGCAGTAGTGATTTACAAGATGCACCATGTTGCAAGATAGCAGCCGCGGGTTGTGGAGGGAGTTACGGTGGGGCAGGGAGGCGGGGAGGGGGAGGGGCAGGGTGGAGGGACCTAAACACTGGCATATGTATTATTGCAGGTAAGTACACAATTTAATGTGTGTCAAGTTTCATGTGGGCTTTTTGTTGCAGGGTGGGCAGTCATTTGCATGAAAGCTCTGTAATACTATCACTATCACAGTAAAATTAAGAAGATTTCACTGAATCATCTTTATAGCATTGCTGAATCAAATCCTTACTGTTATTGATTTACTGTTTGGTAATAGTGGTTAATAACATTTTTTATTATATTTTACCACAGATTCAACTGCAGATTATTTAGAAATTAGACAATGCCGTCTAAGGATAGAATCCGAAAGGCTACGAAACGTCAAAGACAGCAGATTACTAAATGCTTGCAGCAGTTCTCTACATTAAAATCACCTCAACGCACGAAGAAAGCTCCGGGTAAGAGAACAAAATCATTCCTTAGAAACAAAAGTATAACTACAGAACAAGTTTTAGTCCAGAAAAAGAGAGCAAATTTAAATGGAAAGGAAAGGCCCGTCAAAAAAGTTTCTGCTAGAGCAGGAGATAACTCTGTGCATGGCAGTAGAAGGGAAAATACATTCAGGGACATTCATAGGCGAATGTTCCGCAACAGGGTAATTGTCAATTTGCTAAAACAATTTAAGAAAGGCCAACAGAAAGTGGCATTTTATAAGAAAAAGAAAAATGTAGAGAAAATTATTGATCAGGCTTTCGAAATTAAGCGAAAGTTATTTATTTTGGTAATTAATAGAATTAGGAAACTAAACAAGGTAATCTATGTTTTCAAATCAAATATAGATGGAAGAGAGTAGTTAATCGAAGTAATTTTTGTGAAGTTTTCTCAGGAGAATGGATGCATAGTTCAAATAGTGAGGCATTTTTTAATGAGGAGAGTTATTTTCAGGACAATGATTTGGTGCATGCAGTTGACAGCAGTGGTCGAGCATATGAGGTAAAAGATGGTCGTCCGGTTGAAAAAGAAAAACTTGTGTCTGCAGATGCAGAAGAGGTGTTAAGTGATGAGGTTTTAGGGAGACGTCCTAAGGGACCAGTGTACACCTGGAAGTGTAGTTCTATTTGCAGTGTGAGACAGGATTCCATCAATTTGCTTTGTGATTTTATACGGACATTTAATAAGAAAAGTTTAAAACAAAAAATAAAGTTGTTGCAAGAATTAGATCCTTGCAGAGTGAGACAAGTGACAGGTTTGCATGGTCATTCACTGGCTTGTCTTTCTAGGAGAGTATACCAGAGTGTTTTCCATCATTTCAGGATGCTAGCAGTGCATCATAATAAAGTGAGGAAATTAGTGAGAATATTGTATTATGCTAAGAGTCCAGCAATTATGCTTAAACAATTAAGCAGAGCTCTTTTGCATGGTTCTGAAGTAGATGTGAAGAATATTTGTCAAGAAATTGAGTTCTGTTACTTTGCTGGTAAAGAGAACAATGTTGAAATTGAACCACTAGAAGAAGGTAATGTGGAAAACAGTGTACAGATTTTCAGTACACATAAGTTTCACAAGGAAATTTCCACATTTATGGTAAAATCAAGTGAGAGGCCTAATTTCACTTGTGTGTGTTGTCGACGGACTTATTATAAGAATCAGACTAAGTTAGTGGATTTATATGCAAAAGGTGATATGGAAAACAATAGTGAATGGAAGGAATTTGCCACATACGTGATGGTAGAAAATTGTTTTGATTTGGGAGCGGACCAACGTATGTGTACTTATTGTTATAACAAATTAAACCAAAACCAGATGCCTGCTAGAGCGGTTTATAATAATCTGGAATTAGTTGACATTCCTTCTGAATTGAAGGATTTAAATACTTATGAATCTATTTTGATTCAAAGTGTCCATCCCTTCCAGGATATTGTACGAATGGAGCCAAAGACAGGGAAATTGCCTCCATCAGATTTACAGAGAGGATTAAAGGGAAGAGTTGTTTATTTGCCTTTAGATTTGAAGAAAAACATGAATACAATTGGAGTAGAGAAAGTGGAAGAGGAACCTCTGGTTATCATAGTTAATGGTGTTCCGACAAAGAGTATGAAAATCTGGCAAGATTTAGTGGATGTTAGGAAAGTCAAAAAGGCAACATTGTATATGATAAAAAATAATGAGTACTACAAGAATGTATGTGTTTCAGAAGAGGAAGTAAGTGAAGAAGAGGACAGCGATTTGTGTGCTGGACAAATTGAGAAAGTAGAAGCCTCTAAAAATGAAGAAATATATGAACATTATAGTGTTCATCCTTTGCATTCCAAGGAAGTCATGGGGAATGCTATTGAGTTGTTTCAAATGAAACAAGCCAAAGGGAGTCCCATTAGTGTTTGGGAGGAAAGTTTGGAAGCTCGATGTTTCCCACAGTTATTTCCCACAGGTCGAGGAGGACGATATGATGAGCGACCTGTTCTAATTCCTGCTTCAGAATACCGGACTTTACGATTGTATGCAGAAGATCCTAAGTTTCGTCAATGCATTCCCTATTTATTTCATCTACTGTTTGAAAGTGATCTCTCTGGATTGTCTTATGCAGTGAACCACATCTTGAAAAGTGGTGTACAACTGCGAAATATCTCGGCAAGGGACTTTATGGATAAAGTCAATGTGCAAGACAGTATTTTGGATTCTCACCTGATTAATCTCATGGCTTGTCAGCGTGGTACTAATGAGTATTGGTACCGCCGTCATGGTGACTTAAAATGTATGCTGAGGCACATAGGAACTCCTACATGGTTCCTCACTCTCAGCTGTGCTGAGTATGGCTGGGAAGACTTACTTGAATTTCTACGAGAGGCAAATGGAAACATTGAAAATATCGAATTCAAGACACCCGGAGAACTGTGCTCTATGGATCCAGTGAATGTATGCAGGTACTTCAATCATAGATTTGAAGCTATGATGTCTTTCATCATGAACAAGAAAAATCCACCTCTTGGAGAGGTGTTGGATTTCTTCTGGAGAAAGGAGTATTTAAGCAAGAGGAGCTCCTCATATACATATGCTGCTATGGATCAAAGATGCACCCAAATTTGGAACAGATCCGGATGACTTAGTGATGAGTTTCATAGAACAGTATGCTACATGTGCTGTTCCAAAGACAAATGAAGATAAAAGTCTAAGAGAACAAGTTTTACGGTTTCAAAGCCATCGTTGTGGAAAGTACTGTCGTCGTAAATTCAGAAACAAGGACAAGTACTACACCAAATGTCGTTTTGCATTTCCACGGTCGGTGATATCAAAAGGAAGATTTAACAATTTGATGTCTTCGCTGCGACATAATGTGATGAGGAAATCACCCAAAAACACATACAATTTGAAAAGAAACGAAGA
Organism: Lissotriton vulgaris; assembly: GCF_964263255.1. Classification (NCBI taxonomy): domain Eukaryota; kingdom Metazoa; phylum Chordata; class Amphibia; order Caudata; family Salamandridae; genus Lissotriton; species Lissotriton vulgaris. Next base: position 295,079,757 of record NC_141698.1, read on the forward strand.
GTCCAAGTACATTAACGACTACAACCCAGTGATTTTGTCCATGTGGAATGCTAACATGGATATACAGTTTGTGGCTGACAACTGTATGGCTGTGGCTCGGTATGTGACGTCTTACATTACCAAAAAAGAAAAGACAGAACTGAAGGATATGTGGGAGGATATTTCGCATGGAAAGAGCCTCAGTAAGAAGTTGTACAGTTTCAGTCTGAAGATGTTGTCGCATCGAGAAATTGGAGCTTACGAATGTTCTGACCGGTTATCTTCAGCAAGTCTCTATGCCAAATCTAGGAGTATAATTTGGGCGAGTCTTGGTCTTGCTGCAACGCGTAATCGAGTTCTGAAACCTGTACGGGAAATTGAGTATTTGGCGGAGAAGGAGCCAAGCAGTACAGATATTTTGAAGACCAACATGTTGGATACATATTATCCAAATAGAAGCAGTCACCTGGAGAATGTTTGTCTGTATGATGTTCTACAAAATTACGTTTTCAAGAGGAACACCAAAGAAGATATTGATAAAGGAGTGTATGCTGTAATTGGAAGTGAGGGATGTCTGGTCAAGCAAAGAAAATGTCAATTGGTAAATCATCGAAAATTGAATTGCGAATCTCCAGAAAGAAAATAGTTTTTCTATTTAGCTCTTTTGCAACTTTTCAAGCCTTGGCGTGCAGAAGAGGAACTGCTTGGAGATTTCCTCTGTTACAAAGACTCTTTCAATGCAGCCAAGGAGTCCATAGAATGTCCTGTTTTTCCAAAATATCTAGAAATGTTGAATGCAGAAATCGAGCAGGAAGCAACAATTGCAGCTGAGATTGCTAGAGACAGTTCTCAGGACAGTCAGAGTTCTGTTTCATTGAGTCAGGATCCACTAGGAGAACCAGTTATCGAAAATGAAGCTGCCACTGCCATGATTGAAGTAGAAAGAGCCATGGCACATGCTCAGGAGGATGCGGTTAACTTAGAAGATTTGGAAGACAACTCAACGTTGAGCAGATGAAAATATATGACGAAGTTACCAACCAAATTGAGCATGGATTAAGTCATGAGAAGAAAGAGTGCTCATGTACGTCGTTGAAGCCTGTCCGACTGTACGTGAGTGGAGAAGCAGGAACTGGAAAAAGTTTCCTCATTAAAGCAATTTCATGTTATCTGCAGAAAAGGACTGAGTCATCGCTGTCTTGTGTTGTGACCGCTCCAACTGGACTGGCAGCACTTAACATTAAAGGGATTACTTTGCATCGGCTACTGATGCTGCCAGTGGAGCATGAAAACAAATTACAATACCACAAGTTATCTGGGGATGCTTGTTGTGAAGTATCTAGAGTCTTGAAGAAGATGAAACTTCTTATCATTGACGAAGTAAGCATGGTTTCCAATGTCATGCTTGCCTTTGTGCATTTGAGAATGCAGGTAGTTCTTAAAACAGAGTATGATGTGTTATTCGGTGGCAAACACATCATTGTTTTCGGTGATCTTCTGCAGCTGACACCAGTGAAAGGACAACCAGTGTTCAAACTGCTTACACATGAAGATACCAAGAAGTGCCTAGGGAGCATTGGCAACGTTAACATATGGTTAAACTTCAATTATGCTGAGCTGCGTGAAAATATGCGTCAGGCGAAGGACGAAGATTACAAGAATATTCTACAAGATGTTAGAATCGGGAAAATGACTGAGCGTGGGAAAGAAGCTTTACATGCACGATTACTGTCAAATTTGTATCCAGAAGAAGACGTTCTGCCAGAGGATATTTTTCAGAAAATTACTGAGAAGAAATCTGGAATATGTTTGATGCCAACTCTTGCAGAATGTTCCATCTTCAACAACAAAATGTTGAATTTAGAAAACCAAGATATTGTGAAACTGGAAGCTATTGACAGAATAGAGCATATGGGTACAACAATTGTTTTGTCTGAGAATTTGAAAACTAAATTGGATTCATTAGAGAAGACTATATCTAAAACTGCGGGTTTTGAAAAGACTCTGAATGTGTGCTTAAATTGCCGTATCATTTTGAGAAGGAATTCACATGTTGAAAGAGGTCTGGTAAATGGATCAATGGGTAATGTTGTTGATTTTGAGAAATACAGAAGTAGAGATGGAATTGAATTTTTAAAAATTAAATTTGATGGCATTGAGGAAGTACAGCTAATTGGTCGTTGCACAGATAGGTTTTTGCTTGTAAAAGACCTACATGTTTGCCGTAAGCAGTTTCCCTTTTTGCTTGGCATATGCGGTGACAATTCATAAATCGCAAGGTTTAAGTGTAGACACTAAGCATGGGCGAATTTTGCGGATCTCGCGTTCGCGAATTTTGCGGATTTGCGGATTCGCAATCCGCAAAATCCGCGAATTCCCGCGAATTTGCGGATTTTTTTTTTTTTGTGTTCGCCCGTGTTTCTGCCAGTTCGCGAGGGTTTTTACAATTTCGCAATTTGCGAACTTACCTGTTGGGTCGCAAGTTTTGCGAACTTGTTGTTTCTACGTGTCCAGCCTGTTTAGGACACTCTTCTTCATCACTGCCACTCTCTGTCACCACTGCCACTCTCTGACTACTCATGCCACCCTCTGGCCCACCCATGCCACCCTCTGTTTCATCACCACACCCTCTGGTTGTCCAGTGTACATTATTTTCGGCAAAGCAAAGCACACCTTCCCTGCCTCAAGTGACCTGAATTAATTTGGGGCTGATTAATGTGTCACAGAATATTTTTTTAGCTGGCACCTGCTTCCTTAGTGCGCCCTGATTAGTGATCTTTTGCACTTGCTAAGTGCTTTCATTGTTGCAAAATTAGTTACAACACCTGCCCTGCCCCAACTGACAATAATGAATTAGGGGCTGATTAATGGATTTTAACTTCCAGCCTGGCTCCTGCTTGTCTCCCTTAGCTGTAATTCAGGACCTTTGTGGCATATGTGTAACTATTCTGAGGTTCAGAGCAGGGTCACATAATAGTTTCAACTGGCAACTGAACTCTGGAGGGGCCCCTCAGGAAGCACTACAGGAAATGGCTACTAATGATGAGCCTGAACTTTTGAACCTGGTAAGTAGTTACTTTCAGTTTTGCTAAAATCGTATTTCTGCAATTTTGCACTTATTCGCGGGGCGCGAACTCACGCGAACTCACGCGAACAGTGCGAGCAAAATCCGCTGCTCGCGGATTTGCGGATTTTGCGGGAGATTCGCGAATCTCGCGGATTGCGAATTTCCCGAAAATCCGCAAAATCCGCGAGCGGAACGGATTTTCCGCCCACACCTAGTAGACACTGCTTTAGTGAATATTGGCAGTTCTGTGTTCAAAGAGGGTATGGCTTATGTAGCATTGTCACGAGTCAGAATTCAATTTATTTTATTATGTTTTGGCTCTCAAAGAGGGCCACATAAAAATTCACAATAATAAAAAACAAGACAGAGACATATCCGAAAGAATAACATTCAGATGCACTTTTGAATACAAAAATAACATACAATGACAATCTACAACAGGAAGCAATGTCAGACATCTCCAGAAACATATTAATAAATAGCTAAAAAACCCTTGAAAAAGTTAAAAATATAGAAACAGAACATTTCATTAGGAGGCCAATAAAGTGCTTGAAGAAAGCTGTTCAAAGTAGAAATGCCCAAACGAAGACAGATAGGTTTTAACCATTTGAGACGCAATATGCGAAGCGCAGGACAAATCAACAAAACATGCATGCGATCCTGCGTGCTCAGGTTACATAAATTGCACATAGGGGAAGAACCATGCCATTTAGATAAAAGTAGATTTAAAGGTAATAGATCATAACATAACAAAAACCATAATCTACGAATACCATGCGGCAAGTTCCATGTAACATATGGTTGGGCCAATTTAATCGAATAAGAATTAAGGAGAAGTTCTAATTCCCGTTTTTCACAGATTATCTTCTTATCTGCCTGATAACACAGCTCCCACGAGGCCTGTTTTAATAGGAGTTTTAACTGTAAGGGAGAATGCAAAAACAAAGTATTTTCATCTAGCTTTAACAAAGTTACAGCTTTTCTAAAGTTCCTTAAAATTTGTGAGAATTCCTTAAAATTACCCAATAATTCAGTTTTAAGGAGAGCTCTCATCGTCCCCAGTTCGGCTCTAGCCAGGCAGGCCACCCATCTTACCAGGGCACATAAACCCTGTACCCAGCAGCTCCTCAGACCGAAGTCGAGCCTGCAAGCGGCCAAAGGACACGCAGTATTCAGGGAAGATAGGGATCTTAAAAGTTTCCCCTCGATCTTATGGCAGAAATCCCAATATTTCATCTCAATAAGTTCGATACCGTATAGTATAGTCGCGGGGATTTTGGATCTATATACCTCCAATAAACATAGAAAATGCCTTTTCCCAGTGGCCTGATACAGGGAATTTAGACCTTTGCCATGTGCGAGGGCTTTCCGCGAACTGTGCTCGATATGAGGCCTCTCGCTCAAATTAGCCGCAATGATTTTCCCCAAAAAAGTATAAGATTTTACCATCTCCAGTTTTTGACCGCCGATATACCAACCGAAACTTTCCGATCGGCACTTCTTTTTTCGGGCTATGCACATAATTTTACTTTTGGAGATGTTAATCTTCATGCAATGTGCAACAGAAAAATCATGAAGGGCTTGTAACCGATTTGCAAGACCTTTGGGGGTCAAATCCAAAATAAGGACATCATCAGCATACATCAAGCAAGATATTGAGGACCCCCCAATCACCGGAGCAATACCTTCGCAGACAGACAAGGCAGCAGGAAGATCAACAGTATACAAGGAGAACAAAAGGGGAGCCAATAAACAGCCTTGTTTTAGGCCATTCAGAGAAGAGATATGATGGGAAATCCCCTTTTCACCCCCTTGCAAGACACTGCACCAAGTCTCTGTATGGAGTGTACGGACAAGCTCCAGTAAGTAGGATGGGACACCAAGCGCTGCCAATTTTCTCCACAGCGTTCTACGATCCACTTTGTCGAACGCTGTGGAGAAATCAATAAAGGCCGCATAGACGACCCCCCTCTCACCTGCACATATTTATCAGTTACCACCTGGAGAGTGGTAAGATTGTCTAAAGTTCCATGCCCCCTATGGAAGCCAGTTTGTTCGAGTGGCAAGATATTATTCTCCTCGACCAAATCGGAAAGAAAACTTAAAAGGCACTTCGCAAAAACCTTTCCGACAGAGTCGAGGAGAGCAATCAATCGATAATTACTGGGGCTGCCCCTAGTTCCCTTCTTAAAGATAGGGACCAAGATACTTCCCCTCCAGGAGGCAGGAACCTTGTTTGACAGGAAGCAGGCTTTGAACAATGGGTACAGAATTTTACTCCACATTAGGGGATCCTGCTTTAAGACTGTCATAGGGAGTTCATCGGGACCCATTGCACCAGAGGTGCGCATATTCTTTATGGCTGTTTCAATAAATTCCTCTGTGGGGTAATTGATGAGTCCTTCAGGTGTTGCAGCTAGGACAATATCCTCACCTGGAATGCCATTCCCTGCATAGAGGTCCCGAATATATGTGATCCAAACATCTTCAGCTATAGGGATGGGACAAGGGCTTATTCTAGTACCACACCCCCTCCCTATTATTGCCCAAAATTCTCTAATCCTACCATGGACAACCGATTCCCTTAAATTAATCCAAACTTTGTCTTCATTCTCCTTTTTTATTTTCGCCTTTAGTCTGCATCTCTTTCTTTTTAACCTAGAGATTTCTTTTTCACGTTCCATAACTCTATCTAAATATTGTTCACGGACTAGTTTATTTATTTCTTTATTCAGGATGCGTAGTGTACTAGGCACAACTACCCCTTTTCTAGGGCGGGTAGTCTTTTTTACATCTAAAATTATATTTTGCATAAGATTTTCAAAATTAGCTATTTCTGAACCACACCACTCATTTAGTTCTAGTAGAGTCTTACGTAATTTATCGTGGACCCCATTTATGGCAGATGGATTCCAAAAACATCTTCCTGTAGAAGCATGAAATGCCACGTCAATGCCATTAAGGGCCCATGGCACAGTGGGCATAGGGTTTAAAGAGATAGTTATGAGCATTATACAATGATCGCTCAGAGTTGTTGGGATAATCTTAAGATCCTGAATCCAGGGAAACAAGCCATAATCCGATATTGCATAATCAAGAATGGAAAACCCAAAAGGGGATTTGTGTGTAAATTTAGCGGGCACATCAGACGGAAGTCTCCCATTTAATATAAGTCCGTTGATTGCCGCTAGTTCTTCGAGCAGAATCTTCCCTCTTTTATTAGTCACTATTTTATCCGGGAAGAGGGATTGGGGTACAAAGTGGGCTTCTTCTTTGGGTTTATTTCTGAAGAGCTTCAGACTAGTATTGGAAATTTTGCAGTTCAAATCTCCAACTAGGATAACTTCCGGGGGAGATGGTACATTTTTAATTGAGCCAATATATCGAAATACCTGCTTCAATATAGGATTAAAACTCTCTTCGGGAGGAATATACAAGTTAATAATAACAACGGAAAACTTTTTTAAATTACCAGACAGGTTTGCTATTGTTATAGCTTGGAATAGCTTACTTGGGTCAATATATTGGGAAAACCTCCACTGCAAGTTGTTAGATAATAAACAGGCGATTCCCCCCCTGGCGTGACCTTTCTTGGAAGGGGCGGATGGAACTTCCAGAACATAGAAATCCTTTAACTCAACCAGCGAATTAATACACCAAGTTTCCTGGATGCAGATCACATTTGCTCCCATAGAAAATAGAAGGTCAAATTTCTCTGGACTATTATGAATCCCTGCCGCATTCCAAGAAATAATTTTCAATGGGGTGTTAAAGATGGTGAAACAATTTGGGGTTATCTGTGGTCTTAGTAGATAAAGCACTGTGCAGCCAATTCCACCGATTATTATCCTCTATTAAAGAGGAATTCTGAAACAGTGGAAGTGGCTTTACCTGGGAGACCGAACGTTTCCCTTTAGAGACCCAGATCTTCAGGTCTCTAAGTGGAGAGGCTGTCCCATTTTGTTTATCACCATTTAGTGTCATCCCATGGGAAGGGTGAATGTTACCTGGATTAAAAATAGGAAGAACATCAATACCGGTTCGTTGGAAATTCTCTGCTTGTTGCAGTATCAAGTTTACAATGATTGTGGAGAAAAATTTAACCCTTATACATGAGACCCTGTCTCCACAAAACAAAGAAACAAGTTCAATGTCCCTAGATTGAATAGGGTGAAGACTTTCCATCTCGCTAAACCGCTTAAGTAGCCATGTTCTATTTAAGGGTAAGTCTGCATCAAATAATGGTAAAAAGTCTAGCACACAGGTATCCACATAAGCCTTTAAATTTTTGGGCTGGAGAGAAGGAGGTGGTCGATCTCCAACCTCTGGAGCCAAGGAAAAAGGAGAGGCCAAAGGATTAAGAGGCCCACATTGGTGTGAGGTAGAGGCTTTTATCACTGCCGATGCAGTAGTATTAGGAACCGGACCCTCCTTTTGTAGTAAATCTTCCACAACCGTTGATGGACCACATTCAATGTCCACCTTTAAAGACATAGAGGTCGGGTCTAAGCCTGTTTCTTCCTTCTCAGCCAAGACTATAGAGTTTTGGAAGATTATCTGACGTTGTCTTTTCTTCCTATATTTGCGGAGCGGTTTCCTTTTATTTCCTTTATTGTTTCTATGTTTACCGTTTTTCACCTTGGCTTATTGTTTATCTTCAGGTTGTTCTTTTTTATTTTCCGACAGGAAGATTGGAAATAGATCTTGAACCACTTTGGAGCCAGATATAGATTTGTTTTCTTCCTCAATCTCGAGAGCAGAGGACATTACACAATTGGGAACTGCAGTTACAGGCAAGACTGTAGTATGTATTTCATGATATATTACTACAGCTTTTGTACCGGAACTCACTATAGGCTCGTTTCTTTTCCCCTTAGGAGTGCTAGATTCAGCCTTAAGGGAAGGAGCACTCATTGTTTCCGATGTTTTTTGTAGCAATGTCTTCAGTATTTGCGTAACTGAGTCCAGGATACAATCCGAGCTGCCTACAAATTTCCCCAGAAGAACTAATATAGAGGCTAGTAGTTGTTCCAGAGCAATCAAAGATTCCGATATAGGTTTATTACCAGCTTCAGCTGTATGACAAATCTCAGATAGATTTAGATCCTGACTCCTGGAAGCTTTTAACAGATCAGACATGTCCTGTCCATTTAACGAGGGAGTACTACTATATAACATTAACCCAGAGGGCGTAGCACCCTCAGATAGCTTATTGGGTTATAAAGCCTCCAAGCTTGCTGCGTCTACATAGCGGCCACACAGTTCAAGATCGATAGATAATGATGAGGCTTCCCCACCTAACCTGTTATTCACAGACAGGACTTGAGGCGTAAGTGATTGGTTCTCTAATTTTCCTTCTATTGTCCGAGCACCAAGCTTACTCTCCCCCTCTCCTTCAAGATGAGCAAGACAGGAATTCGCCACCGCTGCTGTTTGTGATGGCACGGTCAGCAAGGATGGTGACATAGAATTAGTAATAACTTGAGTAGGGTCCTCCCGAGCCGCAAAGAGGAGAGCTTCCTTTACTGCAGTATTAGACTTCTTATCTACAGATTTATCCCATAACTCAAAGAGTTGGCATTGACCCTTCAGCGGGGGATTATTTACGGATTTATTTCGCGTGGGGTTGGTAACCGTTTTAGTGCTAGATCTTCCTCCCACTAGTCTTCCTGAGCGTAGTTTTTTTGACATCTTTTACCGACTCTTCCCACAGCTCGTTGTTATTCAAATAGTTTACCTCCAGAAGAGGAATTCACAGGCAATGTCCGTATAAAATAAATAAATAATGCTCTGGAGATGCAACACTAGCTCACCGGTGGAAGATAGCCAAGGAACAACTTATTAATGTTGCAGAATGTTACTTCCTTTAGCAGCCAGAGGTGTGTAGTAAGAAATGCGGCATAACACAACGTGAATGTAAATAACCGGGCCCAGCCCAGCCTACCTCAGCCACCGAGGGCCACAGAGGGCCCGCCCTTTGCCTGGGCTTCGCCCGGCGTCCCGCGAGACGGGGGTGTCGCCGTATTTCTGCGCCTCCTGGCGCGAAACTGACGCGGCCGGTGCCGCTAGGGCTGCTGGGAAACGTAGTTTTCTTGCCCCTGCACCGCGCTCCACTCGATGTTTCTGCCTTTACAAATCAGGTTCAGAGAGCGGGAGGCGGGCGGGCAAAGACGCTGTTGCGATGGTCCCAGCTGCAGCGTTTGACAGCAAAAACAATCCAGGCAAGGTTCCACAATGATCACCCCCTCGACCGGGGTGTCGCCGTATTTCTGCGCCTCCTGGCGCGAAACTGACGCGGCCGGTGCCGCTAGGGCTGCTGGGAAACATCGTTTTCTTGCCCCTGCACCACGCTCCACTCGATGTTTCTGCCTTTACAAATCAGGTTCAGAGAGCGGGAGGCGGGTGGGCAAAGACGCTGTTGCGATGGTCCCAGCTGCAGCGTTTGACAGCAAAAACAATCCAGGCAAGGTTACACAATGATCACGAGTCAGAACTTTATCGGGATTGTACTTGATTGACTGTGATGTCACAAACATTTGTGCGGATCTACATTGTGTTAAGGAATACAATAGGTTAAGAAGAGAGTATGCGCCACATTTGCCTCAATATCCTTTGTTTGAGAAACGTGTGGTAGGCCGGAAATGAAGAAATATCAGTAATAGTAGGGAGGTTGAAGCAAAAAGACCAAAAGTCGATGAACCAAAAATTGTAAGCAGGAATAAAATGAATTATGTTGAAAATGTTGTTGGTTTTGAATTTGAAAATAGTTCTGGTGTCAACTGCTATGCTAATGTAGTTGATAATGTTCTCTTTTCACTAGAGACTTTAAAAGAACAGATTGTGATCAATTCGGAACAAAGTTTATGCTGTTTGTTGAATTCTGTGTTAGAGAAATGTAGCGCTGATAGAACAAGAGTAGAAAGTGTGTCTGAAATTCGTTATCTGTTAGACGAATGTTCAGGTCAAACACAATTCTCTGAAAATATTCAGCAGGATTGTCAGGAGTTTTTAATGTATATGCTTGATGTATTGCAAGATGAAGGTGTAGATGTAGATTATCTGTTTGGCCTTTCTTATCAATGGCAGCATGATTGCGAGAACTGTAGGCTATCAAGTACTACTAGTGTAGACTCAGAAAGATTTATATATTTAACTTTGCCTGACAGTAAATCAGTATCCTTCAATAAGCTAGTAAAGGCAGCCGATCAAAACATGGAGTGTAGCCAATGTAAGTCTGCAATGCTGTCCACGTTAATTTTACGAAGTTATGGCCAGTATGTCATTTTAATGTTCCAACGATGTAGGCCTGATGGAACTAAATTGACAACTTTAATTAATAATTTTGTGGCTTCGCAGTTGTCAATATCAGGAAGGACTTTTGTAACTACAGCAATTATATATCATGACGGTCCTTCAACTACTTCAGGACATTACACAGCTTATTTAAAATCTGGAAACTGCTGGTCATTCTGTAATGATTCTGTTTTAACTTTCAAAAAAAGATTGCCTTTCCACCTTTAAAATTCTTACCTGGTGTTCTTACAACCAAAATTTTAGGAAAGGAATCTTGGGATTTGTTCAGAGGAATTTCAAGAGGTTCTAATGGCTCATACTCTATATGGCCTTGTGGATAATTGTAGTACAGAGCGAAAACTGTTTGTGTTTATAAGCTAATTCAAGCAGCAGATCAAAATAAGGAGTAGAGGAAATGTAAGTCTGCAATGCTGTCCATATTATTTATGGAAACTTATGGGTGAAATGTCATTTTACAATTTCAACTACATAAACTGGATGAAAAAAAGTTGTTAAGTCTAATTAAAAATGTTTTGGCTACACAGTCATCGATTTCAGGAAGAACATTTGCAACTGCAGCTATTATATATTATGATGGTCCTTTGACAACATCAGGATATTACACAGCTTATTTGAAATATAAAAAAGGCTAGTCTTTCGGCAATGGTTACCATTTTAGTGTGAAGCAATGTTGCCTTTTGACTTGTTTTCAGAAGTGAGAATTTAGGGTAGGTAACTGGATTATAATGATTCTAGGTGTTGCTGTAATTTAGTGTGCTGTTTTAAATTGCTTTGTATCTCTCATTTTTCTTAAAACGATGGAGTTTATCTTTCAGAAAGTGGCGGGCAGAAAATAGTAACAGCAAACCAGAGTATAAGCTGTTCATAGGACATCCTTTGACGTCATAGAAAGTAAGTTACTTTTAAGGAGTTCTTATTTCTGATTGATTATATTTTAAGGGTTTTTTAAACACAATAATTTTGATTGTGTTTTTTTTCCCCGCTGTTATATGATGAATACCTTCAACTCACTGTTTTTAGTGAAATTTGATATATTCTGAGAACAGCAAAAATAAACCATTTAATATGTATCATTAATTCTGTACTTTGAATTGTGATTTTTAATATGTACTCATCTTGTCTCATGCTCACTCATCTTTTACTACCTTCTATCAATTTTAAAATTGTTGTTCTTTCTTTCACAGATTGAAACTATAAAAATAACAAGTGCCTAAGTAAACGTCAATTATACGGTAAGTGTTTAGTACTCTTTCCGTTACATCTCTATCACATTTAACTTTTATTAGTTCCACTGCTTCATTTCTTTAACCCTCAGTTTCCTGCCTTTGCTGCTTCCCTCATTCCTTTTCTCTCTGTTTCCTTCCCTTATACTCGTTCTTCTTTTTTTTTATTTTTTATTTTTGTTTCGCTTTCGGTTCGCATACCGGCGCGCGAACCGGGAAGCGAATCAAAAGAAAAAGAGGTTGCCAGAGTGCTAAACATTCTAGCAATTTTTTATAAATGGGAGGTAGTTCTGAAAAGAACTTTTTTTATTGTTTTTGTTGTTTTAAACATTTTTTTTATTTTTATGAACATTTTTTTACTTTTTTTGTATTTTAAGAACTTTTTTATATTTTTTTGTTTTTTGGGGGGGGGACGAAAATCAGTCAGGGCTCAACAGGAGCAACAACAAAAAAGATAATTTACTTTCTGGGCCGTTTTGTACATTTGTGATTTTCATAAGCTAGGTTGATGAGAGTTATACCTTTCTCTCCATAGGAAATCAATTTGCCGCAAAAAATACAGGTATGCTTCATATCACCAAAGTTCATCTGTATGTTTGGGACCGTCTCCCTCGCCTCTGGTCCCATCACTGCCTGTTCAGCTGATGTACTGGCCACAGGAGGGGGGTTTTCCTGTAGGTCACGTACCTGTGCAGGACTGTAATTAATAGGGGGCCACCTGTCTATATGGCGATGCATAGTGTAATTGCCGTAGCTGTACTTTTTATCTGTTCCTCGGGATAGTTCTTTGTCACAGATCAAACATGTGACATAAAGGGCATTTACTTTTTTTTGTCCCCGGGGATATGTGAAGAATTGCCAGATGTAATTTACTTTCACATGGGACCTCCTTGGTTCTTCTTGCAAAAACGGTCTGCTCGCTTGCTCCTCTTCCTCTTCTTCCTCTTCTTCCTCCTCTTGATTTATGAGGACCTGAGGAGGTGGTCCATCCTTTTTTGGTGGTGGTGGTGGTGGTGGAGTGGCTCCAGCAGCTGCAGCTACAACACTTGCCATTTTTCCAAATTTCGAAAGTAGGTCTTTCTCTCATAAAAATGAAAGTCAGAGTGAGGAAAAAAGGTGGGGTTTTCATCATTTGTGAAAAAAAATGTAATAAACCAATGAAAAGTGTTATTTTCAGGTCACATGACCTAGCCTTACATCATTAGGAAACACAAAATAAAATGAACCAATGAAAAGTTTTATGAACAAGTCACATGACCTGTTATGCTTACGTTACACGTCCCGCTACGAACCCGGAGCGCTTCCGGGGCGCTCCGCTTCCCACCTTGGTTCGCGCTCCTGAGCACTTCCGGGTGCGCTAACGCGGCACGTCATAAGACGCATTACGCGGCAATGCGATACGGAGCGTTTACGCGACGCGTCACGAGGTTGTTTTCTTGCACGGCAGTTGCGCTAGCGGAACGTTTCCCAGTTCGCGGACCGGGTCGCGGCACCAAATTGAGCTAACGGAAAGCTACCCAGTGTGCGGACCGGTAGCGAAAAAAATAAAAATAATATAAAAAAAATATACATAAAAAAATTATATTACAAACATATAAAATATATTTCTCCATTAAAATAAGAATACATTTTACAGCTTTTGATATTTGCTATTAAAAAACCATTGAAATTCACTGAAAAAACCATAGGTTATAGACCATATATAGTTAGGAATTAGCATTTACAAAACCTTAAAAATTCACTGAGAAAACCATAGGTTATAGACTATATATAGTTAGGGATTAGCATTTACAAAACCTTATTTTACTCGCAAAAAACCATTGAAATTCGCATATATAGTTAGTTGCACTAACTATATATCGCGCACCCGCAATCCACTGCTGATGATGTCACATATTACATCATTCATGACATGGTCAGTGACATCACTGATGACATCACTGATGACATCTCAAATGATATATATATATATATATATATATATATATATATATATATATATATATATATATATATATATATATATATATATATATATTACCTACTGGCGGTCGCCAGTAGGTATATATAGTTAGGATTTTTTTGAATAGGGATTTCTGAAAATTCTATGTTGAATAACTTTGGCGTTGATGGACGGAATTGGCTGAAATCTTCAGGAAAATGGCAAATTTTGTTTCTGAGCATCCCCTGAAAGTTTGGGGGGGTTTCTTCAAGCGGGGGCCGAGAAAAAAGGGGGGTCCCAAAACGTGTTTTTAACATTGAGTTTTCCATAGGGCGGTTGGACTCACTTTTAGCTCGAACGCTGAATGGATTTCTATGAAACTTGGCAAAATTGTAGAGACTGTTTGTCCGATGTCCCTTTGCTAGGTCTCAAGATATGTGCTCCAGTGGATTTTGAGCAATTAACGTTCAAAAAAATATATATCTGTGACAGCGTCCCGGTTAGCGCCCCGGTTCGCGTACCAGACGCGTAACGGAACTTCGCGAGGAGAAGCGGATTGGCTCTCCGGTGACTGTCAACATTCTAAACAGTCCGGAGCGGCCACCATCTTGTCTCTCGGTAGAATCGAGAGACAAGAGGTGGATATAAATAAAGGGGGAAATGAATGAAAGGGGGCAAGGTAGACCCCTCCTGACCCCCTAGGATTGATGTGGGGGCTATTAAAGGGCCCCGCGGGGCAAAAAAATACTATAATTTTTTTTTCGATTTTTCGCGATGGAAGCGCTACCCGGTACGCGAACCGGGTAGCTCACCGGTAGCGTAACGGGAGTCCGCCATCTTGTGTTTCAGATGAATTTAGTCACAAGATGGAGGATAAACTATGTTGGGAATGGGTATAAGGGGGCACGGGAGACATATCCTGACCCCCTAGGTTTTCTGAGGGTGGCTGAGGAGGCCCATATATGTAAAAAAAAAACCTTTTTTTTTCAAATTTTCGCACGGTTAGCGCCCGTCCGCGCACCGGGTAGCGTTCCGGAAAGCGTAACAAGGGGAAAACCAAGGGAAATAGTAAAAAAATATTTTAGAGTGCTTTGAGGTAGGGTAGCTCTGAATAGAGCTGTTGTGTTGTGTGGGTGATGTAAGTACCAACATGTAGGTACCAATGAAGAGTCTAAAATTCAATGTACACCGTCGCCTCTGTAGATATTTTGTATGTTCTAATATGGGTTATTTAAATGTAAATGTGTGGAAAGCACTTCATGCTTTAAAGCAATTGTATTTTTGAACTGATTGTTCTTTCCTCTTAGTCCTTCTCTTTGTTTTTTTTTCCCACACTCTTCTTCAGCATGATAGTTGATAAATTCGTTCCCTCAAAAAATTTATATACATAGAAAAATTATATTAAATACATATAAAATATATTTTTCCTTTAAAAGAAGTATACATTTTACAGCTTTTGATATTTGCTATTAAAAACCATTGAAATCCACTGAAAAAAACATAGGTTATAGACCATATATAGTTAGGAATTAGCATTTACAAAACCTTGAAAATTCACTGAAAAAACCATAGGTTATAGACCATATATAGTTAGGAATTAGCATTTACAAAACCTTATTTTACTCACACAAAACCATTGAAATTTGCATATATAGTTAGTTGCACTAACTATATATCGCGCACCCGCAATCCACTGCTGATCATGTCACATATTACATCATTCATGACATGGTCAGTGACATCACTGATGACATCACTGATGACGTCTCAAATGACATCACTGATGACATCACTGATGACAACATTCAGTGACTGTATGTTTCTGTAAAGTTAAAATATGTCTTACATATTGAAGAATGAGTGGATGTATAAGTGTCTGGATGAAGGATTTAGTAGGTGCATGACTGACTGTATGAGTGAGTGATTAAATGTGTCTCACTGAGTGCATGGGTTAGTGACTAAACTGTCTTAATTTGTGCATCATTATGTCTGTTGTTCTGTAAACTGCTGCATGTGTTGATCAGTAGCTATATGGGTTATTGATTGGTTGCCCAAGTATTTGTATGGGAGACTGAGTGTGTGTGTGGGTGGCTGGGAGGTGTATCATTCTGTGCATAGATGTGTGAGCAGTTGATTCACTAGATGTATGGTTTCAAAAGTGCATGTGGAAACAGCTGTATGGGCGGTTGACTGTGTGCATGAGTGTATTGGTGAGTGAATGGATATCTCAGTGCTACATGTCAAATTAAGTACATATGTAAAACACAGTACATGTGAGAGTTGACATATATAAATAACTGTGCATAAGAGCCAGTGAATGTGTGAGTGGCTGTATGGATCATTGTGAACTTGTATCAGGGATTGTATAAGAGAGTAAATATGTGTTAGTATATGTTTGAATAAGTAAGGTGTGTATAACTGTATAGTTGAGGAAATGGAGGTGTGATTGATTCTTTGCATGACTGACTAGGTGTGTGAGTAACTCCATGGATGAGTGACAGTCTGTGAGTGTCTGTTTACACTGAGTGTATCTAAAGTTATATTAGAGTCTGAAGAGGTTCATCGTATAATCACATGAATGATGTCATCAGTGATGTGATCAGTAATGTCAAATGAGATGTCATCAGTGATGTCATCAGCGATGTCATTTGAGATGTCATCAGTGGTGTCATCATTGATGTCATTTGAGATGTCATCAGTGATGTCATCAGTGATGTCATTTGAGATGTCATCAGTGATGTCATCAGTAATGTCACTGACCATGTCATGAAGGATGTAATATGTGACATGATCAGCAGTGGATTGCGGGTGCGCGATATATAGTTAGTGCAACTAACTGTATATGCGAAATTTAATGGTTTTGTGTGAGTAAAATAAGGTTTTGTAAATGCTAATTCCTAACTATATATGGTCTATAACTATGGTTTTTCCAGTGAATATATATATATATATATATATATATTACCTACTGGCTATCGCCAGTAGGTATATATAGTTAGGATTAATTCCCTATGGGATTTCTGAAAATTCTATGTCTAATAACTTTGGCGTTTGTGGACAGAATCGGCTGACATTTTCAGGAAAATGGCACATTTTGTTTCTGAGCAGCACCTGAAAATTTGGTGGGGTTTCGTCAAGGGGGGGCTGAGAAAAAAGGGGGGTCCCAAAACGCGTTTTTTACATTGAGTTTTCCATAGGGCGGTTGGACTCACTTTTAGCTCGAACGGCTGAATGGATTTGCACAAAACTTGGCAAAATTGTAGGGACTGTTAGCCCGATGTGCCTTTGCTAGGTCTCAATATATGTGCTTCAGTGGATTTTGAGAAATTAACGTTTAAATCAAGATATATATCTGTAACAGCGCTCCGGGCAGCGATCTGGTCCGCTTACTTTTCGCGTTTCGGAACTTTGCGCGCAGAAAGCTGATTGGCTCTCCGGTGTCTGTCAACATTCTAAACAGTCCGGAGCGGCCGCCATCTTGTCTCTCGGTAGGATCGAGAGAGAAGAAGAGGTGAAAAACGAAAGGGGAATTTAATGAAAGGGGGCAAGGTATCCCCCTCTTGACCCCCTAGGAATGTTGTTGGGGTTATTAAAGGGTCCCGTGGGGAAAAGAAAAAAAATGATTTTTCACGGTAGAAGCGCTTCACGGGCCGCGAACTGGGCCGCAAACTGGTAGCGAAACGGGAATTCGCCATTTTGTGCTTCGTTAATTAAATTATTAGGTATAAGGGGGTGCGGGAGACGTATCCTAATCCCCTATGTTTCCTGAGGGTGGCTGAGGAGGCTGATATATGTTGATACATCTCTTCCAGCGGCTGTGCGTGAGCTTTTTTTTTTTTTGCTGCGTGACAGTCCGGAGCGGCCGCCATCTTGTCTCTCGGTAGGATCGAGAGAGAAGAAGAGGTGAAAAACGAAAGGGGAATTTAATGAAAGGGGGCAAGGTATCCCCCTCTTGACCCCCTAGGAATGTTGTTGGGGTTATTAAAGGGTCCCGTGGGGAAAAGAAAAAAAAAATGATTTTTCACGGTAGAAGCGCTTCACGGGCCGCGAACTGGGCCGCAAACTGGTAGCGAAACGGGAATTCGCCATTTTGTGCTTCGTTTTAATTGTTTAGAGACAAAAATTATCGCCGCACATCGGCCACAATGCATGAATATCGTGGAAAGTCAGCGATATTCATGCATTATCCAGCAAATGCTCTTAGCCGTGTTATCCACCTTCCATTGGATAACATGGTTAAAAACTGCTCTGTGCGTGAGCTTTTTTTTTTTTTTTTTTGCTGCGTGACGTTTGTTAACGTTCGATTCGATGGAAATCAGGAAGTGTTGACCACCATTTTGTCACTGCGAGTAAATATTTTGTTATAAATGAATCCTTATTGAAAAACATTGTCTGCGCCATCTTGCCTTTTTGTCCAATGCCACAATTTTGTCGTGCACGGCAGCCATTTTAGATGCCTTGACCAGGCCCACTCTCTGCACGCCGCCGATCCTCAGCATGGCTCCCCACCCTCGCAAGCATCTCCCCCACGCACTGGTCATCCCCGCTCTCTCTCTCATGCATGGGCCATATACTTCCCCCCATCTGCGCTGCTCTTCTCTGAGAATCACACCCTGTGCCCTCCCGACACCTCTCTTTCACCCTATTCACTACCGCACCCTCGGACACTCCTCTTCCTCTGTGTCTGATTGTCCAGGCCGGACCTAGGCTATCACCTACCCCTGCGGATGTAGTTTATGGCCCCAGCTGTAGAGAATTCAGACATGCCAACCCTCCCGATTCAGGCGTGTGACTACTGATTTCAGTGCTAGTCTCCCGCCTCCCGATTTCTGCAAGCAAAAACCCGGGGGCATATTACGAACAACTAGCGATAATTTTTGTCTCTAACTTGTTTAGAGACAAAAATTATCGCCGCACATCGGCGATTTTTATCGCAGATAAACCTTGCTATTATCGCAGAAAAGTCAGCGATATTCATGTATTATCGAGCAAATGCTCTTAGCCATGTTATCCACCTCCCATTGGATAACATGGCTAAGAACTGCTCAGGGCAGGTGTTAGATTTTGGAGATATTCGCGCTTAGCGCGAATATCTCCAAAAGTTGGTAATAGAAGATAGCGATGTTAGGGACTGTTTCCAGTCGCTAATATCTTGGCACGCCACTTTGCATGTCATTAGTGATAAGTATCACTGACATGCAAAGCGGGGCCCAAGATGGTCGCTATCTCCTTTTAGCTGTCACTAACTGGTGTTAGCGACAGCTTGGTAATAGGGAGATATTTTTATCTCCGCTTTCTTGGCTTTTAAAGCCAAAAAAGCGGAGATAAACCCCCTTGATAATATGCCCCACGATTCCTTGGGGGTTTCAGCTGACAGGGCTTGGTATTGTGTTACATGGTAATTTTTCCAGGAAACGTCAGAGGGTCGATGCAGGGGTTCTAGAAGAGGTGATAAACCATTTAAGCCTCATGAACAAGCGCATGGTCTTTTAAAGATTTGTGAAGTACTCGGGGCGGCGGTGTGTGTGTGTCCTCTTTCAGGAGCGGGCGGGGGGGGGGGGGCACTGCCAGCAACTTGCCAGGTCAGGTAGTGTTCAACACGTGCATCACCCTTTCTCTGCCTGCTATTGCGCTCCATGCTTCGGAAAGGTAAGAAAAAGAACGTGCATTTGAGTTTGAAATGTCCGATCCTGCAGCAGCACACTTCCAAAGCCCACACATGACAATAACCCGATTCAAGGCCCCATTCACCCGTTTTTAAAAAAATAGATAACACTCCAACAAAGTAAGATTATAAAACTTTATTAACTATTAACTATAACGAACGGAACAAAAACTAAAAACATTTAAACATTTTTCAACACAAAAAGCAACAATGGTTAGAAGCTGTCTTTTGTGCGAATAGTCCCAAGGCAGCACAACGTGCAGAGTTCTGGACGGCACCCAGGTGATGTCGCCTGGGTGCCGCACTGGTTTTGGGATCCTACAATGCAGCACAGAAAAACAGCGTGGGGCGTCCCGGGTGGTGCGGGGGGAGGCCTCGTCAGTAGCGGTCTGTTGTGCGAATAGTCCCAAGGCAGCAGAACGCGTTGAGATGTTGATGGGACTGTGTCCAGTGTCACATGGCTGACACAACATGTACGACAGGCACCCAGGTGATGTCCAGTAAACTGCCGCACTGGTTTTGGTATCCTACAATGCTGCTCCGAAAATTGGCGTGCGGCGGCCCGGGGGTGGGGGAGGCGGCGTGAACGGGCCTCCCCAGGTGGCGGCCATCTAGCTGAGTTGCGCTCGCTCTTGCGGCTACAGCGTCTCGCTCACCATGTTGTTGAGTTGCTTCCACTCTTGCAGTGCAGCGATAGGCGGCTGCCACATGGCTCTTAAAATGGCGGACGGCTCCTCGGTTTTGGGCCTGGTCCACTGAAATGGCCCTGGGACACCTTGGAACTCGGACGCTTGCCTGCTAGGGCTTGGGCTCCATTCTCGAAAAGCGTCCCCTCAGCCGTGAAGATTCTACAAAAGTCTTGGGGGCCCCCGACTCCCGCAGGCTTCCGGTGGGGAGCGGCTGCCATGATTGCTCGCGGAATGACCACGACGGAGCCACGAGATGGTGGTGCTCTCATGCTGACGCCAGCTTCAGTCTGAATGATCCAGAAACAAGGTGGGGCTTTCATCGTTTGGGAAAAAAAAATGTTCTAAACCAATGAAAAGTGTTATTTTTAGGTCATATGACCAAGCCTTCCATCTTTAGGAAACCAAAAGTAAAATGAACCAATGAAAAGTTTTATAAACAAGTCACATGACCTGTTATGCGGCATAGGGCTACAAAAAGCGTAGAAAATCCGTTGGCACGTGAGGCGGCGTCAGTAGCGGACCGATGTGCGAATAGGCCGAAGGCAGCACAACGCGCCGAGATCCGGATGGCACCGAGGTGGTGTCCAGCAAATTGCCGCACTGGTGTGGCCATCCTACAATGCTGCGCCGAAAGACGGCGTGTCCAGCTGAGTTGCGGTCACTGTTGCGGTACAGTGACTCGAACGCGCCGAGATCCGGATGGCACCGAGGTGGTGTCCAGCAAATTGCCGCACTGGTGTGGCCATCCTACAATGCTGCGCCGAAAGACGGCGTGTCCAGCTGAATTGCGGTCACTGTTGCGGTACAGTGACTCGAACGCGCCGAGATCCGGATGGCACTGAGGTGGGTTCCAGCAAATTGCCGCACTGGTGTGGCCATCCTACAATGCTGCGCCGAAAGACGGCGTGTCCAGCTGAGTTGCGGTCACTGTTGCGGTACAGTGAGTCGAACGCGCCGAGATCTGGATGGCCCCGATGTTGTGTCCAGCAAGTTGCCGCACTGGTGTGGCCATCCTACAATGCTGCGCCGAAAGTCGGCGTGGGGTGCCCCGTTGGCTTATGAGGTGATGTCAGTAGTGGACCGATGTGTGAATAGGTCGGAACCAGCACAAGGCGCCAAGATCCGAATGGCAAGTCCTGGATGTTGAGTGCCTCAGTTGAGAGTTCTGAGCAGTGCTTGTAAGACTATCTGAAGTTTATTATAAGAATCAGAGTAAGTTGAAGACTGTCTGAAGCTTATTTGCACCTTTTGCAGCTTCACTATTGCCCAAGGTGGTGTCCAGCGGAACTTTTTTCCTTTTCCTTTCTGCTTCTTTTCCTACAATCCGTTTCATCTGAAGACACGACCAGGTCCCTGAATGTGTGTAGGGGGACGCTATTGAGTGAATGAAAATGGCGGCTTGACACAAAGCTGACTCAAGCGTTACTGTTGATGCTATACAGACAAAAATTGGTTTTCAGTTTGTACATTCTTCAGGTTTTTTTTTTCCATCCAAGTCTGATTGAGAGTTTGTAGAAAAATGGCTTCAGATTTTCCACATACTACTCTTCAACATTCTTCCTAAATGTAACAATGTGAAACTCACTAGGAGAACGGCTGTTTCTGTTTCCTTTCAAAATGCTGCCAACAATATTTTCTGAATGGAAGACACCATCTTGTAGCATAAAGGGCCGAAAGGGGTTCTGGTCTGGCCGATGGTTGGTGGAGACATTTTGACTATATCTTGGACCTGCCCGGCCTCGCCCAAAATGGCGCCGGTATAAATGGGACTCGTAACTCCTTGCCCGCAAATGTATATCTAGAAAATGTTATTGTAAGTGGCCCTGTCCTATTTTAATTACAAAATGTATGTCCACCGATTCCGCAACTGTTAGACACCTTAGTTCTTGCAACCTAATGGCCCGCTCGTTACGTTCCTCTACAGTGTAAATGTCTCCTCATCATATACGATTTCAGTTTGCTCCGTGGCCGGCCCACGTGGTTATAGGCCCGTATTTGTATACTGACATTTTCACAATAAAGGTTTTTAAAACAAAACACGGTAGTAGTATTTACATTGGTAAAGTTTTTACTTTTAGTCACTGTTTTCGAATCAGTAAAAGGCAAGTGAAATAAAGCAGTCCAATTACATGACGGATAAAAGGTATAATATGTAGGAACGCAGTAAAGATAAATGGTCAAGGGCAGTTGTGTTTTTCATGTCTGCAACATAAAGTGATCGATAAGAATCTGATAATCAGGCGTATCGGCGACTAAGACAGCAGGCCGAATCTCTTTTACTCAACGGCTCCGTCATGGAAGGAAGAAACGCCCTTTTTCTCGAAAAAGGAATATATTTTACTTGCAAGACAGTTGTAAATTTTCCGGGAAACTACATTAGCCTGGAATATTATAACATATGTTTGAAAAAAAAATATTGTTCGAAAACAATAAAAAGCGTAATTTTTAGGTCATATGACCAAGCTTTTCATCATTAAATTAACAAAAGTAAAATGAACCAATGAAAAGTTTTATTAACAAGTCACATGACCTGTTATGCTTACGTTACGCGCTGCGCGCCGCGCCTCGGATCACTTCCGGGTGCGCTAACGTGGCGTGTCATATAACGCATTACGCGACAACGTAGGTCAAGAATATAGTCAAAATGTCTCCACCAACCAGCGTTCAGAACACAACCCCTTTCAGCAGTCCAAAAAGTTCTGTTAAATGACAACAGAGGGGACAGGCAACAAGAACCATCAGTCAAAGAGGGGAGGGCAAGTTCTTCTCTTCCGGGTCATGTTGGGGCGCTACCGGAACTGATCGAATTGGTAGTCTACAGTGTTTCTGGATGTTTCAGACTAAAGCTGGCGTCAGCATGAGACCACTACCATCTCGTAGCTCCGTCGTGGCCATTCCACGAGCAATCATGGCAGCTGCTCCCAACCAGAAGCCTGCGGGAGTCGGAGGCCCCCAAGACTTTTGTAGAATCTTCACGGCTGAGGGGACGCTTTTCGAGAATGGGACCCAAGCCCTATCAGGGAAGCGTCCGAGTTCCAAGGTGTCCCAGGGCCATTTTAGTGGACCAGGCCCAAAACCGAAGAGCCGGCCGCCATTTTGAGAGTCCTGTGGCAGCCGCCTATCGCTGCACCGCAAGAGCGGGAGCAACTCAACTACATGATGAGCGAGACGCTGTAGTCGCAAGAGCGGGCGGTAAACAGCTGAATGGCGGAAGAGGCACAGTGTAGCAAAAGCGGGCGGAATGGCAACTAAAACGGTAAAGGGGCGCCCCACTACAGCGTGTCTTCAGGTCAAACGGATTGTGGGACAAGGTCCAGAATTGAAGAGTCATCAAAAGGCAAAAAGTTCCGCCGGACCCCGGGAGCCGGCCGCCTATGTCGGGGGCGATCTCAAGCTACACCAGTGCTATAAGACTTGGGGAGGGTGTCGGAGCCAAGCGTCTTCTCTGAGTCCATGGCCATCACACCGCCCCTCAGGGGCCTCCGTCAAGCTGTTTAGGAAGCTAACATATCACATTGTTTTCTAATGCAGTCAGGTCCACAAACGACACTCACTTACTTTGAGAATAGTGAAGCTGCAGTAGGTGGAAATAAGCTTCAGACAGTATAACAAGCACTGCTCAGAACTCTTAACTATGGCACCCAACATCCAGAACTTATGCTATTTGAGAATGGCAGTGACATCGAAGCATCTCAGGGACCAAAACCATTAACGTACTTTCACGTATGAAAATCTTACTTGGGGAGGGGGCAGGAGCGAAGCGCCCCCTCCCAGTCAGCGCCACCACACCGTATGTTGAAAATTTGAAGCCATCGTTCTACAAAGTCAACCAAACTTGGATTGAAAAATCTAGAAAAATGTACAAACTGAAAACCAGTTTTGGTCTGCATAGCATCAGTAGCAACGCTTGAGTCAGCTTTGTGTCACGCCGCCATTTTCATTCAACAAAGCACAGGCATTGAAAAAGGCTCAAATTCAGAACTCTAAACTATGGCACCCAACATCCAGGAGCTTGCCATCCGGATCTTGGAGCCTTGTGCTGCTTTTGATCTATTCACACATCGGTCCACTACTGATATCATCTTATAAACCAACGTTATGTAAATAGTTTTTTAATAAAATGTTTTACCCTGTTTCTTTGCTGGTGTGTTGTCTATATTTTTAATATTTGCATAGGGTTTGTCGTTATTTTGTGCGGGATGGGTGATGGAGCCGAGCTGTCTTGCAGCCCTCATGGTGTGGAGCTCAGTTCATCTCACTATTTTCGTATTTCTCATGAAGGGTTGTTCCTAATATTTCTATTTTAGCGAGGTCAAAAAGAGATCCAATTAGTGGCCTACTGATTTTGCTCGATTACTTTTATTTTTTTTACACGATTTTTCACTATCTGCAAAGACTAAACAGAGTATTGCGACTTTGTGCTTGTTTGTAAATAGAGAATGATCCAAAGAGAACCAATTCTAAAACAGTAAATGCTTGGACAACAATCAATCAAATGGAGAGACAAGCAGGCACGACGGATTACAACGGGGGCAAAGGCTTGCGTTAACTACCGTTCACTATCTGCAAAGAGAGAGTACTACTAAGACAAAAGAGGGGAGGGGGGGGGTGCAGCGTTCAAAGCACATCAGCGTGCATAAATACGAAAATGTTTTTATCTATCACGTACTTGACATTTTAAAGCTTTTCATATTTGCTATTAAAAAACCAATGAAATTCACAGAAAAAACCATAGGTTATAGTGGATATATAGTTAGGAATTTGCATTTACAAAACCTTGAAAATTCAATGAAAAAACCATTGGTTTTAGGCCATATATAGTTAGGGATTTGCATTTACAAAACCTTATTTTACTCGCATAAAACCATTGAAATTCCATATATAGTTATAAGCGCTAACTATATATCGCGCACCCGCAATCCACTGCTGATGATGTCACATATTACATCATTCATGACATGGTTAGTGACATCACTGATGACATCACTGATGACATCTCAAATGACATCACTGATGACATGACTGAAAACATCTCATTTGACATGACTGATAACATCACTGATGATATCATTCATGTGATAATACGATGAACCTCTTCAGACTCTAATATAACTTTAGATACAATCAGTGTAAACAGACACTCACAGACTGTCACTCATCCATGGAGTTACTCACACACCTAGTCAGTCATGCAAAGAATCAATCACACCTCCATTTCCTCAACTATACAGTTATACAAAATTTACTTATTCAAACATATACTAACACATATTTACTCTATTATACAATCCCTGATACAAGTTCACAATGATCCATACAGCCACTCACACATTCACTGGCTCTTATGCACAGTTATTTATATATGTCAACTCTCACATGTACTGTGTTTTACATATGTACTTACTTTGACATGTAGCACTGAGATATCCATTCACTCTCCAATGCACTCATGCACACAGTCAACCGCCCATACAGCTGTTTCCACATGCACTTTTGAAACCATACATCTAGTGAATCAACTGCTCACACATCTATGCACAGAGTCATACACCTCCCAGCCACCTACACACACACTCAGTATCCCATACAAATACTTGGGCAACCAATCAATAACCCATATAGTTACTCATATAGCTACTTATCAACACATGCAACAGTTTACAGAACAACAGACATAATGATGCACAAATTAAGACAGTTTAGTCACTAACCCATGCACTCAGTGAGACACATTTAATCACTCACTCATACAGTCAGTCATGCACCTACTAAATCCTTCATCCAGACACTTATATATCCACTCATTCTTCAATATGTAAGAGATATTTTAACTTTACAGAAACATACAGTCACTGCATGTTGTCATCAGTGATGTCATCAGTGATGTCATTTGAGATGTCATCAGTGATGTCATCAGTGATGTCACTAACCATGTCATGAATGATGTAATATGTGACATCATCAGCAGTGGATTGCGGGTGCGCGATATATAGTTAGCGCTTATAACTATATATGGAATTTCAATGGTTTTATGCGAGTAAAATAAGGTTTTGTAAATGCAAATCCCTAACTATATATGGCCTAAAACCAATGGTTTTTTCATTGAATTTTCAAGGTTTTGTAAATGCAAATTCCTAACTATATATCCACTATAACCTATGTTTTTTTCTGTGAATATATATATATATATATATATATATATATATATATATATTACCTACTGGCGGTCGCCAGTAGGTAGTTATAGTTAGGATTTTTTTCAATGCAAAATCTCAAAATTATATTTGGAATAACTTTAGCACCGGTTGACGAATCTGCCTGAAAATTAGCTGAGAATGGCCTTGTCAAGCTCCAGTCCTTCCCTGAAAGTTTGGGGGGATACGTCAAGCGGGGGCCGAGATAAAAGGGGGGTCCCAAAACACATTTTCCCCATGTCAATTTCCATAGGGCGGTCGATTTCACTTTTAGCCCGAACGGCTGAATGGATTTACACCAAACTTGGCAAAATTGTAGGGACTGGTAGCCCGATGTGCCTTTGCTATGTCTCAAGATATGTGCTCCAGTAGATTTTGAGTAATTTAGGTTAAAAAAAATATATATATCTATAGCCGCGCTCTGGTACGTGCACCGGTACGCGCACCGGGCACGCCACGCGAGGTGCGCACGGAAAGCTGATTGGCTCTCGGGTGTCTGTAAACATTCGAAACAGTCTGGAGCGGCCGCCATCTTGTGTCTCGGTAGGATCGAGACACGAGAGGTGGCCAAAACAAAGAGGGAAATGACCATAAGGGGGCAGAGTAGACCCCCCCTTGACCCCCTAGGTTTGATGTGGGGGCTATAAAAGGGCCCCGCGGGGCATTTAAAATATTTTTTTTTTTCGTTTTGCGCGGGGGAAGCGCCCGGTACGCGCACCGGGGAGCGGCCCGGGGAGCGTACTATGAGGGAAAAAGATGACAGAGTTTTAAAAAAATGAAGCCTTTATTTAGAAATTGGAGGTAGTTCTAAAAAGAACTTTTTATTTTCTTCTTTTTGTTGTTTTATATTTTTTTGTGTTTTTTGAACATTTTGTACTTTTTTTGGCTTTTCAAAACAGTTTTATATTTTTTTGTATTTTTTTAGGGGGAGAAACAAAAAAAGGGAATTGAAACTGGCTCAACTGGAGCAAAAAAACAAAAACCCCAAAAAATTACTTCTTTTTGGGGCACTTGTGATTATCACCTGCAAGGACGATGAGCTTTACGCTTTTTTCACCATAGGCGATAAGCTTGCCACATGCAGAACAAGTGATTTTAAAATCAGCAAATCTTGGCTGAATACAAGGCATCATCTCTGATGTTTCTGGTCCCAATGAAGTGGGTTGGTTTCTTTGGGAAGTGGTCCTTGACGACTGGGGGAGGTTACTGGCCAGTTCCCTGAACTCTGCACGAGAGTAGTTGCTTGGGTGCTTTCAGGTCATATGACGAATCATGGTATAGTTACCAAATGAATATTTTTTGTTTGTGTTGCCCCGTGAGAGTTCTTCATTGCAGATTAGGCAAGTTACCTTGGCCGCATTTACGTTTTTTCTTGCCCTCTGGGATTGAAAAAAACTCCCATACAATGTGTGGCTTGGGTTTGTATGGGGTATTTTCTTCAGGCAGCCATCTTCTCCTCCCCTCCTCCTCTTCCTCTTCCTCCTCCTCCTCTTCTTGACCACCAATATAATCTGGAGCTGGTCCTGTTGGTGGTGGTGGTGGTGGTGGTGGGGCAGATGCACCAGCTGCTGCTGCTACTGAAGCCATTATTAAGATCAAAAAGGTACAGAGATGTACAAACAGGTCTTCCTCAGTCAAAGGACAAAGTCAGAATAAGGAAAAAAGGTGGGGTCTTTCATCATTTGGAAAAAAAACTGTCCTGAACCAATGAGAAGTGTTATTTTCAGGTCACAAGACCAGGGGCTTCATCATTATGAAACTAAAACTGTTATGAACCAATGAAAAGTGTTATTTTCAGGTCACATGACCCGACGCGCTTACGCTACGCGCCCTCGGGCGCGCCTGGGGGTGCTCCGGGTCGCGTAGCGTAAGCGCGTCGGATGTTTACGTTGCGCGATCGTATTCGCTGGAGTACTTCCGGGTGCGCTTACGCCGTGCGTATCACGCGGACTCGGCTACGCGATACGTTACGATCATGTTTTCGTTCGCGATATTGGCGCTTACGGGACGCTCCCTGGAGCGCGGCTGGGGGCGCTTTATAAAAGTACGCTTTTCGGGGCGCTCCCCGGGAAGCGCACCGGGAGCGCTCCAAAGCAAAAAATAAAAATAAAAATATGGGAAAAATTGTAGGGACTGGTAGCCCTATTCTTAAGTGGTTTTTACGAAAATTAACTTTGAAAAAATATATATTGTGCTACATTGGGCTATATATATGCCAAAATGTAGCCAAAAGTAGCCCAATGTAGCCCAATGTAGCCCAAAGATGGCCAGCAGAGACCAAAAAATCCAAATGTAGCCCATATTTTAGCTAGATGTAGCCCAACTGTGGCCCAATGACAGAATGTACCAGAGTGCTCTAAAGAACAACTAGAGTGCTAACAGTCTTATTTATAAAATGAGACTTAAAGTTAGGAATTAGAATTTAAAAAACGTTTGAAATTCACTGAAAAAAACATAGGTTTCACACCAGTTATAGTTAGGAATTAGCATTTAAAAAACCAATGAAATTCACTGAAAAAACCATAGGTTTCACACCAGTTATAGTTAGGAATTAGCATTTAAAAAACCTATTAAATTCACTAAAAAAACCATAGGTTTCACATCAGTTATAGTTAGCTGGAAATTTTACTGACATAAAACCAATGAAATTCCACGTTATAGTTAGTTGGACTCACTATAACTTGCGCGCCTGCAATGCACTGCTGATGACGTCACATATTACATCACTCATGACATGGTCAGTGACATCACTCATGACATCACTGATGACACCATCCTTGTGACAGACTGATAGACCTCCTTTCAGTGTAATGTAACCATTGAAACACATATTCAAACAATAGAAACTAACATTTTCAAAAAAATGGAGATACCCATACCAGTTACAATAACCAATTCAGTAAATCCACCATCTATATACACATCCCCTCATACACCAACAGTTCTATATAGTCACTCATACATATTCTCACTCATCATATATAGTGATACACATATACATCCTGTTACACACCGACAGTCTTACAAAAGTTACTCACACACATACTCACACATGCAAATAAACTATTGAACATCTATTTATTTGCATATACAGCTATACATACATTAGCACATTACTTCTAAGGAAACTTACACATACTTACTCTCTTAAACAATCACTTATAGAAACACATACTTATTTAAACAGGAACTCTTTTAATCTCTCACTCTCACATATACTGACTTATATACATCAATGCTCATATATACAAGATTAAAACATATGTAGTTACTCATAAAGACACTAGTGAGACAGGCATTCACTCACTAACACACACATATACGCACTCATCCACCCATACAGTCCTGCACATATGCTGTCTTCAAAACACATACAAACAGTGAGTCAGTCACCAACCCATGCAGCCACTTATACACAAAGTGAAACACTGATACATATATTTAAATATTTAAAAATTACTCGTTAATATATGTATTCATTAAAATACACTTAATAAGGCAGTTAACCAATCAATTCTTTTTAAAAAAAACATCCATTTACACACTTATTTAACCATTTATTCTTCCATCGTCCTTTACAAATGCAAATATAAAACATATTTATTTTTCATAAAGACACACATTCACTGGATGGTGTCATCAGTGATGTCATGAGTGATGTCACTGACCATGTCATGAGTGATGTAATATGTGACGTCATCAGCAGTGCATTGCAGGCGCGCAAGTTATAGTGAGTCCAACTAACTATAACGTGGAATTTCATTGGTTTTATGTCAGTAAAATTTAGAGCTAACTATAACTGATATGAAACCTATGTTTTTTTTAGTGAATTTAATAGGTTTTTTAAATGCTAATTCCTAACTATAACTGGTGTGAAACCTATGGTTTTTTCAGGGAATATATATATATATATCTATATATCTATTCACTGAAAAAACCATAGGTTTGACACATGTTATAGTTAGCTGGAAATTTTACTGACATAAAACCAATGAAATTCCACGTTATAGTTAGTTGGACTCACTATAACTTGCGCGTGCAATGCACTGCTGATGACGTCACATATTACATCACTCATGACATGGTCAGTGACATCACTGATGACACCATCCTTGTGACATAGTGACAGACCTCCTTTCACTGTAATGTAACCCTTGAGACACATTCAAAAATAAAAACTAAAATTTAAAAAAAAATGGAGATACCTATATCAGTTACAACAAGCAATTCAGTAATTCCACTATCTATATACACATCCACTCATTCACCAACAGTTCTATATAGTCACTCATACATATACTCACTCATCATATGAAGTGATACACCTATACATCCTGTTACACACCGACAGTCATCCAAAAGTTACTCACACACATATTCACACGTGCAAATAAACTATTGAACATCCATTTATTTGAATATAGAGTTATACACACACTTCCACCTTACTTCTATTGAAAATTACACATATTTATTCTCTTAAACAATCACTTATAGAAACACATACTTATTTAAACAGGAACTCTTAGAATCTCTTACTCTCACATATACTCACTTATATACATCAATATTCATATATACTAGATTAAACATATGTAGTTACTGATAAAGACACTAGTGAGACAGTCATTCACTCACTAACAAACACATATAGACACTCATCCACCCATACAGTCCTGTACATATGCTGTCTTCAAAACACATACAGAGAGTCAGTCACTCATGCATCTATGTGCTAAGTAATACCCCCACCAAACCATATAGACACTCATACTGATACTAATAAAAATATCTAATAACCCATATACATACGCATGTAGCTACTTACCAACACATGTAGCCACTTATACACAAAGTGAAACACTAATATATATATTTAAATATTTAAACATAACTCACTAATATTTCTTTTTCAGAAAGACACATATTCACTGGATGGTGTCATCAGTGATGTCATGAGTGATGTCACTGACCATGTCATGAGTGATGTAATATGTGACGTCATCAGCAGTGCATTGCACGCGCAAGTTATAGTGAGTCCAACTAACTATAACGTGGAATTTCATTGGTTTTATGTCAGTAAAATTTCCAGCTAACTATAACATGTGTCAAACCTATGGTTTTTTCAGTGAATTTCATAGGTTTTTTAAATGCTACTTCCTAACTATAACGTGTGTAAAACCTATGGTTTTTTCTGTGAATTTCATTGGTTTTTAAAATGCTAATTCAGAAAAATGTCGTGTATGCAACCTATACTTTTGGCAATAAAGTTCTGGCAATATTTTTTTCGAAAACAAGCCGTTTTCTTCACTGTTCAAGTTGCATAGAGACTCCTTGTAAAGCGATACAGAATTCGAAAGTCTGTACCTTGCCTTTTTTTAAACACATTAAAATTTGTCTGTAAATAAAAATAGCCTTACTAAACTTTCATGCGCGACCCGGTGTGCGCACTCTCGGCAACAGTTGTCAATAAAATGGATATCGCATTTCCAGGCTTTCGTGCGCGACCGAGTGCGCGCACCCGCCTATATATATTTCGGGAAAAGCTCGCGATTGCAACTTATTAAATTTCTTCATACACCCACCATAGAACTTATACTACTCAGAAGATATATTAAATCCGGATATGTTTCGATTTACTCCTTTTCACGTTTTGAAATTGGACCGCTACTTCCAACCAGATACTATCACCGCGTACACGTCCTGAGACGCGCATGTGAAGTCATGTGACTTGAAAACAACACTTACAATTGATTCCTAGTAGTTTCTATGCTGCGTCAATACCTACGCCTGCTTCAAACACATACACAGTTTTGAAACAGCATGGGCCTGAAAGTCACTGAGTGAAATATCATACATTACAGTCAGCCACTTTCAAGACGCATTCCTTCAGAGGAACACTTACCGTTTATTAGAGGTAGATCGTCCGACTCCACCGGAAAACACCCCTAATAAAAAAGACATATATATAAAATGCGGACTAGCCGCTGTATCGTACTAGCAAACTTTAACTTAAAAATCGTTAGAGAAAACAAAAGGAATCGAACAAAATCAATAGGCCACTGATAGGATCTCTTTTTGACCTTGCTAAAATAGAAACCTTAGGAACAACTCCTCATGAGAAATATGAAACTAGTGAAACTAGTGAGAGAAACTGAGCTCGACGCCATCTTGCCCCCTTTTAGGCCCCATCACGAACATAGATAGCCCTACATAGCAAAACGTGATCTTATCGCCTGCCCAACTTCAGATCTGACCCCCCCCCCTTTTGCTCTCATGTCCTGTCGGAATGTCCGGCTGTAGATTACAATCACATGTTCCATTTGGGAGGGGAAACGATATCAGAGCGACAAATATTAGAAATATACCACACGACAGCAAAATAACAGATTAAAACGTTTTTATTCTTGAACAAAAATATATTAAAACAACTATGGAGAACCATTACGCGAATAGTCCGGAGGCGACACCATGCGCCAAGGCCTGTCCCCAGGATGAACCAAGGAATCCGTTCCTGGGACCGTGGCAAAGAGCAGCCGGTCGCCATCGGCCAGAGAAGGCATGGGCCCGACCCGAGATGTAGTTGTCTTCCCATTCTCTTCCTCTTTCGGCGCCTTGCAGGCCACGATGGGGGGATGTCTTGCATATGCCTCCGACCCCCCCCCCTCTCTTCATCGCCTGGTCCGGCCATAACAAATGTCCGCAAAACGCCGTGGGGTACACTGGGAGGGAGAGACGGCGCGGACGATAATCTTTCGGCGCCTTGCAGGCCACGAGGGGGGATGTCTTGCATATGCCTCCGACCCCCCCCTCTCTTTATCGCCTGGTCCGGCCATAACAAATGTCAGCAAGACGCCGTGGGGTGCACTGGGAGGGACAGGCGGCGCGGACGAGCCTCTCCCGCCTCCCCACGTGCAGGCCCCTCACCTGCACCCCCAACGCTCCACGCACCCGTCAAAGGACTCGTCCACTCTTGCGGTGCAGCGACGCTCCATGCACCTGGCAAAGGACTCGTCCACTGTGGCGGTGCAACGATGCTTCGCCCGACAGGCTTGAGTCCATCAGCTCCTGCAACCCAGTGACTGCCGGTGGTTGCAGATCTTTCCTTTCAAAATGCTGCCAACAATATTTTCTGAATGGCGTAGCCACGAGACGTTGGCGCTCTCATGCTGACGCCAGCCTCAGTTTGAATGACCAACAATCCGGGGCGCGGCGCGGAGCGCGTAACGTAAGCATAACAGGTCATGTGACTTGTTAAGGCTTTTCATTGGTTTAGAAATATTTTTATGAGCATATTTGACTATTTTATTAAAGACACTACACATAACCTGTTTTTCAAGTTATGTTTAATTTTAAATGAAACGGTTTACATTTTCACTTTTTATTTCCAGTAAATTTGAAAAATAACTGTTTATAGTTCCATATGCTGAAGCACGTCAGCTTCCCACCCTATGTCATACAATTCTGACAAATCGGCATCCTCATCATGTTCTTCATCATCCTCAGGATTTAAATCATCTAAGGGTTCCACTTCCACTGACGTTTCAATGACATGTTCAACAATAAGATCGAGACCAACGGATTGCTCATTATCACTCATGGTTAATGTCCTTATCTTTAAAGAAAGAGAACAACAATGAGATGTTGCAGAGTAAGAGACAAATCTCAGACACTATAATAGTAAAATTGTTTAACAACAGTAACATTTTGCAGCTATTATTTACCCATGTCCAGCGATGCTGAGGAGGTGAGTCCTATGTCCAAGTTTTCAGTGAACAGGACTCATCTCTTTTTAACCTTCGATAAGCTTCACCAACTCTGTGTCCCCTGCTCATACTTAAATGTAAAGGAGCAGATTTATGTTAACTGGCGCATCCCCAGAGATGCACCAGTTAATGTGCACCGCTGCTCTGCCACCCATGGTGTGTCGCATTTACAATGTGGAGCACCATTTACTCGCAGTGACAAAATGGCCGTCAACACTTCCTGATTTCCTTCGAATCGAACGTTAACAGACGTCACGCAGCAAAAAAAAATTCCGCTCGCGCGCAGCCCCTCCTTCCCCAAAGTAGCAATGTTGGCATACTTTTGGGCTGCTTTCTAGTAGGGTTTTTGAGCGTCAGAAAGTCTACAAAAGCCGTCGGCAACGGCCTGGGGTGGAGAACCATTACGCGAATAGTCCGGAGGAGACACCACACGCCAAGGCCTGTCCCCCGGATGAACCAAGGGATCCGTTCCTGGGGCCGTGTCAAAGAGCGGCCGGCCGCCATCGGCCAGAGAAGGCATGGGCCCGACCCGAGATGTAGTTGTCTTCCCATTCTCTTCTTTTTTCGGTGCCTTGCAGGCCACAAGGGGGATGTGACATACCTAATAGTATAACTCATATATATCCGACCTCCCCCTCTCTTCATCGCCTGGTCCGGCCATAACAAATGTCAGCAAGACGCCGTGGGGTCCACTGGGAGGGAGAGGCGGCACGGACGAGCCTCCCCAGATGGAGGCCCCTCAGCTGCACCCCCAACGATCCATGCACCCGGCAAAGGGTTCGTACTCTGTGGCGATAAAGGGACACTCCACGAGCCCAGCAAAGCGTTCGCATACTGTGGCGGTATAGGGACGCTCCACTAGCCCAGCAAAGGACTCGCCCACTGTTGCGGTACAGCGACGCTCCACTCACCCAGCAGGGTCTCGTCCACTGTGGCGGTGCAACGATGCTTCGCCCGACAGGCTTGAGTCCATCTGCTCCTGCAACCCAGTGACTGCCGGTGGTTGCAGATCTCCTAAAAATGGCGGTCGACTTTGCAGGAATGGGCCTGGCGTGAAAAGTTGGCCTGGTCACCTGTTAACCAGAAAATGGGCCCCTGTCTTTCCTTTCAAAATGCTGCCAACAATATTATATCAAACTCTGCATCGGTACTTACTTATAAATGCAGAAACAACTCAATTAACACAAGGGCTCTTTTCAGAGCCACCTTATATCAAAGCACTCAAACTTCTGATTTATCTCCATTTTCACACTTTTGTAAATAGGTGTGCGCGCCCGAGTGCGCGCACCCCGCAACTTTTTCGAGAAAAAAAAATATATATTTTCGCGTTTAAGGACCTTACTGCACACCCTGAGAAAACCTACGCAGCAAAACAATCTCTACCTTCTCCCCTTTCCATGTTCCAACGCTTTGAAATGACAATATATTTACTCGCAGTGACAAAATGGCGGTCAACACTTCCTGATTTCCTTCGAATCGAACGTTAACAGACGTCACCCAGCAAAAAAAATTCTGCTCTGGTCGATGTCAAGGCTTACCAATAGCACTCACCCTAAATATCTTGGGCAGGACAATAACAGGTATTCAGAGAGTGAAATTGACTCGGCATCCTATAAATGAAATACATTAGGGTCAGACAATTTCCGTAGTGATAGAGCAACCACAGCCAACGATGCAGAAGTGCTCTCTTACCAAGAATCAGAGAGTCTAATGAAAAACGCGTCTTCAGTGTGCTCGATCGCGTTTTTAGGAAGATAGTCCTGAAAAGAAATTAAGATGACAGAGCATGTAAAATGCGCAATCCTGCTTGGCATCATGTCTAGCACTAGGAATACCTGCATCGGGATAACTCTAACCGGATCAGTCGGTCGTTGCGTCTTCCTTGTTATTCTATGGCCCACTAAAACGGAAGTAATATATAGAAAACTCACTATTGGGTGGTGCCGGTATCCTGGGGTCAAAGAAATAAATAACGGACACGGTGGGGGCTATCTTAGGAGTACGAGTGATCATGCTAGGTGCTCAGGTGGAGTAATATATAGGAAACTCACTATTGGATGGTGCCGGTGTCCTGGGGTCAAAGAAATAAATAACGGACACGGTGGGAGCCATCTTAGGAGTACGAGTGATCATACTAGGTGCTCTGGTGGAGGCACAGAAATAAACAACAGACAAATAAGTGGTGCCGGTACTTCAGGGTCATAGAAAATAATAAACGACAGACACGAAAGGCGCCATCTTAGAAGTGTGAAGCGATCATAGTAAGTGCTCAAGGGAAGCATAGACATGAAAGACAGACAATTAAAAACCATCTCGAAAATTCATAAAGAGAGATTCACACTCATAATTAGCAGTGCAATTAATACACGAAAGAAGCAATGAAAAATTATAATGAGGGAAGAGAATAAGAAGAAGATGAAAGGAAATGAATTATGTGCTGTACAATTATAATACATGATAAGATAGTCGGTATTAATCTCTGAAAAACACATTTTACTGAATTCATATCAGGTTAGTCCAGTCCTCTTGTAGATTCAATCCTTATGACAGACTGTCAGTTCGCAGGATCCATTTGAGTTCCTCTTTGTTAAGTATTTTGTTCAAGTCACCACCTCTTGGGGGTATAGTCACCTGGCTGATCACAGTCCATCTGATATCATTTTTGCGGTGTCCTTTTTCACTGAAATGTTCAACCAGAGGGGCGTTGATAGTTTTGCATCTAATCCGGCTCCTATGTTGGGAGATCCGCAGTTTAATTTTTTGTTTGGTCTGTCCCACGTAGATCATGTCACACGGGCACAAAATAGCGTAGACCAGATTGCAGCTGTTACAGTTCGTAAAGGTTTTGAGCACATTTTTTACATCTTTGAACACTAATTCGCTACTTTCAGTGCAAAAATCATAGACCACACATGTTCCACATTTAGGGGCCGATTATGATGGCGGACGGACCTGAGTCCGTCCGCCACCATAGAGTAGGAGGGAACCTCTGCATGGCCTGCGGAGTTCCCTCCTGTGCAATTAGGATGTGACCGCCACCCTGGCGGTCACATCCTCTATTTTTACCATTGCGGCGGATGCAGCTTGAAGTAAAAATGCATACATTGCATTTGTATACAGAAAGCGTCAGGCACCGTGCGGTGCCTGCCAATTTCTGCTTTCAAATGCAGGGGGGTACAATAGGTACCCCCCATGTGCACCCCCCACCCCCCCTTTATCCAGGGGGCCCGCAACGGGCCCCCGCAGTGAAGTTACACATGCTTTTCCACGGCGGAAAACCCACCGCGGAAAAGCATTTTTCACAGCCCATCCTACTATGGCTAACGGTGTCTGAGAGACACCGTCACCATATTAGAGCTTTTCCACCGCAGTTGTAAGCCAACCGCGGCGGAAAAGCTACGGACGGAAACCAGGACCCACCAGCCATCCTAATGTGGCAGTGGGTCTTTGTTGGGTCCGCAGAGGATTTTCCGCATCCTCCGGGCCGGCGGTGGCTTCCGCCGGCCCGGAGGATGCGGAAAATCCTCCATCGTAAAAGGCCCCTATGAATGGCCCCTCAGAGGAGGGAGTAATCAGAGGTCGTTCAAAGTGGCACTAGTAGATTTGGAGTAGGGAAGAGCCGCCCTAACAAGTTGGTCTCTCACATTCATGCTTTTCTTAAAAGCCAATATTGGTGTTTCCAAATCAAGGGTACCTGAGTTAAGAATGTGCCAGTTTTTTTAATACTCTTTCGGATTTTGTTGGACACAATTGCCACCCCAGAGCTCTTAGAGACAGTCTGCCCTACTCCCAATTTTTAAGAATAAGGAGAAATTGCTTCCATAAATCAGACTATTTTATGGAAGCCAATACACTATCAGCCAAATTGAGATTCAGGGGCTATCCACGACGCCTGGTAAAAAACGCCATGAAGAGGGCCTGGTACTGCCCACGAGATACCTTGCTAGAACCTCGCCCCAAAAAACCGTCAGACAAACTTGTTTGTGTCACAACTTTTTCTCCTGTGTCCCACAAAACCTGAAAAAATATTTTAAAAAACTGCCACATTCTTAACTCAGGTACCCTTGATTTGGAAACACCAATATTTGCTTTTAAGAAAAGCAAGAATTTGAGAGACCAACTTGTTAGGGCGGCTCTTCCCTACCCCAAATCTACAAGGGACACTTTGAACGACCTCTGGTTACTCCCTCCTCTGAGGGGCAATTCTAAATGTGGAACATGTGTGGTCTGTGATTTTTGCATTGATAGTAAAGAATTTGTGTTCAAAGATGTAAAAAATTTGCTCAAAACCTTTACGAACTGTAACAGCTGCAATCTGGTCTACGCTATTTTGTGCCCGTGTGACATGATCTACGTGGGATAGACCAACAAAAAATTAAACTGCGGATCTCCCAACATAGGAGCCGGATTAGATGGAAAACTATCAACGCCCCTCTGGTTGAACATTTCAGTGAAAAAGGACACAGCGAAAATGATATCAGATGGACTGTGATCAGCCAGGTGACTATACCCCCAAGAGGTGGTGACTTGAACAAAATACTTAACAAAGGGGAACTCAAATGGATCCTGCGAACTGACAGTCTGTCATCAGGATTGAATCTACAAGAGGACTGGACTAACCTGATATGAATTCAGTA
Organism: Lissotriton vulgaris; assembly: GCF_964263255.1. Lineage (NCBI taxonomy): Eukaryota > Metazoa > Chordata > Amphibia > Caudata > Salamandridae > Lissotriton > Lissotriton vulgaris. The sequence goes on from NC_141698.1 coordinate 295,118,233, forward strand.
AAACGTGTTTTTCAGAGATTAATGCCAACTATCTTATCATGTATTATAATTGTACAGCACATAATTCATTTCCTTTCATCTTCTTCTTATTCTCTTCCCTCATTATAATTTTTCATTGCTTCTTTTGTGTATTAATTGCACTGCTAATTATGAGTGTGAATCTCTCTTTATGGATTTTCGAGATGGTTTTTAATTGTCTGTCTTTCATGTCTATGCTTCCCTTGAGCACTTAGTATGATCGCTTCACACTTCTTAGATGGCGCCTTTCGTGTCTGTTGTTTATTATTTTTTATGACCCTGAATTACCGGCACCACTTATTTGTCGGTTCTTTATTTCTGTGCCTCCGCCAGAGCACCTAGTATGATCACTCGTACTCCTAAAATGGCCCCCACTGTGTCCGTTATTTATTTCTTTGACCCCAGGACACCGGCACCATCCAATAGTGAGTTTCCTATATATTACTCCACCTGACCACCTAGCATGATCACTCGTACTCCTAAGATGGCCCCCACCGTGTCCGTCATTTATTTCTTTGACCCCAGGATACCGGCAACACCCAATAGTGAGTTTCCTATATATTACTTCCGTTTTAGTGTGCCACAGCATAACGAGGAAGACGCAACGACCGACTGATCCGGTAAGAGTTATCCCGATGCAGTTATTCGTACTGCTAGACATGATGCCAAGCAGGATTGCACATTTTACATGCTCTGTCATCTTGATTTCTTTTCAGCACTATCTTCCTAAAAACGCGACCGAGCACACTGCAGACACGTTTTTCATTAGACTCTCCGATTCTTGGTAAGAGAGCACTTCTGCACGGTTGGCTGTGGTTGCTCTATCACTACGGATATCGTCTGACCCTTATGTATTTCATTTATAGGATTCCGAGTCAATTTCATTCTCTGAATACCTGTTATTGTCCTGCCCAAGATATTTAGGGTGGGTGCTATTGGTAAGGGTAAACATCGTTTACCACAAAGTTTTCACAACGCTGTACCTTTAGCAGGCATCCCTTACAACGCAAGTCGTTACCACGACTTGCGCTGGAGGGCGCTAAAGGTTTAAAAATAGTTAATTTACTATCCCAACACCTTCCCTAGGGTCCACGGGGACTGGTGTTAGAATAGTAAATTATACTATTCGAAATCCGCACCCCCAACGCAAGTCGCAAGTCGTGGTAACCACTTGCGTTGTAAGGGATGCGTGCTAAAGGGATGCGTTGTGACGGTACGCGTTATACCGTCATACATCCATTGGTAAGCCTTGACATCGACCATGTCTGACCCCGGCGATTAATAATTCCACCCGCTAACTGTGCTTGCTATGTAATCCCCTGGGTCTAATTCACTTGCGCCTCTCCCCCTTCTTCACGGGTGACACGCACTTTTGCGCCATTCATCTAATCACATGATTAATTATGTATTCGATTTTAACCAAATTTTCACCATAATCATTGAGGTGGAAATTAGAAAATTACTAAATCACTCGCTCTGTTTTACCTTTCTCTCACCGCAAGTTCTCCCGCACTTTACGTTTTGATAGCTTGCATACTGTTTAGTTTAAATTCTCACAATGCCAGTCACCTTTATGGAGCATCTTGAATCACCATCGATGTGCACCCACAGCACTAGTGTAAGAAATGTATCTCTCTCATGCCAACCTAGTAATACTGTTTTTTCTATTTCTTTTCTTCCTTCTTGTTATTTCCTTCTAGGCTACAAAGGTGTATATTGTTTAGGCATTATCAATGTCCTGATGATGATCCCCATGATTAGATAGTGGGATCGAAACGCCGTCGACCTTTATGTACACCATATACCTATAATGTACACCATGTGTTATATGTTTGTAATGGTGTGACTGGAATTTCTGTTGCATTTTTATCTACAGGAATCTGAAGTTTTTTGCCTAAAAGCCTTGTGTTTTCTGTTTGCGACACTCTTCACCATGCCAATTTGTATGTGGTAGGGGACAGGCTTGTGCCCCACTACGAAGAATTGTTGAAGGAAATTCTTGTGGATTTTTTATGAATAAGTAAAAAGATTGAGACCTGTGTCCGGCTGGACATGTCCAAAACCAATATAGTATCCATTGTGTCTATATTGATTTCTGTCTGAATTTCAATAATGCATGGGACCACTGTTGTTTTCATAAATATGTTCCCCGAGGTCCCTTGCTGACTCGTAAGGATGCCCTTGTTGACTTTTAAATATATGCTTTCAATTCTCAGCAGCTATGTGCAAGCAGCTAGGGAGCTTTTTTCACCTCCAGCTGAGCCAAAGTTAAGGGACCATCAGGTCTCCTTTTATTTGCATATGGTGACTGGAGTCAACTTGGATCTGACACCTAAATGTAAATGCCAAGGAGGGGAAACAATGACACACAGCTTGTTATCTCTTCACAAGTACTTAAGAGAGGCATGCTTTTGCCTTTGTTCAGTCCCTGTATATAAGAGATGCATGCACTGAAGAATGTCAGGTGTGTTGGTCTGTCCCAGTATTTACATAAAGAACAATTTCAATAGCACTATTTTATTTCTTTTATAGCGATATGCAACCCAATTAAGGGTGTCAGAGCTCTTTATTTAACATATGCATTACACATTGACAATAAATCATGTACATATGTAAATCAATTTACCGGGTGAGTTACATGAGATAGTGAGGGTTACAAGGTGTATGAGTCACATGTCCTTCATAGCTCACTGTGGTCTATTAGAAGGATTACAATTTATGAACTGCAAGCTACAAAAAGATCCCTGTGTTAAAAGTAGTAACTCACTTTACTATCCACACTCATTAAAAATCTGTCATTGGCGTGTTACATGATGTGCTTTGCAGGAGACACATTTACATTATCTACTTCTTTGATTCAAATCTGGGACTTCACAGAACACAGATCTCTGCAGCAAATGCCTTAACCACCAGAGTTATCTCACCATCATTACTATTCCCTGAGATTTACTGAGCACCTTCACAGCAGATGCCTTAACCCAATGAAATATTTTAAAATGTAGACTTTGCAACCAATTAAACAGAACAGATCTACTACCATGATTCTCCTTGTCGCCAATTTCTTTGTGGCGGAGTTTAAAAAATAAATATTTTAGTTGATGGCCAGATTTTGCGTCGGGATTGCGACACTTTTTTGGCACAACCCCAATGCCAAATCTCATTTGTTAAATCTCATAATGCTCTTAAATGTACTCATTATATACCTGATAAACATATGTGTGAGGTCTTAATATCGGAGGTCACTTTTTGTGATGTCACTTCCAGTGAGGTCACTTCCTGTGATGTCAAGTGCAATGTCACGTGTAGTGAATCGATGCGCTGTGATGGCATGCGTCATGATTTCACTTGCACACTGCCTAACCTGGTTAGTCCACCCACTTCTTTTTTTAAGACTTGTGCCCTGGAAATGGGTAACTTGAGTTACCGCAGCAGAGAGATCCCACACACCCATCTTAGAGGTATGTGAACCAGTGACTTTAAATACTGCTCTATTCCACACACAGCATCACAAATAAACATTTTTTTAGGCTCAACCCACGCAATGTTTTCAAAATAGAGTATACTTGCTTACTTCTGAAATTCATGCATAAGCCAGGAGTACTGTAAAACGAAGTGCCCGATTTAGAAGTTGGTGCAGGGGTTCTTTTTTCAAAACGAAACCACACACCCCGAACTCCATCAGAGGAAGCAGAAGAACAGAAAAAAAAAAGTTGCACAAAATCTGTGTCTTCCTCATGCAAGTCTGCTAATGTTACTTTGTAAATCGATGCATTTACCTCACCAAAGTATTTCACCCTATGTATTTTAAATATACCTAGGGAGCGTATTACCCTGTGCTAAATGTACATCGGGTAGCGTACATTGCGTTCTAGCTATTAAGACTTTTTTTTTTAACTCGGCCAGTCGAGGAGCTCTGATGTAGACAGGGTGGGGTGTTATCTCTAAAATGTCAGCAGGGAAAAGGGCTCCGTGTGCTTTCTCACTCACTGAAGGAGTAATGTATCTTTCAAAGTGCTGATATGAGCCCTTCACACCCAGAGAAGAGGTGATAGTGCTTACATCTCCCTGGCTTTACACCCAGTCCTGGGCGCGAGGCACATCCTCCCTGATAGCGGGGAAGTGGTATCCCACAATCCCAGGCTGTTCGAGAGAAAGCGCGAGGCAGCATAGTCGCATCCGTAAGGAAGTTCAGCTGTTCCCGTGGAGACGTACATATGGGCGACTTTTTAGGAAGGTTCCTACCGATGACAGCATTTCCGAAATAGACAGATACTGGGCAGTGCAACTGAGTATTTTGCTACACTGTAGTATACATTGCCCACTTAGATAATTACCTAGCTACACAAATCATGACTTTTTCTGTGTTGTAAGAATGTGTCATCATAGTAATTTCTTACCTGGGCCCTTATTGATGAGGCCTTGCGTCAGTTTTGCGCCGTCGGTGCGTCACTTTTTGTGACGCACCAGCGGCGTACAAAATGCGCCTTGTTGCGCCATATTTAAAAAGTGACGCATCTAGGTAGATGCGTCACTTTTTAAACCCCTGCGCCACATTATACCTGCGTCAGGTATAATGTATGCAGAGGGGGCGTTCCCCCGCAAAAAGCTTCGTAATAGTGACGCAGTGAAATCTATGAGATTTCACTGCGTCACTTTTAGGAGGCTGTTGCGTCAAAATCTTGCGCCTGCCTCACAGCAGGTGTAAGACTGACGCAAGCACTTTCACCTGGGGCTTTCCCCATGTGAATGGACGCATTGCTGGAGTTGCGTCACTTTTGTGACACACTCCAGCAATGCGTCACTTTTGCGCTTACAGATACGTCAGAAATACTGACGTATCTGTAAGTCCTTGCGACATGATGCGTCATACATTAAATATGACACATCATTGGTGTCGCAAGAAGTGCGCAGTGAAAAGTGACGCATCGCTGTTTTCACGCAGCGATGCGTCACTTTTCATAAATGAGGCCCCTTGTCTCTTTGGGCCTCATTACGGGATCCTTAGTAACCCACATAATAACAAAGGCCTCCCTCCCACCTCCTAAATGGCCGAAACCTATGGCATTGGTAGGAGGGATTGGGGAGGGGTATAGATTTACCGGAGGATTACAGGCGGGACCCTGCTCGTTCCCTTCGGAATTACCGGTGGATTGGTCACTACTAGGAAAGAGGTCAGAGTGGGCTGAGAGATTAAAGAATACAGACATGCAAACACATATATTGTTCAATCCATATTAAAATAGAGCTGCTGTTCTTTTTAAATGAAATGGCTTTGTTCTTATTGAAAACCCAGCTACTTTAGGGCGCTGTCTGCAAATGCCTTCCGTTTTTAGCTTCCTTCAAGAAGTCAACCTACAATGAACGTTCTATTGTTGCATTTTATTTTGCATTCTGTGAATACTTTTTGAATTGGCAGAGAAGTGCACCTGAAATGGATGCATCGTTGTAAGAAATTGGGTTATTAGTTAAGAGGGGTGAGAGCCCCACTCAAGTAATAAACTCAACCTTTTCAGGGTGAACCACAGAAGCCACTAAAAAAACTTGTTCTACACCTTGGCTTGGCACAAAAGCTTTCTGGCTTAACTTGGAGGTAATGTGTAAAGTACTTATGCAACACCCAAACAGTAATACAATGAAAACGCAAGAAAAATTCCCAAACTGAATTCTGAAAAACATTAATAAATAAAGTGGCACAAAAAAGGACTACAATCCAATCAGTAGAACCATAGTTATGAGTTTCTCAAGTTGGAAGTAAAAATAGCGCTGAAAGGGACGAAGTGGCAACTCTATTCACACTGGACTGGGACAAAGTGAAAAAGTTCAAGCCGACCATGATAAAGCTTCTGTCAGGTGCCGGACAAGGAGTGATCCACTGGGAGACGTACCATTTGATCTTGGTGCAGGGGTTGTGCGGTGATGGAAGGCTCTTCGTCATGCTGCATTGGGTCCGTCAAGCTGCTGATCAGGAGAAAGTCAAGGGAAACAAAGGGCATGCAGGCCCAGGTGTGTGCTGCATTTGCCAGTGTCAGGGCAGGCATCTCCCTAAGTCAGGAAGTAGTAGGGTGCAGCCCCCAGGCTTCTCTTTGAAGCTCAGGAAAGGATGAGTACAGCCCGCCAGTCCATCCTGATCAAGAGAGGAACACTATTCCCCACACCCAAGGCTCTTTTGTCCCGTTTAGATGGAATATACATGACACCACAGGAGAGCCACTAACAGTCATGTGACACTAGTAGAAAGGCACATTTGGTATAGGCAGATACATGCCAACTTTGCAAAAGTGGCCTTTTCAGAATAGTAATCTAAAACCAAACTTTACCATTAAAGAGGATTTTAAATTACAATTCAAATGAGTGGAAGAAGTATTTCTCTATCTTCTCCCATACTGAGTTTTGCACTTGTTAAGTTTAATAAGATAACCCTAGTGTTAGTCAATGGGAGACCTAACCTTGCTACATTGAAAATGACTTTCACAACCATGACATATATAACTCAATAACACATGTCCTACTTTTTAAATACTATACAACCTACCTCATGAGCCTTTAGTGTCTATAATAGAGGTGTCCTACATTTATTCAAAAGGAAGGTTTTGGCCTGGCAAAAGCTTTATTTTACGTGATCGAAATAGCAGTTCAAAATTACTCTGTTTGCTGTAGGGCCACAATGAGACATGATTTACAGTGCTACTTTAGTGGGTGGCACAATGAGTGCTGCAGCCCACTTGTGGCATTTAATTTATAGGCCCTGTGTAAGCGTAATACCATTTACTAGAGACTCATAAGTAAATTAAATGTGCCACCTAGGAGTATATTGATGTTTGGAAGGGAGACGGAAACACTTTGTCGCTGGTTAGCAGGAGTAAACTGAGCAGAGTCCTAAAGTCAACAAAAACTGGTTCCGCAAAAGGAGGGCAAAAATATGGGGTGACCCTTCAGAAAGGACCTGGTCCAACATGACCCCCCTCCAGCCAAAGGCTAGGGTAGACTAAACAATATATTGACCGACTTTCCTGATCAGGCGATAGAAGTGGACAGTTGGCCTCTTCTGCAGTGGAACTAGACATTGCTAAGCCACTCTGAATGCATTTCAACTCTTGCATTTTTTCAGGGGGAACTCTTCTCCTCGTCTGTGAACTCCATCTGTGAGGCAGCGGCCTTAGTTTGCTCACATATGCATCCCAGTAGGTGGACAGTAGCACCATGGCCAACAAGGTAATGTGAGCCATTCCACCCCTTGGGTCAGATATCTGTTCCCAACACAGGGAAAACTCTGTCCATAAGGACAACAACCAAGGGAGGCCACTGACATCTGTCAGTGCTTAGTGTCTGGCTCAGGGTCATCCATTGCCAGTTGGAGGCTCCAATGTGGGGCCTTCATCAGGACTCACTTCCAGCTTTGGGACTGGCAAGGATTCCCTCATGTGCAGCTGAGGTCTCGCAGAGCTCTTGGGTTTCTGAAAGTGGGGGGCAGTATCCCCGGGTGAACAGCACCCTACTTCCACTCTCTTTTCCTCCCTCTTAGGTATGGTACTCTGAGATTGGCCTCTCAGCCTACTGTCTGTACCATGAGGCTGAACTGGTGCCTGGCAAGCTAGGACGTTCAGGGGAAGAACACTACCTCATCAAGGGCCTCAAGGGTGACATCAATTTTGGGAAAGGGTCTACCTGATGCTATTCTCCAGTGTCTGGCATAGCAAAAGCAGCACATTCAGGTCAGAAATAACATTAACAGGGTCAGTCTTGGGGTGCTCTTCTCTCAGAGAGGGTAACTCCTGCTCCACTGGTCATTCCATTGTGAATTTCCTCCACCTTCCCTTTCTTTCTATATGGACTTCTGAACTGGTACACCAATAAATATGAGCTTTTGCACTACACTGGGAGGCCGCTCCACTCAGCTTTTCTATCACCACTATTAGTTTATTTCACAGGATGAGGTTAGTGAGCATCTGGGGACTCAGTATGGCCTTACTCTGGGCCTCATCCCCACCCCATTCAGGTATACCAGGGCCACAGGGCAAACAAAGACCTGCCCATTAGTCTACACAACCCTACACACCTGTACTGGCATATACAGCTCTAGAGCTAACCAGTCTTTTCACCACCATGGTCTCCTTGTGACAGGTATCCCTTAGAGAAGGGACAGATACCTCATTCACTGTGATCTGGTGGAAATGGTGTTTCCCACCCTCTAGGATCACAAACTTCATCTCTGGGCCCATCTCCCAATTAAGGGACATTAGGGCATGCTCTAACCTCTCCTTATCGGTATTACCTCCCCAAAGGCCACATTAGCCACTTGCATGGAGTTCCCACCAATGGATGGTCTCTTGGTACAGACAGCACCCCCTGCTTATGGTGTAACTGGAAGCACTCAAAGCACCAAGTGGAGAAGTGTGGCTCAGGGGTAAGAGGTGGCAGACCCGGAAGCTGAGATCGGCCCTGGACCAGGGTTCAATTCCCCGCCCCGACGGGGGTTGGGCTCAATAATTCCACGGACTCGATAATTCTCCCTCCGGTGCCTACTCGACTCACGGGTTCACACTCTGCGACTCTGGGCAATAGCTTGCTTAATCTCCACAATGGCCCCTCGCGGCGGGATGCCTGGCTTTCACCTTGTGGATACCCTGCCGGGGTATCTCACAGGGGAATACCAGGACGGGTTCCCTAAGCAAGCGCAAAGATGCCTGCGATGTGGGCGATTTGCGCTATATAAATACATGTACATTTACATTTACATTTACACCTGGGCTTGAATAGGGTTGCCCTGGGTCTCTGCCTATTCCACCCTATTCTCAGAATGGGCATGTGAGTCCTTCACCCACAACTCTAGTTTGTGGCCCTTATTGGGATTTATCTATCCTGACTTATACGTTGTTCTGCTGGGGGAGACCTGAACCACCCTTCCTGGGGTTACTCTCAAGTGTTTTATTATATACCATGGTGCTGATCCAAAATTCCACTGCCTTGGTAAGCCCCTGGAAACAGTAAGCTTTGAATCAAGTAGGTGTGGGTGTAGCTTTCGAAAACTATTACTGAACATGTACTCTTTCATAAAGAGTGTACAGTTCATTGTAATTACTCACTTTACTGCCCTTAAACCAAATATTCAGTACCTTACGGGAAAATGTCACAAAAGACTGCTTAGACAGCTTCTTACTGTTACAAACCTTATTCAAATAAGAGGAAGAGGAGGAGGTCCCTAGAGGGCAGGTGTCTCATTTCCCTAAAATAACAATCAAATTACAAAGAGGAAGTGTACATAACCTAATCTATTTCCCTAACTGCACCAATCTAATCATCAGGCAAATGCTTGAGGTTCAAAAGGACCATCACCCACACAAAACGTGTGGGGCATGCTTCCTCACTGGGACCACATCTGGCATGCCTAATGCTCCAGGATGTTTTTAAGCCAACTGTAAGCCACTAGGAGGGGAGCTCTAACTATTGTTTGTTAGGGATCCTGTGAAGGAAATTAAAATAGCCTCCTAATTCCCTCCATGTTCCATTATTCTTAAGGGTATCAGCGCTAAATAAAAAACAGTAAATGACGTGTTTAGAGATTCCCCTCCACCCACCCCCATCTGTTTAGATCGACATGTTTCAGCCAGTTCTCTTCCTGCTCTATAGGTCACCTGACTTTTATCAGGACCAAGTGGATAACTTACTCCATCCAACTTTATATGTGAGGCCCTATGCACGTCATCCACACTCACTTCTCACATGGCACATTCATGCTTACAAACAAACATTTCCAGTTGTTGCTTACCCTTCTGCTGATTGCTCAGGGATTGTACGGCATGTTCACGTCCAGTTTGCGAGGTAAGTGCCTCCTATGAGAAATCAGGCTAGGAGAACGGTTTGTTATAATTACTCTACAGGTTCACCCAGCATCAGCACCTAGTTGGATCATGCCTTCCGAATGGTAAACCGGTAATTTTGTCAGGTAAGATTGTATTTGACAACCAGGCTTCTTTCACCGTGGCCAACAAAAAAGAGATTCAGCAAATAGAGACATAGATATAGGGTGACACCACAGAAAGCACATGACCAACATCAGAGTATAGACCGATTCCTGTGAAACTAGCTCCTATACCAACTTTACCCGATCAGATAATTTAAGTAAACCCTCTTGGTTAGCATGCCAGAATCTGCGTAACGGACAGCACCATGACTTAGGTTGTATACAGCAGCTCTTTGTATCAAGCTTTTGGGCCCTAACTGGTTTATTTGTCTTAGTTAATCATGTAACCCTTGTATGATTGCCTCTTTTGCCTCAAACTATTAATATTATTGTATTTCCTCTTTTCGCACATTGTAATTATAGGCAGATATATGATATTGCACACTTTTCACTATTCTGGGTGAATGAATGCCTCCCCATTAGTGATGGACATTTTGAGTTAACTGCGACCACATTTGATGGTTCTTTTTACCTGAGTTGAGTGACACTGAATGCTAGGATGGTAGTGGTGGTATAATAGACTATGTAGTTTCTCCCATTCTTTCTAGGTTTCCAATTCCGCAGTTACTGTGACACTGGGGTGTTTTTTGTGGGTTTTTGTAAAGAATACAATATAACCTCAACAGATCTTAAGTCATTATTAAAACTACACAACACAAGTCAGAGGATAAACGAGGGTGATGAGTCCTCCTTTCTACTGGAATGAGGTATGATTGTGTGATTTGATAAAGGTATATTTTGCCCTGAGACCCTCTGCTGGAATATACTCAAAATTCATGAAAGATTCCTCTCTCCATAGTTTCTCTTCTAGTGCACATCATTAAGTGACTTTTAAAAATGTGGATCTATGTCATGGACATTGGTCTAAGATCTGTGTCAATACCCTGTCTGGTCTTCTTCATGGAGTGCTCATGCAAAGGAGTAGCCAAACAATTAATATGCCCTCCAAGTTGCCCATACCTGTAAGGTGAAGAGAGCGAAGCGTGGTAATAGGTCTGCTCGTACTTGTTTTCCAGACAAGGATGTTGACGCTGAGGGAGTACTCTGCTCTTAAAAAATAATTTTTATTGCTTTTTCGTCACTAACAGTTTCTTTTGTCCCCAATTTTTATTTTCCTCACTACCATACGCTTTGTTTCTTGTTCTCCTTTCTACCCAGTGTTTCTAGCAATCATAATCATAATCATCAATATTTGTATAGCACAAACCTATCACCCCTTAAGGTTTCAAGGCGCTGGGTGCCGTAGGGGAGATTAAGTGAGCTATTGCCCAGAGGCACCTGCCAGCTCTCATCCCCCACCTCTTACCTCTGTCATGACTTCTGGTGAAATTTTGCTAATGAGTTCTCCTTAAATAAATCAGCAATTGTACCTTTACTGTGTCCCAGCCTGCCAGACCATTGGCCCCGGTGAAAGCCTCCACTGTAGCGGCTGAAGTGGGTCAGTGTTCATCCAAACACTATTAGGAAGGGTGCATACCTAGTCCCAAAAGTGTACAAAGCCAGTACCTCCAGCTACCATGTGGGGTGAGGTGGCACTGATGACCACCTCAGGAGACATGCTAATGGCAAGCCTCTTAACCCCACTGATGTTTTTACAGTGGGAGAATGCAAAGGGGCAGAAACGCCCTCAATGATGCGCTGAATGTTTGGTGGAGATTTTGTATTTTTCTGTGGGAGCCTCAGTTAGAATGTAAAGGTGCCAAAACAGCAACTTAATGTTATGTTATGTTATGTTATGTTATGTTATGTTATGTTATGTTATGTCATGTTATGTTATGTTATGTTATGTTATAAGAGACTTATAACGTGCACAACTACTCAGGAGTATCCTGGCTCGAAACGGACTCAAACGTGTGAAAGGGAAGAATTATAAGAAAGCTTGCTTAAAGAAGTGGGTTTTGAGAAGTCTCTTGAAGACACCTAGATCCTGCGTGTGGCGTAAAGCGACTGGAAGGCTGTTCCAAAGCACAGCTACCTTAACCGAGAGTGACTGGCCTCTTAATCTGGAGTGTCGGAAGCAGGGGGTGGCCATCAAACGGTGTGAAGCAGAACGCAAAGAGCGTTGGGAAGTATAAAAGGACAACCGTTTCCTAATATACGAGGGTCCTGACTCATGCAGGGCTCTGTGTGCTAAAGTAAGGGCCTAAAATTGCACTCTCTGGGCTACAGGCAGCCAGTGGAGGTCGCTGAGGCGGGCCCTTATGCTGTTTCTCTTAGAGATGGTAAATAGGAGTCTGGCCGCCGCATTTTGAATCAGTTGGAATTTGTGCGTTAAGTAGCCCGGAATGCCCAAAAAGAGCGCATTAGCATAATCTAAGCGGGACAAAATAAGTGCCTGAGCCACCATTTCCTTGGCTGGCTGGGGAAGCAGAGGGAAAAATGGACAAAGTGACTTGAGTGTTCCGAAACAGACACCTGTAAGTCTCTTGATGTGATCAGAGAATCTGAGATCCTCCCCGAACCAAACCCCTATATTTTTTACAGGGCCTCACTCCGACAGTGGCCAGGGAAAATCAGAGGGCCACAGGGCCTCCACAAAGTTGGGCGGAAATTGGCCGTATATAATGATTTCAGATTTCCCCTCATTACCTTTTAGCTTAGCCTGGGCAAGTATGTGAACACGGCGGAGAGGCAGTTCCGCGCAGCCTCTGTGCACAGATCGGGGCCGTTCCAGGTAAATAAAGCTGGGTGTTGTCGGCATAGGTCATAATTTTGGCCCCCAGCTCTTCAGCCAGTTAGATCAAAGGAGTCAAATAGATGTTAAAGAGTAAAGGGCTCAGAGTCCAGCCCTGAGGGACTCCAGTTAAGACCTCCCTGGCCGAGGATGAGAAAGGAGGTATCCAGACTTGCTGGGTTTGATGCTAATCAGTATAACAGAAGGGAACTGTAGATAATTTAACAGCAGACTTATATTTGCATAAGCGCCTCTAAGAGTAGAAGACATCCTTTGTGCTCTTTCTTTCTCATGGACCTGCACAGTAGACAACCCATGCTGTGCTCCTTAAATCTAAATATCGATTTGGATCAACAAAAGAAGTGCTGTTTACCTCTGAAAGAAATCAAGAAGTATACCTTATACTAAATAGCTTCTTTGTATAGCACTTGATGTAGCAGGTTTAGATATTTTCTACCACTCTGATAGGTTTTACTTTTTTGTTTAATGCTACTCAATTTATTAGATCTTGGAAAAGATGAACAGTTGGCCACGCCAGGATATGAACTTTAGGCATGCAGATTGTAGCAGATGGCAGCTCTAAGTGATTAACTCACTGAGCCATCTTTCCTGGATATCAGACTACAGTCACAGTAAGTTATTATAGTGACAGAACAAACAGAAATTGAAAGGTTTTTGACACCATTGTTAGAATGCAATTAGGCCACATTCATGCTACATCACCAATATGCCACATGATTAATAACTCTCCTACGGAAAAACAGAAACACGCACATGGGGATACTTCAGGGGCTGGTTTCTCATGCCCCATGCTTCCATACTTTTTGTCAGCTGCCTGGGACTGTTCAAGGCTCCAGGTACCCTTGACTGCCTTTCGGGGCAGCCATGGACCATGTCATCATACAAACAATTTCAGGCAATCCCAACATCTCCAAGTGTGGCCTGAGATCTACCTTCCTCCAGATAGTGTGCTCCAGGTCATTTTTTAAAGGACAATCTACATGCATGTCAGGACTACACCTACTTTTACTAAACCCCCCACTCACAGAGCACCAGAGCCACCGATAGGTTACACTTTTGATTGTCTGCAACTTTGACCTGGTGGAATATGTTAGGGAGGACCTGCTCTGAGGACACCAGCTGACTCCTTACATAAGTCACTCTGGCTCCTGTGTCTCTCAGAGCCTTCACCCATTGCCAGTTGATGGTGACCCGTTTGCATATACTTAGAAGTATTGGTAGGCGTATAGGCATTTGGCACAATCTCCTTTTACCCCAGGGAAACTAGTGTCACCTCTGTCTGTTCAACCAAAGCAAATTGAGTGTTCCCCGAGCACTACACTTGCCAACCCAGGTATCTGCCCAAGATTGGGGGCTGTGCACTCTTGGGACATTTGGAGTTGAACTTGAAGTGTACATACTTGTAGCACTCAGTGCATTGCGGAACAAACCTACCTGTCTGCTTATCAAATAACCCTATCTTTGTAGGCTCAGACTGGGACTGTTGACTGCTGCTCCGTTGGGAATTATTTTTGGGGCCTTTTGAGAACTCCTTACTTTTAATGTTTTTCTCCCCCCTCATTCTTACGGTGGGACTACAGAATAGTAGGAAATGGAGCGAGGGTAGGCATACATGCAAGTTGCCGCCACCTGACTGAGTGGAGCAACATTTTGCTCCTTGTCAACCCCGTTGGGCCGTAGTTCCTGAGCCACGGGTGCTAACTTCGCCCAGGACAGGACTACTAGGGCCCCACAACAGGCAACTCCCAATAGTATAGGAGCCTGTTTTTTCATTTGTTTTCTCATTTGTGCACTAAATTTCACATAGGTCCTGATGAAGTGCCAACCGATTCCTTTGGAACAATTAGGCACGAAACATGTCGACCCCACTTTAGAGACCGCCTCTTAGGAACATCACATTCCCATAGGGCGTCCAGCTTATTTTACTTAGGCAGGATCTACCTTCACCATTAAAACTTATTGAGAAAAGGATTGACCCTGACCTATTTTAAATCACCTTACACATGCACATCTCCTACCACTGCCCCCACACCCGCATGCACTCAAGGGCTTCTCCTAAAAAAAGATCTCCGACAAAGAGCCCCGGAAACGGTGAGCCCATCGAGCATTGCAGCGCCGGCCCGACGAGGAGCAAGGCCCAATGATGAAGCATGACACCTCTCGGGGTGTGTGAGGGCAACATGACAAAAGCATTGTCTTTTCCCCTTCCCCTTCCATCAACCCCTTAGGAACTGCACTCCCTGTGTTCAATAGGGACTACAGAATAACCTTGTGGTAATCTCCCCAGATACCTTCTTGGACACTCTGGTGCTGACCCAGAGGTCCACCACCAGAGCAAGCTTCCTGGCTCAGTTAGCTTACTAGTGCTGGTACAGCTCTGGAAAATAAACAGGATGCATGTGCTCTCTCAAAATTAGATTGTATAACCCACTATAATCATTAACTTTGCTGCCCTCACCCAGCCATTCAGTGTCTTGCTTGAGTAGTCCACAAAACCCACCCAGGAATGGTTAGGGAGCTTCTGGCTAATTTGTAGGGATTAGCCTAAGCTTAGCGATCAAGATGACTTTCATGGGGGTGTGCCTGATTTGGTCACCAACCTCTATGTCATTTACCTCTACCCTTTCTATCTCAAATACACAATTACACCAAGCCAGCAAAGAGTACAAAACACGCTTATAATGCGTCCTGGGCTCTGTTATTCAGAAATTGACTTCTGCCTGGCGTTCTTCTTTTACAGACGTGCACTCTGCTCTTTCTGCCTCTCAGAAAATCACTTGTCTCACCACATCATCCAGCACAATTGACAAGGCCCAAAAACTCATAAAAGGTGTGTGCCACTCCTGAAATTAACCCCAGTATCTTCTAAACTTTTTTTCAGTGCACTAACCACTTTCCCCACAAATGCATGGACAACATGCTGAAGTAAGGGCAAGGAGACCATTTAGAAATAATCATAGAAATCACCGCTGCACATGAGCATGCTATTGCATCAATTAGGTCAATTACTGGCCTATGCAGATGGCAAAAGAAGAAAACGCCAATCCCATATAGCTAACATTCCATGTTTCATTACATAATGTGTCATTTTAGCCATCCATATTAGAAGAAATGTGGAACAGAAAACCACCACTCTATTTCTTGTGCGATTGGAGTAGTCTAAATGTATATTCAGGCCATAAGTTCTAAAAGAATAAGTGGGGGGGCTAACCAAGTTAGGCAGTATGCATGTGACATCATGGCATGTGACATCACAGTGCGTTACATCACAGTACATGACATCGCCAGTGACATCACAGGAAGTAACACGAAAGGAACTGGTATCACAACCCATGACATCACAGGAAGTGAAATCAGCTCTTACCTCACACATATGTTTAGTAGGTCTATCATGAGTACATTTAGGTGCAATACAAGATTTGACAAATTAGATTTTGCATTGGGGTTATGCCAAAAAACTGATGCAACCCTTACTCAAAACCTGGGCTTCATATATGCATGTATTTAAATTGGCAACAAGGATGAACTTGGTAGTACATCTGTTCTGCCCAATTGGATGCAAAGTATGCATTTGAATACATCTTATGGGGTTAAGGCACCTGCTGCATAGATCCCTGTGTACCCAGTAAATCTCAGGGAATATTAATATTGGCAAGGTAGATCTGAAGGTTAACACATTTGCTGGACAGATATGCATTTTCTCTAGTCCCAGTTTAAAATCAAAGTAGCATTAAGGATTAATGTGTCTTCTGCTAAGCATATCAAAACATACAGATGACATATGTTTACATGGATTGGTGTCAGTACAACGCGTTCTTTTACGTCGCATTCCGTTACAACGCAGATTTTACAACGCAGGATCCATTACAACGGATGCCATTACAACGCATGGCATTACATAGCAGATGCTATTACAACGCATGGCATTACATCGTAAGTATAGGTAAGTATACCTTTTTTTAAAAATGTTATTAAGTTAATTTAATTAATTTTATTTAAACAATTTAATTAAAATACATTTTAAAATAGTCATTAATTTAATTTAATAAAATAATATCTATTTAATAAATGTAATTTTAATAAAAATTGTAATTAATTTAAATAAATTAAAATAATGAAATTAGTTTAATGTACATATTTTTAAAATTGAAATTAAATTAAATTAATATTAATAATTTTTATAATTTAATTTAAAAATGTAATTAATGTAAAATAATTAATTTAATTTATTAAATATATTTTAATTAATTTAAAAATGGTAAATATAATTTAATTATCCCTAAACACAAACCTACCCCTGAACCCTAAAACACCCCTGTACCCCAAAACCCAAACCCTGCCCTAAAACCTAAAAACACCCCTGTACCCCAAAACCCAAACTCTGCCCTAAAACCTAAAAACACCCCTGTACCCCAAAACCCAAACCCTGCCCTAAAACCTAAAAACACCCCTGTACCCCAAAACCCAAACCCTGCCCTAAAACCTAAAAACACCCCTGTACCCCAAAACCCAAACCCTGCCCTAAAACCTAAAAACAACCCTGTACCCCAAAACCCAAACCCTGCCCTAAAACCTAAAAACACCCCTGTATCCCAAAACCCAAACCCTGCCCTAAAACCTAAAAACACCCCTGTCCCCCAAAACCCAAACCCTGCCCTAAAACCTAAAAACACCCCTGTACCCCAAAACCCAAACCCTGCCCTAAATCCTAAAAATACCCAAACACCCCAAAACATACACCTCAGTACCCCAAAACATATACTCCTATTCTCACACTTATTTAAAAAATTACTTAAATTAATATATTTAATTTATAATATTTAACAACATAAATAAATATTTTTTTTTATAATTAATAATAATTAAATCAATTATATAATATTAAATAAAATTTAAAAAAATGATATACTTACCAATACTTACGATGTAATGGTATGCGTTGTAATAGCATCTGCTATGTAATGCCATGCGTTGTAATGGCATCCGATGTAATGGATCCAGCGTTGTAAAATCTGCGTTGTAACGGAATGCGACGTAAAAGTTGCGTTGTAAGTGTTACACACCGTTTACATTTATGTAGATCAGTGGGTTACTGCTTTTAACACAGATAATTGTATTACTTTTAGCTAATAAATTGTAATTCTAACATAGCACAGTGAGCCATGAAGGATATGTCACTCCTACACTTTGTAACCCTTACTGTCTAATGTAACACATCCTGTACATTGATGAACACGCATATGATTTATTGTCATATAATGTGTATGTGTGATGTAAAGTGCTCTGACACCCTGCATCGGGATGAGTAGTGCTATAAAAGAAATAAAACAAAAAAGTGGTATTTAAATTGCTATTTGTGTTAATACTGGGAAGACTAACACAACTGACATTCTTGCAGTGCATGCATATCGCTTAAAAACAGGGACTAAACAAAGTCAAAACTATGCCTCAAGTACTTCTGAAGTAAAAATGAGCTGTGTGGCTTTGCTTACCCTCCATTGGATATGCATCTAGGCATGAGGCTCCAGCTACCTCGCAGCCAGGATCTTCGAACAAAAGGAGGTCTAAAGGCCCATAAACTTCGGCCTTTGTTTCAGACCCTACTGGAATTTAAAATAAGGCTCCCTGACACCTGCATGTTGCTGCTCAGAAAGAAAACAGAAAATGAGAAGGTGCTGCTGAATATGTCCCAGTGTCTGAAAATTACACCACCAGTTTCAGTGGGAGGCCCAACTTCATGGACAGAGTACACCCATGTCTTGTGCCCTGCAAATACTAAAAGAGGGGAATGAGGTGAAACTTGGTAACTAACACCAAATAAGCTTCAGACGAGAGAGCAGGATGGAAGAAACATCATAGGAAATCGGGAATTACGGAGGGCAGTAGAAAACAATGGAAGGAACTGCCAGCAAAGTTGGGGCCTTATTTACAAGTCCCTTGCACTGCAGGTGAATCACATTTTGTGAAGTAGTGACCATGCACCTTGCTGCCCCATATTTACAAGGACATAGAAAGCCACCCTTCGCGACCTTCTAAATAAGACCCCTTTACACGCAACACTTTGCGTGAAAGGGGCGTACTATGGGTGTTGCTGTGGGTGTTCCCATGCAAAACCCATGGCTTCTGCCGCATTTCCAGATTTACGAGAAATCGCAAACCCGGAAATGCGTCAGAATGCTATGCCTTCCCAGGTGAGACATAGGGAGGTGCAACGAGGAAAAATGTTTTCATTTTCTCAGTTTTCTTCCTCTTTCTCTGTGTGCTGCATTCTGCAGCACACAGAGGAAGAGGAAATCACCTCTTGTGATTGATTTGTTGCAGGAAGGTGTCCCTTTCTGCACTAAAACAATCATCCCCGTGATGCAGGCACCCTTCAACCATGATGCATGGGTGCCTGCGTCGGCGCATGGCAACTAATTGTGCACCAGTGCAGGGGATAGCAAAGAGATCCATCATATCATTGTAGATATGATGTATCCCTTTGCTTCCGAATTAATGCAGTGCGGCCAAATGACTTGCGCCAACACGCTGCATTGATTCCTTGTAAATAAGGTCCTAAAAGTGTAAACAATGGAGAAAATTCATGTGTTTGGTAGCAAAATTGAGCATACACAAAACGCAAGCTAGAACGGGAGGAAGACATTAGCTGTGACCAATCTCAGGAAAATTGAGCATACACAAAACGCAAGCTAGGACGGGAGGTAGGCATTAGCTGTGACCAATCTCAGGAACAGTGCCTAAAAGGCTAAGGGGATCTTCTGCCATTCATAATTGTTATGAACACAGTGGTGAGGGAATTTTCATATTATGTTGCCTTCTCGTCTTGTTTTAACATGAGCAAAAGTCCAAATTCTTTTCCATGCTGGGCATGGCAAGGGGACACCTCTACAATTGGCCGCGTGCAAGGAAAGGGGTTTCTCCACTGAGAAAAATATCTTCAACCTGGGGAATAAAAAAGGAGACGTAATAAAACACAATTTGTGAGGAATGTCTCCACATTGTTGTATATCAAAATTTATAAAGGTTTTGCTGGTGAATGTTAACCAACAATTCATGAAAACATGAGAATTCAAGATCCTGGCGAGGGAAGAACACAGAATATAAAGATGGTGTATAATTCATGAGATCCGTTTAGTCTTAGTAGTCCACATTTTAACACCACACACCACACACCAAGTACTTTTGGTCTGCTATTTCTCACAGGGCTTTAAGTGGGCCCAGTCATGCCAGTGGCCAGCACCGACAGTTCTCAAAAGCAGGTGCTGAGATGGGTCCCTATCGGGCTCTCCATTTTTGCATTCACCCTCAGGCAAAATCTTAGCTCTGCAGCAGTGGGAAACAGCCATTACTACGTGGGTTTTACCACGCGTAGCCATTACATCACATGCGTTACAACACATGCGATGTAACAACGCGTAGCGTTTACTACGTATACCATTACATCGCATGCGCTTTTATAACTCATGCGATGTAATGACTATCAACATTGTTGTGAGGAAACTGAGGCTGTTTCCTCACAACGACGTGCACTGCCCCTCAGACGACGCTGGAAGCAGGAACCGGGAGCAGAGATGGCGACGCTGGAGAGGTACCACGAGGAAAGAGAGGTAAGGGGGATTGTGCTTGGGGTGGGGGTTACTGTAGTAGGGTTTAGGGTACTGTCAAAGTAGTGCTGTAATGTTTGTGTTGTGTGGGGTTGTGTTTTATGTTTTAGGGTGTTTGTGTTGTGTAGTGTAGGGTTTTAGGGTAGTGTCAGTGTTTTAGGGTTTAGTGTAGTGTTGTAGAGTTTGCGTAGTGCAGTGTTTTAGGGTAGTGTTGCAGTGTTTGTGTAGTGTTTAGGGTAGTGTTGTAGTGTTTGTGTAGTGTTTTAGGGTTTAGCTGGAACAGCTTTGAGGGACCCGCGGAGCACCAACGTATGACATTGCCAGCGGCTGGTTGCTGAATCTACCTGTAACACAAACTCCCCATCTGCCTGAGGCATCGATAAGCGTCGACGGAGTCTCTATAAAAAAAGAGAACTTCTTAGTGCGGGCTCGAAGTCCAGGCTCCCTTGAACAGCCTCCTAACAGAGCGACAAGCGGATGTGTTAATGAACATGGCAGAGAAACGTCCTCGGAGCATGTTGTACTACCCCACAGGTATGACGAATGGGGGGCCAGAGATCTCAGAAGTGGAAACGGCTCGCCCATAAGGACATTACCATACATGAGGCACCATCCTCAATCAGGGTGTGCACAACCAGCCTACGTTTCACTGAAACCAGCACTAGCAGAGTTAATGGTCGCTTCCACAGCAAAGTAAATTGCATTTCTGGGAGTCCCCCCTTAACAACTAGCTCTCACATTTAAGAAGCACCTACAACTGGATAGCCACGCGGAAGCCCTGAATATCATTGCCTGGCCGTATGGAGGACTGGGGCCCCCCTTGGGAATGTTGTGCAAAGCACTCCGTCAGAATCAATTGCAAATAGAAACGCTAATGAAGCAAGTCAACGTCTAAAATGACGGCCGCAACAAACCCTCCTGCGTCTCTCCTGACCTATCTCCCTCCTCCCCCTACCCCTACCCCCCTCCACTCTACTCTTCTCCACTTTCCTGCTACAGACCTTTTCCCTCACCTGTCCTGGCCCTTAGTCCCCACCCTGTTTATCTGTAAATTTTCCCACATCAATTGAGATCTAGCTAATTTGTCCGAAGGCCGATGGTGCGATCTGGTTTAGCTATATATGGACGTCACCTACCCAGTCGGGCTTTAGACAACCGTCCTTTCGTCTCTCCTGTTGTCTCTTCCTGCATCCTCCCTCTATTTATGCCTCTCCTTTCTCTTCTCTCTCAATGTACTGAGACTGAACTATTTTGTCTGATGCCCGATGGAGCTACCTGGTTTAGCTATAGGGGAGATGGGCCATGGATTCCCTCCTCAGTCGTCATCTACCCAGTCGGTCTTTAGACAGACTTCCTTTCATCTCTCCTTGTTGTCTCTCCCCTTATCCTCCCTTTCTCACCTCCCCTGCCCCTTCCACTACTTTTCTCTCTCCTTTCTCTCCTCTCCCACTGTATTGCCTATTTTTTGATTTATTGTGTAATTGTTGATCTTTTTCTGTTACATTGTTGATTCGTTTGTGAAGTGTAGTGTTTTAGTGTTTTGGGTAGTGTTGTAGTGTATGTGTAGTGAAGTATTTTAGGGTTTAGGGTACTGTTGCAGTGTTTGTGTAGTGTAGTATAGTGTTTTATGGTTTAGGGTAGTGTTGTAGTGTTTGTGTAGTGTAGTGTTTTAGGGTTTAGGGTACTGGTTTTTTTTGCCCTCATTTGCCTTGGCTCTCTTTGGGAAGCGCCAGCCACCATGCGTATCTATTCCAAGCAATTTCTGGGTTTTTTATCTGGATGTTAAGACTGGACCAAGATACGATGGAGTAAGCGGCGGAAGGAACATCCACAAACAGAGGATAGGAGGTTTTACTCCATCAAGGTGTTTTATGACCTGCGAACCATACTGTTTAAGCGAGGAGACCTACGGAACTGGCCCATGGAGCTAAAGAAAGGCATAATCATAGGACCCGGGGAAAAAAAAAACGGAAATCCTACTGCCAATATATCAGGAGATCCCAGAAGGCACACTTATTCCTACTACGAGATTTTAGGGTAGTGTTGTAGTGTTTGTGTTGTGTAGTGATTTAGGGTTTAGGGTAGTGTTTGTGTAGTGAAGTGTTTTAGGATAGTGTTGGTGGGTCATGTAGGGTGCTGTAGTGATATTGTAGGGAGAGGACTGGGGGTCGGGTGTGGGTTGTGCAGGGGTAGGGTAGAGTCACTTACCTTAAAAACTTTTACCACGAGTATAGCTTTACCAGGAATGCGTTTGCGTATTAATGGCATGCCTGGTAAAGGCAAAGTTGTGGTAAAAGTTTGCGATGTAATGGCATGTCGTTGTCATTGACATCGCATAGTAATACCCGCGTTGTAATAGTACGTGTGGTATTGGTATGCGATGTAATGATATACATCCGCAGCAGTACCACCCTTAACTGCCTATGAGGCAACCATTGCTTAATTTGAGACTGTGGTTTCGGGTGCTCAGCACCTGCACTTTATCAACACCGGCACGTTTCATAAGCAGTAGTCAAAGACACATTCATTTATATAGCATAAACTATTCCCACATGCAGGGGGAGATTAAATAATTTGTCCAGAATCACAGGATGTTGAGCCGACACCGAGACTCGAACCTGGTTCGCCTACTCCAAAGTTGACAGCTCTGGCCATTATTCCACATCCTCTTCCCACTTTCCTGGTTAGTAGTTGGTTCTGTTTTAGGCGGCGCAAACAGAAGAAATGGGCTGGTCCAAGTTGCCTCCTGATGAGAGCCTCAGCACTTACTTTTTTACAAATTAACCACTGGAGGTAACTCAAAGAGACTAGTTATAGTTCTTTAATATCTTATGCAACTAATAACCATTGACAAAAGCCAATAGCCTTGTTCTTGGTGTAATGTTATTTGTATTATATATCTGGATGCAAGGACAGAAGCAGTTGGGCGGCACACTGTGCTAAACACAGAATTTTAGAGAATGTGTTTTTAAGCCACGCCCTTAATTACATCGTTCACGCCCCTTTGAGAGACACCCAAGTTTTTTCATTCCACGTTCAGCCCTGATTTCACATTATATGTAACAAGCAATTCAGTGCATTATCAGTCAATTTGTTATAAATAACAAATATCCAATTAGCACCTGGCGTGGTGTGCTTCTGACACAGGTCATCAGAATTTAATGAAGTGACAACTTTTCGACTGACTTCTTCATACGTTTTTCCTATGCCAGCTCCTACAGCGTAAGGCATTGGTCAAATTAATAGAAAAGATGCTGACTATTGGTTGTATGTCCAAGGCTACATGCTCTACGAGAGCCAAACGTGTCCATAAGCAATTCTACGTTATGAAGGCAAACAAATAACATGACGAGCTGTTGATAAGATGTCTTTTAGTTTCCTTATTTAAAGCATTTTCTCCTGGGCCTCCTGCCATTGTTCTGTCCACACCAGCATAATCATTACTTCAGAGGACACATCTGTGCAGCCTCGCACCCATCACTGTAAATTCCTGCTGCAGATATCAGACGAGGACAAGTAACACCATTTCTTGGAAGAATACAGGAAAAGAAAAAAAATGAAGCTGAGGTCATCTTTTTGTGATAGCTTCTTTTTATAGGGAGGGCAAAACGGAATAATGAAAAATCAGAAGTAAGCAAAATTACAGAAGCTATTTCTGTGAGCTTTGCTTGTTATCAGCTGAAGTGTTCTTGTTAATACTAGAAGCCAGAACACTCAGATTAATTATGATTTTCAACATGTACTAGTGAGGAATTTATAAAAATGGGTATATGCGAGTGGGACTACTAGGCCAGAAACCATTACATAATAGTTGATAGTACGTTTTGAGTATCCTATTTTCTCTACGTAATAATAAAAAAAAAATGTATGTATATATATATTCACTGAAAAAACCATAGGTTATAGACCATATATAGTTAGGAATTTGCATTTACAAAACCTTGAAAATTCACTGAAAAAACCATAGGTTAGAGACCATATATAGTTAGCTGGACATTTTATTGACATAAAACCAATGAAATTCCATATATAGTTAGTTGCACTAACTATATATCGCGCACCCGCAATCCACTGCTGATGATGTCACATATTACATCATTCATGACATGGTCAGTGACATCACTGATGACATCACTGATGACATCTCAAATGACATCACTGATGACATCACTAATGACATCTCAAATGACATCACTGATGACATCATGACACACCAATACCAGTTACTACATACGCACTCACTGATTCCTACGTCTACACACACATTCACTCATTCACCCATACAATCACTCATACATACAGTCACTCATTATTACAACACTATCATATGCACTCATACACCTATGCAGACACTCACACACTGCCACTCATCCATGGAGTTACTCACACACCTAGTCAGTCCTGTAAAGAATCAATCACACTTCCATTTCCTCATCTATACAGTTAAACACAGAACACCATACTTCAGTGACATCACTGATGACATCACTGATGACATCTCAAATGACATCACTGATGACATCTCAAATGACATCACTGATGACATCATGACACACCAATACCAGTTACTACATACGCACTCACTGATTCCTACGTCTACACACACATTCACTCATTCACCCATACAATCACTCATACATACAGTCACTCATTATTACAACACTATCATATGCACTCATACACCTAGTCAGTCCTGTGAAGAATCAATCACACTTCGATTTCCTCATCTATACAGTTAAACACAGAACACCATACTTTTCACACATATACTAACACATACTTACTCTTTTATACAATCACTGATACAAGTACACATTGATATGCACAGAGTCACACACCTCCCAGCCAGCCATACACACACTCAGTCTTCCATACATCCACTCATTCTTCAATATGTAAAACATATTTAAACTTTACAAAAACACACAGACACTAGAAGATGTCATCAGTGATGTCATTTGAGATGTCATCAGTGATGTCATCAGTGATGTCATTTGAGATGTCATCAGTGATGTCATCAGTGATGTCACTGACCATGTCATGAATGATGTAATATGTGACATCATCAGCAGTGGATTGCGGGTGCGCGATATATAGTTAGTGCAACTAACTATATATGGAATTTCATTGGTTTTATGTCAATAAAATGTCCAGCTAACTATATATGGTCTCTAACCTATGTTTTTTCAGTGAATTTTCAAGGTTTTGTAAATGCAAATTCCTAACTATATATGGTCTATAACCTATGGTTTTTTCAGTGAATTTCATTGGTTTTTTAAAAGCTAATATCTATAGCTGTAAAATATATTCTTTATTACGTGACGTATCACGTAGCCACGTGAGACGCCTCATGACGCGTCGCATAACCGTGACGTATCGGCTCTGCAGCGCAAACAAAACCCGTAACGTAAGCGTGCCGGAGCACGCTTACAGATATATATATTTTTTTAACCTTAATTAGACAAAATCCACACGTGCACATATCTTGAGGCCTTGCAAAGGCACATCAAACAAACAGTCCCTACAATTTTGCCAAGTTTGCTGGAAATCTATTCCCTTAATTTTTTTTTTACTGTTTCTCTTGGTTTTCCCCTTGTTACGCTTACCAGGACGCTACCCGGTACGCGAACCGGACGCTCCAAAAACACAAGATGGCGGACTCCCGTTACGCTGCCGGTTAGCTGCCCGGTTCGCGTACCGGGAAGCGCCTCTACCGCGAAAAATCGCGGGGGACTTTAATATCCCCCTCATCAATCCTAGGGGGTCAGGAGGGGTTTACCTTGCCCCCTTTCCTTCATTTCCCCCTTCTTTTTTCACCACATCTTGTCTCTCGAACTTACCGAGAGAAAAGATGGCGGCCGCTCCGGACTGTTTAGAATGTTGACAGACACCGGAGAGCCAATCAGCTTCGCTTCGCGAAGTTCCGTTACGCGTCAGGTACGCGAACCGGGGCGCTAACCGGAGCGCTGTCACAGATATATATATTTTTTTAAACGTTAATTTCTCAAAATCCACTGGAGCACATATATTGAGACATAGCAAAGGCACGTCGGGCAAACCATATCTACAATTTTGCCAAGTTTCATGTAAATCTATTCAGCCGTTCGAGCTAAAAGTGAGTCCAACCGCCCTATGGAAAAATGAATGGGAAAAACGCGTTTTGGGACCCCCCTTTTTTCTCGGCCCCCCCTTGACGAAACCCCCCCAAATTTTCAGGGGCTGCTCAGAAACAAACTGTGCCATTTTCCTGAAAATGTCAGCCAATTCCGTCCACAAACGCCAAAGTTATTAGACATAGAATTTTCAGAAATCCCATAGAGAAAAAATCCTAACTATATATACCCACTGGCTATCGCCAGTAGGTAATATACATATATAAACATATATAATCTGCATATCTATATAAATATGAATGCATGCATACATATACATATATGCATACATATGCATGTTATTTACATGAAAGTTTTAAAAACACTAATAAAAGCAAAGCTAAAAAGCCACCTCATTACAAACAGAATGGCTTTAACTTAACCCCTTCCATGCTGGTGACGAACCCCAGCCGTCATGCACTACGGTGCTCGTGTGCTGATGACGGCTGGGGTTCGTCATGGCCCGCCCGTGTTCGGCCGGCGGCCGCACACGGGAAAAATCGCGGCAGCATCGAAGGGGTTAAACGAGGGCGAGATCTATTGCATTTTCAATGCTTGTTTACTTTGGTTCTATCAAGAAGGCATTCAGATGTGTCACACATTTGCCATAAATTCTGAATGTTAGCACTCTAGTTGCTCATTAGATCACTGTAGTAAAGCTAGTGCTCACCAGGGAAGTCTGCTGCTAATCATGGTTTGCAGCCATTTTCCCGCATTTTTTATCCCGCAGACTTTCAGTCCGCATACCATTATCCCGCAAGGTCATTGACCTCGCATACCATTATCCCGCATTTTTTCAAAACGCATGTGCATTTATCGCGCATGCCTTTACAAAGAATTACGTTTTAAAGGCATGTATGGTAAATGCATTTGCGTTGTGAAAACCATAATGACGAGAGAGGTAAGTGGGTTTGTGTTAATTTTTTCGTGGGTTAGTGATTGTGTAGTGTAGTGTAGTGTTGTGTAGTGTAGTGTTGTGTTAGTGTAGTGTAGAGTTGTGGTGGTTGTTTAGTGTTGGGTCATGCTGGGGGTAGTGTTTTAGGGTTTAGGGTTGTGTTGTAGTGTTTGCGTAGTGTAGGGTCATGCTGGGGGTAGTGTTTTAGGGTTTAGGGTAGTGCTGTAGTGTTTGCGTAGTGTAGGGTCATGCTGGGGGTAGTGTTTTAGGGTTTAGGGTTGTGTTGTAGTGTTTGCGTAGTGTAGGGCCATGCTGGGGCTAGTGTTTTAGGGTTTAGGGTAGTGTTGTAGTGTTTGCGTAGTGTAGGGTCATGCTGGGCGTAGTGTTTTAGGGTTTAGGATAGTGTTGTAGTGTTTGCGTAGTGTAGGGTCATGCTGGGGGTAGTGTTTTAGGGTTTTGGGTAGTGTTGTAGTGTTTGCGTAGTGTAGGGTCATGCTGGGGGTAGTGTTTTAGGGTTTTGGGTAGTGTTGTAGTGTTTGCGTAGTGTAGGGTCATGCTGGGGTGTAGTGTTTTAGGGTTTTGGGTAGTGTTGTAGTGTTTGCGTAGTGTAGGGTCATGCTGGGGGTAGTGTTTTAGGGTTTAGGGTAGTGCTGTAGTGTTTGCGTAGTGTAGGGTCATGCTGGGGGTAGTGTTTTAGGGTTTAGGGTTGTGTTGTAGTGTTTGCGTAGTGTAGGGTCATGCTGGGGCTAGTGTTTTAGGGTTTAGGGTAGTGTTGTAGTGTTTGCGTAGTGTAGGGTCATGCTGGGCGTAGTGTTTTAGGGTTTAGGATAGTGTTGTAGTGTTTGCGTAGTGTAGGGTCATGCTGGGGGTAGTGTTTTAGGGTTTTGGGTAGTGTTGGAGTGTTTGCGTAGTGTAGGGTCATGCTGGGGTGTAGTATTTTAGGGTTTAGGGTAGTGTTGTAGTGTTTGCGTAGTGTAGGGTCATGCTGGGGGTAGTGTTTTAGGGTTTTGGGTAGTGTTGTAGTGTTTGCATAGTGTAGGGTCATGCTGGGGGTAGTGTTTTAGGGTTTTGGGTAGTGTTGTAGTGTTTGCGTAGTGTAGGGTCATGCTGGGGTGTAGTGTTTTAGGGTTTTGGGTAGTGTTGTAGTGTTTGCGTAGTGTAGGGTCATGCTGGGGTGTAGTGTTTTAGGGTTTTGGGTAGTGTTGTAGTGTTTGCGTAGTGTAGGGTCATGCTGGGGGTAGTGTTTTAGGGTTTTGGGTAGTGTTGTAGTGTTTGCGTAGTGTAGGGTCATGCTGGGGGTAGTGTTTTAAGGTTTTGGGTAGTGTAGTGTTTGCGTAGTGTAGGGTCATGCTGGGGGTAGTGTTTTAGGGTTTTGGGTAGTGTTGTAGTGTTTGCGTAGTGTAGGGTCATGCTGGGGGTAGTGTTTTAGGGTTTTGGGTAGTGTTGTAGTGTTTGCGTAGTGTAGGGTCATGCTGGGGGTAGTGTTTTAGGGTTTTGGGTAGTGTTGTAGTGTTTGCGTAGTGTAGGGTCATGCTGGGGGTAGGGTTTTAGGGTTTAGGGTAGTGTTGTAGTGTTTGCGTAGTGTAGGGTCATGCTGGGGGTAGTGTTTTAGGGTTTAGGGTAGTGTTGTAGTGTTTGCGTAGTGTAGGGTCATGCTGGGGTGTAGTGTTTTAGGGTTTTGGGTAGTGTTGTAGTGTTTGCGTAGTGTAGGGTCATTCTGGGGGTAGTGTTTTAGGGTTTAGGGTAGTGTTGTAGTGTTTGCGTAGTGTAGGGTCATGCTGGGGTGTAGTGTTTTAGGGGTTTGGGTAGTGTTGTAGTGTTTGCGTAGTGTAGGGTCATGCTGGGGGTAGTGTTTTAGGGTTTAGGGTAGTGTTGTAGTGTTTGCGTAGTGTAGGGTCATGCTGGGGGTAGTGTTTTAGGGTTTAGGGTTGTGTTGTAGTGTTTGCGTAGTGTAGGGTCATGCTGGGGGTAGTGTTTTAGGGTTTAGGGTTGTGTTGTAGTGTTTGCGTTGTGTAGGGTCATGCTGGGGGTAGTGTTTTAGGGTTTAGGGTAGTGTTGTAGTGTTTGCGTAGTGTAGGGTCATGCTGGGGTGTAGTGTTTTAGGGTTTTTGGTAGTGTTGTAGTGTTTGCGTAGTGTAGGGTCATGCTGGGGGTAGTGTTTTAGGGTTTAGGGTAGTGTTGTAGTGTTTGTGTAGTGTAGGGTCATGCTGGGGGTAGTGTTTTAGGGTTTAGGGTAGTGTTGTACTGTTTGTGTAGCGTAGGGTCATGCTGGGGGTAGTGTTTTTGGGTTTAGGGTGGTTTAGTTGTTTAGTGTATGCTAAAGGCATATTCGTTCCAAAAGTTTTCGTTATTTTAATTTGCGGCCTAATAGTACATGCAGGATTTTTTTTGCGGACTGATGGTATGCGGGATTTCGTCATATATTCGCTAATCATACTTTCTATGGCAAAATGAACCCCCTCATTTTGTTCCTTTTTAAATTAAATGTTTTAAGAGTTACCACTTTATTCCAATCAAGATGGCTTCAGGTGTGCCATACCTTTGTAATAAGCAGGACTGTTAGCACTCTAGTTGTTCTTTAGAACTCTCTGGGACATTCTGTCATTGGGCTATAGTTGGGCTACATCTGGCTGATATTTGGGCTACATTTGTTTTTTTTGTCTCTGGTGGCCATCTTTGGGCTACATTGGGCTACATTGGGCTACATTGGGCTACATTTGGGCTCCAACATATATATAGCCCAATGTAGCCCAATATATATTTTTCAAAGTTAATTTTCGTAAAAACCACTGGAGCCTATATCTTGAGACATAGCAAAGGCACATCGGGCTCCCAGTCCCTACAATTTTGCCAAGTTTGGTGTAAATCCATTCAGCCGTTCAGGCTAAAAGTGAGGCCAACCGCCCTATGGAAAATTGCATTGGAAAAACACGTTTTGGGACCCCCCTTTTTTCTCGCCCCCCCCCTTGACGAAACCCCCCCAAATTTTCAGGGGCTGCTCAGAAACAAAATGTTCCATTTTCCTGAAAATTTCAGCCAATTCTGTCTTCAAACGCCAAAGTTATTCGACATAGAATTTTCAAAAATCCCATAGGAAAAAAATCCTAACTATATATACCTACTGGCTATCGCCAGTAGGATATATATATATATATATATATATATATATATATATATCAAACACCAACCTCCTCTCGAGTGAAAGAAGCAGAAGCCACAGCCGGGGTTAGAAGACAGCTCCGTTTATTAATTAACTAAGGCGAATGCATTTCGGCCGATGTGGCCTTCGTCAGCGCCAGTAAAAGTTCAAAGGAAATCCCAACGATGTGCAGTTTAAATGAGTCCACCCGCACTCTGGTAGGTGCAATGTAAGCTCCGCCCCTAAGCGCCAATTGTCTCAGTTCAGCTGGTCCAGACGATCTCGGGACTCAGTTTCCCAGGTTGCAGCAGTGGCCCCCAGGTGAGTAAGGCTTAGGGACGTTCTGGGTAGAATCCACGAAAATAGCAAGGGTGAGGCACTTGCACAGCGTAGACAGGACCCCCCAAGTTGCAGAGCTGCCTCCGGTCCCCGTAACATCATCTGCCGACAGTCCGATCAGGAAATAGGCGAAGGCGGGAGAACAGTAAATCCCGTCTGAGTTGAAGGTAAATGCCTAACTGCACCGCTCCATGTCTTTGCGGACTGCTGGCGAGCCTGGAGAGTTTCCGAAGCAAGGAAGAAAAAAACAATGCCGTAGCATGGGCCAGAGTCTCCAGGCCACTCACGATGAAGGGGCTTCTGAAACGCGCTTCTGGGACACGCGTTGAATTATGAAACACCAACCTCCTCTCGAGTGAAAGAAGCAGAAGCCACAGCCGGGGTTAGAAGACAGCTCCGTTTATTAATTAACTAAGGCGAATGCATTTCGGCCGATGTGGCCTTCGTCAGCGCCAGTAAAAGTTCAAAGGAAATCCCAACGATGTGCAGTTTAAATGAGTCCACCCGCACTCTGGTAGGTGCAATGTAAGCTCCGCCCCTAAGCGCCAATTGTCTCAGTTCAGCTGGTCCAGACGATCTCGGGACTCAGTTTCCCAGGTTGCAGCAGTGGCCCCCAGGTGAGTATATATATATATTCAATGAAAAAACCATTGGTTTTAGGCCATATATAGTTAGGGATTTGCATTTACAAAACCTTATTTTACTCGCATAAAACCATTGAAATTCCATATATAGTTATAAGCGCTAACTATATATCGCGCACCCGCAATCCACTACTGATGATGTCACATATTACATCATTCATGACATGGTTAGTGACATCACTGATGACATCACTGATGACATCTCAAATGACATCACTGATGACATCACTGATGACAACATCCAGTGACTGTATGTTTCTGTAAAGTTAAAATATCTCTTACATATTGAAGAATGAGTGGATATATAAGTGTCTGGATGAAGGATTTAGTAGGTGCATGACTGACTGTATGAGTGAGTGATTAAATGTGTCTAACTGAGTGCATGGGTTAGTGACTAAACTGTCATAATTTGTGCATCATTGTGTCTGTTGTTCTGTAAACTGTTGCATGTGTTGATAAGTAGCTATATGAGTAACTATATGGGTTATTGATTGGTTGCCCAAGTATTTGTATGGGATACTGAGTGTGTGTGTGGGTGGCTGGGAGGTGTGTGACTCTGTGCATAGATGTGTGAGCAGTTGATTCACTAGATGTATGGTTTCAAAAGTGCATGTGGAAACAGCTGTATGGGCGGTTGACTGTGTGCATGAGTGTATTGGTGAGTGAATGGATATCTCAGTGCTACATGTCAAAGTAAGTACATATGTAAAACACAGTACATGTGAGAGTTGACATATATAAATAACTGTGCATAAGAGCCAGTGAATGTGTGAGTGGCTGTATGGATCATTGTGAACTTGTATCAGGGATTGTATAATAGAGTAAATATGTGTTAGTATATGTTTGAATAAGTAAAGTTTGTATAACTGTATAGTTGAGGAAATGGAGGTGTGATTGATTCTTTGCATGACTGACTAGGTGTGTGAGTAACTCCATGGATGAGTGACAGTCTGTGAGTGTCTGTTTACACTGATTGTATCTAAGGTTATATTAGAGTCTGAAGAGGTTCATCGTATTATCACATGAATGATATCATCAGTGATGTTATCAGTCATGTCAAATGAGATGTTTTCAGTGATGTCATCAGTGATGTCATTTGAGATGTCATCAGTGATGTCATCAGTGATGTCACTAACCATGTCATGAATGATGTAATATGTGACATCATCAGCAGTGGATTGCGGGTGCGCGATATATAGTTAGCGCTTATAACTATATATGGAATTTCAATGGTTTTATGCGAGTAAAATAAGGTTTTGTAAATGCAAATCCCTAACTATATATGGCCTAAAACCAATGGTTTTTTCATTGAATTTTCAAGGTTTTGTAAATGCAAATTCCTAACTATATATCAACTATAACCTATGGTTTTTTCTGTGAATTTCATTGGTTTTTTAATAGCAAATATGAAAAGCTTTAAAATGTCAAGTACGTGATAGATAAAAACATTTTCGTATTTATGCACGCTGATGTGCTTTGAACGCTGCACCCCCCCCCCTCCCCTCTTTTGTCTTAGTAGTACTCTCTCTTTGCAGATACTGAAGGGTAGTTAACGCAGGCCTTTACCCCCGTTGTAATCCGTCGTGCCTGCTTGTCTCTCCATTTGATTGATTGTTGTCCAAGCATTTACTGTTTTAGAATTGGTTCTCTTTGGATCATTCTCTATTTACAAACAAGCACAAAGTCGCAATACTCTGTTTAGTCTTTGCAGATAGTGAAAAATCGTGTAAAAAAATAAAAGTAATCGAGCAAAATCAGTAGGCCACTAATTGGATCTCTTTTTGACCTCGCTAAAATAGAAATATTAGGAACAACCCTTCATGAGAAATACGAAAATAGTGAGATGAACTGAGCTCCACACCATGAGGGCTGCAAGACAGCTCGGCTCCATCACCCATCCCGCACAAAATAACGACAAACCCTATGCAAATATTAAAAATATAGACAACACACCAGCAAAGAAACAGGGTAAAACATTTTATTAAAAAACTATTTACATAACGTTGGTTTATAAGATGATGTCAGTAGTGGACCGATGTGTGAATAGGTCGAAAGCAGCACAAGGCTCCAAGATCCGGATGGCAACCTCCTGGATGTTGGGTGCCATAGTTCAGAGTTCTGAGTTTGAGCCTTTTTCAATGCCTGTGCTTTGTTGAATCAAAATGGCGGCTTGACACAAAGCTGACTCAAGCGTTGCTACTGATGCTATGCAGACCAAAACTGGTTTTCAGTTTGTACATTTTTCTAGATTTTTCAATCTAAGTTTGGTTGACTTTGTAGAACGATGGCTTCAAATTTTCAACATACGGTGTGGTGGCGCTGACTGGGAGGGGGCGCTTCGCTCCTGCCCCCTCCCCAAGTAAGATTTTCATACGTGAAAGTACGTTAATGGTTTTGGTCCCTGAGTTGCTTCGATGTCACTGCCATTCTCAAATGGCATAAGTTCTGGATGTTGGGTGCCATAGTTAAGAGTTCTGAGCAGTGCTTGTAACACTGTCTGAAGCTTATTTCCACCTACTGCAGCTTCACTATTCTCAAAGTAAGTGAGTGTCGTTTGTGGACCTGACTGCATTAGAAAACAATGTGATATGTTACCTTCCTAAACAGCTTGACGGAGGCTCCTTAGGGGCGGTGTTATGGCCATGGACTCGGAGAAGACGCTTGGCTCCGACACCCTCCCCAAGTCTTATAGCACTGGTGTAGCCTGAGATCGCCCCCGACATAGGCGGCCGGCTCCCGGGGTCCGGCAGAACTTTTTGCCTTTTGATGACTCTTCAATTCTGAACCTTGTCCCACAATCCGTTTGACCTGAAGACACGCTGTAGTGGGGCGCCCCTTTACCGTTTCAGTTGCCATTCCGCCCGCTTTTGCTACACTGTGCCTCTTCCGCCATTCAGCTGTTTACCGCCCGCTCTTGCGACTACAGCGTCTCGCTCATCATGTAGTTGAGTTGCTCCCGCTCTTGCGGTGCAGCGATAGGCGGCTGCCACAGGACTCTCAAAATGGCGGCCGGCTCTTCGGTTTTGGGCCTGGTCCACTAAAATGGCCCTGGGACACCTTTGAATTCGGACGCTTCCCTGATAGGGCTTGGGTCCCATTCTCGAAAAGCGTCCCCTCAGCCGTGAAGATTCTACAAAAGTCTTGGGGGCCTCCGACTCCCGCAGGCTTCTGGTGGGGAGCGGCTGCCATGATTGCTCGTGGAATGGCCACGACGGAGCTACGAGATGGTAGTGGTCTCATGCTGACGCCAGCAAGACTTTTGTAGAATCTTCACGGCTGAGGGGACGCTTTTCGAGAATGGAGCCCAAGCCCTAACAGGCAAGCGTCCGAGTTCCAAGGTGTCCCAGGGCCATTTCAGTGGACCAGACCCAAAACCGAGGAGCCGTCCGCCATTTTAAGAGCCATGTGGCAGCCGCCTATCGCTGCACTGCAAGAGTGGGAGCAACTCAACAACATGGTGAGCGAGACGCTGTAGCTGCAAGAGCGGGCGCAACTCAGCTAGATGGCCGCCACCTGGGGAGGCCCGTTCACGCCACCTCCCCCACGCCCCCCCCCCCCCGGGCCGCCGCACGCCAATTTTCGGAGCAGCATTGTAGGATACCAAAACCAGTGCGGCAGTTTACTGGACATCACCTGGGTGCCTGTCGTACATGTTGTGTCAGCCATGGGACACTGGACACAGTCCCATCAACATCTCAACGCGTTCTGCTGCCTTGGGACTATTCGCACAACAGACCGCTACTGACGAGGCCTCCCCCCGCACCACCCGGGACGCCCCACGCTGTTTTTCTGTGCTGCATTGTAGGATCCCAAAACCAGTGCGGCACCCAGGCGACATCACCTGGGTGCCGTCCAGAACTCTGCACGTTGTGCTGCCTTGGGACTATTCGCACAAAAGACAGCTTCTAACCATTGTTGCTTTTTGAGTTGAAAAATGTTTAAATGTTTTTAGTTTTTGTTCCGTTCATTATAGTTAAAAGTTAATAAAGTTTTATAATCTTACTTTGTTGGAGTGTTATCTATTTTTTTAAAAACGGGTGAATAGGGCCTTGAATCGGGTTATTGTCATGTGTGGGCTTTGGAAGTGTGCTGCTGCAGGATCGGACATTTCAAACTCAAATGCACGTTCTTTTTCTTACCTTTCCGAAGCATGGAGCGCAATAGCAGGCAGAGAAAGGGTTATGCACGTGTTGAACACTACCTGACCTGGCAAGTTGCTGGCAGTGCCCACGCCCACTCCTGAAAGAGGGCACACACACACCGCCGCCCCGAGTACTTCACAAATCTTTAAAAGACCATGCGCTTGTTCATGAGGCTTAAATGGTTTATCACCTCTTCTAGAACCCCTGCATCGACCCTCTGACGTTTCCTGGAAAAATTACCATGTAACACAATACCAAGCCCTGTCAGCTGAAACCCCCAAGGAATCGTGGGGCATATTATCAAGGGGGTTTATCTCCGCTTTTTTGGCTTTAAAAGCCATGAAAGCGGAGATAAAATTATCTCCCTATTACCAAGCTGTCGCTAACACCAGTTAGTGACAGCTAAAAGGAGATAGCGACCATCTTGGGCCCCGCTTTGCATGTCAGTGATACTTATCACTAATAACATGCAAAGTGGCGTGCCAACATGTTAGCAACTGGAAACAGTCCCTAACATCGCTTTCTCCTATTACCAACTTTTGGAGATATTCGCGCTAAGCGCGAATATCTCCAAAATCTAACACCTGCCCTGAGCAGTTCTTAGCCATGTTATCCAATGGGAGGTGGATAACATGGCTAAGAGCATTTGCTCGATAATACATGAATATCGCTGACTTTTCTGCGATAATAGCAAGGTTTATCTGCGATAAAAATCGCCGATGTGCGGCGATAATTTTTGTCTCTAAACAAGTTAGAGACAAAAATTATCGCTAGTTGTTCGTAATATGCCCCCGGGTTTTTGCTTGCAGAAATCGGGAGGCGGGAGACTAGCACTGAAATCAGTAGTCACACGCCTGAATCGGGAGGGTTGGCATGTCTGAATTCTCTACAGCTGGGGCCATAAACTACATCCGCAGGGGTAGGTGATAGCCTGGGACCAGCCTGGCATCTAAAATGGCTGCCGTGCACGACAAAATTGTGGCATTGGAAAAAAGGCAAGATGGCGCAGCCGCTGGAAGAGATGTATCAACATATATCAGCCTCCTCAGCCACCCTCAGGAAACATAGGGGATTAGGATACGTCTCCCGCACCCCCTTATACCTAGTAATTTAATTAACGAAGCACAAAATGGCGAATTCCCGTTTCGCTACCAGTTTGCGGCCCAGTTCGCGGCCCGTGAAGCGCTTCTACCGTGAAAAATCATTTTTTTTTTCTTTTCCCCACGGGACCCTTTAATAACCCCAACAACATTCCTAGGGGGTCAAGAGGGGGATACCTTGCCCCCTTTCATTAAATTCCCCCTTCGTTTTTCACCTCTTCTTCTCTCTCGATCCTACCGAGAGACAAGATGGCGGCCGCTCCGGACTGTTTAGAATGTTGACAGACACCGGAGAGCCAATCAGCTTTCTGCGCGCAAAGTTCCGAAACGCGAAAAGTAAGCGGACCGGATCGCTGCCCGGAGCGCTGTTACAGATATATATCTTGATTTAAACGTTAATTTCTCAAAATCCACTGAAGCACATATATTGAGACCTAGCAAAGGCACATCGGGCTAACAGTCCCTACAATTTTGCCAAGTTTCGTGCAAATCCATTCAGCCGTTCGAGCTAAAAGTGAGTCCAACCGCCCTATGGAAAACTCAATGTAAAAAACGCGTTTTGGGACCCCCCTTTTTTCTCAGCCCCCCCTTGACGAAACCCCACCAAATTTTCAGGGGCTGCTCAGAAACAAAATGTGCCATTTTCCTGAAAATTTCAGCCGATTCCGTCCACAAACGCCAAAGTTATTAGACATAGAATTTTCAAAAATCCCATAGGGAATTAATCCTAACTATATATACCTACTGGCGATAGCCAGTAGGTAATATATATATATATATATATATATATATATATATATATATATATATATATATATATATATATATATAGTGATGCAGTGATGCATAAATTATGCAAAAAAGAAGCAGAGAACTCTGGGTAGCTCCCAAGTTTAGGTGGAAATATATAATTTTTATCGCAAATGCTAGATGAAGCACTTAATACCTGGCCAAAATACTTCACCATGGGGTTGTCTGAGAATCATGTGCTCGTTTGCATTTGCAGTCATACCTTCGATGATATATTTTTATTCCCATCACATCAGAAACAGGCCATTGTTTATATCATTGCATAAATACACAATAGTAGTATAACTTGTTGAACTTGCTGTCCCAGGCTACCTGAGTGACTCAAAAGGCTAGGTCGTGGGCCTCCTATTCTGATCTACATGGGCACAACAAGCTCGAGGCCTCTCTGCAACTGCCCAGTTGACCTGCTGCACTGGACTTGTCCAGACCTGCAAGTGGGCCTGCTTGAGGCCTGCTGACCTCTGTTTGAGTGAGTTCCTGTTCCTCCAAGAGGTGCCTTGTAGATCCTGGACCCTTTATGTAGCATCAGTTGATGTCCTCCTAGAAGGAAAGTAGAAATCCTGATGTTTTGGGCTTTCCGAGACCACAAACAGACAAGTTTGTGTCAAGATCTTGACACCTGCAGCAACTGCAAATGCGAAGCTCCAGGGAACACAACGGTTTGCCCTATAGTGACCATCGGCATCGCGAGATCTGCACTTCATGCTACAGCATCAACATCCAAATGGTGACCATCATTGCGAGGCTCCAGCAATGACCATTCGCAAAGCCTGACAGGATTTTCTTGCTACAGTGACGATTTTCTCTGATGCCCAGGTTGCTCTTTGCACTACAGCGACGACTGTACAGGACAGTATCTCCATTCCTTGCAGCCTCCTCCACCAAGAATGGAACTCTTCATTCTGGACTTTATAAGGTAACATTTTCAGTTGGTGCCTGTATCCAGCCTGTGCTCCATAGTGGTCGGCCTGAACTTGTGACTTTCACCTTGTCTCGCATGGTGTTTTTTGCTTTTAGGTGCTACACCTACATTAAGTCAATAATTTATTACATTGTACTCTACATTTTTAAATGGGTGTGGGAGGTTTTCTGGTGTTGCTTTTTTACTTTATCATTATTATTGTTTGAATTCTGAATACATTCGTTTTACATTACCTGTATGTGAAGCCTGACTATCTTTGTGCCAAGCTACCAGAGGTTAATTCAACCTGACAAGGATTTTGGCTGCTGCTTGAGAATGGTGTAAAGATCCTCCAAAACAGTTAAAGGTGAAAAAAATGATTCTTTATTTAAGTTGTAGGTAGCACCTAAGCCTGCTAGTATCAGCTTCAGGACAGCCAACAGAATACCAGTTTCACTAAATTAAAGATACACATTCCATGCTGAAGCTTGGTAATCAGAGTTCCAGAACTCTGAAGTATGAGAAGCAGAGATAAACTTACAATGGCTGACAATGTAAATTAAAGCAAACCACAAATACAAAAGGTACAGAATATCACACATCTTCCTCTCAATAACTAAACATAAACAGTAGAAATACCATTACAAGTTAAAACTTCATATTGAATAAAATCATCCAGATATTATGGATTGGTACGTGTTCTTACACTTCTTTTTTGTACCATATCATCTTCACCAATCATATACCATTACAAGTTAAAACTTCATTTTGAACAAAATCATCCAGATATTTTAGCTTGATATGTGTTCTCACACTACTTTTACGTACCATATCTTCTTCACCAATTTCTTTTTTACATTGTGAACCATTATTAGGGGAAACATCAGAAGGAACATTAGAAAGGTTTGCAACTCTATTAAGGTTCCAAACCCTATGGTCTTCTGTTCTTATGACGTTTTTGAACACTTTGATGACTCTCATGGGGCGTAAAAACTTGGAACCCCCAGAGACAGATGTTTTATTAGGGCTGCAAATTTTAACCAAATCTCCATCCCTCACCATAGTTTTTTTAACCGCATTTCTGCTGTCAAAAATTCTTTATTCCTATACATATTCTTAACCTCTTTCTCATTACGTTCTTTGTCTTCATTCATGCACCAAGAATGAGATGAACCTTTAGGTACCCAAGAAGGACACAACAAGGTGGAAGATTTGCACTTACGAAAAAGCTCAAAGGGCGTCCTACCTGTAGAAGAATGAGGAGTTAACCTGTAATTCTTTACTTTATTATGAATTTCCATTTCCCATGAGATATGATTAGAAATAGCTCTCTGAATAGTCTCTTTGAGAACTCTGTTAAACCTCTCGATGCTACAGTTAGTTTCTGGATGATAAAGCACTGACTTTTTGTGCACAATTCCTTTATCATCCAAAAAGCTAACCATATCCTTGGATGTGAACTGGACTCCATTGTCTGAAAGTAAGGTCGAAGGAAACCCCTCCCTTTCAAATATTTTTTCAAGAAACTGTATAACGTCTTTGGTTTCTATTGAATTAGCAATTCTTATCTCAGGCCACCTGGAATAAACATCAAGAAGAACTATAACAAACTTATTTACACTTGTGTGTTTGATAGGCCCCAAGATGTCGATTACTACTTCCTCCCAGACTTCTTAGGAAGAGTTCTCACAGACATGGGTTGTACACATGGTTTTAAAATATTGTCGCTTCTGTTGCAATCAATACAATCTCTAACAACTCTCTCCACAAAAATGTCTATCCCAGGCCACCATTAGGTTTGCCTGAGAATCTCTTTTGTTTTTGAGAATCCAGGGTGTCTCTCGTGAGCAAAATCTACAATTTGTGACCTCAAAGAAGTTGGTGGAATGAGTCTTGTGCCTCTCATCAAAATTCCATTTTGACATGCCAGTTCATCCTTAACACGAAAGAAACCACTAAGAGTTTCGTCAACCTTAGCATTCTTGACCCAATTTCCGGCAATGCCCTTACATACAGATTGAAGAGACACATCATTTGACAGCTCATTTTCCCACACTTCCTTCTTGATGATACTCTCATTGACAAGACAGATAGAAAAGTCCTCTAAATCATCACTTTCCTCCTCAAATTCATCATCCTTGGTGTTTTCGGTGTTTACCAAGCGTGAACAACAATCCGCTAAATTATTCTATGCACCAGGGACATAAACAACAGTACAGTTGAACTCTTGGAGTGCTACAACTCATTTTCTGATTCTGGAGGAGATGTTGCCAAGACCTTTTTTTGTGAAAATTTCCTTCAAAGGTTTGTGGTCTGTCTTTATAGTGAAATGGGTACCCCAATGAAATTTGCACAATTTACTTATTGCCCTGAATATACCCAGGGCCTCTTTCTCAACCACAGAATAGTTGTGTTCAGCTCCTTTTAGACCTCTGGATAAGAACAAAGTGGTTTTCTCAAAACCTCCATGACTTTATAACATAACCGCACCCAAACCAGCAGAGCTGGCATCAGTCATTATAACAATGTCGTGACTAAGCTCAAAGCTGCTTAAAAAAGAAGCTTTAGACAACAATTGTTTAATAAAAACAAATTCTTTTTCACTCTCACTGTTCTACGTGAAGGTTGTTCCTTTTTTTAGAAGTAGTCTCATATTTTGTGTCTTGAGTGTTAAGTTACGGATGAATTTTGCGTAGTATTCGGTCATACCTGAGAACTTTACCACTTGTTTCTTATCGCTGGGACTGGCTAAGTGACGTATAGTGTCTACAAGCACTTTCTTGGGCTCTATACCTGAACCAGAGATTTTGTGACCAAGATAATCTATTTCAGTGAGATTTAATTTACACTTTTTTGCTATAAGGGGGAGACCATTAGACTCCAGTTCCTTCAAAACCTGTCTCACTCTGTCATCATGTTCTTTCTTGTTACAACCATAAATAAGCATGTCATCTTGGTCTATCTTTATGCCTTTGACCTTACTAAAAATGTGTTCCATCATCCTCTGAAAAACGGCAGTGGCAGATATTAGCACAAAAGGCCTTCTAAGGAACTTGAAGTCCCAAAGGGCATAATAAATCTTGTGATTCTGGGTGTAATTTCACCTGATGGTACGCAGAAGCTAGATCTAACTACGAAAATAATTTGGCTTCTTCTAAGAGGGACAGCATCTCCGAGATGTTGGGTAAGGTATACTGGTCAACAACAACACACCTGCACACCTGTTAAGTTCCCTCAAGTCTATACAAAGTATTGACTATCCATTGCTTTTTACCACCATGACAAGTGGAAATACCATTCTGATGCTTCAACCACTGTGATAATACCTGTATTGAGTAATTTTTCTAAACTCAAGCTTCATATTATCTTTTACTTTGATAGGAACACCTCTGATTTTACTGATGACAGGCACAGCATTTTTCTTCAAAATGATCTTGTGTGAGTAATCTTTTGGCAACCCAAACTTTCATTAAAAACTGATGGAAATTATTTTTTCCAAAGAAATACCAGAACTACACAAATAGACCTGACCCATCGGAAGTTGTAACTCATTACTGGTAAAGGGTTTCAATAAGACTAAAGGTGTCTCATTAGAATCCAGGATAATTCTAAGATCTCTTAGATGAATCCAACTAACTAATGAATTCCCCCATTTCAGAAATGTAAACTTTCCCAGTGGTACTGCGATCTTTGAACGCAATGACACTGTTGAAATAACCAGAGAGTTTAATAGGTTCTCCTCCATAACCTTTGGCTTTGATGTCTAGTTCTTTTAAAACTACAAATCCCTTTAAATGTTTATCAAAAATTTCCTTATGAATGAGTGTAATTTTTGCCCCGGAGTCAAATAACATTCGTATGCGTGTATCATTAATTTAAACAGTCTCAAAAGGACCACTCTTTTCACCATCAGAAGTTCTGAGTATAATCTCTTCCACATCACAATCTTCAGAGTAACCAATTTCATGTACCTGTTTTTTGTTTATACTAGAACGAAAACACCTAGTTAAATGACCCAATTTTTTACATTTCATGCACGATGCCTTCCATCCAATGCACCCTTTAGAATTTGCAACATGACTATGTTCCCCACATCTATAGCATGTAACTTGAACCTTTTCTGTGTAAGGAACATTTTTGATGGAATTACTCTTGTTGGACAATGATTTGTTTGAGTCATTTTTGTTTTCGTGAGTGTTTATAAAATAATACGGTTTGTTCTTTTAATCATAGACTCTTTCAACTTTATCTTCCTTATGTCCCTCTCCATTTTCTTTCTTAAGTTCTGCAACACACACCTTGGTGTGTTCGCACGATTTGGCAATGTTCATAAATTCAGACAAAGAAGGGTTATCTTTACCCCAACAAGACTCCTTTGCTTTATCTAATGAACAACCAAGAATAAACTGATCTCTAAGTCTCTCCTCATAATTAGCTCCATAATTACATGTGCCAGCTAGTTTCCTCAGTGTAGTGATATATTCTTCTACACTTTCTCCAGGCCTTTGCTAGCGATTACCAAAGTGATGTCTTTCTAAGACAGTGGAGACTTTAGGTAGAAAATGTCAATCTGATTTTTTTTTAGACAAATTTCAGTCATTTAGTCAGTCAGTCAGAAAGCTTTATTATCGGTTGATAACCATAAAAGCAGGAATACAAAATTACATAGAAAAACATTTGACCAGTTGTAGGCAGCTATACAAAATATACATAATTTACACAATTAGCACTAAGTTAAAACAATAAATAAGTAGCGTTTAAAACATTTAGAACTTAGCAGGTAGAAGTAAAAACAGCCAGACGTGAATGCAAGTAAAATAAGCCCTAGTAGATGCAGAGAGATGTTGGAACATTAGGGGTTGGAACATAGGCTAGGTTCTTGTCGGGCCGCTGACCACTTGCTAGTTACAGCCCTTACTGGGAGAGACCCATGTCTGAATTGGACGTATAATTTCTTTGCCAATGGTAGTTGGATGTCGTCCAGGAATCTCAAAAGTGATACTCGTCCTTAACCTCAAGAAAACTACTGGTCAGCCTACCCAAGAATGGTTTTGATATCATCTGGTCCATTCGGAATTGATTGAGCACTTTGACCAGTGTTCTCCTAGGGGACAGGGCACAAGCGGATTCCGGGGAAGTCCACAGGTCGACCCTCCCCAAGGCCTGGCAAAGCTATTTCACATGCCTTGGCCATGGGATTTTCCCCACACCCCTCGACGGCAGTTAGTGGCTAAGTTCCTCCCGATAACTAATAAGCTCGGGTGTAGACCATAGTCTTCTCCAATATAAGAGAGGACGATTAGGGATGTCTTCTACTAAAGGTACCAATACCAGGTCAAGGCGTAGCGGGATCAGTGGTGTGCTCCGTGGGAGTCTCAATAATCTTCTAATGAAACTATTCTCGGTAGTGGAGAATGTAGAGGTGTTAGCATGGCCCCACAGCTTTACTC
Source organism: Lissotriton vulgaris (assembly GCF_964263255.1). NCBI lineage: Eukaryota > Metazoa > Chordata > Amphibia > Caudata > Salamandridae > Lissotriton > Lissotriton vulgaris. The sequence goes on from NC_141698.1 coordinate 295,162,083, forward strand.
CATAGAGCGCTCCCCCTCTTGCCTGAGCTTTATAAATTTCTAGTGGCGGTCCCACAATTTTAGATGAGCACTCGTTGTGTACCTTTAGAATGCCTCCCGCGGCCTGTGCCAACTTCATGTTTGCTTTAGCTATATGGGTCCCCCATTCCATCTTGTCGTTCAAAGTTACCCCGAGATACTCGAATGTGGAGACTCTTGCGAGCACCGTGCCATTCATGTGAGGGAGGGGGCAGCTAGGTAATTTAGAATTAAAAACCATAAATTTAGTGTTCAAGAGATTTATCTCCAAATTTCTTAGTCTGCAGAAAGGGCAAAAAGCCTTCAATGTTCACTGTATACCCCCTGGGGATTTAGATAATAAGAGGGTGTCATCAGCGAACATCAGGGCTGGTATTTTTCAAGCTGCCAAACTAGGGGAGTCTAAATCCCTTGCGCACCCAAGATGTTTAATCAGACCATTTAGGAATAGGGAGAAAAGCATGGGGGCTAACAAGCATCCCTGCCGCACACCCCTTTCCACCAGAAAGGCAGCCATGAGTTCCTCAGTCCTCCCGTACCTAACTCTTGCAAACGTTCCTTGATGTAACCGTTTGAATAAGTCGCACAGATACGCTGGGGCTCCTATCTCCAACAAGACCGCCCAAAGCTTCTCCCTCTGGACCAGGTCAAATGCTGATCGAAGATCTACAAAGATCAAATACAGAGAACCAGCCCCCAAAGTCACCGTCTTCCAGTAGACCATCTGTAGTCTAAACAGTTGGTCGATGATGGAAACTTTGGCGCGAAAGCCCGCTTGTAGGGGTGTCAGGATGTGATATTCGTCCATCCAACATTGCAACCAAGATAGTAAAATGCGGGCCATTAATTTCTGCAAGATGTCTATGAGACTGATGGGGCGGTGATTGACCGGGTCAAGTGGGGAGGCCTTTTTGTAGATGGGGATAATTTCAGCCCCCAGCCAAGTATGGGGAATTTCCATACCACAAAGGATGGCGTTGAAGTAAAGACGGAGATAGGGGGCCCAAACCTTTTGTTCGCTCAGAAAAATATCACCCGGTATATGGTCCAAGCCCGGGGCCTTTCCGCTCGCCAGACTTTTATGGGCCTCTTGAGTTTCCCTTAGGTTAATTGGCTGTTAATCTGGGTCTAAGGAAACCAGTGGATGTGGAATGGATATATCTAATTCTACTGGGGTGCAGTATTGGTATGGGCGAAAAGGGGCTTAAAATGCGCTATACATACCTCTTCACTCAGGCTTGGTGTTATAGCAGATCTAGAGCCAGATCTAACCAGATTACAGAATGCCCTGTAATTACGTGTATCCAGAGCATCCTTGATGTCAGCCCATCTACAGGCCTCACAGTCCGACTTTGACTCCGCAATAATCCTTTTATAATTGAGTCTAGCCCCTCTTAAGCTCTCGATTGAGCTGAATTTAGCCTCTCTGACAAGTGCACTTTTCGCCTCCCTACAGGATTTATTGAACCATTGCTCCTGCATTTTAAACCGTGCCCGCCCATTAACTGGTGTGTAAAAATAGTCCGCTAGGGAGGTAATTAAGTTGTTGTGGATAAGCTCAAGCGCCCGAAAATTAGTGGGCCCAATAATAGCCGGGAGATTAAAAGCCTCAGCTAGGGAGGAGGTAACTTATTGATAGAGCTCCGCTAATTTATCCAGCGTAAGCACAAACTTGGCCCACTTAATACGTCTACCACCAGCCGCTGCAATTAAGTTAGAGTTACTGTGTAGATCACATTCCCTCCCTCCTAATTGACTACCTAATGCAAAATGTAGTTCCAGGGTCAAGAGATTGTGGTCACTGTCCACCCTATCGGTTACTTTAAATGACTTGATTTGGAACCAAAATTCAACATTAACCATGATGTAATCAATTATTGTGGATTTCCCTGGTCTATTGAAGGTAAATTTCCCAGGCACATCGGGAGCAATCCTACCATTACAGGCTCTAAATGAGTGAGAGACTAAAAGCTTGTTAATCTGTAATGCAAGTGGGGTCAGGCGCTTAGCTGGGTACACAGAACACTCCTGGATAAGCCAAATGGCATCCTCCTCTACGGTCACAGACGGTATACCTGCCAAGGGTTCGAAATGGCAATTTAAACCTCCTCCTAATATTTTATATTTGGGAGAGGAGTGGACTGAAAGAAGTTTGTCAAGGGCGTCAATCAAAGGCGATTCCTGTGATAGGGAGCATGGGCGCTGATAGATGTTAAATATCGCCAATGATGTGCCTTCTAGTAATTTAAGGGCAATGCCCAGGATGTCAGGGGAAGGCGAATTAATCGCCTTCACAGAACACCCCAAATGAGTGGCCACCCATATAGAGTCCCCCCGATGGCCTGCCCCTCGGGCCCTGTAGAGCTGGTATATAATAAGTTGCAATGCCCACCCTAGAGGGAGCAATTGTCATCCAGGTCTCTTGGAATAGGCATACATCATAGTGGTCCACCAATTCCCCCAATCTGGGTCTAATAGCTTGGCACTCAACCCTGCTACATTCCAAGACCCTATTAATGAAATACGAGGGTGTTGCCTTATAGGATCAACTGTGGTCAGTGGTGAACTACTAATACAGGGGATATCTTCTCTAATAACCATCACAGCCCCCTCCCCTTGAGGGCACAGCTTAGAGGTTTCAATAGATGGGAGCAACCGTGAGTCCGCCTGAGGGACCCCACCGACAATCTCCAGGTGCTCCTCTGCTTGCCTCATACCCTCTAATGCCGCCTGGCACCCAACTAGATTAAAGTCTTTATCAAAGTGCCAGGGTGGGAGGGTTAGTCAGTCTACATTATTCAGTGGACTGAATCTGTTCTCCACCGGAATATTGTATTCTGATGTCTCACCACTATTATATGCAGGAGAAAAGCCATATGCCCTGGTGGACCTTGCATATGGATAGAAGTACCCTAGGGGAAAGGGGATGATAGGGTCCTGTTGCCGGGGGCCAACCCAATCCAGGATGTGATTAACCACGCCAGGGTCTCTAAAATAGTCCCCTCCCCTATCCTTAGATGTACTCCCAATCCAATTTACTCTTCTGGCAAATAAGATTTACCCTAGTCCCGAGTTCGTTAGTGGTCTACATTTGTTCAACCAAAATATGATCTTATTCTTTAACTCGGGAAACGTTTCTCCTCGCTCTTCTGACAGTTGTGGTACTCCAGCTAAAACCACCACGTATGGAGAGGCCTCGGGTGGGAGTTGGATAGTGGGTAGTGGTTGTCTGGTGGCTTTGGTAGAAGAAGAAGAAGTGGTAGGCTTCTGTGTCTCTGGCACTCGATTTGGCATTTGTTTGTCAGACCCTGCTAAGGTTGGTGTTAATGTACTAGGGCCAGGGCTTACAGTATTTGTGTGACTACTTGATTGAATAACGGGGCAAGGGGGAATGGGGACATTAGGGCGGTTGGTCAAAGTCTCTTGGCCCAGTACTTGTACCCGATTATTTGGTTGCGGCTCTACACCTCGACCTAGGCCTTGAGAAGGGTGTTTAGTATTGACAACAGCTGGAGACGGGGGAATATTCCTAGTTGGTGGAGATAGCTGTGGGCTTATAGTACTCATATTGTTTAGGATGGAGACAACTTTGTCAATTTTACTCATTACGATTTTAAACTGGGATTCAACAAGTTGTTCTATATAATCTTGCAAGTCAATTTATAAATGAGTGGCCCACAGCAGGGGAGCTAGGGTGGAGAAGGGGGCCCCACATCGGCCTGATAAACCTCTGATGCGAATGCATCTCTCCTGGTGTTTTTTTTTAGCCTAGGCTTCTTTTTTTTGGACAATGTTTCGGAATCTTATTGGCCACCCTGGAGCCCACAGGAGGGGATGGGTTGTTACGTGGACTGGCTGCCAACTCAGTCTGTGCACAGGGGAGTTCCGCGAAGGAGGAAGCAAGCAACGATTCAGGGGGGTTCTCTGTTAGTAAGGAAACATCCACAGGTGTCGTAGGATGGGGTATGGCAGTTAGTGTGGGGTGGGGCATGGCAGGTGTCAATGAAAGGCGTCTTTTGGTATTTTCTATGGCTGTAGCTACTACCCCTATTGTCTTTTGAAGCATTTTATCAATTGCTGTTAAACTAGGAAGTTGGGTAGTGAGGGCAGCCTTTTGGCGTGTGTTGGGACGTGTGGTGGGGGAATTGTTCTTGCCCATTGTTCTCGTCATATAGGTACTCTCCAATAATGCAAATACTAATGGATATGTTTAAAAATGGCTAAGTTACAACTTATGTAACAGAAAAAACATATAAACCAACTGAGGGTAGTTGTATTAGGGTGTTCCCAATTGTACAATAATTGCTGACTGAATTAGTACTATAAAATACAAACAATTACCACTGTGCTCAATGTCCCAACAGTGTCAACGTTGGGCAGCCAAATGGGGTGGCCAAGCCTGGCCTCCTTTGGCTCCTGAGGGCCACAGATGGCCCGTCCTTTGCCCGGGCTTAGCCCGGCGCCGCCCACGTGCGTCCCACGTGGCGGGAAGTTCTGGACAGTTATACCAGACCCTGATGATAATCTCCAGGTAAAAAGTGGGAGGGACTGCCGGTCCGCTGGTGTCCCTGCTGCCTGCTGGGGTGTGGAGTCCCGGTTCCTCGCCTGCCCAAACTGCTCCCTTGGTCTTTGCTTGCGAAGCGCTTCCCGTGGAGCGGGAAGCAAGAGCAGTAATTTAAGCCGGTAGTGGGTGGGAGGGACTGCCGGTCCGCTGGCGTCCCCGCTGCCTGCTGGGGTGTGAAGTCCCAGTTCCTCACTTGCCCAAACTGCTCCCTTGGTCTTTGTTTGCGAAGCCCTTCCCACAGAGCGGGAAGCGCGAGCATCAATTAAGCCGGTAGTGGGTGGGATGGACTGCTGGTCTGCTGGCATCTCCGCTGGCTGCTGGGGTGTGGAGTCCCGGTTCCTCGCCTGCCCAAACTGCTCCCTTGGTCTTTGCTTGCGAAGCGCTTCCCATGGAGCTGGAAGCCCGAGCAGTAATTAAGCCGGTAGAGGGTGGGAGGGACTGCCGGTCCGCTGGCGGCCCCACTGCCTGCTGGGGTGTGGAGTCCCGGTTCCTCGCCTGCCCAAACTGCTCCCTTGGTCTTTACTTGCGAAGCCCTTCCCGCAGAGCGTGAAGCGCGAGCAGTAATTAAGCCGGTAGTGGGTGGGAGGGACTGCCGGTCCGCTGGCGTCCCCGCTGCCTGCTGGGGTGTGGAGTCCCGGTTCCTCACCTGCCCAAACTGCTCCCTTGGTCTTTGCTTGCGAAGCGCTTCTTTCCCGCTGAGCAGTAATTAAGCCGGTAGTGGGCAGGAGGGACTGCCGGTCCGCTGGTGTCCCTGCTGCCTGCTGGGGTGTGGAGTCCCGGTTCCTCGCCTACCCAAACTGCTCCCTTGGTCTTTGCTTGTGAAGTCATTTAAGTTATCTGCTTCTGAAGTCTGGTAGATGTTGAAAAATCTCTTGTCCCTCAGGGCCTAAACAATGAGGAAATGAGGCATTTTCCTTTCGCACTAAGTGACACACCACAAACATGGGAATAGTGTGCAAATACGTTCTTCCATTGTTTCCAAGGAATGCTGGGTTCACCTGGACTCATAAGAAAGAAAGGAGGAGGAGGAACGTTTTGCATTTTGTTAATAGTGAAACCCAAAAATAATGAATTATATGAGCTTTACACCGGAACATCCCCTCAAACAACAACCCAATTTCTCATAATTACTATTCTGAGTCAGCTACTAAAACTGATCACTTTCTTCAAACAGACCTGTTACAATTCGCACACAGACATCTAAATCATCCTCAAATTGGAAAATGTAATAGATTTAGAGGTGCCTGGTTTAGGCAGCTGTCTCTTAGCTCTGGATGAAGGGTTATCAACTATCTGAAACAACTCAGCCAAAACCAAAATTTACAAATGAGGAAATGTGTGTGAACTGCTGGCCTGAAAACATATAACACCAGAATTTGCCTCTCACACAACAACAAACTGAAGTAAGAAACCTGGGAATGAACAAGGACTCTTACCCATTAATCAAGTAATCAGGTTACAGGAGTGCCTTCTTCAGCATGTAACTATGTGTTTAAGATTCATTCTCTATACTTAGTTCTCCCAAATAAGTTTCAGACATCATTTACCTTAGCACTTTTGTGTCTGAAGAATGCAAATAGCCTGTATATTCGAGAACGCCCTTATTGTGAAGACAACAAAAACTGCTTGCTTATAACAACACATTCTTCAACAGGTATAATGCCGCCTATGGCCAGGCTCTCCTACTTCAAGGCACTCTGCTCTGCCAATCGGGAAATACACTGCACTGGACCATTATTCATACATTGAAACTTCAATGACACTTGTAGAATAGAATGCTGTGATCTAGGTTGTATATTGCGAGTGACCATCCCATCCACACCCTTGAAGATGACATACATAAAAGGAAACTTATTTTTTGTAGGCAGCAATACCTTTAAACTCTGTCTTGGAAAAAGAAAATCCAAGATCACCTGCAAAGCAGTAATGACCTGGCTATTTAACTATAGTTGACTCGAGACCCTATCCACTTCATTGGATTGAATCATTCATTAATCATCCACCCACATTAAAATGAAATCTATCACCATGTAAAATGTGTGTCTCGCTCTCAGTTTTTCATTCAAGGAATAAGCGCAAATGGAAGATCCTTGCATACAGTGACTGCTCCCCTCTCAGAATTACACTCAATACCAAACACACCCCGCTCTAAACACTCACTTTCTTGCAACAAAGCAAAACCTTTTTTTTTCACTATGCCCATTCCCAATTCATAACAGGCCCCAACACGCTCGGGTTCAGAGGACGAACAAGTTGATTTGTGGCTCTGGTAACGCGTTTAGACAGTCAATGAGGTCTTTTTCACAACTGTTGGACACCATTTTTTTGCTTTTATTCACCCTATGTTTTCCACACTTTCCTTAAAGTGGCAATGCAACTTAAACACAATTCTTAAATAGGCAAAATTTAAATTACTCATCAGCATATGTTTTGAATTTTAAGCATTCCAAGTTAAATAGATAAATAAATCTAAACATAAAATTAATTATTGGACAATGGTACCACAAATGAAATACTCTTCAAAGTTATGATATTCATAAACCAAGGTTGTGCAATATCGCATGATCCTCAATTCCAAATTGCAGCTGGGAGAATTGTTGGCAAATGCCCTAAGCTACTCCCAAATAAAGTGCAATAATAAATGTACAAAGCTGCGGAAATGTGCAAACCATAATTAATAAAAATTTCTACATTAGAATTAAAAACTAGATATTAATAGATTTAAATGGAAAGGGTGTGGGCATCTGCTAATGGCCCACCCCCATCATGATTCCATACACTTCAAGTTGGGATAACATCTATAACCAGGGTTTATTCCTGCCCTAATATCTTACACCCCTATGGGCATGCCATTTCCTTCTTTGCATAAAACACGTAAGCTGCCAGTATCATCGGCTCCCATCCGACTGTCTATACGGCTGGACTATTGGAAACATTAACATTTCAAATTCATTTGCACAAAAAAAACATCTTTAAAGTGATAATTAAGTGCTCATGTGATATATAAAACTATTAAACCCACTAATATAAAGTATATGTCTAGTTAGGCTTTATGGACTGGCCAGAGTGTTGTTTATTATTGTTTGATCAGTATAGCTCTGTCTAAAGATGAATGTATAGATATTCTTCAATATTTATACCTGCTGGTGCTTTCGTGTTAAACCTGAGGATATGAATGGATTCCAGTTATCTAAAGCAGCTCTCTCTATTTTCACTTCTGAACGGTATCAGGACCTGTCAATAAAAAAAAATGTAAGATCTTCTACCCTGCTCTCATGAACTTCTTCAAAATGTTGTGCTACAGGGTAGGACTGTTTGTGTTTGATGGCTCTGATGTGCTGCAAGCTACATAGATTAAATATACGGATGGTGCTGCCAATGTACATCTTAGAACAAGTGCATCTCAATACATAGAGAGCAAATTCACTCTTACAATGCAGCCATTTCTTGATCTTCCAAACTTCATCAGAGAAGGGTAAACAGATCTGCATGTTGTTGACCCTATGGTTACAAGCTCTACGCCTATGGCGTTTCTTGAACCCACCACTGCCTGTCAGCCAAGTCCCCGTAGCTGCATATCTGGACTGCTCACTACCAGTTCTTCTCTCATAGATCTTGTTCTATGAAACTCAATTAGGGGTCTTTGCTGTAGTTGAGATCCTATCACAGGATCACCGTGGAGCAAATGTCAGTGTGATTTTTTTAGTTCAAAATGGCAATGTTCTTATAAGACTAATTCACCTAACTATAATGTTATGTTAACCTTTGTTTTTTTTCAGTGAATTTCCAAGTAAAAAAAAAAGCAAAGTAATATTTAGTTACCATATGTAAAAGCAACCCCCCCCAACACGAATGGCTAAAGGCCCTGCAGCCAAACCCCACGTGCTGACAGTTCTCTCTTTTGGATGACAGAAGTACATAGTAGGGTGTGGGAAAGGACTGGCCCCTCCGCTGAGACCTGTCTCTGCATGATAAAAGTGCATAGTAGGTTGTGGGGAGGGTTGACCTCTCTGTACAGATCTCTCGTTAGGATTTTGGGTGTGCATAGTAGAATGTAAGGTGCAGGGCCGGACTGGGAACCACAACCGGCCATGGCAAAGTGCTTGGCTGGCCCCCCTCCCCACTTGGGGGGGGGGGGGTGGAGGTGCTGCTGAGCTCTTTGCCAGGGCTGGTTTTCAGCCGATTTTGGTACAGGGCCGATTTTGCAGCTATGCAACAAAAAACGGCCCCCACCCACGCGGCGCACCGGGGAATTGTCCGGTGCCCGCTATGGCCAGTCCGGCCCTGGTAAGGTGAGACTAGCCTCTCTGTTAAGACCTCTTCCCAGGAATATAGGTGGGGATAATAGGGTGTAGAGAGAGTGGCCTTTTACATGAGACCTCTCTCTTGGATGACCGGTGTGCATAGTAGGGCGTTAGATGAAACTGGCCTCTCTGCTGAGACCTCCCTCTAAGATAAACAGTATGCATAGTAGGGTTTGGGGAGGGACTGACCCCTCCACTTCACTCGAATGTGAAGTGGTGTTTGTGGATGGACTGGCCTTTCCTTTCAGACCTCGCTCTCAGATTACGGACGTGTATGGTAGGGTTCGGGGACAGACTTGCCTCTCCACTGACACCCCTCTATTATATGACAGCTGCATGTAGTAGGGTGTAGGAGATTCCTAACTCCCTACGCAGAACACTTCCCAAGCCGATAAGTGTAAATAGTAGACTCTAATAAACCCCATCTCCATTAACACTACTTTCTACAGTGCGTATACCAGAGTATATTCAAAGATCACCCACACCTTGCTAATTTTCATGAGGTTCACTGACAAAATATTGAAGTTAAAAATATAGAAGTAAAGAACTATGGATTTAAAAATATAGAATTCAACAATATCGACTCCCTATACTTAAACAGGTAAGTACAACAATATTGAATCAAAAATAGCGATGTTAAAAAAATAGATGTAAAAAATATTAATTTAAATATACATATAAAAATAAAATAATATTTTAAATATTAATATTAATTGTAACATACATTTAATTTACTATACATTTTTACAAAATATACCAATTAAACTTAATTAAAAGAAAAATAAACGCACACACATAATAATTTATACACATACATATATTTACTTTAAAATAATTAATAAACTATTATCTTTAATTTATTTTAACATTTTATAAAAATAAAACATATATATATATATATATATATATATATATATATATATATATATATATATATATATATATATATATATATATATATAATAATTTAAAATATATGAAAACTAGAATAAATTAAAACATTAAACTATTAAATTTTTTTTAATTTCAATTGCCTAATACAATAAGTGCAACAGAAGGGAAAGTGTTGAATAGCAAAGACGAAAAAATTACTATTCCCACTCCAAAGAGTGCAACAGTAGGGGAACTGTTGGATAGCAGAGGGTTAAAAATTAGTAATCCCACTCTAGTGAGAGCAACAGTAGAGAAAGTGCTGGATAGCGGAGGGGAAGAAATTACTCTTCCCACTCCAGTAAGTGCAACAGTAGGGAAAGTGTTGGATAGCGGAGGGGTAAAAATTACTATTCCCACTCCAGTAAGTGCAACAGCAGATAAAGGGGGTCATTAGGATCGCGGACGGACTTGAGTCTGTCCGCGACCCCTGATTAGGAGTTGAGGTTCCGTAAGAATCGGAACAACGTTTTGAGCTTGGTCGGATATGGATGAGTTTGGTATCTACGAACCGTAAATGACGAGATTAGTAGGTGTACGTGTTTTCGCTACACTACTTAGAAGGGTTCGTCTTATTTACCGGTTTTTCATCTGAACCTTCGGGTTCCATTTTAGATATGGCATCCATTTTGTTTCTTGCCCTCACGTAGCCGGTGAACGGACAATGTCCGCTTGATGACCCTGGGATTCCCAAGCTCTTGCGGAAGATGCATATTCCTTTGAGTGTGCCTTTATGACTAGGGGAATGACACGGCGAAAGCAGATGGCTCCGCTCGAGGCTCATCTTGCCTTGCCGGTCTATTGTTTCAGCTTTGCATACGTTAGGCTCGAATCCTTTGATCCTGTGATCACGCTTCCGATATTGCCCCCACACTCTTTTCAAACTGTTCTGTCTTTGTTTCCCTGCATCTGTTTCTGTCCCTTCTCTTAGGTCGTTTATGATTAGAATGGAATGTGCCTAATGGTGGGATAGTGTGCTTTTACAGTTGGGAACCGACATGTTTCTGTAATTATGTTCTGGGCTTCTGAAAACATGAATGCGATCCTTTTGAAGTTTACTGTGGGAACTGAGTTGTAACCTTTTGTTCGTTATGTTGTGCAATGGCTAAAATGTGTATAAAAGGAGCGATCCACTTTTGCAATTTGAAGCAGACTCTCTGAACCTACACCATGTTGTACTTCTAGCGATTTCTGTGTCCCTGCAGTAAATAAACGCTGATCTTTGACGCCGAAGGAAGTGTCCAGTGTCTCTGTAACTTGTACGTCGAAACAGGTATCCCCACAAAGGTTTCAGGTGTTGTCCCCTGGCACCGCTGGGCCTTAAATTAGCCCAGTCCTTCAGTTGGCGCCCAACGTCGGGCTTGAGATCATGCGGTACCGGTCCAAAGCCTGACGATCGTGAGGAACTTCGTGTGAAATCTCCGAGGGAAGGTGCACCCCGCTTCATCGATCCTGTTGTCAAAATAAGTGGTCCGAAGATTTTTCCCGTGAAGATTCCCCGCTTCCCGACGGCTGCGACGGACTGATGCCCTGACTGTCGACCTGTTTTGGCGCCTGGCGTAGTCCTTTGTACGGCGAGACGATAGACGGGCCTTCCTGGTGACGCCATTGTTCTTTCAGTTAAGTATTTGTGGGTTGCTCCCGGTTAGCTCTTTGGTTCCTTTTTGGAACATTTGTTTCAAATTTGAAAACTTGGCATTTGCTTGACATTTGATTCCAGCCTCTGCCTCCTGGTTTTCGGTGATAGACCTAAAGAATGCTTTCTTTAGTATTCCGATTGCTGAGGAAAGCAGAGATCTATTCGGCTTCTCATTAGGTGGTCGCAGTTTTAGGTTTAAACGCGCACCACAGGGCTACTGTGAGAGTCCATCGATCTACAGTCAGGCCCTTAAGAGTCAACTTGATGCATTTGTGTTACCTGCTGGTGCGGCCTTGATTCAGTATGTCGATGATCTGTTAGTGGCTGCCGACACTGAGCAAATTTGTAAAACTGCTACGGTATCGTTGTTAAAGCATTTATGTGACTTACATCACAAGGTGTCACCTACTAAGCTACAGTATTGTTGTCAAGAAGTAACCTATTTAGGTCACTTATTGTCAAAGGAGGGAAGAAGGTTGACCCCAGAAAGAATTGCAGCGATCGCTCGAATGACTGTGCCAACAACTCAGAGAGACGTACGTGCCTTTCTAGGTATCACGTCATACTGCAGACAATGGATTCCAAACTTCTCATTGTTAGCGAAGCCATTGTTAGCTCTCACGTGCAAGGATGTTTCAACTCCTTTGCCATGGACTGAAGATTGTCAGAAAAGTTTTTCTGAATTGCGTGATGCGTTGTGTTCGGCTCCTGTGTTAGGTACTCCTGATTACAGTAAGCCGTTTACACTATATGTTCACGAGAGAGAAGGTTGTGCGTTCAGTGTTTTCACGCAACAATTTGGCGGCAAACAGCGTCCATGTGCATATTTTTCTTCGACTTTAGACCCAGTAGCTAGAGCATTGCTGAGTTGTCTAAGGGTGACAGCAGCAGCTGCGGTGTCCATTCGACAGTCCGCAGGTCTGGTCATGGATAATATGCTTACAGTTATGGTTCCGCATGCAGTTGACACTCTCTTGAACCGAACGAAGACTCAACACTTGACGAGTGCAAGGTTGTCCAGCTATGAGTTGACACTTTTGGCAAGTCATATACAGATAAAACGTTGTAATGTGTTGAATCCAGCAACATTGTTGCCGATTCATATGGAATCAGGTCATGTAGCACCACATGACTGTTACTTACGAACTGAAGAAGAGACGAAGGGTCGTATTGACCTGAAAAACACTCCATTGGTAGATCCCGATGGTACTTTGTATGTTGATGGTTCATGCTTCAAGTTGCCGAATGGTGATGTGACGACTGCGTATGCTGTAGTGACGTTGAGTACGGTTGTGGAAACTGCGAGATTGAGTCAGAATTCGGGACAAGCGGCAGAGTTGATTGCTTTAACGAGAGCGTGTGTTTTGTCTAAAGGAAAGCGAGTGAATGTGTTTACTGACAGTCAATATGCGTTTGGCGTAGCGCATAGCTTTGGTCGATTGTGGAGAGAGAGAGGATTCATGACGTCTCATGGCACGAAGATTCAACACGGACAGCTCGTGAATGATCTTTTGGATGCACTTACATTGCCTAAGCAAGTGGCGATCATTAAATGCAGTGCACATCGAAAGGTTATAGATGATGTTGGTCGTGGTAACGCGTTTGCCGATGAGATTGCTAAGGAAATGGCCAAGAATCTGACAAATCGAATGTATGTTACAAGTTCAGTGAGATGGCCGGCGGAGACTGGTATGTGTGAGGACACAGCTGAGAGTGTGAAAACGATTCAGAATGAGGCCACCGAAACTGAAAAGTCTAAGTGGAAAGAAAGTACGGGGAAGTTAGACATGAATGGATGTTGGGTTGATTTGTCAGAATATCAGAGATGATTGTTACCGGATGCGTATGTGCTTGCTGTTGTCACTATGGCCCACGGCATGTCACATATTAGCACGAAAGGTATATGTAAGTTGTTGTCTCCCGTATGGAAGAATGATGGGATTGCTAAGTGTGCTGAGAGAGTGGTCAAGAACTGTATGGTATGTTTGATGCATAATCCTGGCAAGGGCACTCCCACTCCACCTGGTCATTTTGCTCCTCCTACATGCCCCTTTAAAGTTATCCAATTGGACTTCATCCATATGGAGAGATGCAATAATTTGAAATATGTATTGGTTGTGGTTTGTGCGTTCTCCAGATGGATTGAGGCCTACCCTCTTAAGGATAATACTGCCCTGTCCACAGCAAAAGTTCTACTCAAAGAATATTTCCCAAGATACGGAATGCCATGGATCGTATGGTCGGATAATGGAGGTGAGTTTGTGGGACAGGTGATGAAGAGTGTGTGTGCGGGTTTGGGTATTCGCCAAAAAATTCATAGTGCTAACCATCCTCAATCGGCAGGTTTGGTAGAAGGGTACAATGGTACTCTGAAACTGAAACTTGCCAAAATCCAAGCAACGAGTGGGTTATCATGGCCTGATGCATTGCCTCTAGCACTCTTGTCAACCAGGGCGACTGTGCACTCTCGAGTAGGGCTTAGCCCATATGAGATTGTGTTCGGCCGTCCTGCGAACATTTGGGGAGTTCCAAGGCCTAAGGAATTTAGCAGAATTGAATATCCAATGTTGATTGACTATCTTTACGATCTGACTGCTAAATTGAGTTTGATTCATCAACAGGTTTTTGAAGCTTTACCAGCACAAACAGAAGGACCCGGACATCGACTCCAACCTGGAGAGTGGGTGCTAGACCGTAATTTTGGGAGAAAACGAAATCTCGAGCCAAGGTTCGTGGGACCCTACCAAGTCTTGTTGGCAATGAGGACTGCAGTTCGGCTGGACGGCAGGAAGCATTGGGTGCACGCCACCCACACAAAGAAAGTACCGCTTCCATTGCCAGCAACTAATTGGATAAGGAAAGGGTTTGCCCCGACTGAAACCGATGTCATCCCAAAGTTTGTGCCATTTAGTGATGCTCAACCTGTAGAGATCGATCCAGCTCAGCCAGATACGTCTGTTGAATCATCTGGAACTATACCTTTGTCTTCAGCATTGGAGAATTCAAGTTCTGAACAGTCACCTGAACAATCGAACTCTGTCTTGCCACCTGAACCATTGTTTGAAGAACAAACTCGACCTGGAAAATGCCGATATTTCCTTCGATCGCGTGACTAAGGACAAATAAAAATTCCCTTCTTGTTTTTGAATTACATTACCCCCTTTCTGTTGCTATGAACATTGTAGATATTTGCATTTTTTCCTGATCTTGAGTTCTTTAATTTTGTTTTATATATTACGTGTGTTCCTCTTCTGTGCAGCTAGGAGACTTATATGAAATTGAATGCTTTATTGATTAAACCTACCATCTGGGTTGGCCGTAGGGCTGTACGGTGACCTACTTCTGTTTGGCAGGTTTCTGACACTAGGTCGGTTACTTTTGTCGGTTTCTGGGAACTCCTGGGAATTGACAATTGCTACTCAGAACTAGGTGCGTCAAGAACGTTACGGACGGTCTTTAGAGGATGGAGTTCTCTAAGCTGTCAGAAAGAGAGATGATGTCGGCGCAAAGATCTAAGTTGCATAGGATTTTACGAACATAGTGTTTTCTGTTTCAGATTTTCATGTTGTTCCTAACTGTGTCTATGTTATTGGTGGGTGGAGTGTATTTTGGGATTCAGTCACTGTTGCCTTCCACTTCACCCACTTCCCCCTCTCACGATTTGAATTCTGTTCTCGTTCCCACTATCTCTCCACATTCTTTTCATCCTCTGCCCCAACATGAACAGGTCAGATGTGTGGAATTTATGAACAATTCCTTTGTCCAACTTTTGCATCAGCATCAGTTGGTGATGAACACTACCAACTGTTGGGTGTGTTGGTTAATGCCACAATCCATGGATAAGGGTATTCTGTATTTAGTTCTTCCCTACAGCTCCCAGGGGTCAGCTCGGGCATTTCAAACCATGTTCCGTAGTGCACTAGATTCCTACCCCCGTCGAGAGCCACGTTCTACAGACCTTGGTTCTGGCCCGTACCACAAGTCTTTGACGATAGCGATTGCTGATTTGGATAGAGATATTTTTTATGCATCGCTTATTCCAGAGGAGGAGGTGCGAGCCTACAAGGATCTGAGTGAGGCCGAATACAGTATTTCAGTAGGTGATAGACAGCTTAAGAGCTCGTCCCCAATCTGGATTGTACCCCTCCTTGGTCATTTCTGTCTGCAAGGTCTTGGTCGAAATCCGAGAGCTCAGCTTGGGAAGAGTGCTTGTACTGATACATACGTTTTACCAATGCTCTCTTCCCCTTTATTCCTGACTGCCAAAGGTACCTATTTCGTGTGCTATGATCGCGCTAATAAGTGGTTGCCCCGTGACTTCTCGGGCACATGTTATATCGCGAATCTTTTGCCACCGACTTTCACAGTTGCCTCAGACTATCAAAAGACGAGAGTTGTGAGAGGCGTACTGCCGGTCAAGAAGCAGGAGACTTCTTTAACCACATGGCTGCTGCGGTGATTTTTCCCCTGTGCTGGAAATTGCCATTTTGCTGGTGTCATGACGAGCTCAGCTCGTCCTCAGCACACGACACCCGTGGGTGATGACGAGCTGAGCTCGTCATCAGCATCGAAAGGGTTAAGGGTTTCCTACCGTTTTGGGGACCTATGGTCAATAGTAGGAACCTGAGACAGCTGACTCGTGTGGTAGAATCGACTGCTAACATAACTGCAAGTGCTCTTGGTAACCTGACAGCAGAGCTTCAAGCGGATAGACTGATGACGTTACAGAACTGGATGGTTCTAGATGTTGTACTCGCAGATAGAGGTGGGGTGTGCAAGGTGATCCATTCGAGCTGCTGTATTTTCATACCTGACAATGCTCCAACTGTTTATCAAGCCATCTCGAAGTTGCATAAAATCTCCGAGTCCATACACGTGGACGAAGGTGATTGGACGCTTATAGGATGGTTTTGGGGTCTGATGTCGACTTGGGGTTGGAAGATTCTGATGATTGTGGGGGTTGTTGTGACGTTTCTGTTCACGTGTTGTCTTTGTGTACAGTGTGGTTCAGCCTTATGTAGCCTCTGTGCTACAACGTGTATAAGAAGACCATCTGTTACCAGAGAGACATTGATGGATAAAATAATGTTCCAGCAACATCTAAACGATCTGATGAATATCGATATTGATTCTGATATCGACTAGTGCTTGCCTACATGAGGGCAAAAGGAGCGTCTGAGGTTCCGTAAGAATCGGAACGACGTTTTGAGCTTGGTCGGATATGGATGAGTTTGGTATCTACGAACCGTAAATGACAAGATTAGTAGGTGTACGTGTTTTCGCTACTCTACTTGGAAGGGTTCGTCTTATTTACGGGTTTTTCATCTGAACCTTCGGGTTCCATTTTAGATATGGCATCCATTTTGTTTCTTGCCCTCACGTAGCCGGCGAACGGACAATGTCCGCTTGATGACCCTGGGATTCCCAAGCTCTTGCGGAAGATGCATATTCCTTTGAGTGTGCCTTTATGACTAGGGGAATGACACGGCGAAAGCAGATGGCTCCGCTCGAGGCTCATCTTGCCGTGCCGGTCTATTGTTTCAGCCTTGCATACGTTAGGCTCGAATCCTTTGATCCTGTGATCACGCTTCTGATATTGCCCCCACACTCTTTTCAAACTGTTCTGTCTTTGTTTCCCTGCACCTGTTTCTGTCCCTTCTCTTAGGTCGTTTATGATTAGAATGGAATGTGCCTAATGGTGGGATAGTGTGCTTTTACAGTTGGGAACCGACATGTTTCTGTAATTATGTTCCGGGCTTCTGAAAACATGAATGCGATCCTTTTGAAGTTTACTGTGGGAACTGAGTTGTAACCTTTTGTTCGTTATGTTGTGCAATGGCTAAAATGTGTATAAAAGGAGAGATCCACTTTTGCAATTTAAAGCAGACTCTCTGAACCTACACCATGTTGTACTTCTAGCGATTTCTGTGTCCCCGCAGTAAATAAACGCTGATCTTTGACGCCAAAGGAAGTGTCCCGTGTCTCTGTAACTTGTGGGCCGAAACAGGTATCCCCACAAAGGTTTCAGGTGTTGTCCCCTGGCACCGCTGGGCCTTAAATTAGCCCCGTCCTTCAGAGGGAACGTCTGCATAGGCTGCGGCGTTCCCTCTGTGCAGATTAGGATGTGACCACCAGGGTGGCGGTCACATCCACTATTTTTAACATTGCGGCAGGTGGAGCAGCAATGTTAAAAATGCACGCATTGCATTTAAATGTAGAAAGTGGCAGGCACCGCGTGGTGCCTGCCGCTTACTGCATACAAATGCAGGGGGGTACCATAGGTACCCCCATGTGCACCCCCCACCCCCCTTCACCTAGAGGGCCCGCAACGGGCCCCGCAGTGAAGTTACACATGCTTTTCCATGGCGGAAAAGCCGCCGCGGAAAAGCATGTTTCCAAGCACATCCTAATCTGGCTGACGGTGTCTGAGAGACACCGTCACCATATTAGTGCTTTTCCGCCGCGGTTGTAAGCCAACAGCGGAGGAAAAGCTGCGGACAGAAACCAGGACCCACCAGCCATCCTAATGTGGCGGTGGGTCTTGGTGGGTCCGCAGAGGATTTTCCGCATCCTCCAGGCCGGCGGTGGCTTCTGCCGGCCCGGAAGATGCGGAAAATCCTCCATCCTAATCAGCCCTAAAGTGTTGGATAGCGGGGGGGTAAAATTTAATATTCTCACTCCAGTAAGAGCAACAGTATGGAAACTGTTGGATAGTGGGGGTAAAATGTACTATTCCCACTCCACTGAGTGTAACAGTAGAATAACTATTGGATAGCGAGGAGGTAAAAATTACTATTCCCACTCCAGTGAGTGCAACAGTAGGGAAAGTGCTGGATAGTGTAGGGGTATAAATTACTATTCCCACTCCAGTGAATGCAACAGTAGGGAAAGTGTTGGATAGCAGAGGGGTAACATTTACTATTCCCACTCCAGAGACTCAACAGTAGGGAAAGTGTTGGATTGCAGAAGGCTAAAAATTACTATTCCCACTCCAGTGAGAGCAACAGTAGGGAAAGTATTGGGTAGCAGGGGGGGAAACATTACTATTCCCACTCCAGTAAGTGCAAAGTAGGAAAAGTGTTGAATAGCGGAGGGGTAAAAATTATTATTCCAACTCCAGTAAGAGCAACAGTAGGGAAACTGTTGGATAGGGGAGGGGTAAAAATTACTATTCCCACTCCACTGAGTGCAACAGTTAAATAAGTATTGAATAGCGGAAAGGTAAAAATTACTATTCCCACTCCAGTGAGTGCAACAGTAGGGAAAGTGCTGGATAGCGGAGGGGCAAAAATTACTATTCCCACTCCAGTGAATGCAACAGTAGGGAAAGTGTTGTATAGCATAGGGGTAAAAATTACTATTCCAACTCAAGTAAGAGCAACAGTAGGGAAAGTGTTGGCTAGCGAAGATGTAAACATTACTATTCCCGCTCCAAAGAGTGCAACAGTAGGGAACGTGTTGGATAGCGGAGGGGTAAAAATTACTATTCCCACTCCAAAGAGTGCAACAGTAGGGAAGGTGTTGGATGGCGGAGGGGAAAAAGTACTATTCCCACTCCAGTAAGAGCAACAGTAGGGAAAGTGTTGCACAGTGGAGGGGTAAAAATTACGATTCCCACTCCACTTAGTGCAACAGTAGAGGAAGTATTGGATTGCGGAGAGGTAAACATTACTATTCCCACTCCAGTGAGTGCAGCAGTAGGGAAAGTGCTGGATAGCGGAGGGGTAAAAATTACTGTTCCCACTCCACTAAATGGAACAGTAGGGAAAGTGCTGGAAAGTGGAGACCTTTTTTTATACTCTTCACACTCAAACACTTAAACAAAAAAAAAGAATAACATTTAAAAAAACATAAACAATGCTAAAAAAATAAATATAAAAAACATTAAACATATAAAAAGAACACATATTAAATATCAATTACATATAACAAAAATCTAGAAATGTTATATATTTTTTTAATTAAAAAATAATAATTCTTTTAAAATATTTTAAAAAACTAAAAAATTATTACACACATAAATGTATTTATTGTATTTCCTACCCTATAACATCACACCAATAACAAAACAATTCCACATTTTTAATTAAATGTATTTACATAATTAACATAATTTATAAAAAATTTCAAATAGTATTAATAAATAAGAATGAACATTAATGAACTACTCAAACTTCAACACTGTAATATCCACAACACACACCTGAATTGATCTCTAAAATAATAAAATACAATTAAAACGTATTTTTTAATTTAAAGCTACTGCTATAAACAACTAATAATTAAATAATAAAATCGAATTTAATACCCTCCCTTTACCCCTTTAAAAGTAAAAACAACACAAAAAATAAACAATTACCCAAACTAAATATCAAATAATTAACATTAACAACTATATATTAAATAATGAAACACAAATGACTTACCACCCTTTACTCCTATAAACAGAACACACACCTAAACTTAATTACAAAATTTCCATAATTAATTTCCAATTAAATATTTAAAAATAATTAACAAGCAATTATGAATTCATAAATTAAAAATACAATACTTCCCACCCTTTACACCTATAAACACCCTAAAACACACCTACAATTAATTCCACAATTATCATAATTATTTACAATTAATTAATTAAAATCAGTTATCAACCAATTGTTATTAATTAATAATAATTTACTTTACACATTCCACACTATAACATCTCAATTAAACAAATATTAATACATTAAATTAATAGATATTAATAAATAAAAATTAATCAATACATTTTATATAATTAAATTACTTCCCACCCTATTACCTAATAAACTCAAAACCCGCTACGGAACTTAAAACACAAAATTCAAATAAAAAAAATAACTGCAACAAATTTTACACATATATTACAAATACAAACAATTCTTATACAAAATAAACATATCACATAGATATAAAATATATACTAAAATAAATAACACTATTAAAAACGATATTAAACACTTCCACATTTTTTAAATCGATATTACTTACCTTAAATTCGATATTCTTGACCACGATATTCTTGCTGTCGATATTTCTGACCCACAATATTTATGCCTTGATATTTGTGCAACTCGATATCTATGACTCGATATTCTGTCTCTAGACCATCACTCATACCTCCTCTCAATAATAATGTGCACAATATTCATTGTTCCTCGTAGAGCATATTGACTGCTCACCTGCTCCTTTCTTACTAATCACCATACCGCTCTCACAAGAGGACTATGAGATAGTACATTTATTTTTTAAACAATATAGATTTACTTTCAACACAGTACTTATACTTTACAGGCCGCCTCAAAACATCTAAGGTTAGAGGATGACTTTGTGCTGCCCTCTGATACAGTTTTTGTACTTAATTTTCACAACACCTGCAATTTTTCATGGGAAATTGTATTGGCGGCTAATTCATTTCTGAAACTCTACCAACCAGCCAATCAGAGCACTCACAAGACTCGAGGAGGCCTCTCACGTGAATGCTCATGTGAAAAATTGGTCTTTTGCCCAATCACGGGGCTCAATTTTTAATTTGTTTTAATTTGCGCTCTCGCTGGAAGCTTGTGAGCCCAACTGTACAAATTTCTATATTATTTTCACCAATAATGTCTCAAAAACTCCAAAGTGGATTTACACCAAATCACAAAAAGTACAATCTGCAGAGCAATATTTCCCTTCCTGCCAAAACTGGACTAATTCCTTTCAGCAGTTTTTGCTGTAGCCCGTCTTAAAGAAGTCTATGGAACTGGATGTGCATTTTGCTCTTTGAGACCCTTTTTTTTCGATCCCTGCATGATGAATCAACCCCAAAAGTTTCCATGAAGGAGTTGAGGTGATTAACTTTTTGGGGGAAAGTTCTGTGAAGATTTGTCAAACAGGACCAAAGTTATTAGAAAACCAAAAAACTCTCTTTCTATGGAAAAGCTGACCTAACTATGACTACAATGTGGCAACTGCCACTAGGTAATGTGTGTTTTCAATATAATATACATATACATACATATGCATACATACATATTGTGTGTGCGTGTGAATATATGTGTATATATAATTCACTGAAAAAACCATAGGTTATAGACCATATATAGTTAGGAATTAGCATTTACAAAACCTTATTTCACTCACACAAAACCATTGAAATTTGCATATATAGTTAGTTGCACTAACTATATATATCGCGCACCCGCAATCCACTGCTGATGATGTCACATATTACATCATTCGTGACATGGTCAGTGACATCACTGATGACATCACTGATGACATCTCAAATGACATCACTGATGACATCACTGATGACATCTCAAATGACATCACTGATGACATCATTTATGTGATAATACGATGAACCTCTTCAGACTCTAATATAACCTTAGATACAATCAGTGTAAACAGACACTCACAGACTGTCACTCATCCATGGAGTTATTCACACACCTAGTCAGTCATGCAAAGAATCAATCACACCTCCATTTCCTCAACTATACAGTTATACACACCTTACTTATTCAAACATATACTAACACATATTTACTCTCTTATACAATCCCTGATACAAGTTCACAATGATCCATGCAGCCACTCACACATTCAACACATTCACTGGCTCTTATGCACAGTTATTTATATATGTCAACTCTCTCATGTACTGTGTTTTACATATGTACTTACTTTGACATGTAGCACTGAGATATCCATTCACTCACCAATACACTCATGCACACAGTCAACCGCCCATACAGCTGTTTCCACATGCACTTTTGAAACCATACATCTAGTGAATCAACTGCTCACACATCTATGCACTGAGTCATACACCTCCCAGCCACCCACACACACACTCAGTCTCCCATACAAATACTTGGGCAACCAATCAATAACCCATATAGTTACTCATATAGCTACTGATCAACACATGCAGCAGTTTACAGAACAACAGACATAATGATGCACAAATTAAGACAGTTTAGTCAATAACCCATGCACTCAGTGAGACAAATGTAATCACTCACTCATACAGTCAGTCATGCACCTACTAAATCCTTCATCCAGACACTTATACATCCACTCATTCTTCAATATGTAAGACATATTTTAACTTTACATAAACATACAGTCACTGTATGCAGCAGTGATGTCATCAGTGATGTCATTTGAGATGTCATCAGTGATGTCACTGACCATGTCATGAATGATGTAATATGTGACATCATCAGCAGTGGATTGCGGGTGCGCGATATATAGTTAGTGCAACTAACTATATATGCGAATTTCAATGGTTTTGTGTGAGTAAAATAAGGTTTTGTAAATGCTAATTCCTAACTATATATGGTCTATAACCTATGGTTTTTTCAGTGATTTTTCAAGGTTTTGTAAATGCTAATTCCTAACTATATATGGTCTATAACCTATGGTTTTTTCAGTGATATATATATATATATACATATATATATATATATATATATATATATATATATATATATATATATATATATATATATATATATATATATATATATATATATATATATATATATATATATATATATATATATATAATTTCTATGGCAAAATGAAACCCCTCATTTTGTTCCTTTTCAAATTAAATGTATTAAGTGTTACCACTTTATTCCAATCAAGATGACTTCAGGTGTGCCATACTTTTGTCATAAGTAAGACTGTTAGCGTTCTAGTTGTTCTTTAGAACACTCTGGGACATTCTGTCATTGGGCTATAGTTGGGCTACATCTGGCTGATATTTGGGCTACATTTGGGCTCTTTTGTCTCTGGTGGCCATCTTGGGAGACTGCATATCAGAATTTTTTTAATGAGATATAAGAGGATTTGAGAAGTCACTCAAAATGTGCCCTAATTTTTCTTTCTTCAGCAATAATCATAATTTCTATGGCAAAATGAACCCCCTCATTTTGTTCCTTTGCAAATTAAATGTTTTAAGTGTTAACACTTTATTCCAATCAAGATGACTTCAGGTGTGCCATACTTTTTTCATAAGTAAGACTGTTAGCGCTCTAGTTGTTCTTTAGGACACTCTGGGGCATTCTGTCATCGGGCTATAGTTGGGCTACATCTGGCTGATATTTGGGCTACATTTGTTTTTTTTTGTCTCTGGTGGCCATCTTTGGGCTACATTGGACTACATTGGGCTACATTGGGCTACATTTGGGCTCTAATATATATATAGCCTAATGTAGCCCAATATATATTTTTCAAAGTTAATTTTCGGAAAAACCACTGGAGCATATATCTTGAGACATAGCAAAGGCACATCGGAGTACCAGTCCCTACAATTTTGCCACGTTTGGTGGAAATCCATTCAGCCGTTCGGGCTAAAAGTGAGTCCAACCGCCCTGTGGAAAACTCAATGTTAAAAACACGTTTTGGGACCCCCCTTTTTTCCCGGGCCCCGCTTGACGAAACCCCCACAAACTTTCAGGGGACGCTCAGAAATAAAATGTGCCATTTTCCGGAAAATTTCAGCCAATTCCGTCCATCAACGCTAAAGTTATTCAACATAGAATTTTCAGAAATCCCTATTCAAAAAAATCCTAACTATATATACCTACTGGCGACCGCCAGTAGGTAATATATATATATATATATATCATGTGATCAAGGCTCTGGACAGAGGCGAAACGCATCATGGCGGTAATGCTGGGCGTTAGAATGCACAAATAAAGCACCTTTTGTTTGGCACCAGAACGGGTTTCAGCTCATCGTCATTTCTTCAACTACAATCGAGTTGTTAGCGCTTTCGGCGTGTGGCGAGGATTTGTTTTTATATATATATATATATATGTATGTATTTAAAAAATATATATATTTTTTTGGTCCGAGCATTGAAATAAAAATATCAAGTTGGTAAACACAAGCCTAGAGTGCTGCGTCTTTGGTGGAAAATTGTTGTTTTGGGTCTTGATCCGAATCCTACACAGAGCACCGGTAGCAGAGCCTGTGGGGTCCAAGGATCACTTTGTGCTGCATATATATATATATGTATATATATTACCTACTGGCGGTCGCCAGTAGGTATATATAGTTAGGACCTAGTAACCATAGGAAATTCCGAACATTCTATTGGGAATAACCTTGGGGCCGATTGAGGGATCTGCCTGTAATTTTCCTTAAATTTGCCTCGCTGCGCTCCGCTCCTTCCCTGAAAGTTTCGAGGGGATTCGTCAAGCGCGGGCCGAGAAAAAAGGGGGGTCCTAAAACGTGTTTTCCCCATGTTAATTTCCTTAGGGACATTCTGACAAGGCTACAGCTCAAACGGCTGAACGGAATTACACCAGATTTGGCAAAATGGTAGGGACTGGTATGCAGCAGTGCCTTTTGTATGTTTGGTGTAAATCCGTTCAGTAGTTCTTGAGAAAATTGAATTTTAAATTTTTCAAATGGCATTTTCTATGGGACCTTTAGACACGGCTACAGCCCGAACGGCTGAACGGAATTACACCAAACTTGGCAAAATAGTAGGGACAGGTATGCAGTAGTGCCTTTTCTATATTTGGTGAAAATCCCTCCAGTAGTTGTTGAGAAAATAGATTTGAGCAAATTATATATCTATATGCGCTCAACATTCTATTGGGAATAACTTTGGCGCTGATTGAGGAATCCGTGTGTAATTTTCCAGAGCTTTGGCCAGCTCCGCTCCGCTCCTTCCCTGAAAGTTCCGGGGGGATTCATCAAGTGGGGGCCGAAAGGGGGGTCCCAAAACGTGTTTTCCCCTTGTTGATTTCCATAGGGACCTTTAGACACGGCTACAGCCCGAACGGCTGAATGGAATTACACCAAACTTGGCAAAATGGTAGGGCCTGGTATGCAGTAGTGCCTTTTCTATATTTGGTGAAAATTATATATCTTTATGCGCTCACCGTACGCGCACCGTACGTGTGGGAGCGAGTTTCTGATTGGCTGGCAGTCGACTGTCAACATTCCAAACTGTCCTAACCAGGAAGTGTTGGCCACAAGAGTAGAAAACATGTAAAGGGGGCAGGGTAGAGACCCCCCAACCCTCTAGCCCTTCTCAGGGGGTCCCAAAAGGACCCCCAAGGGCAAAAAAAAACCAATTAAAAAAAATCGCGGGGTACGTGCACCGTACGCGTACGGTACGCGTACCGTGCGCGTACCACGTGATTTAACTCTTGCCCCCTTTTTGCGTTTTCCACTCTTGTTTTGTGCTCTCTTGTGCCTCACTTCTCCTGAGAAACAAGATGGCTGCTCAGGTGGTCCCAGAAGGATAATAACATATAAAAACGTTATCCGCTAATAGAATTAGCATTTACAAAACCTTTGAAATTTATTGAAAAAAAATATAGGTTTCACGCCTGATATAGTTAGGAATTAAAATTTAAAAAACCTTGCAAATTCACAGAAAAAACCATAGGTTTCAAGCCTTATATAGTTAGGAATTAGCAATTAAAAAACCTTGCAAATTCACTTAAAAAACCATAGGTTTCAGGACTTATATAGTTAGGAATTAGCATTTAAAAAACCTTGCAAATTCACTTAAAAAACCATAGGTTTCAGGCCTTATATAGTTAGTAATTAGCATTTTAAAAACCTTGCAAATTCACTTAAAAAACCATAGGTTTCAGGCCTTATATAGTTAGGAATTAGCATTTATAAAAAACCATTGAAATTGCTCCTATATAGTTAGTTGTACTAACTATATTTCGCGCACTCGCAATCGACTGCTGATGATGTCACATATTACATCATTCATGACATGGTCAGTGACATCACTGATGACATCACTGATGACATCTCAAATGACATCACTGATGACATCTCATTTGACACCCTCAACACTGCCGAACACCTGCACTTCCAGATCAACACCGACCCCAACACCACCCTCAGAGGAACTCTGATCTATGGACCCCGCAGACCCCGACTACAATTCAGTGACTCCATCAGCGACCTCGTCAGCACGCACGCCCACGCCTCCACGGACTACATCCTTCTAGGAGACCTGAACTTCCACCTCGAGAACAACAACGACACGAACTCCACTACCCTGATTGACAACCTCACCAACCTCGGACTCAGACAGCTTGTGACAACACCGACCCACTCAGCCAGCCACACGCTGGACCCCATCTTCTCCACAAGCTCCCATGTCTACTTCAGCCACACCTCCGAATCCACTGGACTGACCATCGCTGCATCCACTTCACCTTCCAGAAACCCACCACTCACCATCGCTCCTAA
The DNA here is from genome assembly GCF_964263255.1 of Lissotriton vulgaris. NCBI lineage: Eukaryota > Metazoa > Chordata > Amphibia > Caudata > Salamandridae > Lissotriton > Lissotriton vulgaris. The sequence continues at coordinate 295,188,793 of NC_141698.1, forward strand.
CAGATGCCTTGCTGACACTAGAGCAAAGTCACGGAAGACCAGCTATCCACCACCCCCACGAGCCCACCAACGCGACACCGCCACCCGCAACCTCAGACAATGGATCGACCACTGCGCCTACACCCTCGCCTGCTTAAGAAACCCTTAAGAAACCCTCCAACAGTCACACCAGCAAGAAAGCCAGCTGGTTCACTGAAGACCTCCAGGCCTCAAAGCAAACCTGATGAAAGCTGTAGAAGAACTGACTCCGTGCATGAACACCGGACAGCAACGCAACCCACAAGAACGCCACCCTCAGACACCATCACCTCATCAGATCAGCCAAAAAAGCCTAATTCAAGGATCGCCTAGACAACAACACACACAACAGCAAAGAGGTCTTCAACATAGTGAAGGAACTCTCCAAACCCATCCCCAACACCAACGACATTCCACCTTTCCAAGACCTGTGCGACTCGCTGGCCACCTTCTTCTATTGCAAGATCGCAGACATCCAAGACAGCTTTAACAACACACCGCCACGACAACCACTGAGACCCCCGCCCCCACAACCACCATCCGCACCAACCACCTTCTCTCCTGGACCAACATCAAGGACGACGACACCATCAAGGTCATGAATACCATCCACTCTAGATCTCCGTCAGACCCTTGCCCACACCTCCTCTTCAACAAAGCCAGCATCGCCGTTGTCCCCCATCTCTGGAAAACCATCAACATCTCCTTCGAGACTGCAACCTTCCCGGAGAGCTGGAAGGACGCTGAGATCAATGCCTTACTCAAGAAACCCAAGGCGGACCCCGAGGACCTCAAGAACTTCGGCCCATCTCCCTGCTGCCGTTCCTGGCGAAGGTCATCAAGAAGACCGTCAACAAACAACTGACCCTCTACCTCGACGAGAACAGCATCCTAGATCCATCCCAGTTCAGATTCCGCAGCGACCACAGCACCGAGACTGCCCTCATCGCTGCCACCGATGACATCAGGACCCTGATAGACAACGGAGAAACCCCGGCTCTCATCCTCCTGGACCTATCAGCCGCCTTCGACACGGTCTGTTACCGCACACTTTGAACGGGAAACACCCATTACATCGATGTCAACACATCGCGGTGCCATCGCACCGCGACTTTTACATCGCAGGATCGTTTACATCGCATGCATTCACTATGCATGCGACAACGGCGCAATGACATTAACATCGCATGCGATTACAACGATGCAAGTACGGCACGAACAAAGCACATGCACGAGGCTTTATTAACAAGCACGAACAAAACACAAGCACGAGGCTTTATTATACAAGCACGAACAAAACACAAGCAGGAGGCTTTATTATTGTAAGCTTTGAAAACGGTGAAATAACTATAATTCTGCGTCACATTATTGTGTGGCAAGCTGTGTCAAATTCTTGTGTGGCAAGAGGTTGGTGCACGAGGCTTTATTATACAAGCTATAATTCACAAGCAAAGGGCATTATTATTGTAAACACACATTGTAAATAAAAATGCGGTGTCAAATTATTGTGTGGCAAGAGGTTGGTGGGGGGTGTATGGGTGCATGGATGCATAATGTGTGGGTCGTGGATGTATGGGGGGATGGATGGATGGATGGATGAAGGATGGAATATATGGATGGATGGTTGCATGATGATTGGGTGGATGGATGGGTGCATGATAGATGGATGGATGATGGATGGATGGGTGGATGGGTGGTGATGGATGGATGGATGGCTGGATGGGTGGATGGATGCATGATGGATGGATGGGTGGATGGGTGGATGGATGCATGATGGATGGGTGGATGAATGGGTGCATGATGGATGGATGGATGGATGGATGGATGGATGGATGCATGATGGATGGGTGGACGGATGCATGATGGATGGATGGGTGGATGGATGGATGCATGATGGATGGGTGGAAGGATGTGTGCATGATGGATGGGTGGATGGATGGGTGCATGATGGGTGCCATCCACCAATATAAAGGGTAAGCACTGCATTGCCATTGTATTTTTAAAAAGCACAGAAGGAGCAGCATGCCACCCACAACAGCACACCACACATCCTCTCATGCAAGGCGAGGCAACGCATAGCTGAGCAAGCGCTGTCGAAGCCAACCGATCTGGTGTAGACTACAGATTTAGTATAACTTTATCTTTCCAAGAATGATGACACATTTGGAAACAACTTATTGGCCAACATGATATGCAGTAAACAATGATAAAAAAAAAGACAAAAAGCATTTCTAGGTGGTGAAAAGAAGGTGGGAATGCAAGGGCAAGCATGCTCACTGAAGGGTGGTCATCTGGGAAGGCTTTGTTGTAAAGTAGAATAAAAACTCTCAAGATGTAATAAAATGTTTATTGGAATGGGATGACCAATTGTCCACTTTTGTTTGCTGTGATGTCTGGGGCCTAAACGTGAATAACTCTATAAAATACCAATGGATGAAGAAGGTTCACTTAAAGCTTTCGATGTAAATATGTGTGTACACGTGTGCATATATAAGGGGGGTGTGCGTGCGTGTATGTTTGTGTGTGTGTGTGTGCCAGGACTTGGAGTTCTTTCTGGTGCTGAATTGAGAGTTTCGACTCTGCTGCCAGTATTCATGAACACTGGTTTATTAGGCAATATCGTTTAAAGCCATAGCTGTGAATAATGCATTACATGGCAGGAGAAATTCATTCAATTATAGTCACATGTTGTTTTGGAAGGCCATAATATCACGAGTGCCGCAGAGAGATGGCAACCAGCAGAGGTCTCAGATGTAACATACCAGTATGTCCAGGTAGAATAGGCTTCCTGCATGTGATATAATGCGTAGCAGTGGTGTGAATATACTCCTAAGTGGTCCGTGGTGCAGGGAGGTCACTCCACCTTATAGGACCCTCTTGGTAGACTGCCTTACCATGTCACATTGCAGTACAATACCCCACTGTAATCAAAACCGAGAGTCAAAGACGCTGGCAGCAAACCAGAGCTGTCAATAAAGCCGAGGTTTCTAGGAGTGGCTGTTAAGTAATTATTATGTGGATGGCAAGAATCTGCCGGTCTCGTTGCCTACTATGCATGAGGGTCTCGCCATTTTGAGTTATGTGCTTGGCGTAGATGCTCAGCGAAAAGTTCATTAGCAGTTTTCGCCGAATAGGATCAGTTCCGGAATGTGTGAGAGACATTGGTCTGTGTGGGGTGTAGATGCAACATATTTTTTCGCCCTAACCAAGCCTGAATAAAATCCCTTAACCTGTTTTCTCGCATGATGCAAGTGGATTTCAATGTTTAATCTGCTAACACAAAGACATAATTAGGCTTAGTACCAAAGTCTTCAGCTGTATGGCTTGATCGCAAGATTATTTGCGTTAATAGAATGTTACAAAATATAAACTTCTAAAATGAGTACATATTGAATAGCTCGCTCTTTGACAGATGCCGTTTACCGAGTAACTCCTTTATGCTTAATGAGCGCTGCAGGGCTCATTAACCTTAATGATGCATTATTCCTAACCGGTAATTTTACATCGTTAATATGGGCTGTACATGAATGGCATTAAAGGAAACGTTCAGTGGCGTCACTAGGGTTGGTGTCACCCGGTGCGGGTAACTCATGGTGTCACCCCTTCACGACTTACCGCATGGACCTCCGCAATATATGGTAGACACTCGAGCACAAGAACAAACATTACGTTTGTAGGCAATGGTGGCACTTGCGCAAGTATCAAAGCAAACAAAATGGCATTACCGCTCAGTCCCTCACTAGAAAGATCTGCCAAGGTGCCCTTTTTGTCAACTGGAGAACATCGTTATATTCCCACCCAGCCAGGTAGATTTGTCCACACACACCCACTGTGTTAATCTGAAGAGGTTCAAGTGCACAAAATCTGATAGTCGTTCTGTAGAGCATCACCCCCATTGGGCACACCATGAGATGTGCCTGCATTCCTATTGTGCTAGAAGGAGCATGGGTTACACCTTTTGTGAAACAAAACGCCCACTGTACACATCCAGACAGAACACAGTCTGTCTAAATAACCACCCCCGCTCCTGGTGTTTGGTATTAACAGGCTCTGACCGGCTGGCAGGGTACAGCAGGGGCCACATCACATGAGGTGTGGTGGGGGGGCCCGGGCCCAGGCCTATCGTGACTGTCACTGCCCAACTGGAAGGAAGAAAGGCAAGCTTTAAGGCCCAGCTATGTTACCATGTATTTGTTCTACAGCAATATCCTCTGTGCACGTGCACAAGCTCTTTCCAGGGCTAAAGGGCAAGGGCATCTTATTGGTCTGAGCCTCAAAACACTAGGTTAGCATCAGAGAAGAGGGCAGTGTTTTCGCTTGTGCCAGTAAAAAAAACTGAAAGCATGTACTGAATCAGTTCATTTGTGTGCCGCTGCACTGCCACATTTTTAACTTAGTTCATGCAGTATTCATATATAAATAAATAAATTATATTCTTTCTCTCACCATTCCAAATTTGAAGGGGGGACTGATGAGAGACCAAGACGGCGCTCGCGAATCGCGATATCATCAAAAGATAGTGCCGGTGGTCTCTGTCGTCATCGGTATTAATTCTTTATTCTCACGACGTCGGACGCACAGCGCACGCACTCTCCCTGGCGGGCGCGTGACCGCCGTGACGCGTCAGTGCAGCAGGTGCGCACTGCGCACAGCGCGCAGGGGCTGTCCCAGAGCCGTCATTGGTAGCGCTAAGATTGACGGCCCTGGGACCCAAACTGCTGGGTAGTACTAGTAGAAAGGATTCGAGTAGCTGGCGTGCTGCATCGCAAATTCGTGAAGGTAAAGAACGGGTGGAACAAAGATTTTTAGAGGCTACTCATGCTTGCTAGATAATCAAACCGCAAACTTCAACTACCTAGGGCTTCAAATGTCATTCAGAGACACGTCATAAAGCTTTTTTCAAAGCCATCGATTCTTGACCTATTTTCACAGTTTACAATAAATGTTTTTCACAACAATCACACAGATCAGCTTGCTCCTTAGCTGATGTGTTGTGCATTTGCAATGTAATTGTTTCTGTTTCTCTGGTTTCTTCACACGCCTCATCTAAATGACTATTATACAAATATGATCTCAGCTAGCCTAGGCGCACAAAAATTAACCTGCCTGCCTGGTATCGGAAATAAATGCAATGCGCCACGAGCAGTGTTGGTAACTCCAAGGTAAAGTACTGCATCGTTCATTAAAATGTCAACTTTGACGATGTGCAGCAGTCTCTCCACTCAATTCAGTTCTGCCAGCCAGCTTGTCCAGTGGGTCCGCCGAGTGCATCCGCATCGCACCACCAGACACCAGTGACGATCGTCATCACAACATGATCTGGTCTGGTGAGGTGCGGTGCGTGCGTGGCCTGGCTAGGCTAACTAACTACTAGATTGGTGTCACCCCCAGATGGGGTGTCACCCGGTGCGGTCCGCACCCCCCGCACCCCCCTAGTGACGCCGCTGGAAACGTTTGAAGCCGGGTTGTCTCACCTCACTAAATGGCGGGCTGTGGACTGGCACGCTCCAGAGGGTTCCTCTCTGTGTGACCTCAACGGCCGATTTACCGAGGCCCTCGACAATATTCGAGAGCGGCCCACCTCCATTATGCAATCACTTCAGGAAGCACAAGTAAATATACCGGAATAATTAGTTGCCTACTATTTCCTGCCACCTATTTGTGACTAAGAAGTTGAATAGTTGTAATTGAATATTATTACACTAATATCTTACAAGAAGACGAACGGTGGCTGAAGGCCGTATGGAATACTATACATTACGTTTATTATTATTGTTATTACTGTTGTTTTATTATTAATAATATTACTACAACATTTTACGTTTTCAAAGTTGTTAATTAGAGTCACACTATCCTAACAAGAAATGGCGCACACGGCTGTCGTTCCCTTTGCTTTCTCACAGTCCGATAAGGCTGGTAGTGATACATTGGCAATACGATATATACCCTCCCACCCCCACAACCCACTGGTGGCCAAGCATTAAATCAGGGATCACGCATTGGCTGAAAATTTTTTAAATGTGTGGTAGGGCTCAAACATCGCGTTGTCAAGTCGCGCGATGTAAAGTCGCCGATGTGACACGCTATCCAATTACATGGCCGCATTTGCGTCGCAACAACGTGCGATGAAATTATTCCCGCTGTGATCACCGTTGCGATGTACGTGCCGCGCTGTAATCTACCCGCAATATAAATGTAGGCGATGGATCGTCATACAAGCCTTTGAACACCCCTCCACTACACCGGGGTCCGAGAGAAGGCCCTGGACTGGACTATCTCCTTCCTCTCAGGCAGAACACAGAGCACCGCCTCCCCCCTTCTGCTCCGAAGCCACCAAGATCATCTGCGGCGTACCCCAGGGCTCATCCCTCAGCCCAACGCTGTTCAACATTGACATGACACCTCTCACCCATGTCGTCCAACTGCACGACCTCAACATCATCTTCTACGCCGACGACACCCAGCTAATCCTCTCCCTCACCAAGGACCTCCCATGCCCAAACCAACCTCCACGAAGGAAGGACGGCCATTGCTGAATGGCTGAGGAACAGCCGACTGAAGCTGAACTCAGACAAGATGGAGGGCCTCATTCTCGGAGCCACCCCTTTGGCCTGGAATGACTCCTGGTGGCCGACAGCACTGGGTACAGCTCCAGCACCCACCGACCACGCACGCAACCTAAGGGGTCATCCTTGAATCCACCCTCTCCATGACCAAGCAGGTCAACGCCGTCTCTTCCTCCTGCTTCAACACCCTGCGCATGCTCCGCAAGATCTACAGGTGGATCCCCACCAAAACAAGAAGAAAGGTCACCCAGGCCCTCGCAAGCAGCAGGTTGGTCTATGGTAACACCCTTTACACAGGAGCCTCGTTCAAACTCCTGAAATGGCTTCAATGCATCCAGATCGCTTCTGCACGCCTGATCCTTGACATCCCTTGCTGCAGCCATGTCACACCCTACCTCAGAGACCTGCACTGGCTCCCTGTCATTAAGAGGATACCTTCAAATTCCTCACCCACGCACACAAGGCACTCCACAACACCGGTCCAGCGTACCTCAACAGCTGACTCAGCTTCTACACCCCCACCCACCAGCTCCGCTCTGCCGACCTCACCCTGGCCACAGTCCCCTGCATCCGAAGAGCAACCTCTGGTGGCCGATCATTCTCCCACCTCGCAGCCAAGACCTGAAACACCCTTCCCATCCACCTACAGCAGACCCAAGACCTGCTGTCCTTCAGAAGACGCCTCAAGAACTAGCTCTTCGAACAGTAGCAGCATATCCCACCCCCCAGCGCCTTGAGACCCTCACTGGTACGTAGGTCGCTCTTCAAATGCCATGATTGATTGATTGATTGATTGATATACAAATCCAAACACCGGAAGCTTGGACCTTCTTCCACGGCGGTCCCGGACGGGTTCCGGATGCCCTTATATAAAAAAATAAACTCTTTGTCTTTAAGGAAAGAAGTCCAGGACTCCCAGCAGGAGTGCTTCTTCAAAGTTTATTAGGGCAAGGTGATGCCTCACCAATGCGTTTCGCTTATAGCTTGTTAACTGTGGCGGTCAATAGTAGGTAGTTATAGTTAGGACCTCGTTTAAATGGGTAAAGCGTTTTTGGATTTGCAAATAACTTAGTGCTATTTGATGAGTCTTTGTGAAATGTAAAAAATAATGGGGTGATGACGTCAGATTCTGTGCTGAACATTTTGGAGCGATCCGTCAAGTAGGGGCCGCGAAAAAGGGGTGGACCCAAAACGCCATGTTAATTTACATAGGAAACTGTTACCGCAGCTACAGCCCGAACTGCTGAACAGAATTACACCAAATTTGGCAGAGAGGTAGCTCTTGGTTCAGAGCGCACCCTTTTTGTTAAGCGTTGTAAATCCTTCCAGTAGTTCCTGAGAAATGTAAAGATTTTTCAGATATATAAATGTGGCCATGGTGGATCCGCGAACCCTCCCGGTCTTGTAACTGAGATCTAATTGGCTGCCAACACTTTAAACCAGGAAGTGTTGGCAGCCATCCTGTGACTCGTTTGAACAAGTCACAAGGAAAATCATTAAAAAACAAGAAAAGGGGGTAGGATAGAAACACCCTGACCCCCTGGGCCTGTTCAGGAGGTCCGACAGGGACTCCCAGGACCAAACAATCCAATTTTGTTTAATTTAAATAAAATAAAAAACATTGTGGGTTCCTGCTCTTCCTTTACTTTAAGCCCCCGGATGCGCCAGGTCCCAGGGCCAAACAGAGATAAAGTTGCAGAGGGGACCGCCACCTCCCCTGGGATTCTAGTTTGAAGTGTGGGAGTCATGTGGACCCCCACAGTCACCGGAACCGCCACCTTCCTGGGGCTACTCTTAATTAAAATGCATGAAGGGGCTCTAGCCTCCCCATGTGGCCCCGGGAACCGCCACCTCTCGGAGCTATATTTAAAATATTGGATGGGGGATCCAGCCCCCCACCCAGCCCCAGGGACTGCCACCTACCCGGGGCTATATTTACAATAGGGAGTTGGGAGCTCCAGCCCCCATGCAGCCTCAACTTCCCTGGAACTATTTTAAAGAGGGGAGTGGTCATGTGCCCCCCCCCTTCTAGAGCTGTAGATGTCCCTGGGGACCACCCCCCCAGGGCTGACTCCCGCAATGTCCCGGGGTGCTCACCTCCGCAACATTTAAGTTTGCTATAGGATGGCGGGAGCAAAGCTCACGCCATCCCATTGCATGCAAGTGTGCTCACATTGACCAAGTGAGAGCACTTTGCTCTCATTTGGTCAAAACAAGCAAACATGAGTTTTAACCTCAGGGAGCTAAATGTCAGCAGTAGGCAAGAGCCAGCAGGGACCGCGGGGTGTTCAGGCTCCCGGTGGTCCCTGACCAGCTGGCAATGCCCTGGGGGATGTGGTCCCTGGGCCCGAAAATGGACCAGTGGGGGGGGGGGGGGTGCTTGCTCCCCCCTATTTTCGTTAAAAAGAAAAGAAATGGCCAAAATGGGCCTGGGGGGCGCACAACGCCCCTCCACTTTAAAAAAACAATATATAAATAAAGGCCTAATCCTGGGGGATGGGGTCCCAGGCCTAAATCAACCTCAGGGGTGGGGCCTCACACCCCCTTCTTTTTATTTTATTTAAAATAATGGGTCAGGCCCCAGGGGATGGGTTCCATGAGGCCCAAAAGGGGGAAGGTAAGGGCAGCAATACAGCCCCCTTCCAAAATGAAAGAAAAAACACAGCTGGCAACTTGCCAGAGACCCCACCCCTTTTCTCCACAACTTTGCAAATGTGCCACCCGGCGCGCTCTTGATTGGGGGATGAAGTCCCCTTCGCTGCTGCGGTCCTTAGGGGCCAACAAATCCACCTCTTACCTCCAGTAAGCCCCACACAGTGGGATTGCTGAGAGGTGGTCAGAGGCCATGCCCATTTTTCCACCATTCTGCAAATGTGCCTCTTGGCACCCTGCTTGTGGGGCGATGAGGTCCACTTGCATCCTGAGGGCCTCAGGAAGAAAGTGGACTTAATCCCCAAGCAGCAGGGCACCAGGAGGCGTGTTTGCAGAGTGGTAGAGAAAAGGGGCGTGGCCTCTGACCACCTCTCAACAATCCAGCTGTGTGGGGCTTACGGGAGCTAACAGGAGGGCTAGTTGTCCCCAGGGACCCTCAAGAGGCAAGGGGACTTCATCTCCCAAATAGTAGTGTGCCAAAAGGTGCTTTTGCAGAGTGGTGGAGAAAGGGGTCATGGCCTGCTTTCAGAACTCAGCAATCCTGCTTTGTGGGATTTACCGGAGGTAATAGGAGGGGTATTTATTTATTTAAATTTATTTAAAGTATTTGTATAGCGCAACTGATACCTTGCAGGTTTCCTGGCGCTGGAGAATACTCTAACTGAGGAGAACAAGAACAAGAAGCAAGCGGGAGGAATTAGGGGAATAACCAGGTCTTGATCCGTTTCCGAAAGGGAAGGAGTTGTGAAATTTGGCGGATGTCGAAGGGCAGACTGTTCCATAATTTAGCCGCTGCGACCCTGAAGGATCTGCCCCCAGTTCTGACTTTGTTGTATCTGGGCACTTTTACCAGACAAGCTGAGGCCGATCGCAGAGCTCTGTTAGGAGTGTACCACGAGAACAGGGCTTGCAGAGGTCTGGGCCCGAGTCCATGCAGAGCCTTAAAAACAAGGCAGAGGGTAGTTGGCCCCCAAAGGCATCCTTGGGGAAAGGGGGAGCTCTCAACAAAACCCATGCATTCTGGCTCAATAAAATGCCCTTCTCTGCTTGTGTAATAACGTGGTGAGTTGCCAAGGCACACAATGCAGCAATAACCAATATTTGGCACATCACTTATTTTGTAAAATGTGGCTTCATACACAAAGTCAGTGGAAAAAATATTTTTTTGAACTTGTCCTTGATTCAATATTACAAAAGCATCACATTATATGCTGTCCTACTGGGTTATGAAGCAAAGAAAAAAGAATCACATGTTACCTTAAATATCAGGTAGGTAATACAAGATATCACAGAAGCTTCAATGTTCGCCTATGTGCTCGGCTCCCAAGTGTCATTGCTGGGAATACTCATTTCTATGTGAGTTGTGCTGTGTGTCATGCATGTCAAGAAATGAGTTATGCACAGAAAAACAAAAGTAACAATTAAAAAACACAATAATGACTTGGCAGCGACGGGAAGTCGTGGTATTCCCCATAAAATCCTCGACAAGAGGTCAGGGAACAATTGTGCATGTATGTAAATGGCCCCAGTCTCCGAGGGGCATTGCGCCATCCCATCGGAGTCGGGGAAAGCGAATGCATGTGTGGGGTAGCAATCAAGAGCAGCTCAATCTGCTGAGATAAGTATGCAATTAAACGATTCTGTAATATATCCTTATAGCCCGCCGTAGCGGGCTATACCGGCTATTAAAGGCCTGCTGAATCGTTAAAGGCCCGAGCCGAAGGTGAGGGACTTTAACGATACAGCGGGACTTTAATTGCCGGTATAGCCCTGCTACGAAGGACTATAAGGCTATTAGAACATTCTGCCACTAGAGGGCAGAATGTTCTAACAAATTAAACAAAGGGTTCTCGAAGCTCGAGGGGATATAAATCCCCTCGAGCTTCGAGAAGCCTTTGTAGAACATTGGAATGTTACTCTGCGGGCCTTTACCGGCCCGTAGAAGCAGGGAGCACTCCATTGTCTGCAATGGAGCTCCCAACATTCCAATGTTCTATTAACAGTTAGTGGGCGTGTAGGGAAGCGACCCATGTCCATCCCCCCAGGCTCACACTCCAGGCCATGGCCTATCCCGGAGTCGGCTCGGTCTCTAGCACTCCTTCTGGAAAAAAGATTATCATGAAAATCTTACAGGCACATTTATGGATCTTCAATAATTGTAAGACTCTCTTGAGTTCTAAAAATAAAAATAAAAAAGAAACACGTTAATGTTTTTTATTTTATACTTTTATGGATTCATATTTTTGCACATGCTTAATTAACAGTGTGCAGTATTTATTGTATGCTTAAATTCACATGTGCAGACTGATATAATGTGATTGCTTTTGAAGCGAATTACCTATGTTGTGTAAAAGGGTGTTTTTCTAATGCATGTTAACTAGGTCACATTTCTGCGCAAAACCCCTTCTTGCCCCAGTCCTTAGTCACTCGTCCTGCATTTCTCCCTGCACATATCCTCTCCCCACAAGCTATGCAGCACACACGATAATTATTCATATAGTGGGTTAGTGCTTAGGTGTTAAGGTAATGTGGCGTTTGTTATAATGTGCTCTGATCTCATGTCACAATGAATCTGCAGGAATTGTTCTTTCATATACAAGAATTGTGTGTAAAAACCCTTAATTTTGTGGGTGAGCTAGAAGATGTTCCTATTCTACTAAGGATGCTGTATGTTTATTTCTAGATTTTGCTGCCTATTTATTTTTACATACTTTTTATAATTCTTCATTTGAGAACCTACATGACACTTACTTTGTACCGCATATTTTTTTATTCAGTAATAAAACCCTTTATATTTTCATTGATCTAGAATTCAATTATTGAGTGGGCCCAATTAAAGAATTAATTGTATTTTTGTAATTTTTATGTTTTGGGAGGTGCCTTAACGTCTCATGAAATTGAGGTTTAATACCATCTCAGATCCAGTAAATTGTGGGAAATCCTATTGAAGTACATGTTGCGCTGTTTCAATTTTGGGATACCCTTTTTCACCCACACCAGCCTTTCAAGTTTAGCATCCACACTTTGGAAATACGGTTTCCTCTAAGAATGTAAGTGCACATGGGCGTTGTCACAGTAGTCATAGGTGGCCCTTGAGGACGTCCTGCGAGTGGACTCAGTGCATCCTGATTGGGGCCAAGTTAACCAGTGATTGAACCTCTAGCAAAGCTTTTACCCAGAATTTCCTACACTCAGCAACGTAAGCATTATCGAAGTACCAAGAAAGTATCCAAACGTATAGAAATAATACACAAAACTTAATTTTAAGACTGAACAAATCTCAGAAAAGCTTCTATTCTGTGATATGAGCTTCAGGTCTCTATTCTTTGGCATGAAAAATGGGAGATTGTTCAACGGTGCACAAATCAAGCATTTTATTGAATCCTAAATATTACCGTTCAGTGCAGAGCAAACATTTGCATTTTGTCCCAGAGTCTGGTTACAGTCCGCTCTCGCTGGTTGGAGTAGCAGGATACCTCTGGAATCAAAACAGAGCCCCCTACACACGAAAATACACAAATAGAAATTGGAGAAGAGCAAGAGAAAACCAAGCAAATCCGAATGTAGATTTGTAAAATATCTGCCAAGCACTCTGTTTCTGTGTCCCATACCTAACAAGCATTTACAATGCAATGGTCTTGACGTTCTTAAAGGTAGAGCTATTGGCATTGCTCATGACATTATTTTTATTTATGTTTTAAAAACATAAATAAATGGCATTGTCATTTACAATGCCAATAGCAGGGCAGGAGAGCAAGCACAACGAACGAGGGGGCAGGACAGCAATCACAAGCAACGATAGGGCAGGACAGCAAGCGCAACCAACGGGGGGCAGGAGAGCAAGCACAACCAACGAGGGGGGGCAGGAGAGCAAGCACAACCAACGAGGAGGGGGCAGGAGAGCAATCACAACCAACCAGGGGGGGCAGGAGAGCAAGCACAACAAACGAGGGAGGGGCAGGAGAGCAAGCACAAGCAACGAGGGGGGGCAGGAGAGTAAGCACAACCAACGGGTGAAGGAGAGCAAGCACAAGCAACGAGGGGGCAGGACAGCAAGCAAAAGCAAGGAGGGGCAGGACAGCAAGCACAAGGTTGCAGGAGAGCAAGCACAAGCAATGAGGGAGGGCAGTAGAGCAAGCACAACCAGCGAGGGGGGACAGGAGAGCAAGCACAACCAGCGAGGGGGGCAGGAGAGCAAGCACAACCAATGAGGGGGGGCAGGAGAGCAAGCACAACCAACGAGGGGGGGCAGGAGAGCAAGCACAAGCAACGAGGGGGCCGGACAGCAAGCACGAGGTGGCAGGAGAGCAAGCACAAGCAACGAGGGGGAGCAGGAGAGCAAGCACAACCAGTGAGGGGGGCAGGAGAGCAAGCACAACCAACGAGTGGGAGCAAGAGAGCAAGCACAACCAACGAGGCAGGCAGGAGAGCAAGTACATCCAGCGAGGGGGGGCAGGAGAGCAAGCACAACCAGCGAGGGGGGCAGGAGAGCAAGCACAACCAACAAGGGGGAGGCAGGAGAGCAAGCACAACCAGCGAGGGGGGGCAGGAGAGCAAGCACAACAAGCAAGGGGGGGGCAGGAGAGCATGCACAAGCAAAGAGGGGGGCAGGACAGCAAGCACAAGCAACGAGGGGGCAGGACAGCAAGCAGAAGCAACGAAGGGGCAGGACAGCAAGCACAAGCAAAGAGGGGCAGAACAGCAAGCACAAGCAACGATGAGGCAGGGGCAGGAGAGCAAGCACAAGCAACGAGGGGGCAGGACAGCAAGAACAAACAATGAGGGGGCAGGGGCAGGAGAGCAAGCAGAAGCAACGAGGGGGCAGAGGCAGGAGAGCAAGCACAAGCAACGAGGGGGGGGCAGGAGAGCATGCACAAGCAAAGAGGGGGGCAGGACAGCAAGCACAAGCAACGAGGGGGCAGGACAGCAAGCAGAAGCAACGAAGGGGCAGGACAGCAAGCACAAGCAAAGAGGGGCAGAACAGCAAGCACAAGCAACGATGAGGCAGGGGCAGGAGAGCAAGCACAAGCAACGAGGGGGCAGGACAGCAAGAACAAACAATGAGGGGGCAGGGGCAGGAGAGCAAGCAGAAGCAACGAGGGGGCAGAGGCAGGAGAGCAAGCACAAGCAACGAGGGGGCAGGGGCAGGAGAGCAAGCACAAGCAACGAGGGGGCAGGGGCAGAAGAGCAAGCACAAGCAACTAGGGGCAGGGGCAGGAGAGCAAGCACAAGCAATGAGGGGGCAGGGGCAGGAGAGAAAGCACAAGCAACAAGGGGGCAGGGGCAGGAGAGCACGCGCATGCAACGAGGGGGGGCAGGAGAGCAAGCACAATCAACGGGGGCAGGAGAGCAAGCACAATCAACAAGGGGGGCAGGAGAGAGAGCACAACAAGCGAGTGGGGGCAGGAGAGAAAGCACAACAAGCGAGGGGGGCAGGAGAGCAAGCACAACCAATGAGGGGGGGCAGAAGTGCAAGTACAACCAATGAGGGGGCGGAGGCAGGAGAGAAAGCACAACCAACAAGGGGGCAGGACAGCAAGCACAAGCAACGAGGGGGCAGGACAGCAAGCAAGAGGTGGCAGGAGAGCAAACCCAAGCAACAAGGGGGGGCAGGAGAGCAAGCACAAGCAACGAGGGGGCAGGACAGCAAGCACAAGGTGGCAGGAGAGAAAGCACAAGCAACGAGGGGGGCTGGAGAGCAAGCACAATTAGCGAGGGGGGGCAGAAGAGCAAGCACAACCAACAAGGGGGGGCAGGAGAGCAAGCACAACCAACAAGGAGGGTGCAGGAGAGCAAGCACAACCAGCGAGGTGGGGCAGGAGAGCAAGCACAACCAGCGAGGGGGGGCAGGAGAGCAAGCACAACCAGCGAGGGGGCAGAGGAGCAAGCACAAGCAACGAGGATGCAGGAGAGCAAGCACAAGCAACGAGGGAGCAGGACAGCAAGCAAAAGCAACGAGGGGGCAGGACAGCAAGCACAAGCAACGAGAAGGCAGGACAGCAAGCACAACCAACGAGGGGGCAGGAAAGCAAGCACAAGCAATGAGGGGGCAGGACAGCAAGCAAGAGGTGGCAGGACAGCAAGCACGAGGTGGCAGGACAGCAAGTGCAGCAGGGATTTCTGCTCATATACAGAACTGTGCATAGAGACTTGGAACCTCAGTGAATTAGGGTGTGCCAAAACTACCCTCAGCATCCAAAACCCCTTACCAGACTAGCTTTCAGTGTCTCATTGGTACTTACAAAACCCCAATGATTTAGACAACCCAGAACATGGACTTATAACACCTCAGGTAGCGTGAAACACATGAACACTCTTTCGTTATACTAACATATCAATCCAGAACGAGGAGTCAATGAGGACACATGCAAGTTTGAAATGTTTATTTCTAATGCAGTGTTCTCAAATGCAGTATCTTAGCTAATACAAGCAAACATATTATAAAGATCAAGGTTAACAACATGGTTCCTATTCCATAAAATACAGAGGGTGAAAGCATGTTAAAATGCTAAACGAAACAGGTCTAAATAGAACCTTAGTTTACCCTTCCTAGCTAGTATATTATATTATATCTACAGAAGGTCTCTTTAGATTTTTAGAAGGGCGGGCCCATACCTTTGGGTGCAGCAGAAATGGATCATATCATCCCCTACACCAACACTCTGCATATGGATATTCATCAAGTGTGTCTCTCCTGCCTTGCGCAGTGCAGTATCATTCACGCCTAAACACAAAGTTGGCCACAGTGGCATCCATATTATGTCTACTCTGTGCGCTGATCAATTCAAACAATAAGCGCTGTGTTGAAATAACCTTGAAGGCCTCGGCACTCACTGTACAGACATAGCTTACCAAGCAAGACTGATATTATAAGCAAACATGTTATTCTGGTGTAAAGCTAAATACCTAACTAGGCGAAAAGCCTTAATCACAAAATGTGTCGTGTGCAGAGGCAATAGGAAAGGAAAAATGGTGTTTAAAAATGTAGCTAGCATATGCCAACTTAACACAGTGCAAAGGTGAAACCAATACACAAGACACCCTCCCTTTGATCCAAGCACTGATAGGACAAGTATAAAGGGACAATTTAGGAACGCAGAGTTCAAGTTCGATAGCTCAAACACAAGTCTCTAATTTGGCACTTAATAAATCGAAGACAAAAAATACAATAGTTGTGAAAAAACTCAGTAAAGGACATTGATAAAGTCAATAGGCAAGTCCTCCCCAAAAATTTTTGGAGAGTCCCCGAAAAAAAAATCAAAAAATCCAACGAGATGTTTAGGTCAAAAAACTGAGACTGCAAACACAGTTCATCCCAATAAAGAATAGGCAAAATATGCAGCAACAGCCTCCAACAGGAAGTCACTGTTATCATCTGAAAATAGAACAGCCATCCAATTTAACAAAGGGAAAGAACATACATGCTCTTCGATCACCGGAGCCTCTTGCACCATCAGAGGACAACTCGGTGTGTTCTCGAGGAAACTGCAAGCCAAGAAATCTTGCGCCGCTGTGAACACATTCCAACGACCCAGAATACCATGCATCGCTGCAAAGGCCATAATCCCTCCATTAGAACAAAGCTATTCATGATTAACTAAGGGACTCATAAGTTGATTATAATCAGCATCGGGAGACACCGTATTGCAGAGACACAAATCCAGGGCCCATTCAAAGTCGCAACTCAGGCAATGGAAAACAAGCTGAAAGCATGTAAAGTAGGAAAATCGAAACGATGTTCCATAAGCTGCACTCAGTGCAGCAAGCAGCAACGCACCATAGTACTCAAACATCCAGGCGCGAAGGAGCCCTAGCCGAGACAGCCCGTCTTGCAACACAGGATGTGCATCCATTTTGAAATAGACAGAACAGCAATAGCACGCCAGCAGCAAGAGCCAGTAGCAAGGGAAATCCACCAAACAGGCTGGAGAAAATAGAATGAAAGAAAGCTGGAATGACTCTGAAAATCCTTTAGAAGGAAGTCACCAAGCCACTGCTTACAACTTAAAAAAGTGAGCCAGCCCCGAAGTGGAGACTGCACTGAAGATAGTATGAATTAATTCACTGAAGTGCAAGGGCAAATCAGTATTTAATAAGGCATGCACCTCTTTGCGGGTGTTTGCCACATGAAGGACAAATGTTTCACGAGCAGATGTGAGGGCAACTTCTTTCTGGGACAATAGAGCTCTTATGCGACTTATCTTATTGAACTCTGCTTTCAAGGTCGGAATCTTAGGCCAGTTGAAACATCAAGTTTCCCATGCGGGGTTGGATACATTACATTCTTGCAACAAACTACACGTTCACTGACTGTAACGACATAAGCAATCCCTTTTATTAACCCACAACAATCCTCATTGTTCAAAAGTAAATAACTCCCATTAGCCAGCAACGTGAATGTGGGAACTATTGCAGGCACGGGTGTACCTTTCAAAACACAGGCTAAATTAGACTTGTTTTGGTTGCAAGAGCCATGTAATTGGATATGTCGACACATTAAGGAATGATCCGGTGTTTCAGTGCATCCTTCACGATTCAAATAAACTTCTCTTCCCTCCTTAAGACATCTATATGTAAAAGGAAGCGACCAGGCTTCATGGAGATAAGAACTTCCCAGAGGCTCGTATCTGCCTATGGCAAAGTACTTCACACAATTTTTAAATGCAAATAAAGGAAACAGCAGAGTTATTAAACCATTAATAAGCCACGTAGCAGCATTGGCTTCCGCCACAGAAAACGGTAAAGGCTCTAACTTTTCAATGTGTAACATGGAAAAAGAAGCATCCTTCATTGATAATAAGCGTTGCTTGTCAGTCAAATTAAAAGGAGCAAATAAGGATGACGTATTCATGTAATGCCACAGCACTTTTCCCGCCTTAAGGGTCTGCAATGTCCATGCAAATTGCATAATGGAACGCAACTGATTCTGACCGTGGTACAAAGCGGACACTTTATCCTGCACAATGTCTACAACAGATGACACAATATTATCTAATGTGTAAATGCGAGAAGAGAGCGTGTTAATGCTGTTATCTACAACTGCTAGCACTTTTTCTAAAGTAGCTTGATCTATAGCCCTAATGCGAGTAACCGCCTCAACCTGGGAAGCTTTCCAGATTTCGTTATAAACAGCATATATCCATCTTTTAGATCTACCTTTAGTCGGGCCTTTAATAAAATCATTCAAATCAACATCATCAGTCAGTTTAGACAAATGCAGTTTAACTGATGCCAAGGTAGAATGTCTGAGCCAGTTCTGACACAATTTGCCTACCGAATAGGTAGTCACAGAATGGCCACTTTCAAAACGGGGATCTACCCTGACCTGTGTAAAGCCATGAGCTAAACTCAGAAAACAATGCTGGCCTGACTCAGCACTTCTGTGCCAGAGCAACCAGCCCTCGGGATCCAAACTGGATATGTTGAAGGAGTAATTCAATAATAGAGTTTGTAACTCTCTAATGGAAAATTTAGTAAAATTACCCCAACCGGAATATTCCTCTAAATCAGGAACGGAAGGAACATTCAATCTTTTAGGAGTAGCCAATCCAAAGCATATTGTTTGTGAAATAGTAGAATTCAAAAACAACATATGGTTCGGGATGAGGCAAGCATGGTGCAAAGCCTCAGTGCCTTGCACTTTCCAGCTTTTAGAACCCTAAACAGATTTAAGGCCAATTGTATCCTTCCACAACGCGTAGCCCCCAACAGCTAACTGGTCTAGAAAGGACTTTGAATACAATAATTTGGTATCGGTAAGTCTAACTTTGGAATTGGATTTCTCAGCCATTTTAAAATAAAAGCCATCAGGATTAGATTGATTAAAATCTGTAAAGTAAGTGAACCTTTTCAAAAAGGTAGCAGCGCTGCCTTGTATAGGAGCAGGACAGTGTTCCCACTGGGTGTAATTTACAGTGAGCCTTCTGGTATTAGCTTTAAGTGGGTAGTGATTGCCAAAATCCCTCCCTCTTCATCTAAGGTCCAATCGGAACTGACATATTTTCGGAAACAACTAAAAACATTTTTATTTAATAAATAAAGCTTTCCCCATTCTGCGTCCCCCTAGTTAACACTCTCAGTCTTAGCGCTTGAACGCCTCAGGGCAACTATGTGCGCTTTATAAAAATCATTTTCATTTCATTTCAAAATGTTGATAACAATACAGATCACCGTAATTAGCAGACTCCAAGTACAAGTATTCAGCATCAAAGGCAGCATAACATTTCAAAAAAGAAAACAATGATTCAACGGCCTGAACATCCCAATCATCAGAACGTATATTTGAATTTGAATTTGAATTTAAAAATGCTTATATAGCGCTCTTCTACCAAGCGGTTTCTTGGCGCTTTTTGACTGCGAGGGGTGGCAGGAGCACAGAGGGATCAAACCTTGTAGGCTTGGGAAAAGAGCAGAGTTTTAAGGCCCTTCCGAAACTTAGTGTAGGAGGATGTCGTCCGGAGTTCTATCGGGAGGGTGTTCCAGAACGCAGGAGCGAGAACTGCAAATTTGGTTCCTCCGGCCTTTTTCTTTCGGAAGCGGGGGGTGGTTAGCAGGGCCTGGTTGGTAGATCGAAGCTCTCTGCCAGGTATATAGGGTTTGATGGCAGAGCAGATAAACTCCGGTGCGGTGCCCATTTTGGCCTGGAAGGTGGTGCAGCCAAGTTTAAACAAGGCTCGCTCTTTTACCGGCAGCCAGTGCAGTGCCTGCATTAAGGGGGTAACTCGATGGAATTTAGGCAGGCAGTGGATCAGGCGAGCTCCCTGATTCTGCACTAGCTGCAATCGGTGAATGGCGTAGGCTGGAGCGCCATTGTAAATGATGTTTCCGTAATCGAGGCGCGAGAGCACCATGGCCATCACTATGATTTTTAATGCAGGCAGAGAGAAGAAGCGAGAAATCTTCCTGATAGTTCTCAGGGAAAAAAAACAAGAGGAAACAACCGAGGTGATCTGAGAGTGAACAGAGAGTGAAGAGTGGAGGAGTATACCAAGGGTTTTGACCTTGGGGACTGGGAGCGGGGGGGCACCAAATGAGGAGGGCCAGTGAGAAGGGGACCAAGGACTGCAACCACCTCCGGTCAAGACTAACTCAGTCTTGTCTGGATTGAGTTTGAGGTGGTTGCAGTTCATCCAGTCTTGGATGAACAGCATGACAGACTGGACGTTCTGGGAAGAGGAGGGGGAGTGGGAAAGATTGAAAATTAGCTGGAGGTCATCGGCGTAGTTAAACACCGTGACCTCAAGCTGCTGTAACATAAAAATGAGAGGGTAGATGTATAAATTAAAAAGAAGAGGGGAAAGTGAGGAACCCTGGGGGACTCCACATACAACCTTACGAGGGGCGGCGGTGAAGCCAGCTAGATGAACCGCCTGAGCCCTATCGCTCAGGAAGGACTCAAGCCAAGCGAGGGCCAGGCCCTCGATGCCCGCCGCCTTGACACGGGTGAGAAGGATGGAATGGTCCACCGTGTCAAAAGCGGCGGACAGGTCTAAAAGGATGAGGGCCTGCGGACAATTAGTGTCAATGCCCTCGCGTAGGCTGTCCATCACTGAGGTCACCACCCTCTCAGTGGAGTGGAGCGGGCGAAAGCCGGCCTGCCTGGAGGAGAGGCAGTGGTTGATCTCCACATAGGTGCTCAGGGTACTGGTCACGTGGGTTTCTAGGACCTTGCCCAGGTAAGGCAGAAGGGAGATGGGACGGTAATTGGAAGGGGAAGAAGGGTCAGCGCCGGGTTTTTTTAAAATGGGGATGATAGCCGCGAATTTGTGAGCAGTAGGGACCGTTCCGTTGCTGAGCGAGTCGTTCAAGAGTGTGAGGGAAGGAGTGGGGCAGTTCAGGAAGATTTCTCTTAAGATGTGAGCGGGGGCGAAGTCATGGGGGGAGCCTGACTTTACCTTTTGAAGCAGGGGGAAGAGTGTGGCCTTGGTTAAGGGAGGGATAGAGGTGAGTTTGGACGTGACAGCGGGCGGGGAGGGGTTGGTAAATGTGGGGGAAGGGAGGGAAATATTGGCTTTGATCTTGGCGACCTTATCAATGAAAAAATCATTGAGTGAGTCGCAAAGCGGTTGTGAAGGAGGAATTGAAGCCGCAGCCCTGTTAGACGAAGCAAGTTCATGTACTGTAGCGAAAATCTCCTTAGTTTGAGATTCCGCTGCCAGTATCCTGTTGGAATAAAACAGGGTCTTAGCATCAAGGATACCTTGCTTGTATGCCTTGAGCGCGGAGAGATAGGTGGTTTTTTTTGAAGGGCAATATTCTCTTCTCCATGCACGCTCTGCTCTACGAGCGGCCAGTTTCTTTAGCTTGAGGTCAGGAGTGAACCAACGATTAGCAGCATGAGCTCGCTTGACCGTGATCCGCCTCAAGGGGGCGAAATCTTCGCCAGCCCGGGTCAACCACCCATCGATAGTGGCCAGCTGATCCGAGGCGGCAAGGCCAGAGAGATCAGGGCAGGAGTTGACTAGGGATGAGTGGAAAGATGACATGTCTGCCTTACCCCATTTCCTAACCCAGGAGTTCTTGGGAAGGGGGGGTTTGACCGCTGGGGCTAAGGCAAGGGAAAACGAAACTAAAAAGTGATCTGACCAAAGGCAGGGAGAAATGATAGGAGAGGAAGTGGGGATGTTCAGGGTCCAGACCTGGTCAAGTGAGTGGCCGTGCACGTGGGTGGGACTGTGAACATGGGGGGTGAAGTTAAGGCTGGTCATAAGATCAGTGAAATCTTTAGATTGGGGACTTTCGGCGGGGTCGTTAGGCCAAAAGTTAAGGTCGCCCAAGACCAGTACTGATGCGTTGTTGACAACCAGGGTTGCGAGGATGTCTTGGAGGCCAGAGATAAAAGTGGGGGTAGGGTGAGGGGGGCGATAAATAAGAACTGCAGTTAAGGGAGTCGCGTGGGAAGTGGCGCGGACAATCAGACAGTCGACTTCGGGGATGGGGGGACAGGGGAGAGTCTGAAAGTGGAAGTCAGTATGAGCTATTAAGGCCACTCCACCGCCTCTTCTGCCCTCCGGTCGATCTGCTCGGACGATGGAATATGAAGGAGGGAGTGCGGCTAAGACGTTGGGTAAGGAGTCGGCCTTGAACCAGGTCTCAGTTAGAAACAGAAGATCTGGATTATGGGTGTCAAGGTAGTCGTATAGCTCATACTGATGACTAACAGCTGACCTGGTATTAAGAAGCGCTGCAGTAGTGTTAAAGATCGGCTTGTGAGGGGCAGAAGGTGGGGAGAGGGCAGGGGGAGTGATACGGCGCGAGGAAGCGATACTTGATATGGCAGTGGGGGCGGTGGATGAGGGGGAAGAGAGAAGGTTTAAGTTTCGTAGCAGACGGGATAAATATGGGCTGATGGTACCTGGGGTCCAATGGGACAGGAGGTCGAGGGAAGAGTATATCAGCGAATGGGCATTAGGAGGTGCCCCATGCCCCAGCCTGCCGCGGACGGGCGCAGACGGGCAGGACTCTGGCTTGACTCCGGCGAGCCTACGGCGCGCCTGCTGCGCTCGTCCGCTGCGCTGACACATAGGGGACGTTTAAATAGAGGAGCAGCGTGGGGGGAGTGGCGTGGGTGGGGTTGGGCGAACCAGCCCAATCCAAGATGGCGGCCACTACCGCTAGGCGCCTGGAGTGTTATCAGCTGCCTGCCAGCCCCGCTGGGCCCCTAGAAGACAAGGTAGGATGTTAAAAGTACCTGTTGATTTTCAGGTGCAAGTTAGGTGAAAAATAAACAATTTTAAAAATGGTGCGTGTCGCCGCTTTTGCTCAGCGTGACAGCGCGCTAAAAGTAGGAAACTCAATCGCAGCCCTCAGCTCCTGCCAGCAAGCCCACTGCCACCGGGCTGCTCGCAATCGCTGGGGAGACTGAGAATCACTCCTAAATAGAGGAGCAGCGTGGGGGGAGTGGCGTGGGTGGGGTTGGGCGAACCAGCCCAATCCAAGATGGCGGCCACTACCGCTAGGTGCCTGGAGTGTTATCAGCTGCCTGCCAGCCCCGCTGGGCCCCTAGAAGACAAGGTAGGATGTTAAAAGTACCTGTTGATTTTCAGGTGCAAGTTAGGTGAAAAATAAACAATTTTAAAAATGGTGCGTGTCGCCGCTTTTGCTCAGCGTGACAGCGCGCTAAAAGTAGGAAACTCAATCGCAGCCCTCAGCTCCTGCCAGCAAGCCCACTGCCACCGGGCTGCTCGCAATCGCTGGGGAGACTGAGAATCACTCCTAAATAGAGGAGCAGCGTGGGGGGAGTGGCGTGGGTGGGGTTGGGCGAACCAGCCCAATCCAAGATGGCGGCCACTACCGCTAGGCGCCTGGAGTGTTATCAGCTGCCTGCCAGCCCCGCTGGGCCCCTAGAAGACAAGGTAGGATGTTAAAAGTACCTGTTGATTTTCAGGTGCAAGTTAGGTGAAAAATAAACAATTTTAAAAATGGTGCGTGTCGCCGCTTTTGCTCAGCGTGACAACGCGCTAAAAGTAGGAAACTCAATCGCAGCCCTCAGCTCCTGCCAGCAAGCCCACTGCCACCGGGCTGCTCGCAATCCCTGTTCTGTTTAATCACATCCCCCATAGAGACTCTAAGCACATTAGGGACATGTATAACCTCAGTGGGCCCATGAATTTGAAATCGAACCGCATCCCATACAATCCCATCTAAGACAGGCCAAGCTGTGATGTTAACAAAAGCCAAGTCTCTCTGCACTCTGTGCGATGATGAATGGGGAGCCAAAGTTCCATTGATATGTTGAATGTCAGTTCTCTCCTCGACATAGTGTCCATTGATGAGACGGAAAAAATAAAACACAAAACCAATCGACATAAAAAGGTAAACCAAAAAAAGCACCATCCAAATATAAGTCCAAGGGGGAATCAAAAAATGTTTTTTAAACAGTCTTGCCAAAACAGAAATATTCGAGGGCGTTTTAGATGTGTGGGAAACAGTGTCAAATGAAAATCTGGATTCTGTAGCCAAGAGAGTTTGCAAATCAGGCATCGATAAATCAGTAGGATAAGTATATTCATTTTCATCATGTTGAGTTCCAGGCAGTATACTCAATAAAGGACTGGAAATTGCAGGTAACTCGAGAGCAACATCAGGCACAGGACTAGAAACCGGGGCCAAAACAGAATTTCTCAAAATCGAGGGACATGAGACAGCCGGTGTCATACTAAGAAGAATCGGCCACTCTGTGTATCTTGACATTGTCAATGGAGATATTCCTAGGAGAGCGCGCGATGCGGCGGACAAGATGGCTGCTCCTTCCTGAGCTCCGCGATCCAGGCGGCGCTTTTACTACGAAGGACTTGCTTTCTGCCAGCTTTTTGCCACATAAACAGCAGAATATAGCGTCGGAAATGCCCCTCTGCAATTGGGTATGCTCTGTTACACTTAAGATGGATTTTTTTATATAGAAAACGGCGAAAATGTATCCTCTTCTAAAACTGCTGCCATTTTGTTTTTGCTTTCACTTGTTTTTTTTCTAAAATGACTTATTTTTCCGCCTTTATCTGGTTTTGGCTCTTCAACTTCCTTTGTTTTTCATTTATTGCTACAATCTCAAAGCACCTCTCTTTTTGACTTACTTATGGATATTTCTTGAACATTTGTTTACCTCAGCATTGTTCTTTGATTGTGCGTCACTGGTATATGAGGTATATTCCTTGCTTCACCGTTCTACGCCACCCTTCTTTCGCTGTTTGCTGCTTTTTGGTGCACCTAATTCCAGCTCAGAGTGTTTTTGCTTCATTGTTGTGCCTTTTTTTTGGTCAGCTCATCGTTTGTTCATCCAGGTGGTCTGCTTTCTTTTTATTTTCATATTGGTCCTCTCAGTTTCCACTGCAATGGAGCATGCACACAATTTGAAAACTTCCAACGCTGCCTCTGCTACGCGCAAGGACTCTGCCTCCTCTGGTAAGCGCCTCAAAAAAGACCCCCCTTCTCCCTCCAAATCCCCACTTCCTGTCCCTCAAGAAGATATCATGGAGGAGTTACGCCTCATTCGCCCCTTCATGGCGGATACCACCACTACTCTACAGAGACTGGACGAAAAATGGTCCAACCTGGACAAAAGAGTCTCGGAGGTTGAACAACAAATTAGTGATGCTCAAGATGTTGTTGCTAAGGTTACAAGCCTCACTAAGGAAGTTGCAATTCTCAAGAAAATGTCTAGGGATTTGGAAAATCGCAATAGGCGCAATAACATGCGCATTTACGGTATTCAGGAGATTTCAGAGGGGTCAGACATCATTCAATTTTTGAAGACACAACTTTTGGCCATTCTTGGATTGCCCAAGCATCTTGACGTTAACATTCAAAGGGTGCACCGTCTTGGTCCCAAGAACTCTTCTACTCTTCTAAACCCAGAGGCATCATCGCTTATTTTCTCCTCGATTCTGATCATATGTCTACTCTTCATTCTGCCAAACAGCACAAGCAGTTAATATGGTCTGGACATAAACTCTTTTTTACTCAGGATGTTTCAAAGCTGACTGCTGCACGTCGGAAGGAGTTTTTGGACTTACGACCTATGCTTCATTCCATGAATGCTAGATACAGCCTCATTCACCCCTGCTTTTTCAAGGTCACTTATAAAGAAAGAACTTTCAGTTTCGATGACCCAGCTGACCTTCGGAAATTTATCAGCACCCATAAAGATGACTCCATGGAACACAGCAGTTCATAATGTTTCAATGTTTTTGTTTGCTGATTTATAACTTTCTGTTATCTTGTTCCTCATTGTAACATGTCTTTGTTTTAATCTCTCAATATTTTTGTTCACTGTAACTTGTTTATCGTTTCCTTTTTTTGACTTCATGTTGTATTGTTCCTCCTTGTAATATTCTTTTGTTCTGCTACCTTGTTTTCTATGTCTCCTCTTCAAGTGTTTTGGTTCTCTGCTCACCCCAATGTACTGTGCTATTGTTCGTTTTAGTCATCCCAGTTCGCTGCCTTCCTTTCACAAATGTTTGATAAGTTTCCTTCCTTTGTTTTATATTGTTGTGTTTGGTCTCCTGTTTTAATCTGTATCTTCTAGTTTATTCCTTTATTTCATGTTTTTGAGACCATGCATTTGACATAATCTCTTATTGTGCGGTTGTCTCTTCCTGTTGCTCCCGCTCTCACTCTATTGATCTTTACGTTATTTGTTCTGTATGGCTAAACCTTTCTGGTTTTTTGCCATCCTTCTCTTTTTTCTTTTTCTCAGTGGAGTTGTTATCTCCCATTCCTCTTCTCTTCTACCATCTCTCTCTCATTTCCTTTTTCTTTCTTCATGGCATCTCCTATATACTTCGTCTTCCCTTTTTTCTCTGATATTTTCCATCTGTTCTCTTTTTGTATACTGTGGTAATGGTCTATTATCTCTCTTTTGGCTTCTCTATCTCTTTTCAGATTTTTCTTCCCTTTTCCATTTTAGACTCTCTCTCTATTGCTCTTGTCTCTCCTTTCTTTCTTCAATTTTTTCATTTTCATGTTTATTTTTCTTTTCTGTTTTTATACGAATGGTCTTCGTGTTATTTCTTGGAATGTTAAAGGTCTTCGTAACCCGATTAAAAAACAACGGGTTTTATCTCATTTAGCCAGACTGAAATGCCAAGTTGCTCTGTTGCAAGAAACCCACCTCTCCCAAAAAGATCTTTCCTCTCTGCGTAAACAATGGGTGGGTGATGTTTTCTGTTCTCTGTCAGTTAACAATAAGAATGGTGTTCTCATTTTGTTCCACAAATCGTTGTCAATTCAGTTAAAGAATGAGATTTCAGACTCTGACGGTAGATGGTTGTACTTAGATGTTAAGGTTAATGATACCTATTTATCCTTTTGCAATGTTAATGGTCCAAATGGTATTGATCCTACTTTTTGGACGGATTTCTCCATGCTCCTCTCCTCTCATACTAGTGTTGATTTAATTGTTGGAGGTGATTGTAATCAGTTGATGGACCCATTTTTGGATCGTAAATCTCAGACCAGGTATATTCCCAATAAAATGCAAAAGTCCTTTTACCGAGCAATCTCATCTAGAGGTTTAATTGACTCATGGGGACTTGCTCACCCTGATACTTTGGAATTTTCCTTTTTCTCCCCTGTCCATGCTTCATATTCCCGGATAGATTATATTTTTCTCACTCAACACACTTTCCAATTTATGTCAAATGTTGAAATTGGCTCTATTCTCATTTCAGATCATGCCCCTGTGATTCTAGACATTGATTTGCCCTCACCTCTTCCCAGCTTCGCCGTTGGCGTTTCAATAACTCTCTTCTCTTGGACCCTCAGTTTGTCGATCAATTTACCCATTTTATGGATGATTTCTTTCATACTAATCTTAACTCCACTTCTCAATTCCATTTTGTCTGGGATGCCTTTAAAGCTTCGGCTAGAGGCTTTATTATTGACTATGTCTCGCGTAAAAAGAAATTGACCCTCTCCAAATCCTCTCTCATTCTCAAACAAATTAAAAACCTCGAACACAATTTTTATACATCCAACTCTCCCGACGCTCTCTCTTCTCTCATCAAGGCTAAACTTCAATTTAATACATTTTCTTGTGACTCTGCCTGCAACCACCTTTTAAAATTTAACTCCAAGATGTATGGCGGGCGTAATAAAGCGGCAGGTCTCTTGCAAATTATCTTAAAATCAAGAAAAAAATATCTAAAATAGCTGTCATAGCTGATGCTACGGGGACTCGTCACTGTACGGACAATAGGATTCTTGATTGTTTCGTTCAG
The DNA here is from genome assembly GCF_964263255.1 of Lissotriton vulgaris. Lineage (NCBI taxonomy): Eukaryota > Metazoa > Chordata > Amphibia > Caudata > Salamandridae > Lissotriton > Lissotriton vulgaris. Next base: position 295,216,745 of record NC_141698.1, read on the forward strand.
TATTACTCCTCTTTATATACCCCTGAATCTACCCAAATTATTCTCAAATAGATTCCTTCTTTCTAAATATTCCCACATCCTCATCCGCTGACCTCGACTTCTCTTCTCTAGATGCCCCCATTTCTGATAAAGAGATACGACAAGCAATTACTCTCTTACCCAAAGACAAATCTCCCGGTCCAGACGGTTTTACTGTTCGTTTTTATTTCCAGTTTAAAAATTGTCTGATACCACACGTATCCTCCTTGATATCTTCTTTCCTTTCCGCTGATGTATCTAAAGGCTCTTTTACCCAAGCTATGCTATGCTTACTTCCCAAAAAGGATAAAGATCCCTCCCTTTGTAAGAATTATAGGCCTATCTCGTTAATCAATACGGACTGTAAAATGTATGCCAAAATCTTAGCTTCTCGTTTATCTACTTTTGTCCCAGACCTCATAAATATTTATCAATCAGGCTTCGTCAAGGGCAGATCTATCACAGATAATTCTAGAGCTCTTCTTAATATTATTCACTTAGCTTCCAAAATGACAATCCCCTCGCTGTTATTACCCTTGATGCTGAGAAAGCTTTTGATAGGGTTAATTGGGATTTCATGTTAGGGGCCCTCCGCTGGCATGGTTTTAGTCCTCGTATCATTAAACTTATCCAATTATTATACTCATCCCTCTCTACTTCTATTTGGGTAAATGGTGCTCAGTCATCTTATTTTCCTTTACATAGAGGCACTAGACAAGGTTGCCCTCTGTGTCCTCTTCTTTTCATTTTAGCACGAGAACCTTTCCTTGAAAAAATGTGTCTTTCCACCTCCTATTCCGGTTTTGTTCATAAATCATTGGATACCAAATTCACAGCATATGCTGATGATATTTTACTTTATATCTCCAACCCTGCCACTTCCTTAACCGCCCTTTTTTTTTTACTTACTGAATATTCTTCAGTTTCTGGTTATAAGTTAAATATAGATAAATCCGAAGTCCTACCTCTTAACAAATACTGTCTTGCGCATATGTTTCATGGTTCGTTTTGCATGGAATCCTATCAGTATTAAATGTTTGGGTGTTTTATACTCTTCATCTATTAAAGACACTGTTAAAATTAATCAGATATTCTCTCTAAGCTTTCTGCCATTATAGAACACTGGTCCCCTCTATTTCTCTCCTGGTGGGGCAGATTGGCAACTGTTAAAATGATGCTTCTCCCCATTATTAACTTTTACCTTTCTATGTTACCTATTTCTCTTCCTGCCTATTTTTTTACTCAAATTAATCGTATCCTCACTCGTTTCCTCTGTAATAGCCGTAAATCCAGGATATCCCTCTCTCGTCTTCAACAACCTAAACATTTAGGTGGCGTAAATTTTCCCAACCTAGTCCGTTTTCATTCTTCCTTTTCTTTAAAGCAAATCTGTCCATTTCTTACTGATTCGCCTTCTCCACCACCCACCGCATGGAGTTCTTCCCATTCCACACTACCTTATCAGACATTGTCCCAACTGATTCCACTCCCTTAGCTTTCACCACTCCACAAAAAGCGGCTACCATTTATAAGATCTTATCCCGTTCTATTCCCGATCGCCCCAAATCTCAACCTGAACTTGCATGGGAAAAGAATCTAGCACAGGATTTTTCCTTTCCTATTTGGGAATCCATCTGGTCTAAAATTCACACTGTTTCTCATTCAGCTAGGACCACTCAGACTCTTTATTTCTTTTATAATAGACTTTTTCTTACCCCAAATGACCTTTTGAAGTTTAAAGTCCTAGACTCTAGCCAATGTTGGTCATGCTCCCATCCAGATGGTACTTTGTTTCATATGTTTTTTTAGTGTCCCTTGGTTGCATCCCTATGGCAACATATATAGTGCAGGCTGAATGAGATTTTAAATTCCAATCATATCTTTGATATTGTTCACATTTTTCTAGGTGGTTCTTCTCCTATTTGGAATGTTTCACGCAATGTTCGTAATTTTATAGATTTGCTCATAGCCATTTCTTTGCAGATTATTACTTCAAACTGGAAAGATACCTTACAGATCTCTTCTACTGCCTGGTGGAACTTATTATGTCATCATCATAGACTTGATAGTGCACATGCTACTTCTACTTCTCTTTTAATTAAAAGAGATTTGTTATGGTTACCCCTAACTGATTTTCTCTCTAGACGTCTACCCTGATATGCCTAATCTTTCTCTTCTCTTTTTATTTCTTCTTCTTTATCTTCCTGCTTTCTGTTCCCCTTTCTTCTATCTTTCTTTCACTCTTTCTTTTTTCTTTTCTCCTTCCCCATCTTCTCTACTTTCCCAACTCCATTTTTTTTTTTAAAAAAAACATTTTCCCTCAGTATATCCTTTATATTTCCCCTTTAGGGGTTCTAGTTTTTATTTTTCACATTCAGATTGTATTAACCCATTTATCCTTTTTGTTTTCTCCTCCAACTGATTGTGTTTCTGTACTGATGTTTTACTTGGCTTATTTGATTTAATAAAGCTTTCTAAACTAAAAAAAAACGGAGATATTCCTGTTCTCCTTACGACCTGGAAGTGGTGGTAAAATGACTGTTCTAGTGCCCTTCACACTAAGCACTGGAACCGGAGCTCAATAAGAGGGACCAAATTCTTTCTTGTTCTCGATCTTCTCACGAACCAGTTCTCCAACTTGGGGAAGCCAGCCAACTACCGGGATCTGCAACGCATCATCCGAGGTGGAGGGCAAATGTTCCTTTGCAAGACTGTCTCTTGTCTTTTGTAGATCTTGTAAAACATTGCAATGTTCATCTACATCAAAGGAGGCAGCCTGAGTCACCGAGTCTAGACCGTCAAGGCAAGGTCTGGTACATACATCTTGATACCAAAGAGCATTTCGTAAGGGGTCTGCCCACCCAGAGACCTTCTAGGGAGATTATTAAGAGCACGCTGCATGCCATTAAGATGGGCTAGCCAGTTCCTGCCAGTGCCTATAACTCGAGCCGTCAAAGAATGGTTTAAATCTTGGTTCATCCGTTCCACAACACTATTACCCTCAGGTCTGTATGGAGACGAAAACTTGACTTGGACCCCCAACAAAGTCATGGCATCCTTATACGCCTTAGAGGCGCAAGACTGGACCCTGATCCGAATGGAAGTTACCACAGGCAAAAATCCCTACAAAGATATGCAAGTCTCTTATGACAGGTTGTGAATCAGAGCTGCGGTGAGGCCACATCCACACAAAGCATGTGCATGAATCAACTGCTACTAAGATGTACTTATACGCAGTATCAGAAGAAAAGGGACCGCAGTGATCTAAATAAACACACCCAAGGGGTTTATTAGAAATGTACAACTGTGTCTGGGGCGGACGCACAGCAGTTAAAGGCTTAATCTGCTGGCAAATGTCACATTGAAGGACATAATCAAGCATCTGTTTGTACAGTCCCCGCCACCAGAAACGCTGTTGTAGCTGAGTTACAGTAGCTGAAGCGCCCGCATGCGCAGACGCAACACCTTCATGGGCCGCTGTAATCAGCGTAGGCCTGCGGTCTGTGTTGGGAAGTAACCTTTTCCCAACATCAGGAATTTTCACATAAGGAACTTTATCAGGACTTAAGTGGTATGAGTACTTCAAAGGGAATCCTTTTGGATATCTACCTCCCTTCTCAGTTGCAGCAACAGCTGCCAAGGTATCATCATCAATCTTACTTTTGGAACGTGTAACTGCTGCAACCAAATATGTTGATAATGCTGATTTTGCGGCTTCATCAGCCAACGAATTGCCAACAGCGTGGACTCCCACGCGCTGATGACCGAGAGTGTGAATCACAAATACGAGCGGCAACTGCTCTTTAAGCTGAGCCACTCGGACCCAGATCATTTTATGTTTTATCGTGCTACCTTTGGAATCACAAAAATCATTCTGAATCCAAAAGAAAGGGTTTTCATTGTAAGACTGGACATAGTAGTAAGAATCACTCACAATAAGAGTTGACACACCAGGATCAGCATACTCCAAGGCAAGCATCAGAGCATGAAGTGCTGCCAATTGTGCGTTGCAGTCTCCGAGAGTCTGCGTGTGCACAACTCTGGACTTGAACTCATCATTCACCATAGCACCTACCACAATAGCGCAAGTGGAAACATATGCGTGCTTAGACCCATGCGCAACCTGCCCAGAGCCATCAGTGTATATGATGAAATGGAAGTCCTCCAAAGTAAGCATGGGCGGAAAATCCGTTACGCTCGCGGATTTTGCGGATTTTCGGGAAATCCGCAATCCGCGAGATTTGCGAATTTCCCGCAAAATCCGCAAATCCGCGAGCAGCGGATTTTGCTCGCGCTGCTCGCACTGTTCGCGTGAGTTCGCGCCCCGCGAATAAGTGCAAAATTGCAGAAATACGATCTTAGCAAAACTGAAAGTAACTACTTACCAGGTTCAAAAGTTCAGGCACATCATTAGTAGCCATTTCCTGTAGTGCTTCCTGAGGGGCCCCTCCAGAGTTCAGTTGCCAGTTGAAACTATTATGTGACCCTGCTCTGAACCTCAGAATAGTTACACATATGCCACAAAGGTCCTGAATTACAGCTAAGGGAGACAAGCAGGAGCCAGGCTGGAAGTTAAAATCCATTAATCAGCCCCTAATTCATTATTGTCAGTTGGGGCAGGGCAGGTGTTGTAACTAATTTTGCAACAATGAAAGCACTTAGCAAGTGCAAAAGATCACTAATCAGGGCGCACTAAGGAAGCAGGTGCCAGCTAAAAAAATATTCTGTGACACATTAATCAGCCCCAAATTAATTCAGGTCACTTGAGGCAGGGAAGGTGTGCTTTGCTTTGCCGAAAATAATGTACACTGGACAACCAGAGGGTGTGGTGATGAAACAGAGGGTGGCATGGGTGGGCCAGAGGGTGGCATGAGTAGTCAGAGAGTGGCAGTGGAGACAGAGAGTGGCAGTGATGAAGAAGAGTGTCCCAAACAGGCTGGACACGTAGAAACAACAAGTTCGCAAAACTTGCGACCCGACAGGTAAGTTCGCAAATTGCGAAATTGTAAAAACCCTCGCGAACTGGCAGAAACACGGGCGAACACAAAAAAAAAAAAATCCGCAAATTCGCGGGAATTCGCGGATTTTGCGGATTGCGAATCCGCGAATCCGCAAAATTCGCGGATTGCCAATCCGCAAAATCCGCTCATGCTTACTCCAAAGGCCGCATAGCCAAAGGGGTAGGATTGACAAATTCATACTGCAAAAACTCCTGCAACTATAAGGAGGCATCAAAAATAAACGTGACATCCGGAGACGTCAAAGATGCTGCCCATTGTATCCACAGAGGGTGCAAAGCTTTAGAATTAGGTACACTGGCTTTCGTCACTGCCTCTAAAGCAGGAAACGGGTTACTACCAACATGTGTTTTTCCTGCGACAGTGCACGTTCCTTGAGAATCGCCATTTGCACTGCTGTCAAAACTTTTTCCACAGAGGAAAACCGCATTTCAGCTGAAGTGTACAAGTGTGACTTGTAAGCAATAGGAACCGTCTCTCCTTCGTTAAAAGTAAGGTACGTGAAACCCACTGCCCCAGGGATGATTCTTTTCACCAGTTTGGTGTGGTTATCAAAGGTCAGTAAGAATTTAGATTCTAGAAGACCAGCCTGAAAAGATTGCAAAACAGCTGAATGTTCCGGCAGCCAGCAAGATTTGGTAAAAGTATGTTGTTACGCTGGGCATATTCGGTAATATGAGTACGCCCGAAATTCAAAAATCCCAGCAAGGACTGTAATTTTTTCAGAGTTGTAGGAGCGTGCAGTTGTGCGCATTTCTCCAAGAAGTGAGGAGCCAATCCTCTACCTTCATTGTTGAGCTCGTAGCCCAGGAACAACACTGTGTACTCTACAATGTGGGACTTTGCAAAGTTAAATTTGTAACCGAAGACCGCAAAGTTACAAATTATGCGGTCAACACGACACAGATGCGCCCAAAGCTCGTCGTCCGTGAGATATATGTCATCCACATATGAACACGCATCAGTGTCTATCCTCTCCAAAAGAGAGACTATACGGGCAGCAAACACGCCCGGACTAGTCTTATAGCCCATAGGTAAATGAGTATATTGGCGCTGTTTGCCGCCACAGGTAAAACTGGTCCACTGGGAACTCAGTCCGTCCAAATTGTGGGGAAAAAAAATGTTGGATATGTCAAGTGTAGTTTTAAAACGTTTACGTACAAGACCATCCAGAAGAGCAGAGCCGTGAGTATTCTGTACTGCACAGGTACGGCAATGCAAGTTCAAATGCTGATAATCCAATACCAAACGGTAAGAACCGTCAGGCTTGGTCACAGTAAAAAGAGGGTTATTCATCGGTGACACAAAAGTTTCAATTACACCTTGATATTCCAATTGTTCGAAGATTTCCGCGACAGAAGCCTTAGCTTCACGACAGATGGGATATTGAGTTTGAGGCTGGGGCATAGACCGTAAAGGAATCTAGTGGTCTGGGGAAAATTTATCCCAACCACACTGTGTACGGTACAAAGCTGGAGCAAGAGCCTTATCCCACTCTTCTGCAAAATTCAGCACATGCTCTTTCGAGACTGTGTGCGCGAAACTAGGGAGGATCACCTCCTCCCCTCTGGGAGCTGCGGGCACAAAAGGCAGGGGCCAGTCAGCCTTCGCTAACAAAATGTCATATGTAGTCATAAGATTCTCCCGAAATACCCCTTTGATTGTACGTTGTATGTCACCTTCAATTAAAAGGAGTATTTCATAAAATCTATCAGGGAGAGCTACTCTAGAATCAGCTATCTCCACAACAACATATCGATCAGTCGCTGTCACCTTCAGTAGCGGAAGCAGGGCCTCTCGCACTATGGTAATCTCCGCCGCGCTGTCCAGCAAGGTCAGAGGTCATGTCTAATTCCGAAGCTTCGTTCTCACTGTCTGTGGCATATCTCGCTGTTAAAGAGGCAACTTTCTGTTTCTGAAACTGGGGTCTCTTCAGTGTTGAATCGTCCTGCTTGCCTTTACCGTCCTTTGGGCGGGGCTAGTCACGTCCCTGCTGGCCACCTCGACCTCTACCCCCACCTCCACCACCGGTCGATGAGGCTGATGAGTCCAGAAAAGAACGAGGAGAGCGTTGTTCAGAAACCTGAAAACGATCAGTGATTTTATCGTCGCACGATCACGCAAGTCATAAATATGTTTTGTAGGCGATGGCACTGGTGATGCAGGACGAGACTCCTGTTTTTGCTGTTGTTGTTTACCTTGTTTTAGTTTTATTGGCCAATTTTGTTTTTTGGTCTTGGGCTGTTCGTCATTCTCTGACTTTGGCCCTTGGGGTTGCTTTTTCTCTTTAGTGGAAAATGGCTTGACCCCCATGCTATTGCGGGCCACGGTTTTATAAGCTGCCACAATAATACTCTGTAACTGTCGGGGTTTGTCGGCATGGGGAACTGCCTGCAATGCATTGGACACCTGAAAGTTCACTGCATCTCACTTGACATTCGCAAGTATGAGATCGGAAACTACGTCAAAGAAGCCGCATAGGCGCATACCCAATTCAATCGCTGCCTCAGGTCCGTGCTCATCCTGAACACGTTTAATGACCGTCGGAAGGACATTTATGGACGGAGTGCCGAAGCACCTCGCATAAACTGCCGCAAAGATCTTTCCCAAGACTCCCAGTCACCAATTTCTGGGGTCAGGTCCTTACGCATGCTAATTGTCAGAATCCTGTGTTTTTCACCAGGAGTTGTGTTAGGAAATACTGCTTCCAGCTGGTCAAATTTCTCTGCAAGCCAGAAAGGGAATTCATTCTTATCCTGGCGGCGCTTGCCCATTACAGCATTGACCATCGCAGGACTGTTTCATTCCGCCCTGTCCAGCAGGAAGCGCAGCACCACCTGGGGCCCTGCCGGGAGATTGCCGGTAATGTATTGAACTAACAACCTAATTACATTAATCGCGACTGTATGTAACCACCGCAAATCAGCAACAGCAACGGCTCGATGTTGAGGATGGGGGGTAAATCCAGCCAAAACAGGCCATGTAGCGCCTGGAATGGACAAAGGGCCTAACCTCGGTGCCGTCAAGGAGTGGGGTAGGGCGCCATTAAACCAAACTCGGTGCTGCCAAGCATCAATCGGAACTTCCTGTGTCCTATATGGAGCATATTCCTGCGGCACAGCAGTGGGAGTGTACATTTGGAACACATTGGTATTAGCGTTCACAGCCGGGAAGGTCACCCACGAGTAAAAAATCTCGTATGGGTAAGCCACCTCTGCACTCACCACCATAATCACAACCATGCCATCTACAGGGACATGATAAGTCTGCAAGTGATTGCGCACCGCAATGCGACTATGTTGCGGAATGTCCACCGCGGCCATAGTGACACAGAAAGAAAAAGGTACAATGAAAAGAACGCAGCACAACTGGGTAGTAATTCAAGGAAACCGTTTTGAAAGAATCAAGCTTGAAAATACCTATATTAATATAGGCAGGTTTGTCCGACACCACTGTTTTCCGGAAACAATAGCGAAGGGTGTTAAGGACTGATATAAGCACTACTCAAGTGTCATGTAATAAGACCACCAACAATCGGGCGCCATGTAGCAGGGATTTCTGCTCATATACAGAACTGTACTAGGAGGAAGGGGTCCCAGTGGGAAAAGGGAACAACTTACACAGTTTAATGAATTAATCAAAGAACAATTATTGAATCCACAGAGTTTTATTCACTGAGGGATCAAGTGTAAAGAATACATGTAGCGAACAATCAACTGTATTAAAGGCCATACAGTGCCCCAGGAGGGAGGAGGGAAGTGATAGTGGTGAGGATAAGGGAGTGGTAGGATTGTGTGACAGTAAAATCAAACATTTGTGAAAACGTTATAGCTATAATTTAAATAGCAACACAGCCATAAAAATTGGCGACCATAATTTTAGAGAGGCATACATCACAAGGTACAACATATCTACACAATATTGGCGTTAAAAGCAGAATCTTAGCTAATACAAGCAAACATATTATAAAGATCAAGGTTAACAACATGGTTACTTTTCCATAAAATAGGAAACAGGTCTAAATAGAACCTCAGTTTACCCTTCCTAGCTAGTATATTATATTATATATACAGAAGGTCTCTTTGGGTTTTTAGAAGGGCGGGCCCATACCTTTGGGTTCAGCAGGAATGGATCACATCATCTCCTTCACCAACACTCTGCATACGGATATTCATCAAGTGTGTCTCTTCTGCCTTGCGCAATGCAGTATCATTCGTGCCTAAACCCAAAGTTGGCCACAGCTGCATCCATATTATGTCTACTCTGTGCGCTGATCAATCCAAACAATAAGCGCTAAGTTGAAATAACCTTGAAGGCCCTGGCACTCACTGTACCGACATAGCTTACCAAGCAAGACTGATATTTTAAGCAAACATGTTATTCTCGTGTAAAGCAAAATACCTAACTAGGCAAAAAGCATTACTCACAAAATGTGTTGTGTGCAGAGGCATCAGGAAAGGAAAAATGGCGTTTAAAATTCTAACTAGCACATGCCAACTCAACACAGTGCAAAGGTGAAACCAATACACAAGATACAAGCACGAGGTGGCAGGACAGCAAGCACAACAGCGAGGGGGCAGGACATCCAGCACAAGCAACGAGGGGGCAGGACATCCAGCACAAGCAACGAGGGGGCAGGACAGCAAGCACAAGCAACAATGGGGCATTACAGCAAGCACAAGCAACGAGGGGGGGCACGACAGCAAGCACAATGAACAAGGGGGCAGAACAGCAAGCACAAGCAACGAGGGGGGCAGGACAGCAAGCACAAGCAACGAGGGGGGGGCAGGACAGCAAGCACAAGCAATGAGGGGGCAGGACAGCAAGCACGAGCAACAAGGGGGCAGGACAGCAAGCACAACCAACGAGGGGGCAGGACAGCAAGCACAACCAACAAGGGGGTGCAGGACAGCAAGCACAAGCAACGAGGGGGCAGGACAGCAAGCACGAGCAACGAGGGGGAAGGACAGCAAGCACGAGGAGGCAGGACAGCAAGCACAACCAACGCGGGGGGCAGGACAGCAAGCACAACCAATGAGGGGGGCAGGAGAGCAAGCACAACAAATGAGGGGGCAGGGGAGCAAGCACAGCGAGGGGGCAGACGCACAACGAGGGGCCAGAGGCAAGAACACAGGCAAAATCAGGGAAGAGAGGCAAGAAAAGCGAGCACTCACCGGAGGACTCAGCAGCTTCTCGACTTCTTCCGGCGGCGGTCGGGCAGAAATGGCTTCAGGAAAGCGCCGCCATTTTCGCATTTGGGGGCATGGTTTTCGTTCCAGTAAAATTCCAGCCAATGGGAAGAGGAGAGAAAGAAAAGAGAAAGAACGTCAAAAACACCACCCCGAATCTGGTCTTGAGCAGAGTGACGCCACTCTCTTCCAATGGCTGGCCTCCGTTTAGGAAGCCAGCCAATGGAGAAGAGGGGCGGGTTCAAGCCAACATACTGTAAACATAAAATATTGGCTGCGCTACACTAGGCGAGACCTAAAAAGCACAGAAGGAATGCCAGGTCGGACAGACGCAGGAACATAACAGTGCTGCTTCTTACACACTCCGTTGGGGTTAGGAAAGCCAGGAAACGAAATGTGCTCCCTTCTATTGCTCAATGTATAACTTTTCTTGGTCATCCATTTTCTTTGCTATCCAGAAAAACAGCACCAGAAATACGTTACTGGTGGCTATGAACGTTGATAGGGGACCTCATTTTCTCCTTGTTCTTGCGGGTTATATGCATTTCAATGAGACTCTGTATCTCCTGATGACAATATTTTAGAGGTGAGTGAGCTACTTAAAGCTCCAGCCAGATGCTAGGCTCCGGCTCACATCGAGGGCCTCTTGGAACGTCGAGCCCAAAGCGAGCCGAGCCTCAATGTAGCTTCCTCCTGCCACCTCTAACATTGTGCACAAAATGAAAAGCAAACATTGACATTTGAGGTAAAACGGGGACACACAGGTACCCATTTCGTGGGTGATTTGTACACAGTGAAAGCAGAAAACTTGGGATTAATCTCGGCTTCTCTGCTTAACCAAAATGTGTGATCTAAAGCAAATATGTTGTTTCACCCAGTCCCCTCTTTCTTTATACCTCTGAATAAAACTTTAATGTCAGTTATTAGTGTTAAAGAAATGCACTTTTTAAATTTTGAGAAGACTTTAACATTTTACATCTTGTTTGTTGCATGATTTGCCAGGCTCGGCTCAGTACGTGCTCTTATATATGAGCCAGACTGTTGGCACGGCTCTGGGTCAGCTCTCCCTGTTCGTTTGTTAGCTCGCCCATCTCCACATTCATTGCAAATGATGTCACCCAAGGCTCAAGTCCTAAAAAAAGAAGTGGGGGGACTAACCTAGTTAATCAGTATGCAAGTGGCAACGCAGCACGTGACACCACCGGCACGTGACATCACAGGAACTGGTATCACAAGAACTGACATCAGATCTTTAGCCCTCCTAGAAATGTTTAGCAGGTGTATCATGAGTACATTTGAGCACATATCGTGTTTACTTGCAAACCCTCCCAATTTAGGCAGAAGATTCACACTTTTGTACCCACACTTTTGTACCCTACACATAAAACAATGTTCCATTTTGTCAGCGTTAAGCTTTCTCTAGCCATAGTGCTTTAAAAGAAATAGTGGAGTATTGGGTGCAAATCTATGTGATTTCCCCATTCAAATGAACTTAATGAGCATAAATCAGAATCTATTTACAAATTGCTTCTAGCACACGCCATGTTGATACGGGGACTTTAGATTGGCTACCGGCATAGGAGGAGGGTGAGGAACTAATGGGGACAGCTGGGGCAACTTTTGGTACACCCTCCCCCTGCAGAAGGGCAGCCAGAAACCAGCTCTGAAGTTGTCTTCCTCTGTCTGATCCGATGCCTAATTTGATCCAGTGGGGGCCATCTGCACTTATTTTTGGGTAGTGGCTCTTATTTTTTCTCATCACACATTTCCAAAGAGCAAGAGAGGGAAAACACAATAAGGTACATAAAGAGGAAATGAAAGATAGAAACATCACCAGCAAGTGAGAAATAAGGAACCTGCAAGAGAGAGATAAAGGAACCTGGAGTGTCTGGATTAAAATGTCCTAAGGTGGATTAGCGACTACGCAGCCTTAGTATTTGGTGCACTGACATTCAATAGTGGCAGCCGCGAGCTTCTCAGCAGAGCTTTGGATACCGGCGCTCATTCTTTTGCAAACTAAAGACTGTCACGGTCTGGTGTCTCTGGGTGTGTATTCCTGGCCAGATACACTGGAAGCCCTATAATTGCCTGGAGGCATATCTACCCTACTTAGGGGTCGATTCTGATTCGGGAAACTAATCCGTACGACGATTCGAATTCATAGCCGTTTCCATACGAATCGTACAAATCCATCCGAATTGCGTTGTACGATCCATAGGAAAAAACACGTTCGAATGGTTACGAACCATACGAAAAGCAAGGGAAAATCCATACGATACAGACCCTGAAAGTGAACCGTACGAATCGTAAACATGCCGTACGACCCGACAAGTACGATCCGGACTGGGGACCGAGAACGTAATTCGTACGGAAAATGTCATATGATCAATTTGTACGGAGAGCCACACATTCACATACGCACCGTACCCCTGCAATCATGGGGGTACACACGTACCTGATGCACCGTACCCCTACGCACCATACCCCGATGCACCGTACCCCTATGCACCATGCTCCTGCAATCATAGGGTGTACTCGCGTACACAGGGGGTCCGTTTCGCACGCGGTTCGACTCACAATCTGCTTTTACGGACGTTTTAAACTCCCGTAGAAAAAGAGTCATACGGAGTGCTGTCGTAACGAATCGTGCTTGCTGGGTTGGAAAAAGCTGCTTCGATCCGTACGGACGTCGCGTACTGCGTGTTCAGAATGCAATTTGTACGAATTCATAAGTCGTATGGTCTTTCGTATGATTCGTAGGAAGATCTGCTTTGGGTTCGGATCGTACTTCATCGTACGTATGGGGACTTTGAAGGTGTACGATTTGTACGGGAAAAATGCTCCGTACGGCTATTTGTAGGGGATTTTACCGAATCGGAATCGACCCCTTTAATGGCCAGCATGAACATTTAGCAAACTGCATCACCAGTGGTCATTATGCTCGAAAAGTGCAGTGTGTGTGCAGCCCCAATGTAAAATATTGCACATCTATTTTGCAAAGGCATCTCAGAAATTGTCCTGGTCCTTGCTATGGACAGTTATACTGACAACCTGACCCCCTCTTTTTAAGCCACTGAAATAGTGGATGCCAAATAGGACTTTCCTTGGACTTAAAAAGTCAGGGATTATTGTACCACAGACCAGTTGGAAAGCAGAAATGGGAGCTCAAAGAATAATTTTCTAGCTTGGAGTCCACAGAGTACCTTTTCTGCCTCCCCACAAAAGGGTCAGAAACAAATCATCAAGAAAATAACCCCCATGGCACATATATTTAAATTAATGGGCATCGACTGACATCTTCACCATTTTGGCCCTGTCCCACTTATCTTTAAGTTAGTTTGTGCACCTTTTTAAAAATCCTAATTCTGTTCTGGTCTCCTCTAAATGAACAAAACAGAAACTGAATAGTATCCCTACATGTTTTATAAGGGCAAAACAACCGTTACAACCAACCCCCTGCAACTGATCTTGATTGAATGCAGCTTTTAGTGTCATGTTGTCTGATGTTTGCCTATTCACTGTACATGGTGCACAATGCCGCAGGTAAATTTTAGGGAATTTTATTAAACAAGAGAAATTTCACCAGCATGGGGCACAGCTTATAATATTTAGACCCAATCTGAAAATGTCAAAAGTCATTAGTTTGTGTAATGTTTCATACTATAATCTCTAATACCTGGTGGAACAGCTAGGGAAACGATGGGTTCCTGTGCCTTACGAACTGACTACAGGGACTAGGACACTTTACCCCACACACTTTTAGTCCATGTGCCATTACCCCACAGTTTTTACACCGCACAATCTTTTACAACGCATGGATTTATAATGCAATCAATTACAATGCATTCCCCATTACAATGCAATTTACTATTCTAACTCCACTGTGGCGTTACTTTGGGGAATGCGCTGTGATAGTTTGCGTTGTAAAGCCCTTCGTTGTAAAAGATTTTGCGGTGTAAAAACTGCGGGGTAATGGCACTGCGGAGTAACACATGCGGGGTAAAGGATGTTTACCGGCTACAGGGAAAGGATGATTACATTCTTTATTTTATCATAATGAATTCTCTTGTGGTTCAAAACAGACATTTACGGGTGACTGAATGGCGCCTGAAAACTGATTTTTGCCTTTTAAAGAAATGCCGGCAATTATTGTTCCACATTGTTCTCCAAGGTGAGAAAGTCATAACCAGAAGGCTCCAACTCTCGGACATCCTGTGAAATGATGATAGTTCCTTGTTATTGCTTCCCATGAGGCACAGGGTCAATCTGATTTGCATATGGCCATGTCTGAACTGGGGTGGTTGAGTGAGCTAAAGAATGATGATGGATTAAACCCAGATCAGCTGACTGGGGGTGAGTGTTTGCAATGTTCAACACTCCGTCCAACATCCCCTTTGGTGTTGCTTTGTTCGCCCTAAGTTGGCAGGCTATGCCCAGACGTGGGTCCCTTGCTCACTTTGCCACTGGATTCAAACTAGCCTGGCTGATGACGGCTGATTAGCCAGAAACCGGTCGAAAGATGCTTGTTTCCGGTCCAGGGAAGACATGGCTTGGCAGTTCGAGCTGGACTGTTCCCATGAGGCACAGGGTCAAACTCATTTGCATACGGCCATGTCTGAACTGGGGTGGCGGAGTGAGCTAAAGAATGATGATAGTTAAACCCAGATCAGCTGACTGGGGGTGAGTGTTTGCAATGTTCAACATTCTTTCCATCATCCCCTTTGGTGTTGCTTTGTTCGCCCTAAGTTGGCAGGGTATGCCCAGACGAGGGTCCCTTGCTCACTTTGCTACTGGATTCAAGCTAGCCTGGCTGATGACGGCTGATTAGTCAGAAACCGGTCGAAGGATGCTTGTTTCCGGTCCAGGGAAGACATGGCTTGGCAGTTCGGGCTGGACTGTTCACATGAGACACAGGGTCAGACTGATTTGCATATGGCCATGTCTGAACTGGGGTGACGGAGTGAGCTAAAGAATGATGATGGATTAAACCCAGATCAGTTGACTGGGGGTGAGTGTTTGCAATGTTCAAGACTCCGTCCATCATCCCCTTTGGTGTTGCTGTGTCAACATATGGCCCACACACCAATAAATTACGCAAGGTTATCCTACATAACTGGCATCTTCTCACTACATTAGAATGCCCTATGGAAATACCGTTGTTTGCCCTGAAGAAAAATAAAAGTATCGGACAAAAGATCATACGTGCCGACCTGGGAGCATCATAAGCACAAACAGACATAAGATTATTAAGAACCTAAAACCTGTAGAAGGCCACCACAAATGTGGCCATTGTTTATCATGCTCTAATACGGTGAAAGGAAAAGAATTTGTATTCAACTCCATTAAATGGGCCCACAAAGAATTCACAAACTGTAAAACTAAAAACACAGTCTATGCAGTTATGTGCCCTTGCCCCATACTGTACATCGGAAAAACCTATCAACAAATCAATCAAAAGAATCACCCAACATCGTTCAAGAATAAAACAAAAAATACTAACAGCACAGGTACAACATTTCATTGACAAGAAGCACTCTGAAAAAAGATTTTGTCTGGACTGTACTTTCAGGAATCAAACCCTCATCTCTAGATGGAAAAGTTGAAACATCACTTTGAAAACTGGAGGCCTACCTAATACTGAAATCCAACTGCGTGACTGATGGGCTGAACGAAATGTCAGAACTGCATCAATCATTGCGCTGAGTCCTATGTAAAAATTCAATTTAAAAATTCAATTTAAAAAACTATATTGTTTATGTGTCAAGTAACACATTCTTGTAAATAAGTAAGACTTTACTATGCAGGAGAGGGTAGCTAATAATGCTTCCATATGTGTCAAAAACTACTCATGCATTTAATTATGGCAAACATAATAGTGAACTCTATGTCCCATAATCGCTTTGGAGCATCCATAATAACTACGGGAACTTCAATTCCCACAATTCTGTGACTGTACGTCATTTCAACTTCCTGTCAATGACTACATTTCAAACAGATATACTTCCTTCTCTACTTATCGAATCATACGACAGAAGGAACATTTTGAAACTCAGATGAAAAAAACACAAGTAAGTGATTAAACATCCATGAATTTCGTACTAGAAGAAGCCTTTTTGTATAAATTGACTAAATGCGGGTTCTACTTTTTACTGTTTAGCTCCCGCGAAGCAAGTCTGCAATTGGAATAATACTTGTGCAGAGATGGCACAGTTTCAAGTAAGTGTGTCCCTGTTTCAATAGGCACAACGTATCCAGCATGTGTCAGTTTTCTGCTGTTTTTCATGAAATGCTTAAAACTTGCCTGTTCCCTTTTTTAGGTCTCGCCTTCGCAGCGCGCATGCGCTGCAAGGCAAAAAGGCCTTTTCCCGTCCCTTTGGCTTTTCAGCCAAGCACATGCAATCGTTCCATTGCCTTCAATGGTGACGCGTGCACGTCAGGAGATTAATTTGTGGGAGCGCGTGCCGCCGTCTGGCAGCAATTATCGCTCCCACAAGTGAATCGCACCCGCCCACCCCCATGCCGTGCGAGGCGCGCGTCCATTGCCGACGATGATGATAAGGGAGATTTATAGAGCGCGACAAACACCTAGGCCTGTCTAGGTGCTGCCTTTGATAGGTGCCGAGCAATGTGGACAGAGGGGTAGAATTACGCTGTAAACAACCACGTTTGCAGCAACAACATTGCAGCAACGCACAGTTCATTCATTGTCATTTAAAGGCACATCATAAAACAGGCTTTTTTTCATTGGTCAATGTATCTCGTATTAGATAGCAGTGCAGGTAGTTAGTCGAAGTGAGGTATCCGGGGCTTTCGATTTTGATGTGTTCCCCGCATTTATCTGAAAGGTGTTGAAAATTACGTTAAAGCAAACATTTTGAAGATGAATAATTGTATTTTTTTCACACATTTCCTTTTGGGCTCCGTAGTTCCGCTCCAAGTCAATGTCAAACATTCCTGGCTTTTCAGCTGTGTTTTGAATTATGGGATTTGTAGTTTCATTTCCCATTGAATCGCCTACACACAAGCTGCAACATTTAAAGATCTCATGGCTGAAATGCCAGGATTGTCTAACCATTGTTGACACTACAATGGAGAATTGGTAGCTATCAGCCCAAGTCAATTTGAATGGGTCCTAAAATGTTCATATTTATATATACATAAAGTCTTATAGATGCGTTCATCAATCAAAACTGTATATTACTGCAAATCCCACAATAAAAGTTTTACAGCAATGTACTGTAGGCACCTCTTTATCACAATAATATGCAGTCCCTCCTTCTTTCTGCCAATGTCTGCCAAGGTGTGCCTGTTACCGCAACAGGCGAACGCACTCCTCAAAATGCGATGTTGCCTAACATCTAATGCGCCAGCCAAAATCATCGGGTTGCCTGACGTTCCCCACTACATGCCTTGGGCTGGACGGCAAAACCTGCTCTACCAGCGGAGTTCGCAAAGTTTTGCGCTTTGCGCTCTGCCTTGAGTCCGGAGATCTGGCGGAGCAGAGTATTCCAGAACACTCATCTCACACTGAATGGGCCGTAGTGTGGCACATCAGCGGCACAGGTCACCTCACTCCGCTTAGGTCTCGTGCAGACCAGCCTTGTGTGTGCCTACACTAAGCAGCTGACAATCACCTTAGGAGTGGCCTGGCTTTGAGTCTGGCAGCCTGCAAGCATTCGTCTTCACACGTCCCTCCTCAAGTAGACGAGGTTGGCGCCAGAGCCATCTTAACCCTTAAGAAGAAAGCCTGGAGGTGTTTGCTGTTCGGGCGTGGGGGAAAGTTTGATCTCTGTTGCGCTGGTGAGGGAAAGGTTAACAAGCCACTCACAACAATACCACGTCCACCAACACGTCCACCACATCCATGACCAGATCGAATATTATGGCAAAATGTAAAGAACGCCATTGTGCTTTCAGTTTCTCATTGGATCATGTTGTATAGATGCCAGGGCTGTCCAATTAGAATCATCTTCTATGTGTAATATTTCAATAAGTGATTAACTAATGGTGCAGTAGTGGCCTTTTTTTAGCAGTCTCTACTTATTCTGTATGATCCTCTTCCTGATTTCCCGATGTCCACCACCACCACCACGTCCACCAACACGTCCACCACCACCACATCCACCACCACCATGCCCACTGCCACCAGGTCCACCACCACGTCTACCACCCCCATGTCCACCACCACCACCATGTGCACCACCACATCCACCACCATGTGCACCACCACATCCTCCACATCCACCACCACCACGTCCACCACCACCACCATATTCACCATGACCACGTCCACCACCACGACGACCACCATCACTTCCACCACAACCACATCCACCACCACCACGTCCACCACCACCATGTCCAAAACCACCATGTCCACCTCCACCATGTCCACCTCCACCATGTCCACCACCACCATGTCCACCACTACCACGTTCACCCCCACCATGTCCACCACCACCACCATGTCCACCACCACTGCTTCCACCACCACCACGTCCACCACCACCACCCGTGACGGGTAAAGTGTCACCGGAGGGCAGGGGTAATAGGATTGTCAACCCCGCCTGTACATGTGACATTTAAGGATGCATTGGGTGGGGGAATATGCGCTAGAAGTATTACACCAGACCCAAGATACATTTTAAAGATGTGCTATGTCACAGGGGTGCCTGTAAAAGCACTTGCAGCATCTCTACCTCACAGTGGCATACCTGCACAAGCCACTCACTCAAAACAATCATTGGCATAGCCAATAGGTCTCGCCTTTGGCAGCTTATAAGTGTTTAGCCTTGCAACACTTGATGTTGTTGCACCAAGGATATTGTGCTGGATAACTAAACACTTATAAGGTCCCAAAGGCAAGACCTATTGGCTATGCCAATGCTTGTTTTGGATGAAGTGAGGTAAACACACGACGAACTTGAAGGCTCCTAAAAACAAAATCAAATGCATGATTTCAAGTAAGTTGCCCGCACAAAAGATTCTTCTCACTGCAATTCATCAAACAATGTAAATTCACCGTCTTATTAAAATGTGGTGGTTCCCTCTGTTTACCCTCAGATCACGTATGACACTAAGAAACAGACAGCCATAGAGTTTAGAAGATACATAACTGTATAAACATTCACCCCCTCTGCATAAAAAAAGTAAGTCTAAATTATCCTTTGACTTTGGCACAGAAAGTGTGAAACACATATAATGTGACACTGACACTAGATGTACGCATTTTTTCAGGTCTTAAAATTAAGAACACAGCATCACTAAGAATCCCGAAAATTCTTGCTTGCAGCTTGAGGTACATGAGGCACAGGGTCAGACTAATTTGCATATGGCCATGTCTGAACTGGGGTGGCTGAGTGAGCTAAAGAATGGTGATGGATTAAACCCAGATCAGTTGACTGGGGGTGAGTGTTTGATTTGCTCAAACGCTCCGTCCATCATCCCCTTTTGCATCGCTTTGCAGCTCGAGGTACATCACAAATTTAACACGCATGATTACCATATAAAATATGAGAAAGATCTTTAATTTTGGATAACCAGTTTTTTCACAGATTTTTATTAACAGGTTACACCGTGCCCCAGCCCTGATGAAAATCCTGTGACTCACCAACGGGATTGGAAACGTGTTGGGTTTTGCTCTTTTTTCCACAAAGGGTTTTTCAAAAAATTTTGGATTTCTCTGTGGAGGTTTTATTCTCATAAATCAAACCCACAGAGAAGCATGCTACCCTTGTGGCAGCAATCCCTCAACTAGCGCCAAGGCATAGGGCTATAGAGATTGCTTTATGTAAATTATATTTGCTGTTGTAAATCTTGAATTTTCTTCAACACTTGCACATTTTGTATGAATGTAATTATTGTTTTGTTTTCACAATTTCTTTTTTAACGCATCATGTTACCTGGTTGTGTATTCTACTCAGACATGAGAAAAAATGTTTGTAACAGTACTAAAAAATACAAACTATTTGTGAGTTTATCACATTAAGCCTATGAACTATTGATTCTAGGTTGATAGTCTACTTAAATAAATAGCAGCGCTACTAAATGGTAGCTAGGTCTGTCTTCTTTTGGCGCATTGACATGTCCTACCTGGCGCCTGAATTTGGACAAAACCCCCTTGTTTCATCCTTCATAAGGAGCTAAGCAGCACAAGCACAGTGGGGTCGCATACTGTGTAGTGATCAGCAGGAGTGAACAGGCCCTTTCTAACCTGGGTCACTGGAGTGAGGCCTACAGTATCACGCACTGTTTAAAGTTAAACTTCAGTGTGCTTAACTCAGTGCCTAATTTGAGCTGGTGCTTTCCGGTGCTCTGCAACCCCACTTAATTAGTTGCTGTGCTTTGCATCAGCCCTAATTTTAAACACTGCACTTATTACAGTCTCCCACATGGTGGCGATGCTCATCTAATTCAGAGAGGAGCATAACAATGGGTATTTATTAATAAAATACACATTAAAAATTACTAATACCTGCGTCCCCAGCCAGTTTAGGGACCAAGAATAATCTGAACTGTTGCACTTGTAGGTGAGAGAGATGGTTAGTAGCTGTTTTGGCAGTGATTACAGGGCAATGGGTGGTGCAAGCTGCGGTGGTCTCCTAGTTAGAGCCCTGGCACTTACTATTTTACAAATTAAGCACTAGCCTAACTCACCCTTGGTCTACGTCAGTTAGATGTGAACTGCTGTGCAGTGCAGGAGTGGTGCCCCTGCTCTGCTTGTATGTGTGCCTGAGATGGTACAATTCAGGGATAGAGCAATGCAAAGCGTTCATGATGAATGGATGTAATGTGTGTATGTGTACCTGAGGGTACAGTATATGAAGGGTGTAGTGATGCATAGCACGCACATGTTGAGTGTGTGTGCTGGCTGAATGTGGGCTTGCGATTGACAATATAGAAAGGCTACAGTGCTGAGCAGTATGCAAAGTGTGAACATTTGCTGAGTATGTGTGTCTGTGATGTCCCAATGCAGGGAGGTAACAGTACTGGTTAGTGTGTGCTCTGTGTGCATACACTGAGTGCACTTGAGTCTGTAATGGTACATTACATGGAGGACATTGGGTTTCATTTTGGGAAAGCCAGGGCAGCCTTCATGAGGTAGTCATGAGGCATATGAATCCCCTTCAAGCAGATTTGTGCACTGCTTCATTCCTGTGAACTGGGTGGGACACACTGGATAAGGGAGAAAGAGACTTCTGTACACTTCAAGGGGCCTGACCACATCTGAGGAAGAAGATGGGGCTCATAAGGGAATCATAAAGACAAGGGACCCCAAGAATTAACCTTTTGATGTACATGTCACTGTGGGTGATATCCAGGTGTGAGTTCTACTCACGCCGATGGCCTGTGTTGTGGGTTTCGGAGTCTCTCCTGCTGTGACAGACAACCTTTCAAGAGGGAGAGGAGAGAAGAGTGTACCTAAAAAGAAGCAGAATTCTAACAGAACACTTTAAAGACCCAGACCTAAAATCACAATTGGTGTATGGAAATGGACTATAGGAAGGGGAGGTTTAGATCCCGAACAATGGCCTAACAATAGCCCCCACAGTGTAGTGGCATGCCGAGCTCCAGGGGGCCCAGTCTAGCACTGTGCACAGGCAGTGCGGCCCCTGGCCTTAAAGCTCCTGACTGAGTCTGGCGCATGGGTGCCCCGTTCAGTGAACTGTACGGGGGGCCCACTCAAGTTTTGTTGTGCCACTGCCCCAAAAATGTATCATCTGCCAAGCAGCCAGATGTACTGTGTGAGGGGAAGCTCTGCAAGACTTAACGGACTCCCTTATATGGAATGGTAGAAAGAGCTGGTATCAAGATTACTGTGATGGTCGGGCTATTGCCTGAGAACTGTGAAGTCACAAGGAAGCATCAAGGATTGTACTTGAATTGCCACCGTGAACTGAGGAAGACGCAGTGGGTGCAACACCACATCACTAAGACCCCGACTGGGCGCTTCGTATTCCAACCACTCGCCCCATTGGGGAGCACAGATCTTACAGTGCAGGAGGAGCAGCAGAGCAACTCTGAACGCTGCTTGAGGTGGCCATGTAAGCTAAGAGAAGATCATGTGTGCAGAGTGCTGCCGGAACTCCCTCATGAAGCTGACTCTCCGTACAGGACCGAAACATTGTGAGTGCCTGTGGACAGGGCGCCCACTTAGACTCTGCAAGCTTCCTCTCTTCCTCTCTACTAGAGCCGACAAGGCTAGTAAGGGGCCTATATGGCCCGTAAGACCTGTGCTACGGGCGTTTTGGCATCAACACACCTTTGACTATTTTGCTAAGAGTCAGAGTGGACTATTGAGTTAAGACTTCCTAGTGAGCATTCCCTAGATGTGAACACCAGTGTATGAGGTATAACCACTATCACATTACGAAGAGCAGATGGTACTGCGATTTGCCGGTAAACCACTATAACCCTGACCTCAAGGGGAAATGTGTTATTGTTTATATATGTTATAACAGTGCTTTTAATGTGCAGAGATAGAAATACATTACTTATTTGTATTGTAAAATTAAGTACTTGACTGGACATTGATTCTATGGCACTTCTATGTGCTCTTTGAGTTTTGAGTTGTGTTCACTTAACT
Source organism: Lissotriton vulgaris (assembly GCF_964263255.1). Taxonomy (NCBI): domain Eukaryota; kingdom Metazoa; phylum Chordata; class Amphibia; order Caudata; family Salamandridae; genus Lissotriton; species Lissotriton vulgaris. The sequence continues at coordinate 295,239,556 of NC_141698.1, forward strand.
GTATTAACACTTGCCCTGCCCCCACCCTCAGAGGGAGCCTTTGACTGCTCCACAGCTACTACTGAGAGTAAAGCGCAGAAGGGTACTTAGCCCAGTTGCTTAGGATCCATAGTAGATTGGGCCTGGGACATCAGGAGTAAAAGGCCTCAACCACCATGGGTGGGCACAGTAACCACTGTACCAATGTAGCCCTCTGAATGGGGCTCTGACAACCGTGTATTTGAGAGTCATAGGTTTAATGGTCTGAAAGATGTATTGGATAGATGATATACATAATGGAATGGATTGATATCTTCAATTATTAAAATGAAGTAGGTGGGAGATGCACTGTTGAAGTGTGGTGGTACAGCTCAGTTATGCAGGAATTTAACAGAGAGTGAGAGGTGGCAGTTGAAGCAGTGAGTATGCAGCTAGGGTGTCTCTTATAATAGTGATTGAGAAGAAATATGACAATATTAATCTGATAAAGATAAGGTATTAAATGGGCAAGCATGATGGAGATAGTTGGTGTTGATAATGCAGGCAAGTCCCAGATTTAGCGGCAGTGAGGTCATGAACATGGATCTATGACAGAATTTCGACAGACAGAATTTCGACCTACACAAATATCGGCGTAATTATATCGATAGCAAAAATATCAACGCCCTATGTACAACATGGTAAGTACCAAAATATCGAAAAATTAATATCGATGTAAAAAATATCGTTGTTAAATATATCGATTTTTTTAAATTTAAAATAACATAAAAAAAACTGTAAATAATACATAATAATTACTTAAACATATTTAAATATATGTAATAATTGTTAAAAAAAATAATAATACATATTTAATAAAAAATAATAATAATAAATAATATATAATATATAATTACTTAACAATAATTACTATTCCCACTCCAGTGGGTGCAACAGTAGGGAAAACTGACCCTGAACACTAAAAATACCCCTTTACCCAAAAACCTAAAACTGACCCTGAACTCTAAAAATACCCCTTTACCCATAAACTGAAAACTGACCCTGAACCCTAAAAATACCCCTTTACCAAAGAACTGAAAACTGACCCTGAACCCAAAAAATACCCATTTACCCAAAAACTGAAAACTGACCCTGAACCCTAAAAATACCCCTTTACCCAAAAACTGAAAACTGACCCTGAACCCTAAAAATACCCCTTTACCAAAGAACTGAAAACTGACCCTGAACTCAAAAAATGCCCCTTTACCCAAAAACTGAAAACTGACCCTGAACCCTAAAAATACCCCTTTACCCATAAACTGAAAACTGACCCTGAACCCTAAAAATACCCCTTTACCAAAGAACTGAAAACTGACCCTGAACCCTAAAAATACCCCTTTACCCAAAAACTGAAAACTGACCCTGAACCCTAAAAATACCCCTTTACCAAAGAACTGAAAACTGACCCTGAACTCAAAAAATACCCCTTTACCCAAAAACTGAAAACTGACCCTGAACCCTAAAAATACCCCTTTACCCAAAAACTGAAAACTGACCCTAAACCCTAAAAATACCCCTTTACCCATAAACTGAAAACTGACCCTGAACCCTAAAAATACCCCTTTAGCAAAGAACTGAAAACTGACCCTGAACCCTAAAAATACCCCTTTACCAAATAACTGAAAACTGACCCTGAACCCTAAAAATACCCCTTTACCAAAGAACTGAAAACTGACCCTGAACCCAAAAAATACCCCGTTACCCAAAAACTGAAAACTGACCCTGAACCCTAAAAAAACCCCTTTACCCAAAAACTGAAAACTGACCCTGAACCCTAAAAATACCCCTTTACCCAAAATTAATTAATATTACAAATACATTACTTCCCACCCTATTCCCCTATAAACCCACAACCCGCTCCAGTAGTAAAACATATAATTTAGTTAAAAATACACATAAATTATCAATTAATTAATCAATTAATCAATTAAAATAAATAATTGCCAATTAATATTTAATTGCAAAATAAATTAATCATTGAAAAATAATTATTTAATTACAAATAAATTACTTCCCACCCTATTCCCCTATAAACCCACAACCCGCTGTGGTAGTAAAACATAATTTAGTTAAAAATATACATAAATTATCAATTAATTAATCAATTAATCAATTAAAATAAATAATTGCCAATTAATATTTAATTGCAAAATAAATTAATCATTGAAAAATAATTATTTAATTACAAATAAATTACTTCCCACCCTATTCCCCTATAAACCCACAACCCGCTGTGGTAGTACAACATAATTTAGTTAAAAATATACATAAATTATCAATTAATTAATCAATTAATCAATTAAAATAAATAATTGCCAATTAATATTTAATTGCAAAATAAATTAATCATTGAAAAATAATTATTTAATTACAAATAAATTACTTCCCACCCTATTCCCCTATAAACCCACAACCCGCTGTGGTAGTAAAACATATTATTTACTCTTATATATTTTTAAATTATAAAAACATATTAAACACATATTATAACAATTAATTTAAATACTTAACTTATATTTCTAACACATATTAGTAAATCGAAATTACTTACATCGATATATATGCTATCGATATTAGTAATTTCGATATATATGCTATCGATATTAGTAATTTCGATATTACTTACCTTAGGGTCGATATTCTGGCCATCGATATTCTGGACATCGATATTCTGTCCCATCGATATTAGCAACTCGATATTAGTGTAGGTCGAAATTAAGAACTCGATATTTTGACTGTTTACCCATGAACATTTTGAGGAATGAGGACTATGTATTATTAATGACTTAGGATATTGCGGTCAGAGCTAATTTGTATGCTTTGAAGTTGCTGGTAGCCTTGCTCTTGTGCCACTTATATAGAAGTGCTCTCTTGTTAGTTGTCAAATTTTGAATGATACAAGATATTCAATCTTGTGGATGTGAGGCAGTAAGGGAGAAGAAAAGTAGAGGATAGGGAAAACGGAATGTTTCAGAGTACTACTGAATAGATTAAATTATTTGATATTTTGGTGTGAGGGTAGGCAATTATGTGTTTGGTTCAAGAACAGTCAAAAGAGTCAGAAGAAAGTTTCCTCTTTCATATGGCAGTGCTAGTTGCGGAAGGTATCATTGGAGTATTTTCACACGAATTGGTATCATTAGTGCACCATCATTAGTGGCACTGTGGTCCATTGGCATTCGGGGTCTGTTGGACTTCAATTACGACTGTATTGTACTACTCATTCTGGGTTTGGGTCCCCTTTCCTTGACTGAACTAGAGCCCATGACATTGTTGTTACACCAATGGATATGTTGACTAGGATGTATATGATATCTGATCAGATGGGAAGGCATTCAAAATGGAATTAGAGTGAGACTGTTTATGTGTTACAAGTATAAGATTAGGTCTTTACCTAAGCACTGGGTTCATTAGGTGGTGTTTATTGTTAAGGGAGGGATCACCAAGAAGTTCTGTAAAGAGAGTATCTTGAATTTGGCAAGTAGTAACAAATTGAAATTGCAAAGTAGGATTGTTCTAGTGGTAGGTACAAGTTAATGTACGACAGTGCCAAACTCATTGAAGAAGTCACTAATCGTGCCAGGGAAGCTGTATATTGTCAGAATGTTTGCAGTGAAGGTGGCAGTGGCTGTTGTACTCTGGTTGTCAAGGGGGACATGCCTACAATTACATTACAGTTGCACATTTATTCCTGGCTTCATCTAGGCAACTATAGTCATAACCTATCTTGGAGAACACCAGAAGTGCTATGTGAAATTTGGGTAATGGCTGAATAGAACGAACGGACCCTGCCAATATTAATTAATAGGTCCCAAAGAGGGGATCCTAGTGATACGGGGGTGGTGACACAGCAAATCGTATCAGAGTCAACAATACATCACACAAATAGAATACACTATTTATGGAAAATAGAGTTGATTTATTTATAAAAAACTAATTCATATCTAGATACATGTATTGGGTGAGAAACAAAAATGGGCAACAATAATTTACAATAGGGCTTCACAGAAGTATAATATTTATTCGAGTCCCACACACTACCACAGTCATTCACTAAAGCATACACTCACTCATAAACTCACTCACTATAATAATACAGTCACACGCATACAATGGTGGAGGTACATGATAGCCTGCAGGTGATGATTTTTGAGACTGCTAGGACTAAATTAGCAACATGGAGGCCAGACAGGATAAGATGAATTAATAACAGCTACATTGGAGGCCATCCATGTAGGTCACGCCAACGCGCGTTTCGATGCGAAGCCTATTTAGGCTGCACCTTCATCAGGGCGAAGAGGACCAAGGGGTGGGGACAAACATGCTTCCCCGAGGGGTCACCTACTTATGTTAATCACTATTAACCCGGAACGAACCTGATTTGGATGGGAAACCTGCTCTGGCTCCCGTTATTGCCCTTGACGAAACGTCTCTCCCTTGCCACATCTAGGAACCTGGAGTCGCCCCAGTGGAATCCCTGTTCTCGTTTAAACTGCGGTATTTAGGTGCAGTATCCCCCCATCACTCTAATCGGTTCCTCTTTTGCCCGAGATTTCCTCCATGTAGCCTATACCTCTCTAGGGGAGCCTAATTACAACGACCTACCAGGAACATCCGGGGCTTATAGTGCAGTGAACCCCCTAACACCCCAAATTCATATTCCTGAATTTCAAGAACCTATCCAGACGTTGCAGAAGTACAGAAAAGCCCCAGTCTTCACCCATAAAGAGTGTGTTTGTCCCCACCCCTTGGTCCTCTTCGCCCTGATGAAGGTGCAGCCTAAATAGGCTTCGCATTGAAACGCGCGTTGGCGTGACCTACATGGATGGCCTCCAATGTAGCTGGTATTAATTCATCTTATCCTGTCTGGCCACCATGTTGCTAATTTAGTCCTAGCAGTCTCAAAAATCATCACCTGCAGGCTATCATGTACCTCCATCATTGTATGTAGGTCAACGCACTTGTTGGCAAGATCAAATCAGGCTCTCCGTTGGACCCATGTCCTCCGACCATAATGAACCAACTACACAATGTGGTTACCCAGCCGCTGACCAACATATGCAACTCCATCTTTAAGACAGGTGTCTATCCACAGACCTGGAAGAAGGCTATTGTTAAACCTTTGATTAAGAAGCCATCCTTAGACCCTACCATCACCTCCAACTATAGGCCAATTGCCTGCCTTCCATTCCCTGCCAAATTAGTGGAGGCAATAATGAATAAACAGCTCTCTGAGTTTATTGAACAACATAAACTCCTAGATGACACTCAGTTCGGGTTCCGGAAGGGGCACGGAACTGAGACAGCATTGATAAAGGCCTCGGATGAAATTCGAGAGATCATGGATTCGGGAGGTGCTGCAGTGCTCATCTTATTGGACCTGTCAGCTGCTTTTGACACGGTCGACCACGTCATCTTGGTCGACTGTGTCGCAGCCCTTGGAATTAGTCATCTGGCTAAAGATCTTATAGCCTCCTTCCTAGTTAATCGCAAACAGGCAGTCAAATTGGGCAACTACTACTCGCCCACTTCTGAACTGCCTTGTGGAGTCCCTCAAGGATCCTCGCTAAGTCCCACGCTTTTTAATATCTATGTTGCGGACTTGGCGAGGGTTATTAAATCACATGGGATGCGATTAACTACCTACGCGGATGACACCCAGCTTGTGTTGGCGGTACACAAGAACGGTCCAGTGGTAGCAGCTAAGTTTCAGGAGGGGTTACTGGATGTACAATCATGGATGCACAGTAACTGCCTGAAACTTAATGCAGAGAAAACCGAAGTCATGACTTTCGGTAAGATCTCTCCCGAATGGTCCCCAACTTGGTGGCCCAGTCAGATGGGCTCCCCCCCCCCGATTCCAGCTGTTAAGGTTAGGAATTTGGGAGTGATCTTTGATAGCAGGCTATCTTTTGGTTACCATGTCAATAAGGTGGTCTCTGCTGCATTCTTCGTGCTGAAGAAAATAAAAAAACTCATGCCATACCTACCTGCTTCGGCAGGGAAAACACTGATCACCACCTTAGTGTTTTCGAAGCTGGACTATGGAAACGCCCTCTTCCTTGGCACACACAAATACATCTTGAACAAACTACAGTCTGTGCAAAATATGGCAGCACGGATTCTGCTTAATATTCCTTGGCGACACTCTACTTCAGTAGCCATACGCCATCTACATTGGCTAAGAGTGGAGAGCAGAATCAAATTCAAGGCTCTCTGCATCGCCTATAAGGCATTTCATCAGACTGGACCAAAGTTCTTAAAGGAAGCTTTTCAGGTGTACATACCTGGAAAGAATCTAAGATCAGCAGCAAGCTACCTATTGCAGGTTCCCCGAACAAGAACGGCCACATGGGGAGACAGACGCTTCCTGGTAGCGACCCCCATACTGTGGAACACACTTCCCTTGTATATTAAAACAGCACCAACACTCATTGCCTTTCGTAAGGCCCTGAAAACTTGGTTATTTAATCAATAAGTTCGTGCCCTGAATTTTGTGTATCCTAGAGCATCTCATTGCGCCTAGACACCCTAGGGTATTAGTTGCGCATTAAAAATCCCATAAATAAATATGTGTGTGACTGTATTATTATAGTGAGTGAGCTTATGAGTGAGTGTATGCTTTAGTGAATGACTGTGGTAGTGTGTGGGACTCGAATAAATCTTATACTTCTGTGAAGCCCTATTGTAAATTATTGTTGCCCATTTTTGTTTCTCACCCAATACATGTATCTCGATATGAATTAGTTTTTTATAAATAAATCAACTCTATTTTCCATGAAATGGTGTATTCTATTCGTGTGATGTATTGTTGACTCTGATACGATTTGCTGTGTCACCTCCCCCGTATCACTAGGATCCCCTCTTTTGGACCTATTAATTAATATTGGCAGGGTCCGTTCATTCTATTCAGCTGTTTTCTCCCCTCCTTCCTGCCTATATTTGATTCATCTCTCTGGGGAACCCCCTTCTATTTTGTTGTTTGTTGAAATTTGGGTAATGCCACACTGTTGGTCGTACCTCCAAATGGGTCATGCCTATGAACAAGTACCTTATATTTTGTAAAATCTGCAGACATGCATCTAACTGTCAGGGCATAACTAAGCAAAATGCTTCACAAATGGCAAGAAGTTCAAAGGCCAAAAGTTAAACTCAGATTCAAATGTAAACACTGAAGAATTAGAAATTACATTCTTAGCAACTATGATCATAGGTCTAGGACAAAAATCAGAGGTTCAACCAGATGGTGATAAAAGGAGGAAAAGGGATGTTACTTCCACCTCCTCCTACTAATCCAATCCAACTCCTATCACAATCATTTATATTGTGCGATCATACACAAGCTCCTTATCAGGACTTCAGTACGCAGCCCCCCTGGATCCTGTGTGGCTCCTGTGCCTTTTTTAATTTAGCAGTGTTGATCAAAACACAAACTTTGCATTTTTATAAACACTGCCAGTGCCCAAGTAGGTTGGCCCTCTCTTCCTCATCTCCAGACCTCTGATGACAGGAGGAGGAGGAAGGGGCTGGGGCTTGATCCAGCTACAGAGTGGTTCAAACTAGCTCACTCTGTAGCTGGATGTCTGGATTGCCCTTGTCTGTGGGGTGTAGTTCAACTATGATCCCCTAACATAGGCACAATCAATTTTATTTAGCAGACATGCTGCACATGCCTCTGACAGGATAGTATATCTGCTAAAACGTGACTTTCAGGGTGCACATGAGTGTATCATCCCTGAAGCCAATGAAAAGCCACACAGAGCAGTAGGGGCAGGATCTCCGCCACTATCTGAGCTTCTTATACAGCTGTGCTTCCAGTCCTTTCAATAAGCTGGGAAAGGGATTGAGGTGGGTCTTCCCATTTTTAGGGTTTGCCTGCAAGTGCGCACGTAGTGCGCATGCGCTAAAAAACCTTATGAGTCTTATGTGGGATCGATGACCCGCCCCCGGCTCCCATTGGCTAGCTCCATAAATGGAGGCTAGCCATTGGGAGCCGGATCTGTCCGTCAAGGCCGGACCAGATTCGGGGGCGTTCCTGCGTTTTTTTCCCTGGGCGTGGTTCCGTTCGTCTTGGAGGCGGTCGGAGAGTTTGCCCCTTTCTTTTTCGTGTCTATTGAAACATTATATAAATGGATATGCTGAAGATTTTGTAATGTGCAAGAACGTAAATGCTATTTTAAACGGATATGCTGAAGATTTTGTAATGGGCGCGACCAAGTGCGGTGTTCGGCGTTTACGTTGCGGAGCATTTTCGAGGACGACATCGCGACGCTGTGGAGGAGAGGCACCGAGCAGTTTGGGCGCGAGCAAGGGCGGTGTTCGGCTTTCGTTGCGGAGCAGTTTGGATCCTATCGGGAGGCTTTTAAACGGAGGCTTCCAGGCGCAGAGCTACACAGGGACACCAGCAGGACACGAGGTATTGTGCGGGGCAGGCGGGGGGCTCTGCAGCGGTTATAAATCGGCCGCACGAAGCGTGGGCTGCATCGGTGCTAAACAGGGACACCAGCGGGACACGAGGTATTGTGCGGGGCAGGCGGGGGCTCTGCAGCGGTTCGATAATCAACTGCACGAAGCGTAGACTGCATCAGTGTACGGGCGAGTTTTTTAACTGAAGCAAAGCAGGGTCATCCAGGGCACTGAGCGGATGGGAGACCAGAGGGGTTTTGTGTAGAAAATCGAGCACTGACCAGTCTTTGTGTGTAATAATGCCTTGCTGCTGAAAGGGCACACCAAGATCGTTGGTAGTGTTGCAGCTGGATTTACATAATTGATGATATGTACATAATCATTCAGGGTGTTCTTTAGCAGTACTGCTGTATGCTGACATAAGTGGAGTAGGCATTTGATTCAATGTTCAATTGATGATACTTACATAATCTGTCTGGGTGTTCTTTAGCAGTACTTCTGTATGCTGACACAAGTGGAATAGCCATTGGATTCAATGTTCTTTTTCCTCAGGCCTTGCCAAAATTTTGCGTTTTATTAACTTTTTGAACAGTTTATGTTGCATGTACATACGGCTGGTTGTATGCTTGTACATAGCTGGAACGGGAATTTTCCCACTTATCAATAGCCGCAATTCGGTTTTAACGAATTTCCTCTAGCTCCCTCTCTCTCTGTCTTTCTCACTCTAGCTCTCTCTCTCTCTGTCTTACTCCCTCTAGCTTCCTCTCTCTTTGTTACTCCCTCTTGCTCCCTCTCTCTCTGTCTTGCTCTCTCTAGCTCCCTTTCTCTGTCTTACTCTCTATAGCTCCCTCTCTATATGTCTTACTCCCTCTAGCTCCCTCTCTCTTACTCCCTCTTGCTCCCTCTCTGTCTTGCTCTTTCTCGCTCCCTCTCTCTGTGTCTTGCTCCCTCTCTCTGTGGCTTACTCCCTCTAGCTCCTTCTCTCTCCGTCTCAATCCCTCTAGCTCCCTCTCTCTGTCTTGCTCCCTCTAGCTCCCTCTCTCTCCCTTGCTCCCTCTAGCTCCCTCTCTCTCTGTCTTACTCGCTCTAGCTCCCTCTAGCTCCTTCTCTTTCTATCTTACTCCCTCTAGCTCCCTTTCTCTGTCTAGCTCCCTCTCTCTCTGTTTTACTCCCTCTAGCTCCCTCTGTCTCCTTCTCTCTCTGTCTTACTCTCTCTAGCTCCTTCTTTCTCTGTCTTACTCCCTCTAGCACCCTCTCTCTCTGTCTTTCTCACTCTAGCTCTCTCTCTCTTGTGTATGTATAGCTCTGTTTACATATACCTGTGAGTGTGTATAAGTGCAAATGCAATAAGTCTCACATTTGCGAAAAATAAAGCTATTTACTACTAAACAACACCATTTATTTATCTGTTTACTCAAAAAAACATAGATGAAAATTTTAACATTTACAATGCCAATAGCTCTAACATTGTCAAAGGCAAAACCATTGCATTGTAAATGCTTGTTAATCCTGCCTTTGCTGCTCATCTGGCTTGTCGCTGGGAATCATGGCTTGCTGGTTCCAATGCCCAGCACCATATCCCTGCTCCACTGCTGGCATGGAGCATCCGAGTTGCAAGCTAAGTAAGCAAGGTGGTAAACAGTCAAAATATCGAGTTCTTAATTTCGACCTACACTAATATCGAGTTGCTAATATCGATGGGACAGAATATCGATGTCCAGAATATCGATGGCCAGAATATCGACCCTAAGGTAAGTAATATCGAAATTACTAATATCGATAGCATATATATCGAAATTACTAATATCGATAGCATATATATCGATGTAAGTAATTTCGATTTACTAATATGTGTTAGAAATATAAGTTAAGTATTTAAATTAATTGTTATAATATGTGTTTAATATGTTTTTATAATTTAAAAATATATAAGAGTAAATAATATGTTTTACTACCACAGCGGGTTGTGGGTTTATATGGGGAATAGGGTGGGAAGTAATTTATTTGTAATTAAATAATTATTTTTCAATGATTAATTTATTTTGCAATTAAATATTAATTGGCAATTATTTATTTTAATTGATTAATTGATTAATTAATTGATAATTTATGTATATTTTTAACTAAATTATGTTGTACTACCACAGCGGGTTGTGGGTTTATAGGGGAATAGGGTGGGAAGTAATTTATTTGTAATTAAATAATTATTTTTCAATGATTAATTTATTTTGCAATTAAATATTAATTGGCAATTATTTATTTTAATTGATTAATTGATTAATTAATTGATAATTTATGTATATTTTTAACTAAATTATGTTTTACTACCACAGCGGGTTGTGGGTTTATAGGGGAATAGGGTGGGAAGTAATTTATTTGTAATTAAATAATTATTTTTCAATGATTAATTTATTTTGCAATTAAATATTAATTGGCAATTATTTATTTTAATTGATTAATTGATTAATTAATTGATAATTTATGTGTATTTTTAACTAAATTATATGTTTTACTACTGGAGCGGGTTGTGGGTTTATAGGGGAATAGGGTGGGAAGTAATGTATTTGTAATATTAATTAATTTTGGGTAAAGGGGTATTTTTAGGGTTCAGGGTCAGTTTTCAGTTTTTGGGTAAAGGGGTTTTTTTAGGGTTCAGGGTCAGTTTTCAGTTTTTGGGTAACGGGGTATTTTTTGGGTTCAGGGTCAGTTTTCAGTTCTTTGGTAAAGGGGTATTTTTAGGGTTCAGGGTCAGTTTTCAGTTATTTGGTAAAGGGGTATTTTTAGGGTTCAGGGTCAGTTTTCAGTTCTTTGCTAAAGGGGTATTTTTAGGGTTCAGGGTCAGTTTTCAGTTTATGGGTAAAGGGGTATTTTTAGGGTTTAGGGTCAGTTTTCAGTTTTTGGGTAAAGGGGTATTTTTAGGGTTCAGGGTCAGTTTTCAGTTTTTGGGTAAAGGGGTATTTTTTGAGTTCAGGGTCAGTTTTCAGTTCTTTGGTAAAGGGGTATTTTTAGGGTTCAGGGTCAGTTTTCAGTTTTTGGGTAAAGGGGTATTTTTAGGGTTCAGGGTCAGTTTTCAGTTCTTTGGTAAAGGGGTATTTTTAGGGTTCAGGGTCAGTTTTCAGTTTATGGGTAAAGGGGTATTTTTAGGGTTCAGGGTCAGTTTTCAGTTTTTGGGTAAAGGGGTATTTTTTGAGTTCAGGGTCAGTTTTCAGTTCTTTGGTAAAGGGGTATTTTTAGGGTTCAGGGTCAGTTTTCAGTTTTTGGGTAAAGGGGTATTTTTAGGGTTCAGGGTCAGTTTTCAGTTTTTGGGTAAATGGGTATTTTTTGGGTTCAGGGTCAGTTTTCAGTTCTTTGGTAAAGGGGTATTTTTAGGGTTCAGGGTCAGTTTTCAGTTTATGGGTAAAGGGGTATTTTTAGAGTTCAGGGTCAGTTTTAGGTTTTTGGGTAAAGGGGTATTTTTAGTGTTCAGGGTCAGTTTTCCCTACTGTTGCACCCACTGGAGTGGGAATAGTAATTATTGTTAAGTAATTATATATTATATATTATTTATTATTATTATTTTTTTATTAAATATGTATTATTATTTTTTTTAACAATTATTACATATATTTAAATATGTTTAAGTAATTATTATGTATTATTTACAGTTTTTTTATGTTATTTTAAATTTAAAAAAAATCGATATATTTAACAACGATATTTTTTACATCGATATTAATTTTTCGATATTTTGGTACTTACCATGTTGTACATAGGGCGTCGATATTTTTGCTATCGATATAATTACGCCGATATTTGTGTAGGTCGAAATTCTGTCTGTCGAAATTCTGTCATAGATCCAAGCAAGGTAAGTAAAAAAATATATTTTATTTCTTTATGCGTGTGTGTGTGTGTGTGTGTGTGTGTGTTTGTGAGCGTTTGGGCATGAAAGGGATTATATTAAAGTGTGTGGGCGAGTGTGTTTGAGTGTCAGAGAGAAAAGGTGAGTGAGAATCTGAGTTTGAGAGTGTGTTTGGATTATTGAAAGTGGGTAAGAGGGAGTGAGTGAAGTAATAGGAGTGTGTTAGAAAGAGTGATTGGAGGTTGTGGGAGGTAGGGTCTGCTTTTTGGTTAGAAGGATGCGCACCATTTATGCTTGCTTGTAAAGTAGTTGTAGACACCAGGGGCCTCATTTATGAAAAGTGACGCATCGCTGCGTGAAAACAGCGATGCGTCACTTTTCACTGCGCACTCCTTGCGACACCAATGATGTGGCATATTTAATGTATGGCGCATCATGTCGCAAGGACTTACAGATACGTCAGTATTTCTGACGTATCTGTAAGCGCAAAAGTGACGCATTGCTGGAGTGTGTCACAAAAGTGACGCAACTCCAGCAATGCGTCCTTTCACATGGGGAAAGCCCCATGTGAAAGGGCTTGCGTCAGTCTTACGCCTGCTGTGAGGCAGGCGCAAGATTTTGACGCAACAGCATCCTAAAAGTGACGCAGTGAAATCTCATAGATTTCACTGCGTCACTATTACGAGGCTTTTTGCGGGGGAACGCCCCCTCTGCATACATTATACCTGACGCAGGTATAATGTGGCGCAGGGGTTTAAAAATTGACGCATCTAACTAGTTGCGTAACTTTTTAAATATGGCGCAACAAGGCGCATTTTGTACGCCGCTGGTGCGTCACAAAAAGTGACGCACCGGCAGCGCAAAACTGACGCAAGGCCTCATAAATAAGTGCCCAGTTCTCTTGTTGGCAATCCTTTTGTGTGGCAACTTACAAAATGCGACTAGGGGAGGCAGAGCAAGACTGCTTGGGCTTTGCTCTGAATTAGATAGTGGGGCTGGTTACTATGTAATCATCTCATCGCTTAAGAGAACTCTATAATAGGTTCATGTAATTGTGTGGGGGTGGAAGAAGCTGCAGGAACAATAAGGAAAACCAGGTTTGAACAATATCTTATGGACAGTAGTTCATTGTAATGCAAGTCTCATTTCCAACACCCAGACACCCAAAATAAAGGCCGTAGCCTTTGACATGTAAATTAGCTTTATATTGCATGCGACTTGCACACCCTCACCTCAATTTTCTGAGTGCTCACATCAATTGGATCAGGCAACAGAAGACCTAACCTTTGAAAACCCACGTGTTTATTTGATTACATTGTGACTGCGCTCTGATGGCCAAGGTCACAGCCCTCCATTAATAAGTTGGGAGTGCTTGGCTCATTTCAAAAGCAGCAGGGTCGGAAGTGGCTTCTCTCTCCATGAATTGCTTCCAGGGTTTCCCTGCGTTTTCTGGTTCATTGTGGTGGGCTGCTGGTCGCCTGCCCGTTCCTAATAAGAAAATAAACGAACACCGGTTGGTTTCTGTCTTCATTTATTTTTGTGTGCGGAAAGAGCAGTCTGTAGTCATTGGCTTTTTATGTCAAATTTTCGGAATCTCGCTTCATTTCTGTTTTAAAAAAAATATTCATTTTATTTGCTGTAGAAATTTGACGTGAGATGATTAAAGGCTCAGATGCCGTGGTTTCTACTAGATTCCCAGACAAATGATTGATTTTTGGCAAAAAAAGAGACCGTGCAGCATGCCACAGAGGAAGAAAAGGCTTATAATTATAAAGAGGACATTTAAAGAAAATTCCAGAAACTTTCAAACCCTTGAGAGCATGAATGGCTTTAAACTCTGACTTTGCTTGGTTTTGGAACCTTAGTTGTACTATTTAACTGTCTCGCTATGTAGTCTGAAGATTTCAGTGCCTATTGCTTTGTCCTGGAATTATGAAAGACAGACCGAAAACGATAGCAATTAGCAGTAATTAACTCAAATAAGCGAAGTGATTAATTACAAAAAAAAAGACTCTAAGCAGCCTTATTTCGCACTATTGAAATCAATCTCTACTGTAAGGAAATTAGGTCATAAATTCTGCTCTTTCTATGACTAAGAAACAGGAAAGTATACTTGTAAGAAATGTTATATTAGTGAACGGGTGAGAGACCAATCGGTGTCAGGGACAGGGCGCACGACAAAAGTCACTAAAAAAATTTGTGGTAAACCCTCTGGTAGCATGGTACCTACACAGTCAGCTATGACTTAGAGGCAATGTGCAAAGCGTTTATGCAGCACCCAGACAATAACAAAATGAAAACAAGAAAAATCCCAAATTATTTAAGAAAATAAAGTTAACTTTATTTTTTTTTTTAAATGACACCAAAACAATATAGCTCTAATTAGCATCACCAGATTTAGGAGTTTTAAAGTTTAAGGAAAAATAGCACCAATAAAAGGTGCAAAGCGCCAACTGTGGGTATCTGTTCGATCCGGACCAGGACAAAGTCACAAGTTCAGACTGATCACAATAAAGCTTGGCCTGGACACAGGATCAAGTGCGACCCATTGGAAGTTGTATCTTTTGTCTGTGGTGCCGGGCTGCACGGTGCTGCAATGCAAACCTCAGCTGAGTGCTGCATCGGATCCGTTGAGCCGCCGATCAGGAGCTGCACAGTGTTGCTTTGCGATGCAGTTCAGTTATTCTGCATCAGATCTGGTGAAGCTGCCACTCAGAAGCTGTGAAGTACTGCGTCTGTCTGTGCCACCTAATCAGGCGCTGCGAGATGCTGCGATGCGAGGACCTGCGTTGGTATGCACTGTGCTGCATCATATCCAGTGAACCCTTAAGCTGAGCAGGAAGAAATACACTAGGCCTACAGCCAAAGGTACAGTGGTAGTTCAGGAGTCACTCCCACAAAGGCCAGCAGCGGGAACCAGGTCAGAAGAACCAGTTGGGTTTGGTCAACTGAGAGGCAGGAGAGACCTCTGGAAGATTGTTGCGTCCCTGTAGCTCAAATAGGAGGTCAGACAACTAACCCTTGGAGTCACTGATGGCGATCTTGGGTTCAATGCAAGCTAGTTCGATTTTCCTTCTTCGTACAGCAGGGCAGTCCTTCGGAATCTTCCACAGGTCCAGGAGTTTTCTGATAAGAAGTCAATAGAAGGCTGTTCCTATACCCACTGCCAGTTTGTGGATGGGGGATTGTGCCCTTTGTCTAACCTTCCCCCTTTCAATGGTCTAGCTCCAAACTGTCTGGTGTAGCAAAGGGCAGGCAAGCATAGGTGTGAGCTGCATTTATCAGTTGCAGGACATGCAGCCTTACAAGTCAAGGAAAGGATGGGAACAGCCATCAGGCTACCCTTGAAGCTCTGGAAGAGTTGAGTAGAACCCCACAGGCCATTCTGTTCAGGTGAGTGAATCCAAGCCCCACACCGAGGCCCTTTTGTCTCCATGTCTGGAATGAATACACGACCCCCCACAGGAGAGCCATTCACAGTCATGTGACACTGTACACAGACAGAAAGGCACATTTGGTTTCAGAGGAAAAATAGCACTTTCTAAAAGTCTAATTTACAGATAATTACTTAAAATCACGTTTTCTGATCAAAGTGCATTTGAAATTACAATTAATATGAGTGGAAGAAGAATTTCTCTACTTGTTCTCAAATTGAAGTTATCACTTAAGTGTAATAAGATAACCCAGTGTAAGTCTATGGGAGAGATAAAAACGCTGCAGTGAAAAACAACTTTAGGAATTTTCACTCTCAGAACATGTAAAAGATATATACATGTCCTACTTTTTAAATACCATGCACCCTTCTGTATGACCTTTTATGGCCTAGTTTCGGAGTGATATATCATTATTAAAAAGGATGGTTTAGGCTTAGGTTGAAAGGGCATATTAAAACTACAAAAAGGGGGTGGGGTCGCACACTACTCACACACCGGCGGAAGTTGCCCCTAAGGACTCTGGTCACTGTAGTAGAGTGTTCGCGATGCATCATCTTTCGATCTTGCTATCTTCGCTGTCTTCACCATAATATTTAAGCGGGCTGACGAGCCTGGGACCCCGCACCCGCGCGCCTGTGTGGTACTAGACCTGGCAATATTTGGCAGCCACCGGCAACCCCAGAAGATAAGAAGATGGCCTATTCCCTGCTGATGAGGGCTAAATACCCGAAACACGTGTCCAGGGATGGCGAAGAAAGATACATCGCGGAATACAAAACTACACTGACCATAGTCCTTAGGGGCGATCCCGCTGGTGAGTGAGTGGTGTGCGACCCCACCCCCTTTTTGAAATATTTAAGCGGGCTGACGAGCCTGGGACCCCGCACCCGCGCGCCTGTGTGGTACTAGACCTGGCAATATTTGGCAGCCACCGGCAACCCCAGAAGATAAGATGATGGCCTATTCCCTGCTGATGAGGGGTAAATACCCCGAAACACGTGTCCAGGGATGGCGAAGAAAGATACATCGCGGAATACAAAACTACACTGACCATAGTCCTTAGGGGCGATCCCGCTGGTGAGTGAGTGGTGTGCGACCCCACCCCCTTTTTGAAATATTTAAGCGGGCTGACAAGCCTGGGACCCCGCACCCGCGTGCCTGTGTGGTACTAGACCTGGCAATATTTGGCAGCCACCGGCAACCCCAGAAGATAAGAAGATGGCCTATTCCCTGCTGATGAGGGGTAAATACCCCGAAACACGTGTCCAGGGATGGCGAAGAAAGATACATCGCGGAATACAAAACTACACTGACCATAGTCCTTAGGGGCGATCCCGCTGGTGAGTGAGTGGTGTGCGACCCCACCCCCTTTTTGAAATATTTAAGCGGGCTGACGAGCCTGGGACCCCGCACCCGCGCGCCTGTGTGGTACTAGACCTGGCAATATTTGGCAGCCACCGGCAACCCCAGAAGATAAGAAGATGGCCTATTCCCTGCTGATGAGGGGTGAATACCCCGAAACACGTGTCCAGGGATGGCGAAGAAAGATACATCGCGGAATACAAAACTACACTGACCATAGTCCTTAGGGGCGATCCCGCTGGTGAGTGAGTGGTGTGCGACCCCACCCCCTTTTTGAAATATTTAAGCGGGCTGACGAGCCTGGGACCCCGCACCCGCGCGCCTGTGTGGTACTAGACCTGGCAATATTTGGCAGCCACCGGCAACCCCAGAAGATAAGAAGATGGCCTATTCCCTGCTGATGAGGGGTAAATACCCTGAAACACGTGTCCAGGGATGGCGAAGAAAGATACATCGCGGAATACAAAACTACATTGACCATAGTCCTTAGGGGCGATCCCGCTGGTGAGTGAGTGGTGTGCGACCCCACCCCGTTTTTGAAATATTTAAGCGGGCTGACGAGCCTGGGACCCCGCACCCGCGCGCCTGTGTGGTACTAGACCTGGCAATATTTGGCAGCCACCGGCAACCCCAGAAGATAAGAAGATGGCCTATTCCCTGCTGATGAGGGGTAAATACCCCGAAACACGTGTCCAGGGATGGCGAAGAAAGATATATTGCGGAATACAAAACTACACTGACCAAAGTCCTTAGGGGCGATCCCGCTGGTGAGTGAGTGGTGTGCAACCCCACCCCCTTTTTGAAATATTTAATAGGGCTGACGAGCCTGGGACCCCGCACCCGCGCGCCTGTGTGGTACTAGACCTGGCAATATTTGGCAGCCACCGGCAACCCCAGAAGATAAGAAGATGGCCTATTCCCTGCTGATGAGGGGTAAATACCCCGAAACACGTGTCCAGGGATGGCGAAGAAAGATACATCGCGGAATACAAAACTACACTGACCATAGTCCTTAGGGGCGATCCCGCTGGTGAGTGAGTGGTGTGCGACCCCACCCCCTTTTTGGCATATTAAAACTGCCCTACAGGCTGCAGTGGCTGGCCTGAGACATGTTTTACAGAGTTACTTTAGTGGGTGGCACAATGGGGGCCACAGCCCACTAGTAGCATTTAATTTACAGGCCCTAGGTACATACAGTACCATTTAGTAGGAACCTCATGGTACCAATCAGGTGTGGTCAGCTTTCACCATGTTTAGATTGGAGAACTGAAGTATTTTACCACTGGTTAGCAGCAGTAAAATGTACAGATTCCTAAAAGCCAAAAAAATCAGGTCCAGCAAAGAAAGGCACAGGGGGGGCCCAGTCTAACACTCATGCTCGACAGTAGCTGCATCATTTTATAAATCCATTAATTTGGCTGTCGATGGGCTGAAAGCAAATGTTAGCAATAACACTCAATGTAGTATTGGACTGGATGTAGCGTATGATGCCCATGTAAGGAAGTGATACCTACACCAAGTGTTCAATGATGTCCCACACTTTGCCCTTCCCTCTAGACAATATTGGAAGCTGTTGTTTGTGCTGTTAACACTCTCTATGAAGAGTTGTGTCACAATCTACAACAAAACTAATATAAGAAAGAGTGGTTTAATTATGAATAAAGAGACAATATAAGTGGGGGAGAGTTTAGCATAGTGTCACCTCACAAAGTCAGGCAAAGTCGGAAAGTTTACCTTGACAAAGGCACAAACACTTTGATGTGACTAAGAAAAATGAGAACCCCATTCAGAGGGCCACTGGTGAAATAGGGATTACTGGGCCCAACTGTCCGGGTGGAGGCCTTTCACTCCTGAAGTCCCGGGGCCTGACCTACAATGGATACTGAGTAAATGGGCCAAGGCCTACTTTCGCACTTGCCTCTCAGCTGTAATGTGGTCAAGCAGTCCAAGGGTCACACAGAGGGTGCAAGGGAGGTGGATACAGTGGGGTGAGCACAGGCTCACAACTTAACATGCGTGCAGTAATAACTGGTTCCTCAGAAAAATTCTTTTGAGATAAAACTATTCTATTTGACTGCTAACAACACAAAGGGAAATACATCATTCACAAACAACTACACAGTCCCCCTCAGGTCAGGGCTCCGGTATTTCTATAGGTGGTTCCCAAGTCCCCACTTCCTCCTTGCTCCTAGCGATAGTGGTTATTTTCCATTCACTATAGCCAACATCCAGGTTAAGAGCCACTCGTAGTCCGAATCTCAAAAGGCCACTTTGACTCTATATTAAAGTCAACAGCGTTCCAGTGCCACAGTGCTATCTAGCAAGCAAGTGCCCAGTGGGCCGACTGCCACCAAATCCTACTTACTAGCAACTGCAGGATTGGAGCAATTGGAGTTCCTGAGCGCACTCCTTCTGTGGATGCTGGAGCGGTAGAAGCTGATTCAGGTGAGCGGTTGTGCCACAGCAGAGACCGGAGTGTCTTTGCGGTTCTGCATTGCAGGGTAAGTCTCTGGTCATCCCACATTGGGGGTGCAAAAATTCTGGTATGAATCCTTTGTCCTGGTGCAGGCGCAGAGGGGTTCCCACTGCATTCTCACCCCTCCAGTGACAACTCCTACCAGGTGAGATGTCTTGCTAGTCCTGGTGTCCCCATCTGGCATATGGGATCACTGCATCCTCACTTTACAAAGGCTGTTTCCCAATCAGCACAGTGAAGAACTTAGTGGCAGCCCCACCTGGAATACAGGGTTGCAGCACATAAATGATGGATGGAATGCAGACCAAATCAAAACATTCACCCCCAGTCAAGAGATCTGGGTTAAATCCATTGTTATTTTGCTCACCATGCCACCCCAGTTTAGACCATCCATATGCAAATCAGTCATGACCTGGTTCCTTGTTGAACAGTCTAGCTTGAACTGCCAACCCAGGTCCTCCCTGGACCAGAAACAAGCATCATGTGGTGGGTTTCGGGGCTTCACCCCTCATCAGCCAGGCCAGCTTGAATCCAGTGTCACAGTGAGCCCAGGAGCACTTAGGGCAAGGAAGCAAAAGACACACAAATGATGAATAGAATGCAGCCCAAATCAAAATATTACCGCCGTCAAGAGATCAGAGTTAAATCCATTGTTCTTTTGCTCACCATGTCTCCTCATGGGAACAGTCCAGCCTGCACTGCCAAGCCAGGTCCTCCCTGGAACAGAAACAGGTATTCTGGGACAGGTTTCGGGGTTTCACCCCTCATCATCAAGGCTATCTCGAATCTAGTGGACACTTCACAGCGGCCCTCCTCTGGCATACGAGGGTCACCAACTTTATCCTGAACACATACAATGACCCGATCAATGCAGCAGCTGTCTTCTTACCTCTCACAAAGGAAGTCTACTAGACAGGGCTCCCAACTGGACTTGCTCCCTACTAGTCTCTCCTCTTCCTCACAGGGCACACTGGTCGTGGCAAGCAAGCAGGTGTTCGGGCTGTAGGGCAGGTGGTCTTGGATTCCCTGGATGATGTCCCCTCACCCAGCAGGCAGTCTAGTAGACCTTGCTCTCCCAGTCCTGGTCACAGCAGAAGTCTTGCAGAGCATCCTCTTCTCACACAGCCTGTCTGGTTGCTTGGCAGACTACAATTTAGGGGTGTCAAGCTCCCTTTCTTATAGTGCATTTCTGAACACAAAATTTGATTTAGAGTCTGCATCTTTGAATTTTATGTTGGAGGTCTGCTTGTTTTAAAGTGCTCACTCCTCTCCACTCTCTACCTCTTGAAATCAGTCTGTCACAGCAAGAGTGACTTCAAATCTGATAGCTTCACAACACAGGACTCCTGCACTGCACAGCACTAAATATCAAACAGATGTATGCGAAAGGGTGAGTTAAGCATGCAGCGGTGGAACTTTAAATAAGTGAGCCAACAGCCCTTACTCTAGTTTCACTGGTTAAAAAGGACCTATTAACTCCTACTAATCGCTACACAGTATGCTCCCAATGTGCTTGTGCTATTTAACTCCTGGTGAAGACTGTAGCCACTCATTGCTATGAGGTTAGCACTTTGAGGTACTCCTCCGTGTCCAAAAAATCTCAATCTGTGAGTCAGACCTATGTCATGGTGGCCAAACATGATCCAGGTTTGTCAAGGACAACAAATAGCAGCATTAGAGATCCAAACATCAGAACAGTTGGGGCACTCAGGGCAGAGCTGCACGTCAATTACCAAGCGGAGGACTTCCATCGGAACAATTTCTTCCCCAGTTCTGATTTTGTGAATAGTCCTCCAAAAACTAATTTAGGCAACACGTCAACCTACTCGAAATTTCATTCGATTCTAACTTGAAGTGTGTTGATCTACATACTTTTTCATAAGTTCAGATAAAAAGTTTATGGTTATATTAAAAATGGAAACCCAATATATGTTTCCCTCGGTATGTTACACTTACAACGCAACTATTACAACGTAATGCTGTTACAACGCAGCTATTACAACGCAGGATCCATTACATCGGATGCCATTACAACGCATGGCATTACATAGCAGATGGTATTACAACGCATACCATTACATCGTAAGTATTGGTAAGTATATAATTTTTTTTAATTTGATTTAATATTATATAATTTATTTAATTATTATTAATTATTAAAAAAATATTTATTTATGTTTTTAAATATTATAAATTAAATATATTAATTTAAGTAATTTTTTTAATATGTATGAGAATAGGAGTATATGTTTTGGGGTACTGAGGTATATGTTTTGGGGTGTTTGGGTATTTTTAGGTTTTAGGGCAGGGTTTGGGTTTTGGGGTACAGGGGTGTTTTTAGGTTTTAGGGCAGGGTTTGGGTTTTTGGGGTACAGGGGTGTTTTTAGGTTTTAGGGCAGGGTTTGGGTTTTGGGGTACAGGGGTGTTTTTAGGTTTTAGGGCAGGGTTTGGGTTTTGGGGTACAGGGGTGTTTTTAGGTTTTAGGGCAGGGTTTGGGTTTTTGGGGTACAGGGGTGTTTTTAGGTTTTAGGGCAGGGTTTGGGTTTTGGGGTACAGGGGTGTTTTTAGGTTTTAGGGCAGGGTTTGGGTTTTGGGGTACAGGGGTGTTTTTAGGTTTTAGGGCAGGGTTTGGGTTTTGGGGTACAGGGGTGTTTTTAGGTTTTAGGGCAGGGTTTGGGTTTTGGGGTACAGGGGTGTTTTTAGGTTTTAGGGCAGGGTTTGGGTTTTGGGGTACAGGGGTGTTTTTAGGTTTTAGGGCAGGGTTTGGGTTTGGGGGTACAGGGGTGTTGTTAGGTTTTAGGGCAGGGTTTGGGTTTTGGGGTACAGGGGTGTTTTTAGGTTTTAGGGCAGGGTTTGGGTTTTTGGGGTACAGGGGTGTTTTTAGGTTTTAGGGCAGGGTTTGGGTTTTGGGGTACAGGGGTGTTGTTAGGTTTTAGGGCAGGGTTTGGGTTTTGGGGTACAGGGGTGTTTTTAGGTTTTAGGGCAGGGTTTGGGTTTTGGGGTACAGGGGTGTTTTAGGGTTCAGGGGTAGGTTTGTGTTTAGGGATAATTAAATTATATTGACCATTTTTAAATTAATTAAAATATATTTAATAAATTAAATTAATTAAAATATATTTAATAAATTAAATTAATTATTTTACATTAATTACATTTTTAAATTAAATTAATTAAATTAAATAAATTATTAATATTAATTTAATTTAATTACAATTTTAAAAATATGTACATAAAACTAATTTCATTATTTTAATTTATTTAAATTAATTACAATTTTTATTAAAATTACATTTATTAAATAGATATTATTTTATTAAATTAAATTAATGACTATTTTAAAATGTATTTTAATTAAATTGTTTAAATAAAATTAATTAAATTAACTTAATAACATTTTTAAAAAAAGGTATACTTACCTATACTTACGATGTAATGCCATGCGTTGTAATACCATCTGCTATGTAATGCCATGCGTTGTAATGGCATCCGATGTAATGGATCCTGCGTTGTAAAATCTGCGTTGTAACGGAATGCGTTGTAATAATCCGCGTTGTAGTGACACCAATCCGTTTCCCTCAAATGAATGGGCTATTATGTCACCAGAAACTCTTGATGACAATATAAGTCAATATTAGATTGTAATGCAATATTTTCAACACATTAGTAATATTTTGTGTGTGTGACTAACATGTACTATAATTTTCTTTGCTGAGAGATTTTGCATGCTAATATTACTGTGCTGCTAGGAAATTGCATGGTTTCCATTAGATAACAAAAAGGAATTCTTGCAATTTCATAAAGTATGGATTGATATTTTGCACAACACTGTTCTTGATGGGTTTGGTATCCAAAATTTGGAAAAAATACTGAGCACCTGAAACACAATGGTTTATCTGTGAGCAGGTGTAATGACCTACTATTGAATTTCTTGGAGTACTCTTGGCTTATGTAAAACTCCACAAATAGGTTACACCAACTCTTAAAATAATGTTGTAAATCCGGCCTTTATACTATTATGTAGACTGTTTGCTGGCTGAACACTTGGAGCAGGTGAAACTACTGAAAGTCAAAGAGATTCTACTGTTGGACCCTCCTTGTAGGTTCAATCTCAAAACTGTGCATTTTGCAGGTTGAGCTTAAAGGGGGAGTGATTGGAGAACTTACCCTGTCTTATGATCACAGAACTGTCTCCACAAAGATATATAGAACTTGCTGCTTTCTTTTCATCAGCATACTCTTACTTCATGTTTTTCTATGTCCATTGCTTTGTACATTTGAGATTCTAATCTTACAATGCAACTTTATAACACGTTCACATTTCTGTATGGTCGCCCTACAATTATTTCTTTTTGTGGACACTGTTTTGGCTGCTAGTAGGACTCTGTGCCCTGTGACAATATTAAGCAGTGTCACTGTGTGCATACTCTGGCCCTAAAACGGTATAAGTACAATTATTTTCACCTAATTGGTCTTTTTAATGGCCCTTTAATACCATTGCAGATGATGAAAATTAAACTATGACATGGAAGTTTAATGACATAAAGGGGCTGTAGTGTCTATTAACACCACCCACATATATGACAAAATATATGTCTGGTAAATACACCAACTTCTCAAAAGGGGGGGGTCCAAGGGATATAGAGTTTAAAGACCCACACCTGGTTTTATCCCCAGCTCCAAATAGATATACACCATAAGAAACACAGGGGGTCTATTAGCTAACTATTAGAGCTATGCTATCACTACGGAGTCACCTAGATCTCAACGTGTGTGCAAAAGAATAAGGACCAAGTAAGAAAACAAGTGGATACAAAGGTGAAAAAGAGATCGATACATTATAGACTATTCATCAGTGGCTGACCAGTCCAAAAGAGTGATGTAGGGTTTCCATCAAAAAAGACTTTTGTGATCAGTCATATCATCTGGCCAAACCCTGGAGTGTGAACGGCTAGTCCCCTGATCAATGGGACTGAACCACACAGTGTTGATATCTTAGGATTTGGTCCACCAGTACTGATGAAACATCCGCAATGACTGATCTATTGATGGTTTTGAAAAAGGTGCAACAAAACAGAAAATGTGACTTAAAATAGGATGGAATGTCCTCCTTTACGCAACTTTATTCTATGGACAAGACATGCCTCCTAATTAAAAACAGAACAGTGCAAGATGACAGTAACAAATATCTGTCTGTAAAGGGGCCAACATGTTTCTGCCTATTGGGTGTCTAATCCCACGGCATTCATCAGGGCCTCTGTTCTTATACTCGTTGCACTCTTACAAGTGAAAAAAGTTCACCTCCACCATAAGAAGAAATGGGAAAACTGAAAAGAGATGGTTCACTACGGTACAACCTGTAATAACCATATGTTGTCACCCTCCGACTCACTCGTACTCTAGTGAATCCTGCGAAGGAAAACACATCAAACAATAACTATATATCTGATTGTATCGGTTCTCAATACACCCTATCCACCCAACATTAATGTGTGAAAAAAGTAGTAATTTCAATGCTCACCCCGACTGATGGGTGAAGCTACCTCACCTCGCCTGGACACTGCTCAGGTATAGGAGGCACCGCACTGGTATAGGGAAGAAAGGAGGAAATGTCGCATAATAAAGCTAAAAACATATAAGCCTATCACTATGTGTCAAACTCCTTCCTGTATTGCCCTATTTCCCAGAGTTTAAAACTGAAGTAGGTCCATAGCAGCTCCAGTGGACCCAGCAAACTAGTGTCCTAACACTATTAGCTCTGACAACTACTGGTCTAAATCCCAGCAAGATTCTAATCACAAGATGTTATTTATTCATTTTGATACCAACTCTGTAGTATCTTGGCAGCAAATAGTCTCACTTACCTAACCGTCGGTACCTCAAGCTGTTATCTGAGGCTTGGGGGAGGCACCGACCTCAGTGTGGATTGAGTATAAATAGGCTATGGGGGATAGTTTGTATGGTAACCTTCCGCCTAACTTGGATACTGCATCTCAACCCAATAATCAATGTGACATGTCCTATACTATATTGTTTGCCCCAAAACATAGAGGACAGTACCTTTTCCAGTGTTCAATACCCATTAATGATCAAATATTAAGTATATTCCACTGCGCACTACTTTGTGTTCGAAACCACGCTCCAAATCATGCGTGATCTCATGTAAAAACTACAAAACTGCATCATCGCGGCCATCTTAGTAGTCTTAATGCGATCACTAGGAAATAACGCGTGATCGCGCGCGAAGGACTACCAGATATCGTCACGGCAGCCATAATTGTAGTCCCGGCATCGGCGTCTTTCAATATAGACACAATTACGCCGATATTAGGACAACAACAAAGGGGAAACAGTCTCCGTAGGTGTAAAATAAGTGTTAACCCCTCAGCTCTCCCTTAGTGGCAATAAATAGGGAAATAGAAGGACTAATGGGTATGGAGTGATATCGCGAGATCTCGCGAGGTCTCCATGGTGGGAACTACTCAGTGACATCACTTCAGGGCAAACTGGTAGTCCAGCAATGTCGCGCATAGGCAAACTATATAGGATTACAAATGCAAAGTAGATGACTAATGGGCTAAACAGAATTGCATAGCCAATCTGTGTATTTTGACCTTACAGAGACCAATATTACTGTATATAGAGAATGATTTTCAAAAAACACTATGCCAATTTAATTCCAAGGTGGTAGTATTTTATGGCCAGTGGTCTTCGTGTTCATAGTGCAGTATCTATGTGATTTAATAGTATATCAGAGCTGTCTCGCTCACATGTTGCACTAGGACTTCTATATCAGTGTGTAACGAGTCTCATCAACTCGCATTGGCTTGTCATGTGTCCATGTACCTATTGGTAACATTTGCAATGCCGTAGTAAGGATTTTACAGTAGAGTCCACGGAATATCATCGTTTAATCCCCTTTTGTCTGACTCCAGCTTATAAATCCATTGTTGTTCTTTTCTGAATAGGTATTGAGACACATCACTTATATGACTAGGTATATGCGGTTTCTCTAACACTGTCCATTGAAAATCAGTTTCGTGATGTGCCTGTTCTACAAAATGTCTGGTGAGTCTAGTATGACTTTTTTTTACATCGGAATGAAATCTTGTGTTCCAGTATTCTCGTGCGAACACGCCTAGTGGTCATTCCTACATATCGTGTAGAACACGAACAGGTCAGCATATAAATCAGATTAGTGCTGTTGCAATTACTGAAGTTGTTCAGTTGCCAAGGTCTATTCGTACCTATGTCAATTTCCTTGGTGTGTCTCGTCTGGGGACATACCGAGCATGTGCCACATGGATGATGCCCTACCACCGGAGGGAGATCCCAAAGGGTTTCGCCAAGTTTTTTCGGAATCTCTCTTGGTCGTGTATGAACCAGGCGATCACGAATACTCGTGGCCCTTTTGAATGCAAACAGAGGTTGTGCTATTTTGGCTTTACCATGATTCAAAAGACGCCAGTGTCTTTTAACTATCTTTTGTATTGCATTGCTTCTGGTATTGAAGGTACTCACAAACGTGAGTCTTTCCAATGGTGGTTTGACACATGGGGCTTCGAGGAGTGCCTCTCTGTTGTTGTTCAAAGCTCTTTTTCTCGATTGCTTGATGAGCCGTTTGGGATAATGTCTCTCTCTCAATTGTTGACCCAGGTTATCAGCATGTATCTCAAAGTCCTCTCTACTAGAACAATTCCTACGGACACGTAGGAATTGGCCATAAGGTAAATTTTGGCGCAGGGACTTAGGGTGATAACTCTCATACAGGAGAAGTGAGTTTCGCGCCATTGGTTTCCTATAGAGTTCACTCTGCAGGCCTGCAGGAGTGGCATAGATAGATAAGTCCCGGAAAGCTATTCTATCTCTGTTGGCTTCCATGGTGAATTTCAGGAACTGATTTTGGCTATTCAACCATTGATGGATTTGGTTGGCAGAGTCCAGTGATCCCCTCCACACCACAAAACGTCATCAATATAACGCTTCCACCACCTGATAGAGGTGTGGAAGGGGTTGGTGGGGGTTAACACATATTGTTGTTCAAACTGGTGTACATAAAGGTTCACCAGACTCGGCGCGAAAACGCTGCCCATACTGGTTCCAGAGATCTGGAGAAACAGCTTGTCTTCGTGTCTGAAAAAGTTCCTTTTCATGGCCAAAGTGGCTAAGGCCATTATGAAGGGTACAGGTGTAATTGTGTCCCCTATGCTATCCCTCAGGATGGATGTTACAACTTCTAAAGTCTAATCCTGAGGGATAGAGGTGTACAGAGATTCTACGTCTAGAGATACCAACAGGTCTCTCTCTATGTCAAAGTCTATTAGTGCTAGGACTCTAAGCACATCTTAAGTATCCTGCAAGTATGTTGGCATCTGTTGTACAATTGGCCGCAGGAAATGGTCAACAAAAGTCGACAAAGGCTCCAATACTGACCCAATGCCAGATATAATAGGCCTTCCAGGAGGTGGCCTCTGTGGTTTGTGTACCTTTGGCAATAGGTAAAAGTAAGGTGTTATCGGATGTTTTGAGACCAGAAAACTTGCTTCATTTTGAGTAATCCACCCCTCAGAGAGTGCCTCTTCAACTAGATGCTTTATCTCCCTAGTGATATCCTCCGTGGGGTCAGCAGTCAAAGGGGAATATGCTTGTGTGTTGTCTAGTTGTCTGTAACACTCCTTCTTGTAATCCGTAGTGTTCAATATAACTATAGAGCCACCCTTATCTGCGGGCTTTATAGTTATTGACTGATCCTTAGACAAAGTTTTCAGTATCAATTGTTCGGACTTACTCAGGTTATTGTATGGCCTGATCTTCTGATTCCATAGTCCCGTGACATCGTCAGCTACAGCTTGTTCAAACGCTAGGACCTGCGGCGGAACAGTGTGTAAAGGTGGCTGAAATCTGGATTTATTTTTTAATCCAGTGTTAGTGACTGTCGTCTGACTTTCCTCAGTGTTCTTATCTTTAAAAAGATAATGGAGTCTCAATTTTCTGAAGAACTGGCTGAGTTCGCATTGGAAGGTAAAAGGGTCCCCCTGGTTCGTCATGACAAACCCTAAACCTTTGTTTAATACCTCTTCCTCAGGTGTAGTTATTATCTTGGAGGATAGGTTGACTACGAGGGAGGGTTCCCTGATGGACCTGCTTTCTGGCTCTTGGCAGTCTGGCTCCGTGTCCCCATGTGTGGGCCTGTCTGGTCTTGCCATTGTAACCCCGTGTTTTGTGCCGGTCTTCTTTTGCCTCTGGGTCGGCGGGGACCAAACCCTAAAAAATGTTGAGGATTATAGGCATTGGGAAACCCTTGAAAGTTGGGAGGCGGTGGTGGTATTCCGGGATAGGGTTGTTGATTAGGCGGAAAACCCCAAGGATTAGGTGGCCACCACTGCTGGTATTGTTGGTTGCCATACGAATAAGGTCTACCCCCCCTGGCCCTCCCACGTTGTGGGAAACTTGGTGTGCTTGTGTAGGTGTTATCTGGATCACTACTATCAGATCCTGAGCTAGAGTAATTGGAACCAAAGCGTCTGCCATTGTTCCTGAACACAGGAGGTGAATAAGTGTCACTTGTGTAGGGATACACACGTTCATGTTTCCATTTTGCTAGATCTTTTTTGAATTTGTCCAATTTGGCTTGCAAAATAGTTTCATGGAACTCACCCGAAGATTTATTTGATTCGTCTTGTTGTTTTTTTAACACAATTGGAGTTATCGTTGTTCTTATTGCTGCTTCTAAAACCTGTATCTCTACAAGAATAGTGTCAGCTATTCTTTTGGCTGTGCTGATAATCAGTATGAGCCAGTCTCTAGTGCATCTCCATGCTATTAACGACCAGTCCTTCAGAAAGGCTTTATATTGTAGGAAAAGTCGGGGGCATTGGAGACCACTAGCCCAGGTGGAGCACAGCTTACTCTCAGATATTCCGCCATGGCTATACCATGGACCAGAGTCCGGGCTTGTGATTTTTTTAAAACCTGAACTTGAGCCCAATCATCTCCTGTACTTGTGGTGACTGTAGAGGATGTGTCTAAGACACTTGGCATACTATCCAAAACAGATTTGTACATGGCATCATCATACGCGAGGCCACTAATTTCTGCCATGATTGTGTTAAGAATTAATGTCAGAGAAATGTGTCAGGAACGCCGAAGCCTAGTCAACACTGAAAACTGCGGTCAACCCACTCTCAGTATCAGGTTAGCAGTCCCAATGTATAGTAACTGGCTACACCATCAATAGTATGGTGGTATAATGCGGACCCGCAGCCAAAAAGCTGCTCATTACTGGTAAATACACCAACTTCTCAAAAGGGGGGGGTCCAAGGGGTATAGAGTTTAAAGACCCACACCTGGTTTTATCCCCAGCTCCAAATAGATATACACCATAAGAAACACAGGAGGTCTATTAGCTAACTATTAGAGCTATGCTATCACTACGGAGTCACCTAGATCTCAACGTGTGTGCAAAAGAATAAGGACCAAGTAAGAAAACAAGTGGATACAAAGGTGAAAAAGAGATCGATACATTATAGACTATTCATCAGTGGCTGACCAGTCCAAAAGAGTGATGTAGGGTTTCCATCAAAAGAGACTTTTGTGATCAGTCATATCATCTGGCCAAACCCTGGAGTGTGAACGGCTAGTCCCCTGATCAATGGGACTGAACCACACAGTGTTGATATCTTAGGATTTGGTCCACCAGTACTGATGAAACATCCGCAATGACTGATCTATTGATAGTTTTGAAAAAGGTGCAACAAAACAGAAAATGTGACTTAAAATAGGATGGAATGTCCTCCTTTACGCAACTTTATTCTATGGACAAGACATGCCTCCTAATTAAAAACAGAACAGTGCAAGATGACAGTAACAAATATCTGTCTGTAAAGGGGCCAACAGGTTTCTGCCTATTGGGTGTCTAATCCCACGGCATTCATCAGGGCCTCTGTTCTTATACTCGTTGCACTCTTACAAGTGAAAAAAGTTCACCTCCACCATAAGAAGAAATGGGAAAACTGAAAAGAGATGGTTCACTACGGTACAACCTGTAATAACCATATGTTGTCACCCTCCGACTCACTCGTACTCTAGTGAATCCTGCGAAGGAAAACACATCAAACAATAACTATATATCTGATTGTATCGGTTCTCAATACACCCTATCCACCCAACATTAATGTGTGAAAAAAGTAGTAAATTCAATGCTCACCCCGACTGATGGGTGAAGCTACCTCACCTCGCCTGGACACTGCTCAGGTATAGGAGGCACCGCACTGGTATAGGGAAGAAAGGAGGAAATGTCGCATAATAAAGCTAAAAACATATAAGCCTATCACTATGTGTCAAACTCCTTCCTGTATTGCCCTATTTCCCAGAGTTTAAAACTGAAGTAGGTCCATAGCAGCTCCAGTGGACCCAGCAAACTAGTGTCCTAACACTATTAGCTCTGACAACTACTGGTCTAAATCCCAGCAAGATTCTAATCACAAGATGTTATTTATTCATTTTGATACCAACTCTGTAGTATCTTGGCAGCAAATAGTCTCACTTACCTAACCGTCGGTACCTCAAGCTGTCATCTGAGGCTTGGGGGAGGCACCGACCTCAGTGTGGATTGAGTATAAATAGGCTATGGGGGATAGTTTGTATGGTAACCTTCCGCCTAACTTGGATACTGCATCTCAACCCAATAATCAATGTGGCATGTCCTATACTATATTGTTTGCCCCAAAACATAGAGGACAGTACCTTTTCCAGTGTTCAATACCCATTAATGATCAAATATTAAGTATATTCCACTGCGCACTACTTTGTGTTCGAAACCATGCTCCAAATCACGCGTGATTTCATGTAAAAACTACAAAACTGCATCATCGCGGCCATCTTAGTAGTCTTAACGCGATCACTAGGAAATACCGCGTGATCGCGCGCGAAGGACTACCAGATATCGTCACGGCAGCCATAATTGTAGTCCCGGCATGGGCGTCTTTCTAGATAGACACAATTACGCCGATATTAGGACAACAACAAAGGGGAAACAGTCTCCCTAGGTGTAAAATAAGTGTTAACCCCTCAGCTCTCCCTTAGTGGCAATAAATAGGGAAATAGAAGGACTAATGGGTATGGAGTGATATCGCGAGATCTCGCGAGGTCTCCATGGTGGGAACTACTCAGTGACATCACTTCAGGGCAAACTGGTAGTCCAGCAATGTCGCGCATAGGCAAACTATATAGGATTACAAATGCAAAGTAGATGACTAATGGGCTAAACAGAATTGCATAGCCAATCTGTGTATTTTGACCTTACAGAGACCAATATTACTGTATATAGAGAATGATTTTCAAAAAACACTATGCCAATTTAATTCCAAGGTGGTAGTATTTTATGGCCAGTGGTCTTCGTGTTCATAGTGCAGTATCTATGTGATTTAATAGTATATCAGAGCTGTCTCGCTCACATGTTGCACTAGGACTTCTATATCAGTGTGTAACGAGTCTCATCAACTCGCATTGGCTTGTCATGTGTCCATGTACCTATTGGTAACATTTGCAATGCCGTAGTAAGGATTTTACAGTAGAGTCCACGGAATATCATCGTTTAATCCCCTTTTGTCTGACTCCAGCATATAAATCCATTGTTGTTCTTTTCTGAATAGGTATTGAGACACATCACTTATATGACTAGGTATATGCGGTTTCTCTAACACTGTCCATTGAAAATCAGTTTCGTGATGTGCCTGTTCTACAAAATGTCTGGTGAGTCTAGTATGACTTTTCTTTACATCGGAATGAACTCTTGTGTTCCAGTATTCTCGTGCGAACACGCCTAGTGGTCATTCTGAGGAAATGTAAATTTTATGGTCAAGTTGTGTTCCCTAGCGCGTACCCCACCGTCTCCATGTACGAGTTAAAGTGCATGTAACTTCCCTCCTGTACCAGCTATGAAGACGCAAATACATTTGCGTCCAACGTCAACATGTCCTTTTTCAGACCCACCCTGAATGGGTTGGATAGCCCGTTCCTAAGTATACTATGCCAACGTCTTTTTGTAGTGTACTTCTACGTTTTTCAGCTCTAGCTGAGTAGGCCCTGAATTTCTGCCACCGAGCCTCTTTCCTGGCTTCTGACTCCAAGGGCCTCTGCCCAGGCTGCCTCTGTACCCGTGAACTCTGACTTACTTTCAGCGCGGTCCCTCGCGCTCAGCTCAGCCTGCTGCCTGCCAAGATTGACTATAACCTTCGAGTTATCTGTTCCGCTCCCCGAAAATACATTCCTGCCTGCTAGCTTCAGTAAACATCTTCCTCAGCTGCAGAGCCAAAGGGCCGGCCTGTCTCTGTGCAAATAATTCAAGTAATTCATAGCCCTGTTGCCATGCTCTCATGGAAGGCCCATGCCCCCACGCTTCTCATACAGACACTCAGGCGCTTATACACGCACTCACAGCAAGTATAGAATAGCTTCTGCCCTAGAGACCTTTCCGCCCAGATAACTTAGTTCCTAAACATCAGATATCAGATATGATAGAAGCACAAGTTGATCTGACATGCCAGACTTCTGTCTCTTTCCGTCAGTGTAAATGTCAAGTCCCCTGCACCCTCCAGCTTCACGTCAATCACACGTCATGCAGCTGCGCGCGCATCCAAGCTTCCGATTTCTGCTGACATTGCAACATTTCTGTTTAGTGCCACCCCTTTTGTGACACCTACCTGTGACGTTTCTAGCACACACCTCCAGTTCACGCCTAGTTCACGCCTTCTGATTACGTACTAGTAACACGTGTATACTGTTATCTTGTCTTCTCTCAGCTGTTACGC
This sequence comes from Lissotriton vulgaris, assembly GCF_964263255.1. Classification (NCBI taxonomy): domain Eukaryota; kingdom Metazoa; phylum Chordata; class Amphibia; order Caudata; family Salamandridae; genus Lissotriton; species Lissotriton vulgaris. The sequence goes on from NC_141698.1 coordinate 295,272,898, forward strand.
CTACTATAACTGTTTCCTATGACATGAATTAAGTATATAAGCTATGTAATGTAATAAAATGTAGCGCTCTATCCCTTCTGACACCCCTGTGGTGGTCAGAACATGATATCCTGGTCTAGACCATTCCTTTTTGAGGAATAAAACCCCTAAGAACTCTAACACCACGGACTCTGTTTTCTTTCTTTCCGATTGAGTTATTATTGATTAAGTACTTACCTGCATAGAAATTAAGAGAGTAAATTAATTATTTACGTCATTTTGGCGCCCGAATAGGGACCCCTCCCCCACCTCACGCGCCGGTTGGTGCGTTGCAAGCTATGTCCCCTGCCATCAGTTAGATGGAAACTACGCGTACCGGCAGGATTTCCTGCATCTCCCTCTGACCCACGGAGGTGACGAAGACTGCGATCAGTACCCAGACGAGGCGGTGAGGAGTGCGGAGGATCCCGACCAGAGCCTAGCCGAAAGAAGCAAGGTCCGAGGTGTCAAGAGGCCCACCAGGTTTCCGAAATTCTCCGAAGTTTTCCGAAGTTTTCCGAAGTGTCGAGTCTGGTCCAGTCGAGTTTTCTGAGGCCTTCTGTTTCCGTGCTTCCCGGTGAGTACCATTGCTGGGACGTATCTAGACGGGTTTGGGTACACAAGTCCGGTCTGCACTGTTTTTAGGCAGTGTATCTGTACTGTTTAGCAGTATATCTAGTATTCTGAATTTCTGCACTGTTACACCAGTGTATCTGTACTGTTTAGCAGTACATCCAGTATAGGGGGTAGTCATCTATGTCTCAATTGTTTTTTTCATGTGATCAATGTCGTGGTATGAATGTGAATGTGACCGTTTTTAATGTGTATTATTGTGTTTCTTGTACAATTAGCTGTACCCAGCATTAAGTAAACTAAGGATTGAGCATTCAGTACTAAGTAAGCAAAATGCCGTTTTTCAACAAGTTAAAGCAGATAGGAACTAGGAAAGGGATACTAGAGGAAGAAATTCCTATCCCCCCTAGGGACACTCCCGGTAACTTTATGTACCATAAACATGGCATAGATGCCATATTGTATCTAGATTTATGGACCGACTATACTAAACACCTAGACGAAAGACACAGATGGCCCGTTAACGGAACATGGGATGCCGAGTGCATCATGAAGATAGAGGAAACACTATGGAAAAAGAAAGCCAGACAATCTCAGAAAGACGCCATAGAATTTTGGCGTAAGGAATCACATAAACGTGCTGAAAGAGCATTACGTAGAGAAGATAGACTTAAAGAATCAGAGAAAGCCCAAGAAAACGAACTAGTTACCGAGGGGATCCGAGTAAAAACTGAACAGATAGACCGCGCACGACATAATCTTGTAAACGGTATGTATCTTGTGGCCGAGGGTACACCTGAGGCCCTATCAGAAATACCGAAAAACTTACCGCCACCATTGATCCCAACTAAAGTAATGCATAAGACTACTAAAGATATATTCCTAAATTCTTATCTAGAGGATGTAGCACCGGCTTACACCAATCTGCCTGTTCGCACCTTGCCTACTGACGGGGACGGGGGCACCCCGCCCCCAGATCATGTTCCACCAGTACCGCGACAGACCTCCCCCGTTCCGCCAGCCCCGCCACTTCCCGCACCCAAAATTGACCTACCGAAACAACGTTTACCTGATCCTACTAAACGACAAATTCAAGTTCAGATACAGACTCCCCAGGGAGATAATGCACAAGCCTCCGCTTCAGGAGGTGCGACCGCGGGTCTTCGGACCCCGCCATTAACACACAGATTCAATCTCAGGGATATGCAGAGTCCTCTCACGTTCAGGTCACCCCGCCTTGACGCATTAAAAGAAAACATTTCAGTTTGCAGATACGATCCAGTACCCGGAAAAGACGATCTAATGATATTGGCATCACTACGGTTAAGATCTGCTACTGATATCTTGCTATGCTATGTAGGAATGAAGGACCGTCTAGATAGAATATATGAGTTTGTTCAGACAGGGAAAGACCCTGACAGTGTTAAGGAGGCCATGGAGAAACAGAAAGTTGACATTCAAGCACAGATACTACGTTTTTTTATAAATTGCCTAATAAGAGAACGAGACAGGCCTGGAACAGATCAGAGTGAATTAGATGCACTGAACAAGTGGGGTCAAAATATAGCTGAAGGAAAACATGACAAGGGGACTTGCATAGCCAGTATGTGTAGAAAAATAAGAAAAGCAGTGATAGCAGTACACCAAAAAGAGAAAGAAAAAGCTTCCTCCGAGGAGGAAGAAGAACTTGAAGAACCAGAAAAAGCTGCAGATACTATAGCATATGTAGGTAAGGGAACTTACCTTAGGAAGGGTATCCGTCCGGAAAACAAGAGAGTTTTTCTCTCTGCTTTAACAAATCCGAATTCTTCTGAACATCAGTTTCAGGAGACTGATAAAAGGCTTCGCGATCGAGTAGGGTACCATGTACTCAATTCTATGGATGAACAAGAACTAGCCCGGTCAGCCGTATTATGGGCCGAAAATGCAGACATATATAATGATGATACCTTAGCACAGACATTTCTGAACCTTTCCCCAGACGAGCAGAAATTAGCAGGTGTATACATGATTCAGCACCTTCTCATAAAGTACAGAAATCAACATTCTGATCCAGGTCCCTTACACGAAACATTAGAAGCACTACTTATGGATAGATGGAGAGGTTTCAGTACCAAGTTAATACAAATAATTCTAGAACAACGACATAAATATAACACTTTTGTAAGCTCTGAATATGTTCCCGCCCCGCCTCCAGAAAGGAAAAACGTATCACATGCAATGCGGGGGTGGCATTGAAAGTCAGAACCCCTTACGAGAAGTACACCCTGTTATGGGTACGGATCACCTCTTGAAACGTGTATATGTACACACGCCTCTGACCAAGTTAGAACTGTTAGAAATGAAGAAACTAGTACCGTGTCATGATAAAGATCCCGCAGGTTTCCACAGAGAGCTTAAAGACATGTTACTGATGGGGGATTACACATATGATGATATCATGAAAATGTTAAAAGTACTGTTGCCCACGGGCATCTACGAGAAACTAAAGGAAAAGGAATGGGAGGTGGGAGACACAAAGATTGCATGGGCAGAAATAGAAGAGGAAGAAAATAAACGGGTCCCAGGGGTAGGCCTTGGGGATAAGACTAAAGCATTACCCGGTTTGATAGTACAGGTCCTGCCAAGATTATTGACAACTAGAAAGGAAGATTGGGACGCGATCTCGTCCTGTAAACAGAAACATGATGAAGATACTAGTGACTTCTATTCAAGATTCGAGAAATGTTTCATTATCAATAGTGGCCTCAAACCAAGTAGCGAGTCATATCCGCATCTTTTTGTATCAAAACTAGTCGAGAATTCCCTACCATTAGTTAAAAACCGAGTGTACAAAGTTGAAAGTACTTGGCAGGCAAATACGCCATCCCAGATGTTACAAATGCTCCAATATCATCAGAACAGAATTAGAGAAGAACAAGATCAGGAACAAAGACGCATGAAAGACACGAAGATGAAAATGTTAGTAGCCCAGACGGTCCCAGCCGACGGTCAGAGAAAGGGTGGGACCCAGACAAGTCACACTACAGCTCCCGTTAAAGGGACATGCAATTACTGTAAGCAGCCAGGTCATTACGTACATGAATGCCCAGTCCTGAAACATAATATAGCAACAGGTAAAACTAAAGAAAGACCGCATCCGCCTAGACATGACCATGGGCATCAACAGACCTCACAGAACGAACAGCCTATGCAGAACACACAGTCTATGCATGCTCCTTCACACACAGCACAGACCGTAGCGGTACCACAGCCACAGCCCATTGCCGCGTCTCAGCAAGTTTCGCAACAGATGTACCAGTATGCCCAGTCCGCATACCCAGATTATCCCTGATATACATGAAACAGCCTAGAGAGGGAAGGTGGCTTGCCTCTTATTGAAATTCCTGTAGATCAAGAAGGTCCTTATGTACACAGTCACGTATTGGGAAAAGACAGAAAGTTTTTAATTGACACAGGGGCAAGTCGCACTACGATCAGCCATGATGAAGTCCCAGGGGCACCCCTCTCAGGCTCACAGAATGTTTCCCTTGGTTTTTCAGGACAGCCTATTGTAAATGAAGTATCAGAACCAGTCCCCCTGGCTGTGGGTCCATTATCACGTGTTACAGACTTGTTACTTACAAAATCATGTCCAGAAAATCTGTTAGGAATTAAAACATTGAAGGCTCTAGGAGCTATAATCTGTTGTTCCCCGGAGGGAGTTAGACTCTTTCTACGGGATTTCAAGGGTCATTATGTTTTGCGAGAATTCGATGTCAGATTGAAAAATGTGCCAGATTACTTGTGGGCAAAAGGCCCAACTGATGTAGGTTGCATGCATATCACCCCATACCGCGTTACACTCAAGGCAGGTGTTGTTTTACCGAGAATCAGACAATACAAGCTACCACCCGATGCTGTAGTGGCTTTACTGAAAATCATTGAAGAGCTCATTGCCCAAGGAGTGGTCGTAGAGACCGACTCCAATATCTGTAATTCACCCATTATTCCGATTCTTAAACGTACTGATCCCAATGCACCGCTAGTATATCGGCTGGTGATTGATCTTCGAGAACTGAATAAATGCATTATTCCACAGTACCCTGTGGTTCCCGACATCTCATCCCTATTGACTGCTATTGATTCAGAAGCGACGTTCTTTACTGTAATTGACCTCAAGAACGCCTTCTTCAGCGTGCCTATTGATCCAGAGAGCCAATATCTCTTCGGATTCAGTTTAAATGGACGCAGCTTCAAATTTTCACGCGCACCTCAAGGATTCACAGAAAGCCCCAGCATCTACAGTCAAGCACTGAAAAGACAACTAGATTGTATTCAAATGCCAGTTAACACCGCTTTACTACAATACGCCGATGATCTACTGATCACCGCACGAAGTGAGCCCGAATGTGAACAAGCATCACTGACAGTTTTACATTTTCTGGCCGATAAGGGACACAAGGTGTCTCCTTCGAAGCTACAATTCTGTGTTCAGCAAGTTGTGTACTTGGGTCACTTGCTGTCCAAAGTGGGGAGACAGCTCACTCCTGATCGCATTCAGTTAATTGTAAATATGCCACAACCCCAGACACAAAAGGAAGTGCGGGCCTTCATAGGCCTCACCTCATACTGCCGACAATGGATTCCTCAATATGCATTTCTGGCTAAACCACTCATCCAGTTAACGACACAGGAGGCAGCGACTTCGACTGCCCTCCCTTGGACTCAGGAACACACACAAGCTTTTGAAGAATTAAAGAAAGCCTTATGCCAAGCACCAGTTTTAGCGACACCATGTTACAGCAAACCGTTTACACTTTTTGTTGCAGAACGTGATGGTACAGCATTGTCTGTCCTCACTCAAGATCAAGCAGGTTCACATAAGCCTTGCGCTTATTTCTCAAGTACATTGGATTCAGTAGCCCAGGCACTCCCTGCGTGCTTGAAGTCAGTAGCAGCAACAGCGTTAGCCATCAGACAGAGCGATTCAATTGTTTTAGGCCATCAATTAACAGTACAAGTTCCACACTCTGTAGAGGTTCTGTTAAACAGAACCCAGACTCAGCACCTGACTATAGCACGACTGACAGGTTATGAATTAACGTTATTCCAGCCACACATAGAAATCAGGCGCTGCAGTATTCTGAACCCCGCAACACTGTTACCTACAATTATGACAGATCCAGCCCCGCATGATTGTATAGAAATCATTAATGCAGTAACAAAGCCTAGACGAGATTTAACAGATGTTCCACTGACAAACCCAGACCTGACACTTTATGTGGACGGTTCATGCATGAGAACAAGTACAGGAGAATTAGTGGCCGCATATGCAGTGACCACTGAAACTGAAGTTAAAGAAACATATCGTATTGACACATTGTCCGCTCAAGCAGCAGAGCTCATCGCTCTGACCCGAGCTTGTATACTAGCCAAGAACAGAAATGTCAACATATACACTGATTCCCGTTATGCTTTCGGAGTCGTACACGACTTCGGCATGTTATGGCAAGAACGAGGTTTTTTGACCTCCCACGGTGCCAAGATCCAACACGGTCCTCTCATTCAAGCACTGTTAGAAGCAATACATTTGCCCTCGGGCATATCAGTCATGAAGTGTAAAGCACATACTAAGGTCACAGATTCTGTTTCCCAGGGTAACGACCTGGCAGACCAGACAGCGAAACATACAGCACTGACTCACACCCAGACAACTGATGTGACAAAGACAATAGTACCGACAAAGTGTATGGCAGTCAAGGATCCCGCTCTAGATGTAATTGATATTCAGGCACATGCTACCCCAGAAGAAATAAAGAGATGGATTGAACTAGGAGGGATCCAGACAGATCAAGGTTGGATGACGAAGGGAAAATCTACATGGTTTCTCCCTGACTCTATGGTTCAAGTCATGATCAATACAGCACATAGCCCAGCACATCTAGGAGAGAAAGCGATGTTAGACAGTTTACAAAATCTCTGGAGCAATAAACACTTACGAGCAGCCGCAAAACAGAAAGTGCGTACTTGCATGATCTGTTGTCAGTTCAACCCAGGTAAAAGCGTCCCTGTAGAGCAAGGTGGATTTCATCCTCCCGATCACCCTTTTGAAGTCCTCCAAATGGATTATATCCAGATGAACCGTTGTCGAGGATTCAAGTATGTCCTTGTAGTTGTTTGTGCTCTGTCCCGCTGGACCGAAGCATACCCAGTCTCAGACTATACTGCTCCGACCACTGCCAAGCAGTTGGTTCGTGAATTCTTCCCCCGATACGGTTTGCCTCGTGTCGTGTACTCAGATAACGGACAACCCTTCTCGTCCGAGCTAATGAAACAAGTTTCTTTACTGCTAGGATATCAGTGGAAGTTTCATTGTGTCCGACATCCTGAAGCCGCAGGCCTTGTAGAGAGGCATAACCAGACACTAAAGATACGCCTTGCAAAAATATGTCAGGAGAAAGGGGTCGACTGGATAGTCGCCCTGCCAGTGGCACTATTCTACATGAGGATGGTCGCCCACTCGAGATCAGGGCTATCCCCGTACGAAGTGGTTTTTGGCAGACCACCGAATATGTGGGGGACGCCCATTCCGAAAAAGATCACTGATGTTGATTGTAACATGTTGACAGATTACCTTGCCTCCTTGATGTCTGCACTCCAATCATGTCGTTCACAGGTTGCCGCAGCCTTCCCTGACAACACTGATGTAAAGCCGCACGAGGTCCGTCCTGGGGACCTAGTATTGGTGCGAAATTTCGACAGGAAGAGTCCGCTGGAGCCCCGCTGGAAATCCCCGAAGACCGTCCTTCTCACCACGAGGACCGCCGTGAAGATCGAAGGGAGAAAGGGGTGGGTCCATACGAGTCATGTGAAAAAATTCCATGAACTGAAACCAGACCGAGACTCGTCCACCCCCACCAAAGACTGTGTTGAGCCAAAAGACTTTACAGTTACCGAACGAGAAAAAACTCCCCAAGAGGAGTACCGGTCGAAACTCCGATCTAGCAAGTCAGACAGTTTAATTGTTTAAGTCCTCCCCTAGGTGAATCGGTTAAATAGTTTCTGACATGTATCCCCTAGATCGAGATAGAGAGAGAGAGAGACGATTCAAAAAAAGTGCATATTGTAAATCACTTCGTAGTCACTGTATAGTGACACTATTAATAATGTTTATTCTGAGTATCTTAGTTATTGTTGCTAGCATTCTGCTACCTATCTACTGGCCTATTTTCAGGCGTGAACAATCTGTTTACAATGTCTCTGCTGAACACACTTTTAGTGAGTTACCTCCACACGAACTCTCTTACAGACTTGCGCTGCGCAACAATACATTCATTAGTATGCTACACCATTCCCATCAGACTAACAATGCTACAGACTGCTGGATATGTGGCCGACTCCCTCCCTACCAGAATTACAAGGGAGCTCTGCCCCTCTTTCCGTACCCGTTCACTCACAATGGCTCCTGTGGTGCCTGGTTTAAAATAATTAATTCCTTAGATCCTGATATTGCTGTTTTTGATGGGGGCTGGGTTTGGGGAAACTTGAACTTAGTCCTGCTCGACGTCTGTTACCCTGATAAGGAGGGACTCCCCACTCGAATAGGAACTGATCTAGAAAATGAAGTATATGGATTAGGTAACTACACAATTAGCCTTATGATCCTTACTGTCGAATCCGAGGCTGCACCAGTCCTGCCCCATATGCTAGTATTGCCAGTCACTGGTGAATTATGTGTCCGAAAGAAAGGTTCAGTACACTTAGGTCATAGTAAATGCACTACTGTGGTCGAATTCAGTGATCATGGTAAATCGTCCTTCAAAGCTATCAGTCATTCCTATTTTGTTTGTGGTCATACCGCATACATACGCCTACCTCCAGATTGGGATGGTACCTGTTACATTGCATTCCTTCTGCCACCTGTTTTTCTAGCTCCCCCTGATTACCATAGAAATACAAATCTAGTAAAGAATAGACCCAGAAGAGATATCACACTTGTCGACTATACAGAAACGGCATGGGAACAGTACACTGATTTTAATAAAGGATTCTTTTTCTTTCTAGGCCCCGTCCAAAACAGTAAATTAATACGTAAATTAACTAGAACACTTGAAGCTGTAGTACATGAAACTGCCTCCGCCTTAGGTAACTTAACAGAGGAGCAATCTGCTATGCGGGTTGTTGTCCTTCAAAATCGTCTTGTTATTGACGTCATCTTGGCAGATAGAGGTGGAGCCTGTAAGGTCATCGGGTCAAGTTGCTGCATTTTCATCCCACAAAACGCGCCATCTGTCTATCAAGCTATTACCCGTCTGCATAAAATTGCAAATCAGATACATCAGAATCCAGGCACCTGGACTTGGTCCGGTTGGTTCTGGACAAAGTTAACTGCTTGGGGATGGAAGATCCTATCCTTCCTAGGTTTTGGCCTTGTCATAGTATTCAGCTGCTGCCTGTGCCTACAGTGTGGGCCGGCGATATGTGGACTGTGTGCCACATCGTGCATTGAACATTCCAGTTTCCTCTCAAACCATCAAAGAAAGAAAGATGAGCAAATGATGCTGCAAGAACAAACCGATCAATTTATGATGATTGATATATCATGAAGGGTCCGTAGGGAACAAGGAGGGAATGAGGAAATGTAAATTTTATGGTCAAGTTGTGTTCCCTAGCGCGTACCCCACCGTCTCCATGTACGAGTTAAAGTGCATGTAACTTCCCTCCTGTACCAGCTATGAAGACGCAAATACATTTGCGTCCAACGTCAACATGTCCTTTTTCAGACCCACCCTGAATGGGTTGGATAGCCCGTTCCTAAGTATACTATGCCAACGTCTTTTTGTAGTGTACTTCTACGTTTTTCAGCTCTAGCTGAGTAGGCCCTGAATTTCTGCCACCGAGCCTCTTTCCTGGCTTCTGACTCCAAGGGCCTCTGCCCAGGCTGCCTCTGTACCCGTGAACTCTGACTTACTTTCAGCGCGGACCCTCGCGCTCAGCTCAGCCTGCTGCCTGCCAAGATTGACTATAACCTTCGAGTTATCTGTTCCGCTCCCCGAAAATACATTCCTGCCTGCTAGCTTCAGTAAACATCTTCCTCAGCTGCAGAGCCAAAGGGCCGGCCTGTCTCTGTGCAAATAATTCAAGTAATTCATAGCCCTGTTGCCATGCTCTCATGGAAGGCCCATGCCCCCACGCTTCTCATACAGACACTCAGGCGCTTATACACGCACTCACAGCAAGTATAGAATAGCTTCTGCCCTAGAGACCTTTCCGCCCAGATAACTTAGTTCCTAAACATCAGATATCAGATATGATAGAAGCACAAGTTGATCTGACATGCCAGACTTCTGTCTCTTTCCGTCAGTGTAAATGTCAAGTCCCCTGCACCCTCCAGCTTCACGTCAATCACATGTCATGCAGCTGCGCGCGCATCCAAGCTTCCGATTTCTGCTGACATTGCAACATTTCTGTTTAGTGCCACCCCTTTTGTGACACCTACCTGTGACGTTTCTAGCACACACCTCCAGTTCACGCCTAGTTCACGCCTTCTGATTACGTACTAGTAACACGTGTATACTGTTATCTTGTCTTCTCTCAGCTGTTACGCCTACTATAACTGTTTCCTATGACATGAATTAAGTATATAAGCTATGTAATGTAATAAAATGTAGCGCTCTATCCCTTCTGACACCCCTGTGGTGGTCAGAACATGATATCCTGGTCTAGACCATTCCTTTTTGAGGAATAAAACCCCTAAGAACTCTAACACCACGGACTCTGTTTTCTTTCTTTCCGATTGAGTTATTATTGATTAAGTACTTACCTGCATAGAAATTAAGAGAGTAAATTAATTATTTACGTCAATTCCTACATATCGTGTAGAACACGAACAGGTCAGCATATAAATCAGATTAGTGCTGTTGCAATTACTGAAGTTGTTCAGTTGCCAAGGTCTATTCGTACCTATGTCAATTTCCTTGGTGTGTCTCGTCTGGGGACATACCGAGCATGTGCCACATGGATGATGCCCTACCACCGGAGGGAGATCCCAAAGGGTTTCGCCAAGTTTTTTCGGAATCTCTCTTGGTCGTGTATGAACCAGGCGATCACGAATACTCGTGGCCCTTTTGAATGCAAACAGAGGTTGTGCTATTTTGGCTTTACCATGATTCAAAAGACGCCAGTGTCTTTTAACTATCTTTTGTATTGCATTGCTTCTGGTATTGAAGGTACTCACAAACGTGAGTCTTTCCAATGGTGGTTTGACACATGGGGCTTCGAGGAGTGCCTCTCTGTTGTTGTTCAAAGCTCTTTTTCTCGATTGCTTGATGAGCCGTTTGGGATAATGTCTCTCTCTCAATTGTTGACCCAGGTTATCAGCATGTATCTCAAAGTCCTCTCTACTAGAACAATTCCTACGGACACGTAGGAATTGGCCATAAGGTAAATTTTGGCGCAGGGACTTAGGGTTATAACTCTCATACATGAGAAGTGAGTTTCGCGCCATTGGTTTCCTATAGAGTTCACTCTGCAGGCCTGCAGGAGTGGCATAGATAGATAAGTCCAGGAAAGCTATTCTATCTCTGTTGGCTTCCATGGTGAATTTCAGGAACTGATTTTGGCTATTCAACCATTGATGGAATTGGTTGGCAGAGTCCAGTGATCCCCTCCACACCACCAAAACGTCATCAATATAACGCTTCCACCACCTGATAGAGGTGTGGAAGGGGTTGGTGGGGGTTAACACATATTGTTGTTCAAACTGGTGTACATAAAGGTTCACCAGACTCGGCGCGAAAACGCTGCCCATACTGGTTCCAGAGATCTGGAGAAACAGCTTGTCTTCGTGTCTGAAAAAGTTCCTTTTCATGGCCAAAGTGGCTAAGGCCATTATGAAGGGTACAGGTGTAATTGTGTCCCCTATGCTATCCCTCAGGATGGATGTTACAACTTCTAAAGTCTAATCCTGAGGGATAGAGGTGTACAGAGATTCTACGTCTAGAGATACCAACAGGTCTCTCTCTATGTCAAAGTCTATTAGTGCTAGGACTCTAAGCACATCTTAAGTATCCTGCAAGTATGTTGGCATCTGTTGTACAATTGGCCGCAGGAAATGGTCAACAAAAGTCGACAAAGGCTCCAATACTGACCCAATGCCAGATATAATAGGCCTTCCAGGAGGTGGCCTCTGTGGTTTGTGTACCTTTGGCAATAGGTAAAAGTAAGGTGTTATCGGATGTTTTGAGACCAGAAAACTTGCTTCATTTTGAGTAATCCACCCCTCAGAGAGTGCCTCTTCAACTAGATGCTTTATCTCCCTAGTGATATCCTCCGTGGGGTCAGCAGTCAAAGGGGAATATGCTTGTGTGTTGTCTAGTTGTCTGTAACACTCCTTCTTGTAATCCGTAGTGTTCAATATAACTATAGAGCCACCCTTATCTGCGGGCTTTATAGTTATTGACTGATCCTTAGACAAAGTTTTCAGTATCAATTGTTCGGACTTACTCAGGTTATTGTATGACCTGATCTTCTGATTCCATAGTCCCGTGACATCGTCAGCTACAGCTTGTTCAAACGCTAGGACCTGCGGCGGAACAGTGTGTAAAGGTGGCTGAAATCTGGATTTATTTTTTAATCCAGTGTTAGTGACTGTCGTCTGACTTTCCTCAGTGTTCTTATCTTTAAAAAGATAATGGAGTCTCAATTTTCTGAAGAACTGGCTGAGTTCGCATTGGAAGGTAAAAGGGTCCCCCTGGTTCGTCATGACAAACCCTAAACCTTTGTTTAATACCTCTTCCTCAGGTGTAGTTATTATCTTGGAGGATAGGTTGACTACGAGGGAGGGTTCCCTGATGGACCTGCTTTCTGGCTCTTGGCAGTCTGGCTCCGTGTCCCCATGTGTGGGCCTGTCTGGTCTTGCCATTGTAACCCCGTGTTTTGTGCCGGTATTCTTTTGCCTCTGGGTCGGCGGGGACCAAACCCTAAAAAATGTTGAGGATTATAGGCATTGGGAAACCCTTGAAAGTTGGGAGGCGGTGGTGGTATTCCGGGATAGGGTTGTTGATTAGGCGGAAAACCCCAAGGATTAGGTGGCCACCACTGCTGGTATTGTTGGTTGCCATACGAATAAGGTCTACCCCCCCTGGCCCTCCCACGTTGTGGGAAACTTGGTGTGCTTGTGTAGGTGTTATCTGGATCACTACTATCAGATCCTGAGCTAGAGTAATTGGAACCAAAGCGTCTGCCATTGTTCCTGAACACAGGAGGTGAATAAGTGTCACTTGTGTAGGGATACACACGTTCATGTTTCCATTTTGCTAGATCTTTTTTGAATTTGTCCAATTTGGCTTGCAAAATAGTTTCATGGAACTCACCCGAAGATTTATTTGATTCGTCTTGTTGTTTTTTTAACACAATTGGAGTTATCGTTGTTCTTATTGCTGCTTCTAAAACCTGTATCTCTACAAGAATAGTGTCAGCTATTCTTTTGGCTGTGCTGATAATCAGTATGAGCCATTCTCTAGTGCATCTCCATGCTATTAACGACCAGTCCTTCAGAAAGGCTTTATATTGTAGGAAAAGTCGGGGGCATTGGAGACCACTAGCCCAGGTGGAGCACAGCTTACTCTCAGATATTCCGCCATGGCTATACCATGGACCAGAGTCCGGGCTTGTGATTTTTTTAAAACCTGAACTTGAGCCCAATCATCTCCTGTACTTGTGGTGACTGTAGAGGATGTGTCTAAGACACTTGGCATACTATCCAAAACAGATTTGTACATGGCATCATCATACGCGAGGCCACTAATTTCTGCCATGATTGTGTTAAGAATTAATGTCAGAGAAATGTGTCAGGAACGCCGAAGCCTAGTCAACACTGAAAACTGCGGTCAACCCACTCTCAGTATCAGGTTAGCAGTCCCAATGTATAGTAACTGGCTACACCATCAATAGTATGGTGGTATAATGCGGACCCGCAGCCAAAAAGCTGCTCATTACTGGTAAATACACCAACTTCTCAAAAGGGGGGGGGTCCAAGGGGTATAGAGTTTAAAGACCCACACCTGGTTTTATCCCCAGCTCCAAATAGATATACACCATAAGAAACACAGGAGGTCTATTAGCTAACTATTAGAGCTATGCTATCACTACTGAGTCACCTAGATCTCAACGTGTGTGCAAAAGAATAAGGACCAAGTAAGAAAACAAGTGGATACAAAGGTGAAAAAGAGATCGATACATTATAGACTATTCATCAGTGGCTGACCAGTCCAAAAGAGTGATGTAGGGTTTCCATCAAAAGAGACTTTTGTGATCAGTCATATCATCTGGCCAAACCCTGGAGTGTGAACGGCTAGTCCCCTGATCAATGGGACTGAACCACACAGTGTTGATATCTTAGGATTTGGTCCACCAGTACTGATGAAACATCCGCAATGACTGATCTATTGATGGTTTTGAAAAAGGTGCAACAAAACAGAAAATGTGACTTAAAATAGGATGGAATGTCCTCCTTTACGCAACTTTATTCTATGGACAAGACATGCCTCCTAATTAAAAACAGAACAGTGCAAGATGACAGTAACAAATATCTGTCTGTAAAGGGGCCAACAGGTTTCTGCCTATTGGGTGTCTAATCCCACGGCATTCATCAGGGCCTCTGTTCTTATACTCGTTGCACTCTTACAAGTGAAAAAAGTTCACCTCCACCATAAGAAGAAATGGGAAAACTGAAAAGAGATGGTTCACTACGGTACAACCTGTAATAACCATATGTTGTCACCCTCCGACTCACTCGTACTCTAGTGAATCCTGCGAAGGAAAACACATCAAACAATAACTATATATCTGATTGTATCGGTTCTCATCACACCCTATCCACCCAACATTAATGTGTGAAAAAAGTAGTAAATTCAATGCTCACCCCGACTGATGGGTGAAGCTACCTCACCTCGCCTGGACACTGCTCAGGTATAGGAGGCACCGCACTGGTATAGGGAAGAAAGGAGGAAATGTCGCATAATAAAGCTAAAAACATATAAGCCTATCACTATGTGTCAAACTCCTTCCTGTATTGCCCTATTTCCCAGAGTTTAAAACTGAAGTAGGTCCATAGCAGCTCCAGTGGACCCAGCAAACTAGTGTCCTAACACTATTAGCTCTGACAACTACTGGTCTAAATCCCAGCAAGATTCTAATCACAAGATGTTATTTATTCATTTTGATACCAACTCTGTAGTATCTTGGCAGCAAATAGTCTCACTTACCTAACCGTCGGTACCTCAAGCTGTCATCTGAGGCTTGGGGGAGGCACCGACCTCAGTGTGGATTGAGTATAAATAGGCTATGGGGGATAGTTTGTATGGTAACCTTCCGCCTAACTTGGATACTGCATCTCAACCCAATAATCAATGTGGCATGTCCTATACTATATTGTTTGCCCCAAAACATAGAGGACAGTACCTTTTCCAGTGTTCAATACCCATTAATGATCAAATATTAAGTATATTCCACTGCGCACTACTTTGTGTTCGAAACCATGCTCCAAATCACGCGTGATTTCATGTAAAAACTACAAAACTGCATCATCGCGGCCATCTTAGTAGTCTTAACGCGATCACTAGGAAATAACGCGTGATCGCGCGCGAAGGACTACCAGATATCGTCACGGCAGCCATAATTGTAGTCCCGGCATGGGCGTCTTTCTAGATAGACACAATTACGCCGATATTAGGACAACAACAAAGGGGAAACAGTCTCCCTAGGTGTAAAATAAGTGTTAACCCCTCAGCTCTCCCTTAGTGGCAATAAATAGGGAAATAGAAGGACTAATGGGTATGGCGTGATATCGCGAGATCTCGCGAGGTCTCCATGGTGGGAACTACTCAGTGACATCACTTCAGGGCAAACTGGTAGTCCAGCAATGTCGCGCATAGGCACACTATATAGGATTACAAATGCAAAGTAGATGACTAATGGGCTAAACAGAATTGCACAGCCAATCTGTGTATTTTGACCTTACAGAGACCAATATTACTGTATATAGAGAATGATTTTCAAAAAACACTATGCCAATTTAATTCCAAGGTGGTAGTATTTTATGGCCAGTGGTCTTCGTGTTCATAGTGCAGTATCTATGTGATTTAATAGTATATCAGAGCTGTCTCGCTCACATGTTGCACTAGGACTTCTATATCAGTGTGTAACGAGTCTCAACAACTCGCATTGGCTTGTCATGTGTCCATGTACCTATTGGTAACATTTGCAATGCCGTAGTAAGGATTTTACAGTAGAGTCCACGGAATATCATCGTTTAATCCCCTTTTGTCTGACTCCAGCTTATAAATCCATTGTTGTTCTTTTCTGAATAGGTATTGAGACACATCACTTATATAACTAGGTATATGCGGTTTCTCTAACACTGTCCATTGAAAATCAGTTTTGTGATGTGCCTGTTCTACAAAATGTCTGGTGAGTCTAGTATGACTTTTTTTACATCGGAATGAACTCTTGTGTTCCAGTATTCTCGTGCGAACACGCCTAGTGGTCATTCCTACATATCGTGTAGAACACAAACAGGTCAGCATATAAATCAGATTAGTGCTGTTGCAATTACTGAAGTTGTTCAGTTGCCAAGGTCTATTCGTACCTATGTCAATTTCCTTGGTGTGTCTCGTCTGGGGACATACCGAGCATGTGCCACATAGATGATGCCCTACCACCGGAGGGAGATCCCAAAGGGTTTCGCCAAGTTTTTTCCGA
The DNA here is from genome assembly GCF_964263255.1 of Lissotriton vulgaris. Classification (NCBI taxonomy): domain Eukaryota; kingdom Metazoa; phylum Chordata; class Amphibia; order Caudata; family Salamandridae; genus Lissotriton; species Lissotriton vulgaris. Next base: position 295,289,233 of record NC_141698.1, read on the forward strand.
ATCTCTCTTGGTCGTGTATGAACCAGGCGATCACGAATACTCGTGGCCCTTTTGAATGCAAACAGAGGTTGTGCTATTTTGGCTTTACCATGATTCAAAAGACGCCAGTGTCTTTTAACTATCTTTTGTATTGCATTGCTTCTGGTATTGAAGGTACTCACAAACGTGAGTCTTTCCAATGGTGGTTTTACACATGGGGCTTCGAGGAGTGCCTCTCTGTTGTTGTTCAAAGCTCTTTTTCTCGATTGCTTGATGAGCCGTTTGGGATAAAGTCTATCTCTCAATTGTTGACCCAGGTTATCAGCATGTATCTCAAAGTCCCCTCTACTAGAACAATTCCTACGGACACGTAGGAATTGGCCATAAGGTAAATTTTGGTGCAGGGACTTAGGGTGATAACTCTCATACAGGAGAAGTGAGTTTCGCGCCATTGGTTTCCTATAGAGTTCACTCTGCAGGCCTGCAGGAGTGGCATAGATAGATAAGTCCAGGAAAGCTATTCTATCTCTGTTGGCTTCCATGGTGAATTTCAGGAACTGATTTTGGCTATTCAACCATTGATGGAATTGGTTGGCAGAGTCCAGTGATCCCCTCCACACCACCAAAACGTCATCAATATAACGCTTCCACCACCTGATAGAGGTGTGGAAGGGGTAGGTGGGGGTTAACACATATTGCCAACAGAGATAGAATAGCTTTCCTGGACTTATCTATCTATGCCACTCCTGCAGGCCTGCAGAGTGAACTCTATAGGAAACCAATGGCGCGAAACTCACTTCCCCTGTATGAGAGTTATCACCCTAAGTCCCTGCGCCAAAATTTACCTTATGGCCAATTCCTACGTGTCCGTAGGAATTGTTCTAGTAGAGAGGACTTTGAGATACATGCTGATAACCTGGGTCAACAATTGAGAGATAGACATTATCCCAAACGGCTCAGCAAGCAATCGAGAAAAAGAGCTTTGAACAACAACAGAGAGGCACTCCTCGAAGCCCCATGTGTCAAACCACCATTGGAAAGACTCACGTTTGTGAGTACCTTCAATACCAGAAGCAATGCAATACAAAAGATAGTTAAAAGACACTGGCGTCTTTTGAATCATGGTAAAGCCAAAATAGCACAACCTCTGTTTGCATTCAAAAGGGCCACCAGTATTCGTGATCGCCTGGTTCATACACGACCAAGAGAGATTCGGAAAAAACTTGGCGAAACCCTTTGGGATCTCCCTCCGGTGGTAGGGCATCATCCATGTGGCACATGCTCGGTATGTCCCCAGACGAGACACACCAAGGAAATTGACATAGGTACGAATAGACCTTGGCAACTGAACAACTTCAGTAATTGCAACAACACTAATCTGATTTATATGCTGACCTGTTCGTGTTCTACACGATATGTAGGAATGACCACTAGGCGTGTTCGCACGAGAATACTGGAACACAAGAGTTCATTCCGATGTAAAAAAAGTCATACTAGACTCACCAGACATTTTGTAGAACAGGCACATCACGAAACTGATTTTCAATGGACAGTGTTAGAGAAACCGCATATACCTAGTCATATAAGTGATGTGTCTCAATACCTATTCAGAAAAGAACAACAATGGATTTATAAGCTGGAGTCAGACAAAAGGGGATTAAACGATGATATTCCGTGGACTCTACTGTAAAATCCTTACTACGGCATTGCAAATGTTACCAATAGGTACATGGACACATGACAAGCCAATGCGAGTTGTTGAGACTCGTTACACACTGATATAGAAGTCCTAGTGCAACATGTGAGCGAGACAGCTCTGATATACTATTAAATCACATAGATACTGCACTATGAACACGAAGACCACTGGCCATAAAATACTACCACCTTGGAATTAAATTGGCATAGTGTTTTTTGAAAATCATTCTCTATATACAGTAATATTGGTCTCTGTAAGGTCAAAATACACAGATTGGCTATGCAATTCTGTTTAGCCCATTAGTCATCTACTTTGCATTTGTAATCCTATATAGTTTGCCTATGCGCGACATTGCTGGACTACCAGTTTGCCCTGAAGTGATGTCACTGAGTAGTTCCCACCATGGAGACCTCGCGAGATCTCGCGATATCACGCCATACCCATTAGTCCTTCTATTTCCCTATTTATTGCCACTAAGGGAGAGCTGAGGGGTTAACACTTATTTTACACCTAGGGAGACTGTTTCCCCTTTGTTGTTGTCCTAATATCGGCGTAATTGTGTCTATCTTGAAAGACGCCGATGCCGGGACTACAATTATGGCTGCCGTGACGATATCTGGTAGTCCTTCGCGCGCGATCACGCGTTATTTCCTAGTGATCGCGTTAAGACTACTAAGATGGCCGCGATGATGCAGTTTTGTAGTTTTTACATGAGATCACGCGTGATTTGGAGCGTGGTTTCGAACACAAAGTAGTGCGCAGTGGAATATACTTAATATTTGATCATTAATGGGTATTGAACACTGGAAAAGGTACTGTCCTCTATGTTTTGGGGCAAACAATATAGTATAGGACATGTCACATTGATTATTGGGTTGAGATGCAGTATACAAGTTAGGCGGAAGGATACCATACAAACTATCCCCCATAGCCTATTTATACTCAATCCACACTGAGGTCGGTGCCTCCCCCAAGCCTCAGATGACAGCTTGAGGTACCGACGGTTAGGTAAGTGAGACTATTTGCTGCCAAGATACTACAGAGTTGGTATCAAAATGAATAAATAACATCTTGTGATTAGAATCTTGCTGGGATTTAGACCAGTAGTTGTCAGAGCTAATAGTGTTAGGACACTAGTTTGCTGGGTCCACTGGAGCTGCTATGGACCTACTTCAGTTTTAAACTCTGGGAAATAGGGCTATACAGGAAGGAGTTTGACACATAGTGATAGGCTTATATGTTTTTAGCTTTATTATGCGACATTTCCTCCTTTCTTCCCTATACCAGTGCGGTGCCTCCTATACCTGAGCAGTGTCCAGGCGAGGTGAGGTAGCTTCACCCATCAGTCGGGGTGAGCATTGAATTTACTACTTTTTTCACACATTAATGTTGGGTGGATAGGGTGTATTGAGAACCGATACAATCAGATATATAGTTATTGTTTGATGTGTTTTCCTTCGCAGGATTCACTAGAGTACGAGTGAGTCGGAGGGTGACAACATATGGTTATTACAGGTTGTACCTTAGTGAACCATCTCTTTTCAGTTTTCCCATTTCTTCTTATGGTGGAGGTGAACTTTTTTCACTTGTAAGAGTGCAACGAGTAGAAGAACAGAGGCCCTGATGAATGCCGTGGGATTAGACACCCAATAGGCAGAAACATGTTGGCCCCTTTACAGACAGATATTTGTTACTGTCATCTTGCACTGTTCTGTTTTTAATTAGGAGGCATGTCTTGTCCATAGAATAAAGTTGCGTAAAGGAGGACATTCCATCCTATTTTAAGTCACATTTTCTGTTTTGTTGCACCTTTTTCAAAACCATCAATAGATCAGTCATTGCGGATGTTTCATCAGTACTGGTGGACCAAATCCTAAGATATCAACACTGTGTGGTTCAGTCCCATTGATCAGGGGACTAGCCGTTCACACTCCAGGGTTTGGCCAGATGATATGACTGATCACAAAAGTCTTTTTTGATGGAAACCCTACATCACTCTTTTGGACTGGTCAGCCACTGATGAATAGTCTATAATGTATCGATCTCTTTTTCACCTTTGTATCCACTTCTTATCTTACTTGGTCCTTATTCTTTTTCACACACGTTGAGATCTAGGTGACTCCGTAGTGATAGCATAGCTCTAATAGTTAGCTAATTGACCCCCTGTGTTTCTTATGGTGTATAAAATATATGTCTACCAGGAACACCATTGTGCTGGGGCTGGGCTGCAGTATAAATGCACTGCAGTGACCCTCAGGAGGAAAGTGCTTTTGCCCTGTGGACAGACAATTTGTATGCATTCGTAAGTAACCCATTAAATGTGGCTTGTAAGCCCACAGGAAAGGGACATAACATTTTAATGGTATGCAACCTTTACAACGCAACTTTTACCACGCAGTGCTGTTACAGCGCATGGATTACATCGAAAACCATTACAACGCATTACACTGGGGGGCGCTCTAGGATAAGGAATAGTTTCAATTTACTATCCAAAACCTTCCCTAGAATCCACGGGGACTGGAGTTGGAATAGTAAATTAAACTATTCACTATCCAGCACCCCAAAGTGTAATGCGTTGTAAAGGTTTTCGTTGTAATACTTGCGTTGTAACAGCATGAGTGGTAAAAGCATGCGTTGTAACGTCATACATCCCATTTTAACACCGGGCACACTACTTATTGGGGTTAGTGTGCTCTCAGAGTAAAATAAAACCACAAAATAATTTCACTGTGTAGGTTTTGCTAGACTTCACTCTGAACAGGCCTATATGGATTGAAATCTTTATTACTTAATTCAGCCTAGGAAAATGCTAGAAAAAGTAATCAAAGTAACGTTTATTTAATTTTCAAAATGATGTGATTTAGTGGTGAAATCTGTTTTTGATCACATAAGGAAAAAGTAACCTTATAAAGATCTACTTTGTACTGCTGATCCAAAAGTGGTCTCTAAGACCAGTTTTGCACTTAGTCCCTTCAAATCTGAAATACACATCCTTGGGAGCGATGGTTAACTCTGGCTCAGACAACAATAACCTGCCTCTGAGCCCTGGAAGTACAAATGAGTATTAAGTGATGACCTTCTACAGCGATTATCTATCCCTGAGTGAACAGGAACAGTTGGCTGAAAAAAGGGAAGCCATATTACCGCCTCATTTGACCTGGAAATACCAGGGAGGGCTTCTCATATTCAGTCCCAGGTCCCTACTAGACAACCATTCTCCCATTACATCAGGGTAGAAAACCATTTTAGACCCTGTCAGTTGGGAGAAGAGCTCATCTACATAGGAGTGTAGCCAAGGGGCTAAAGCCATACGTGCCTTGTGGCAGAAACATTTTGCATATTGAAACAGGGATTTCTTTTGAATTTCCACAGTGAGACAAAGGTGAAGTGCTGCAAAAGGAGATGGGAGACTATGGGAGGCTCAAGGCCTTGCAGGGGTGGTGTGTTGGGCCGCGGGTCTGGCAAAGAGTGACTATAGTGCACTCAGGTTCTGGTTGCAAAAAGAAATTTAAAAGGTCTAAAAGAAAAGTAATTAATTTCTAAAAAACGTATGACTGCCATGGATTTATTGCAATTTGACCATTGTCCGATTTTTACTTTGATGCCTTACCAAGTAGAAGCTACTTTGAAACAGGCCACTTAGGGCCCGATGTAGGTCGGTCGGTAACGGCCGAAAATCGGTATTTTCGTCCGTTACCGATCGCTAAACAGGTGAATGGCATGTAGGGGGCATTATTTTACCGAATCGTTAAAATTACAGATTCAGTAAAATAAAAAATTGGTAAATTTACCGATTCGGAGCCACCCATATGTAGGTGGGACTCTTCAGAGTCCCAGGAGCCATAACGAATCGGTATTTTACCATCAAATCCAATTTGATGGTAAAATACCGATTCCGGTGTGCATGCACATGTGTGCTTGCACACCTATGCCATGTGACAGGCAGACCTGCCCTTAGGGCAGGTATGCCTGCCACATGGCTCCCGTGCCTGTTTTGGGGGTGCCAGAGGGTGTCAAAGAGACACCCCCTGCACCCTTGTGAAATTCGGTATTTACCGATTTGGTAAATACCGAATCAGTAATGCCCATTCATTCCTATGGGCTTCAAAGCCCATAGGAATGAATGGGCATTACCGATTCGGTATTTACCGAATCGGTAAATACCGAAATAATCCGATTCGGTATTCCAGCACATCTGGAATACCTACATGTGGGACCCATTGATTTACCGATTTTAAATTACCGAATCGGTAAAATTCGGTAATTTAAAATCGGTAAATCAATTCTACCTACATCTAGCCCCAAGACATTAAGCTTCCGTAGTGATGGGGAAGCTTGCATTTTAAAGGAAGGTAACCATATGGCTGATGATTCCTGTTTGATAAATAAAGTACAGGCTTATATTTCATGGAATCTATTGTTGAGGCAGGACACGCTCCCTTTAAATCCCCTTCTAGCTAAAGGGTACAGTTCATCAGAGATCCGTAACCTGTGCAACAATGGTCTTCAAGATAATAACCATGTATTATTTTTCTGTCCTGCTTTGTCATAGAAATGTTAACTTTTTTAAGTGATTTAAAAATTATATTAAGGTGCATCAGTACTGTAGGGTGTAGAGGTTGCTATTTTTCTATGTGGGCAATTTTTATCTTCTACGTATTATTTGATTGTGTTTTTTGGTAAATACATTATTTTTTTCTATATATATTATTTTAACTCTTGCATTGATGGCACACATGTTACTATATATTTTCCTCTGTATTATATGCAGCTGTTTGTTAGAATTCAGCCAAATGAAAGTTTTATGGACCTTGTATATTGTTTAGGATTCTCTGATCTCCTGGTTGGGTGGAAGCTTATATTATGTGCATTTAATTGTAAATAACAATGATTTCTTATTTACATGTATGTGATTTTGTGTTTTTATGTGGACCTCTGTGAAGTTCTGTGATCATAAATAAAATAAAAATAGATAAACTTAAACTTATGAGAAAATAGTAAGGATTGGGTGGCAGAAGTTCTCCAATTAATGCCAAGTGCACAGGATATATCTGGTAGCTCAACCACCACCTCCTAAGCACATTCCTTGACCTGGGAGAGACTCCACCTAAAGAAGGTGACGCTGCTGGAAGAAGACTCCTGACTCCTGCAGGAAGAAGACGACTCACTCAAGGACTTCTCAATGGTGCTGGCACCTAGGAATAAAGCTGCTCTCCTAGGGTTGAGTAGATCCACCCTTAGAGGCCCTGTACTTTTATACACACACACACAATAACACACACACACACTCACTGCCTTTGCAGGCTGCATGTTTTTGGTGCAGAACAAAGTGAAGAGTCGACATGGCACATCTTCCTGTGTACCATGCCTACAACCCACTGCCCTGGCATAGGTCCGCCACCCTTTTAGCTGGGTGCACCACACTGGTGTCTCAAAACCTAGCTATTGCCAAGGACTGAGCTTTAGACCTTCCCATCGATAATCTGGTCTGCTCTTGTGGTGGCTGTCTTCTAGTCTAAGTGCCATAGGATGACAGTTTCACACTGTATAAGAACTCAATACAATATAATACAATAAAGTGTTGAGGGTACAGACACATGAAACCTGTACCCCTACAGTGTCTAAGCCAATTCTTAGACATTGTAAGTGCAGTAATGCCATTAAGAGTATATGGTGCTGGGAGTTTGTAATTAAGAACTACACAGCATCATAATGGCGTTTGGTATCAAAATTCTCAGCACATTAAACCCACACTGACGCCAGTGTGGGAATTAATAGAAAATGCACCTAGAGGGCATCTTAGAGAGGCCCCCCGAAAAATGACCTAACACTAGTGTCCAGGCAGAGTTGTTGCTCGCCAGCTGCCACCAGATGTTTCTGGACCCCTGGATCGAGAGCCTGCTGTTCTCAGGGGTCTGAGACAATGCACATCCTGGGATGAGGTGCTAAGCCTCTTCCCCCAGGATAGGCAGGGTCGAAAAAAGGGAAGTTTCAAAGGCTTGCTGCCTTTGTGAGTTACCCCAGAACTTTGCTGCTTCCAGCAACTGGCTCCCACCAGTGTGCCCACCTTTGCCAATCGCACCCCTCAGGTGGGGGAGGTGAGGTGAAGCACTCTTACTCCCCACCCTCTTGCAGAAGGGGGGACCCAGCCAACCAGAATGAGGCATATATCCACCTCCCACTGGAGGGTGGCCTAATAGGGGTGTACGAGAAAGTTATTAAGGAGGCCCCCTCTAAGTAGTTGTCAGGGACTAGGGGGAATAAGTGTAAGAAATATGGGGTGTCCCACGTTTACAGATCCACAGGACCTGTTGTCCAATAGGACAATTCTGCGTGTGTGTGAGTCTAGGGCAATCTAGTGCGGATTTGGCAGCAGTATGCAGCTGTTATTTGATATGCTAATTGTGCATAAACAATCAGAAACCATTGAAAAACATAAAGAAACATAAAAAATTTCTTATAGAGGGTGACACTAATATAAACTAATGCGAATACAAATTAGATTCTGGTAGAGAAAGATACAAATGTATTCTTTTGGTATAGATTAAAACATGTCGTGAAATTAAAAACAGCAGTAAAAACAATCATGAGTATCAAAAAACACAATGTTATACATAAAAACAAAAACCATTTGGGTACATAACATGAAGAATCGAAGATTTAAGTCGACGCGGCGTTTCGGTTTTCTTTATGAGACACCTTCTTCAGGACCGATTCTAAAAAGGTTGTTTAAAAACATACAATTACCCACTGTTTATTGATTTGTACATTATCACACAATTAGAATTTTTTTTTCTATTTCTACTCATTAGCTATATGTCACCCTAGACTTGTACAGTTATATAGTTTTAATGGAAGACATGATTTTATATAAATCAGTAACAAGTTTTTTGGGATCACAGTATTGCGAACCATATTTATACAGATTGTACCAATCAAAAAGATTTCTGCCATACTGTATGGTGTTACTGATTGTTAATCCAAATCCACAGTAGTACCCCTCACATTTTTACGCTTTCAAAGGGAAGTCTATGTTGATTGTGTTCCTAATTAGAAATCAGGAAATGGGACTGGTGTTGAAAATGTCCCTACTACTCCTTATTACCAGTCAAGACTGGAGTTTGGGGAAGGATACAGTAATTTAACCGACCCGATCAGGTCTCCTTACCTTAGGATTTATTTCTTTCTGTTATAGTCCACTTTTGTCAATGTCAGTGGAAAAATTTGGCCCCAGTCTTATACTAATAGGGGTGTACCCGCCCCAAGGAATGGACCCATTGGTCCCAACCTTTACCTACCTGTAACACCCATAAATTTAGCATTTAGGGGCAACCCTGAACCTTGCCTCCTCAGACAAGAATCAACAAGTATCGACAAGAAGAAAAGAAGAAGAAAGACCGAAGCTGAACTAAGAAGTGGAGGATGCCCACTGACTTGGCCCCAGCCCTACCAGCCTATACCCACCTCGAACCTGCTCCAGTGAAATCCTGGTGTGTACTGCAGCCAGCAACCCAAGGAACCCTGAGGACCTGCCCTGCCTTCTAAGTCAAAGACTTTGTTTCCCATGAGCACCGGAATTGCTCACCCACAGGCTCTGGCTCCGGCCAAATCTGCAAGCCTGCACCACTCTACACCTGATGCCTTCGGTCTGAGTTCAAGTGTCCCAACACCATGAGGAGGTATCCCTGACAATCCTGACCTGAGAGCTGTTGACCAGACTCGAATCTCCAAGCGGAGCCTGCAGCCTCTTCATGGAGCATCCCCCCGACTGCGACCGCAGATGCCTAGAAAAACCTGACACCTAAAGACTCCCCTGCACCTAACGTTCTGCACCTAACGTCCCACAGCCTTGGGTGGCCCAACCAATGGTGTCAACACTAAAGAAAGGGAGTTAGAGGGAAAAACAATAGCTAAGGCTCACCCTCCAAAAACTATATTCAACAAATGGTCTCTGTTACCAGATTCCTAAGAGCCTAGCTAGTTACTATGAACCATAATCAACACTCAATGGGGTCGGTCATGGAAAAATCATACTAGGTAAAAAAGGAGAAATTGCTCCTTTTTTAGCTGTCCCCTCACTCACCAGGGTTGCCCCATGGTGACATGTTTCATCATTGGGGCCATCCCAGTCCTCTACGGACTAGGGCGTGCTACGACTTGCGAGTTACGTAGGAGCACTTTTCAAAAGACTATGTGTGGTGCATATGTATTTGTGGAGTGGACTATGTGATGTATCTAAAAATACCTGCCCAGTAGGTTTTCAATAAACTTTATTCCTGCCTCTAGGTGGTAATATTAAAAACGAGGTGGATAGATAGGGCGCCCTAAACGTAATGTGTCAAGGTGTACCTATCAACTCCTATCGTCAACATGTTTCGTGCATACCCCAAGCACTTCTTCGGGACTACACAGGGACCAGCCCTGTGTTCGCCACTCCTTAGCTCTGTGATGAGTTATTTTTGATAATTAAATAAGGTTAAATTGCAGCAAACTATAATAAGTGCATGCAGTAATACCTACGTATTTAATCCAAACACGTGGTTCCTGTAAGATAAAAGACAACTTGAAAAATCAAGGGGTAGGTTACCCCAAATCTTAACACACATAGACCATGCTGTAGGATTGCTGCGGAAAACGTAATTACATTTCCCGTGGTCCTTAACGGACGTTTTTTAAGTAAAAAACGTGATTGTTTTCATGCATAAAACGTGAGAGTTCTCATGCATCAAAACATAATAAAAACACCTATCTGTGACACACCCAGACATTCATCTACCACACACTCTCAAACTGGTTTTTTCATACATGTCATGAGACCTAACTGTGCCCCATGGATTCATTATCCCATCAAATCTAAGAGAGATTGGAGAGATGGGATATCGTAAATAGTAAACACAGGGTTGTTTTTGCTTAGCGATGGTAATTTGACCCGTTAGATGTAAGGGTTAACACCCTTCGTTAGTCCGATTTTCGCTTACTTGTTTTGTGGATACCTCCCTCTTATAGGCACCTACTTGTGTCCCTCCGGTCCGAATGTTACTCGACCGGGGGCTGGGTTTGTTTATAAAGAAGTTCCCGATCCCGGTTACTTCCGCAAACGTGCCCACGCTGGATGAAGAGCTGGTGCGTATGGATCGCCCTCAGCAATCGCGGGTGGCGGCCATCTTAGGAGTATACAGTGCTTGTTCCTTACTTTAAATGGACCAATAAATCTGGTTACAGGCAATGACTGTGTCAAGAAATTAATTTGGAACTTATATAGTTACCTATTCTGTATTATCAGACACAATGCCATATTTTACCAAAAAAGTTTTTATATCATATTTTAGATCGGTGATCCAAATATATTTGTTCAATTAGCCCCTTATATTCTTGGCGGTCCGTTTAAATTACTCTCGAGGGTAGGTTATTGGTTATTTTGATTGAATTAATTGAAGGTCAGCTAAGTAGCCCTCATATGATAAAATTATATAAAGGTTCTCTCAGACTGGTGGTGGTGTACACTCGGGTCTATAAAGGAACCGGTCTACAAAGGAAAACAGCCACAGTTATTCTGTAACGTACACCCACAGTTGTTTTGTTCAGTTATTTCCTTACAGGTACAGTTCAATGACCCCGGGGTGGACTCATTCCTGTCAAGTGAATTGCCCCCATGGAATGTCATCGTTTAGACCCACTATGTGAGAACGAAGTCTAAACACCCAGCGTTGTTCTTTTTCAAGTAGTTTCTTTTCCATTTCTGCATGTGGTTGTTGTGTTTCCAGGACCACCCACCGCATATCATTGGGGGTATGTCCTTTTTCCAAGAAATGAGTAGTCATTTTTGTATTGGAGTGTTTGCATCTGAAATTGCTGCGGTGTTCCACCATCCTTGTATTAACCTTCCTGGTGGTCATGCCAATGTAGTGTAAATTACAACTACATGTGATCATATACACAACCCCTGTTGTGTTGCAATTGGAAAAAGACTTCAAGTCCCAAATCAGGCCGTTGTTACATGTTACTTGTTTGGTTGCATTAGTTAGATGGCACACACTGCAATTGGAACACGGATAGTGTCCCAAAGGCAGTGGGTGTAGGCGTCGGATGGGACCCTCCACATTTTTTGGACGTGTGTGGACTACCAAATCTTTCAGGTTTTTTCCTTTTCGGTGGCTAAACATCGGTTGGGTGAGGTTGAGGCCACCACTATTCAACGTTTTCCAATGTTTTTTGACAATCTTTGTTACTTTCTGTGAGGCTACAGTATAAGTAGTAACACAGATGGGTCTTCTTTCAGAGTTATTTGCAGATTGTTCTCTGGGTCTTGTCTCTAAGAGTGCATCTCTGTTGTTGTTTGATGCTCTCTTTTTAGCCTTTGAGACAATTCTTTGTGGGTATTGTCTCTGGCGTAGTTTTGTGCATAGTTCTTCAGCCTGGATCTCATAATCTCATTTTTCAGAACAGTTTCGCCTTAGGCGTAAAAACTGTCCGAAAGGTAGATTTTCCCGGACCTGTCGAGGGTGAAAACTTTCAAAGTTTAATAGACAGTTTCTCGACGTAGGTTTGAAGTGTGTTGTGGTCGTTAGTTTACCTCTATCCGCTCTGATGTTCAAGTCGAGAAAGATCAACTAGTCTCTACTCATTGTAGATGTAAATTTTAGAAAAGGGTCTTGCAGATTCAGCCAATCTAGGAAGAGGTTTGCTTCCATCTCATTGCCATTCCAGATGAGGATGACATCATCAATATAACGTCTCCACATCTGGATCTTTGTGGAGAAAGGATTGTTGGGAGTCAGAATTCTTTTATTCTCTAGCTGGTGGACATATAGTCCAGCCACGCTCGGCGCGAATGTGCTTCCCATGCTAGTTCCATGGGTTTGTCTGTACATGGTTTGCTGAAAAAGGAAAAAAATTTCGGTCAATGCGAGGCGGCAGCATTCTAACACCACATGTCTTGGTGTCTTGTATTGCCACTCGTTTTCAAATAGGATTTCCTCCAAGATCTGTAATGTTTCTCTAGACTATGAGAATGAATGTCTAAGACTGTTAGCCGACCAACGGAATTATGAAATCCTAACTGTGGACCCAACAGAACGTTTGAGAATTGAAATTGCAAGTATGGTGGAAGAATGTCTGGTAAACGACCGGTTATCTAAAAAGGAAGCAGATTTTTGGGAGAGTAAACATCCAAGAACTCCGTATTTTTATACGATTCCAAAATATTCACAAAAGACTAGTAAATCCACCTGGGAGACCTATTGTCTCTGGGATTGTGTCTATTTTAGAGCCATTGTCGAAGTTTGCAGATGCCTTTCTAAGACCGTTAGTGCAACAAACAGAGACATATCTGCAAGACACCAAATCAGTATTATGCCTCATTAAGGACCTAACTTTTGATCCCACAACACAGATAATTGTTGGACTCGACGTGGAGAGCCTTTATACGAGCTTGCCCCACAGAGAAACATTACAGATCTTGGAGGAAATCCTATTTGAAAACGAGTGACAATACAAGACACCAAGACATGTGGTGTTAGAATGCTGCCGCCTCGCATTGACTGAAAATTTTTTCCTTTTTCAGCAAACCATGTACAGACAAACCCATGGAACTAGCATGGAAAGCACATTCACGCCGAGCGTGGCTGGACTATATGTCCACCAGCTAGAGAATAAAAGAATTCTGACTCCCAACAATCCTTTCTCCACAAAGATCCAGATGTGGAGACGTTATATTGATGATGTCATCCTCATCTGGAATGGCAATGAGATGGAAGCAAACCTCTTCCTAGATTGGCTGAATCTGCAAGACCCTTTTCTAAAATTTACATCTACAATGAGTAGAGACCAGTTGGTCTTTCTCGACTTGAACATCAGAGCGGATAGAGGTAAACTAACGACCACAACACACTTCAAACCTACGTCGAGAAACTGTCTATTAAACTTTGAAAGTTTTCACCCTCGACAGCTCCGGGAAAATCTACCTTTCGGACAGTTTTTACGCCTAAGGTGAAACTGTTCTGAAAAACGAGATTATGAGATCCAGGCTGAAGAACTATGCACAAAACTACGCCAGAGACAATACCCACAAAGATATGTCTCAAAGGCTAAAAAGAGAGCATCAAACAACAACAGAGATGCACTCTTAGAGACAAGACCCAGAGAACAATCTGCGAATAACTCTGAAAGAAGACCCATCTGTGTTACTACTTATACTGTAGCCTCACAGAAAGTAACAAAGATTGTCAAAAAACATTGGAAAACGTTGAATAGTGGTGGCCTCAACCTCACCCAACCGATGTTTAGCCACCGAAAAGGAAAAAACCTGAAAGATTTGGTAGTCCACACACGTCCAAAAAATGTGGAGGGTCCCATCCGACGCCTACACCCACTGCCTTTGGGACACTATCCGTGTTCCAATTGCAGTGTGTGCCATCTAACTAATGCAACCAAACAAGTAACATGTAACAACGGCCTGATTTGGGACTTGAAGTCTTTTTCCAATTGCAACACAACAGGGGTTGTGTATATGATCACATGTAGTTGTAATTTACACTACATTGGCATGACCACCAGGAAGGTTAATACAAGGATGGTGGAACACCGCAGCAATTTCAGATGCAAACACTCCAATACAAAAATGACTACTCATTTCTTGGAAAAAGGACATACCCCCAATGATATGCGGTGGGTGGTCCTGGAAACACAACAACCACATGCAGAAATGGAAAAGAAACTACTTGAAAAAGAACAACGATGGGTGTTTAGACTTCGCTCTCACATAGTGGGTCTAAACGATGACATTCCATGGGGGCAATTCACTTGACAGGAATGAGTCCACCCCAGGGTCATTGAACTGTACCTGTAAGGAAATAACTGAACAAAACAACTGTGGGTGTACGTTACAGAATAACTGTGGCTGTTTTCCTTTGTAGACCGGTTCCTTTATAGACCCGAGTGTACACCACCACCAGTCTGAGAGAACCTTTATATAATTTTATCTCATGAGGGCTACTTAGCTGACCTTCAATTAATTCAATCAAAATAACCAATAACCTACCCTCGAGAGTAATTTAAACGGACCGCCAAGAATATAAGGGGATAATTGAACAAATATATTTGGATCACCGATCTGAAATATGATATACAAACTTTTTTGGTAAAATATGGCATTGTGTCTGATAATACAGAATAGGTAACTATATAAGTTCCAAATTAATTTCTTGACACAGTCATTGCCTGTAACCAGATTTATTGGTCCATTTAAAGTAAGGAACAAGCACTGTATACTCCTAAGATGGCCGCCACCCGCGATTGCTGAGGGCGATCCATACGCACCAGCTCTTCATCCAGCGTGGGCGCGTTTGCGGAAGTAACCGGGATCGGGAACTTCTTTATAAACAAACCCAGCCCCCGGTCGAGTAACATTCGGACCGGAGGGACACAAGTAGGTGCCTATAAGAGGGAGGTATCCACAAAACAAGTAAGTGAAAATCGGACTAACGAAGGGTGTTAACCCTTACATCTAACGGGTCAAATTACCATCGCTAAGCAAAAACGACCCTGTGTTTACTATTTACGATATCCCATCTCTCCAATATCTCTTAGATTTGCTGGGATACTGAACCCCTGCGAATCCATGGGGCACAGTTAGGTCTCATGACATGTATGTAAAAACGAGTTTGAGAGTGTGTGATAGGTGAATGTCTGGGTGTGTCACAGATAGGTGTTTTTATCACGTTTTGATGCATGAGAACTCTCACGTTTTATGCATGAAAACAATCACATTTTTTACTTTAAAAACATCCGTTAAGGACCACGGGAAATGTAATTACGTTTTCCGCAGCAATCCTACAGCATGGTCTATGTGTGTTAAGATTTGGGGTAACCTACCCCTTGATTTTTCAAGTTGTCTTTTATCTTACAGGAACCACGTGTTTGGATTAAATACGTAGGTATTACTGCATGCACTTATTATAGTTTGCTGCAATTTAACCTTATTTCATTATCAAAAATAACTCATCACAGAGCTAAGGAGTGGCGAACACAGGGCTGGTCCCTGTGTAGTCCCGAAGAAGTGCTTGGGGTATGCACGAAACATGTTGACGATAGGAGTTGATAGGTACACCTTGACACATTACGTTTAGGGCGCCCTATCTATCCACCCCGTTTTTAATATTACCACCTAGAGGCAGGAATAAAGTTTATTGAAAACCTACTGGGCAGGTATTTTTAGATACATCACATAGTCCACTCCACAAATACATATGCACCACACATAGTCTTTTGAAAAGTGCTCCTACGTAACTCGCAAGTCGTAGCACGCCCCAGCCCGTAGAGGACTGGGATGGCCCCAATGATGAAGCATGTCACCATGGGGCAACCCTGGTGAGTGAGGGGACACCTAAAAAAGGAGCAATTTCTCCTTTTTTACCTAGTATGATTTTTCCATGACCGACCCCATTGAGTGTTGATTATGGTTCATAGTAACTAGCTAGGCCCAACCAATGGCGTCTCAGCATCTCCAGGCATCCCAAATGACCTCTCCAACCAGTGGCCACCTCAATAAGATCTTCATCCCGAGCCTGCAGTCTTTTTTGCACCCAGAGAATCCCCTTTAAAATCAACAGGGTACCCGATGCCAAACTAGCACCCTGCACCCAGCTGCCCCTGGGCCGCTGTGGGTGTACTTTGGGTGTTAACTTGGATCCCCTTTGCCCTGACTCTAACACCAGGAGCTTTGCTCCCACAACCTTGTGGCCTGCTTGTGAGCAGCCACCAACTGAAGACCCCCTATCCCCCATTGGATAACACTGGGCCTGCCCTCAGCACTCTGCACCCACCCGCCCAAGGGCCGCTTAGGGTGCTTTGAGAGTGCACCCTTGACCCTGGGGGAACCCTGGTTCTTACCACAGAATACCAACTCCCACAACCAAGTACTTACCTGTTAACAGATGACTACATTTTCTCCATAGGAGTACATTGACGGTTTTCCTTGAAAATTAAGTGAGCAGTTGGCTTTGTATGAGAACTTGAAAAACTGCAAATAACTAAAGACTGCTTTACTTACCTTTTCTCTAGGAAATGTCCTAGCATGATATCTAGGCATATCACACTGAGTAGAAAAAGTAATCCATAAAGTAATCTGTAAATTAATCAAAAGTAATCTAACAGTAATTTCCACTGTATTGAAAAGATTTACAAACCTGTAACAAAGACATTTTCATTCCGCTTGCTTGTAGTGTTCAACCTGCCTTGAAAAGTACTATTTACACTTACCTGTATCAGGCTTGCTTGGTTCTAGAAAAGAAATAAAACGAAATAATATTTTTTTACACAAACAAATTGGTCTGAGTTAAGTCTTTGAGTGTGTGGCATAATTTGCTGCCAGAGCGTGTACAACAAAATGCTTAACACTACCCCCTGATAAAGCCTTATTACTTGCCCACGCTGCCACAAAGAGAGAGTAAGGTGCTATCTACTTTTACCTCTACCTACCTTTGGTGTTCCTCTGTACTCTGTGCACACTAAACCTAATTTTGGTATAGTATATACAAAGCCAGCTTCCTACATGACCCTCAAATGAAAGAGATTTACAACAAGGGGTGGTGAGGGACAGAGTCTCTGAATTAAGCAGAAAACTCTAACCCAGTCAAGAGATCAGGGCTAGATCCAACACCGTTTTTTAGCTCACTGCACCATCCCAGTTTCAGAACCTGGCTGTATGCAAATTAGTCTGTTCCTGTCCCAGTGCATGATGGGAACAGGGCAAACCAAACTACAAAAGCCAATTCTTACACTGGGAAGGAAACAAGCTCCCGGGGACCGGTTTCTGGCATTACAGCCGTCTTCGGCCCGGTTTGCTTGAATCCTGATGGTGCAATGAGCAAGGGACTCACATCTGAGTATACCCTTCCACCCTTAGGGTGGACAAAAATATTTACAACAAGGGGTGGTGAGGGACAGAGTCTCTGAATTAAGCAGAAAACTCTAACCCAGTCAAGAGATCAGGGCTAGATCCAACACCGTTTTTTAGCTCACTGCACCATCCCAGTTTCAGAACCTGGCTGTATGCAAATTAGTCTGTTCCTGTCCCAGTGCATGATGGGAACAGGGCAAACCAAACTACAAAAGCCAATTCTTACACTGGGAAGGAAACAAGCTCCCGGGGACCGGTTTCTGGCATTACAGCCGTCTTCGGCCCGGTTTGCTTGAATCCTGATGGTGCAATGAGCAAGGGACTCACATCTGAGTATACCCTTCCACGCTTAGGGTGGACAAAAATATTTACAACAAGGGGTGGTGAGGGACAGAGTCTCTGAATTAAGCAGAAAACTCTAACCCAGTCAAGAGATCAGGGCTAGATCCAACACCGTTTTTTAGCTCACTGCACCATCCCAGTTTCAGAACCTGGCTGTATGCAAATTAGTCTGTTCCTGTCCCAGTGCATGATGGGAACAAGGCAAACCAAACTACAAAAGCCAATTCTTACACTGGGAAGGAAACAAGCTCCCGGGGACCGGTTTCTGGCATTACAGCCGTCTTCGGCCCGGTTTGCTTGAATCCTGATGGTGCAATGAGCAAGGGACTCACATCTGAGTATACCCTTCCACGCTTAGGGTGGACAAAAATATTTACAACAAGGGGTGGTGAGGGACAGAGTCTCTGAATTAAGCAGAAAACTCTAACCCAGTCAAGAGATCAGGGCTAGATCCAACACCGTTTTTTAGCTCACTGCACCATCCCAGTTTCAGAACCTGGCTGTATGCAAATTAGTCTGTTCCTGTCCCAGTGCATGATGGGAACAGGGCAAACCAAACTACAAAAGCCAATTCTTACACTGGGAAGGAAACAAGCTCCCGGGGACCGGTTTCTGGCATTACAGCCGTCTTCGGCCCGGTTTGCTTGAATCCTGATGGTGCAATGAGCAAGGGACTCACATCTGAGTATACCCTTCCACGCTTAGGGTGGACAAAAATATTTACAACAAGGGGTGGTGAGGGACAGAGTCTCTGAATTAAGCAGAAAACTCTAACCCAGTCAAGAGATCAGGGCTAGATCCAACACCGTTTTTTAGCTCACTGCACCATCCCAGTTTCAGAACCTGGCTGTATGCAAATTAGTCTGTTCCTGTCCCAGTGCATGATGGGAACAGGGCAAACCAAACTACAAAAGCCAATTCTTACACTGGGAAGGAAACAAGCTCCCGAGTCCCTTTCTCACTGCTCCATCAGGATTCAAGCAAGCCGGGCCGAAGAAGGCTGAAATGCCAGAAACCGGTCCCCGGTAGCTTGTCTCCTTTCTGGTGAAGAATTGGCTTGGTAGTTTAGTCTGCCCTGTTCCCATGATGCACTGGGCCAGGGACAGACTGATTTGCATATAGCCAGGTTCTGAGCTGGGATGGGGCAGTGAGATAAATAACGGTGATGGATCAAGCCCTGATCTTTGGACTGGGTAAGAGTGGTCTGTTTAACTCAGACACTCTGTTCATCACCACCCCCTTTTCTAAATCGTTTTTGGCCACTATAGGTGTGGCAGGGTATACTCAGACATGAGTCCCTTTCTCACTGCTCCATCAGGATTCAAGCAAGCCGGGCCGAAGAAGGCTGAAATGCCAGAAACCGGTCCCCGGTAGCTTGTCTCCTTTCTGGTGAAGAATTGGCTTGGTAGTTTAGTCTGCCCTGTTCCCATGATGCACTGGGCCAGGGACAGACTGATTTGCATATAGCCAGGTTCTGAGCTGGGATGGGGCAGTGAGATAAATAACGGTGATGGATCAAGCCCTGATCTTTGGACTGGGTAAGAGTGGTCTGTTTAACTCAGACACTCTGTTCATCACCACCCCCTTTTCTAAATCGTTTTTGGCCACTATAGGTGTGGCAGGGTATACTCAGACATGAGTCCCTTTCTCACTGCTCCATCAGGATTCAAGCAAGCCGGGCCGAAGAAGGCTGAAATGCCAGAAACCGGTCCCCGGTAGCTTGTCTCCTTTCTGGTGAAGAATTGGCTTGGTAGTTTAGTCTGCCCTGTTCCCATGATGCACTGGGCCAGGGACAGACTGATTTGCATATAGCCAGGTTCTGAGCTGGGATGGGGCAGTGAGATAAATAACGGTGATGGATCAAGCCCTGATCTTTGGACTGGGTAAGAGTGGTCTGTTTAACTCAGACACTCTGTTCATCACCACCCCCTTTTCTAAATCGTTTTTGGCCACTATAGGTGTGGCAGGGTATACTCAGACATGAGTCCCTTTCTCACTGCTCCATCAGGATTCAAGCAAGCCGGGCAGAAGAAGGCTGAAATGCCAGAAACCGGTCCCCGGTAGCTTGTCTCCTTTCTGGTGAAGAATTGGCTTGGTAGTTTAGTCTGCCCTGTTCCCATGATGCACTGGGCCAGGGACAGACTGATTTGCATATAGCCAGGTTCTGAGCTGGGATGGGGCAGTGAGATAAATAACGGTGATGGATCAAGCCCTGATCTTTGGACTGGGTAAGAGTGGTCTGTTTAACTCAGACACTCTGTTCATCACCACCCCCTTTTCTAAATCGTTTTTGGCCACTATAGGTGTGGCAGGGTATACTCAGACATGAGTCCCTTTCTCACTGCTCCATCAGGATTCAAGCAAGCCGGGCCGAAGAAGGCTGAAATGCCAGAAACCGGTCCCCGGTAGCTTGTCTCCTTTCTGGTGAAGAATTGGCTTGGTAGTTTAGTCTGCC
Organism: Lissotriton vulgaris; assembly: GCF_964263255.1. Classification (NCBI taxonomy): domain Eukaryota; kingdom Metazoa; phylum Chordata; class Amphibia; order Caudata; family Salamandridae; genus Lissotriton; species Lissotriton vulgaris. Next base: position 295,309,606 of record NC_141698.1, read on the forward strand.
CTGTTCTCATGATGCACTGGGCCAGGGACAGACTGATTTGCATATAGCCAGGTTCTGAGCTGGGATGGGGCAGTGAGATAAATAACGGTGATGGATCAAGCCCTGATCTTTGGACTGGGTAAGAGTGGTCTGTTTAACTCAGACACTCTGTTCATCACCACCCCCTTTTCTAAATCGTTTTTGGCCACTATAGGTGTGGCAGGGTATACTCAGACATGAGTCCCTTTCTCACTGCTCCATCAGGATTCAAGCAAGCCGGGCCGAAGAAGGCTGAAATGCCAGAAACCGGTCCCCGGTAGCTTGTCTCCTTTCTGGTGAAGAATTGGCTTGGTAGTTTAGTCTGCCCTGTTCCCATGATGCACTGGGCCAGGGACAGACTGATTTGCATATAGCCAGGTTCTGAGCTGGGATGGGGCAGTGAGATAAATAACGGTGATGGATCAAGCCCTGATCTTTGGACTGGGTAAGAGTGGTCTGTTTAACTCAGACACTCTGTTCATCACCACCCCCTTTTCTAAATCGTTTTTGGCCACTATAGGTGTGGCAGGGTATACTCAGACATGAGTCCCTTTCTCACTGCTCCATCAGGATTCAAGCAAGCCGGGCCGAAGAAGGCTGAAATGCCAGAAACCGGTCCCCGGTAGCTTGTCTCCTTTCTGGTGAAGAATTGGCTTGGTAGTTTAGTCTGCCCTGTTCCCATGATGCACTGGGCCAGGGACAGACTGATTTGCATATAGCCAGGTTCTGAGCTGGGATGGGGCAGTGAGATAAATAACGGTGATGGATCAAGCCCTGATCTTTGGACTGGGTAAGAGTGGTCTGTTTAACTCAGACACTCTGTTCATCACCACCCCCTTTTCTAAATCGTTTTTGGCCACTATAGGTGTGGCAGGGTATACTCAGACATGAGTCCCTTTCTCACTGCTCCATCAGGATTCAAGCAAGCCGGGCCGAAGAAGGCTGAAATGCCAGAAACCGGTCCCCGGTAGCTTGTCTCCTTTCTGGTGAAGAATTGGCTTGGTAGTTTAGTCTGCCATGTTCCCATGATGCACTGGGCCAGGGACAGACTGACTTGCATATAGCCAGGTTCTGAGCTGGGATGGGGCAGTGAGATAAATAACGGTGATGGATCAAGCCCTGATCTTTGGACTGGGTAAGAGTGGTCTGTTTAACTCAGACACTCTGTTCATCACCACCCCCTTTTCTAAATCGTTTTTGGCCACTATAGGTGTGGCAGGGTATACTCAGACATGAGTCCCTTTCTCACTGCTCCATCAGGATTCAAGCAAGCCGGGCCGAAGAAGGCTGAAATGCCAGAAACCGGTCCCCGGTAGCCTGTCTCCTTTCTGGTGAAGAATTGGCTTGGTAGTTTAGTCTGCCCTGTTCCCATGATGCACTGGGCCAGGGACAGACTGATTTGCATATAGCCAGGTTCTGAGCTGGGATGGGGCAGTGAGATAAATAACGGTGATGGATCAAGCCTTGATCTTTGGACTGGGTAAGAGTGGTCTGTTTAACTCAGACACTCTGTTCATCACCACCCCCTTTTCTAAATCGTTTTTGGCCACTATAGGTGTGGCAGGGTATACTCAGACATGAGTCCCTTTCTCACTGCTCCATCAGGATTCAAGCAAGCCGGGCCGAAGAAGGCTGAAATGCCAGAAACCGGTCCCCGGTAGCTTGTCTCCTTTCTGGTGAAGAATTGGCTTGGTAGTTTAGTCTGCCCTGTTCCCATGATGCACTGGGCCAGGGACAGACTGATTTGCATATAGCCAGGTTCTGAGCTGGGATGGGGCAGTGAGATAAATAACGGTGATGGATCAAGCCCTGATCTTTGGACTGGGTAAGAGTGGTCTGTTTAACTCAGACACTCTGTTCATCACCACCCCCTTTTCTAAATCGTTTTTGGCCACTATAGGTGTGGCAGGGTATACTCAGACATGAGTCCCTTTCTCACTGCTCCATCAGGATTCAAGCAAGCCGGGCCGAAGAAGGCTGAAATGCCAGAAACCGGTCCCCGGTAGCTTGTCTCCTTTCTGGTGAAGAATTGGCTTGGTAGTTTAGTCTGCCCTGTTCCCATGATGCACTGGGCCAGGGACAGACTGATTTGCATATAGCCAGGTTCTGAGCTGGGATGGGGCAGTGAGATAAATAACGGTGATGGATCAAGCCCTGATCTTTGGACTGGGTAAGAGTGGTCTGTTTAACTCAGACACTCTGTTCATCACCACCCCCTTTTCTAAATCGTTTTTGGCCACTATAGGTGTGGCAGGGTATACTCAGACATGAGTCCCTTTCTCACTGCTCCATCAGGATTCAAGCAAGCCGGGCCGAAGAAGGCTGAAATGCCAGAAACCGGTCCCCGGTAGCTTGTCTCCTTTCTGGTGAAGAATTGGCTTGGTAGTTTAGTCTGCCCTGTTCCCATGATGCACTGGGCCAGGGACAGACTGATTTGCATATAGCCAGGTTCTGAGCTGGGATGGGGCAGTGAGATAAATAACGGTGATGGATCAAGCCCTGATCTTTGGACTGGGTAAGAGTGGTCTGTTTAACTCAGACACTCTGTTCATCACCACCCCCTTTTCTAAATCGTTTTTTGCCACTATAGGTGTGGCAGGGTATACTCAGACATGAGTCCCTTTCTCACTGCTCCATCAGGATTCAAGCAAGCCGGGCCGAAGAAGGCTGAAATGCCAGAAACCGGTCCCCGGTAGCTTGTCTCCTTTCTGGTGAAGAATTGGCTTGGTAGTTTAGTCTGCCCTGTTCCCATGATGCACTGGGCCAGGGACAGACTGATTTGCATATAGCCAGGTTCTGAGCTGGGATGGGGCAGTGAGATAAATAACGGTGATGGATCAAGCCCTGATCTTTGGACTGGGTAAGAGTGGTCTGTTTAACTCAGACACTCTGTTCATCACCACCCCCTTTTCTAAATCGTTTTTGGCCACTATAGGTGTGGCAGGGTATACTCAGACATGAGTCCCTTTCTCACTGCTCCATCAGCATTCAAGCAAGCCGGGCCGAAGAAGTCTGAAATGCCAGAAACCGGTCCCCGGTAGCTTGTCTCCTTTCTGGTGAAGAATTGGCTTGGTAGTTTAGTCTGCCCTGTTCCCATGATGCACTGGGCCAGGGACAGACTGATTTGCATATAGCCAGGTTCTGAGCTGGGATGGGGCAGTGAGATAAATAACGGTGATGGGTCAAGCCCTGATCTTTGGACTGGGTAAGAGTGGTCTGTTTAACTCAGACACTCTGTTCATCACCACCCCCTTTTCTAAATCCTCAAATGAAAGAGAGCCTAGCTGACCGCAAAGGACTGGACACTGCAGGAAACCTTACTAGAGTGAGCCCTGGGCCAAATTTATAAAGGTTTTACGTTGGACTTGGGTCACACAAGGTGATGCATTCTGCAGCACACTTAGAAAGAGAAAATGCCCCTGAATACTGTTTTAGTGCTGGAAGGTGACCTTTACTGCACAAAAACAATCTTGCCTACAATGTAGGCACCCTTGAACAATCCTTTGTTTCCAGTAGCGAAACCAGATCATTCATATCGCTTAGTCTTAGACTACAGACATATAAACAATCATACACTCATTTTCACTACAAAATTCACATGGTGCCGCACTAATGAACAACATAGTGCACAAAAAATACAAAGCAACATTAGACATTTTGGAATGGCTTTTTTCTTCCAAAACATAGCACCTCAAAGCAGGTATTTAACCGCATTCACAATGTTAGGGTGTCAGAATGATTTTTTGACTCCCTCAGGGCTATAAGAAAAGTCCAGGTTTGTTCTCTGCCAGAGTAATATCAATTATACATGAAATTGACTGAGAAGCATTGTCTACGTCAATGACAAATACCTTACGAATGATGACTTAAACGCGCACCTAACATTGCAAAACAAAACCCCCTGGCAACCTTATTGATTCATTTAAATCTGTATTTCAAAATATTGGCTCAGAAAGAGAGACTACACTATAAACTTATATATTTATTGTAAGCCTAACTTCTCATATTAATTAAGTGCATATCGGGCACAATGTCTTAAACTGCTCAACATCCTAATATGCAAATTCTCTGACCTTCATTCACACCAAACATACACATCCAACACATATGATTAAAAAGTCAACATATAGCATCTTATCGGATAACAAAACACAATAAATGAATCTGACATGAATCATAGCTCAGTTTGACATAAATTGCATTCAAAGCTGGAAAGTCACTGGACTGTTTTTTATGGACCTAACTTATCTTTCATGTGTCCATAATTTACAGTGTATTTTAAACAGTCATATCTGATGTGACTGCAGGTTGATGTCCATTATGTTTCTCTCTAAGTGTGTTTCGGTGAAAAAGCGCCTTCTTCAGGAAAAGAGCCACCTCTCGACATTTAGTCTTGTGGAGAACCTGTAAATGTATGTTTGACATGCAAATGAGCCAAAATCACAAGAATATGAACAATATCAGTTTAAAACTATTCACAGCTTTCACATCAGTGTGTCTCAACTATAGTTTAAAAGCCTTCACCATAGTGTCATCAAATAAGCTCCCAATGAGTCACCTTGCTTAGGTTTGACTCAAATGTTGTAAAAAGAATAGCTAATTGCTATTGAGGTGCTTTATACAGTTGTGATTTGTGGAAAATATTAAATTCTGAGCCGCATGCATCTACTACACCGTGCTTTCTTGTTAAGTGAAGTGCATCATAGGATTGCCATCCCATTAAAATAAGGGATCTCATTTCAAAATAAATATTTGCTAAAAGCATTTTTTTAAGAAAATCCTCAAGTCCAAAGGATTTTATCCCAATACTGAAGAAATGCGTACCCAGTTAAAAGCTTGTGCACTGCCAAGAAAAAGGCTGCGACAAGGGAAAAGTTTAAGAGGAGATAAGATAGTAAGGTATGGAGGTTGAAAAAAATTGAAATGTGGAAAAAATAAAACGCATACCATCAACTGCGAAACACGCTCAGCTTTGAAATATGGGAACTCAAGGCTGGTGGAGACAGCGTGTTTCCCCTGACTTTTGGCTTTCTAACCTCCCGGTTTGACTCTGTTTTTGCTGGTGTAATGATTCTGCACACTTTCCTCACTGCTATCCAGTGGAAAAGTGCAAGTGCTCCTGTATAAAAAGTGTTATGGATTGGTGTTTCCATGATTGGCATATTTGATTTATGTATCAGTCCCTAGTAAAGTGCACTGCGAGTGCCAGGGCCTATAAATTGAATGCTGTTGGTGGGCTGCAGAACTGGATTGTGCCACCCACGTAAACAGCCCATTAAGTGTAACTCTGGCCTGCCATCGCACAGCCTGTGCGCAGCCTGGGGCTGCCATGTCGACTTGGCAATTGCACACACTTGCAAGTCCTTAAACCTTCCCTTTGCTACATGTGAGTTGCCCCTCTGTTAGGCCCAAGGTACCCCAGTGGCCAGGGTGCATTGTATGCGTAAGGTAGGACATGCCCTGGTGTGTGTGGCATGTCCTGATAGTGAATTACAGCCTACTTCGTTTTTTTTCTATTGGAAGGCTACCTGTTCTCCAGTGGCCAGAATGGGCAGTTTGATCATTACATCCTATGATCCTAACTGACTCAGGGAACCTGGTAGAAATTCGAGTTTAGTATACCTCGGAATGATAAAATACATCTTTTAGTGAAGTTGGTTTTACCATTCTGTGTTTGAAAATACCACTTTTAGAAAGTAGGTTTTTTCTGACCTAACCATCCAGCGTGCCTCTGCTAGCTTGTGTATTAGCTGTCTGGTTTGTGAGTGACAGGGGCTAAGGGAAGACAGGATGAGTCAGCAGGGCTGAATAGGCACATCTACACGTAGATGGGTGGGAGGAGTAGCCCCTGGGTCTGAACAGGGCTGGGCTTGCCTTCCACAATGCTGGCTACACCTCCTGTGGTGCATCTGAGGATCCCGGCCCACACTGACAAAGAGAGAAGGTGCACCCTGGCAGAATGCACCCCAAACTGGTATGAACTAGGTCCAGGCCCCTCTATCTTCAGAGGACAAAGAAATTGCTGGTATAAATATTGGGGCCCAGACCCCAAGACTTTAGATCTTGCTGGAATCAAGTAACCTGCCAAGAAGAAGAGCTGGAAGAGCTGCCAGGAGGAGTACTGCCCCTTTGCTGTGTTGTTTCTTTGTTGGGTTGGCCTGCAGCTGCTGCTTCTGCCTTGGGCAGTGAAAGGACTGGGCTGAACTTTCTCTACTTGTGCTTAGTATCTCCAAGGGCCTGAAACCGAGCTGGCCTCCTGCTCTCAGGGCCTGCAAATATTTTACCAACCTCTGGGTACAGCTCCTGGAACCGTTGTTTCAGTTGCCACAGAGAAGAGGGAACTGCGACCGACTCTGTTATCAGACTCCGTCACCGGCCTTGTGTCCTGAAGGCACTGCACCGTCTCGCCTTGCACCACACGCCTTGGTCTCACTGACGCCGTCGGGATGACTGTCACGAGCCGCTGTCTGCACCGCATTGAGAGGCACCGCACGCTTCATCACCTCGCTTCACTTCGCTGGCCTGGGCTCACTGACACGTCGCTGCTGGTTCGACCGACGCACAGCTGTACGACTTGGCCAGTGCCAATTACCACCGACAGGTTCTATCGCTTGCATCGCAACTTGCCAGTACCGCATAGAGCACCGTCTTGCCCTGCACTGCACGCCTTGGTCTCACCAACGCCATCTGGACGATCGTCACCGAGCCACTGCCTGCACCACATCGAGGGACACCGCACCGTGCACCACTTCCACTTTGCACAGTAACCACGAGGGACGCACGACTGGCTCTGTCACCTGCCCCACAACCTGCCAGCACTGCATTGAGCACCGTCTCGCCCTGCACCGTAAGCCTTGATCTCACTGACTCCGTCTGGACGATTGTCACCGAGCCGCTGCTTGCACCACATTGAGAGGCACTGCACTGTGCACTGCTTCCACTTCATTGCAACCGCGACGGACGCCAAGACTGATTCGCACCTCCGTGTGAGTCGCACTAAGAAAAGTACTCCGAACGAACCTGTCCCGCTGTTGCTGGTCCATACGTCACGGTCAGTTGGAATTGCGAGTATCTGTTGTTTTCAGCATCCCGGTAGGCTCGGACCGAGCTACTTTCTGGTACAAACTGTGTTTTCAACGTAACTTGGCAATCTAAAGACATTTTGCAACGCAACTATTTTTAAAGTGCTGTATCATGGATTTTTATCATATTTAGCCTTGTTTAAGTATATAAAAATATTGGATATTTTTCTAAAACTCGTGTGGTGTCCATTTGTAGTGCTTACACTGTCTTACTGTTGGTATTGTGCAAATGCTTTACACACTACCTCTAAGATAAGCCGGACTGCTTGTGCCAAGCTCCCAAGGGGGCAGGCAGGGGTTATTTTAGAAGTGTAACTCCCTTATCCTGACTAGAGTGGTGGTTTCTGCCTGGCATTGGTGCAAACCTTAGCCAACCAGAAATCCCATTTCTGACAAAAAGGTACATTGTTCACTGTATCTGCATGTAGCATATCTTGCCCCAAGAATTATAGCTCTATGCACATAAGCGTCTTAAGCTTAAACTGTGAGCAGTGTGCATGCACAGAATAGGGGTATTCAGAGCAGAGATACACTAAGAGCAATTTTGTCGGTCACTCACTAAGGATCAATATTAAATGACAATGAAGTTGAAAGACTGTGTATACTGTGATAAAGATAAGAATACCAAAAACCTCCATTTGATTATGGTTTGTGGGACGTGAAGCTAGAACATGGTGCTCCTTCACTTAGGCAAAGGAAACCTACATCTAGAGTCAGAACCGTGAAATATAAGCCAGAATGTTAAAGGGTATGGAGGAGACAGCACTCAATTATAATTTACACAATTATAATGAAGGCCTTCACCTTGAAAAAAAGCCTTTAAGACTTGTTAATAGACAGGGATCCGGCAACCAGTAACCAGCAGAGCGGGTTGCTGCCATCTTGAAAATAACCAAAAGCAATGCCATAGAATGGCTCCATAACAATGTACCTGCGAAATGGAAATGTGCGCACATGCTTGTGTCAGATAAATCACTTACATGATGTGGGTGCTCCAAAAAGACCTTAAAATCATGACATCGATAATTAAACAAATCATACAAGGATAAGCAAGGTGTATATGTATTTGAGTGCAGTCACCATATTGGAAAATTGCCTATCTCAGTGTCCTATTTTTGGGATACGAGTTATTAAATGAAGTCAAAAACTTAGCACCACATTTCCTAGAGAAATGTGCACTCTCACAACCACCAAAAACACTAAAAAAGCTACAATCGCGTTTGGCCTTCCTAAATTGTAGTAAAGCATACATACCAGATTGTGCACAATAGGTGAAATCATTTTATGAATTAATTCATCCAAACTTCTCAAGCACACATTGAACACCAGAACATACACAGATTCTGAGAGCACTGCAAACAGACATGCTTGCATCCTGGCATTTACATACGTGTGTCAACATCACAAATTTGGTGATCTGCATAATTGTGCGTGCAATACCTACACATACGTCACTTTCAATTAAGGTAATACTGTACTGATTGCATGTAAATCGCATTTCTATTCAAATGCTGAAATTTGTTTTGCACCTACAAGAAACATATTGACTGCAATTCAAACAGCTGATATACAAGAAAGATAATAGGCACAGGGAAAACGCATATTTGTGGTAACTTACATTCTAGCCATCGAGCCTTGCCCTGCTTTAGGCTTCCAAAATAGTGATTACGTCCAAAACCATTGGACCAAAGCAAGACAGCAATTGTATCTCATCAGCAAGGCGACCTCTGTAGCTACCAAATAACAGGATTTTCACACCCTGAGCTTTGGTCGTCAAACCAACAATTTTAGCAGAAGCTCAGCAACATCTCCAATTACAACTGACCATAGCTGGCAACATCTTTGGGAATGGGCCAGCTGGAAGATTTTGAAAGATTTTGGCCTCAATTTCAAGACTAAGGCTGAAGATAGTACATTTGGCCAGGATCACCTCCATGATGTGCCCAACCTCTGCTCCATGATATTCAACTTGAAATTGTGCCTAGGTCCCTGTAAACCACAACCTATTGTTTCCTATAGCAATCCATTTTTTCCTAACCATTGTTTTGTATTAAAACTTTCAAAAAATTAATTAATCTAGTTCCTTTTAACCAACAATTTCAATGATATTTGGATTTTTTAAGAACTTAAATATTTTGTATTTTAATAAATGTTATTGTATTTTAAACCTTACTTTAAAATTACTGATACTGTTTGTATTTAACATGGAATTCCCTGGAGAGTGTCTGCTACTTGTAGCATAGCTACCAGGGATTAAACAGAGGTTCTCTCAGAACTGTGTTGTAATCTACTTAGAGTGGATCTAGTAAATTTTTTAGGGGCCCTTTCCTTCCCAGTTAATAACTCTATCCTTGACAAACAGGAATTATTTCATTATCACAGGCAGAATGGGACATCACAAAATTGTTGAAATAAGGAAATAATGCCACAGGTGTGTCGTGATGTTCTGGCATGACCTGCGTTTGAGTGAGCAGAAAGGCTGTGCACACCAGTCAATACATATGGCAAAGGGTCTGAGAAAGGAGATGTTGCATGCAGCAGCCCACAGTCGCGGCCAGCAAGACTAGCTGGTGGGGGGGCAGGGGGTGTCGCGGGAGGGGGCGTTAATGATTAAAAAAAAGGAAAACGTACCTTTGCCTCCAGTCCCACGTCGCGTCTCCTTCTCTCTCTGCTCTCCAAATCCCAAGAAGCAGTCAGTATCCCTCTCCTGCCCTAAGCCAATCACAACACAGCAATGGCAACATTGTGATTGGCTGGGACGCCGACCGCACAGGCATCTATAGAGAGCCCTTTTTCTCAATGCAGGCTGCGTGCAGCCTACATGGAGAAAACGGGAGAGTGCGTTTGGTCAATCCAGGGGCCGGCCAAACAGTCAGGGCCCACAACAGTGGGCAAACTACTACTCCCCTGCCCTGCCGCAAGACTGCTCACTCTCCCACCACTAACCAAACCCTTCTTTCTGCTTTCTCGCCGTGTGAGAAGCCGAAACATAAAATGGTATTCATAATACCATTTTATGTTTCTGCTTCTTGCACTGCGAGAATGCATTGGGGTGACGGTCCTCCACCACCATGGAAGAGCTGCCCATGGCAGCCGAGCACTTGGCTATGCCTGCTCCTGATTCTGAGACCTTCCTGGAGGCAGCCCACTTTTACTCTTTTCTATCACACAAAAGAGGCTATTTGCGTTCTCAATGCTTTCTTCAAATATAGACATGTGAGGTAACCTCAACTTTGTTGCCCCGTCCCGTTCCATCATGAGAGTAACTTGAAGTTGTTCACTCAGCCAGAGTTTGCCCCCTCAATTTATTTTAATCAAACCCTGATTTAATGGACCTGGGCTTCATACTGTGCTGTGAAATAGTTAGGAGAAGGTGGGCCACTGATTTTAAACTGCTATATGCCTCCTCAACACCTTGTGGGTGGAAGATGGCCTTACTGGCTGTATTTCCAAATGGTAACGTACTATACTTTGCTAACTATCTCTGGTGTCAGTTCCTGCAGATTTGAGATGCATTTTAAGGGACAGTGGGCCCCTCTCCTTTCTATTGATAAAGGGTGGTGATCGATCCTTCCTGTAGGCACTATCTAAGAGGAAAGCTGTCAAATTCGAGCCTGAATCCACATTTCTTATCCATAATCCGTAGCTATAATATCACAGCAAAAAATTAGCTCCATGAAGGCGGAATGAGTCTCTAAAACAAAAGTTATTGCTCACCTATTTAGGTGTTATGCATAAACTATTTGTCACATGTACAGCTTGTTTTTGGCGTCTCTGACTTTCTTTAATCAGTTATGTTTTGAAACTGATTTTGCCAGGAACATATAATCAGAAACCACAACAAAGCTGATATTTATTCATTCACCTGGATTTTCTCTAAAAAAAAATTGCCTATTCATTTGTGTAGTTACAAAACTGAATTCGGCAAGGCTTCTTTGTGCTTTTATGCTCATGTGTTTTTTGTATATGTATAAAGATGTAGATCATAAACTAACAGTGTGATTTAGGTAGTTGAATGCATGCATACTTTTGGAGAAAAACCTCAATGGATACCCAGCTACAATTAGTGCTGAAACTTGACCCATGAGGTGCCACAAAACCCCTTTCTGCCAATAATGAGTATGCCCTGATAAAGGGGCCATGTCTCTGTCATGGCCACGCAGTCACCCCTAAGTTTTGATGCAAAGCCATATAAAGTAGAAATGCCAGGCCTGGCTTTAGCAAGTCAAACCAGGTGCAAGCGAGTGTTCAAGTAGTAATTTGTGTAACTTAGGCACCTCGGGCCTCATTTATGAGGCCGTGCATCACTTTTATGCCGCAGGTGCGTCTCTTTTTGTGACGCACCAGCAAAGTAAAATATGTGCCTTGTTGCACCATATTGCGTCACTTTGTAAACCCCTGCGCCACATTATACCTGCGCCAGGTATAATGTATGCAAGGGGGTCGTTTTGACGCAAAAAAGAGTCATAGAAGAGACGCAGTGAAATCTATAAGATTTCACTGCGCCATTTCTTGGACGCTAATGCATCAAAATCTTACGCCTGCCTCATGGCAGACGTAAGACTGACGCAGGCACTTACAACATGGGACTTGCCCATGTGAAAGTGCACATTGCTGGAGTTGCGTCACTTTTCTGACACACTCCAGAAATGCGTCACTTTTGCATCTACAGATACGTCAGAAATACTGACGTATCTGTAATTCCTTGCGACTTGATGCATCATACTTTAAATATGACGCATCGTTAGTGTCGCAGGGAGAGCGCAGTGAAAAGTGATGCTTCGCTGTTTTTACGCAGTGATGCGTCACTTTCCATAAATGAGGCCCCCCGCCTTTTGCTTATTTTCGGTCTCACCTGAGATAGTGCTTGTACGTCTCTTTAGAGACATTTAGTTTAAATACAAAGAATTATAGCCCGCCCATTGCTTACCATATGTTTGCTTCATTAGTCACTCTTATTTGCTGGCACCTGTTTGGTCAGTGCATGCTGAATTGACTTTGGCTTCGCTTTCTGTTTGTGCGTTTCCCCAGTCCCTGGAGCATGGATCACGTACAGCTTCCTTTTTTTTGGAATGTGTCCTTCAGCTTTCTGTCTCAGCCTAAATTTTTCGTTCACTTGCAGCACTTCCTAAGAATATGTGAGACTTATTTACAAGCCCCTTGCGCCACCTTGAGCGCCACATTTTATATGGAGAAAAGAGACGCACTGGTGGCACAAGAGGCTTGTAAATAACCCCCGGGTTTTTTAGGTTGTCTTGCTCTTTATTTTGCTCCCCCCTGTTGCTTTCACCACTGAACTCTCATGTTAGTTCCCGTTTACTTTCCATCCTCTCCCTGTATACTCTTTGGTGCAGCATACTTTTTTGTTAGGGTCACTTTTGACGATGATTTCAAAGTACATTAATGACCTTTTGCTATTGGTTAATTTGTAGCAAAGTGTTGTTTGGGACGTGTTTCATATTTTATATATTATCTTGGGCACGATTAAAATATTTAATGCAAAAAACAGGGTGTGTTTTAAAATGTTTGTATAATTATGGGTTAGATAGAACATTCTATCATGAAAAGTAGTATTGTGAAGATTTTTTGCTAGTTAACTACTCCTATTGCACTTCCTCCCGTAGCTTCATGTGTACATTGTAACAAAGATTACCATTCCATACCATACTATACAACGAAAGGCCACACCATACCATACAATAGGCCATACCCTACCATGTAATGACAGACCATACAATAGTATATAATTACAGGGCAGGCCAGGCCATAACATGAAACACAGAAAAAAGTGGACCAGGTCAATTAGTGGTGTAGGGCCATAACATACCTTACTACACTATGGTATACAACGACAAGCCATACAATACCATACTATACATTGTTAGGCCCCACCATACTACAAAATGATAGGCCACACTTTACTATAGAATGACAGACTATACCATGCACAATGACCTGTAATTTCTCTGCTTTCGAGATATTGTTCACATCCTATTATATTGTTGAATATATGACGTACTATGATTTTTGGGCGATTTATTCTCCAATTTAAAAAAAAACAACACTGCATGATTGCTTTTGAGGTTAAAAAAAATCAGGGATGCCCATGTGCTCCGCGTGGTCCAAAGAAACTTGTTTTTCTATGGCACAGACAGAGACATTTTAAGGCATGGGCAAATCGGGCTCAGGCCCAGGGCCCCAACCTTTCAGGGGACCCCCTGATAAACCCCTCTGTTCTGCAAAGAGTCTTGCCCTGATGACCTTGAATAATTCTTAAACAGATTGGTTTAAAAAATAAATTCCTTTAATTTGTTTTGAATGTGGATGATGTGTGAGTCTATTACAGATATTTTGCCGAGAATTTTTGTGTTTATGTTTCAAGTAAAATCCATAAAAAAGTTTCTTTTACATAAAAACAAGACCTGACATATGAGAAATGTGATGGTGTCACACAGATTATTTGTGGTAATGTTGGTGAGTCGCTGCTGTGTTACAATACTGAACATACATGTCACTAATCCCTGAATCTTAGATGTAAACACATTTAGAATGTGGAGCAGTCTGCCTGTACACTTAGTGACCTGGTCAAAGAAATCACGAAAGAGCCGAAATTAGAATAGATAATGAAAGCTGTTCTGAACAGGGGCCCCCAAAATCCTTAAAATGTCCCTGGGCACAGATTACACCATCGTTTGACAACTTCAATGCGTCACAGCAGTTTCCCCCCTTCCTTTCACTACAGTGCTGCAATTTTTCAGGCAGTCAAAGCCGGGCCTCGGAGGGCGGGGCACAGGAAGATGACGTGACACATTGCTTGGGTTTTCCCTATTCTTGTCAGAGGAGTCGCTGATAGGAGCCAGGAAGATTGGAGCCTTTCTGAAGGGCAGTGGTGGTGAAACACCCTCAAGGCAGTGCCAGCTGGGAAACACGACTGTGTGAACTGTCATCACCGGGGAGAGAGAGCAGAGAGGCAGATTAAAGGAGGCATTCTTTCTCTCCGTCAAGAATATATTTTCAATAAAAATATTTTGAAAAAAAAGAACTATACGAAACGGTGTTATTTACAATGTGGTTAGTAAAATGTTACAATTCTTCACTTTCTGAATTTGCCTAGCTCATCTTTAGTCAGATGCTAAAGGAAGTGGCAATGGTAGATGTTTGCATACAAGGATTTAAATAGCTATCCAAAACCGGCTGCTGGTTTACCAGAGCGAGGTGTCATACGAAGGCTTATGATAAGTATGTAATAAATACAGAGTCAAAAGGGCAAGACATTTGTAACTGTGGCTGACAATGACAGGATCTCGCGAGAAAGAAGGTCCCAGTTATAATAGTGCAACTCACTCACAATAGTACATCTGTCGTACAATTCACATGCCTAATTTGATTGGTTTGCTAATGCTATTTCATCTGAGCAGAATTATGTATTATATGCAAAAGTGCTTGTTAAATCAGCTTAGTAGGTCAACATTTGTTGGGATATTACTGAGGCTAAAACGATACATTGTTCGCAAAATATGAGGGTTAGTTGCTATGGTATGGATGTCAGCTGGGATTTTTTTTGTTTACAAAAAATGTCAAAGGATTGGTTTTTTTCTGAAAATCAAACAGCATATTCTCCATGCAGGCTGCAATGCAACCTGCCTGGAGAAGGGGAAAGTGTGCATGACTGGTTTGGGCGGCCCAATAGGGCTGACCAAACAGTCATTGCATACTCAAGAGTGGGCAGAGCCCTTCCCCCTGCCCTGCTCCGTAAGCAGGGCTGCCCCGCACACCCTCCTACTGGCAAAGGAATATAAAATGGTAATAACTAAATGTTATTACCATTTTATGTTTTTGCTTTTTGCACTCCCAGAAAGCAGTGGGGCAACACTCCTTTGCCATAGAATAGGAGCCGCCACTGGTTTTAAATGAATTCCTGCCCAGCCATCCAGCTCCACAGCGCTGCTGTCCCAAAGAAGAGAGGTGCTTACACCTTTCTTATCAAGCTTAGCAGTCTGCATGGCTCCTTAGAGTAAAGAAGAAAAAGGTTCCTTTAAAAAAGGTCCTGTACATGGCAGAGACATTCTAAAGAGAGACACAGAAAGGAGTGGTTTCCAGAAGAGGGTCACCATTTTTTTTTACTAAGCCTTATTTTCTCAATGGACTTCACAGTACAAAATGCAATATATATATTCACTGAAAAAATCGAAGGGTACAAGTACATTATAGTTAGGGAATGGAATAAAAAAACCTTAGAAATTCACCTGAAAATACCAATGGTTACAGGGACGTTATATTTAGGGACAGGTTTCACTCATACAAAACCAGTGAAGTTCAGCAGTTATAGCTAGCTGAGATAACTATAACTAACACCCCTCAATGCACTGCTTATGACCTGTCCTATTACATCTATCATGACATGGCCAGTGACATAACTGATGACATCTCAAATGACATCACTGATGACCTCACTGATGGCATCATCTAATTGCTGATTCCTTTATATATAGACATCTGCTTTTACAGCTATAGCCATGTCTCATATACACACATCACTATAATCTAGATCGCAGCCATGCCCTTTAACCATGGAAACATTCGAAGATGGCCGCCATAGAGAGCACTGTAATAGGCTTCTCCGCTAGACGTGCGGTGTAATCATTAAAGAGCCTTTACTGAGTATGACCATGGAACCATTCTAAGATGGCCGCCATATACATTATTGTAACAAGCTTACATGGAAGATGTATGCTATACCCACTAAAAAGCCTCTGGTAAATATATCGAACCTCTACTGAGTGTGGGCGCACGCTAGGTATAAGGTTTATACGATAATACCCCCTTTTTTATAAGAGTTGAATGGTGTTGAATTTATACCACTAAACAGTATGAATGATTGATTATGAGTTGCGAGCCACACAGTAACAAGACTGTTTGTCCGGTCTTATTTTTTCCTACAAATTTTTTCCTACAAATTTGTGAAAACGCTTCTTTCCCTATCAGCAGAAAGCTTAATGTTAAGTGAAGGCGAGAACTCACATTTGGAGTACCCCTGCATCCTTCTCAACCCCGGGGCGGCTGGTATGAACAACTAGGCTGACTCTGGGTAAACAAGGGTTATACACCATATCTTACATACGGCTAACAAACAGTAGGTTTACATGTTTTTAATTGGTTCTTTTTGCCTGTTCTTCCTCGGCAGTTCACACAGAACGAGTGTCCAAAAGTGGAGTGGCGGCATATAAGTGCAGCCCTGATGAAACTGCTTAAATTGACATCGCTGTGAAACATGTCGGCACTGGCAATAGGTAATGGTATGCATGAATAGCTACCAGCCTTTTTAGTATTGCAGCATATAATCACTTCCCTATAAATAAAGTTGGCTAAGGGAACCCTATGCTGTGTTTCATGCACTTGTTTATGTTATATGTTTGTCACTAGCAGATGCCTCTGCTTTCCACTGTTTGTCACATATCTTTGGTTGTTTGTTTTGGACACTTCTTATCTTTCTTTCTACTTTCTTTGAGAGTCAAGTGACTATCAATGATGAGACGGGTGATTGTCTGGAAATTACATACGAGTTACCCCGTTGGAGGTGTTTCTGTGAGGTGTCATTTGTTTCTAACACATTGTTTCTAAGCAGAATTTAGTCCAACACTGGTGGTGTGGACATCTGACATTGACCTTTATAGGTCATAGTACTTGTTGTTCTGTGTCACTGTCAAGGAGAATAGGCTTTCCTTTTTAATGTTAATTTGGGCGGAGTACAGTGCAGTGTCCCCTTAGAAATTGTAGAGGACAGTAATAGGTATCAGTACATATTGACTGGTCTTGATTTAGTCACTTATATGCTTTGACGCCCATGGACTGGGTCTTCTGTTGTATGACTAAGTTTGAGTAGAGGGCGACCCTTTCCTTTTTCCCTCTGAGCTCCCATTGAGAATTTGAACGTTATATTTAGGGACAGGTTTCACTCATACAAAACCAGTGAAGTTCAGCAGTTATAGCTAGCTGAGATAACTATAACTAACACCCCTCAATGCACTGCTTATGACCTGTCCTATTACATCTCTCATGACGTGGGCAGTGACATAACTGATGACATCTCAAATGACATCACTGATGACATCACTGATGGCATCATCTAATGACTGTGAGTGTTTTAAAAAAGTGTATGAGTGTTAAAAATATATACCAAGGTGTATTGGTGAATCAGTGGGTGTATGAGTGCCTGTATGAATGATTCAGTGGGGTGTGACTGACTGCATAAATGAGTGATTAGCTGTCTCAGTGAATGTATGGGTGAGTGACCGGTTGTGTGAATGTTTGTATCTGTCTGTCAGTTGGTGTCTAAGTGGCTGTATGGGTGTGTGAGGGGGTATGTGTGGGTTAGTGAGTGTGTTTTTGAGGGGCTCTATCGGTGAGTGTTTGTATAGCTGTGTTGGTGAGTGGATGTGTCAGTGGTAAATGGGTGAGTAACTGGGCCTGTAAAAGGCAGTATAGGTGAGTGATGGGGTATATGAGTGGCTGTATGGGTGAGTGAGTGACTGTGAGTGTGGCTAAATGGGTGAGTGTGCGCTTGTGTCAGTGACTGTATAGGTGTGTGAGTGTGTGTTAGTATCCGTATGAGTAAGTAAGCAGGTGTGTGTAACTGTATGGGTGAGTAAGTGGTTGTGTGATTGACACTATGAGTAAGTGAGCAAGTGTGGGAGTGGCTCTACAGGTGACTGACTCAGTGTGTGAGTGGCTGCATGGGTATATGAGTGGATCTGTCAGTGGTTGTATTAGTGAGTAAGTGGGTGTATGAGTGGTTGTATGGGGGAGTGAGTGGATGTGTGGTCAGATCTATTAATCAGTGAGTGGGTGTGTAAGTACTGGTATGGGTCTGTGAACGAATTTGAGAAAGGTTGTGCAGAAGTAGGTTTATGAAATGTTTTATGGGGTGTGAGTGGGTGCGTTAGTGATTTTGTGGAGGATGTAATCAGTGATGTCATCAGTGCTGTCATTTGAGATGACATCAGTGATGTCACTGACTATGTCATGAGTGATGAAATATGTGAGGTCATAAGAAGTGCACTGCGGGGGCGCGAGTTATATATATAGCTGCTGAATTTCACTGATTTTGTACGTGTGAAACCTGAGCCTAACAACAATGTTCCTGTAACCGTTGTTTTTTTTAGTGAATTTCAACTTTTTATTATTCTATCTCCTACCAATAATGTCCCTGTAACCTTTGTTTATTTCTGTGAATTTCTAAGGTTTTTTTTAAATGTAATTCCTAACTATAACATGTCTGTAACCTTTGTAGGATCCAAAGGTTCACTGCAAGGAATCGTGTCCCCAGATATCTATATTTTGTAAAGTTAAATATCTCAAAAACAATTTAAGGAATTTACTCCAAATCACAAAAAACACACTTTCTGAACCTATCCAGCTTTCTTCCAAATTTGGAGTAATTCCGTTCAGTGGTTCAGGCTGTAGTTGTATTCAAAAAATGGAAAATCGCCATGAACATAATATGGGGAAAATGCATTTTGGGTAACCCCATTTTTTCTCGGCCCCCAGTTGATCGATCACCCGAAACTTTCAACACAGCAGCTGAACCTAAAAGGGGAAGCTTAAAAGAAATGTGGTGATGATTTGTCAAGCAGCACCAAATTTATCGGCAAAACAAGAACTGCTTTTCCGATGGAAACATAGGTCCCAACTATAACTAACTACTGGTGACCGCCAGTCGACAAATTATATATCAGTCAAGCGTGGGCCAAGAAAAAGAAAAGGGGGATCCCTAAATGCAAAATCTCTATACATTTTCCGTTGACGTCTTTAACCCTTTCGATGCTGATGACGAGCTCAGCTCATCATCACCCACGGGTGTCGTGTGCTGATGACGAGCTGAGTTCGTCATGGTGCCACTAAAATGGCATTTTCCAGCACAGGGGGGGGGAAACGCCCAGCAGCCATGTGGTTAAGAAGGGATACAGCATAAACTGCTTAACAAATTTACACCAATTTGACAGGAAGCTAGATCTTAGTTCACAGATTGTGCTGTTTGTGATTTAGTGTGAATCTGTTCATTCGTTTTTTTTTATTAAGGGTCAAAAATATTTGTATATTCTGATTGGCCCAGGGAGCATTACTTCCCTTGGGCCACTTTGCTTCCGTGGGTGTCAGTCTCCTGTGGGAGCAACTGTTCTTATTGGCTCCCAGCAACATCAGAAAAATTTCAGAACTCCAGGACTTAGTCCCCTGTCCTGAAGTTTGATACAAATAAAGATACAAGGGGCAGGGTAGGGACTCCTTTCCCACCTCATAGTGGCGTATCATTCATAGCTTCACATAGGGTTTTCCATCAGTGTTAGTTCAGGAGCTGTCCTTAACACTTAACCTGTCCTAACGGTTAAGTAACCAGGGGAGTACTTCTTGAGAAATATAGCAGGGTACGGATACCCTGATCCCCCAGGTCCCATTGTAGGGACCCAGAGGGATCCCATGGAATCAAAATTGAAAAAAACCAGAAACTGTTGTAAGAAAAAATGTCAGCCCTGGACCGAATAAATAAATTAAAGGTGAAATGTGCACAAAAGGGGAAGGGGGCCACACAGCCCTCTCCCCAAACTTTGAACAGCCCGGGGGCACCATCCCTTGGGAGCATATATTTAATTGAAGGAGAGGGGCAATGGGTCCCCAACTTCCAACCTTTACAGTCCTCTAAGAGCCCACCCCCGGTGCACTTCCAAAAAAGCCGCACCTCCCCTCTCCCTGAGCCAATAATGTCCCTGAGGACCCCATCCTCTGTGGCCGACTCACATGCTGTGTCCCAGAGAGGCCACCGTTGGAACACAACAGTTCACACTGTTGCGGGCAGGAAGGCATGTTTTTCCTCTTGCCTGATGGGAGCATTTTTAAAGCTCCCACCAAACAGGGGCAAATGCAAAGTCTGATCGCTGCAGGCGGAAGTTTTTAAAATGCTCCCACCAGCTGGGAGCAGACTTGTGATATGTTTCTGTGTTGATACGGGCAGGGAAACAGCTTAAGATATTTCTCCCGACCGGAGGGAGCAACATAAATAGATGCTCCCTCCAGGCAAGAGCAATGCCATCGCTCGCAGCATGCGGAGAGCCGGTTGGGTCCAGGGGGCCCTCTGGCTTTTCCTACAGCCCCCTATGCTGTGCACTGTCGGTGCCCTGGGTGGTCACCGGGACATCCAACTTTAATTAATGTGGGCCAAAGGGGATGATCACATTAACATTTTGAACTAAAAGAAAACACAGAAATTCACAAGTTATAGTTAGCAGAGCAACTTGCGCCTCCACCACTCACTGCTTATGACCTCACATATTACATAACTCATGACATATTATATGACATCATTTATGCCATTACGAATAACATCATCCACCTTTTGTTTGGACACATTACTCTATAAAATAGTAAGGCTTAAGAGGTCTGAAATGTATTACAAAAATAGGTCATAATAATAAAAAGCCTCATTAATGCTTGGAGAGAGTTTAGTAAGTAAGTGTTTAGAGCTTGCATATGCTCATAGGTGTCTCGGTGATGGTGTCTGTTATGGAACCAGAATGAAACCTACTGGGGTAGAGAGCATAGAAATATGCAAGTCTTGAGCTATTTTCTGAATTGTGTTAGATTGGGCTGAGCTTTGAGCTGGAAAAGCAGAAAGTTCCTTCCAGAGTTTAAATGTGGAAAAAGTAAAGCTTCTGTACCCCCTTCCCCCATATAAGACCATGTTGATTTTGGGAATCGCCACAGTTTTGTTAGGAGTATACTATTTGAGTATTTTCTTAAGATGTTCGGGCCACAATCATGGAGGGCTTTGTGGGCTAAGCAAAGGGCTTTAAAATTGACACACTTTTGAACTGAAAGCCAACGTATATCAGCAATGGCCTGAGAAACCAACTTAAATTTGGGTATCTTCATAAGAAGGCGAACTGCTGCATTTTGGAGGACCTGAAGTTTAACAGTCTTTATTGAATGCAAACATAGAAAGCATTGCAGTAGTTGATCCTAGACATTGCTATAGCAATGATAACTGTTTTTTGGAGCTCAAATGGGATAAAGTGAAAAATCTTTTTTTGACTTCTTAAGAGCAGAAAGCAGGAGGATGTAACTTGATTGATTCATCAGAAAAAGTTAACTTTATGTCAAAATGGGCACTCAAGTTCATTTTGGGAATTGGACGGAGATTCTGTGGTCAACAGACACCAGATGTGGGTCCAGAAAGAAATATAGTTTCCAAAAAGAAGATTCTCAGTCTTGTCTGAATTTAATATAACGACATCTGTTTTGCTACCTCTTCATTGTCACTGGTAATTGAGACTACAATCTGTGTATCATCAGCATAAGTGACAACAGAAAAACCAAAAGAGCTGATCAAGTCTACCAGTGCTGTGACATATATATTAAATAGTATAGGACAGGTTTCTCCAACCAGTGAGCTACCAGTAGTTTGTAGAAACCTTCTGAGTATCTCCCAGCCTTGGGTTCCTTTTCAACTAAGAACTTCAGTAAATAAGTGTTGTGTTTTCCTCATAAAGTTAAGGAAATGCAATGCTTATTTTGCATTGTTTCAGGCTGCAGATAGAAGACTGATAGATAATGAGCAGTGCTCAATAAGATTTATTACCCAGGTAGGCCACAGAGGTGAAGAACTGAAACATTGAGGTATTTAAGTTTTAAATAAAAGTCCTTGTCAATTCAATATTGTAGCATTAGAGCAAAATGATGTTTCTGAATGCTTTTAAATGGAAAAACATGTAAATTAAATGTTAACTTAATGATAAAGTTAACTCTTCATTTTGATTTTCTCCCATTTCACAATGGCATTTAAAAACAGCAGGCATCTTGCTCCCTGTAGCTGTAAGACACAGTGCCATATTTATAACTTACAAAGTAATTTGTTAAATGGGAAACATGTAAAGTGAAGAAAAATGTTCTATGAAACATCAATCTTCATTTTTTTCACTACTTTCAGCTAAGTCAATTAAGTCTTAATATTTTATGAAGCCTGCTTTTTCACTTTAAATTCCTCCCATTTAAACACATGTCTGTGTTTTTCTTTTAGAAATAAGGCACCATGTGTACAGGCCACTGGGAGTGAAGTGCTTGCTGTTTGCAAATGTGACACTTAGAAATGGGAGAAAATTAAAATGATGAGTTTTAAGGAAAGGATATAAACATCAAGTTGACTCTTCAGTTGAATTTTCTCCCATTGCAAAGTGTTGCATTTACACACAGGCATCTTGCTCCCAGAGGCTCGTAGACATGCTGCATATTGATAACTGAAACATACAGCCATTTTCTTTAAAGATCACAACAATGTTCCATATTATGAACATTTTTGGTGAAATGTTACTGCACTTTACATTTCTTTATTTTAGAAAACTGCTGTATGTTTGGGTTGTACATGTAATGGTGCCGCAAATGGCAAAAGATATGTCCTGTGCCACATGTACACATGACACAGGTTGTCAGTCACCCATACAGATATATCCCATTCATTCACACATATGTTCATACATCTCCACAGACCACATTCTCACTGACACACATGGCAGCCTGTCATGGTGCCCTTAGTCACAGTATTTTGTTCAAACTATAGAATCAGGCTCCATGTACATTAGGTTTAAAGTCAATGAAGATGGGTGAGTGGGTGTCCAGTAACAATGCAAGAGTTGCTTAGCCTTCAGTAACTCTCATAAATTATTAGTGATCGGAAGGAGCTCTCAGTACAAGAAAGGTTTTTGACCCATGGTGTAAGACTTAATGAACTCCACACGGAAGGGAAAGTTGTTTAGATGTAAACTCACCCAGAGACACTGATTGTTCTCTGTTGGCAAGAAAAGAGCTTAGATGGGTCAAGACTGAACGACTGACACAGATGCTCTCTAAGCGATTCATGAGCACTGAGTGGTTGACAGTATCATAAGCGGTTGATAGAACCAAAAGGATCAGAGCTGCCATTCCACAGCTATCCTTTATTATTCTAATTTCCTCTGTTGCAGCAACCAGGGCCGCCTTGGTACTATGGTTAGTTGTAAAACCATACTAAGAGCTATCTAGCAGATGATTTTTCATCATGGAAGGCCAGGAGTTTAGAATTCATGGCTTTTTCAAGGATTTTGGCAGACAACCAAAGGCAGAAAATAGACTGATAGCTTTTTACATCATGTGGGTCGAGGGTTTTTTTTTAACCATGGATAGGACCAAACCCTTTTTCCAACCTAAAGGAAAATGGCCTATGGTGATGACCATATTCAAGAGTTCATTGAGAAGATCTGCCAAGGTTCTCACAATACGATGAAGGACGTTAGGTGGACATGGGTCATTGGGTGCTCCTCATTTGGTGGACTCGAATATTATAACACCCCACTCCACAGTGAGGGGGTAAAATCATTAAACACATGAATTGTATTGCATGGGCGGTCACTGGTAAGGACGTCTAGCTCTGTAATGTAATCGAATGCAAACTCACTGTAAAATGCTTTGTCTTGATTGGAAAAAGTCAGCGAAACTGTCATGTAGAGATTGATTAAGGCGAGTAGTGAAATTAGCAAGGGTTTTTACTGTTTTGAATAGCTCTTTATTTAAGTTTTTTGCAGTTTTATTTTCTCAGTGAAATAGTTAGATTTTTCCAAAACTATCATGGTTTTATAGTCATTAATATATTGTTTATATTTACTTTTTTCCTCAGGGCTGTAGTTTTTTCTTCATATTTGTCCCTGTCTTCTACCCTTTTGTTTGAATACTCAGTTTTGGAGAAATTAAAGTGGTGGGGGTTTCCTTCTGTGATTTCTAAGAGTCTTTAAAGGGGCTACCTGAGTAACCACTGAGGTGATCCAGTCCGTATAATTATTTCCTGCTAAATCTAGATCATTCTCAAGAGCAGGTTGCGAGGTATATAGAATTTCTTTATGCTTGGTCTCATTGATTTTGTGCCATGCAAAAGTTTTAATCATGGGTGAAGAGTTTTTACCTAAATGTTATTTGTGGGAATGTTTAAAGTGAAAACTATCACTTTAATGGAAAGGAAGACTTAAATCTGGAAGCAAGACTACCAGTAACAATTATATCAAGAGTATGACAAGCTAAGTGAGTCACCACTTTAACTTTTTGCGTGAGATGAAAACAGAGCAAATTATCAATTAACTGTTCTGTCTCTTTGTTCTCCAAAGTCTTTAAGTGAAAGTTAAATCACCAAGGATCATATCATTTGAAAGCTGCATACTTTATTCAATGAATTAATTTAGAGATTATATGAAATTAGTTTTTGGGCTAGAGTCGCGTAAATTAGAAGGCCATTAAAAGAGCAATTGTTATGTCATTTTAATTTAAATCTAACAGCTTCACAATCCAATTGAGTGATAGGCTGAAAAGAGGCCTCCAGACATTCATGATAAATTACAGCTAAACCACCACATTGGTTAGTTGAGCGATCCGACCTAAAGATCGCAATGCTAGCTGCAATGGGCCAAATGTTGTCTGCCCAGGTTTCCATTAAAAACTATCTTGGGCAAGTAATTTCCTACAAATTTGAAAAGTTCATAGTTGTTTTGATCAATGAATGGGCATTTAAAAGTATGCAGGTGAACATCACTGAAAATCTTGTAATTCTGGTGGTTGAGAGAGATGAGTGAAGGGAGTTTTGCGAACTAGTTGGTTGGAAGATGTTTCTCTTAAGTGAAATGCTACAGCTTTTGCAGCATAAACACTTTGGGCCTCATTAGGATGGCGGTCAGAAAACCACCCCGACCGCCATGGAGGCGGGAAACAACCGCCCGTCGTGACCGCGGATAAACCGGCGGTCAAATTAGGAACTACTGGCAAAAAAGACTGACCGCGGCGGTAGCGGGTCAACAAAAACCACCCTACGCGGGCGGTGACTTACAAAAATCGACCGCGGTGGTGGAAATGCAGCGGAAAAGCTACAATCCGCCGCAAGCAAAGCAGAGACACCTCAAGGGAAATTAGTATATCCCCGATGGTCCGGCGGTATGAACTGCTGTTTCCAACCGCCGTGGTCGCACACTGCAGGAAATGGGAGAGCCAGCGGTAGAGCTGCAGCATGGCCACCGCAGCGGACAATCCTCCAAAACATGGCGGACGATGCAAGAACACCACAACAAAGACAAACATTGCACAAAAAAAGTAGCCATGCACCCCAAATACACAAAACACATACAAATGAAATAAATAAATGCCAAACAAGAACATACATTTTCCAGGACAACTCCCACAACACACCTGACAGCAAACCCCATTTTGACACACCCACACAGCTGAGTATAAAACCAGCCCCTTCACTGACCACAATCCTTTGCAACACTCCAGAAGAGAAGGGCGCACACCAGACCTGATAGGAGAGGGAAGAGAACATAGAACACCCACCACCATCACACCAGCACCAACAATCCCCCAGCACATAACACACCTCACACAAAAACACCACACCCATCACCCACACCCCTGCACCCACAAACACTTCAAACACCACACATCATGGCATCACAGAGGGGGGCGTGGCTACGCGCGCAGCGAGACTGGCTGCTCCCTAACAGAGCTCCGGCGAGAGCCCGCACTTAGGGGGTCATTTATCCGTGCAAAACACCACCTGGCCGGCCCACACTCGCAGCGAGTGACCAGAGGGCACTGCCAAAGCATCGGACCGAAGCTCAAGGTCCATCGAGCCCCGGGACCGCACCGGCACCAACGCGGCCACCATAGCCGGAGGAGTGAACACGGGCTCGGCGAGACCCGGCAGGCGAGCCCGGTGTCGAAACCGGAAGTGAGGGCCGCGCGGAAGGGGCGCCCAAGAGAAGCGGACTGAGGTGGCGGCGCTGGGTCACACCACAGCGAATCGACCCTAGGCGGACCACGGAGGGCAGAGACGACCCGGCTGGCCATGACCCGAGAACAGTGAGGAGGCGCAGCGCTAGGGGACTGAGGCCGCCCGCTGGACTTCTGAGGCCGAGACAGACACGAGGAGGTGCCCATCCCCCTCCCGACCTGCGGCGGAGGGACGGAGCAGCACTGGGGGGAGCAGACCCGGGATCGGACCCCCGACAGCGCCTGCTGCGACCCTGAGCGGTAAGTGCTGCGAGGCGAGGAGCACAGGGCGCAACACCTGCCCGGCTCACCCGGCGCCACGAACTACCAGGCAGCCAAGAGACACCTCCCGGGCGCCCAGTAGGCCACATCCAGAGACACAGGGTGGCAGAGGGGCAACACCGGTGAGAGCCACTGCCCAGCCAAAAGTCCCGCTGCTGACCACGTGCGCAGGCCTGAGGTGATTGCCGGTTGGGGGGAGCGCCGAGGGGAGACACTGCCTGATGCCCACGCCACCAATGCCCACAGCTGGATACTGGCGGACCCCGGCACCCTAGAGACCACGGCTTAGCCGGAAACCCGGCTCATCAGGGAGCACGAAACCCAGATTAAATCCGACTGCTCAGGTCACCCGCCGCAGCCACGGAGAGCCGCACACACAGAACCATAGAGACTGCTGGGAGAGTAGGGCATCGTGGGAGACACTGCCAGCCACACGCAGCCCATAACTCCGGAGCCCTTGGAACCACGGTGCTACTAGACACCCGATGAGACAGGGGGTAAGCGAGGAGCCCAGATCACGACCAACAGCGGGAGGGGTACAACATAGCCCACTACCAGAGTCCTGAATGGGATAACGGCTGCCACCGACGCAAGCGGCGCTCTGGACGGCGCGACCGCACAGGAGGCTCTGCGGTGACAGTAACCTGCCCTGGAAACGCCACAAGACCACGGACCACCACCCCACCCGGATGTCTGGAGGTGCCGGGAAGCGCACAGGAACGGGGAGCACATCCCAAAAGGGCAAAATGGACAAGCCGCAGAAACAAACGGACGCAGATCCGGTAACGGCCAGACTGGACTCGGTGCTGGCGGCCATGGAGCGCCTGGAAAGTTCCATCCAGTCCACCCGGACATCCCTGGAGGCGAAAATAGACGGAGTCGCAATAGATCTCACGCACTTGAAAGAGGACCATAAGAAACTAGCCGAGCGCACCAAAACCCTGGAAACCGCAGTGACGGACATAAACCCTCGAGTCGCCCAATCGGACAAACATATCAAGGACCTCCTCAACAGAGTGGAATTCCTAGAGGACAGGGCAGAGGATGCAGAAGGGAGGGCGAGACGCAACAACGTCCGCATAGTAGGTTTGCCAGAAAAATGGGAAGGCAAAGATCCGACCGCCCACGTAGAGGACTGGCTACGCACCCTGTTACCCGAAGGCACCCTCTCGCCATATTTCGTAGTGGAACGGGCGCACAGAGTCCCGACCAGGCCGCTCCACACTGGCTCAAACCCACGCCCTTTTCTGATCCGAATCCTGAACTATAGGGACCGGGACACTGTACTACGAGAAACCCGAAAACTGGGCACCATTCAAGTTGAAAACGCGAACATAATGTTTTTCCCAGACTATACAATCCAGGTGCAGCGCCAGAGGCAATCATTCCTAATGGTAAAACGGAGACTACGCCAAATGGGGCTTACATATTCCCTCCTTTTCCCAGCGAAACTCAGGGTGATAGCGAATGAGAAGACACACTTCTTTGACTCCTCGGAAGACGTGGAGGCCTGGCTGGACAACGGAACGGACAAGAGCACGGGGAGGTCCGGAAACCCGGACAGGCCCAGGAGACACAGAAGACCCAAGAGGAGACGTGGCGCCAGGTCACCCTCCCCCGCGGCCAGCGGCACCCAACACAGCGCGATCCCACCGGAAGAAGACATACGCAGAGAACAACAGGAAGCCCTGCGGATGGTCTCGGAGCTCAGCGGCTCCCCGACACGGCGTTCCCCACCTGACACCAGCCCTAGAACATCGCCGAGTGACGATGAGGCGATATATGGTCTCCCGGATTCGCAGCTCTCAGGTGGGCTGCCAGACATCACCCCACAAACGTCGGATCTGTACGGCTGAAGAAGTGCCGTAACACGGGGCTCTCGGCGAGGGAAGCGTTGGCAAGGCGCTGCCCGATGGCAACGGACACCGAACCCGCAGTAAATCATGACGATGTCACACTGGCAATTACCAACTGCGGGGCAGACGCCCCAAGGAATCCACACCACGGGGACCACCTCCACTTTGCAGGGTCCCCATGGGAGGGCGAAGGTTACCGACTACAAGCTTGACCAGAGCAGTGGCCCCGTGTCTTTACAAATACACTGTTCGATAGCCGGTGGGCCGGCCGGTTGGCCACTCAGACTAACGAACACATCCCCCTGGGAGGGCGCTCACGCCTTCATGCTCAACAGATACACACTGGCTGCTTGGACTGCGTGATGTATAGCAACCCCCCGGAATGGATTGTTCGCACTTTTCGTAGAATGTTTGGACGGCTGCCCGTTTGGCAACCGACCCGATGGAGTTACCCCCAGTTAATGTTTACCCCCCTTCTCCCTATTGTGAAACGCTGCATACATGGCTCGCAGGGGTGCTCGCTGAACTATTCCAAGGGCTGCTCGGACAAAGGAGGAGACACTCTGACACTGAAAGCCGGAGGGACTAATGGGAGGGTGCTTGGAACGAGGGAGGGAACGGGTGTGACTGTCTTGTTGAATGCTGATGGCTGAAGTCAAAATGTGTACCTGGAATGTGCGCGGAATACACACACCCGCGCGCAGGTACATGATTTATTCATACCTGAAGAGACACCAGGTGCAGATAGCGCTCCTACAGGAGACGCACCTGACAACCCCGGAGGTACACACCCTGCGCAGGCGATGGCGAGGTCAGATCTATGCGACTGGGTTCTCCTCTTACGCCAGGGGGGCACTGATATGGGTGCGACCAGGGCTCCCGTTTGAAGTTGAGGACTCACACATAGACAAGGAAGGGAGGCTGGTGGCAGTGAAGGGGCGCCTGGATGGACGACCGCTGGTGGTGGCGTCGCTATATGCCCCTAACACAGACCAACAGAGGTTCCTGGAAATGGTGTCCACAACCCTGGCGCACTGGCACGGGATCCCCTGGATATTGGGGGGGGATTACAATAGCGTATTAGATACCACACTGGACCGCTCATTCCCACCTCTACCCAGCGCACCAGTGGTGGGTGCCATGAAAGCTCTTATAGCCTGGGCCTCACACTGGAACTTACATGATGTGTGGCGCCACCGGAACCCAACGACCAGGATATATTCGTACTACTCAGGAGCTCATACCCTGCACACCCGGTTAGACAGATTCATGCTCACAGATGATCTACTCCCACTGGCGACGGAGGCGCTATACATGGGTAGGACACACTCCGACCATAACCCACATATGCTGACGATCTCATGGGCACACACACGCCCCCCTGTCCCCAACTGGAGGCTGCAGCCGGACCTCCTGCTAGACGCACCCTTCCGGGACTCACTGTTCGCACACATTGTACACTACTTCGAGGATAATGCAGGTACAGCCACCTCTCTGCAGATGGAATGGGAGGCGTTCAAGGTGGTCATTAGGGGACAATGCTTGGGCACGCAGGGGAACCTCAAACGGCAGGTGGAGAGGGACTTACACAGGGTGGAGGAGGAACTGAGTAGACATGAGCGGGACTCGGTGGGAGGACACATCACTGGGCTTCACAAAGCGCAGGCGGCCCACGAAAAACTGCTGGAGAGGCTCAGATGTCTGAACTTTGCGGCTCACGCGGCGCGCACACACGACAGGGGGGACAAGCCCGGCAAGCTGCTGTCGTGGCTCATCGCTAGAGAAGATCGGACACAGCCAGTCACAAAAGTACTAGGCGCGAATGGGGTGCCCTTACACACACAGTCAGAGATACACGGAGCGTTCACCGCGCACTACAAAGCACTATATCGCTCTTGCCTGCCCACGCCCGCCCCGGACACGGAGGAGTATCTTAATCAGATACTGCTGCCGACACTCACCGATGCCCAACGTACCGTCCTGACGGCACCCATAGCTCCCGAGGAGCTCCGGGAAGTCATAGCGGCGCTCTCCAACGGAAAGTCCCCCGGCCCAGACGGACTCCCAGCGGAGTTTTATAAAGCATACCAAGACCTCCTGGTCCCTGAACTCGTAAAACTGTATGAGACGGCACTGGACGACTCCTCCCTGCCCCCATCTCTGAGTGAGGCTACACTGGTCTCCCTCCTGAAACCGGGTAAGGACGGGGCACTTATGGGCTCATATAGGCCCCTTGCCCTCTTAAACACAGACTACAAAATACTAGCTTCTATGCTAGCGAGGAGACTGGCCCAATACACACCTACCCTGGTCCACCCTGACCAGAACGGGTTTGTACCCACACGCAGCACATCACATAACATCCGCCGGCTATTTAGAGTGCAGGAATACGCGAGAGGCCCTTGGCCACTATCAGGTTGCATAGTATTGGACCTGGAAAAAGCATTCGACTCGGTGGAGTGGCCGTTTCTTAGGGCGGTAATGCAAAAGTTTGACCTGGGAGACGCTTTTCTGGACATGGTGGGTCTCCTATATCAAACGCCAACAGTTCGGGTCCGGATAGGGGGCCTGCTATCGGAGGCCATACAGGTGAGGCGGGGCACACGGCAAGGCTGCCCGTTATCACCTCTACTCTTCTCGTTGGCCATGGAACCGCTGGCGGAGATACTGCGGATGCAAGGCGCCGAGTGGGGCATCCCGTTGATAGATGGGGTACACGCAGTATCCCTGTATGCCGACGACCTACTCCTCTACGTCAGGGACCTAACACGGATACCGCCGGGACTAACCGGCGCCCTCCGCGAATTCACAACACACTCGGGACTGAGGGTCAACTGGGGTAAATCTGGGGTCTTCCCCTTTCACCCGGATATGCAGGAATGCGCAGTGCAACTAGGGGACGCGACACTGACGTGGTATGCCGGCACTTTCAAGTATCTGGGCATCCACATATATAGAAATGCAGCAGACATACTGGATGGCAACCTGATTCGAGCCATAAACTCCTTGCGGGCCCAGATCCAATTTTGGGGCACGCTCCCGCTCAATGTCCCGGCCAGAATCACCCTGACTAAAATGATAGTCCTGCCTAGACTCCTGTACTATTTTTCGAATATACCGGTGTACGTCCCGGCTCGGGTCTTTAGAGACTTGGAGACCCTAACACGAACACTGATCTGGAATGTGGGGAGACCAAGGGTGGCCCTGAAGAAATTGTATGCCCCGACGGCCTCGGGGGGACTCGCGGTCCCGAATCAAGAGCACTACTACCTTGCCGCGCAACTCCAGTGGGTGGTGGCCTGGCTTGCGGGTAGGAACCTAAACGACACGGCCTCGACAGTCCCGGCCCTGACCCATGCAGAAGCCCTCGCACTATTCCACCCACTCAGAGGAGCGACACGCGAGACGCAGCTACACCTAGCAGTGGCACTGAGATGCTACAGGCGGGCACTGCGATTGACCAGGGAAACTGCCCCCTACGCACCAGCCCTGCCGCTAGAGGGACTGCCAAGGCCTGGGGGAGTGGTGACAGCAGCACACCTACAAGACTGGGCGCAGGCGGGGCTTGAGACACTGGCGGACTTGTATGACGACGGGGCCATGGTACGGTTCGAGGGGCTGGTGGAGAATCCGGGACTGCCAGCGGGACAATTCCTGATGCATGCATCAATGATGCGGGTCCTCACGGAACACTGGGGCGATATGTCCGTGGAACCCGAGACCCACCTCTTAATACAATACCTGCACGTAATGGGGGCAGGGTCGCACGTTGTGCACTGGCTAACGCAGGCGCTGAGGTCCCACACAACAGCCTCCCTTCAGTCGCTCAGGGACAGATGGACCACCGACAGGGGGAGGGACTGGTCGGATAAAGAATGGGAAAGGATCCTAGAGGGGCCGCAACACGTTCCCCGCAACTCGAGATTCAGAATCATACAGTTCTATATCATGCATAGAGCATACTTGTCCCCAGACAAGGTTAACCGCTACTTTGGTTTGAATACCTCCAAATGCCCGCGATGCGCGCTCCTAGATGCGGATCTCCTGCATATGCTGTGGGCATGTCCCAAGCTCCGGACGTACTGGCACAATGTTACCGCGCTGTTGACAAAAGGGACTGCGCTGGGCCAACGTCACGACTGGGACACCTGTGTACTGGGCCTCCTAACCAGGACCAAACATAACAAAGCACATATGAGGTTCTGGGATCTGGGGCTGATAACCGCCAAGAGACTCATAACCCGCCACTGGAAAGCCGCGGAACCGCCCCTGCCGAAACATTGGTGCGCCTCTCTCATCTATTGGGCGACCGCAGAAGGCACGGTGCTATGTAGGGAGGAAACGGCGGGGCGGAGGGCCATACCGATAGCTCAGGTATGGGAGGGCTTCCTGAGAGCATTCACCAGGGCTTGCCGCGATAAAGGGATATTGTAAGGAGATGGTTCCTCCCCAGTGGACAGGGGGGGGTCAGGTCCAAATCACAGACTGAGTGGCGAGAGAGGGGAGTATCGGGAGCCACACATATATGGGCATGAAATACCACCCCAGCGACCCACCGCCCACTCACATGACCTACCCCCCCCCCTCCACCCCCCCCCCCCCACTGATCAGCGGAGCCCACATATACCGTCGGCCCCACAGGTGCACCCACACCCGAGACCCAGAGCCCCTACACACCACCGATGCCTCCTCCCCCGAGCACACTCAGAGCCAGCACCCCGCAAGTCTACTACACCCGAAAATGCCTAGGCAGAACCAATACTGCAGCACCCCCCCCCCCCTTACTCCGAGATCGGACTCTTCACACCCTCACCTACTCTCCTGTTTTCCCCAGTTTGAACTGGTGGCGTTAACGGCATAGGACACCCCCCAGTTGTCCACGCCGGATCTGTCTTTCCCACCTACACCTCTCACTTTCGACACACGGCGACGACACACAGGAGTGCAGCTCACATGCAAGCCACGGCCGCAACCTTCTGCCCCACGGAGGCGGACTACTAAACCCCCTAGCCGGCCACAGTACATATGCAGGTTGCTTGGAACCGGGCCCGGCTGGTTACTCACACTACTGAGAGACAACTTACTACATCACCAACCAGTGGGTCGCGAGCACCGGGGGCGCAGCTGGCCATCAAGCTGCCCGCCCTGACGGGTGAGGTCTGGCACCATAGTAAGGCGAACAGAGCGCATTACACTGTATAGAAGCAATGAAGCGAATGATTTGGTGAATGCAGGGACCGCCCCATGATAACGGATGGTACTTATTAACAGTGAGTGCATTTATTGGTTTTCTATAGTCGCCAACGTTCACATTGATGATGTAAGAACTATTCCAATTGTTGTTTCCCCTTTGACTTAAGCGCACAAGAAATGTAATTGTATGCCACGTGTACCAATAAAACAGATTTAAAAAAAAAAATCATGGCATCACAGAAAATGCTCAGATTCATGGAGAGTGAGTTGACAGTCATAGTCAATGAGATAGTCAGAGTGGAACCCCAACTGTTTGGTAGCCTGGTCCAACAGACACCATTAGCCACAAGGACACAAATGTGGGAAAGGATAGTACAAAGGATCAATGCAGTAGGGAATACCATGAAGCAGTGGCATGATCTCAAGAGGGTTGCCAAAGAGAGGAGAAGCAAGAACCGGGAGCTGGCTGACAGGACTGGCGGTGGCCCTCCCATCCCTCAGAAAACATTCACACCAACGGAGGAGAAGGTGCTTGCCATCCTGCAGCCTGAGAGTCTCACAGGAGTATCCAGGGGAGTGGAGGCTGGTAAGTACAAACAAATGTTAAACGACACATTGACATGTACTGTATTGCACCTCTAAAAACCCACACCACACCAGACAAATCACATCCATCTGCACCACACACCCATAAAAGACTGTCCCACAGATCCAACTGGCACCCACTCCCATGTACTCTAAACATATCTTGCAATATAACCATAGGAGCATGAGCACGGTCAGCCTGCACTTCCACTCCCACTCCCACTCCCACCATGCCCTCTGTCCCACACCCCAGCAGCAGGGCGCACTCCCTCCCTCCCCCCTCCCAGGATCCCCTGGAAGTCAGTGCATTTTCCACCAAACAAAATAACAGGTAGGTAGCCATTTTGCTGGGGATGCCTGTTTGGGGGAGGGAGGCCTGCACTCCCACTCCCACCATGCCCCCTGTCCCACACCCCTCCAGCATGGAGCACCCCCTCCCTCCCAGGAGCCTCTGGAAGCCATTGCATTGTCCACCCTCACCTCACAGGTAGGTAGCCTTCTTGCTAGGTTGGCCTGTTTGGGGGAGGGAGGCCTGCACTCCTACTCCCACGATGCCCCCGGTCCCACACCCCTGCAACATGGAGCACCCCCTCCCTCCCAAGAGCACCTGGAAGCCCTTGCATTGTCCACCAAACAAACTAACAGGTAGGTAGCCATCTTGCTGGGGATGCCTGTTTGGGGGGGGGAGGTCCGCACTCCTACTCCCACCATGCCCCTGTCCCACACCCCTGCAGCATGGAGCACCCCCTCCCTCCCAGGAGCCCCTGGAAGCCATTGCATTGTCCACCCTCACCTCACAGGTAAGTAGCCATCTTGCTTGTGAGGCCTGTTTGGGGAGGAAGGCCTGTACTCCTACTCCCAACATGACCCCTGTCCGGCACCCCAGCAGCATCGAGCACCCCCTCGATGAGGCCCGTTTCGGGGAGGGAGGCCTGCACTCCTACTCCCACCATGCCACCTGTCCCACACCCCTGCAGCATGAGAGTACCCCCTCCCTCCCAGGAGCCCCAAGAAGCCATTGCATTGTCTACCCTCACCTCACGGGTAGGTAGCCATCTTGCTGGGGAGGCCTGTTTGGGGGAGGAAGGCCTGCACTCCTATTCCCACCATGCCCCCTGTCCCACACCCCTGCAGCATGGAGCACCCTCTCCCTTCCAGGAGCACCCGGAAGCCATTGCAGTATACCAAACAAACTTACAGGTAGGTAACCATCTTGCTTGTGAGGCATTATTGGGGATGGAGGCCTGCACTCCTACTCCCACCATGCCCCGTGGCCCACACCTGAGCAAGATAGAGCCCTCCCCCACCAAGGAGCACTTGGAAGCCATTGTATTGTTCACCTAACAAACTTACAGGTAGGTAGCCATCTTGCTTGTGAGGCCTGTTTGGGGGAGAGAGGCCTGCACTCCTACTCCAACCATGCCCCCTGTCCCAAACCTGAGCAGGATAGAGCCCTCCCCCACCCAGGAGCACTTGGAAGCCTCTGCATTGTTCACCAAACAAACTTACCTGTAGGTAGCCATCTCCACTGGGCTGACTGTTTGTGGGTGGGAGACATGCATCACTACACACAGCACCAATTGGATGCAATGCATCGATACCTGACATGTAAATGTAAATGTAAATGTAGGTGTACTTATATAGCGCAACCTGTCACCCAAAGGGCATCCTGGCGCTTGCTTAGGGAACCCGTCCTGGTATTCCCCTGTGAGAGGCCCCGGCAGGGTATCCACAAGGTGAAAGCCAGGCATCCTGCCGCGAGGGGCCGTTGTGGAGATTAAGCAAGCTATTGCCCAGAGTCGCAGAGCGTGAACCCGTGAGTCGAGAAGGCACCGGAGCGAGAATTATCGAGACCGTGGAATTTTTAGTAAGCATGGGCGGAAAATCCGTTTCACTCGCGGATTTTGCGGATTTTCGGGAAATTCGCAATCCGCGAGATTCGCCAATCTCCCGCAAAATCCGCAAATCCGCGAGCAGCGGATTTTGCTCGCACTGCTCGCACTGTTCGCGTGAGTTCGCGGCTTCCCAGTACAACTTCGCGCCCCGCGAATAAGTGCTAAATTGCAGAAATACGATCTTAGCAAAACTGAAACTACTTACCAGGTTCAAAAGTTCAGGCTCATCATTAGTAGCCATTTCCTGTAGTGCTTCCTGAGGGGCCCCTCCAGAGTTCAGTTGCCAGTTGCAACTATTATGTGACCCTGCTCTGAACCTCAGAATAGTTACACATATGCCACAAAGGTCCTGAATTACAGCTAAGGGAGACAAGCAGGAGCCAGGCTGGAAGTTAAAATCCATTAATCAGCCCCTAATTCATTATTGTCAGTTGGGGCAGGGCAGGTGTTGTAACTAATTTTGCAACAATGAAAGCACTTAGCAAGTGCAAAAGGGCGCACTAAGGAAGCAGGTGCCAGCTAAAAAAATATTCTGTGACACATTAATCAGCCCCAAATTAATTCAGGTCACTTGAGGCAGGGAAGGTGTGCTTTGCTTTGCCGAAAATAATGTACACTGGACAACCAGAGGGTGTGGTGATGAAACAGAGGGTGGCATGGGTGGGCCAGAGGGTGGCATGAGTAGTCAGAGAGTGGCAGTGGTGACAGAGAGTGGCAGTGATGAAGAAGAGTGTCCCAAACAGGCTGGACACGTAGAAACAACAAGTTCGCAAAACTTGCGACCCGACAGGTAAGTTAGCAAATTGCGAAATTGTAAAAACCCTCGCGAACTGGCAGAAACACGGGCGAACACAAAAAAAAAAATCCGCAAATTCACGGGAATTCGCGGATTTTGCGGATTGCGAGTTCGCAAATCCGCAAAATTCGCGAATGCGAGATTCGCAAAATTCGCCCATGCTTAATTTTTAGCCCAAGACCCGCCGAGGCAGGGAATTGAACCCTGGTCCAGGGCCGATCTCAGCTTCCGGGTCTGCCGCCTCTAACCCCTGAGTCACACTTCTCACATGTATGAGTAATTGATGTACCTCTCCATCTTGTAATGAGGCACAGTATTGCACTTAATAAAAATAGTGAAAATCACTCATTTGTGTAGTGTACAGACAGATGATGACACGCAGCTAACAGAATACTTGCACAGTTCCCAACACTGTACATTCCCCATCTAATCCACAGGTGAGGAAGAACTCACTGCTGAGGACAACAACAACAACCAGCAGAGCCAGTCTCCACCCCCGGTCAATTGACTCTCGGATATAGACTCCCAGGATACTCTGGACGATGAAGTCCAAGCCGGCCCATCTGGTGTGCCAGGGAGCAACAGGTCCCTGGACCCCATCTTCCCCACCACCTCGTCTGCTGCAACAACAACTGCACAGCAGACCCCTGCAGTTACGGCCTGTGCCTCCACAGCCGCCACCTCTGCCACCACCACCAGTGCCACCTGCAACACCCAGGTGATGACCAGCCCACACCAACAACTGTGGATTGCAGGGAGAGTAGGCGGGGACCCACAGTGGCGAGGTAACAGGTCCGTGGCAGCAGGGCAGGGGGCCAGGGTCACACCCAGACCTCAGGAGGTTGGCACACCAGTCCTGGACCACTTCAACAGAGTCATCGGGGCCTACGAACAGGTCCAGGGACAAAGTGGCCGGTCTGACAAACTATTACGTGAGCTCATCCTGCTGATGATTTCCATCGACACCCGCCTTGGATAAATGGTGGACCTCATGGGCCAGCAAGTGGCATTACTGAGGGACATGCCTGCGTCCCAAACAACACCTCCACCCCCCTTAGTTGTGCTACAGGATGACAGTGCACCATCCTCCCCTGCGGCCACGGAGAGAAGTGAGTCCTCAGACGCCGCTGGCCATGCAGCAGGGTCCCCCCAGCCAAGCGACCAAGAGGACATCCAAAGAAGAGCCTGGGAGTCTCTGGAGGCAAAGCACCAGCCGAACGCCAGTCACTGAGCCAACCCTGATGGCAACCCTCTTCTCCACTGCATTGACTGTTTGGACTGTCCTTCCCCCACTGCCTTGTCAATGGCACCTGTCTGTTGGACTGGGTGACAACATCCATGTGGTGTCTACTCTTACATCTCATTTACCATGACTGTCAACTCAGTGCTCCATCACCACCTTCATGTGAATCTGCCTGCACGCCTCACATGTCAACTTTATAAATAAAATACCTTAGACACTTCAATTGGTGCAGCTTTGTCTTTAGTGCAATATTTACAGTGTTCAAAATGTTTATATTGTATCCAAGGTGACTCTACATGTGCCTGTCTGTACCATCCACACATAGTCCTTCACGACAACAGCAATCACACCAGAAAATGGACAAGTTGTACCTCGTCACCCACCTTCAAGTGAAGTAGCGGGTGATGAGTTGTTGACGCATGTCAACTCCTTCCTCCTCTCCACTGTCCTCATCACTGAACTCAGGTCCCTGAGCAGGCGGGGGCCTTGGGTCCTCACCATCATCCAGGAGCAGGGGAATCCCCTTGTGAATGGCCATGTAGTGGAGCATACAGCATGCCACAATGATCTTGCAGACCTTCCCAGGCGAGTATGATAGTGCACCTCCAGTTCTGTCAAGGCAGCGGAATCTTGACTTGAGCAAGCCAAAAGTCCGCTCAATGACATGATGGGTCCTGCCATGGGCCTCATTGTACCGACTGTCAGCCGGGGACCTGGGATTCCGTAGTGGGCTCAGCAGCCATGGATATGCAGAGTCACCTAGGAATGACAAACACACATTGCAATGTTGCACAGGCAGAGGGCAGCAGTTCACACACACAGCACGTCATATCACTAGGCATACTCACCCACAATCCAAGCACACTCGGGAAGCAGGTTTGCCCACATCCGGGGCACAATGCTGTTCCTCAGGATATAAAAGTCATGTGCCGAGCCGGGGAATCTAGCACACACATGCGATATGGTCATGTCGGCAAGGCACACCACCTGCACATTGATCGAGTGATAATGTTTTCGATTCAGAAAAATTTGCTCACTCGCCTGTGGGGGCACCAGATCAACATGGGTGCAATCGATGGCACCAACAACATGGGGGATGTGCCCAAGGGGATAGAATTCTCCCTTCACAATGGCCAATTCTGCTCCCCTGGGGAAATGTATGTACCTATCCTTAACGATCATCATGGCTGCAAGAACATCCCTCAGCACCAGGCTGAACATGAGTTGCGACATCCCTGCAGCGCTGGCCACGGTCTCCTGGAAGGAACCAGTTGCAAAAAAATGGAAGGCTGACATCACTTTATAAGTTGGTGTGATAGCTGTTGGGTAGTTGCGAGGAGGCTGCAGGTGGGGCTCCAACAGTTCACAAAGGGTTCAGGGTCGGTCTGTTGAGGCGGAATTTACAGAATGATCGCAACATCCTCTATGTACTCCAGCAGTGTCAAGTGACTTATGAGATTAGGCCTCCTCCTAGTTGAGATAAAAATGGACACATGTCAATGACAACCATCATGAGATGGCCACAGCACATCCCGTTAAGGATGTCACGGAAAAACAAAGACTGCCATGAGAAATGCGTGACACGCCAGGTTACATGGGTGGACATTTGAGACACACAGAGGTCACACCTCTCTATTTACAATACATAAGTACCTCAAACAACACATAGGTCAATGTGAATGCACACATACTGAACCCCATATTTCACATGTGCACGCCTTGTAGCGTACCATCCAGCCAATGTGTGTAAAATGAACATGACTGTCTCATACTCATCTGCTGTACCTGTCACACCTCAATGCATCATGTAAACTTGGCACACATCCACAACACAATGATCACAGTAGGCGACGAACTGTTGGTTGTGTGCATGAGCAGATTTAAAAGCACAAGTAAGTAACAACACCATACAGTGAGACAAGCCTTGCCAAGGTCAGCAATGATCCACAGCACATTGATTGGTTACACATTGTTGAGTCCACTTCTACACTGTCACGCATCATCAACCATCAAATGCATAATTTACATGGCAGGGACCACAGACCAATGTACGTCACACATAGCCAACCATGGCACGTGCGTCCACATGTGGATTATATGGAATAATGGCATTGTGAGCACGATGATGTGCCCTTAACCATGTTGCCGCTATGTACTGTTGAAGTGTTCACGATGGACATTGCAATTGCATGTGCCCCAAATCGCGGTAGCTACCACTTAGCCCCGGCAGTGTGACACCAACACCACTCCCTTCACAAGTGCGGTAGTCATTGGCATGGAGACATGGGTAGATAGCGGTTGGGCATGCTCCGCCACCAACATCGCGGTAGCTACCGCCTGGCCCCGGTGGTGTGACACCAGCACCACCCCCTTCACAAGTGCGGTAGTCATTGGCATGTAGACATGCCCAAATGGCGGTGGGCCTGCTCCGCCACCCGAATTGCGACAGCTACCGCCTGGCCCTGGCGGTTTGACACCAGCACCACCCCCTTCACAAGTACGGTAGTCATTGGTATGGAGACATGGGTAGATGACGGTGAGCATGCTCCGCCACCCACATCGCAGTAGCAACTTCCTGGCCCCGGCGGTGTGACACCAGCACCACCCCCTTCACAAGTGCAGTAGTCATTGGCATGGAGACATGCCCAAATGGCAGTGGGCATGCTCCGCCACCCACATTGCAGTAGCTACTGCCTGGCCCTGGGTGTGTGACACCAGCACCACCCCCTTCACAAGTGCTGTAGTCATTGGCATGCAGACATGCCCAAATGGTGGTGGGCATGCTCCACCACCCAAATCCCGGTACCTACCGCCTGGCCCCGGCGGTGTGACACCAGCACCACCCCTTCACAAGTGCGGTAGTCATTGGCATGGAGACATGCCTAAATGGCGGTGGGCACGCTCTGCTACCCACATAGCGGTAGGTACCACCTGGCCCCGGCGGTGTGACACCAGCACCACCCCTTCAAAAGTACGGTAGTCATTGGCATGGAGACATGGGTAGATGGCGGTGAGCATGCTCCACCACCCACATCGTAGTAGCAACTGCCTGGCCCCGGCGGTGTGACACCAGCTCCACCACCTTCACAAGTGCGGTAGTCATTGGCATGGAGACATGCCCAAATGGCAGTGGGCATGCTCTGCCACCCAAATCGCGGTAGCTACCACCTGCCCATGGCTGTGTGTCACCGCCATGGGGCATTGCCTACAACCAATGGGAGCGATGATTGCGGTGGCATGATGCAGTTTTGAAAATCGTGGAAGGCGTGGTCCGCCACCGGGGAGGCGGTCATTGGATGGTTTTGAAAGATGCACAATCGGGGTAGCGCACCCCGGCCCCCTGCGGTGCATCACCACCATGAAGCATTGCCTACAGCCAATGGGAGCGATGATTGCAGTGGCATGATGCAGTTTTGAAAATCATGGAAGGCGTGCTCCGCCACCGAGCAGGCGGTCATTGGATGCTTTTGAAAGAGGCAGACCTGGACAACCAATTGTTGCAGCT
This sequence comes from Lissotriton vulgaris, assembly GCF_964263255.1. Taxonomy (NCBI): domain Eukaryota; kingdom Metazoa; phylum Chordata; class Amphibia; order Caudata; family Salamandridae; genus Lissotriton; species Lissotriton vulgaris. Next base: position 295,350,889 of record NC_141698.1, read on the forward strand.
TGGCACCTAAGAAACGACCCCAGGGGGCTATAAATCTGTGGGAGTGAGCCTCACATTTCCACTGCTCACAGAGCCTGCTGCCGGGGAACCTCTCCTGCTGCTGCCTCCAGAGCCTGCTGCTTGGGACCCTCTCCTGTTGCTGCCTCCAGAGCCTGCTGCCTGGGACCCCTCATCACCCACTTCCACTACAGGTGTTCCATGTCCACAGGGATGGTAAGGACAGAAACGATCCGTGCCAGTCCAATCACAAGCGAGGGGCTAGAGGTCCTTGTGGACGAGGTGCTAGTACAGTACCCAAGGCTGTATGGTGCCCCTGATGTTGTGGTAAGTCATCGTAAAGGGAGGTGTAGGGCAGGGGGGATCAGACATGTAGTTGTACTGCTGCAGTATATGCCTGAGGGTGTGGGGTTGTGTCATACACTGACAAACATGCTGTCTCCAGGGCCAGGGAGTGTGTGTGTCCCAATGTCACGGTTTACCCTGCCTGCAGATGTATGTCAGAGTAGAGTGTATTACATTGTCAGTCCTACAGAGCCACAGGATGTTGGACATGCAGGTGCCAGGACAGTAATTGCTCGGTTGATTGTCTCTGTGTGCCCATGTTGTCCAACTCAGTGTGAACCCAGAGACTATGCCCAGTGCCCACCCACCAAGACAAGATGACGGATGTACGTTGTTACAACGTATGCTTTTACCACGCATGCCTTTACAACGTAGGTTTTTCAACGCAAGTCGTTACAACGACTTGCGTTGGAGGTGCTGGATAGTGAATAGTTTAATTTACTATTCCAACTCCAGTCTCCGTGGATAGTAGGGAAGGTGTTGGATAGTAAATTAAACTATTACCTATCCTAGAGAGCCCCCCAGCGCAAGTCGTTGTAGTAACTTGCGTAGAAAAACCTGCGTTGTAAAGGTACTGCATGGTAATAGTTGCGTCGTAAAGGATGTTTCCCCAAGATGGCATCACTACACTTACTTGGTCCTTACTCTTGTTCATTCACACTGAAATAAAGATATGCACCATATCAGCCTTGTATATTTGCACACAACCACACTTGTGTAGATGGCTATTTTGTTGGTGAGTCCATGTGCCCCGATGCCACACACATTACATACACATATGTTCACAGGACATGCTCATTGAATGCTGCCCAGTCATGCACACAGTGATTCTACACACAGATACAGATAGATATGCGATGTATGTAGTGATCAGACATGCATAGGACTGGAGATGTGTGCAAGCAACTGAGGGAGTTCAGTGCAGTCATCCTGCATGTGTGTGAGATTATCAGGGACCCTGTACGCCCTCATAAATGCATGCAATCACATCTGTTTGGCCCATTCAGAGTGCCTTTGTGAGGTGTACCCCAGTTTGGAATGGAGGGAGATTACCATTGGTAATGAGTCTGTGTTTTGCTACTGTACTGATAGCTGTTGGTACATTACACGGTGTCACTGATCATTTCCCCTTCTTTTCTACCATGCCTGCAGCTCAAGGTACACCAGTGTAGGCCGTGTGGAGGGCCATTGCAGCAAAGGTGCGAGCCCTGGGGGTATCCAACCGATGATGCACCAACTGCCACAAGAAGTGGGACGATATCAGCCGGCTGGCAAAGAACATGGCAGAGATGACATTGGGGCTGCTACCACGCACTGGGCGTTTGGCACGGCGCAACAAAACACCACTGATGGGCCACATATTGGCAGTGACTCATCCTGAGCTGGTTGCACATCTGAAGGAGCATCGGCAGCAAGGCAGGGGTGAGTATTTGGGGAGGGTGACTTATGGGGGGAGTGTGTGCAGGGCCTGTGGGATAGTGTGGGGAATCTATTAAGGGGTGAACAGCAGTGTACACTATCTGAGTGTGACTTCATGTATGCCTACTAAGTTTGCATGCACCATGATCGGTGAGGCACACACATCTGACAACAATGTGCCCCAGAGTACCACATGATGTTTGGTATAGCCTACTTGCCATTTTAGACTGTCATGCCGTAATAGTTGTGTGCGTTGTCCCCTCCTGTTCCCTCAAGGTTTCAGTGGTAATAATTGTCCCCACATCAAGGCCCATACGTGTGGGCAGAGCTAGCTGTGTGTCTGGTACACGTCATCCACTGGCAGGGTGTTGTGCTGTGTGGCCTCAACATGGCTCAGTCATGGCAGATATTCAGGGTTATAGGCACTGTTGTGGTCTATGTAGTGTGTTGCTGCAATGTGATTGCAGGGTGTGGTGGTCACCATGTTGATTTGGGCATCTCCTGTACTGCATTAATTGGTTTGCTTTGTCCTGATGATGACACTAACACAACCCTGCATCTCTCTCTCATGCAGAATCGCCAGTGAACACGGAGGAACAGAAGCTGGAAACCAGTGGTGGTGAGAGTAGCGCTACAGCTGCATCGGAGGCCAGTGACACAGAGCCCACCAGCGCATCCGAGGGGGACCGAAGTAGGCAGGAGGAATCCGTGCCTGAGACACAAAGTACTACATCATCTGATGCCAGCGGTGATGTATCCATGTTGGGAGGCACAGGGAATGGGAATTCTGCATCATCCTCTACCACACAGCGGCCAGCAGCCAGTGGCCAGCCTCCCATCCACTTCCTTTGGTGCTGCCTATGTCAGTAAGAGGGGACGAGTTAGATTCACACCTGGCACTGCTGAGCCAGCACCTGTCCCCCCTGCTGCCGTCAGTGCTGAGTCTGTAGAGCTCCTGCACCAGCTTTATGTGGGCCAGACAGCCCTTCTTAATGCCTTCAGTGACCATGACAAAAAATTAAGCCAGGTGGTTGCCTACATGGGGGCATACACTCTGACGTGGGTGGGCTACACCGTACAGTCCAGGCTTTGTTGTCCACAATGACGTCTGCCCTTCAGCAGACACATACTCCCATTCCTGCTCTAGAGCCTTTGTCCACCCCCCAGTTAGTGGCCACATCGGATGATAGTGACCACGGTTCCCATGGGTCACAGTCACGATACATAACAAGAAGCACCCAGATGAAATAACCCAAGCAGTCCCGCCCACAGACACCATCCCCACAGAAGAGCAGAGCCAGCCCAGAATGCAAAGACAAGAGCCCGTCAGGGAAGAGCAAGGCCGAAAAAGCAAGGAAGCAGGCATCAGGCTCCCATGCCTCAGAGGCATCACCAGCTAAGGACTCTCCAGGCCCTAAAACTTCATGCAGAGCTAGGTGTGCAGTGTCTATGCCCACTGAGGAGGTGTTGTATGGCAAGGGTACACCTAGGAAGGGCTCATGGACATATTTCTCCACCACATCAACTCCAATTCCCAGCCCAGTGAAGCAGGTGAAGAAGGGCACTGCAGGGGCTACCCCTGGCAAACAGGCAAAGGAGGGCACTGTAGGGGGGACACCTGGAAAACAGGGGAAGGTGATCCAGAGGCATAGCCAGACAAGCGTTTCACAGGATCCATCACGTCACCAGAGGGAGTGACAGTGTCTGAACCTGATGCAGGACTGTTGATGTGTGTGCCTGTTGTGTCACCACCAGTTCCCATTGACCCCAGTACAGGGAAGGCTTTTTGAATTCCCAAGAAGTGGAAGGGCACTCCTCAAACCTCTCCCACCCACACTGGGTCACAGGTCTGCATGACTCCACCTCCACGTACCACTACACCACATGGTACAAACAGCCCTCCAGCTTGCCAAGCCACTGTTGGCCCTACATCACCTGGGCATGTGTCTCCCCAGTCAAGTGGTCCTGCTGTCCCGGACACGCAGCCAGCTCCAAGTCCACCTGACAGCCACGAGTGGGTGGTAGTCCCCCTCATACACCTGTCTCTCATACAGGTGTGCCAGTCCTGCCCATTGTTTACAACCTGGGTGTGTTTGCTGGCCATAGAAGGGTACACTCAAACACACTCACTGTGCAGATTCTCATGTCCTGACTCTGTACTTCCCCCTGGCCACTGGCCTTGTCATTCACTGCTGTTCTGGCCTTGCCTGTGCAGCTTCTCATGTCCCGACTTTGCACCCTGCCATGCCCACTGGCCCTGTTGCTCTGCTGTGTTGGCCCATTCCCAGTGCAGCCTCTCATGTACTTGCTGTGCCACTTGCCATGGACACTGGCCCTGTTGCTCTGCTGTGTTTCAGTCTCCCCTCAGCAGCCTCTCATGTACCTGCTGTGCCACCTGCCATGGACACTGGCCCTGTTGCTCTGCTGTGTTGGCCTATTCCCAGTGCATCCTCTCATGTACTTGCTGTGCCACCTGCCATGGACACTGGCCCCGTTACTCTGCTGTGTGGGACTCTCCCCTGTTCCATGGGCACTGGCCCTGTTTCTCTGCTGTGTTGGCATATCCCCAGTGCCATGGACACTGGCCCTGTTGCTATGCTGTGTTGGCCTATTACCAGTTCAGCCTCTCATGTACTTGCTGTGCCACTTGCCATGGACACTGACCCTGTTACTCTGCTGTGTTGGACTCTCCCCTTTGCCATGGACACTGGCCCTGTTGCTCTGCTGTGTTGCAGTCTCCCCTGTGCAGCCTCTTGTGTACTTGCTATGCCACCTGCCATGGACACTGGCCTTCCTGTTTGGTGTTTGTCTGTGCAGATTATCTTGCATATGATCAGCATTTTTTGACTTGCTCTTGTCTACTGTTGTTCTACTGTCACATATGTGCAATATGTGAATAAAGACAGTTACTCCTGTTGTCTGTTTTGTCAGTGTCCTTGCTGATTAAAGTTATTGTGGTGTCTGCATTTGGTTGCCTGTGCCCCATGCTCTATGTGTCACTTCAACATTGCCAAGCTATTTGCCCGCATAACATTTTTAAACAGGGGTGACAGGGTCTTCAGGCCATTCAGACACTGATACTAGTGTTATCTGTGATGGCTCTTTTACTAGGCATGCAGTCCTATTTTTAGTGGTTTGCTAATGTTGGCTACATTGTTGTCAGGTTGGGGTACACTGCCAGCACAGGGTGAGATGATGTGCACAGGTTTGCATGCAGACTGGGCAATGTTATGATGTATTTGTGTTATTCCTTTATGTGTGCCCAGCTGTGTATGTGTATGGTCATCTTGTGTTGGCCCTTAGTCCCTACATGGGATGTGTGCTCTTGGGTAGTCAAGAGTTATGCAGTGTGAAGGGTGTGACTTTGTGGTGGGTGTGGATGTGTGTGTGCCCTGGATTGTGAAAGACACACATGTGTCACCCAGGAGTTGTGTGCCTGTTGTTTGGATTGTTGTGCCCTGAGGATATGGTTGTATGCACATGTGTGAGTTCTCTGTTGTGCACTGTGTAGTGTGTTGACGTGTCCATGTTGTTCTGTCTGACTCCTCCTTGTTGTTTTGGTTAATTATGAGTGTGCAAAGTATGTGATGTCCTGTGGTGTTTGTTAATTTTCGATTTCATGTGCATCTGTGGTTGGTTTCATGTGGCAGAAAAGGATGTATGTCGTTACAACGCATACTTTTACAACGCATACCTTTGCAACGCATTTTGTACACCGCAACAACCATTACAAAGCATTCCATTACAACGCATGCCATTACAACGAATTCTTTGAAACTACCTTTACAACGCATTCCACTACAACGCATACTACATTTGCAACGCATATCATTACAACGCATACCATTACATTGCATGTATGGTAAGTATTGGATAGTGTAGGGGTAAAAATTACTATTCTAACTCCAGGGGGGTGCAACAGTAGGGTAAGTGTTGGATAGTGTAGGGGTAAAATTACTATTCTAACTCCAGGGGGTGCAACAGTAGGGTAAGTATTGGATAGTGTAGGGGTACAAATTACTATTCTAACTCCATGGGGTGCAACAGTAGGGTAAGTATTGGATAGTGTAGGGGTAAAAATTATTATTCTAACTCCAGGGTGTGCAACAGTAGGGTATGTGTTGGATAGTGTAGGTATGCATTGTAATGGTATGCGTTGTAATGACTGCGTTGTAATGACATGCGTTGTAGTGGTATGCGTTGTAGTGACATGCGTTGTAATGGTTGTGTTGTAATGGCATGCGTTGTAATGGATGTTGCGGCGTAAAAGTTTCGTTGTAAAGGTAGTGCGTTGTAAAAGTTGCGTTGTAAGTGTTGTTTCTCGGCAGTGTAGTTCTGTGCTGGTGCACTTCTTGTGTGATTTGTGGTATGTTGTGTGTGTTTTGTTCCTGAGTGAGGAGGTTGCGCACTCCTGTTGTGTCTGTGCTCCCATTGCCTTTCCACAGTTTGGCTGACAGGGTATGTCTGTTTCTGATGTGGTTCTGGGTGTGTTCCTGTAGTGTTTGTGTGTTGTTTTTGGGCAGGCATCTGTTCAGGCATTCCTGTGTGTGTTCTGTTTATGGCTACACCCAGGGTGTGTGTTTGTTTGTGTGTGTATGTGCTGGCATGTATTGGCAGCCTTCACTGTGTGTGGCACTGGTGTTGTGTGTTCCTTGTCAGCCATTCCTGCACTGGCTGTCTCCCTGGTTGTTTGTTTTGTGGTGCAGGGTGTGTATTGAGCTTGCTTGTTGCTGTGCTTGTTGCTTGTTGGTGTGCATGGGGGTGCACAGGATGGGCACCTGGCCTGTGACTTGATGGGGTGTGTTGATGTGTGGTTGGAGGGGTGTGTCCCTGTGGTCTCTCTGCCCTGCCCATGCCTTGGACTGGCCCAGCCTTCTGCATTGTGTGCATGTGTTGACCGCTGCGGTGAAGTGACCGGGAGCGGGACGTTGCTGCCTGTTCGTGGTCGATGTGTTTCCAGGATGCAGTGGGCTAACTTGGTGGCAGGTGGGTCATGTGTGGGTGCCCTTTGTGAATGTGTTATTGCCCCCAGCAGGGTGTCTGTTGTGGTTTTGGACCCTGTGTCAGCCCGTGTGTTGTGTGTTGTATTTGTGTAGTTGCGTACCTGCGGCGGCGTCCACAGCGGCCCCTTAGATGATAGTGCTGTAGCAGGTACAGCACCGGAAACACATGTAGAGCTGGGTCCATTGCGGTCATGATCGGGTGGTGTGGATCGAGTCTCTGCTATCACGCTCTGCTCTAGAGTTTCCGCCATCTCTGGTTGGGCGTTGTTTCCGCTGAGGTGCGTCTGCTTGTTTGGGCCATCCTAATTTATGGAACGGGGCGGACGTCATTCTGCACGGCGGTGAGTATCCATTGGCTCCCACCACTGCGGTGGCTGGCGCACTGTGATGGCGGTGCGCGTCGCTCCGCGGCAGACAGAAACTGGTCTATGTTTTGCAATACTAATATGACGGTCGTGTTTCCCGCTGCTTGTGGGCAGAAAAAGGTGTTTTTCTGACCTGCCAGCACCGCGGTGCCACCGCCCGACATCCTAATGTACCCCTTTGTGTCAGTACCAAATTCAAATACATTGCAGAGAGCATGCTTACCTCAGTAGTAAGCATGGGTGGAAAAATCCGTTCCGCTTGCGGATTTTGCGGATTTTCGGTAAATTCGCAATCCGCGAACTCTCGTGAATTTACCGAAAATCCGCAAATTCGCACGCAGCGGATTTTTTTGCTTGGTGATACAATATTGCAGCGTGCGGTGTTCACTTACCGTCATTCAGTGTTTGGTGAGTTGTCTTTCTCAATATTTTGCAAGTGCTGCGCCATTTTGGATCTTGCTGCGGGATCCCGCGGGAGTTTGGCGACGCATCGCTAGAGTTTGCAATTTGCGAACATGTAGATGCGGGGGGCAGCAACAATCTTACACTCGCAAAATTACAAAATTTGCAATTCTGCACAAGAAATCCACCAGCAAGCAGCATAAACCTTCCGAAAATGATGATTTTTATCAGAATAACTCCTCAGGTTGACATTTGCCTGCACTTTTTTTGGATTTGAGGCCTTTTTGACTTTCTTTGGATCACTTTTGGATTAGAAATCAACTTTCACAAGTAAGTTTGTTTGGGGCATTACAGTTGCTGTTCTGCAGAAAAACGAGTTTTGCAAAACTGAAAGCACTCAGCAGGTGCAAAAGTTCACTCATCATTAGTAACCATTCCCTGTAGTGCTTCCTGAGGGGCCCCTCCAGAGTTCAGTTGCCTACTTGCAACTATTCTATGACCCTGCTCTGACTCTCACAGCAGGCTCATAGAATAGCTACAAGTAGGCCACAAAGGTCCTGGGAAAAAAATTGCACTGAAACAGAAAGCAAATTACAGATAAGGAAACAGGTGCCAGACAGGAAGTTTAAATTCAGTGACACATTAATCAACCCCAAATTGATTCATGTCAGTTGAAGCAGGGCAGGTGTGTTTGCTTTACCCCCCATAATCTACAGTGATGAATCAGAGGGTGGCAGTGATGTACCAGAGGGTGGCATGGGTGAATCAGAGGGTGGCAGTGGTGAAACAGAGGGTGCTGTGAACCTGTGATGATGAACCAGATGTAGAAACAACAAAGTCACGACCGTTGCGAGCCGACAAGTAAGTTCGCAATTGCGAACTGGTACAAAACCCTCGTGAACTGGCAGAAACCCTTGCGAACACAAAAAAAAAAGAAATCCGCAAATTCGCGAGAGTTTGCGGATTTTGAGGATTGCGAGTTCGCAAATACGCAAATTCGCGAACGCCAGATTCACAAAATTCGCCCATGCTTACTCAGTTGTTGAGGTCAAGGAACTTCTCTTTCGAATAAGTTTGGGGAACAAAGTGGCCAGGGGTTCTGGCACAGGCACAATCCAGCCGCGGAGGGGTGCAGACGGGTTTGACTTTGGCGTGCCTAATAATTATAGTGATAATAAAGTAATTTATTAAGTGCCTAGTTATTTCAAACGAAGTGACCCAGCACTGAGGTTTCACTTCTGAATACAGTTTCAAGCACCAACCAAAGCTGCCTCAATCAGCTTTATTTGAATAATCAAGTTTTTACATTTTTTCAGAATGATAATTCAGTTTTTTTATGTCTGAGAAAGAGTGGAAGAGAATTCCACATCTTGGGTGCTAGAAACCTGAACAAGCATCCCCCAGTGCATACTCTTTTTACACAGGAATGCAGGCCACAAAAGCTCCTACTGATCTTAAATTCCTTACAGAAGAGTAGTATTAAACAAAAGAATGCAGATAACGTGGGTCTTTATTGTTAAAGATTCTATAACAGGAGAACATTGCTTTTGTAGAAGAGCCTTTCTCTCAAAGGCCGCCAGTGCAGTTTAGCAGAAGCAGGGCCCATAGGCGAAGGCCTCTCAATATTTAACAGTAGACGGGCTGCCACATTCTGAACATGCTGGAGTCTCGTCAGTCGAGACTGTGACTCCCAGATACAGGACATTGCAGTAGATCAGCCTTGATGTAATTAGGGCCTGGACTACTGTCTTTCTAGCAGTCTCTGGGAGGAGTCCAAGGCTCTTTTTTAGGGTTTTTAAGATCCCAAAATACTTTCCCACTAGACTTGCAATCTGGCTGTCAAACAAGAGCATTGCATCAAACTAGATATCTAGATTCTTAACTTTTAGCTTAAGAACCAGTAGCGGCCCCAGCATATCAGGCCACCATGCACAGCACTAATTTGAAGGCTTTTTAGGGTAAGGACCTCAGGTTTCCCAGCATTCAGCTTTAGGCAACTGAGGTCCATCCATTTAGCCACCTCCGACAAACAGGACCTCAGCAGAGTGGCCATGGTGGCTTCATCATGAGATAGGGTAATAAGTTGCTTATAATCGGTGTACGATACAAAAATAAAACTGTAACACTCGATGATATCAGGTAGGGGACACAAATAGAGATTGAATAAAGTAGGGCTCAAAGAAGAGCCTTGAGGCACCCCCATGCTGCAGCAGAAGAACCTTAGATGAAAAAGGTGTTTGCCCAACATAAAAGTAAGGTTCTGCAGTAAAGAAGCAAGCCACCATAGTGCTTTGTAGCCGATACCGCAACTCCACATCTGTTTGAATAAGAGGCTGTGAGAGATGGTATCAAAGACTACTCTGCGGTCCAGCATTAGCACTGCTGCAGTTTCACCTCTGTCAACAACTTGACGTACAGATTCAGAGTCAAACAGTAACGCAGACTTTGTGCTATAATCAACTCTCAACTCTCAACTCTCAGTCATTAGTCAAGCACAATACAGAAATGGCCGAACCGATAGAAACTCAAAATCTTGACCTCATTTTCATTACTGAGACCTAGGCTGATGACGCCTCGGATATAGATCTAGCATTAGCAATTCTGGAGGGATATTCAATCATCAGGGCGGACAGAAAAGGGAAACGGGGGGGCCTTGCTATTATCTCTAGAAATGAACTGAGGGCTAAGGGCTCGGATCGGGGCAGTAACCCAGACTGCAGGACCTTATTCTTTCAGATTAACATCACTGATAACTATACGTTTAAGGCCTTTTGATTTACAGACCACCTAGGGCTAAAACACCACTGACACAACTGCTTAGCCCATTTCTGGAATCCAGTGTGAAGGGCTCAGATTTTACTGTTCTGGGCGACTGCTCAAACTACTTTGGGAATCCTACCTGCTGCATACGCCGTGGGCTGCCCAATTTGCTGCTGTTGGGTCCGTTTTGTCCCCCTCCCGCCGCCGCACTAACCACTCAGCGGTCGCTGAGCGGAGGGGGGCACTTTGCATCAGAGAACATAGGAGGCGTTAAACTGCATTTCCCGCCTGCCCTAGCGGCGAGAATCACGGAGGCAGAGCGCGCCAGGCGGCGCTTCAAAGAGGCGTCACCCCGGTGGAGCGGGTGACACTGCTCAAACTACTTTGTGAATCCTACCTGCTGCATACGCCGTGGGCTGCCCAATTTGCTGCTGTCGGGTCCGTTTCGTCCCCCTCCCGCCGCCGCACTAACCACTCAGCGGTCACCGAACGGAGGGGGGCACTTTGCATCAGAGAACATCGGAGGCGTTAAACTGCATTTCCCGCCTGCCCTAGCGGCGAGAATCACGGAGGCAGAGCGCACCAGGCGGCGCTTCAAAGAGGCGTCACCCCCGCGTCCCGGTAGCGCCGGGCGAAGCCCGGGCAAAGGGCGGGCCCTCTTAGGCCCGAGGAGGCCCGAGGAGACTGGACTGGGCCGGATCCCCTAGTCGCCTGTTTGTTTTTTCAGATCCATCCGAGTAAGTCCTTCTTTTTATGTCCATAACAACATTATAATGTCTACCCCAGCCTTAAGTCCAGATATTGTCATGTCTGAAAAACCTGGGGGCTTGTCAAACGGAACACTGGATAACTATTTCATTAGAACTATTGCTGAAACACCCAAAGAACTAACTCTAGCTGAGAGACGGTTACCACGTCGCCGCTCGATTGAAAGCATAAAGAATAGGACTTTGACTGACTCTACTCCAGTAGTCAATACTATCAATGAGGCGAGCCATAATGGCAATGACGATACCGTATCCCTGGATAGTGTGCCCCTTCTATTTAGAGATACCATGCCTACACCCAGTACCTGCCATATATTAGTTGCGAGTTGTACCTCACCCCACAACTCCACCAGCTCATCCAGTATAACTGAGGTGTTGATTACACCAAAACCTATGCCATGTAAAACCACCCGAAACAAGACCAAGAAAACTATGTGGCACAAAGCCTATGGCCCACCCCCAACCAAAAAAAGGCGCAAAAGGGTGGAACCATATAAACAAAGGTTGAGCCATTCTGATTTTGGCAAAAAAGTCAAGCCTATCAATATTAACGAACAAAGTACAACAGCTAATAATGACAAAGAGGGAATAGTAACATCACCCTCACCACTCCCAGCACCTATACACAAAGACAGGGAGGATAGTACTGACACAATCTTAGTAGACACTGCGCTACAACCAGCGCATACCAGTGTCACACTAGACAGTATTGAACATATAATTAGGAGCTACACTCTAGCAATTGTCGAGAGATTAAAGAGGCTGGAGGAAAGACTTGGGAAAATAGAGCTGGAATTGGGAAGTAAGGAGATCCCTACTAGGGCTGCAGTAAATAACGTGGCTCAAACCATTCCACTGTCTATTGAAATTGCCACTTGTGCCCACAATCCTCCATCTAATCAGATAACAGCAGCTCCTAAACCTCCTCAAAACATAAATACAAATCAACTCAAACCACCTTCCACGAAGCTGACAAACAAACCCAACCCTACTCCTGTCATCCCTGCTACTAAACCATCGAAGAGTCTGGGAATTCCATCTTTGGGGACAGCTAGAATGGAGGGGGAAAGTACTAGGCAAACTCGGGGGTCACTCAAGAGGGGTCCATTAACAGAACTTCCACCGGAAGCAGTGCCTTTCGTGGTGGTCCTTACGGGTGTGCCAGAGCTGGAAGAGAATAAGCGGGAAGGGTATGCCCAGCTAAAGAACAAAATTATGCATTGGCTGAGTATATACAGGCCAATCGCAAGTAACATCAACGGCGAAATAGTACATGTCCGCCGTCTTCAGTGGTTGGGTGGCAGACCTAAGGATATTGAGGGAGATGTGGTGGTAGTCAACTTCAGAGACCAAAATGCTGTTCATTACATACTAAATTGGCCTCCAGGTAATGCCAACAACTGCATTACCCCCCATCCCTTAACGTATTTCTATCCAAGATCTATAGTGTTCCCGCCTCAACATCCACATAGACAAGCCTATTCTAATAATTACTTTCCCATCACACAGAATATTAGGAACCCTGCATATGTGCACTACCCAGTACCTGCCCCTGATCCATATGGGTGGAATATCGTACCCCCCAGGTTCAACACAACTGCCCATAGGAGAATGGACCATCTAAAGCCTTTTACGCCATTGGAGACAACAAATAGGTTCAATACACTAAATGGTTTGGATGATTGTGACTGAAGTTCACAGAACAGAGGGGATGGGGGCAGTGGAATACATACATTTAGTATGGAGGGCACTGACGAGGAAGATGAGGTTGAGGGAGATTGCAGGGCAAACAGCATGAGTTGTGTAATAGGCCCACCTATGGGCGGGACTAATATAGCCCGTCACATTCGGTCAGTATGTGGCACTTTTAAAGATGTAAACTTATGTGACACTGATCCCAAAAATATAGAGACAGTTACGGCCCTGGGGGCCAATCTGTGTGACACTGAAGCTATGTCCGACCCAAATACCGAATCTACTAGAAAGGGAGAAATGGTGACTGCTACAACTAAACATAGAGTAGGCATTAAAAATCAAATAAATAGTCCTACAGGTCAAACAGAAGCAGTTGCCAGGGGTCTACATGATAATCCTCAGAGAACAATGGGGCCTATTGACCTCTTAGGATCTACTATTCTTCATGAGGAACCACGCCTATGGAGTAATGAGGTCCAAAGCGAAACATCCAGCGTCCCGGATGGACAGCTCTTAGTATCCTGGAACGTGGCAGGTCTCAGGAACAAGATGGCCTCCAGGGACTGGACCGACTTTATTGATAATTATATGATAGTTACCATGCAGGAAACCTGGGCAGTTGAACCCCAAAATAGACTAGGATATTTACATTTTGCGATAGCCGCAACCCATTCTAACAAGGGAAGGCCAATGGGGGGGTCTGACAACATGGGTCAAGCAGGACGATAGATACACAACAACTCAGTTAGTAACCAATTCTACAGATATACTGGTGGTAAAGTAAAAATCCCCGGTGTTTGGTGAATTAATAATTTTTAACGTGTATGCCAGGGGAAAACCGGGAGGGAAATTGTCAGAGACAATTGAGGCACTGGGCCACTATGTGAGAACATGGAGGGGAAACGCAAATGTTTTAATATGTGGAGACTTTAATTGTTCCTTCGAGCCCTTGGATCAAAGTGATCTAGAACTCACCAAGGCAGAAGATATTTGTTGGCAAATCCCCTCACTTAACATACCTCCAATTAAGAGGTGGACTCAAGCAGCTCTTCAACTCAAGACCTTCAGTCTTGAGTGTGGGCTTAGAGCAGTAAACGGGAGAACAAAAGGGGACAGGCAGGGCAATCCCACATTTAATAACAGCCTGAGCACAAGTAGAATAGATTACATCTTAGTGAACTTGGAATTTTGGTGGTCTATATGTGAATTGACCATAATCCAAAGAATAGAGAGTGATCATAACCCACTCAGTCTAGAGATACAGCTCTTTAAGGGCCAACGAAAAGGCGAAATTGAAACAATGGGTGACATTGTCCTGGCAAACGACACACGGCGGCTGAGATGGGCCGAGTGTTTGGGTAATCCTCACTCTATTGCAGAAATGGACGCCCTGGTAAAGGCCGCTACTGCAGATTTACAGGGTTATTCATCCAAGGATGACTATGAGACCAGAGTGACTGATATTCACACAACTCTTTTTTTAAAACTCAGCACATTTTTTAGCAAGTCAAGTAAAAATCCTTTGCATAAATGTAGACGGAAACCTGATTCTTGGTACGACAAAAATTGTAGGTTAGCATATAAATCCCTAGCACTAGCGGTGCGAACTACTGATAGGGAGACGATACAGGGCGCTAGACGACGCTACAAAAAAACACAAGAGGCAAAAAAAGGGGAATCAAAAACCGCAGCCCGTAAATTCTGTCCCTCCAGAATGCTGGATATCGCATTTTAAGTCCCAGTTTGCTAACACGAATAGTGTACCTATAGATGATCTGGATCCCATTAGTAATCGCATATCTACAACTGCACTAGTGTTCAGTCGGAGAGACGTTGAATGTGCTCTCAACTCAATACCAAGAGGAAGAGCCCCGGGCCAAGACAAAATTCCAGCAGACCTTTTTTTACATAGTAAAGAGGTCTGGGTCCCATACATTGAACTGCTGGCAAATGCTATAGCCAGGGGCTCGACCTTGCCGGAACTATGGAGGGGAGCCGAAATCATACCAATTTTCAAAAAAGGTGATCGTGCAGATCCTGCTAACTACAGGCCAATCAGCTTAATAGCATGTATTCAAAAGGTAATGGCCAGAATGGTTCTTCTTTGGATCCAGAACTGGATAGAGGAGTCGGGGTCATATCTACGTTTCAGGCTGGCTTCCGCCCCTCCACCAGTACAGTGGACCAAGTTTTTAGGTTTTCAACAATAAACTGGAAATGGGTGATTCTTGGGGGCGGCACACTATATGCAGCCTTTGTCGATCTAAAAGCGGCATTTGACCTCGTGCCACGAGATAGGCTGTGGCGAGCGCTTTATGAACAAGGTATGCCATATGAACTCCTTACAGTTTTGATTAAATTTCATGAAAATAACTACGCGCAGGTCAGATGGGGAAACCAGAGCCAAGTCACAGACAGATTCCCAACAGAAAGGGGTGTCAGACAAGGGTGCGTATTGGCACCAACACTATTCACACTATACATTAACCAGGGTTATAGACTATTATAGGGATGCACATACAGACGCACCTAAACAAAGTGGCATTCCAGTTCCCCTGTTAATGTTTGCCGACGACACCCTTCTAATTTCCAAAACACAAGAAGGGCTTCAGAAAGCAATTGGGTGTTTTGAAAAATTCTGCATTGACTATGGCCTTGTCATAAATGTGTCCAAGACAAAATGTATGTTAATGCACAGGCACAGGAAGATAAGGGGCAGAGTTTTCATGAATGGTGAATTGCTAGAACAGACAGACAGCTGCAGTTATCTGGGCATTACATTGGGATCACGGCTAGAGTGGAAGCCACACATGTCTTATTTAACAACTAAGCATGCACCATTGGCAGGTGTTTTACTGAGAGAGTTTAAGTCCTCAGTTACAAAACCAATAGCCCCAATACTTAAAATATATGACACAAAAGTGAGATCTTCTATGTTATATGGGGCGGAATTGTGGGGGTCTCCGATGTTACGGCCTTAAAAAATGCACAAACTAAATTTTTGCGATGCATAACAGGGCTCCCACAATCAACACCAATTGTACCTCTGTATAGGGATCTGGGCTGTCACAAAATACAGGACATATGCAGCTTCAGACCAATTGCTTATTGGAGGAGATTATGGGTCACGCCTGAACTCTCTCATTATGCCTTAGCGCTTCTGGAAACACGAAACATGGACTCTGGGGGAAAAATATTGTGGTTCAGGAAAGTTAAATCCTTACTTAAGGCCTTAGGGATGGGGGATTTATGGGAAAAACCTGAGGAGAATATCTTCCCATCCAAACAGACTTTGAAAGAGGCTTACTGGGCTCACGTAACCCAAGAGGAGTTCCAGAAACATACCGCTCCATCGCTCACAAGGGTTTTTCTGGAGTTGAAACACATCCCTGTGTATGAGAGATATTGGGACCTTATTACAATACCATATGATAGGAAATTGTTCCATCAGTTCAGGGCAGGAAGCCTTCCAATTTAAACATTCACTAGCAAATGGTCTAGTAACACAGACGATCAAATGTGTCCTTTCTGTCTAGTCCACTCTGAAAGCATAGCCCATCTCCTGTTTGTGTGTCCAATGTACAAAGCTCCTCGCCACAATGGATTAGGTCGATCTGTATACTAAAGGGTATCCAGAGTGGGACTGTAGCACTTAGATTTTCCAAAACTGACTGTTCTGAAAGTGTGGCGGTTGCGCTTGCAAAATTTTTAAAGTGGACGTGGCTTATACGAAGGGATAAGCTGAAAACATTGCAGCCCCCATGAATACAATCTGATATTTACGCAGGAAAGCAAATGGTATTAATTATAATGATTTTATCAAACACATTATTTATTTATTTTTTAACTAGTCGTGTCAAAACACCCATTGTGTGGATAATATTAATTGGATGATTAAGTGATGTATTCCCTTGTAAATACCTAATATGGATCTAATAATGATGAAATGTTTGTCTTTTATGACTAAAAGTCGAAATAAAGACTTATTTGAATTTGAATTTGAAATGGCCGAACCGATAGAAACTCAAAATCTTGACCTCATTTTCATTACTGAGACCTAGGCTGATGACGCCTCGGATATAGATCTAGCATTAGCAATTCCGGAGGGATATTCAATCATCAGGGCGGACAGAAAAGGGAAATGGGGGGGCCTTGCTATTATCTCTAGAAATGAACTGAGGGCTAAGGGCTCGGATCGGGGCAGTAACCCAGACTGCAAGACCTTATTCTTTCAGATTAACATCACTGATAACTATACGTTTAAGGCCTTTTGATTTACAGACAACCTAGGGCTAAAACACCACTGACACAACTGCTTAGCCCATTTCTGGAATCCAGTGTGAAGGGCTCAGATTTTATTGTTCTGGGCAACTTCAACGTGCACTTAGAGAAGAGTTCAGTTACAGGCACAGAATCATTGAAAGATGCATTCTCCAACCTAGCCATGGAACAGATTCTCAAGCATAATACCCACAAGGCAGGGCACACTCTCGATGGGATTTTTCCCTCCAATAATAACATTGAGTTACTAGAAATCCTGCCGGTCCCTGATCAGACAACAAGGTAATAACATTTTCCATAAATGTGAAAAAGAATGTGGTTACATCTTCCCGCCACCTAGGAACGCCACATACTGTGACTGGTCAAGGACAGACTCCCCTAAATTAAAGGAGCAGCTCTCATTGTCGATTCCTGAGTTGGAACCAGACAGTAACATAGCCACAATCCAAATTTCGAACTGGATACATTCAGCCATTAAGTTAGTAGTCCCTATAAAAAAGTCACCTCCAGGGGGAAAACCCCTTCTCAACTGTGGTTTACTGACTCACTAAGGACGCAAAAGCAAAACTGCAGAAAGGTGGAAAAGAGATGGAGGATCAACTATGAACAACGGTAGAAAGAGGAATATAAACCTCCCTGTCCATTTACAAAAATTAATATTAGAAGAAAAAAGCAAATATTTCATATGGAAAATAAACAAGGCAGAAACCTCTATTAAAGAACTCTTTACCACAGTGCAAAAACGAACAAAAATTGAAAGCAACAAACAGATAGTAATTAGCTCTGAATTTTGCAAAAATGTGGGCCAATTTTTTGTGGATAAAGTGACCTCAGGCGTGGACAAGATGGCAGAGTGATGAGTCGCTCTTTCTGTGAGCTCCTCCGTCCTCGCCTTCCCCGGGCCGTCTACCGCCGCATCTCTCACCCCCCGGCACGCTCAACGGGGGCCGGAGAACCTAGAGACTCACCCTCACTGCTCCGGAGGCTGGTTCAGTTTGCTGCGTGCCAGGAGGCGCAAGTGAAGGAGCGCGCCGGCGGCGGCGACACAGCCTGGGGCACCCGCAGTGAGGCCGCGGATTCCAGCACAGGCTCCCGCGCTCACCACAGAGACCAGCGGCGGTCCCCGCCAACACCGGGGGTCCGCAGCGGCCCTGCAACGTCGCGCCAGAGAGAGCCGCGGGGAGCAAATACTGCAGCTTGGGGGGTGCCGGTGAGTATTGGCGCCACGCCCCAGTCGGGGGGGGCGGCCTGGGAAGCAGCGTGATGCAGCCCCCTACATCAGGCCCTACCCCTTGACGTGGCCCTGCCGGCCGCCCCCGCGCTGATTGAAGGTGCCCAGAAACTGCCCCGAACCACCTGGCTCGCTCCAGGAGCTGAAGGTACCTGAGACCGGGGATTGGCCTACATCCGGAGGTGCCGGGGCCAACCTGCGTGAGTCGGTGCGGCCTCCTCAGAGCGCACACCGCCCACCGTGAAAGAGACACTGCCACAGCGGGGGTTGAGGGAGGATGGCCCCACCCCACTGTGCATACGGCGGGCAGTGTTTGAGGACTGATAAGTCGGGAGGCCTGGAGTGTGGCCTAGAGCCCAGCACGATACCGCCGTTTTGTTGATGCCCGCGGGGGAGCGGCAGGCCCTCGTGCACCCACCCTCTCTGCCCCCCCTTGCCACTCCCTAAAGCTGTCCTCTGGGGGAGGTGGCAACAGGACATCGGAGAAGGCACCGGAGGTCCAAGGAGTGAGCAAGGAGCATCTTGCCGGTCGGCGGCCTGCAGCATGAATCCCCGTGGCCTGTCCTGTGGCCGCCGGGGGAGGTGAGGCGGGAACCCACGCAACGCGACAGGCCCTCATACCTCCACCCGACCGAGGCTGAGAAGAGGTTAGTGGGCATCAACGGCGATGCTGCGTCCACGCCATATGGACCACGCGGACTACAGGGAAAGGGAGCTCCACGTCATTCCACCCGGCCCCATCCCCCCACACCAGGCCGGGCGGGCTAGCCGAAGTCCATCGGGAGTGGACACCGGACCACACCAGGAAGGCCACAGCGCCCTCACCTTCATACGGGACACAAGATGGAAGGCCAGCGGGGGAAAAGGGGGGCCGCACCCTCCCTGAAATGCTGGGCAAGGGACAGATAAAGGGGGATAAAGGACAATCATCTCCAAGCACGCCCAAGCCCCACCAAGAGGCCACAGACGGGGAGGTGCCTATTACCAAATCCTTTCTGGAGGCCCTCTTCAACTCGCTTCGTGAGGACTTCCATAATTTGAAACACGAGGTTGCCGGGGAGGTCCGGAAGATCAGAAGGGACGTTGATGGCCTCGGTGAACGCGTGGCAGCCATAGAAGAATCGAAACGCACCCGGGACAAAGAGGTGGAACAGCTACAACAGGAGGTGGTGCGCCTGAAGGAGCAGCAAGCTGATCTCCAAGCCCACGCTGAGGACTTGGAAAACAGGTCCCGGCGGAATAACATCCGGATCCGCGGTGTCCCATCCAAAGAAGAAGGCGCGGACATCACGGGGTACCTACAAACCCTCTTCCAGGGCATCTTGGGTGAGCCTGCAGACTTTGCAATTAGAATAGACAGAGCTCACAGAGTTGGCTTGCCACGGCGGACATCGGCGCCACCCCCAGATATCTTGGCATTCCTACCGGACTACCCCCTCAAGGAGAGCATCCTCAGGGAAGCACGGCGACAGCAGCCTCTGCACTTCCGGGATCACCCAGTGGCCCTATACCAGGATCTATCAGCAATCACACTTCAGAAACGAAAAGCCTTCAAGGTGGCGACTGACTTTTTGCAAACCCTTCCACCTGATCTTCCAGTGGAACGGCGCCCTGCATCAGCTCCGCTCCCTTCAAGAAACATGCTCCCTTCTGGGCATCACTCAGTCTGAAGAAGACGCACCTTCGAAACCTCCTGGGCGACCGTCTAGGGATGGTTGGCAGCTGATTGTTCTACAACAGCCATCGGGGGCAAGCTCCTGTCTAGATGCGCATACCATCAAGACTGAAATGGACAACGCCATCCAGGAGGTGGCCAAAGACACCGCTCCAGTGGGATGATTTACCTCCAGGGGGAGAGATCTTCAGCAATAGTCAATCTGCACGTTCAGGGGAGGGACGGGGGGGCGGCACAGGAGGCGATGTGGCTGGACGTCCACACAGGTAACACACCACAGACCTGCACGGCAGGGAAGCAGGACTGGGACTATGTCTAGTTGTTGGGGCAACACACGGGGGAGGGGAGAGGAGGGGAGTTGGGGCTAGGGGTCGGGGGTAGGGAGGTTGGGGGAGTTCAGGGACAGGGAGTGTTGGGGAGGTTGCTTTCAGGGAGGGGGGCTCCCCTTTGTCCACTCTTTTTCCTTTTTGTTCTGTCTCTCACGCGCTACACGGAAGCCGGGTGCCCATTGTGGAGGGCTATGACACCACACGGCCTTAAAGTCCTTTCCCTCAATGTGCAGGGGCTCAACAACCCGATTAAGCGCAGAGCAGTCCTTTCCCTTCTGGAGCACTCCTCGGCTGACATTTGCCTCCTCCAGGAGACTCATTTGTTGCCCAAAGATCATCACCGCCTTCGGACACGGGCCTTTCCCACGCAACTCTTCTCCTCTTCCTCTAAAACGGTGGCTGGGGTGGCAATACTGCTATCTAGAACTTTTACGGGTAGGGTCCTGCAGCGGGAGGTGGAGATAAAGGGACGGCTTTCGGTATACCGCATTCTGATAGCAGGACTGACACTGCTGGTGGGTCGATCTACGCGCCCAATGAGGGGCAGGAAACCTTCCTCCAGACCGCGCTGGCGGCCGCTACTGCCAACACTGAACGACAACTGCTGCTTGGGGCAACCATAACCTTGTTTTTCATAACGTAGCTGACCGCTCTTGCCGAAGGTCGGGTCAAGTGGGGTCCCTTTCCAAATCTGGGCACGCACACCTTCAAGATCTGGGCCTCACGGATTTATGGCGACATTTCCACCTACGTAGCACCGCATACACATACCACTCTGGGGCCCATAAGTCTTACGCCAGACTCGATTACTTTCTCTGCACATCTGAGATGATAATGCGAGCGCAGGAAGTGGAAATCTTGCCGGCCTCGCTGTCTGACCACTCCCCAGTGGTTGCCTCGTTCCTTTTCCCAGCTGCACCACCCACACAAGACACTGGCGTCTTAGGGAGAACCTTCTTCACACCCCATCAATCGATGACCGCATTCGGAGCGCCATCAAGGACTTCCAGACACACAATAACAACACTGACACAACACAAGCTACTCAATGAGCTGCCCTTTAAAGCGGTACTGCGCGGCGAATTTATTTCTATCGCCACAGCCAACAATTGTGAACAAGCTCAGAAAAGAGCTGAGATAGCACATCGAGTGTCGGAGCTGGAGCACATGCACCAGCGCACAGGGTGGCACGGGCCTGGCGCCAATTATGCTCCGAGCGGAAGATGCTAGCCGCACTGGATCAAGATACAGCGGAATACGCGGCCCTCCGCCTGCGCCACGCCTACTATACCTGGGGTGACCGGTGCGGACAGCTTCTGGCGAACAAGATGCGGGAGCAGCGCCAACGGCAGGGGGTGCAGGCCACACAGACAGAACGAGGTGGTGTTGTCACGGATGACGCGACAATAGTGGAGGCCTTTGGGTCGTTCTATAAATCCCTCTACACCGGCGATACATTTGACCCTCATGCAAGTCTGTTGCATCTCCAGAGGACGCACCTCCCCTC
The DNA here is from genome assembly GCF_964263255.1 of Lissotriton vulgaris. Classification (NCBI taxonomy): domain Eukaryota; kingdom Metazoa; phylum Chordata; class Amphibia; order Caudata; family Salamandridae; genus Lissotriton; species Lissotriton vulgaris. Next base: position 295,372,665 of record NC_141698.1, read on the forward strand.
CCTGTCCACGGCTCAGGCGGAGTTCCTGGACCGACCCATAGGCTTGGAGGAGGTAGTGGCGGCGATCTTGCGCTTGAAGCTTGGGAAGTCCCCTGGCCCTGACGGGTACCCCACGTCCTTTTACAAGACATTCTGCCACCAGGTAGCACCACTTCTGCGTGATCTTTTTAATTCCTTCTCACAGCCCGGCGCAATCCCTGCAGACCTTCCGGAAGCTGCGATTTCGGTCATACCGAAGCCAGGTAGGGGCAAAACTCGCTGCGGTTCCTACCGGTCAATCTCGTTATTGAATGTGGATTTCAAGTTGTACACCGGGATACTGGCAAGCCGGCTTGCACCTTACAATCAACAACTGGTTGAACCAGACCAGGCGGGTTACATACCGCAACGGCAGACTAGCAACAATACGAGGAGGGTCCTCCACCTCATTGAAGCTGGTTCACGCGTGCGGCCAGATTGCATGCTCCTAACTATCGACGCCGAAAAAGCTTTTGATAGGATGCGCTGGCCCTATCTGGAACGGGTGCTATGTCACTTCGGTTTGGGGGGATGTCCTGTGCTCTCGCTCCTTAAACTGCTACAGGTGGCCCACTGCATCGGTCCGTGTCAACGGTCACAGCTCTTCCCGCTTCCCGATCAGCAGGGGGGCCCGACAAGGCTGCCCCCTCTCTCCTATATTGTTCGCCCTCTACGTGGAACCGCTGGCGCAACGGATCCGGCAACACGCCCTTATCAAAGGCATACCTTTCGGCAGCGACATTCACAAAATCAGCCTTTATACAGACGATATTCTACTCTCTTTTACTGAGCCGGTCCAATCCCTTCGTGCGCTTTTTATTGAACTCCACGATTTTGGCCTCGCCTCCGGGTTCAAAATCAACTCAGATAAATCAATTGCCCTTAACATTTCCCTGGCACCGGCGACGTTAGCAGAGGCCCAAGAGCAACATGATGTGCAATGGTCCGGCACCACAGTGCCCTATCTCGGCATCCTTTTAGGCCCCACCATTCCGGCAACTATTGAGGCTCACTACACCAGACTCCGCTCGCAGCTCCGCGAAGAGCTCAGGCACTGGAAGCGCCACTCTCTCTCATGGCTAGGGAGGATAGCCGCCACAAAAATGACCCTGTTGCCACAGATACTTTATCTGTTCCAGACCTTGCCCCTACGGCCACCGAAAGGCTGGATCCAGTGCATGCAATCTGACCTTGCACGCTTCATATGGCAGGGACGGCGCCCCCGCTTTAAGCATGATATTGCGATCCTCCCACCCGATCATGGCAGCGTTGGAGTCCCAGACCTTCAACTCTACTTTAACGCAGCGCAACTCCGATGCCTGGTGGAGTGGTATCAACTGGAGTCTGGAGGATTTGGCTCTTCCTGGACCAGGCGGTAGCGGGCATACCCCTCCAAGGGATTCCCTTTCTCCCCAAACGCCACAGGCCGCCCAATCTCTAAGCGGCCCAGATCACGGGCACGGTTATGGAGATATGGGATCGGGCTGCAACCAAACATGAATTGACATTGTTCCCTTCCCCTATGACACCGCTCTTTGCGAACCCCTACTTCACACCAGGACTGGACCATCAGGTCCAGTCCTGGTGGAAATCTTGCCGGCCTCGCTGTCTGACCACTCCCCAGTGGTTGCCTCGTTCCTTTTCCCAGCTGCACCACCCACACAAGACACTGGCGTCTTAGGGAGAACCTTCTTCACACCCCATCAATCGTGGACCGCATTCGGAGCGCCATCAAGGACTTCCAGACACACAATAACAACACTGACACAACACAAGCTACTCAGTGAGCTGCCTTCAAAGCGGTACTGCGCGGCGAATTTATTTCTATCGCCACAGCCAACAATCGTGAACAAGCTCAGAAAAGAGCTGAGATAGCACATCGAGTGTCGGAGCGGGAGCCCATGCACCAGCGCACGGGGCGGCACGGGCCTGGCGCCAATTATGCTCCGAGCGGAAGATGCTAGCCGCACTGGATCAAGATGCGGCGGAATACGCGGCCCTCCGCCTCCGCCACGCCTACTATTCCTGGGGTGACTGGTGCGGACAGCTTCTGGCAAACAAGATGCGGGAGCAGCGCCAACGGCAGGGGGTGCAGGCCATACAGACAGAATGAGGTGGTGTTGTCACGGACGACGTGACAATAGTGGAGGCCTTTGGGTCGTTCTATAAATCCCTCTACACCGGTGATACACTTGACCCTCATGCAAGTCTGTTGTATCTCCAGAGGACGCACCTCCCCTCCCTGTCCTCGGCTCAGGCGGAGTTCCTGAACGACCCATAGGCTTGGAGGAGGTAGTGGCGGCGATCTCGCGCTTGAAGCTTCGGAAGTCCCCTGGCCCTGACGGGTACCCCACATCCTTTTACAAGACATTCTGCCACCAGGTAGCACCACTTCTGCGTTATCTTTTTAATTCCTTCTCACAACCTGGCGCAATCCCTGCAGACCTTTCGGAAGCTGCGATTTCGGTCATGCCGAAGCCAGGTAGGGACAAAACTCGCTGCGGTTCCTACCGGCCAATCTCGTTATTGAATGTGGATTTCAAGTTGTACACCGGGATACTGGCAAGCCGGCTTGCACCTTACAATCAACAACTGGTTGAACCAGACCAGGCGGGCTTCATACCGCAACGGCAGACTAGCGACAACACGAGGAGGGTCCTCCACCTCATTGAAGCTGGTTCACACGTGCGGCCAGATTGCATGCTCCGAACTATCGACGCCAAAAAAGCATTTGATAGGGTGCACTGGCCCTATCTGGAACAGGTGCTACGTCACTTCGGTCTGGGGGATGTCCTGCGCTCTCGCTCCTTAAACTGCTACAGGCGGCCCACTGCATCGGTCCATGTCAACGGTCACACCTCTTTCCGCTTTCCGATCAGCAGGGGGGCCCGACAAAGCTGCCCCCTCTCTCCTAAATTGTTCCCCCTCTACATGGAACCGCTGGCGCAACGGATCCGGCAACACGCCCTTATCAAAGGCATACCTTTCGGCTGAGACATCCACAAAATCAGCCTTTATACAGACGATATTCTACTCTCTTTTACTGAGCCGGTCCAATCCCTTCGTGCACTTTTTATTGAACTCCACGATTTTGGCCTCGCCTCCGGGTTCAAAATCAACTCAGATAAATCAATTGCCCTTAACATTTCCCTGGCACCGGCGACGTTAGCAGTGGCCCAAGAGCAACATGATGTGCAATGGTCCGGCACCACAGTGCCCTATCTCGGCATCCTTTTAGGCCCCACCATTCCGGCAACTATTGAGGCTAACTACACCAGACTCCACTCGCAGCTCCGCGAAGAACTCCGGCACTGGAAGCGCCACTCTCTCTCATGGCTAGGGAGGATAGCCGCCACGAAAATGACCCTGTTGCCACAGATACTTTTTCTGTTCCAGACCTTGCCCCTACGGCCACCGAAAGGCTGGATCCAGCGCACGCAATCTGACCTCGCATGCTTCATATGGCAGGGACAGCGCCCCCGCTTTAAGCATGATAATGCGATCCTCCCACCCGATCATGGCGGCGTTGGAGTCCCAGACCTTCAACTCTACTTTAACGCAGCGCAACTCTGATGCCTGGTGGAGTGGTATCAACTGTAGTCTGGAAAGATTTGGCTCTTCCAGGACCAGGCGGTAGCGGGCATACCCCTCCAGGGTATTCCCTTTCTCCCCAAACGCCACAGGCCACCCAATCTCTAAGCGGCCCAGATCACGGGCACGGTTATGGAGATATGGGATCGGGCTGCGACCAAACACGAATTGACGTTCCCTTCCCCTATGACACCGCTCTTTGCTAACCCCGACTTCACACCAGGACTGGACCATCAGGCCTTTGTGGCCTGGCGGCAATCCCCTTGCAGAACGCTGGGGCATCTTTTTTACTTGAATGGTATCCTCTCCTTCCCGCAGGTGAAGGAGGCCTATGGCATCCCGGAAGACAGCCGGCTTTCCTACTTGCAGGTGCGTCACTGGGCACTCCACCCAGAGGTTCGCCCCGGAGTACAATGACTTTTAACTCCTTACGAGAAATGGCTGGTCACCCGCACCTCAGAGAAGAAACTAATATCAGACCTCTATCAACATCGCCTCCTCACGGGCACTTACACATAAAGCGCGGGCAGATGTCGGTGGGAGCGGGAACTAGGGAGGGTCCTAACACATAAAGAATGGGGTAACATCTATTACAGAGCACGACACTCTGCATATCACTCTGGGCTGACTGAGACCTTGACCAAGGTGGCCACCTACTGGTATCACATGCCTGAGCGCTTGCACCGGTTTGATTCCGTATCAGTGATTGCTGCTGGAGAGGGTGCAGAGAACTGGGTACACTGGAACACCTACTCTGGAGCTGCAACCGCATACAGGGGTATTGGGACACGATATTAGATGGCATTGATTCACACCTAGACACCCAACTTCCGCGGTTCCCTGCATACATTCTACTGGGACTGCCTAATGCCCTGATGTACCCCTTGAAATCCCAGAGGGGCCGCCTGATTGCTATTGCGCTTGGGGCGGCTAAGCCGAATATCCTAGCACACTGGAGGACACCACAGGCCCCCCCCTCATACAGGTTGGCTACACAGGTTGTGGATGGTGCTTGGAATGGAGAAGCCATCCCTGGTATAGGCGGGCAGGGGGGACGAATTTCCAGAGTTTTGGCGGCCATTCCAGACCCTCCTCACTGGGGAATTCCTTGAGCTCAGTTGTCCGTGATACCTCCGCCTTCTCCGATTAGCAGACACCCCTATCCCGGATAAGCAGGCACCCAAGCGCAAACAGATTGATCTAAGGGGGGATTCTACCCAAAAAATCCACATGGGACCTGGGTCCTATATGGTGTAGGAAAGAAGGGTCCCAGTAGAGCTTAATGCATTTGCTTATATTTATTATAGAAAAATCAAATGTCATAACAAACAATGACAGTTAATTACAATGCTTGAACCATATCATTTGGTAAATAAAAGTGCCCCAAGAAAGGAAGGGGAGAGGGATAGCGTGATGCTGTGAAGAAAAAGGACAGTGAGGGAATAAAGTTAGTGACAAATTATATATTGCAAAGTTAATTCAGAATGCAATATGGTATCATGGCTTCAGATCCCTGAGCCGAAGAATTGGGGGATTATAACATATCCCAAAGGTTTTAAACTGTTTCTGTTGACACCGAAGTATTCAGAGTCATGGGGGAGTGTCAACCGAACAAGATATGGAAGTAGCCGTCGACGTTTCGACCCCACGCTACACTTGTAGGCGTATATATAGCCTTACATCGGGGTCTTCATCAGGACAGGGTAATCAGCAAGGGAGCACTAAAATATCTATAAAGACCACAAAGGTTACGAGAATCCTGTTCTTATAATATTGCTCCGCAACGGCGGGGCGGTACTAAGGGTCACATCAGATATGCCGCATCTGGTTTTTAAATTCACGGAGTCATAAATTGAAGCCTTTCCGCGGTTACTGACTGCAGAAGATAAGCGTGGCTGGTTGGAGAGGTTTAATCACGTTGCTTAAACACGCTGGATCTATATAGCCCGTGAGAGTTCGAAGTAAGCAAATTTCATGGATTTGTCACTTGTGTCGGCGGAGCGTCGATAAAGATCGCATCACAGTGGTTGCAGCCAGGCTGAGTTTAGAGCTCCGTGTTCGTCTAAGACAAGATGCAGCAAATGTGATGCGATCTTTAGTACCGCCCCGCCGTTGCGGAGCAATATTATAAGAACAGAAGTGCACTCAGAACTACGGCAGGAACACTCGCCCTGCTTGTCATCTCTCGCATCACGGGAACGACCTCGTCTGAACCTTATCCATCCTACTCCTAATGCAGTGGATTCCTCTTCGTCCCAATCACCCCGCCACTGAACTTGATTGGGCTCTCCTAATTACGCACCTTTAAGTGCGTACTTCTAATTGAATAGTGACGTTGGACTTTACCACTCGGCTAGACAATCCCTTCTAGCACACCCGGTCTAGAGCGGGCCGGGTTGGAATTATCACTGGCACTGCGACCTGTGGCCATATACCCATCGACTACAGCCCTGAGGAGTCGCCAAACTTGTGTAACCCTTTGGCGACGAAACACGTGTCGGCTGGTCAACCTTACATTAAAGAGGAACCTTATCACCAATCGTCCTCTTTTTTTCTACGAATGTGGATTCCTGAACTTTTAAATGTCCATTGAGACACCTTTTCTGTACTTTTATTGGGTGTGCAACAGATCTTGTTCATGTACCTTTAGTGTGTGTCACGGCACACATGTTTGGAGGGGTTTAGGGCCTTTACCCCCTCACCTGTATGCACCCTTTCCCATCTATACCTGCGTTACTCTCGTGGGCAGTGCGCCCAGCATTTCCCTCAACTAAAAACCCTTGTCTCATTTGTTTCATACCTCCAGTTGGATCTTAGTCTTGGCAGATCCCTGGTCTCTCTGCATCTACCCAGCGCCAAGACGCCCATGGGCAATCGCAGGCTCTATAAATTCACAAATCAATTCAAATTTTAATGGGGATGAAATCCGGACTGGGTCCTGTAAAGAGGTTGTTTTACCTTGGTGAAGGTCAAAAGCTGTAGGTTTATATATTTCTCTGCCACTTTAGAGAAGAAAGGAAGCAGTGAAATGGGCCTAAAGTTTTCAGGTTTAATGGAATCTAAAAATGTCTTCTTGAGAAGCTGAACTATTGTGGCGTATTTTCAGCACTGAGGGACCTGGCCCATCTCAAATGAGCTATTAAATAGCTAACACAGCATGGGTAGTTTTGCACCCATCCCTCGTTCATTTCAGCTGCCCCTTTGTTTTTGCTGAAGTGCTGAGTCACATTTCGGAGCTTGACTCTGCCCCCAGCCATGACACTTGATGTCAGCCGTCTTAAAGGTCCCTCTTAATGGACTGTGCTCTGCGGTCCTTTAAGAGGGCCTACATCAAGGGGCATGGCCAGGCGCAGCGCCAATCTCCAGAAGGGGGAAACTGAAATACACTAACTGGGGTACAGCATCCCCTACTCCTTGCACAGGCTTCCCTGCCTCTGGAGTATACTGGACATGAAATTCAGATTTAAAAAAAGAAAGACAGTTAAAAAAACATAACATTAAAATAATTGGCACCACAGAGAATTAAAACTATCTACTAAGCAATGCTTGTCAAAAAGACACTATTCACTTAAAATAACCAAGTTCTTGAGGTGCTAAAGATTATAATACCTGAAACTTTCCTACTATGATGATAACTTTACAGATAGCCCACCTTCTGAAGTAAAAGAAGTACATGGACATAGGTCAAAACAAGGTGCAAACAGTCTTCTATGTTATGTAGGAATTGTCATTCTGAGACGATTCTGAATAATAACTGAAGGCTGCGCACAATACTTAGGGCCTGATTCCGATCTCACTGGGACAAGCTGTGAACGGGATCCGTAGTGTGTGAGTCATATTCGGAGCCCCTGTTTCTGACCGAATCGTCCCCCATTCCGGACAAGCATGTATGATGCAGGATACCTGTACGCACCAGGAAAATCATCTCCGACTCCGAATCTGTCCGTCTGACTCATCTGGATTTGAATCATACCACACAATGGAATCGGAATTCAAAAAGAGCGAGTACGATGCATGATTCAGACAGCTGTTTTGACTAAGTCTCAACAAAACGAAGCAGCTGTCGGAATCAGACTTCGGGGGCCAGGACAGGCCCCCCTCCACACGGAGCCCTCTAAATCGGTCACGGGGGTGCGCATGGGTCCCCGATCCAAGCATGCACAGTGTGGCAGGAACATGGGGTGCCCCCCACGGCGTGCACGCTTTTCCCCACCCACCCCCTTTTTGCTATGGGAGCCTGCGTACGCGTCCATATACAAGCTCCCAGAGTGCTACGGGAGTCCAAGCGAACCGAGTCCGTAACCATGCTGTCGGACTCGATCAGCGCATTTCACTAGAAAAGCCCTCAGGATCCGATTCGTACAGCGCATTTTCCTAACAAGATTGGAATCAGGCCTTAAGTATGCAGCAAGTAAACTTGTGTGGAACATGCTGAACATAAGTCATCTGTCACTTGCACACAGAGTTACTATTCAATGCAAAGATTTATAATATGTTCAATACCTCTACACACCTATGACGCATTAGGAGCACATGTGTTTTGTAGACACACCCATTAGCTGGACACAGGCTGTACAAAATGTATGTAGAACGTGGTAGCTACTCGCCACAATTTAAACTATAAAATAGAATTACACTCATTGGATGATGTCATCAGTGCTATCAGTGAAGTCATCAATGATGTCATTTGAGAGGTCTTCAGTGATATCATAAGTGATGTAATAGAACATGCATGAGTTATATAATATATGAGGTCATACGCAGAGCATGGTGGGGGGCAAGTTATAGTTAGCACTGCTAACTGTGACTGATACATTTCTGTGTTTTTTTATTTTAGAATGTTAATGTTGTCACATATTCACCTAACTATAACGTTACTTTAAGATTTTTTTTTCAGTGAATATAAATAATGAGAGAGAGGCAACGAGAGATGGTACTGTTGTCCTACCTGTTAGTGTGTGATCCCACTGTCACTGTCACCTGCACAATGTGTCGCCTCCCGTAAACATGCCCCTGTCAAGATGGCAATGCTTTTGTTCCTCAAAAAAGATCAAGTGGGCATCTATCTGTTTACCACTTCCTCTCACTCCAAGTCTGTAGTGATGCAAGAGCAGCACTGTGCGTACCTCATTCTTCTGATTAGTGTCCAAAGGAGGGAATCTAGGGCCCGATGTAGGTCGCCAACTACCGGTCGGTAACGGCCGATTTCGGCCGTTACCGACCGGTATTTGGGATTTGACATGTAGGTAGGCTTAATTTACAGAATAGGTATATTTACCGATTCGGTTAATTTACCAATTCTGTAAAATACCGAATCGGTAAATTTACCGAATCGGTAAATACAGATGTAGGTGGCACTGAAAACAGTGCCACAGGCCATTACCGATTCGTTATTTACCATGTAATACTATTACATGGTAAATAACGAATTCCAGTGTACATGCACATCTGTGCATGTACACCAGTGCCATGTGGCACATAGACATGAGGGCATGTATGTGTGTCACATGCACACAAGGCAAAATCAGGGGTGCAACAGGGTGTCAAAGTGACACCCTGTCACCCTTGCAAAATCAGTAATTTTACCGAATTGCTATTTACCGATTCGGTAATTGACATTGATTCATATAGGCCCATAGGAATCAAAGGCAATTACTGAATCGGTAAATACTGATTCGGTAATTACCGAATCATAAAGATTCAGTAAAAATTACCGAATTTTTACCTACATCTGATTAACCAAATCTAGAATACCGAATCAGTAAAATTCGGTATTCTAGAGTCGTTAAATCAGATTTACCTACATCTGGGCCCTAATTTTTTAAGACCATAACCGAGTCCAAACCTTGAAACATGGCCATTGATTAACGGTTGACAGACACCATGAAATGTCACATGCAACCTGAAAAGATTTTAAATATGTAACCAAAGGATTATGAGAACACAGGCATACCCTACGAATTACAGGTTTCTGAGGGTTAACCATAGGGCTTCTCTTCAGAACATTCCCGGTTGGTTTGAAATATTTTTCATCAGAGCCCCGTTACCCCATGCAGAATGTGATGAAGGGGGCTCAGGGTCAGACTGGAAGAGATAATAGGCCAAGGTACCAAAAAGAAAGTGGCCCACATTAGCACATCAAATAGGTACAAAGGTGCCCCACATTATGTTATGGGGACAGTCTTGAACTTGTAAAGACACTCTGTATAGGTGTTTTACAAAGTAGGAGCAGGGTTTTAAGTGGGGTGAAAAAACGAAGGGGTCTCTCAAAAATGCCTATGCAATTAAGGGCGTGGCTTAAAAACGTATAGGTAAAAATCTGTACTTAGCATAGTGTGCCGCCTGACTTGTATTTTGCTGTTTTTGTAATTGCATCCGGATTCATGGTACAACAAGTAAATCATATCTACAAGTATCCAGGACTATTGGCTTTGTCAGTGGTTGTTAGTTGCATAAGATAAATAGGCAGCAGCTATGGCTTGTATATAATATTGGAAAACGCTTCCACTTAAAGCCCTAGTGGCACCACAACGACGTCGCTGCTCCTGCGTTTCAAATAGAGAAGAGAAATCCAGAGAGAAAATGACTCTCTTTAAAGGAGTTACCTTCCCCTTCAACACTCACCTGGCATGCAGGTCCGGACTGGGAAGGAAAACCGGCCCAGGCAAAGTGCTCGACAGCCCCCCCCCCCCTACCAAAATTGGCCCCCACCCATGCGGCCCACCGAGGGATTGCCCGGTGCCCGCAACGCCCAGTCCGGGCCTGCTGGCATGATGTCATTCCGTAACTTCTCCACTAGTGAGAAGTGAGCAGTGTGACCACGCGCACATCCATGTGCCTGCTGTCACTGCAGTCCGGGAAAAAACGGTCCGCCTGCGCCAGGGCACAAAACAGAGCACGATAGAGGCTTGTTTTGAGGCCCCCTTTAGAAAACTGCTGGTGCTCTTAAAGTACTGGGTAGGAGAGACTGCAAGCATTTGGGCTTGCTGCAGATAATGTTTGAAGCAATACCAGGGAAACCAACAATAAAACAGGCCAACCAGATAATAAAACAGTCCCACAAAGGCTCGCACACAGCCCACACACTGACCTGTCAGGCCAGTCCATGGGGGGACTGCCTGATTGCCCTATAGGCCAGCCCGACATTAGTGGCACCGAGTCTCCCATATCTCACAGAAATTCATTGGTCTTGGGCTAAATGAGTCCCCCATTGAAGGGCTGGGGGGCGCCCTGCCGAGCGGGGCCCCTGTGAGCCTCAAGGGCTTCAGGGGCCTGCGTTACGCCCCTGTTTTTCATACAAAAGTGTGTGGACTTATTCATGTGTGCACCATCGCTTCCAAGGAGTAAACAATCTGCTCCTTCGTGCAGTGCTTTCCTCTTTCCCTCCATCCACCCCTCCTTCCTCACTCTTCATTCATATTTTACTTTCTCACTACCCCTTTTTCCCCCCTTCTATTTGTTCCTCTTACACCTGCAGAATGTATGCACAAAGTAATGCTCTATAAGCTCTGAAAGTTTACTTTCCACAGTCCGATAGAACAAAACAATGCACAGTACAACTTGGGCAAAAATGCACTACATGAAACAATATCTAAAGCAACTACAGACGACATAGGTGGTAACTTGAAGCCATGGCAAAATTGCAAAACTTGAACCAAACCAGATGTGCTCCAGTTTTATGGATCCTTAGCAAGCATATTTTCCCTTTACAACTGGTTGGGAGAATTTTAAGCTGTATCATATTGAAATGGGAATGTGAAGGCATCAAAGCTCTATTTGACCATCATGTTTGCAATTAAATAATGGACCAAGTTTGTGTTGGGCAAGCCTGATTTGGAAATACCATCTTACAGGACGACATTTTTGCTGTGCTAATATATTTTGGATTTTTTTTTTTGCTCATAAAGGGCTCCCTCATGTCATTCATCTTCAATGAAAAATGAAGGCCACCTACGTCGCTTCACCTCCCTCAGCTAAGCCACTGCTGCTTAAAGATTGGAAGTATTTTTTTGTTTCCCATTTTGTTATTTTCATCACAGAGATAAAAGACGGCATACAGCTCCTAATGTTACCACTTTCTGTTACATGTTATAGCCATAGTAAATATTGCTTAAACTTGTTTTTTCTTCCTGAAAATCCATTTGATCATTTGAGGTGCTGCATTAAAGCTCTTTGTAAGGGCGCACAGAAGATTAAACATATCCGAAAAGTGGCAAAGCTTTAAATAATATATATCACACAGCCATTACAAATTTGCAAACACAGTTTAATTATCTTTTGGTTTGGCATGGACAGCAGAAAAGAGATATACATGCAAACTTTGATCTCACCCAAACATCAGCAAAATCATTATGATCCCCAAAAAGTGTTAATGGTCCCATACGGAAAGAAAGATGATTGTCTCCGCACAGTAATAAGTATTAATTTCCCCATGCAGGGACAAACATAAAAGGCCCCACAGAGTAAAGCGCATTACTGGCCCGCATAGTAACAAGCTTTAAGAATTAATTGCCCCTCCCCCTAAGAAGCATTAATGATCCCATAATAATGGAACCACACAGTGACGAGCTTTAATGCTGCCATGAATAGATAGCTGAGGCAGTGTTTCTAACTGGTAATGGAGGTGTGCCATCAACGGGCCTCATCTTGTACAGACCTGCTAAGGGACTGCCCTGTCCTACTGTTGCCTGGGTCTAGCTCACATGGTTCTGACTACAGACAACAGACTCCAGGTGGGGCGCATGCGCTGTGCATCCTGACTCAAAAGTAACCCTGGGCAATGAACTGCGCTCCGTTCACTGAGTTTTCTGCACTCCGCATAGCACACAAAGTTCCCAAAAACTCCACTCTGTCGAGATTTTTTCCTCACTTGCATGCATCAACGTCAAGTTGGCGAGCACAAGCGAGGAAAATCCACCTCCCAGCGTCATTTTTCTGTGCTTGCGCTCGCCAAGGTCTAGTTGGCGAGGGCCAGCGAGGAAAATCAACCTCCTGGTGAGATTTCTCAGAGCAGGTGGTCTGATTTCTCAATGCAAGCGGTCGCGGCAGGTCGCAACCACACGCTTTGAGAAACCTTCTGTTCACATGGAGAGATCTGCCGCTTGAATAGAAAATCTACTCGAGCAGCAGAAAGTAATCTGTGTCCTTTTGCGCTGCGCATGGTGCCATACGCGATGATTTTATACTGCATGACAAACACCCAGCACTCAAAATCACTGCGAACGGCATGACCCTAACACACTTGTCTGCTCTCGGAATACTATGTATTGTGATAGAGTATTTCTGTCACTTCGTGGCGTTCCGCGTAGGTGAACTAGCGGAACTCCGCCCAGTTTTACTCAAAAGCCAGGATTGTGTTCATAGTCACAGCTCCACAGCTGGCAGTTTCAAGTCACCAACTGTTTGCGCTATGTTACCAGTTGAAAATCATCGGTAGATCCCAATTACCAGTTGTTGGCATCCTCCTTGAAGAGATGTGCTTTGACACACTTCCTGACCAGCAGGGCTGCTATGTGGGGAAACATTAAATATTCAGAAAGGGTTTGTTCCCTTTTTTTTTATTTACTGTCTGTACTTTTTAATCTTTAGTCTGGAGATGTACTTTCTTATGTGGTGTTTCTGGTGCAGCAACATCCCTCAAAGTAGGTTTTGGGTGGAAACTCATGTTTCTGGCCAAAACAGGAATACAGTAAAGCCACAGGTTGTATTTACAGCAAGTGAAACCTGACGCAAATCGCCAGTGTACAACTGCAAATGCACTGATTGTGCACCTAAGGATTGAAAAGAGCATGCACTAAGATCATGTTATTCTTCCACCAGAGATGGCAAAGTTGCAATTACGAACTAATTGGTGCACTCCAAGCTGTTACAAACCATCAGCTGTAAAATTTGCTCCCAATTTTTGCGACCCCCTTCGTGATCGGACTTTCTGTATTGTGTTTTAACCCTGGCTGGTGGTAAAATGGAGTACTAAATCCAAAAAACGTAAATGCTAAATTTGTAATCACGACTTGTACTGAAGCAGGTGCGAGCTTTATTGTGCACTAACACCCAATCTAAGTAATGCACTTAGGGCTAGATGTAGGTAAATAGTATTTACCGATTCGTAAATACCAAATTTGACCGATTTACCGACACCTTATTTGGCAAGTGCTGCCAAATAAGGTGCTTCTTCAGTCTCTCAGACTTATTTTTGATCTCTCTGCCTGTGAATGGTAAATGCCAGGCAACTACTTTTGTCAATCTACAGAGGGCATCAAACAGATTGTGAAAAGGCTGCATGATGGTGCACTTTGTTTACAACACAGCACACACATGCAACAAGCTGTATGCTATGTCAAGGAAATGGCTGCCTAAGTCTACACAACAGTAGTTTTAGAAAGTAATAGAAATGCGTGCTTTATTTTTTGATATACTAAAAGTCCTAATGCAAATGGAGGGCTAACAATGAATGCAATACAAATTAAGACATACTCTTTTACATGTGCTAAATATCTAAGAGAAAATCAGCCAATGTATACTGCATTTTGTTCCTGCTCCAGGTTGAGTCTGGATCCTAGTCAATGTAATCAAAATATAGGATTGTGAAACTATTATACTCTGTTCAGTAATTTGAGGAAATTGAACTATTCAAGAGTGAGTGAATTATGGTCTAAAAGATGTATGCTAAATATCAACAGAAGGATGATTGCGCCGTTTGAAAGATTCAAGATATACAATGAATCAGATTTAAGTTAGGTTGTCGGGACTGCTTTTTTGGGAGCAAAGAGAACAATGTGACAATTTGTTAGATTCTTGGCTCAGCTCAATGGAATCCTCTTGACACATTTAACAACAAGGGATACAGTAAAGTAGAAAGACAATGGGATTAGTGATGTTTCTTTCAGTTCAGATGAAAATCTGTTTCCGAATCGGTAGTGGGTGCTGAGTCTGCCCCAGGAGTGAGAAGAGAGAGAGAGAGAGAGAGAGGGGGAGGGAGAGAGATGACCTCCATATCAGCAAAGAGTGGTATTAATGCCATAAACACTATGAAATCAGAGAGGTCACCACAGCTAGATTAGTGTACAGCAGACACATTTCAGTCCGATTCTGGAACACCTCAGGGGGGTAAGGCAGACCCCGGTGCTTCAGTAGGCCCGCAACCCTTCAGTGGCCCGTCAATCTTTCATTGGCGGGGGCATTCAGCGTTCGGCCAATTATTATCTGTGATATATGGGAGTCTCAGGTGACCCTCATCAAATTTTGCAGGGGACCCCCATCATTTTGCATTGCGCCACTGGGACACCTCTAAGTATGTATGCACAATAGGCAAGATGCATCATCATTCTCTCCTTTTCTTTCCTTAGGCTAAGCACCCACGGCTCACCCTGTTCATTGTTACACTCTATGTAGAGCAAACTAGCTGCAAAAACTGGTTGAAGGAATGAAGACATGTATGAAATACTTTTTTTAGAGACCACAAGGTAGCTCAGTGTGTTAACCACTTGCAGATAACAACAGAGGGGGATATTCACAAGAATGTGTGATAATTATCGCAAAATTAGCTTAACGCAACTTTGCATATTGCAGTCTATCGCGGGAAAATAATGCAGTGTCAACGTTGTATTCTCACCACTGTGGTACCAAGCGATAATCTCATGATAAAGCATCAAATGACCGCGTTAGAATGAACGCAACGCCTAAAAAATGCAAAAAACAAATAAAGCGGTGATGTCCCAATTCGCGATACGAGAATCAGCGATAACCAGCGACAGGCCTGCAATTGCCATGCGGGAAAATGCACAAAAAAAGCAGAGAAAAAAAATTTGAAAAAATTTAACTGCGTAGCATCATGGTTGCTCCCGGATCGAGTGCAGAGGACAACGCAAACCCCACAAGCACCACAGATGACCACCAAGGAGAAGAGGAAGAGGAAGACAGGGTTCAGTCAGCAGGAAAACAGGATTATCGTTACAAAGGTGATAGAACACTACCAACAACTGTTCGTCACCTCCAACGTGTCATTGGCTACAAAGAAGCAAATATGGCAGACCATCTTGGACCATTTAAATGCAGTTGCAGCATTGAGGAGGACAATGGAAGAGGTCAAGAGGTGCTGGAATGAGATGAAGGGCAAAACCAAGATGAAAGCAGCAATGCAGATTGGAGTTGGGGGTCCAGCGGCACACCAGGAGCTGGATGACAGAGAAAATGGTGGCCACAGTCATCAGTCGGGACATGGTGCTAGGAGTTGGCGATCCGGACACTGCTCAACATGACCTGACACAACATCAACAGGGTGAGTACCGATCAGGGACTGGGGAGACGGGGGGAGATGGGCACAATAGCACACATGCACAATAAAGTAGAGCACTGCACACCCACAATGACTTTGGATCATGTCCTTGATCCCTGTGCCACACTGCAACACACATACAAACACCAAGTAGGCACCCGTTTACCAGGTGCCCAAAGGGCCCCCCCCACACATCACCAATCTCACCACCAACACATGCACATGTGCGAAACCCTGCAAAGATGCAAATTTGTGAGCCACACTGACAATGCAAATGACACTACATGACGATTAGCATGGCTGAAGTCCAATCATCATGACATTGTGCACTCTTCGACACTGAGGTGGCTGAGTGTGGACAACATCTGGAAAGGAGCAGGTCACACTTTGACACATCCATGTGCACAAACAACCCCTGACATCAACAACACATCTGCGGAATAACCATGCCCAGGAGTCACAACTCGACCAAGAGCTCAATTTACCCAAGTCCGCAACATCTCAGCACTGTAGAAGCACAGAAGTCAAAGGCACACTGCCTGAGAGGGATAAGGGGCAGCTAAATCAGATGTAGTATAAATGTCCACTGCCCCGCATGGTAATCCACCTTTACAACGAAACTTTTTTCATGCATACCATCACTCTGCATACAAAGATAACGTAAGTACCATTACTCCGAAATGCCATTATAACGTATGGCATTACATTTTATATGCTTTTACGACGCATGCTTTTACAAAGAAATTAGTTGTAAATGCATGAATGGTAAAATCATATGTTTTTTTAATTTAAGTTTAAGGTAAGTATATGGTTTTGGGGTGTGGTGGTATATATTTTGGGGTACAGGGGTATTTTAAGGGTTCAGGGTAGGTTTGAGTAGTGGGGTGCACGGGGTAATTTTAGGGTATAGGGTGGGTTTTGGTTCTGGGCTAGGTTTAGGTTTTGGGGTACAAGGGTATTTTTAGGGTTCAGGGCTAAGTATGGGTTTTGGGGTACAGGGGTATTATGAGGGTTTAGGGCTAGGTTTGTGTTTTGGGGTACTGGGGTATTTTTAGGTTTCAGGGCTAGATATGGGTTTTGGGGTACAGGGGAATTTTTAGGGTTCAGGGCTAGGTATGGGTTTTGGGGTACAGGGGTATTTTTAGGGTTCAGGGCTAAGTATGGAGTTTGGGGTACAGGGGTGTTTTAGGGTTCAGGGCTAGGTATGGGTTTTGGGGTACAGGGGTATGTTTAGGGTTCAGGGCTAGGTATGGGGTTTGGGGTACATGGGTATTTTTAGGGTTCAATGCTAGGTATGGGTTTTGGGGAACAGGGGTATTTTTAGGGTTCATGGCTAGGTATGGGTTTTGGGGTACAGGGGTATTTTTAGGGTTCAGGGCTAGGTTTGGGTTTTGGGGTACAAGGGTATTTTTAGGGGTGGGGCTAGGCATGGGGTTTGGGTTACAGTGGTATTTTTAGGGTTCAGGGCTAGGTATGGGGTTTGGAGTACAGGGGTATTTTTAGGGTTCAGGGCTAAATATGGGTTTGGGGGTACAGGGGTATATTTAGGGTTCAGGGCTAGGTATGGGGTTTGGGGTACAGGGGTATTTTTAGGGTTCAGGGCTAGGTATGGGTTTTGGGGTACAGGGGTATTTTTAAGGTTCAGTGCTAGGTTTGGGTTTTGGGGTACAGGGGTATTTTTAGGGTCAAGGGCTAGGTTTTGGTTTTGGGGTACAGGGGTATTTTTAGGGTTCAGGGCTAGGTATGGGTTTTGGGGTACAGGGGTATTTTTAGGGTTCTGGGCTAGGTATGGGTTTTGGGGTATAGGGGTATTTTTAGGGTTTAGGGCTATGTTTGGGTTTTGGGGTGCAGGGTGTATTTTTAGGCTCAGGATTGGTTACTGTTTAAGGGTGCTGGGGTATTTAAAGGGACCAGGGTGGGATTATTTTTTAGGGTGTACAGGGTAATAAAAAAATATATATACATATATATGTATATATATATACATAGAAATATATATATTTATTATATATTACCTACTGGCGGTCGCCAGTAGGTATATATAGTTAGGATTTTTTCCCTATGGCATTTCTGAAAATTCTATGTCTAATAACTTTAGCGTTTGTGGACGGAATCGGCTGAAATTTTCAGGAAAATGGCACATTTTGTTTCTGAGCAGCCCCTGAAAATTTGGTGGGGTTTCGTCAAGGGGGGGCTGAGAAAAAAGGGGGGTCCCAAAACGCATTTTTTACATTGAGTTTTCCATAGGGCGGTTGGACTCACTTTTAGCTCGAACGGCTGAATGGATTTGCACGAAACTTGGCAAAATTGTAGGGACTGTTAGCCCGATGTGCCTTTGCTAGGTCTCAATATATGTGCTTCAGTGGATTTTGAGAAATTAACGTTTAAATCAAGATATATATCTGTAACAGCGCTCCGGGCAGCGATCCGGTCCGCTTACTTTTCGCGTTTCGGAACTTTGCGCGCAGAAAGCTGATTGGCTCTCCGGTGTCTGTCAACATTCTAAACAGTCCGGAGCGGCCGCCATCTTGTCTCTCGGTAGGATCGAGAGAGAAGAAGAGGTGAAAAACGAAAGGGGAATTTAATGAAAGGGGGCAAGGTATCCCCCTCTTGACCCCCTAGGAATGTTGTTGGGGTTATTAAAGGGTCCCGTGGGGAAAAGAAAAAAAAATGATTTTTCACGGTAGAAGCGCTTCACGGGCCGCGAACTGGGCCGCAAACTGGTAGCGAAACGGGAATTCGCCATTTTGTGCTTCGTTAATTAAATTACTAGGTATAAGGGGGTGCGGGAGACGTATCCTAATCCCCTATGTTTCCTGAGGGTGGCTGAGGAGGCTGATATATGTTGATACATCTCTTCCAGCGGCTGTGCGTGAGCTTTTTTTTTTTTTGCTGCGTGACAGTCCGGAGCGGCCGCCATCTTGTCTCTCGGTAGGATCGAGAGAGAAGAAGAGGTGAAAAACTAAGGGGGAATTTAATGAAAGGGGGCAAGGTATCCCCCTCTTGACCCCCTAGGAATGTTGTTGGGGTTATTAAAGGGTCCCGTGGGGAAAAGAAAAAAAAATGATTTTTCACGGTAGAAGCGCTTCACGGGCCGCGAACTGGGCCGCAAACTGGTAGCGAAACGGGAATTCGCCATTTTGTGCTTCGTTAATTAAATTACTAGGTATAAGGGGGTGCGGGAGATGTATCCTAATCCCCTATGTTTCCTGAGGGTGGCTGAGGAGGCTGATATATGTTGATACATCTCTTCCAGCGGCTGCGCCATCTTGCCTTTTTTCCAATGCCACAATTTTGTCGTGCACGGCAGCCATTTTAGATGCCAGGCTGGTCCCAGGCTATCACCTACCCCTGCGGATGTAGTTTATGGCCCCAGCTGTAGAGAATTCAGACATGCCAACCCTCCCGATTCAGGCGTGTGACTACTGATTTCAGTGCTAGTCTCCCGCCTCCCGATTTCTGCAAGCAAAAACCCGGGGGCATATTACGAACAACTAGCGATAATTTTTGTCTCTAACTTGTTTAGAGACAAAAATTATCGCCGCACATCGGCGATTTTTATCGCAGATAAACCTTGCTATTATCGCAGAAAAGTCAGCGATATTCATGTATTATCGAGCAAATGCTCTTAGCCATGTTATCCACCTCCCATTGGATAACATGGCTAAGAACTGCTCAGGGCAGGTGTTAGAGCTGAGGAGGCTGATATATGTTGATACATCTCTTCCAGCGGCTGCGCCATCTTGCCTTTTTTCCAATGCCACAATTTTGTCGTGCACGGCAGCCATTTTAGATGCCAGGCTGGTCCCAGGCTATCACCTACCCCTGCGGATGTAGTTTATGGCCCCAGCTGTAGAGAATTCAGACATGCCAACCCTCCCGATTCAGGCGTGTGACTACTGATTTCAGTGCTAGTCTCCCGCCTCCCGATTTCTGCAAGCAAAAACCCGGGGGCATATTACGAACAACTAGCGATAATTTTTGTCTCTAACTTGTTTAGAGACAAAAATTATCGCCGCACATCGGCGATTTTCATCGCAGATAAACCTTGCTATTATCGCAGAAAAGTCCGCGATATTCATGTATTATCGAGCAAATGCTCTTAGCCATGTTATCCACCTCCCATTGGATAACATGGCTAAGAACTGCTCAGGGCAGGTGTTAGATTTTGGAGATATTTGCGCTTAGCGCGAATATCTCCAAAAGTTGGTAATAGAAGATAGCGATGTTAGGGACTGTTTCCAGTCGCTAACATCTTGGCACGCCACTTTGCATGTCATTAGTGATAAGTATCACTGACATGCAAAGCGGGGCCCAAGATGGTCGCTATCTCCTTTTAGCTGTCACTAACTGGTGTTAGCGACAGCTTGGTAATAGGGAGATAATTTTATCTCCGCTTTCATTGCTTTTAAAGCCAAAAAAGCGGAGATAAACCCCCTTGATAATATGCCCCACGATTCCTTGGAGGTTTCAGCTGACAGGGCTTGGTATTGTGTTACATGGTAATTTTTCCAGGAAACGTCAGAGGGTCGATGCAGGGGTTCTAGAAGAGGTGATAAACCATTTAAACCTCATGAACAAGCGCATTGTCTTTTAAAGATTTGTGAAGTACTCGGGGCGGCGGTGTGTGTGTGCCCTCTTTCAGGAGCGGGCGGGGGGGCACTGCCAGCAACTTGCCAGGTCAGGTAGTGTTCAACACGTGCATCACCCTTTCTCTGCCTGCTATTGCGCTCCATGCTTCCGAAAGGTAAGAAAAAGAACGTGCATTTGAGTTTGAAATGTCCGATCCTGCAGCAGCACACTTCCAAAGCCCACACATGACAATAACCCGATTCAAGGCCCCATTCACCCGTTTTAAAAAAAATAGATAACACTCCAACAAAGTAAGATTATAAAACTTTATTAACTATTAACTATAACGAACGGAACAAAAACTAAAAACATTTAAACATTTTTCAACACAAAAAGCAACAATGGTTAGAAGCTGTCTTTTGTGCGAATAGTCCCAAGGCAGCACAACGTGCAGAGTTCTGGACGGCACCCAGGTGATGTCGCCTGGGTGCCGCACTGGTTTTGGGATCCTACAATGCAGCACAGAAAAACAGCGTGGGGCGTCCCGGGTGGTGCGGGGGGAGGCCTCGTCAGTAGCGGTCTGTTGTGCGAATAGTCCCAAGGCAGCAGAACGCGTTGAGATGTTGATGGGACTGTGTCCAGTGTCACATGGCTGACACAACATGTACGACAGGCACCCAGGTGATGTCCAGTAAACTGCCGCACTGGTTTTGGTATCCTACAATGCTGCTCCGAAAATTGGCGTGCGGCGGCCCGGGGGTGGGGGAGGCGGCGTGAACGGGCCTCCCCAGGTGGCGGCCATCTAGCTGAGTTGCGCCCGCTCTTGCCGCTACAGCGTCTCGCTCACCATGTTGTTGAGTTGCTTCCACTCTTGCAGTGCAGCGATAGGCGGCTGCCACATGGCTCTTAAAATGGCGGACGGCTCCTCGGTTTTGGGCCTGGTCCACTGAAATGGCCCTGGGACACCTTGGAACTCGGACGCTTGCCTGCTAGGGCTTGGGCTCCATTCTCGAAAAGCGTCCCCTCAGCCGTGAAGATTCTACAAAAGTCTTGGGGGCCCCCGACTCCCGCAGGCTTCCGGTGGGGAGCGGCTGCCATGATTGCTCGCGGAATGACCACGACGGAGCCACGAGATGGTGGTGCTCTCATGCTGACGCCAGCTTCAGTCTGAATGATCCAGAAACAAGGTGGGGCTTTCATCGTTTGGGAAAAAAAAATGTTCTAAACCAATGAAAAGTGTTATTTTTAGGTCATATGACCAAGCCTTCCATCTTTAGGAAACCAAAAGTAAAATGAACCAATGAAAAGTTTTATAAACAAGTCACATGACCTGTTATGCGGCATAGGGCTACAAAAAGCGTAGAAAATCCGTTGGCACGTGAGGCGGCGTCAGTAGCGGACCGATGTGCGAATAGGCCGAAGGCAGCACAATGACCACGACGGAGCCACGAGATGGTGGTGCTCTCATGCTGACGCCAGCTTCAGTCTGAATGATCCAGAAACAAGGTGGGGCTTTCATCGTTTGGGAAAAAAAAATGTTCTAAACCAATGAAAAGTGTTATTTTTAGGTCATATGACCAAGCCTTCCATCTTTAGGAAACCAAAAGTAAAATGAACCAATGAAAAGTTTTATAAACAAGTCACATGACCTGTTATGCGGCATAGGGCTACAAAAAGCGTAGAAAATCCGTTGGCACGTGAGGCGGCGTCAGTAGCGGACCGATGTGCGAATAGGCCGAAGGCAGCACAACGGGCCGAGATCCGGATGGTACCGAGGTGGTGTCCAGCAAATTGCCGCACTGGTGTGGCCATCCTACAATGCTGCGCCGAAAGACGGCGTGTCCAGCTAAGTTGCGGTCACTGTTGCGGTACAGTGACTCGAAAGCGCCGAGATTCGGATGGCACCGAGGTGGTGTCCAGCAAATTGCCGCACTGGTGTGGCCATCCTACAATGCTGCGCCGAAAGACGGCGTGTCCAGCTGAATTGCGGTCACTGTTGCGGTACAGTGACTCGAACGCGCCGAGATCCGGATGGCACCGAGGTGGTGTTCAGCAAATTGCCACACTGGTGTGGCCATCCTACAATGCTGCGCCGAAAGACGGCGTGTCCAGCTGAGTTGCGGTCACTGTTGCGGTACAGTGAGTCGAACGCGCCGAGATCTGGATGGCCCCGATGTTGTGTCCAGCAAGTTGCCGCACTGGTGTGGCCATCCTACAATGCTGCGCCGAAAGTCGGCGTGGGGTGCCCCGTTGGCTTATGAGGTGATGTCAGTAGTGGACCGATGTGTGAATAGGTCGGAACCAGCACAAGGCGCCAAGATCCGAATGGCAAGTCCTGGATGTTGAGTGCCTCAGTTGAGAGTTCTGAGCAGTGCTTGTAAGACTATCTGAAGTTTATTATAAGAATCAGAGTAAGTTGAAGACTGTCTGAAGCTTATTTGCACCTTTTGCAGCTTCACTATTGCCCAAGGTGGTGTCCAGCGGAACTTTTTTCCTTTTCCTTTCTGCTTCTTTTCCTACAATCCGTTTCATCTGAAGACACGACCAGGTCCCTGAATGTGTGTAGGGGGACGCTATTGATTGAATGAAAATGGCGGCTTGACACAAAGCTGACTCAAGCGTTACTGTTTGTGCTATACAGACAAAAATTGGTTTTCAGTTTGTACATTCTTCAGGTTTTTTTTTCCATCCAAGTCTGATTGAGAGTTTGTAGAAAAATGGCTTCAGATTTTCCACATACTACTCTTCAACATTCTTCCTAAATGTAACAATGTGAAACTCACTAGGAGAACGGCTGTTTCTGTTTCCTCTCAAAATGCTGCCAACAATATTTTCTGAATGGAAGACACCATCTTGTAGCATAAAGGGCCGAAAGGGGTTCTGGTCTGGCCGATGGTTGGTGGAGACATTTTGACTATATCTTGGACCTGCCCGGCCTCGCCCAAAATGGCGCCGGTATAAATGGGACTCGTAACTTCTTGCCCGCAAATGTATATCTAGAAAATGTTATTGTAAGTGGCCCTGTCCTATTTTAATTACAAAATGTATGTCCACCGATTCCGCAACTGTTAGACACCTTAGTTCTTGCAACCTAATGGCCCGCTCGTTACGTTCCTCTACAGTGTAAATGTCTCCTCATCATATACGATTTCAGTTTGCTCCGTGGCCGGCCCACGTGGTTATAGGCCCGTATTTGTATACTGACATTTTCACAATAAAGGTTTTTAAAACAAAACACGGTAGTAGTATTTACATTGGTAAAGTTTTTACTTTTAGTCACTGTTTTCGAATCAGTAAAAGGCAAGTGAAATAAAGCAGTCCAATTACATGACGGATAAAAGGTATAATATGTAGGAACGCAGTAAAGATAAATGGTCAAGGGCAGTTGTGTTTTTCATGTCTGCAACATAAAGTGATCGATAAGAATCTGATAATCAGGCGTATCGGCGACTAAGACAGCAGGCCGAATCTCTTTTACTCAACGGCTCCGTCATGGAAGGAAGAAACGCCCTTTTTCTCGAAAAAGGAATATATTTTACTTGCAAGACAGTTGTAAATTTTCCGGGAAAGTACATTAGCCTGGAATATTATAACATATGTTTGAAAAAAAAATATTGTTCGAAAACAATAAAAAGCGTAATTTTTAGGTCATATGACCAAGCTTTTCATCATTAAATTAACAAAAGTAAAATGAACCAATGAAAAGTTTTATTAACAAGTCACATGACCTGTTATGCTTACGTTACGCGCTGCGCGCCGCGCCTCGGATCACTTCCGGGTGCGCTAACGCGGCGTGTCATATAACGCATTACGCGACAACGTAGGTCAAGAATATAGTCAAAATGTCTCCACCAACCAGCGTTCAGAACACAACCCCTTTCAGCAGTCCAAAAAGTTCTGTTAAATGACAACAGAGGGGACAGGCAACAAGAACCATCAGTCAAAGAGGGGAGGGCAAGTTCTTCTCTTCCGGGTCATGTTGGGGCGCTACCGGAACTGATCGAATTGGTAGTCTACAGTGTTTCTGGATGTTTCAGACTAAAGCTGGCGTCAGCATGAGACCACTACCATCTCGTAGCTCCGTCGTGGCCATTCCACGAGCAATCATGGGAGCCGCTCCCCACCAGAAGCCTGCGGGAGTCGGAGGCCCCCAAGACTTTTGTAGAATCTTCACGGCTGAGGGGACGCTTTTCGAGAATGGGACCCAAGCCCTATCAGGGAAGCGTCCGAGTTCCAAGGTGTCCCAGGGCCATTTTAGTGGACCAGGCCCAAAACCGAAGAGCCAGCCGCCATTTTGAGAGTCCTGTGGCAGCCGCCTATCGCTGCACCGCAAGAGCGGGAGCAACTCAACTACATGGTGAGCGAGACGCTGTAGTCGCAAGAGCGGGCGGTAAACAGCTGAATGGCGGAAGAGGCACAGTGTAGCAAAAGCGGGCGGAATGGCAACTAAAACGGTAAAGGGGCGCCCCACTACAGCTTGTCTTCAGGTCAAACGGATTGTGGGACAAGGTCCAGAATTGAAGAGTCATCAAAAGGCAAAAAGTTCCGCCGGACCCCGGGAGCCGGCCGCCTATGTCGGGGGCGATCTCAGGCTACACCAGTGCTATAAGACTTGGGGAGGGTGTCGGAGCCAAGCGTCTTCTCCGAGTCCATGGCCATCACACCGCCCCTCAGGGGCCTCCGTCAAGCTGTTTAGGAAGCTAACATATCACATTGTTTTCTAATGCAGTCAGGTCCACAAACGACACTCACTTACTTTGAGAATAGTGAAGCTGCAGTAGGTGGAAATAAGCTTCAGACAGTGTTACAAGCACTGCTCAGAACTCTTAACTATGGCACCCAACATCCAGAACTTATGTAGTAGTAGAAAAGCTTTATTCGAGTTATAGACTCATAAAAGCACAACATGCATATTATAAAAACATCACACTTAATCAGGACATTTCATTCAGTACATTAAAACAGTTGCGCAAGCTTAATCATTGTAAAACAAAACATTATACAAGTAAAACATAATCAAGAAACATTAGGAGAAACAGAAAGGGCTCTCCGCCTAATGGACCAAGCCCACCCCAGGTACTTTGCTATTCCCATAACAATAGGCTCCTCAGAAGTAGTGCAAATAATTCTCTGCGCCTCAGCCGCACTAGATGTCCCAAGGTTCTTGCAGATAGGGGTTAACCAGACCCTTCTTGGGGAGGCATAAGCCTTACAAGCAAATAGGAAGTGTCCCACACTTTCCTTAGTTGCGCCGCATGCTGGGCAGCACTGGGTGTTCAAACTCTTCCACCTGCCAGTTAGATCTCTCAACGGGAGGGAACCAGATCTTAATTGGAAAAACAATTTTCTGTCCATAGGAACAGTTATACTGTCCCAGTAATTTTCTAGAGCAGGACACATTTTACTTTCCAAGAAGCGACCTCCCATTGAGTCAGATTTAACCCTTCTCCAAAGCCTCTCGTCTATCCATTCCCAATATAGTGCTTTAAGTGTATTTTTGCTTGGGAACACTTCCCCCGACGGATTGTCCCAAAGGTTGGAAAGACCTAGTTCGCCTAGCAATACCCTTAGATTTTTCAGCCATGATATTTTATGGAATGTATCACTCTTGATTATTGCCAGGAAGCCTTCCCCATAATGCCTAATTTCAGGGGTGGACCAAAGTCGCCTCCAGTATAAGATGGGACGCAGTCTGGCTCGGTCGGTTACCGATCTTCTTCCCAGGTCAAGACTAAGAGGGATTAATGGTGTACTCTGGGGCAATCCCGTAATACCCCGAAGAAACCTGTTCTCAGCTATCTGTAATGAGGTTAAGTTGTCAAAACCAAACAGCTCCGCCCCATATAAGGCCGATCCTATTGCCTTAGCATCGTATACAGCGAGGACAGGTTTTATGGGTTTTGTTTTGGATCTATTGTGCTCCACCCGTAAGGCCCCCGATATTTGCTGATGTTTCAGGACCGCCTTTTCTATGTGGTGGGACCAACCATAATTACTTGCGATTTGTACCCCTAGGTAGGTGAACTCCCTTACGACCTCAAGCCCAATATTATTCAAGTGTATCCTAGGGCGAGGCTTCTGTCCTTGGGAGAAAACCATCAGCTTGGTCTTGCCTATGTTTACTTCCAGGCCATGCTCCTGGCAAAAGTCATCAAAAACATTCAGGGCCCGTTGCAATCCAGCTGGGGTTTTGGATATTATCAAAGTGTCGTCAGCGAACATCAGGATCGGAACCCTGATGCCCGCCAACGAAGGCGCATCCACACTAGCATCCTGCATCCTGCTGACTATCCCATTGATATATAATGTGAAGAGCAAGGGCGCCATTGCACAACCTTGGCGCACCCCACGCTCCACAGGGAAGTCAGTTGAGGATTGGCCATTTGTCCCCCACTGTACTTTGGCAAAATTGCATTCGTGCAACCTCATAACCAAAGTAAGCAATTCTGCGGGAATGCCTATCTTACTTAACACTGCCCAGAGCTTACCCCTTGGGACTAGGTCGAAGGCAGCCCGCAGGTCGACAAAAGCGACATACAGGCTGCCCCCACCAAGAAGAACCGTCCCCCACCGTAACATAGTGAAGTGAAACACCTGGTCGATGGTACTGGTAGCCCTTCGAAAGCCTGCCTGAAAAGGGGAAAGAGAATCATTTTCATCCACCCAGTCCATAAGTTTGTTTACCACCATCTTCCCAATTACTTTTTGGACGGTGGCAATCAAACTTATGGGCCTGTAGTTAGCTGGAAGGGATCGATCTCCTTTTTTGTGGACGGGTATAATGATGGCTCCCCTCCACTGTTCCGGGACTTGCGCACCCTTTGCAATTGCGTTCCCCAATAGGAGCACATATCTGCCCCACCTATCTTTATCATTTTTAAAAACGTCCGAGGGTATCCCGTCTAATCCCGGGGCCCTACCCCCTTGAACGGAGCTAATTACAGATTCAACTTCCTTGGCGGAAAACAAATCATCCTTAGGAAATACAGCCAAGATTACATCCCCACCACCCCACTCCTTTGTTTCAGCATATTGGGGCCTAAAGTAATTCACCCAATCGGATTCAGCAACATTATTATCCGGTTTGTTTGGGGTACCGCCTCTGCCCCACTTTACTATCTTCCAGAAAAGCCTGGAATCCTTTGCTCCAGAGGCCTCCTTCAGTTCCTCCCAATGCTTCTCATCCCAGTCTTTTTTGGCCAAGAAAATGCTAGTGTTGTATTGCTTCCTGGCAGTTTTGATTGCTACACTGTCCCTGCTTCTGATAGCATTACCCAGTGTTAACCTGGCTGCCCTGCACTGTTTGTTAAACCACCCTGCTGGTTTAGAGGAAGCTGTGCGATTACCCTTACATGTTCTCATAAAGTATGGCTTTAGGGTGGCGAAAAGATTGTTATGGATTTCGGTGATCGCCCTAGATCCTGGCAGTGTTGCACTAGCTAATTCCATGGAAAGAATTGCTTTGTCCACTTCAGACCCAATAAAATCCATGGAGGCTGCATTCGCCAACACCGAGGGCCATTTCAATCTACGCATATTATTCGCCATGTCTGGGAGCAACCCATTACTAGCATGTAGATAAGGCTGAGTGTGCTTCCACCAGGTATGGGTCACACAGAGGGGGTTGTGATCACTTTCTATCCTGCCCTTGACTTCCATGTCACAAACCCCCTGCCAAAGATTAAGACTACAAATAACGTAGTCTATCCTGCTTCTATTATGACCATTATCATATGTGCACATACCTTCCTTATCTCCCTTTGTTCTACCATTGAGGGCACGCATCCCATATTCTAAACACATAGCATTTAAGGAAAGAATATCTTTAGACCAACGTTTGACAGGGGCAAGATTCAGGGAGGGAACACCCCATAGATTGTCCTCTTCCTGTCCTAATGGGTTTTCGGTACTGTCTAGAGGCTCAAAAGTCCTATTTAAATCCCCAGCTATTACTATTCTGTTCCCAAGGGACTTTGATTGCAGAAAATTAAATAGAGCCTCTAAAGTGGGGGAACTCCCATTATTGCAACCTCTGGCATAGACATTATATAAATCTATCACACCCCACTCTACTGAGGAAATTCGTAACATTTGAATATCTCTGCAGCCCAAGTCCCACATTTTCACAGTAAGTCCGGAACTCTGTCTAATCCAGACTGTGAGGCCTCCTTTGGGTCTACCCCTAGGGCCTCGACATGCCGGGATTGAAAAATTTAGGTAGCCTTGGAGGTAAATAGGATCACAGGCCCAAGTCTCCTGGAAGAAACACAGTTCAAACCCGTTAATGAAGTCGGCCCACGATTGTAACATCAACTTACTCCCCAATCCTGCAATGTTCCAAGATACAAAGCTTTCCATAGCAGGGCTATCACTACCCATTATATCAGAAATGGGCAATCCCATGGGACTCAATTGTCCACCATCCTCATCTCCCAAATTGTGATCATTGTCCACAATATTCTGTTCCATTAACACCTCACCACTCATATTTTGCATTAAATCCCCGGTATTTTCCTCTACAGATGCAACATTTTCATCGCCTTCTGTTACCTTCAACACAACATCAATACTCATTTCCGGGGTTTCGGGGACCCAACTTGGCTTCTGGTGTGGAAGGCATCCCCTTATATTAAGCTTTGGTCAATATCCCCAGTTCAAACATTGAGTGTCTTCCAGATTATTATGATTTGAACCAATATTTTGGGGTTGCCATTTCAGTAGGGTAGAGGGTGGGGGTGCAATCATTACCAACGGAGGATTGGTGGAACTATTTAGATTCATGGGCCCGCCTTTTAATAAGCATGTTTGTCTTGGGTAGAAAAAAGAAAGATCCACGATACCAATTCCACCACTACTTGTACCCCAACCCTGCCTTGTAATCCAACCAGCCACCCTGGGGTCTTGAAAATTGATGATAATACAGTCACCCCCCAAGTTTTTACTGGTGTACCCAATCCAGTCGATCCTCCTTGCCCCTATTATCAACCCGTCCAGCCCCCCCGGGAGTGGTCTATTTTCCTTCAACCAGTGCATTACTTTATTTTTGAGCATCTGGAAGTTTTCTCTTTGACCGACTAAAAGAGGTGGAACATTAGTGAGAACCGCCACGAAAGGGTGGGAATCCGGGGTAAGATTCACAGGAGGAATCTTTCGGGGTTGTTTCTCCAAATAAGTCGGTGGTGGTCTATTAACCGGGGCACTAGGACAAGGGTTAGGGATATTTGATTTTTGCTGAGGGTTTGTGGATAAAGCTTTAGTTGTCCTGGGGCCATTAAGGCCCTCTGCTCCGATATTTGTGTCGGGATTGGAAATACTTGGCATTGGCTGATGGTTACTTGCAACGGTGTTGCTGTTTTGTGGGCCCGTCTTATTCTTGTCCTTTACCATAGGGTGTTGGACCTTAGATGCTTTTTCCCTTGCACTAGTGCTCGGACAGACCTGCTCTGGTGGAATAAGCGGTTGGCTTAGTCCCTTTGCCTGGGTCTTACTTATAGTGCAGCCTGCTTGGGGGAGTGTTACAGAGACATCGAAGCATCTCAGGGACCAAAACCATTAACGTACTTTCACGTATGAAAATCTTACTTGGGGAGGGGGCAGGAGCGAAGCGCCCCCTCCCAGTCAGCGCCACCACACCGTATGTTGAAAATTTGAAGCCATCGTTCTACAAAGTCAACCAAACTTGGATTGAAAAATCTAGAAAAATGTACAAACTGAAAACCAGTTTTGGTCTGCATAGCATCAGTAGCAACGCTTGAGTCAGCTTTGTGTCAAGCCGCCATTTTGATTCAACAAAGCACAGGCATTGAAAAAGGCTCAAATTCAGAACTCTAAACTATGGCACCCAACATCCAGGAGCTTGCCATCCGGATCTTGGAGCCTTGTGCTGCTTTTGATCTATTCACACATCGGTCCACTACTGACATCATCTTATAAACCAACGTTATGTAAATAGTTTTTTAATAAAATGTTTTACCCTGTTTCTTTGCTGGTGTGTTGTCTATATTTTTAATATTTGCATAGGGTTTGTCGTTATTTTGTGCGGGATGGGTGATGGAGCCGAGCTGTCTTGCAGCCCTCATGGTGAGGAGCTCAGTTCATCTCACTATTTTCGTATTTCTCATGAAGGGTTGTTCCTAATATTTCTATTTTAGCGAGGTCAAAAAGAGATCCAATTAGTGGCCTACTGATTTTGCTCGATTACTTTTATTTTTTTTACACGATTTTTCACTATCTGCAAAGACTAAACAGAGTATTGCGAGTTTGTGCTTGTTTGTAAATAGAGAATGATCCAAAGAGAACCAATTCTAAAACAGTAAATGCTTGGACAACAATCAATCAAATGGAGAGACAAGCAGGCACAACGGATTACAACGGGGGCAAAGGCTTGCGTTAACTACCGTTCACTATCTGCAAAGAGAGAGTACTACTAAGACAAAAGAGGGGAGGGGGGGGTGCAGCGTTCAAAGCACATCAGCGTGCATAAATACGAAAATGTTTTTATCTATCACGTACTTGACATTTTAAAGCTTTTCATATTTGCTATTAAAAAACCAATGAAATTCACAGAAAAAACCATAGGTTATAGTGGATATATAGTTAGGAATTTGCATTTACAAAACCTTGAAAATTCAATGAAAAAACCATTGGTTTTAGGCCATATATAGTTAGGGATTTGCATTTACAAAACCTTATTTTACTCGCATAAAACCATTGAAATTCCATATATAGTTATAAGCGCTAACTATATATCGCGCACCCGCAATCCACTGCTGATGATGTCACATATTACATCATTCATGACATGGTTAGTGACATCACTGATGACATCACTGATGACATCTCAAATGACATCACTGATGACATCACTGAAAACATCTCATTTGACATGACTGGTAACATCACTGATGATATCATTCATGTGATAATACGATGAACCTCTTCAGACTCTAATATAACCTTAGATACAATCAGTGTAAACAGACACTCACAGACTGTCACTCATCCATGGAGTTACTCACACACCTAGTCAGTCATGCAAAGAATCAATCACACCTCCATTTCCTCAACTATACAGTTATACAAAATTTACTTATTCAAACATATACTAACACATATTTACTCAGGTTTCAGGTTCAGGTTTTAATGTCTTTATTTCGATAAATGAAATCATAAAAGACAACTTAGCAAAACTTTTACAACAATATCAACATCAATTCATGTTACAAAACAAAATCATTATATATATGGAAAAAAAGAGTAGTTATTGCTATGTATGTAAAATCAACAATATACATCAAGCTTGAATCCAAGGTTAAAAAGTTATTAAACCATCAACGACAAAATCAAGACATTATACAATCCCTGATACAAGTTCACCATGATCCATACAGCCACTCACACATTCACTGGCTCTTATGCACAGTTATTTATATATGTCAACTCTCACATGTACTGTGTTTTACATATGTACTTACTTTGACATGTAGCACTGAGATATCCATTCACTCACCAATGCACTCATGCACACAGTCAACCGCCCATACAGCTGTTTCCACATGCACTTTTGAAACCATACATCTAGTGAATCAACTGCTCACACATCTATGCACAGAGTCATACACCTCCCAGCCACCTACACACACACTCAGTATCCCATACAAATACTTGGGCAACCAATCAATAACCCATATAGTTACTCATATAGCTACTTATCAACACATGCAACAGTTCACAGAACAACAGACATAATGATGCACAAATTAAGACAGTTTAGTCACTAACCCATGCACTCAGTGAGACACATTTAATCACTCACTCATACAGTCAGTCATGCACCTACTAAATCCTTCATCCAGACACTTATATATCCACTCATTCTTCAATATGTAAGAGATATTTTAACTTTACAGAAACATACAGTCACTGCATGTTGTCATCAGTGATGTCATCAATGATGTCATTTGAGATGTCATCAGTGATGTCATCAGTGATGTCACTAACCATGTCATGAATGATGTAATATGTGACATCATCAGCAGTGGATTGCGGGTGCGCGATATATAGTTAGCGCTTATAACTATATATGGAATTTCAATGGTTTTATGCGAGTAAAATAAGGTTTTGTAAATGCAAATCCCTAACTATATATGGCCTAAAACCAATGGTTTTTTCATTGAATTTTCAAGGTTTTGTAAATGCAAATTCCTAACTATATATCCACTATAACCTATGGTTTTTTCTGTGAATATATATATATATATTACCTACTGGTGGTCGCCAGTAGGTAGTTATAGTTAGGATTTTTTTCAATGTTAAATCTCAAAATTCTATTTGGAATAACTTTGGCGCCGGTTGACGAATCTGCCTGAAAAGTTCCTCAAAATGGCCTCGCGGAGCTCCGGTCCTTCCCTGAAAGTTTGGGGGGGATTTGTCAAGCGGGGGCTGAGATAAAAGGGGGGTCCCAAAACGCGTTTTCCCCATGTTAATTTCCATAGGGCGGTCGATTTCACTTTTAGCCCGAACGGCTGAATGGATTTACACCAAACTTGGCAAAATTGTAGGGACTGGTAACCCGATGTGCCTTTGCTATGTCTCAGGATATGTGCTCCAGTGGATTGTGAGTAATTTAGATTCCCAAAAATATATATATCTAGAGCCGCGCCCCGGTACGCGCACCGGGGAGCGCTCAAAGCGCGCCACGCGACTTGCGCACGGAAAGCTGATTGGCTGTCGGTTGTCTGTAAACATTGGAAACAGTCCGGAGCGGCCGCCATCTTGTGTCTCGGTAGGATCGAGACATGAGAGGTGGTCAAAACAAAGGGGTAAAAGACCATAAGGGGGCAGAGTAGACACCCCCTGTCCCCCTAGGTTTGATGTGGGGGCTATTAAAGGGCCCCGCGGGGTCTCGTTTTTTTTGGGGTTTTTTTTATTTTTGCGGGGGGAGCGCCCGGTACGCGCACCGGGGAGCGCACCAAGAGCGTACTATGGGAAAAATAATCACCTCAAAAAATTTAAATGTTCATCAATATATATATTTTTTTTTAATAAAAGTACCTACATGTAGGTACCAATGCAGAGACTTAAATTTAATGTACACCATCTCCACTGTAGATATCTTGCGTGTTGTTACAGAAGTTATTGTGGTATATCGAATCCATAACATAGTCTGTCAGGAAAGCAGAAACAGATCTTTTAAGCACTCCCTGAGAATTTCTAGGGGATCATGGGTAGTCTATCCTGATCCCTTATGATGAAAAAGAGGTGTAAAATATACATAGGTGATAATATAGTGGGAGAAAGGTAGTAACTATGAGTAAACTTAGTTTGTATCAGAATAAAAGTTGCACAGTATACTATAAGTCTCATTTTATAATGTAATTATTTTTGAAATACTTCATGAATTACATTTAAAAATGAATATTGTCTCAAACAATTTAAAATTATTAAATATAAATGTATTCCTCTGATTCTTTTTCATAATTTAATAAAACTTGTAACATAATATTGTCTGGTATTTCCTCATAATTATATGTACATGATTCCATTTGTTCCAAACATTCTATAAACTGTTGATCCAAAGAGTCATCCATGAAATCAACTTCATCTTTTTTAAGCATGGGCGGAAAATCCGTTTCGCTCGCGGATTTTGCGGATTTTCGGTAAATTCGCAATCCACGAGATTCGCGAATCTCCTGCAAAATCCGCAAATCCGCGAGCAGCGGATTTTATGGCTTGCTCGCACTGTTCGCGTGAGTTCGCGGCTTCCCAGTACAACTTCGCGCCCCGCGAATAAGCGCTAAATTGCAGAAATACGATCTTAGCAAAACTGAAACTACTTACCAGGTTCAAAAGTTCAGGCTCATCATTAGTAGCCATTTCCTGTAGTGCTTCCTGAGGGGCCCCTCCAGAGTTCAGTTGCCATTTGCAACTATTATGTGACCCTGCTCTGAACCTCAGAATAGTTACACATATGCCACAAAGGTCCTGAATTACAGCTAAGGGAGACAAGCAGGAGCCAGGCTGGAAGTTCAAATCCATTAATCAGCCCCTAATTCTTTATTGTCAGTTGGGGCAGGGCAGGTGTTGTAACTAATTTTGCAACAATGAAAGCACTTAGCAAGTGCAAAAGATCACTAATCAGGAAGCACTAAGGAAGCAGGTGCCAGCTAAAAAAATATTCTGTGACACATTAATCAGTCCCAAATTAATTCAGGTCACTTGAGGCAGGGAAGGTGTGCTTTGCTTTGCCACAATAATGTACACTGACTGGACAACCAGAGGGTGCTGTGATGAAACAGAGGGTGGCATGGGTGGGCCAGAGGGTGGCATGAGTAGTCAGAGAGTGGCAGTGGTGACAGAGAGTGGCAGTGATGAAGAAGAGTGTCCCAAACAGGCTGGACACGTAGAAACAACAAGTTCGCAAAACTTGCGACCCGACAGGTAAGTTCGCGTTTGCGAAATTGTACAAAACCCTCGCGAACTGGCAGAAACCCGCGCGAACACACAAAAAAAAATCCACAAATTCGCGAGAATTCGTGGATTTTGCGGATTGCGAGTTCGCAAATCCGCAAAATTCGCGAACGCGAGATTCGCAAAATTCGCCCATGCTTAATCTTTTTGCTCTTCTGGTTTTTCCACCTTTACTTCGATAGAAGTAACATTTGCTTGATTTTCTCCTTCCATTTTCTTTCTGAAAATTGCATACAAATTATCTATATTAGTAGAGTTAGGGTACTGTAAACTAGAGAAGCGTAACTCAATCCATAACTATTACAGAGAAGTCTATCTCTATCTATAACTATTACAGAGGGATAGTATATAACTAACAGAATATTTTTTCTGAAATTAAGTTAAAGTGTACAACATACTTCCAAAATAACAACTTACCTTGGAGAAATCAGTTGAAGTTGTCAGTGTTATTTGTTTTCCAATGTACTTCTGGAAGCAGTAGTCAAAATGGCTGTGTTTCCCTCTCTTCTTTTATATATATTTTTGTACATAACCAATCAAATGTCAGGAAATAATCGTAGAAAATGAAAGAAACTTTTTAATTGGTTGTAAATTCTAACATTTCATATGTGTTTTTGTTATGTAATTTACCTCAGGATATTTAGACAGGCCTGTAGCCTAAATGTCTCAATGGAATTCCACCAAATTTGGGCAAATGGTAGGGACTGCTATGTAGTAAGGCTTATTCTATATTTGATGAAAGTGTCTCCAGTGGTGTTTCTGAAAATTACTTTCCCACCTTTTTTTATGGAGCGCTTACCGGTGCGCGCTCCGATACGCGCACCAGCAGCAAAACGGAAGTCCTCCATTTTGTGTTTCGGTACAATCGAGACACAAGATGGAGGGCAAACAATGTTCGGTATGGCTAGAAGGGGTTACCTACTGGCGGTCGCCAGTAGGTAGTTATAGTTAGGATTTTTTTCAATGTTAAATCTCAAACTTCTATTTGGAATAACTTTGGCGCCGGTTGACGAATCTGCCTGAAAATTTCCTCAAAATGGCCTCGCGGAGCTCCGGTCCTTCCCTGAAAGTTTGGGGGGGATTTGTCAAGCGGGGGCGGAGATAAAAGGGGGGTCCCAAAACACGTTTTCCCCATGTTAATTTCCATAGGGCGGTCGATATCACTTTTAGCCCGAACGGCTGAATGGATTTACACCAAACTTGGCAAAATTGTAGGGACTGGTAGCCCGATGTGCCTTTGCTATGTCTCAGGATATGTGCTCCAGTGGATTTTGAGTAATTTAGGTTCCAAAAAATATATATATCTAGAGCCGCGCCCCGGTACGCGCACCGGGGAGCGCTCAAAGCGCGCCACGCGACTTGCGCACAGAAAGCTGATTGGCTGTCGGTTGTCTGTAAACATTCGAAACAGTCCGGAGCGGCCGCCATCTTGTGTCTCGGTAGGATCGAGACATGAGAGGTGGTCAAAACAAAGGGGTAAAAGACCATAAGGGGGCAGAGTAGACACCCCCTGTCCCCCTAGGTTTGATGTGGGGGCTATTAAAGGGCCCCGCGGGGGTCTCGGTTTTTTTTTTTTATTTATTATTTTCGCGGGGGGAGCGCCCGGTACGCGCACCGGGGAGCGCACCAAGAGCGTACTATGGGAAAAATAATCACCTCAAAAAATTTAAATGTTCATCAATATTTTTTTTTTTTAATAAATGTACCTACATGTAGGTACCAATGCAGAGACTTAAATTTAATGTACACCATCTCCACTGTAGATATCTTGCGTGTTGTTACAGAAGTTATTGTGGTATATCGAATCCATAACATAGTCTGTCAGGAAAGCAGAAACAGATCTTTAAGCACTCCCTGAGAATTTATAGGGGATCATGGGTAGTCTATCCTGATCCCTTATGATGAAAAAGAGGTGTAAAATATACATAGGTGATAATATAGTGGGAGAAAGGTAGTAACTATGAGTAAACTTAATTTGTATCAGAAAAAAAGTTGCACAGTATACTATAAGTCTCATTTTATAATGTAATTATTTTTGAAATACTTTATGAATTACATTTAAAAATGAATATTGTCTCAAACTATTTAAAATTATTAAATATAAATTTATTCCTCTGATTCTTTTTCATAATTTAATAAAACTTGTAACATAATATTGTCTGGTATTTCCTCATAATTATAAGTACATGATTCCAGTTGTTCCAAACATTCTATAAACTGTTGATCCAAAGAGTCATCCATGAAATCAACTTCATCTTTTTGCTCTTCTGGTTTTTCCACCTTTACTTCGATAGAAGTAACATTTGCTTGATTTTCTCCTTCCATTTTCTTTCTGAAAATTGCACACAAATTATCCATATTAATAGAGTTAGGGTACTGTATACTAGAGAAGCGTAACTCAATCCATAACTATTACAGAGAAGTCTATCTCTATCTATAACTATTACAGAGGGATAGTATATAACTAACAGAATATTTTTTCTGAAATTAAGTTAAAGTGTACAACATACTTCCAAAATAACAACTTACCTTGGAGAAATCAGTTGAAGTTGTCAGTGTTATTTGTTTTCCAATGTACTTCTGGAAGCAGTAGTCAAAATGGCTGTGTTTCCCTCTCTTCTTTTATATATATTTTTGTACATAACCAATCAAATGTCAGGAAATAATCGTAGAAAATGAAAGAAACTTTTTAATTGGTTGTAAATTCTAACATTTCATATGTGTTTTTGTTATGTAATTTACCTCAGGATATTTAGACAGGCCTGTAGCCTAAATGTCTCAATGGAATTCCACCAAATTTGGGCAAATGGTAGGGACTGCTATGTGTAAGGCTTATTCTATATTTGATGAAAGTGTCTCCAGTGGTTTTTCCGAAAATTACTTTCCCACCTTTTTTTATGGAGCGCTTACCGGTGTGCGCTCCGATACGCGCACCAGCAGCGTAACGGAAGTCCTCCATTTTGTGTTTCGGTACAATCGAGACACAAGATGGAGGGCAAACAATGTTCGGTATGGCTAGAAGGGGGCACAGTAAAAACTTCTTGACCCTCTAGGTTTTCTGAGGGGGGTTTAGGAGGCTCATAAACGTTAAAAAAAAAAAACTTTATTTTTCCGCGGGGGAAGCGCCTGGTACGCTCACCGGTAAGCGTACCGGAAAGCATACTTTGGTGAAAAATAGTGAAAAAAGTTAGAAAAAGATAAACGTTTTGATTGATCAGAGGTAGGGTAGCTCTGAAAAGACCTTTTGGGTTCTGTGGCTGATTTAGGTACCTACAAGTAGGTTCCAATGCACAGTCTTAAATTCAGGAGGAATATTCTATTTCCTTCATCTGAGAAGTGCACACCATCTCCTCTGTAGATGTCTTGCATGTTGTAACGCAAGTTATTATTGTATATTGAACCCATTCCATAGTCTCTCATGTAAGCAGAAACAGATTTATTCACATGTTTCCGTGCTTTCTCAAATTGTGGACAAAATTGGTTGGACCAGTTCCATTTGTGTCTTTGGCATATATTTGAATATACCAAGGCAGTTTGTGGAAAAAGTGTCATCAATTGATGAAAGGTGTCCTTTAAGAGCATTTCCAGACCAACCCCAGTCATAGTGCCCAAATCATTTCCACCACAGTGCACTATTAAGAGGTCTGGGCTTGGCAGATGCAAAAAGGTTTTCACTAATGGTATCAATTGATGACATTTTAATCCTCTCTGGCCAATCCACTTGATTTCCACATTTGATAAATCAAGGTTGTGATAATTTCTGCTTGTTGCATACCTTTGAGCCCAGTGGATGTAGCTATGTCCTATAATCCATACAGAATACATGATGTGAGAAGGTTCTGGTGCAGTCAGATGAAGTGTAGCAGTGAAATGGCATTTGGAAAAGTAGGAGTTTACAAAAAAATAATGTGGAGTTTCACTGCTCTTGAATCACAAGCAATGATTGGTGAATTCAGATAGTTGAAAACTGAAAGTTAGGGTGCATGGTTGTGTTGTGTGAAAGAAGCAATTTGAATGGTTAAAAAAAAGTCACTAAAAGCTAAAATACCCTGGATAAGCTGGTGTATTGAGAGGTCAAACATCCTTGCTGAGTTAATTTGCAACATTGTAGAATAAACTTTTGAACCTGAGAGTTCAGTTAGGAGGGAGTTGCTATGGTAACAGATAGAAAGATCTGAGAGGGGGAAGGGTGTTGGTTTGAAAATAGTGAGGGAAGACTTTTGATTGGTTGAATTAAGGCATATGTGTACAAAGTTAGAGATGTTCTATGCCAGTCTTGGTTTCAGTGTATTGAGTGCACACTTTTTGCTCTGCTAAAGAGAAATTGGTGTGTGTGTCTGACACTGTTTTCAATCTCCCAAAGCATTTGTAAAGGTAAGTAATGATTTATTTAATTTAGATAGAGACTTGTTTGCTCTATGGAGAATATTTGGAAGCAGATAGTTATGTTTCAGAAGTCAAATTGTATGCTAGTATATAAGTCCTGTGTTGTGTTTCTTATATGTTATTCAAAAAACGATTTTGGGTGAAAATGAATGGTATTTGCATTTGGCGCTTTTTTATGAATGCCTTGTGCAGCTGATGCATCACTTTAAACATGGGTAATAAGTGACGCACTGGTGGCGCAAGGCCTTCATAAATAAGGCTCTGACTTTGTTTGCTGTTGATTTGTTTTTGGATTTTTGATAATGCTTGATATCAACATTTGAAAGATAGAGGATTTGTATTTGGGGAAACAGTGACGTTTCAAAAGTGATATTCTGTGCTTGTACATAGGTTGTGCGCAGTGTTTTTTAAATGTTATTCAAAAAACGATTTTGGGTGCAAATGAATGGTATTTTCATTTGGCCCTTATTTATGATTGCCTTATGCAACTGGTGCATCACTTTATACATGGGAAATAAGTGATACTCTTGTGGCGCAAGACATTCATAAATAAGGCCCTGACTTTGTTTGCTGATATTGAGTGGTTGTACATAGGTTCTGCGCAGTGTTTCTTACATGTTATTCAAAAAACGATTTTTGGGTGCAATTGATTGGTATTTGCATTTGGCCCTTTTTTATGATTGCCTTGTGCAGCTGATGCATCACTTTAAACATGGGTAATAAGTGACGCACTGGTGGCGCAAGGCCTTCATAAATAAGGTCCTTACTTTGTTTGCTGTTGATTTGTTTTTGGATTTTTGATAATGCTTGATATCAACATTTGAAAGATAGAGGATTTGTATTTAGGGAAACAGTGATGTTTCAAAAGTGATATTCTATGCTTGTACATAGGTTGTGCGCAGTGTTTTTTAAATGTTATTCAAAAAACGATTTTGGGTGCAAATGAATGGTATTTTCATTTGACCCTTATTTATGATTGCCTTATGCAACTGGTGCATCACTTTATACATGGGAAATAAGTGACACTCTTGTGGCGCAAGACCTTCATAAATAAGGCCCTGACTTTGTTTGCTGATATTGAGTGGTTGTACATAGGTTCTGCGCAGTGTTTCTTACATGTTATTCAAAAAACGATTTTTGTGTGCAATTGATTGGTATTTGCATTTGGCCCTTTTTTATGATTGCCTTGTGCAGCTGATGCATCACTTTAAACATGGGTAATAAGTGACGCACTGGTGGCGTAAGGCCTTCATAAATAAGGCTCTGACTTTGTTTGCTGTTGATTTGTTTTTGGATTTTTGATAATGCTTGATATCAACATTTGAAAGATAGAGGATTTGTATTTGGGGAAAGAGTGACGTTTCAAAAGTGATATTCTGTGCTTGTACATAGGTTCTGCGCAGTGTATTTTAAATGTTATTCAAAAAACGATTTTGGGTGCAAATGAATCGTATTTTCATTTGGCCCTTATTTATAATTGCCTTATGCAACTGGTGCATCACTTTATACATGGGAAATAAGTGACACTCTTGTGGC
The DNA here is from genome assembly GCF_964263255.1 of Lissotriton vulgaris. Taxonomy (NCBI): domain Eukaryota; kingdom Metazoa; phylum Chordata; class Amphibia; order Caudata; family Salamandridae; genus Lissotriton; species Lissotriton vulgaris. The sequence continues at coordinate 295,413,511 of NC_141698.1, forward strand.
GCAAGACCTTCATAAATAATGCCCTGACTTTGTTTGCTGATATTGAGTGGTTGTACATAGGTTCTGCGCAGTGTTTCGTATATGTTATTCAAAAAACGATTTTTGGGTGCAATTGATTGGTATTTGCATTTGGACCTTTTTTATGATTGCCTTGTGCAACTGGTGCATCACTTTATACATGGGAAATAAGTGACGCACTGGTGGCGCAAGGCCTTCATAAATAAGGTCCTGACTTTGTTTGCTGTTGATTTGTTTTTGGATTTTTGATAATGCTTGATATCAATATTTGAAAGATAAAGGATTTGTATTTGGGGAAACAGTGACGTTTCAAAAGTGATATTCTGTGCTTATACATAGGTTCTGCGTAGTGTATTTTAAATGTTATTCAAAAAACGATTTTGGGTGCAGATGAATGGTATTTTCGTTTGGCCCTTATTTATGATTGCCTTATGCAACTGGTGCATCACTTTATACATGGGAAATAAGTGATACTCTTGTGGCGCAAGACCTTCATAAATAAGGCCCTGACTTTGTTTGCTGATATTGAGTGGTTGTACATAGGTTCTGCGCAGTGTTTCTTATATGTTATTCAAAAAACGATTTTTGGGTGCAATTGATTGGTATTTGCATTTGGCCCTTTTTTATGATTGCCTTGTGCAGCTGATGCATCACTTTAAACATGGGTAATAAGTGACGCACTGGTGGCGCAAGGCCTTTATAAATAAAGCCCTGAGTTGCTATTGTATAAACTTAAATATGTTGCAATTTATTGTTTATATTGTTTGCTTATTGACATTACTTTGTTGTTTGCTAATAGTGGTCTTTCATGTGTTTTTTTTAACAGAACAACAGATTCAAATCAACTTCTGAAAAGCAAGCAAAAATGCCTTCAAGGCAAAGAATTATCAAAAATACCATACGGAAAAGGAGAACATCAACAACAGAGTTTATGGAATCCTCTACAACAACTACTTCAAAAAACACCAGAAAAGCTTCTGGTAAGCCAATTAAGTCTTTTCTTCGCAACATATGTCGTAGAAAAAAAAACATGATATTGCTAATGTGAATATTCAGAAAAAGTCAACAAATCTAAAAAGGAAGGAGACGCCCACAAAAAATGTCTCGATTGGAGCAGGAGAGAAGAGAATGGATAGCAATAGAAGGGTAAATCTTTTTAGGGACATTCGTAGGCGAATGTTTCGCAATAGGGTCGTTTTAAATTTGCTAAAAAATGATAAGAAAAGTAAACTGAGAGCTGCTTTTTACAAGAAAAAGAAAAGTGTAGAAAAGATTGTTGATCAGGCTTTTGAAGTTAAGAAAAAATTATTTATTTTAATAATCAATAGAATTAGGATACTTAATAAGGCAATTGATGTTTTCAAATTGAACAGTAGATGGAAAAGAATTATTAACCGGAGTAATTTTTGTGAAGTATTTTCTGGTGAATGGATGCATAGTTCAAGTTCTGAGCCTTTTTTCAATGAGGAGAGTTACTTTCAGGAAAATGATTTGGTGCATGCAGTTGACACCAGTGGTCGAGCATATGAGGTGAAAGATGGTTGTGTGATGGAAAAAGAGAAACTTGTGTCTAGAGATGCAGAAGAGGTGTTAGCTGATGAAGTTTTAGGGAGACGTACTAAGGGTCCAGTGTACACATGGAAGTGTAGTAGTGTTTGTAGTGTGCGACAGGATTCAATCGATTTGCTTCGAAATTTCTTACGTACATATAGTAAGAAAAGTCTCAAACAAAAAATGAAGATCTTGCAAGAGTTAGATCCTTGCAGAGTGAGAGAAAGCACAGGTTTGCATGGGCATTCACTAGCTTGTCTTTCTAGAAAAGTATGTCAGAGTGTTTTTCATCATTTTAGGATGTTAGCAGTGCATCATAATAAGGTGAGGAAATTAGTGAGAAAGTTGTATTATGCAAAAAGTCCAGCACTTAAGCTTAAACAGTTAAACAGTGCTCTTTTGCATGGATCTGAAGTGGATGTGAAGACTATTTGTGAAGAAATTGAGTTTTGTTATTTTGGGAACAAAGAGGACAGTGTAGAAATAGATATAGTAATGGATGATAATGTGGAAGACAATGGACAGATTTCAAGTATAGAAAAGTTTGACGAGGAAATTACCAAGTTTAAGGTGAAATCAAGTGAAAGGCCTAATTTAACTTGTGTGTGTTGTCGACGGACTCATTATAAGATTCAGACTAGGTTAGTATTTATATGCAAAAAGTGAATTGGAAAATAATAGTGAATGGAAGGATTTTGTAAGTTATTTGTTGGTGGAGAATTCTTTTGATTTGAGTTTTGATCAGTGTATTTGTAATTATTGTTTAAAAATATTAAATGAAAATAGAATGCCTGCTAGAGCAGTTCATAATAATCTTCAGTTGATATATATTCCTTCTGAATTGATGGATCTAAATACTTATGAATCTATTTTGATTCAATGTGTCCATCCTTTTCAGGCTATTGTACGCATGGAACCTAAGAAAGGGAAATTTTCTCCATCAGATTTACAGAGAGGATTAAAGGGAAGAGTTGTTTATTTGCCTCTAGATGTAAAGAAAAATATTGATACAATTGGTATAGAAAGAGTAGAAGAGGATCCTCTAGTTATTCTAGTTAATGGGGTTCCGACAAAGAGTAAGAAAATCTGGCAAGATTTAGTGGATGTTAGAAAAGTTAAAAAGGCAACGTTGTATTTGGTCAAAAACAATGAGTACTACAAAGATGTAAGTGTTGGAGCAGAAGAAACAGCTACAGAAGAAGACAGTGATTGTTCAGTTGGTCAAATTGAAAAATTTGATGTGTCTAGAAGTGAAGAAATATATGAACATTATACTGTTCATCCTTTGCATTCCAAAGAAGTAATGGGAAATGCAATTGACTTGTTTCAAATGAAAGCAGCAAAAGGAAGTCCCATTAGTGTATGGGAAGAAAGTTTGGAAGCTCGTTGTTTTCCACAATTATTTCCAACAGGTCGTGGTGGACGATATGATGATCGACCAGTTCAAATTCCTGCAGCTGAATACCGGACTTTAAGATTATATGCTGAAGATCCAAGGTTTCGTCAATGCATTCCATATTTGTTTCATCTACTGTTTGAAAGTGATTTGTCTGGGCTTTCTTATGCAGTTAATCATATACTAAAAAGTGGAGCTCATTTGCAAAATGTTTCTGCAAGGGACTTTATGGAGAAAGTTAATCTGCAAGATAGTATTTTGGAATCTCAGCTAATCAATCTCATGGCATGTCAACGTGGAACCAATGAGTATTGGTTCCGTCGTCATGGAGAATTGAAATGTATGCTAAGAAACTTAGGAACTCCTACATGGTTCCTCACTCTTAGCTGTGCTGAGTATGCATGGGACGACTTACTTGAATTTCTACGAGAGGCAAATGGAAACATACCAAATATAGAATTGAAAACACCTGGAGAACTGTGTTCTTTGGATCCAGTGAATGTTTGCAGATATTTTAATCATAGATTTGAAGCTATGATGTCTTTTATTACCAACAAAAAAAATCCTCCCCTTGGAAAGGTTTTGGATTTCTTTTGGAGGAAGGAATATCAAGCGAGAGGTGCTCCTCATATACATATGTTGTTGTGGATTAAAGATGCACCCAAATTTGGATCAGATTCAGATGAAACAGTGATGAGTTTCATTGAAGAGTATTCAACATGTGCTGTTCCAAAATATACTGTAGAAAATAGTTTAAGGCAACAAGTTTTACGTTTTCAATCTCATCGTTGTGGAAAGTACTGTCGTCGAAAATTTAAAAACAAGGAAAAGTATTACACGAAATGTCGTTTTGCATTTCCATGACCAGTGATTTCTAAGGGAAGAGTAAATAATTTGATGTCATCTCTACGACATACTGTGACGAGGAAATCTCCCAAAAATACATACAATTTGAAAAGAAATGAAGAATCTAAGTACATCAACGATTACAACCCAGTGATTTTGTCCATGTGGAATGCTAACATGGATATTCAGTTCGTTGCTGACAACTCTATTGCTGTGGCTCGATATGTGACATCTTACATCACCAAAAAAGAAAAGACAGAACTGAAGGAAATGTGGGAGGACATTTCACATGAAAAGAGTCTAAGCAAGAAATTATACAGTTTCAGTCTGAAGATGTTGTCGCATCGAGAAATTGGAGCATATGAATGTTCTGATCGATTATCATCAGCAAGTCTCTATGCCAAATCAAGAACAATCATTTGGGTGAGTCTAGGTCTTGCTGCAACACGAAACCGAGTTTTGAAATCTGTACAAGAAATTGAATATTTGGCGGAAAAAGAACCAAACAGTACAGATATTTTAAAGACAAATATGTTGGATACATACTATCCAAATAGAAGTACTCACCTTGAGAACACTTGTTTGTATGAAGTTCTGCAAAACTACAGTTATAAGAGGAACATCACAGAAGATATCAATAATGGAAAATATGCTGTCATTGGGTATGAAGGAAGTCTAGTGAAGCAGAGAAAAGGCCATTTGATTAATCATCGAAAATTGAGTTGTGAAGCTCCAGACAAAAGAGAATTTTACTATTTAGCTCTTTTGCAACTCTTTAAGCCATGGCGTACAGAAGAGGAACTACTTGGAGATTTTCTCTGTTATGAAGACTCTTTTAATGCAACTAAGGATACAATAGTATGTCCTATTTTTCTAAATTATCTGCAAATGTTGAATGAAGAACTGGAGCAAGAAACCACAATTGTTGAAGAGATAGCTAGAGACAGTTCTCAAGATAGTCAGAGTTCTACTTCATTGTCTCAGGATCCACTAGGAGGACCTATTATCCAAAATGAAGCTGCCACTGCCATGGATGAGGTGGAAAGAGCTATGGAACAAGCTCAAGAGGATGGAGTGAACTTAGAAGATTTGGTAAAGCAACTAAACGTTGAGCAGAAAAAGATATATGACGAAGTCACAGAGCAAATTGAACATGGATTCAGACATGAGAAAAAAGAGTGTTCATGCACATCATTTGACCCTGTCAGACTGTACGTAAGTGGAGAAGCAGGGACAGGAAAAAGTTTTCTAATTAAAGCCATTGCAAGTTATCTACAGAAAAAGACTGATTCACCGCTGTCTTGTGTTGTAACTGCTCCAACTGGTTTGGCTGCACATAATATTAAAGGGATTACTCTACATCATTTACTGATGCTGCCAGTTGAGCATGATAATAAATTGCATTACAACAAGTTATCTGGAGATGCTTGTTCTGAAGTTTCAAGAGTCTTGAAGAAAATGAAACTTCTTATCATTGATGAAGTAAGCATGGTCTCAAATCTAATACTTGCTTTTGTGCATTTGAGAATGCAAGAAATTCTTAGAACAGAGTATGATGTGTTATTTGGAGGAAAACACATTATTGTTTTTGGAGATCTATTGCAGTTGACTCCAGTAAAAGGACAACCAGTGTTTAAAATTCTCACACATGAAGATACCAGGAAGTCCCTTGGAAGCATTGGAAACGTTAATATATGGTTACATTTTAAATATGCTGAACTGCTTCAAAATATGCGACAGGCAAAGGATGAAGATTATAAAAATATTCTACAAGATGTAAGAATTGGAAAAGTAAGCAATCTTGGGAAAAAAGCTTTACAAGATCGATTAATTTCAAATTTGTATCCAAATGAAAACATTCTTCCAGAGAATATTTTTAAAAAAATGACTGAGAAGAAATCTGGGATATGTTTGATGCCAACTCTGCAAGAATGTTCCATCTTCAACAACAAAATGTTAGAGTTAGAAAATGAAGAGATTGTGAAACTGGAAGCAATAGATAAAATAGAGCACATGGGTGCAACAATTGTTTTGTCTGAAAATTTGAAAACTAAATTGGATTCATTAGAGAAAAGTATTTCTAAAACAGCTGGTTTTGAAAAGACTCTGAATGTGTGTTTAAATTGTCGTATCATTTTGAGAAGGAATTTAAATGTTGAAAGAGGTCTGGTAAATGGAGCAATGGGTTATGTTGTTGATTTTGTGAATTACAGAAATAGAGATGGAATTGAATTTTTAAAAATAAAATTTGATGGCATTGAACAAGTACAACAAATAAGTAGTGGTTCTGCTAGATTTTTACTTGTAAAAGACTTATATGTTCGCCGAAAACAGTTTCCTGTATGTTTGGCATATGCAGTAACAATTCATAAATCTCAAGGTTTAAGTGTAGATAATGCTTTAGTGAACATTGGAAGATCTGTGTTTAAAGAGGGTATGGCATATGTGGCATTATCCCGAGTCAGAACTTTATCAGGATTGTACTTGATTGAGTGTGATGAGACAAACATTTGTGCAGATCTAGATTGTGTTAAAGAATACAATAGGTTAAGAAGAGAATATGCTCCACATTTGCCTCAATATCCTCTGTTTGAAAAACGTGTGGTAGGCCGAAAAAGAAGAAATGAGGATAATTGCAGTGAGGTAGTTGCAAAAAGACAAAAAGTAGAGAAAAATGTAATTGAAAACAGGAAGAAAAAGAATTGTGAAGAAAATGTTGTTGGATTTCAGTTTGAAAATAGTTCTGGTGACAACTGCTATGCTAATGTAGTGGTTAATGTTGTTTTTTTCCTTAAAAGTTTACAAGAACAGATTGTTGAAAATCGGGATCAAAGATTGTGTGGTTTATTGAATTCTGTGTTTGAGAAATGTAGCAGTGATACAGCAGAAATACAAAGTGTAACAGAAATTCGAAATATTTTAGATATGTGTTCTGGTCAAGATAAATTTTCACAGAACATTCAGCAGGATTGTCAGGAATTTTTAATGTATATGTTTGGTGTTTTGGAAGATGAAGGTGTAGATGTAGAAAATCTTTTCAGCCTTTCTTATCAATGGCAGCATGACTGCCACAATTGTAGTTTATCAAGTACTACTAGAATAGACACTGAAAGATTTATATATTTGACTTTACCTGACTGTAAATCAGTGTCATTTAAAAATGTAGTTAAAGCAGCAGATCATAATATGGTGTGTACCCAATGTAACTGTACAATGCTGTCCACATTATTTATACAAAGTTATGGGCAGTATATCATTTTAGTTTTCCAACGATGTAGACCTGATGGAACTAAATTGACAACTTCTATTAAAAATTTTGTGGCTTCTCAGTTATCAATTTCAGGAAGAACCTTTACAACTGAAGCTATTATTTATCATGACGGTTCTTCGACAACCTCAGGACATTATACATGCTACTTAAAATCTGAAAAAGGATGGAGTTACTGCAATGATTCTCATTTAACTTATAAACAACGTTTGCCTTATGACTCTACAAATTCTTATCTAGTGTTTTTAAAACCAAAGTTTTAGTAAAGGGAATTGGCCTTTGAAGTCGGGAATAGATACTAAAAGTTAGTTAGTTAATCTAATATTTTAAATTATTTATCTCATGTACATACTTTAAGTGGATCTCAAAGTAATAAATACTGATATATCTGACACAAATTGGCCGTGAGGAAAGTGTAAGGTATGATGTTCTTAGATCTTTTTTCATAGGAAGTCGATGAAATGGAAGTTATAGAGCACAGCAGACTTTTTTTCCACCAAAAGGACCTTCACTATCTTCTATTTGGCCTCACGGAAAAGTAAGTGAATCAAAGATTAGTGTACATATATGAGATGTATGTTTGAATGGTTTTTTTTAAACACAATCTTTTAGATTGTGTTTTTTTTTCCCGCTGTTAAATGATGAAGACTTTGAACTCACTAATTTAAGTGAAATTCAATATATTCTGAGAACAGCAAAAATAAATAATGTAACATATTGTAGAAGTTATTGTGTAGTTTGCATTGTGTAATTTATTTTGTGTTCACATTGTCTCACACTAATTTTCCATTTTCACCCTCATTTACCTCTCTTTACTAATTTACACTCTTTTTTCATCGCTGTTTCTTTACTGCACTTCATTCACAACTTCCCAATTTAATTGGAACTGTCTGCATTTCTCTCTTCCTTCCACCACTTTTTATCTTTTTCATATTCTCTTAGTACCACTGCTTTAGTTTTCTTACCCTCTCTTTCTTTTTCTCCTTTTTTTTTTCGCACTCATTGTACTGTAGTTCACTCAGTCCGTCCTTTTGTTTTTCTGTGTACTTACTCTCTCACTCCTGTTTTATCCATCGTTCTATAATAACCTCATTCCTTTCATCCCTTCACTCTGTGACTTCACTTCACTCACTCTCAGTCATCTTCTATTTCTCTTTTTTATTAATAGTTTCTCATTCAGACTCCTCTCCTTTTCAATCATTTTCCTTTTACTTTCTTATCTTTACTGATTTTGTTTTGATATCTTACATTCTTTTAGTATTTTACTTACCTTTAGGAATTTGTTCTCTTTCTATTTCTTTTTCCTTCTTTTTTCTCAAACTACATTACTTTCTTTCTTTTTTTGTATCCTTCACTATTGCTTCATTTCTTAGTAAACTTTTGTAGATTTTTAAACCTCATGCACTGTTTCTTCTATTTTATTATATATTTTTAAGTAATTATAAAGTGTTTTTTCTTTTATCTTTCACAGATACAAGTTTTCATTAATTATATGGTAAGTGTGTTTAAAAAATGTTTTTTGTTATCACCTTTTGTTTTATTTTCACTATTTTTCTCTCACCCTACCTCACCGCTGTTTCTTTACTTTGCTTCCCTCACTTATTCTTATCCTCCATGTTTACTTCCGACCACATTCAACTTCTTTCAGTACCTCTGCTTATCCACACTCCTTCACTTACCATTTTTACTGGTTCACTTAGTTCCTTTGTGACACTCCTTCTTTTACTCTCTCTCTTCTTTCTCTCTGTTACTCCCCATGTCTTACCCTTATTCATTTATATATACCCTCTTTCACTCCTCTTTACTTACACTCACTGCTATTTTCATTCCCTCCATCACCACTGTTCCTTTTCTCTTGTTCCGTCACTATCTGTCATTCCCCATACTTAACTGTCCTTCCTTTTACTTTCATCATCCATTCACATTCTCCCAGAACCTCTGCTTTAGTCTTCTTCCTATTTTTTCTCTTCTTTTGCTCCCTTATTCTTTTTCTTTTTCTCAGTTACTTCCTCTTACACTTTTTCTCTGTTTTACTATCTATTACACAGTCCCTCTGTGTTCCTCCCTCTAGCTCTCTTTCTCTTAACACCACTCTCTCTGTCCCCATTCCTCATAGTCACTCCTTCTTACTTTTTTTTTCTTTTTTTTTGTTGGTGCGCTGACGGGACGTGCACCGGTACGCGCACCGGGAGCGCACCAACAAAAAAAAGAAAAACAAATATTATTTTAAAACAAAAATATTATCTTAATATACAATATAGGGTTCATTTTTAGAAAAACATACCTTTCTCAGCTATAGACATTTGCGAAAAAATAAGCTTAGAAATTCACTAAAAAGTACATAGGTATGAAGCCCTATATAAAGTTAGAAATTAGCAGTTAAAAAACCTATGAAATTCACAGAAAAAACTAAAGGTTTCACACCAGTTATAGTTAGGAATTAGCATTTAAAAAATCTTTGAAATTCACTGAAAAAACCAAAGGTTTCACAGCAGTTATAGTTAGGAATTAGCATTTAAAAAACCTTTGAAATTCACTGAAAAAACCAAAGGTTTCACACCAGTTATAGTTAGGAAATAGCATTTAAAAAACCTATTAAATTCACTGAAAAAACCAGAGGTTTCACACCAGATATAGTTAGCTGGAAACTTTACTGACATAAAACCATTGAAATTCCCACGTTATAGTTAGTCGGACTCACTATAACTTGCGCATGCAATGCACTGCTGATGACATCACATATTACATCACTCATGACATGGTCAGTGACATCACTCATGACATCACTGATGACACCATCCAGTGAATGTGTGTCTTTCTGAAAAAAAATATGTTTTATATATGTTTATGTAAAGGTCGATGGAAGAATAAATGTTTAAATTATTGTCTTAATTAATGTTTTTTTTTTAAAATTGATTGGTTAACTGGCTTATTAAGTGTATCTTAGTGAATACATATATTGGCGAGTAATATTTAAATATTTAAATATATGTATCAGTCTTTCCAGCTAACTATAACTGGTGTGAAACCTCTGGTTTTTTCAGTGAATATATATATATATATGTATATATATATATATATATATATATATATATATATATATATATATATATATATATATATATATCTGTACACAAAGTGATCCTTCAGCCCTCTGGACGCGCTCAGCAGTGTGTGCTCTGCCTAGGGGTCGGATCCTGACCCAGAAATTTTTGGAAAACAAAGGAGGCGGCACAATCAGGATGTATTTGTTAAGCCTTTATTTCAAGACTTTCACCCCACCTTACGCGTTTCAGCCTCACACGGCCTTGCTCACGGTTGGTTAGTCCCTCTACAGTGTTTCTATTTATACTGGCCCATAGTCAGCCATTTATGAGGCATTATGGGATATGTAGTTTATGTTACATTTCAGTGAAAAATTAAAAAATTGAAAGAAAAGAAAGACTTGGCATGCTTATAATTTCAACATGTTATGAGTAACTTAATTAGTTTGTTATGATTCAGGGTCTAGTACCCTAGTCTTTTCATGATGTTCACAGTTTCATATTAGAGAATATAGGGTATAGTACCCTATTTTCTTCTGAGGCTTTCAATCCAGGTGAATATGCAGGTCTTCCCCAAAGTTCATCCCCTTCGGGTGTTTGGTGCGGAGTCTGATAATCATCCGCGACTCCATTTGTCGTAGTCTGCGGACCATATCTCCTCCTCGTTCCATTTTGTCCAAAACTTTTGCACCAAAGAAATGCATTTGCCTCCAATCTCCATTTTGGCATGTGCTCATATGTTTGGCAGTGGCATATTGCAAGTTGGAGTTTTTTACTGCCCTTATATGTTCTAAGATTCTTTTCTTCAACATGCAGGTAGTGCTCCCCACGTACTTCATTCCGCACTTGCATTGGATTATGTAAACAACATTTTTGGAACTGCATGAAATTTGTTGTTCTATTTTCATGGACTTGCCATTCGGTTCCTCAATCATTTTCATGTGTTTACCAATTTTGCAAGCCTTACAAGAGTTGCAGGGTTGAAATCCATTGCGTTGCATGCTTAGCCAATTCTGTTTAGGTTTTTCTTGGAAGTGACTTTTTACTAGTAAGTCTTTCAATGCGGTGTTCTTTTTGTATGTTATTAGAGGAGCATTTCCAATGGTGGTTCCAATATCAGGATCTTTTGTTAGAACATGCCAATATTTTTTCATTATTCGAGCAATGTTTGAACTCTCCTTGCTGTAGGTCATTATTAATCTTGGAGGAGCATTGGTTTCAGTTTTTTTCGGTTGTTCCATCAGTGTCTGGGTTCGTGTTTTTTGATCAATTTTGCGTTTGCATTTGGTTAGCACTCTTTCCTCGTAGCCTCTCGCTCTAAATCGACATTTACTTTCTTCAATGACTTTCTCTGCTTCTTCTGGTAGGGAACAATTTCTCTTCAGTCTTGTAAATTCACCATACGGTATACTCCGTAAGAGGGGTGTGGGATGAAAGCTTGTACCATGGAGTACACTGTTTGTGGCTGTCTTTTTTCGGAAAAGGGTAGATTCCAGTTTCCCGTTGTGTACATATATTTTGGTATCCAAGAAATCGATTTCTTTCACACTGGTATTGCATGTGAATTGCAGTCCGACTTCATTCTTGTTCAATTTGTCGAAGTACATTTTGAATTGGTCATCCGTGCCATGCCAAATAATGAATAGGTCGTCGATGTAACGGACCCATAACATTATTCGTTCCAGATCTTCTTGGTTGTCTTCATTCCAGGCGATGGTTTTTTCCCACCACCCCATCGTGATGTTAGCATAGTTTGGTGATAGAGAAATGCCCATGGCAGTCCCACAGATTTGTTTGTAAAGTTGTTTGTTGAACAAAAATACATTGTTTTTTAAGCAGAGATCAATCATTTGCATCAACATATTTGAGTGGTCTAGATATGTGATGTTACGTTGTTTCAAGTAGTATTCGCAGGCCTGCATTCCGATTTCATGGCGGATCGACGTGTAGAGTGAGACTACATCAATAGTTACTAAAAGGAAGTCAGGGTTCCAGGTTACATCCATTAGGGTTCTCAAGAAATCTCCAGTGTCCTTTATGTAGGATGGAAGGGTCTGGGCAATAGGGGCTAGAAATTTGTCTGCATAGTTTGAGATGTTCTCATACAATGACCCACAAGATGAAACTATTGGCCTTCCTGGTGGTTGATTTAGGGTTTTATGAATTTTCGGGAGAAAATATATGCACGGTGTTATCGGGTGGTCAATCGTTAGATATTTTCTCTCTTCATCATCTATCAGACCCTTCTTATGCCAAGTTTCCAAATGTTCGTGTAGTTCCTTTTTCATGTTGGTAAAAGGGTTCATTGTTAACTTTTGATAGTTGTTCATTTGATTTAATTGTCTCATAGCCTCCCATGTATAGTCAATTGTGTTGAGTAGGACAATGTTGCCCCCCTTGTCCGCTGGTTTTATGATGATTTTGTCATTGTCCATTAGCGTTTTGATGGCTGCACGTTCTGCTTTTGTTAGATTTTCGCGTGTCTTATTTCTGACTTTAACAAGATTGTCAAGTTCTTTTATTATTGCTTCTGAAAACAAATCAATTTTGTTGCCTGGTGACAAGATGGGGTAATATCTCGATTTTCTTTTTAGGCCAGTAGCTGGTCTGGCATCCGTTGGAATATTTAACTCCTCTAAGAATTCAGTTTCTGAGATAGAGGCTCCATCCAGGTCAAACAATGTTTCAAAGCTGTTTTTCATGTCAGGAATATCTGCAATGGTTTCAAAATGAACTATGTCTGTGTGCTCATTTACATTGGTGACAGGTTCCGTTTGGTTATTGACATGTACTTTTGCAAGTTTCAACTTTCTGATATATTTATAGAAATCTATGCGAGTCTCCGTGTAGTCAAAATGAGCCTCAGGACAAAAAGATAAGCCTTTGTTTAAGACACGCTGTTCTGTTTCTGTTAATTGATGGTCTGAAAGGTTCACTATTAAGTTGGCCTCGGATTGCGATTGCGTGGTGGGTACTGGCGTTTTTCTTCGTTTTGCCCTGCGGGTTTTTCTGGCACTGACGTGGGGGTTGCTTGATTTTGCTGCCCCCTGCCTCTTCCTCTGTACCTTTGGTTGGGGTATGGTCGTCTCCCCCTTCCTCTTCCCCTTCCTCCGCCTCTCGCAATGTTCTTCTCCAAATTGACCAATTCGACCTCCTCTAAAACTGACCAGTTTTTTGACTGGTTGGTGCTTCGTGTTGAGCCATCATCGCTTATGCTGGATTCACTTGCACTGGATGTCATTTTCTGCAAGGGATAATTCTTTTTGAGATTCTCATATTTTCGAGCAAACGTTAAAATTCTGCCTTGGATGTAGTCCTGTTCATCCCGTTGAAATTTACGCTCTTTGCGTTCTTCAATGTCACTTTCATAGGAATCGAGTCTACTTTCCATTTCTTTTCTGAGTTTGACCACTTCATCCTGATTCGTGTCATTTGATAATTTATCTTCCAGCTCTTTAATTTTTGTTGTAATTTCATCTACTTCGATACGTGCATGCTTTATCAGAATGCGCATCATGTTTAATGAGCATTGGGTATTGTTGTCCATCCATTCCTCAATTAGTTCTTTTTTCACTTCCGTGTGAGTCGGCATTGTGAAAATCCTAAGCCCACGAGGGATGCGTTTTACCTCCAAATATTTCTCTAAGGCTATCGCTTCCCAACTCTTATTTATCTCTTTTTTATACAGTCTTTCTAGAGCGTTTAGCTGTTGCTTCAGAGTGTTATCCGGTGCTGGGGATGTTGTCGAGGTTGCCGCTGTTTCAACTGGCTTGCCCCCTGGTTTGAACATCGTTGTTACTTTGGTGGCTCTTTTAGCTGCACGAGCCTCCATTATTATTTTATGCTGCACGCCTTAAAACCAAAAGGGTGAAATACTGCTGGTGTGAAAGTCTTGAAATAAAGGCTTAACAAAAACATCCTGATTGTGCCGCCTCCTTTGTTTTCCAAAAATATATATATATATATATATATATATATATATATATATATATATATATTTAAATAAAGTACTTTTACAAAGTATATGCCTTCACCACGTATGCCTTTGCGTTGTAATGGCATGCGTGATAAAGGCATATGCGGAGTAAAAGTTTGCGGGGTCATGGTATGTCGGGGTAAAGGCACTTGCGCTATAAAAAATGCGGAGTAATGGTATGCGGGATATTATCCCGCGGAATAACATCATATATTCGTCCCGCATTAATAGGCTTCTCCTCACAAACAGTCACAATGTACATTGCCTTGCAGTCTGTATGTAAACTTCACCAATGCGTCAACATACATGGAACACACTGTGAAACTGCATCTCCCCTTTACATTGCAGGGGGACAATCAAGACCTCCTCAGAGCAGACCCTCTCCAGAGGAGGGAAGGGTATTCTGATCTTATCAGATCTGTCAGCAGCCTTTGACACAGTCCATCACAATGTCTTGATGGGCCGGTTGTCTGAAATAGGTGTTCAAGGAGCTGCGTGGGACCTTATGCGGACGTTCCTGTTCCTGTTGGAACGCTCTCAAACAGTGGACCTAGACAATCATAGGTCAAAGCCTTTCTCCCTCCCCTGCGGGGTACCACAGGTATCATCAATGAGCCCAACTCTTTTTAACATATATGTGATCTCCTTAGCAACTCTGATTAGATCATATGGGTTTCAGATAAGTTCACATGCAGACGACACACAAATAGTGTTATCAATCTCTCATGTTCAGGAGAAGGAAACTGAGGCTCGTGTTCACAATTGCGTGATGGCCATCTCCGGCTGGATGATGGCCAATTACTTGAAATTAAACTATGGCAAAACAGAGGTCCTAATATTTGGAAACAACCACAATATCTGGACGCCAGAGTGGTGGCCAGACGAGTTGGGCACTTGCCCATCGCCCACCAGGAAAGCAAAAAACCTGGGGGTGATTAAGGACAATAAACTCTCATGTGGCTACCACGTAAGCATGGTGGTCTCGGCCTGTTTCCTAAACCTAGGGAAAATAAGGAAAATAAAGGGGCATATTAGCAAGGAACCTCGTTAAAATTATCGCCGTTTTATCGGCATGAAACTGCCGATAAAATGGCGATAATGGGCTTGCTAATATGCATTATAGAAATCCTATAGAATCCCAGGTTAGATGTGCAGGACATCTAACCTGGGATTCTATAGGAATTCTATAACGCATATTAGCAAGCCCATTATTGCCGTTTTATCAGCAGTTTCCTGCCGATAAAACGGCGATGATTTTAACGAGGTTCCTTGCTAATATGGCCCATAAAGTTCTTTCTCCCTGAGAGCAGTCTCAGGACTGTGATCACAGCCCTTATTATGGCAAGGATCGACTACTGTAACAGTCTTCTGCTAAATACTCAAAAAAGGCATATCAATATACTGCAAATCGCTCAAAATTCTGCAGCAAGATTAGTCACAGTCACTCCTAAATTTGTCTCTGTAAAGAAAGAACTGGCTTAACTTCATTGGCTCCCCGTTAGGTTAAGAGTAAGTTTTAAGGCCCTTTGTTTGGCATTTAAAGCCCTCAAGGGAATTGGCCCGAATCATCTGAGGCAGAAATTTAAGAGGTATGTGCCTATTAGAAATCTTTGGTCCACAGGAGCCAAACTAGCCGTAACTCCTCTCCTCTCATCCAGAAGGGGGCTGAAAACATGGCTCTTCACTCAGTAATTGTTCTCTTTAGGACCTCCAGCAGGCATGCGCAGCGCCAGGACACCTCAGGGTAACCGTGCACTATATAAGCTCTATTAACATAACATAACATCACCTTAGTCATGATGGAGACGACCCCCAGGACATCGACTACGACGAACTCCAACAGTTCATGGACAACCTTCGCACCCCACCTCCAGTAGCATTTGGGGCACATGTGAAATGCTGATGAGTGGGATTCCGTACTATCTTTGACACACAGAAATGGCATTTTGAATATGTGACACCCTAAACAGCCTCTCTGTACAGAGGTGACACACCCACCATCTATTGTCAATTTCTGAGATTGGTAGCACTACATGTTGCACTTACACTTGTCAGAGTGATGTGCTTGTACAGAGGAATGACATGCACTCAGGAAATGTGTATTGCAATGAATTCATTTGCACATGCTGTGCCTGTGGTCATTTTGTACTGTCCCATTATTGCTAAGGACTGTCACAATGTGATGTGCTCATGTAAAGAAATTGTCAATGATGGTGTTACAATGGGCTATTCATGCTGCAGCTGCAGTGGGGTGTGGTCCACCTGCCTCATCATCGTCCGGTGCATCTGGCACTTGTAGCCAGGGGGCATTGGTGCATACACATAAGTTGTGCAACACACAACATGCAACTATCATCTTGCACACAATGTCTGGGCTGTACAGGAGCCTCCCACCTGTGATGTCCAGGCACCTGAAACGTGACTTCAACACACCAAATGTGCATTCCACGATGACCCTGGTGCGTATGTGGGCCAAATTGTACTGCCTCTGGGTCTCTGTGTTCAGAGCTCGGAGGGGTGTCATCATCCAAGGGCAGAGTGCATATCCTTGATCACCTGTGACACTGTAGAGAGACATGAGTCAATAGTTGGTTATGCATGATGTATTGGCAGGCTCACTAGTTCATTGGTTTGTGATGTATGCGACTTAGTGATTACTGTTTGATATGTACTGCTTGTAGCAAATGAGCGGCATCAATGTGTATTACGTAGCCTCACTGCAGCCCCTCCCTCCCCCGAGCCTATGTACTAGTGTGCGCAGCTCGGTTGCATCACTTGCACTCCTACAGCACACCATTGTCATGTCTGTCTGCGCATGTCCACAAGCCTGACAACGACACTGTGATGTTGTGCATTGTGTGTTGAAGGTGGGCGGCCACGTGTGTGTTGGCCTATGATTAGGTTAGGGCAGACACCGATGTAGAGTTCATGGCTGGCTTATTCTGTGGTAAGAGCAACACACACAACAGTTGGCATGTATGATCCCGGACCCCGAGCAGGCTTGCGCGCCTTCATTTGCCCCTTCGGCCGAGCCTGCACTCCGGGGGCATGCTACATTGAAACATTGTCCATTATGGGAGGGGTGGAACTGACACTACAACAGAGACACACGGATTAGTTACTTCCTTGGCAAGGCCAAAACTTAACAACGCCCACTGCCCCGGGGTGATCATCCACACCCCTACGCTGGACTGTCGTATGCCAGCCATCTCTGCATAGGTTTACAGGGGTACGACACAGCTACACGTCCCAGTTCTTCTCCTCTGCCTGAGGTGACATGGTTGCGTCCGCTGTACACAGCACAATGTAATGTGGTAGGGCCCGGGGACCTCATGCATACATAATGACCACACAGACACACTTAGATAGTTTGTGGAAATAGCTACGGGCATGTGCGCCCGGCCCCATTTATTGCCAGGTCACATGTCCAGTGGCACCTGTGCTGGACGGGGGTTGGGTGGGTGTAAGCCAGCCCTCAGGGAGTGGGTGGTGGTGGCATCAACTACAACAGTGATCAGACAATCAGAAGTTCAAAGTTCAAACAGCAAGGGTCCATGTATTGAGCTGAACAGAGTTAGTGGCCCGAATGCACTGCGGCCGGCACAGGCACACCACCACAGGACAATGACTTACGGTGCACTGAGGTAGGGCCACGAGAGCTGAGCGGGTCCTCGTTGATGTCGAAGCTGAATGTCGCAGAGTGCTTCGGGGGACAGTGGAAGGTGTTCTACCAGGGCATGATGCAGAGGGCAGAACCAAGCTGAAACAGGCAATCTGGAGGAGATAAATGCTTCACACTCATTTTTAATGCCATGTAAGTATCAGCTACATGATGATGAAGACAACCCCCAGGCCATATACTCAGATGCCACCAAAATGCAACCAGAGGGTGTCCATGAATTTCGGAGCACATAGTCAGTGGCACCAGAGCTGAAAGGGGATGCAGTCTGCGAAGAGGCCTGTTCAATGGTATAAACTCTGCCATAAAGAAATCAAAACTCAGTTCCAAATGTGTGACCTACTTGACTGCAGTATAGGCCGGAGGCGGTGGTCAGCAGGGGCCCACAGCCATGTGTTTTTGGCTTGCGATGCACAGAGTTGGTGGCACTAGAGCAGTTGTTAGTAATGTTCAATCACCTCCGTAACGATGATCCTTTTTCCTCAGGGCTGAACCGCGTCTTCCTCTTACTCCTTTCCTTGCGTACAATGATATGAACTCGGCCATTATGAGATCAAGACTCAGTTCCAAATGTGTACCTACTGGACCGCAGTGTAGGCCGGAGGCAGTGGTGGAGTATGTCAACGAGAAAAAAGTGCTGGGGCCTGCGTTGTGGAGGCGGTGATGGTCTGAGGAGGCTGCCAAGGTCCCGAACCTCGGGCTTGGAGCCTGCACCGGCATGTGGTGGGCCCTCTTTGACACACGCCAGTGTCGGCCAGTGAGCAGCGAGGCCTTGTTGCGCAGGAGCGGCCAAGACGGGTCTGGGGAACAGCGGTCTGGGGTGCAGCAGGCACACAGGATTGCAGGCAATGCCGCTCACGGTGTCGGCCTCGTGGCACCACCCTGTCAGACACGTTGGCCATTCCAGAAGAGAACCACGCCCAGAGCAATGGACTTTTTATTCACACCCCTACGCTGGCATGGCGTATGCTGGGCCAGCCCACTCCGCTCACGCTTACAGAGGGGGAGGTAACAAGCTACATTTCCGTGATCTTCCCCACTGCCTGGGATAACATGGTTGTGTCCTCTGTCCACTACACTTCAAACACCAGCAGTATATGTCGACATGGACATGTCTGTGGTCTGCATACTGAAGTCTGGCCAGCACATCCACGCCACACTTGGCATTGAGTACATTCTCATTCATGCGTCACTTGCCTCCTTCGCACATGCCTAGTTCCAATCTCTCCTCAACTTCTGATATTGTGTGGCCATGCCGTTGATGGCTTTGGAACATAGCTAGCCCAGGTTACCAAAGTAAGTTGTGCTGTCATGTCTGGGAGGTGGGCATGTTGTTTGGCATGTTGTATGTGAGTCTGTAACGTGTGCATTCCCAGAGTTGTATGATTGTGAAGTTGAGGTGTGTGGTGTGTTCATTTGGTACTTACCAACGAGTAGTGCATTTCCATAGGTGCCAGCCTCAAAGCGCTGGTTGATGATGGACTGTCGAAAGATGAAGGTATCATGCACACTGCCGGGGAAGTTGGCAACGACATTGGTGAAGAGTCCCCGGTGGTCCCTATTGCCTGCAAATTGATGGAATGCGTGTGCTTTCTGTTGCAGTAATTGTGTGCAGTGTCAGCTGGGGGCACAAGTAGGACATGTTTGCAGTCAATAGCCCCAACACGTGCGGGAAGCCAGCTATGGCATAGAAGCCTTGCTTGGTCTCCAGCTGTTACTGCGCAGTGTGGGGGAAGTGAAGGTGCTGGGCTACCAAGCTGCTGATGGCATCCAAGACAGGTGTGAGGAACTTTGATAGGTCTGGCTGTGAGACTCCTCTGACTCTGGCTGTTGTTGGTTGGAAGGTACCAGAGGTTAACAGGTGCAGCACAACCATTAGCTTTGTCTGCGGAGGGGTGTTGGTTGGCCACTGTGTTGGTACCGTCAGTCTGTGGGCAATGATGGGCAGGATGCAGAGGATGGTTGTCCTTTTGAGCCTGTAGTGGGCAATGACTTAATCTGGCATTAGGACTGTGAGGCTGGTGCATTTTCCGAAGGTCCGCTGTCTTTGTCTGTGCTGTCTCTGTGGTATTCCAGGGGGAAGGCGGGGGGTTCAGGGGGGGGTGGCGGGTCAGGGTGTGGTGGAGGTGGGTGTTATGGCCCTCTTGGGGCTCCGAGCTGCATGATCAGTAGCTCCATGGCATCTGTTGTTCTTCTGGTCTAGCTGTGGGTTGGGCTCCCATTTCTGGTGCAGGTTATCGTCCGACTTAATACCAGAAAAGAGCAGGTGTTAATTCCCGGCTTCTACAGCTCCTTATCGCATGTGCGCCTTATTGCATGTTTTGTGATCTTATCGCCGATCTGGTTGGCCGTTGAGAATGTTGCGAAGTGGGGTTGTTGCGGCTTTTTGCAGGGGAACGCCTACTCTCCCTCTCATTAGCGTTAGTTGCTGTTGTCATCCGTAGTGATGTTTTTTACGGCTGCTATTGCAGGAAAACTGGTGATACCACCTGTTAGCAGCAGCTTGTGAATAGGGCGATAAATATATCACCACATTGGCTACGATAAAGTGATGCTAACTTGGAGATATGTCCTTGAAAATATGCTCCAGAATGTTTCCCGCAAATCAGAAGTTTCAATCCTGGCAGAGTCATCTCAATCCTTAATTCTAGGCTAATTGTAAACCTCGGAATGATAAAGTTAATTGATTGTAACACCTGTTACTGCCTTTTGAAAGCAGCACATTTTCAGCATTATGCAGGTTAAAGAATAGGATGTTACTTTAAATTGCAACAGTTTTTCCAGAGATAATTGGAGCTTATTGCCCAAGGACTTTGTGGATATTATGGTAGCACATAGTGCTTATCTTGGAACATTGGGGTTATAACATTGTTCAAAGTGTGATGGGATTTGAAAGTCACTTTACATGAGGAGTTGGGGTGGTTTCCTCTCAGGAGTTTGCAGTTACTCTGTGCCTATGGTACATTTTCGGGACCCCATCCCAGTAAAACAGGCTGAAGCTTTGCAAAATTTAAAGACAAAATTAAAAGCTATGCTGGAGATCATTCTGCAGGTATTTTTGGGGAATTGTAATGGAGAATTACAAGCACATGAGATCAGGTAACAAGATGTCTATGATTACCAGCACTTGAAGGGGTTTTCACAAAGGCACCTACACTACAGCAATGTTCTGGGCACAGCACCTCCCACAGAAAAGGACCACTATACCTACAAGTTTGATTGAAGCAATCAGTAGGTCAGTCAAAAATACTTTATGTCGGCTTTTACAGCCATAAAAGCACAATACGTTTTACATTCAATAAGATTAAAAAGTATTACATGGAGAGAAACAGTTAAGGGTAAAAATTCACGGTAGTCGATCAACAGAAATAAATTAATTTCTTTTTTCCTTGACTTTAGGAAACAGTAAACCACTCTATAGCCCCCAAAATAGTGGCATGCAAGTTGTCAATAGAGCAGAGGTCACTTTGTTAAGAATTGTAAAACTATTAAAAACAATATCAAAACAATTTCTAACATTAATCAAAATTCTTGTTAAAAAGATAATATAAAAGAAAACACATTAAAAAATTACATTCCTACATAAATTAGATTAGCACAATGAATTTCATCATATTCTCTGGGCAACACACTTTAAGAGCTAAGGGCAGTAAAGATATCATATACAGGGCAGCATCAGCTGTTGCCCATCTATATTCCTTTTTAAAATTCTTCTACTCGTGCACCACATTGCAAAAAGGAATTTCGATGTAGCAACTACAAATAATGGTAGTGTTTCAAATTTAAGTAGCCTAAAAACCTCAATATAATTTCTGAGCCCTAGGTTTCTACATAACTGGAAGACCCACTTTGATCTAGGCCTATGATATGCAGGACAAAAGAACGTTACATGGTGTTCTGTTCTTCCGAAGCAGAGCAGCCAGGACAATCTAATTTCGCTGCACCCTTCCATTTGTTCATAAATGCACGTAACAGGAGTATGCTGTGCCTAAATTGTAAGAACAATTTTTTTTGCCATGAAAGGTTGAATACTGTCCAAGGTCTCTTCGAGTTTGTACTGTTGCTTGACATCCAAAAACCTAGATGTCAAGGAACATGAAGACATACTTCGGATTAGTTGGGCCAGTTTAAATTCCTTGAAGGCTAGACCTAGGGTCTTTTTAGAGGTGCTGGAACAGGTCTCCTCCCAGTTTAGCCACAAGTTACCACGCCCCAATGAGAAGCAAACACTCTTAACATAGGACAGCCATGGAAGGTTAATGGGTCCCAATTTACTCATAACATCCCTCAATTCCTCCCTGTAATTAATTAACTCTGGCGTGCTCCAAATACGACGCCAGAATAAAAGGGGGCGAGAGGCGATTAAGTATGAGATGGGGCCCAATACCTAAGTCCATCCTAAGCGGGGTTAGGGGTGTACTTTTTGGGAGACCCAACAATTGTCTAATGAATGAATTCTCAGTCAGCGATAAGAAATGGGAAGGACAATGACCCCAAAGTTCGGCACCATAAAGTGATGCTCCCCTTGCTTGAATTTTAAATATTTTGGCCGGGGGACCAATCACTTTATGAGAGCAATTTTTATGGACCTTGAGGATCCCTTGAGGATTGTGTTAATTTCAAATTAACCTTCAATATTTGTGTCCTCCAATCCATTTTATCATTCAAAGTGATATCCAAATAATCAAAAATGAGCACTCTCTCCAAGGACCTACCATCCATTTGGGGATGTGTGCAGTTAATAGTTTTGGCAAGGAAAACCATATATTTAGTTTTTTTCAACATTTATCACCAAATTCCTTTTCCTGCAAAATGCACTAAACTCATCCAGAACACGCTGCATCCCCATAGATGATTTAGACAGGAGCAGTGTGTCGTCAGCAACCATTAAGGCTGGTATTTTCCTATTTGCTAACCTAGGTGAGTCTATATCCTTCACAGTTAAAAGGGTGTCAATTAGGCTGTTCAGGTAAAGAGAGAAAAGGGTGGGGGCTAACACGCATCCCTGCCTCACCCCTTTCTCCACAGGAAAAGGACTCGTCAGTTCTCCATGCTTGCAAAATCTTACCCCTGCATAAGTGCTTCATGAAGGCGTTTTAAAAGCTGGCAAAGGTAGACCGGCACCCCCAAGCATACATGAGTCCCCATAACTGCTCTTGGTGGACCATATCAAAGGATGACTTATGGTCCACAAAAGTCAAATAAAAACTACCCCTCCCAAGATTACTGTATTCCAATAAATTATTTGCAACCTAAAGATTTGGTCTATAGTCGAGATTTTAAGGGGGTTAAAACATTGGACTCGTCCATCCATGATTGGAGTCGCCCTAGAAGGACCCGCGCAAATACCTTTTGTGTGACATCAATGAGTTTAATAGGCCAGTCATTTGCCGGGTCTAATGGTGAACCTTTTTTAAACATTGGAATGATCTCCGCACCAGCCCATGTTGCGGGGAACTCCATGCCTTAGATGATAGCATTAAATAAGGACTGCAAATAGGGTGCCCAAACAATCTGTTCTGTTCTGTACAGGTCATCAGGGATCCTGTCCAAACCCGGTGCCTTATTGGGAAGTATCTTACCCAATGCTAAAGTAACATCCAGCAAAGCGCATGGTGGCGAGTTGATATTTATTGAAGCAATACAAACCAAGCAGAACACTGTGCTCTAGACTTGACTAACGTATCATACCACCTTTCTATAAAAAATACATAGGAGGCACTGATTTCTCAGCACAAGCCGCCAAGCTCTGGAACTCACTACCAGCCAACATTAGAAGCACCCAAGAGCATATACACTTCCAAAGACAGTTGAAAACACAGCTATTTCCTAATTAACTGTAACACCCACATCCTGGCAACTGATCCAAAAACATAGTCACACCCTCAAGTGCAATCCTCTGTTTACAAGCCACAAATAATTGCTAACAACTCAATAGGCAACCTGCTTCAGATATGCAGGAAAGCTAAGAAGGGCTGACCTATGGTTCACCAAAGCATTATATAGTTATGTACTTCTAAACAGTTTTGGCACACAATAATAATAAAATCATAATATACAGCAGTCAGCACCAAACTGTAACAAACCTCTTAAATTCACATACAACATATCTACTATGAGGGTCACCAGCAACGTACAGCCATCCCCAATGCCCAGGTATGGAATCATTGAATAGATCCATCATACATTGCTAGACAATTGGAGGACTTTAATATAGGAGAAGAAGAGAATACAAAGAGATGGGTGGAGGGTCCCAGGGAATCTTTAGTGACCACACAGTTATAGCCCCCTTAATACAAGTACAACTAAACAACAAAATAACTATGGGTCAGAATAGGATGTGTCTTTTCAGAAGTGTGTCTGGGTGAATGAGTGTATGTGTGTTGAGCAAAACGTTTGAACAGCACACAACAATGTATCGCACTCGATGGGAAGATGTCCATCAGTTTATCGTTCTTTGCCGCCCTGTCATCATTTGAAACCTTTCCCAAAATGTGGTAGCAAAGTTGTAGCCACTTCAACAAGGGAAAGGGGAGTGCGCGGTAACTTGCTAGATAAACTGAAGAGCAGTGCAAGAAAGAAATTTGTGGAAACCAAACAGAAAGGAGAAAAAAGTGCTCTGCGTTAAAATTGGATAATGAACGCTTGGAAACTTTATTCTGGTGCCGTTCACTTCCAAGGTTAAAAAATTCAGTGCAAAACTATCAGTGAGTAACCCTATTATTCACTGATTCATATCATTGTGGTCGACATGTTTCTGCGGTCTATAGATCAATAAGTATCATCCGCTTCATCAGGATCTAAAGTATATGCTACTGCTCAAAGTGCGTTAAAAGGAATTTGATACAGATATCACCTTATCAAACCTGCTAATCCTCCTTTAGGGTTAGAGGAACGTGCCACTCCTCGCCTGGCAACAGCTCAGGAGGATAGTGCACGGCTCTGCCCGTCGGTACACTCGGCAGCCATCTGTGCTGCTGGGGACTTTAATATAGCCCAACACTGCAGGTCCCAAATATCTATACAATCTAAACTTTGGTTTACATTTCACAAAGGCATTCACATTTTGTATGGGATTAATATTGCCCATCTCAACTGATCTTTCCACTTCTCTATCCCTCCAACCATGCCTACTCGGGCCACAACTATACATAAAATATCAGATTAGACAACACAGTGCACTTGTCAGCTGAGTAGACTATTTCATATGAAATACCATAAATGGACCTTCAGAGCTGCTCAAAGCTAACAGCATATTGAAAACTTTAAAACTCCACATCTCTCACACTTCCAACACGGTGCTCCATAATGCATCCCATAACATGATAACTGCACCTCGGTGGTCATTGTGTACAAGATGGAAATACTTCCAACATAAGATCAAAACCAAGACAGCATTCTTCCAAACAGACATCTTACACTGTGTAGCATGCTACTCATGTTAGCAAGTGCTTCAATACCACACATAGAGAAAGTGAGTGCTATATAAATGCTGCAATACAATACAATGTGCATTCAAGCTAGGGTGGATGTTTCTTCATAAAATAGTGCTGGAAACATGTAGACAACATGTAAGATTCAAATTACCCTTATTTGCAAAGCTCAGCCATTATTGTCTAAATGGCCAGATTTATGTTACTTTTATACACAAGCTTCAATAGGGCCTAAACAATTGAAACTTGCAAGGAGCAGCACACACAGAGTCCTCCATAGCAATGTAAGAAACTGGGTTATTAGTTGAGAGGAGTGGAAACCCCACTCAAATATTAAACACAATCCTTGTCAGGATGGCCACAACAGTCACTAAATACCCATGTGATTAATCCTCTGGTAACTTCTGACAAAAGGAGTCATGCTTAACTAAGAGGTAATGTGTGTGATATTTATGGAGCCCTCAAAAAGTAATAAAATGTAAACACAACACAAGAAAAATCCCAAACAAAAGTGGAAAAAATAGATTTCATTTCATGAAATAAAATGACACCATAATGACAAAAATCCAATCAGTAGAAATTGAAATAAGAATTTTTAAAGTTTGTAGTATAAGTAGCGCCAAAAAGCATGAAACATTAACTAGGTATCTGGTCGCGCTGGACCAGGGTTAGGCCAGTAAACTTCAGGCTGACTGCAATGGAGTGCAGATCAGATACAGGGACAGGTTCGTCCAACTGAAGATTTTACCTTCTCTGACTCCAAGTCCATGTAGGGAGCTTCAGTGGAGCTTCGTTTTGGAGGTCAAGGCAAAGATACCTATGGCGACATGTGGAGCAGGTGAGCCGTCACATGTGGTCACTTGTTTGTGTAAAGAGTTAATCCTCACTGGAGCTTTATGTTGATAATAAAAGCAGACTGCTGCCATGGGGACGCGAAGAGCAGGTGATGCCAGGTGTCTGTTCAAGAAGAGCTTAAAAAACTTCTGGATTTTCACCAAGAACTCTGGATTGGAGGTTTTGAGGCAAGAGGAATACATTCTGATACCTGCCAATGGTCCAGTAAATGGCAGGGTACCTCTTTGGGATCAGGACTCACTCCAGCAGAGGCCAGCGGCAGGGCTCAGGCAGGTCCAATTAGTGCTGGTCAGTTGCAGGGAGCCCTCTGGAAGCTTGTGTGACCCTGTAGCTCAAACAATATCTCACCAACTGATTATTTGAGACACTTCTGGCAAGCCTGGGCTAAAGACATACAGACCCAGTCTTCCTTCTTCCGATAGCAGGGCAGTCCTCCTTGTGAATCGTCCACCGGTGCTGGAGAATTCTGAAGGTGACACTTTTATCCACCGGAAACATCCATTACAGCGCAGTCATTACAACGACCTACCTTTACAACGCAACTGTTACAACGCAACTGGCTTTACATCTCATGCCATTACAATGCATGTCACTAAAATGCATGCCATTACAACGCATACCATTACAACGCAAGCCATTACAACGAAATACAAGGTAAGTAATAGAGAGTTTCTTAGTGTTAGGGTGGGTATGGGTTTTGGGGTACATGGGAACAGTAATTTTTGCTCCTTCACTATCCAACACTTTCCCTACTGTTGCACTCACTGGGTCAGTAATAGTAATTTTTACCCCTACACTATCCAACACTTACCCTAAATTTGGACTCACTGGAGTGGGAATAGTAATATTTACCCCTACACTATCCAACATTTACCCTACTGTTGCCCTAAAAAGTATTATGCATTGTAATGGTATGCGTTGTAATGGAATGCGTTGTAATGGTCGTTTTTAAAAATGCAAAGTAATGACATGCTTTGTAAACTCATGCAATGTAATCGTAGTTGCAATGTAAAGACTGTGGCCCCAATTTACAAAAGTAATCTGCGACAAAATCCTAACTTCACAACTTTCGGTATTCAGAAAAGGCATTTAGTAGTAGTAAAGTTAGGATTCCTAACTTTACTACTCCTAAACTGAGACAATATACTAACTTTATGACTTTTGGTATTCACAAAAGGCATTTAGTAGTAGTAAAGCTAGGATTCCTAACTTTACTACTACTAAATGGAGAAAAATCTTAACTTTACGACTTTCAGTATTCACAAAAGGTATTTAGTAGTAGTAAAGTTAGGAATCCTAAATTTACTACTACTACTACTAAATGCCTTTTGCCTAACAATGGGTGGGGGGTCTCCCATTTGTCTAACCTTCACTCATTCCTGGGTTTGGTTCTGAAAGTATCTGGGGTAACAAAGGGCATGCAGACTTAGGTGTGAGCTGCATTTGTCAGTGCCAAGGCAGATATCCCTTAGAAGTTAGAAAGGGGATGGGCAAGCTCTGAGGCTACCATTTAATGCTCATGAAGGTTGAGTTCAACATCCCAGACATCCTGCCCCACGCTCAGGGAATACATAAAACACCACAGTCTTGTGACCCTCACTGGTAGAAAGGAACATTTTATTTAGGCAGAAGAATGCCAACTTTCTAAAAGTATACAAAAAGTGATAAATGGAATGCTAGAATTAATTTCAGCGAATAGTAATTTATCAGTACTGCATTGCTATTTTCAAGAATTCCATCCAATACTTTACTGTGTCAATCTGAGTGGGTCAGGTATGCATGGGGCCCATGCACACTGTTACTGGAATAACTTATGCCTGGTTGATGAGCCCTTACTAGGTTGAAACAAGTCCTGGGTTGCTTCTATTCTTGTTCGGGGGGGACCTGGGGTGGCAGTTCAGACAGGACTGTTCCTATTAGGGCACTGTTAAGACTGATTTGCATATGGCTCTTTCCAAAATGAGGTGTAGTGGTGTAACAATAGCCCCTGCCGTGCATGGGTGGCACCCGAGCTCCAGGGGGCCCCCTCCCGCACGGTGCACAGACGGCCTGCCCCTGGCCTGAAAGCTCCTGACTGGGACTGGAGAGGGGGGGCCCAAGCTATGTACTTTTGCAGGGGGGTCTCAAGTTTCGTTACACCACTGCTAAGCTGGCATGGTGTGCAAAATAGCAATGGACTAGGATGTCGCTCCAGAATTACCAGTGGCTGAGATTAAGCAAGCATTCTATCCATCACTTTTTGTATACTTATGCTAAGAGTGGCATTTTCAGAATAATAACCTAAAATCTTACTTCACTGTTAAAGAGGATTTTAAATTACCATTGATTTTGAGTGGAAACCACATTTATCTGGCTGGTCCAAAACAAAAGTTATCACTTATTAAGAGTAATAACGTACCCAGTGTTATTCTATGAGAAAGATAGGCCTTACAACAGGGAAAAACAGGTTTAGGAGTTTTTCACTGTCAGGATATGTAAAATGTAATTACCAATGCCATGCTTTTTAAATACTTGCACCCTGCCTATGGGCCTTGAAGGCCTACTTTAGAGGTGCTTATACACATTAAAAAGGAAGGTTCAGGCCTGGCAAGAGGCTTATTTTGTCAGGTCAAAATGGCAGTTAGTAAAGGCACTCCAGGCTGCTGTGGCAGGCCCTTGACATGTTTTATAGTGCTACTTTAGTGGATGGCACCAAGAGTGCCTGCTGCAGCCCAGTAGTAGCATTTAATTTACTCGCCCTGAGTACATATAGCCCCTTTTACTATGATCTTATATGTTAATTAAATCTTTTAGTTAGAAGTAGGCAAATGTTACCATTTTAGGGACAGAGCACAAACACTTTACCACTGGTTAGCAGGTGTAAGGTGCACAGAGTCCTAATCTCAACAAAAACGATATTACCAAAACAGGAGAGTGACGACAAAGTGTATGGGTGAATACCACACCCAGATGGTCAAATCTAACACTTACGTTACTGTACTACTTTATTGTAAGTACAGCCTTAAGAATGTACTTTCAATATAGGAAAAGTGAAGAGGCACCATTCTTTGAATTTCTGTGAAAATATTCTTTATTAAGAAAACATCATCCAGAAGTACACCCCGCCTATCTCCATTAACTTCCTTCCACTCTAGGTCTCAAATTATTGAGTTATATGGTCAATAAAAGATCTCCAGCTATAAGAGGATACTGATACCCAGAACGTGTGAGAATCTTTGGCAATACAACACCTTCAATAGCCATAGTTGTGCACAATATCTCTGTATATCTGGTTTCAATGTTCCACCTCCATAACTTACATTCACAATACATGGTGCCCTTGGTGTGCCAACATTGTTGCATCAGCTAACCAAGTGTGGCTTAAAGTCATATAGGAAATTTCATAAGTAAAATGTATAGCCAAAATAAAAACCTACCACAGTTTCACATTTTTGCATGTTCTTTTTAGTTTGTAATGAATTTGAGTGGAACCAGAGCCTATACTGTTAATCTGATTTATGGCTAAACACTCAACTGAAATATGGGATCTCATCACAACTCTCTCCCCAAACTTATTTTTCCTCACTGAGACTTGGCTAAACTCTGCAGGTCTCCATTGGATTCCACTGGCCCTAACAGAGAACTACTTCTTGGTTAGGCTAGACAGAGAGACCAGGTAGTGGCATGGGCTTCAATTTACAAGACTCCCTGAACATAGAAATGGTTGGCACCTTACTCGCAGACTGGGTAGAACTGTGTATTTTTAAAATTGCAATGTTTACCACCACCTGTTGGAAGGGGATGCTTGTCTGTCGCCTGCTTGAAAAAAGATTTTAGGCATGCACTTATCAACTACCTTGCTCTAAATGTTTTGGCATCCAATAGTCTTTTGCTCTTGGGCGATTTCAAATTCCATGGGAAAAATTCTGAGGATACTACTGTGGCCTAACTCCTAACAGGCATGGAGATGACTGAGCTCCAACAAATAGTGGCAGGCCCCATACATAAAGCAGGTCACACCCTGCACCTTATTTTTACTAACTCGCCGAAAAGTAGAAGTGAACCCCACTATCCCTTAGGTGCTTGGATCAGTATTTGATCAAACTACAAATCCCAAGAGACAATGAATCTGCCAAGCACAGTAGAGATCCCAACAGAGTAAGGAGACAATGAAAGGCAGTCTTACCCGACTCCTTCTCTGAAATCTTTGTGCCCATTGAGAGCACACCACACACTGATATAAACTCAGCCTTAGCAGTGTACCATGGTCATCTCAAGCAGGCTTTCAATAAGATTGCACCATTTAAACAAATGTCTTCCACCTCGACTAGAGGCCATGCTCCCCTGGTACTCAGACGAACTGCGCTTGGAAAATCCAAATGCAAAGGCCTGGAACGTAGATGGCGTCTGACCAAATCCCGCCAACAGAGAAGCTTATAGGGTAATGGTCGACAGTCACCATGAAAAGAAAAAAAGCACCCTGTAAACACCATATATCTTGAAAAATAAACCAAGCAGGAAATTCTACAAAACAACTTTTTAAAGCTCTAAGCGAATTTATGAAACCTTAAGCTTGCAACCGTGCCCTCCTGGCTTCACAAATACTATGTGACTCTTTTGCAGACTTGTTTTGAAGGAAATATGAATACCATCTACAAGAACCTTCCTGTTGACCATTGACAGCTGGAGGATGAAGTTGACTTCAATTTGCCTCCCCCGAATGTTACCTCTGCCGTAGACAAATTTGAGCCATACTCTCAGGAGCAGGTACAGGAGATGGCCTGTGCCAAATCTAGCTCCACATGGGACTAATGCCTCCCCAGTATCACTTCCTGCCTATCCCGTGTCATTGCACTGTCAGTTATAGCTCTCTTTAACCTCTCTTTAGATTCATCTAAACTTCTGTCAGAGTGGAAGTCTCCCCAAGTGTCTCCAATTCTAAAAAAGCCCAATGCCAATCAAGAAATTCTTTCCAACTACCGACCTATCTCGCTGCTGCCTTTGTTAGGAAAATGCCTTGAAAACCATATAACTAAACAACTTGCCACCTTCCTTGAAGAGCATAAGTTCCTGGACCCCTCACAATCAGATTTTAGAGCAATACATAGTACTGAGACCACACTAGTGGCAGTCACAGACACGATAAGGCTGTCACTAGATACAGGCACACCAGTCCTGCTGGTACTGCTGGATCTATTAGCGGCTTTATATATGGTCTCTCATTCGATCTTAATCTGCAGACTGCATTACGCAGGTATACTTGGCAGAGCACTAGATTGGCTCATGGACATTTCTCGCAAGCCGGACCTAAACTATCCTACTAGACACCTTCAATTCCAGAACGATGCTGGTCAACAAAGGAGTTCCACAGGGTTCTTCCCTGAGACCAACAATATTTAATATCTATGTGGCCCCCTGTTGCGCAAATTGCAGGATAGTGTTGATTTGAGATCCATCATACGTCAATGATACCCAACTATTCATTTCCTTTGGGCAGGAACCGGATATCGCGCCAGGATACTTTGTAGTAGCAGAGCGCGTAATAAAATGTTTTATAACATAACATAACATAAGATTAAGACTTGGTTTGCGAACTGCATAATAAACATTTCTGATTGGATGACTAACAACTACCTCCAATTAAACTGTGAAAAAAAACGAGATAGTGCTCTTTGGAAAGGCCCAGGAGCTCTGGTTGGCGGACTGGTAGCCTGCTGAATTAGGCCTAGCCAATGCTCAAAACTAGTGGTAAAAAATATTGACAACAAACTGGATCAGACTTTATCAATGAAAGACCAGGTTAGCGCGACCTGTGGCACTTGCTTTGCCACAGTGTGCTTACTTAGAAAAGTCTTTCCATGGCTCCCCTCCACATCAAGAAAACCACTAGTCCAAGCATTAATCATGAGTCGCCTGTACTATGGGAAGTCCCTGCTAGTGACAGCAACTGAAATGTACTGACTAAACTTCAAGTTGTGCAGAATACGGCAGCTCAGCTGACTTGCAACCTCCCTTCACGTTCTGCCTCCGCACCCATTTCATAAGCCCTACATTGTCTGCCATTAAGAAAAAGCACAATCTTTAAACTATGTTGCTTGACTCACAGGGCACTGACGAACTTGTGACCAGCTTACCTGTATACCAGACTTTGCCACTACCAGTCAATTAGATTGCTCACGTCTGCAAATAAAGCGTTATTAAAGATCCCTAGCATCTGCAATTCCAGAGTCGGAGGAAGATCCTTCTCATATCTTGCCCCACTTCACTGGAAAAATCTTCCTCTGCAAATTCGGAGGTGTCCAGATCCTTCCAAGTACAAAAGACTTTTTTTAAGACGTGGATGTTCTAACTGCACTGGGCCGATTTCAAGTAGCAAAGCACAGCAATATAACTTTGGGTGTGTGTCGCTGGGCTATAGTAAGTGCCCATTACATAAGATATTTGTTCTGCCGCTTCTATCGGTGTAAAGCACCATCTCCTGCTCTGATAAGACATCTTGGGAAGATTAGTCATATCAGACCTTATTAAAATATGTACTACATCATAATCTGGATCACAATGCCTCCAAGAGTTGGGGGTGAAGAACAACTTTGCTGTCCATAAAATAGGACCAGTGCTAGAACATAGGATCTTGAAATAACTAACTTAAGGGAGGTTTCCCCGAGGTCCTGTTATTTTTTATTTATTTATTTGCGGGTTTATAACGCGCCTGAATCAACACTTTACCAGAGTATCTCTGTGTGTGTGATAAAGTCATCCCAAATGTCAGGGAACTGACATGTGGTATGGGTTTCTCATCAAATTCCTAGGTTGTGGATAGTGGATTTCAAGTACAGGTGAGTCAATGTCCTGGCTAGCTCAAACCACTCTCTGCCGCTGCTGGTATTTAGATGCTATCCTCATCTGTGTCTTAAGTAACTTTGTGGAACTTTCGCACAGATAGAGGGGGCTAGTCAGACAGATGACAAGTGAAATAATCTGCCAGTCTGGCAATGTTTCCTGCCTACCATTGAGCAACGAGATGAACAGTTTGCTTCCCCCAACTATGGAATTGAAAGTGAAAACTTACGCAAGTGTGTTGAGGTTTGGAGCACTAGAATCACCTTGATATATAAATACCTTTCCATTTTCAAGAGTCACAGCTTTGGATCTCCTCAGTCAGAGCAGTTGTCCTATTGGGGGAACAAGTAAAAGGGGCATTTCAACCCCTGCATCAAAATTCCACCCTGCCAGCTGAAGTTGCAACAGTGCATTGTAAGCATGGGATCCGGAGTCTCAGTAGAGAAGACCTGACTAATTCTTAAGAGATGACCTGAATTTGTCTCTGGTTATAGCATGGGATTCTGCTGTACCCTGGTTTCTGTTCACCCATTAGGGTATGCCTTTTTCCAATGCACCTCTCATGTGATGCGAATGCCAAAGGATCCATTTCTCATAGTTCCTTAGGCTGCAGCACATCCACGTGTTGCCTTCTACCACTTTCTGCCTTTGGTCAGTCTAGTCCTGCTGCGCATGACTGCACGTTACGTCTAGTGGATTCGATTCCAAATGCAGTTTTGTTTGTGGCCACGTTAACTGATCTAATGGACAACGTAATGTTTGTCAGATCTTTTATTATAGATTTCAACATCACCTCCATCATCTTGACGGGAGAAGTGTCTATTGAGAGACTGCCTCAGTGAAGAACAGCTCATGTTTATTTATTTGATGGGCAGCAGGTTTTATGACCAACTGCTGGGACGGAGAAATGTATCTTAAAGGTCAAAAGATCTCTGTAAAATGTGCATTAATAGGTTGTCCTGAAAATCAAATTGGCCAACTCAAAAATGCAAAAAGTTGTAGCGCATTGCCCCCCACTATTTTAAGTTATTTGAATTATGTTGCTAGCAACAGTGGCAATTATTCAGGCTAATATTGCAGGGCTGCATATATTAGAGACAGACCACAGTATGTCAAGGTTCAAGCAGGAAGCAGTGTATGCAAGTGATTATGAGCCAGCTTTAAACACACATTTCACCACCAGTAAACCAGTGCAGTACCCACACTAGGGGTTGTGCTAACCTTCTTAAGTCATGGTGCATCACACACCTCAGGATCCAGAAAGGGTGTGGAACATAGAAAGACATGTGACACTGGCAGAGGGTGGCTGCCAGTTTTTTCTTAGGCAGCTCATGCCCCAGTGGTCCATCCATCTGTTTATAGGGTCCTCAGATCAAAGCCATGGAGAGTTTGCGGTAGGGAGCCATTGC
Organism: Lissotriton vulgaris; assembly: GCF_964263255.1. Taxonomy (NCBI): domain Eukaryota; kingdom Metazoa; phylum Chordata; class Amphibia; order Caudata; family Salamandridae; genus Lissotriton; species Lissotriton vulgaris. The sequence goes on from NC_141698.1 coordinate 295,447,805, forward strand.
CGAGCAAACATCAGAGCCATGTTCCACCTCTTTGCCTACTAAATTTCAATAAGAGGTTTATACCTGAAAAGCATTTCAATATCAGATGAAACTGACAGATTGAGATTAGTCGGCAGTCTGTGACATTACCCAATCCCATCTTTTTTCCAAGCCATTCTGGGTTTTTTTCAATTTGCAGTTTTGCACAGTTCATGTAAGGCATTAAAGCACTGATTAAAATCAAGACAGAAAATGAATGTATGACGTTACAACGCATTTATTTTACAATGCATACCTTTACAACGCTTTTTTTACAACGCAACATCCATTACAACGCATTCCATTACAACGCATGCCATTACAATGAATTTTTAAAAACTACCTTTACAACGCATTCCATTACAACGCATACTACCTTTACAACGCATACCATTACAACACATACCATTACATTGCATGTATGGTAAGTATTGGATAGTGTGGGGGTAAAAATTACTATTCTAACTCCAGGGGGTGCAACAGTAGGGTAAGTGTTGGATAGTGAAGGGGTAAAAATTACTATTCTAACTCCAGGGGGTGCAACAGTAGGGTATGTGTTGGATAGTATAAGGGTACTATGCATTGTGATGGTATGCTTTGTAATGGTATGCGTTGTAATGACTGCGTTGTAATGACATGCGTTGTAGTGGTATGCGTTGTTGTGTCATGCGTTGTAATGGTTGCGTTGTAATGGCATGCAATGTAATTGATGTTGCGTTGTAAAAGTTTTGTTGTAATGGTAGTACGTTGTGAAAGTTGCGTTGTAAAGTTTATTCCCCCAGAAAATAAGACCTGGGTACACATGAAAAGTGAGGAGAATGAATTCACAACAAAAAGGATAAAACAATTAAAACAAAGTAACAAATAAGAGATAGAAATGTATACAGAAAACAGAGGGAAGCACGTCTGGAAAAAAAGACCTTAAATTAAGAGGGCAGGGAATAGTATTGAAGGGTGAAATTGGAGGCAGGGAAGATAAGGTTGATCAAGCAAGAAGCACTGAGTAAATTAGGGTATGCCTGAGAGGAGAAAAGTACTTGGCATTACCCTCGCTGTATTGAAAATACACTGACACTGTACTGTATGTATATATAAACATCTGTTTAATAAAAATTGTGAAATTAAAAAAAAAGAACAAGAGGTGCTTATTTTCAGATTTGAAAACAGAGAGGATGATTAATGCAAAGAGATGGAGGGATGTAGTTACAGTTTTTGGAACAACAGTCAAAGGCAAAATGTGTCTGTAAGTTTTGAATGCAGGGACTCCGATCAGAGGCAACGAAAACAACTGATTTTAAGTTTGAGAGGCAGCTGGTGAAAGAGGCAGAATATAATAATTTGTTAACAAGAGAAGCCACTTTGAAAATGGATTTTGGTTCAATTAAGAACCAGTGTAAGGAAAGAAGAATGGAAGTCAAGTGATCAAAGTGATTACTTCCAAAAACAAAACAAGCAACCGTTTAGAGTGCAACTTTCAGGGGAGCAAGATGGACTGAACAACTGGTTTTAAATGATGTTCAGACATAAAGGGCCATATGTATCAAGCAGAATTGCCTTCGCAAATACCGAAATTCGCAGAATTTCGGCATTTGCGGTCGCAATTTTGCCAAATGGTATGTATGAGGCAAATCTGCATGCAAAATAAGGAATCGCAAAATTTGCAATTCCTTATTTTGCGATTGCATTTAAGGAATCGCACATTTTGCGATTCCTTAAATGCAATGTAAGAAGCACCAAAAAAGTGCAATTTGGCTTTAAGGAATCGCAAATTACCACCAACTTCAAGTTGGTGGTAATTTACGATTTCTTTGAAAAATCCACTTTTTTGCATTTTTCAATGTGCTATGTGAAGCACATACATGCCCTTAGGGCACGTATGTGTGCCACATGTGCACCCATGCTTATTTCAGGGGTGCAACAGGGTGTCCTTTTGAAACCCCTCACCAGTGAAATTCCATTCTCAATTTGCGATTCGCTAATTGCTAATCACAAATTGAGAATTTCTTCCCTTTCATTCCTATGGGCCTCTAGGCCCATGGGAATGAATGGAGAGGTATTCCTTAATTGCGAATCGCATTTAAGGAATACGCGTTATTGGCACTTTATCGCAGCCAAAGTTGCAATAAAATTATCACCCCATTCACAAGCTGGTGCAAACAGCCGATATCACCAGTTTACCTGTGATAGCAGCCGCCAAAAACATTGCCACAGATGACCCCGCAACTAACGCTAAAGAGATGCAGAGTAGACGTTCCTGTTCAAAAAGCTGTGACAACACCACTCCACAACATTCTCAACGACAGGTCAGATCGGCGATGCGACCGCAAAACATGCAAAATGGCGCGTTAGCAGCAGGAAATCAACACCTGCTCTCACCTGGTGTAAAGTCAGATGGCAGCCGGCACCAGAAAAGGGAGCCCAGCCCCGAGCCACACCTGAAGAACAACAGATGACATGGAGCTGCTGATCATGCAGCTTGGAGCCCCAACAGGGCAACAACGCCCACCGCCACCACCCCCAGGTCCGCCATCTCCCCCACACCACCCCCCCGGACCACCACAGAGGCAGCTTAGACACAGACTGCAGACCTTCAGAAAATGCACCAGCCTCACAGACTTAACATCCGAGAATGTCATTGCCCACTACAGGCTCAAAAGGACAACCATCCTCCGCATCCTGAACATCATTGCCCAGAGGCTGATGGTACCAACACAGCGGACAACCAACATACTACTTCAGACAAAGCTGCTGGCTGTGCTGCACCTGTTGGCCTCTGGTACCTTCCAACCAACAACCACCAGAGTTGGAGGTGTCTCACAGCCAGCCCTATCAAAGTTCCTCAAACCTGTCCTGGATGCCATCATCAGCTTGCTACCCCAGTACCTATACTTCCCCTACACTGCGCAGGAACAGCTCGAGACCAAGCAAGGCTTCTACAACATAGCTGGATTCCCACACATGTTAGGGGCAATAGACTGCACACATGTCCTACTTGTGCCCCCTGCCGACATTGCACACAAATACCGCAACAGAAACCACACAAATTCCATCAATGTGCAGGCAATAGTGGACCACCGGGGACTCTTCAGCAATTTTGTTGCCAACTACCCAGGCAGTGTGCATGATTCCTTCATCTTCGGACATTCCATCATCAACCAGCGCTTCCAGGATGGCACCTACGGAAATGCTCTGCTTGTTGGTAAGTACCAAATGAACACACCATACACCTCAACTTCACAGTCATGGAACTCACAACTCTGCACATGTTACAAACTCACAAACAACATGCTAAACAACATGCCCACCTACCAGACACTACAGCACAACTCACTGTGGTAAGCTGGGCTAGCCATGTACACAAGCCATCAACGACATGGCACCTCAGCCACACAATAGCAGATTGTGGGGAGAGGTGAGAACCAGGCATGTACGAAGGAGGCAAGTGACCCATTAATAAGCATGTACACAATGCCAAGTGTGGCGTGGATGTGCTGGCCAGACTGCAGTATGCAGACCACACACATATTCATGTCAACACACACCGCTGGTGTTTGGAGTGTAGTGGACAGTGGACGCAACCATGTCACCCTAGCCAGTGGGGATGATCAAGGAAATGTAGCTTGTCACGTCCCCCCTGTAAGCGTGAGCAGAGTGGACTGGCCCGGCGTACACCAGGCCAGCGTAGAGGTGTAAATAAAAGGCACGTAACTTTGGGCCTGGTCCTCTTCTGAAATGTCCAGCGTATCTGCCTGGGCGGCACCTCTTACCCCGCCACGAGGCCAATGCCGTGAACGGTGTTGCCTGCAATCCTGTGGGACTGATGCACCCCGGGCCTCTGGTCCCCAAACCAGTCTTGCCCACCCCTGCGCACCCAGGCTTCAATGCCCAACTGCCGACACCGTTATGTGTCAAAGAGGGCCCACCACACGCCAGTGCTAGCTTCAAGCCCGCGGCCCACGACCTTGGGAGCCTCCTCGGACCAACACTGCCTCTGCGACGCAGGCCCTCTGAACTTCATTCTCGTTGGCGTACTCCACCGGAATACACAGCGGACAAGTAGGACACACATTTGGAACTGAGTCTTGTTTACACCATGGCAGAGTACATTATTTAAGGCTGAGGTTATGTCACTATACTCCCTTCAATGTGGTACCACCAAGGCTGTGCATAGGACTCCCACCAAATGTGTCTCTGGGCCCTTGCTGACTGCGGCCTTCGGCCTATACTGCGGTCCTGCAGGCCTCACACCAATCCAATACAGTCCGTCACAGGCAGGACATGGCATTGTCGCCGGCTGCACATCCCTTTCAGATCTGGTGCCACTACCTCCGTCAACCACAAATCTAATCCACATACAATTCCAACGCTGTGTGGTACAGATCCAGGAGGAGATGACTGGACAGCGATTAACCCGCGCTGACCTCAGCATCCGTCTGACATTGCGTCCAACTAGGTCACACTTTTGGAACTGAGTCTTGATTTCTTCATGGCAGTGTACATGGCACAGTACGGAAGGAGAGGAGTAAGAGAAATACGCACTTCAGTCCGGAGGAGAAAAGGCTCACCTTTACGGAGGTGTTGGGACACTACCAACAACTGCACTGGTGCCACTGACTCTGTGCAGAGCATGCCTACCACACGTGGCTGTGGGCCCCTGCTGACCGCTGCCTTTGGCACACACTGCGGTGGAGTAGGTCACACATTTTGAACTGAGTCTTGCTCTCTACATGGCAGAGTCCATGTCATTGTACAGGCCTCATCGTAGACTGCATCCCCTTCCAGCTCTGTTGCTCCTGAGTGTGTGCCCTGAAATTCATGGGCGTCTTTGTTTGTATGTTGGTGGCATCTGAGTACATGGGCTGGAAGTTGTCTTCCTCTCCATGTAGCTGATACTGACACGGTGGAAAAGTGGAGTCTGTAGCATTCAACTCCGCCATTTGCCTGTTCCTGCTTGCTTCTGCCCTCTGCATTATGCCCTGGAGGGACACCTTCCACTGTCCCCACAATCCTCCTCCACATTCCCCTTGGACATTGAGGAGTACATGCTCAGCTCGGGTGGCCCACCTCAGTGCACCGCCCCATGGCGGTGAGCCTGTTCTGGCTGCTGTACATCCAGGGCCTCAAACTATGTGCTGCTGAAGTCAGGGACTCATGATGTCCGTACCTTGTACTGCTGATTGTCTGCTCACTGTTGTGGGATTTGCCAGCACCAACCAACCCCTGAGTGGTGGCTTACACTACCCAACACCCATCCAACACAGGCGTCACTGGAGATGTGGCCCAGGCAATAAAAGGGGCCGAGCGCATGTGCCCATAGCCAGTCCCACAGACTCACTCAGTGTGTCTGTGTGGTCATTATGTATGCATGAGGAACTGAGGCCATTACACATTACATTGTGCTGTGCACAGCAGGAGCAACCATGTCACCGCAGGCAGTGGTATAGACCAGGGACATGTAACCGTGTCCTATCTCCATGTGAGCATAAGTGGGGTTGACAGGGGTACGACAGTACTGCCTATGGGTGTGGCTCCTCCACACCTGGATCTGGGTGTGGTTCAGTGTGGGCCTTGCCAAGGATGTGGCAGATGCGTGTGTCTCTGTTGTTGTAGTATTTGCTCCACCGTCACACAATCGACAATGTTGCTTTGTGGCATGCTCCCGCTGTGCGTGGTCAGCCGAAGGGGTGTATGGGGGAGGGATTGCCCCCTTGGGGTTAGGGATCACACATGCCAATTGTTGTGTGTGTCGCTATTAGCGCAGCATGAGCCAAAGATGTACCCTCAACTGCATGTCGAGTGCAGCCAGGCAGGTGCTCTACATCTGTGTCAGCCCTGTCCTTGCAAGGGGCCTACACACAGGTGGCCTGCCACATTCTGCGCAGCATCATCACTGTGTCGTAGTCAGGCTTGTGGACATCCGCAGACAGGCATGTCAATGATGTGCCGTAGGGGTGCATATGATGCAATCGCGCTGCGCACACTAGTGAATGTGCTCGGCGAAGGAGGTGCAGCAGTGAGGCTACGTAATACACAGTGATGCCGCTCATTTGCATGACCAGTACATGTCATACAGGAATCACTAAGTCACAAATATCACACACCAATGAACCAGTGAGCTTGCCAACACATAATGCAGTATGTTGTCTTGACTCATGTCTCTCTGCACTGTCGCAGGTGACCAAGGATATGCACTCTGCGCTTGGATGATGACACCCCTCCGAGCCCCGAACACACAGGCCCAGAGGCAGTACAATTTGGCCCACAAACGCACCAGGGGCATCGTGGAGCACGCATTTGGTGTGTTGAAGTCATGTGTCAGGTGCCTGGACGTCACAGGTGGTAAGCTCCTGTAAAGCCCAGACCTTGTGTGCAATATGATTGTTGCATGTTGTGTGTTGCACAACATATGTGTATGCAGCAAAGGCCCATGGATCCGAGTGCCAGATGCACCGGATGATGATGATGAAGATGAGGCAGGTGGACCAAACCCCACTGCAGCCACAGCAGGAATAGCCCATAGGGACTACATCATTGACAATTTCTTCTCTGGTTGATGTCACATTGTGTGGGTCCTTAGCAGTAATGGCACAGCGCGTTGACTGACCACAGGAACAGCATGTGCTAATAAAAGCATTGCAATATAAATTCCCTGCATGCATGTCACTTATCTGTACAGGCACTTCACTCAGACAAGTGTGGGTGCAACATGTTGTGCTGTCAATTGAGGAGTTTGTTAATCGATGGTGGGTGTGTCACCTCTGTGCAGTGAGGCTGTTTATGGTGTCACGTATTCGAACTGCCAGTTCTGTGTTGCACAGTTGTTATGGTTTTCCACTCTTTGGCATTTTACATGTGTCCCAATTCATTCCATTTTGGCTGTCATTTGTGGCCTACAAGTGACAACAGGGATTCATTTGGGCTCTGATATGTGCCACCATGATGCAGGGATGCACCCTGTGACTCAAGTCCCACGACATGGGCAACATGTACGTAAGGGGGAGTCATTGCCCCTACATTAGTCCATGCTTTCATTCTTGTTTGATCATGGATATGGCATGTCTGTGTGCAGGGGTGTTGTTTGTCCCTTTTCAATGTGAGGGGGAGATGCAGTTTCACAGTGTGTACAATGTTTGTTTCCGCATTGGCGCTGGTTACCTGCTGAATGAATGTCAATGTACATTGTGGCTTTTGTGGGGAAATGCCTATCTGATTTGGACAAGGTCATTTGTTTTATGTCACAGCTGTGGGGTTGTGCTAGCACGTTGTCATCTCACAGTTTATTTACTCTGCTTTTATCGTGCATTTTCCCACCAGACGCATGGGATTAGCAGGCCGGTCGCTAGTTTTCGGTGCTTTTTGTACCGCAATTGGCCTCATCACAAGGTTTATTGCATTCCTGTTTGGCATTTTTGCGGCGTGGCGTTGATGTTAATGCGGCCATTTGCCGCGTTATCTGGAGACTATCGCACCTCCCCAAGCGCCTTGAGACCCTCTGGGTGAGTAGTGCGCTATATAAATTCTTGAACTTGAACTTGGACCGCCATGTTGAGAATGATTCGTTAACACAGCGTAATTTTCCTGTGATAGACTGCGATGTTGGAGGTTGCCTTAAGTTACTTTTGCGATGGTTATCACACATTTTTGAGAATATGCCCCAATATGAGTTAGGTATCAAGGACTACTTCAAGACATTTTCACGTATACAGAAAATCTGAGGTCTGCACTATACAAACATCATTAATAAATAAAAGACAAATACTTGAAACAGGGGAACATGGAAAAAGCCCCACAACTATCATTGTGAATAAAAAGAAACAGTGCCGAGGAAATGTTGGTATCTTTAGTTAAGTATGAGGAGCTTATTTAATTAATACGGCAAAGAATAAACTACAAATGAAATTTGCAGAGACTAACGTTTGAATACATTTTTGTTGTAATTGATACTGAGTGCATTGCAATGTATAGTACAATTTTGTGAGGATTTACTGAAGGACTTCAAATGTATATGTTCACCTCTAACATTGATCTGCGTGCTGTTAGTGTATTTATGGTTTATATGTTCAGACTGTGTATTCTAGCACATGATCACAAAGTGAGAAGTTTTCACTGTATTTCAAAGAATTAAGATAACTGATTGCCCCTTTGTGCCTTCTGAATGCACAGTTAGTGGTTTCAGTAAACATCATTTTTCTCCTCGAAGCACAACTGTCTCTGTAGCGTTTTCCTAGCTCCACCACATGCTTAGCAGGAAATTCGAATTTGCTATCTGCAGGCTAATTAAAGGAATATCTTGGTGAACTTTAACCTCTTGAGGGCGGAGGCACGGTTGCTCTGTCTCTCGGTGGACGCCCAGGTTCCTGTTGCAAAGCTTCAATGACCTGCATAACTATGACAGGCAGATACAGCTGTTCAGCCATAAACAATCTCTTGCTGATACATCATGGATGGAGTCAGGGTTTGAGAGTGATTACTGATGTGACACAAAAAAGCAGAGTTTGCCAATTGCTTTGTCCTCCATCTTGAGCCATGAAGCACAAAAAATGTAATTGGTGTTGACAATACTTTGGAATAATTTTACCATGAATGTAAAAAACACAACCGCTAGAAGAAAAAACATAAAAAATTGGCCGTGTGACTATCAAAGCTATATTAATACAAAAGTGAGTCCCTTCCATCTTTGTTAAGGCAGAATAATGTGAATTTACCTTTGATGAGTGTCAAATAAAGCCAGGCCACAGTATGGACTGCGTGAAGTAAATTATTGGTATTTGGCTGATTGACAGGGGAACTACACTGGACATGTTGAGGCTATGGCTGTTAGAATATGTTGACAAAATTGTTGACAAAAATGACTCTGATTAAGTACATTGCACTTGTTTTATAATTCAACTGAATCTCTAGAGTACTCCCCGTAATTTTTGAACAAGCAATGTCAAAGGCCAGAGGTCAGCCATAACTGTGCAAATGCACGAAAACACGCGTAAAAGTACAAATCCATCTTACATGCGTTGCGAGAACAAATGCTGCTCTTCACGTTAAAACCTGCCCTACTGGCTAAAAAGGATTGCTTTCTGTAAAGAATGCATATAGAAAATTAAGCATTAAATAAGGCTACCGGTGTGGTGATTGGGTGTATTTTTCAGATATAAAATAGCCTCTGAGGGCCTCAGTTATGAGGGCCCGTTGCGCCGTCGGAACATCACTTTTTGTGACGTTCCATTGGGCAGGAGCCTGCTCCATATTTACAAGGCAGCACTAAGCCACCTTTTTTGGCTTAACCCTTTGACAGCAGCGCGATATCCACCCCGCTGCGGGCGAAATAATGAGTGAGTGGGATTTGGATGGCCCTCGGCGTCCTCCGCACACGACCACTGTGATGTTGGACGGCCGGGGCTGCCGCATAGAAATACTCCCCTTTGACACATTTTTCTGTGTTATAGGGGCGTGCAATGGGTGTTGCTGGTTGAGTACCCCAGCAACACCCATGGCATTTTGGCACTGCCACATATTTATGAGAAATCGTAAATCTGAGGCAGAGCCAACAACGTATGCCTGCTCAGGGGAGTCGAAAGGGAGGCACAACGAGGAGAAATATCTTCATTTGTCCTTGTTTTTCCTTTTTCTATGTGTGCTGTATTCTGCAGCAAAGAAGAAGGAAAAAGCCTCTTGTGATTGTTTTTGGTTCCCCTTCCTGCACAGAAACGATCATCCCCTCAAGACAGACACCCTTGCACCATGGTGCAAAGGTGCCTGCGTTGGCGCACGGCAGCCCATTGTGCGCCGGCGCAGGGGAAAAGGACATGAATGTGCCATATCTCATAGATACAGCACATTCCTTCCCTTTTTTTTACCGTAGCGCAGCACTGCAGGGAGGCCTGCGGCGCTGCCCTACTGCAAAGCCTCACAAATAAGGCCCTGAGTTTTTAAAAGGAAGCACTTCCTGGAGAGCAGAATGAGACACCAAAGAAATGGTAACAATCATTCTGGCAGGCAGCTGAACTGTCAATAGGCTACAAATGTACCATAAACTTCAGAGCGGTATGAGGAATTTTACATTCCTTCCAGCTTTGAAGCTATACCATGAAATGCGATACTTAAATTACTATTGCTTCGAGTTATCCATGGACAACAAAAAGTAATGCTGCTCTAGTTTCAAGGATGAAACAACTGTGCTCTTACATTATGGGCACCCATCTTCTATAGGGATGCATTGTAGCTGATTTCCTTCTCCCATATACACATATGAACGTAGAATGATTTGTATAAATAGAGCAACAAAATAAAGGAGGTCTGAAACTGAGGCTCCAGGAAAATGTTGAGGCATCTTCTGTCTCTGATGCTTATTTGTCCATGCAGAGGCAGATGGAGGCTAAGGCCACTCGGCTTTCACTCTATGGGGCACATGCATCTAGCTATTTTGCAATCGCAAACAGTGCGATTCGCAAAAACCGGCTGTTTGTGATAGCCAAATAGCCTTTTCCAATGCATGAAAGGTTTTCAGATTCACAATTTAGGTGTTTGCAATTTTTGGGGATTCCCTAAACTACGAATGCAAATAGGGAATCGCAATTTATGATTACCTATTGCACATGCAAGAAACCATTCCTAAATGCGAACTGTGCATTTAGGAAATGCTATTTAACATGATGTTAACCATGTGCTTCCTAAATAGACTACTGAGTCCAGATATCTATTGTCCGTTTTATTTATATTACCGGTGCATAATACCTGCGTCTTAGCTACATTAAGTCGATATCCAGATAAACTACCAAATTTGTTAGAATTACTTCAGAATTTGGTAGTTTATCTGGATATCGACTTAATGTAGCTAAGACGCAGGTATTATGCACCGGTAATATAAATAAAATGGACAATAGATATCTGGACTCAGTAGTCTATTTAGGAATCATAATCAATGCCCAGCCAAAGGACATCATCAAAGATAATTTTGAGCCACTACTGATCAAAATCAAACAGGATTTAAGGAGAATAGACAAACTTCATTTATCAGTTATAGGAAGGGTTAATGTCATTAAAATGTCTATCTTCCCTAAAATTTTATATAAATTTAGGTCCATCCCTTTCAGAATAGAAGATGCATTGATAAAGGAAATGGAGTCTATCTTCATGAACTTTGTATGGCAGTATGGCAAGGTTAGAAGATCTAATAGGCTCATGTCCCTTCCCCAAGAAAAGGGGGGGCTGGGAATACCCAATCTCAGGTACTACAACTGGGCCTGCCTCCTTACAGGGATGTCTGTGCTCTTCTTCCCAGATGATGCTAGATATAACCAGGGAGTCATCCCCTCTATTTATCACTTGGCACTGGGGGGGGAAGTACACGGGATACTGTCGAGGAAACATGATAAACGTTTCTTTAAAGCATCTGGCTATAAGATACTTGGAGATATTTGGGGGGTATGGTCCTCTATGTGTAAAGATCAGGACATCCCAAGGTATAATCAGCATACCCTATTATGGAACTCAGATCTATTCCCGCATCTAAGTGACGATGGCCCATGGAAATATTGGGAAAGACAAGGGATCACTTCATTAGGCCAAGTAATGACCAAAGACGTCTGCAGGCCTCTCGAATTGTTGAGGACACGGTTTTCATTGCAAGGTGTTCAAGACTTTAAGTATATGCAGCTGGTTAACATCATTAAGTCAAAAAGACCGGGTCTAAATATATCTAAAGGCTGTGCTCTATTAGATTATTTGAAAGGGGGAGGTCATAGAATCAAGGAATTGTATAGGATACTTATGGAGAGTCTCCCCAATGATTTGATCAAGGTGGAGGAGAGCTGGGCCTCCAAACTGCAGGATCCAGACATTGATCTTGACAGAACATTGGTAATGGATAAAAGATTTCTGAGATCATCAAATCTAAGAGCACAGCATTTTAAGACTCTCTTTAACTTATACTATACACCAGCTAAATTGTTTAAATGGGGCAAGAGACTAGACCATAATTGTCCTAGGTGTGGTAATGGGCCAGCAGACGTATTGCATATGTTTTGTAGTTGTGTAAACTTGGGACCGATTAAAAATGAAATTGAAAAGTTTTTAGAGGGGCTGCTAGCTGTTAAAATTGACCTATCCCCTACACTTTTAATATTTGGTTGTGATGCAAAGCTAGGTTTGAGCATAGAGACAGAGGCGCTGGTTTTTATTTCGACAGCTGTTCTCAGGATATTAATTGCTGCTGCATGGAAGGATGTGGAGCCTCCAACCTTCCAAATGTGGATGTGTAGGTTGTTAGGGATTCACAATATTGAATCAGAACTTTATGCCCTGAAAGGAATTAAATCCAGAGAAATGGGTCTACGTGTATGGGCGCCAGTGGCTAGGTGGAGGAAGTCAAGATGTGCGGTCCTATAGATTATATCGCGGGATACCATGGTCAATGTTATGTATGATTGGTTTTACCCCGGATAATGCTGCTTATATTGTATTTATATTACTGTATTCATTACTTTATCAAGTGTATTTAAATGTGTCTATATCTTACGCCGATATATCTATATATATTGATGATTTTAATGTACATTTTGCTGCTATGAACTTTCAATAAAAATAAGTAAAAAAAAAAAAAAAAGATGTTAACCATGTGCATACTTTGAAAAATGCACAAAACTGCATTTTTCAAAGTGCCATGTGGTGCACACATGCTCCTAGGGCATGAGTGTGCCTTACACGTGCCCTTTTTTTTGTTAGGGGCTCCTTGGGGGGGGGGTCTTAGGCCCCTGGGCACCCTTACTTTTACTTTACCTAATTTGCGATTACCAATTATGTAATCGCAATTTAGGTAATGACAGACCATTCTCACCTATGGAACTTGAGGACCATAGGAAAGAATGGAGTCGCAATGTCTATTTGCTTTATGCTTTGTTGCATTGCATTTTGCGCTTACAAATAGCGATTTCTTAAAAATCGCTATTTGGTAATCGCAAAATGAAACTTTCATGCAAGTGCCCTACATTCCTTACACTTACTTAGCCTGTCGTAGCTTGTCACAGGTTAGGGTAGAGTCATCGAGTCTTAGTCATTCCGGCCCAAGACTGACAAATGCTAGCAGTAGAGGCAGTGACATCAGGCCCATGATAGGAAGTGACATTTGACTGATGACACCCCAAGGAGCTATATGGTCTTTGACTTCATCTCATGAAGGGAAGAAGCATAATTAAACTCAAACTTACAATACATGCAAAAATAATAAAATCAGGAAATTACGTCTAAAGCAAACATATGTCTATTCTGTTCCTACCTACATATTTTCATAACCATTTTGCCTTGAGAAGATATACTTTTCCCCTTCTACATTCACACCACCGCCTCCTTGTTTTTGCCCCATAGGACAAACTTCCTCAGAACTGATAACTGAACATGATTTAATAACTTGTTAATATCGACCACACATGTGAACTCCCTCCATTTCGCCACTGTAGGCTTTCATTTCTTTTATTTTCTGTGGTTTCTGTAACAAATCACTGTTTGTTTAAAAAAAAAAGCTGAGTTTTTAAAAATGTTCCAGTTCCAGTATGTCCAATAATCCGACCTCTAAGCAAGAGAGTGCCAGATGCCACTTACTGCAGTGACATCAGGGTCAAAGGGCATGCGATATCTTTTTAAGCTATGAATTTCACTTCGAGAAGCAGTGCAGCAGTTTCTACCATTAGCATTGACTATTACTCATCGATATTGGGGCCTTGTGGCGAGGTCATCAACAGCTGCTGTACAACAGTAGACAACTGTCAATTGCAAATGAGGGGACTGTAGAGGGTGCAGGGTGGTGATTAAATGTTGTCGTCACTGTGTAGTGCCCAGTTTCACCCCACAAAGGCCACAGTTCCTGCTGTCGTGTCTGCTTCCGGTCCCTATTTTCACCGAATAACGAATGTTTCTCATTGGTCAACACGATGTCAGCACTCACTACACCTTGCTACTATGACTCCCAACTTCTCTGCATATCGTTTCTCTCTGGGAGACACAATAAGCAGTACTGGTCAGAGCAGGAGGCATTCTAGTGCGTGCACTCTGGTGTGCAGTCAAGCTCCCTTAGAGCGAAGCCCGACACTGCACCAATTCAGGAAAGACCTCAAGACCTGGCTTTTCGATTGATCTCAATGGAGTCATACACCCCCCACCCCCTTTCCCCCAGCACCTTGAGACCCTTACAGGTGAGTAGTGCCCTTTACAACCCCCTTATTGATTGACTGATCGATTGAGAGCATGGTCTGCATTAGTAGGGCATCACGTTTTAGTTCGGGAGAGTCTGACAAATTTTCAGTTAACCTTATGTGGTTTGTCTGCGCCCCGTGCACTAGGAATGCCTATTAGAAAGCCAGAGAATGGCGATAGAGTGCATACCCCATGGAGACCCCCATTCGACATCCATGCTTAGAGTGGAGACCTAGACGGCCTTGACAGCAGCGTAACAAAACTTGAGCCCCCTTCTGCAAAGTATATGTGGGGGTCACGGTTTGGACCCAGTCAAGTACTCTCAGGCTAGGGGCCCACCGCCAGTGCAGAGTACCAGAAGGGGACCCTGCAGTTTGCCCCCCACCCGTACCGCAGGGGCTGGGGGACTTTTGTTACGCCATTGGGCCTAGAGTAGGGTTGCTGAGATCATGCAGTACGCAGGACCCACAGCTCAGTGACACTGTTGTGAGTCTGTGGTGTTTGAGTTTGGTACTACTTTGTGGTGGTGGGCATCCTCCTGCCCCACTGTGAACTGGCACCTGCATCTCAGTTGTGAACTCCCTTCCTCAGCTTTAGCAGTGCCCTGTTGTCGTCTACAGCATGTCATTGTTGGAAGCATGAAGGTGGTAAATAAAGTGACCTATCCACAGTGCGCAATAAGAAAGTTCTCCATTTAAGAGGCCTCAGTGGGTGTCACAGTACTACGATATCAGCACATATTACACAGGAGGCCAATTAATATTCTCAGCACAGTTCTATATAGTTCATGAGTACCAAAAATACCCTTTTTAATGCAAACCAGCTCATACCATCTGAGAATGCATGACTTTGAATAAACAAGCACCGAGTTTTATGTCATAATAGACATCAGTGGGTCACATTTCATGCAAATTTATTAGAACTGTTTATTGCATATGAGCCCTTCTGTCAAGAGGGGAATGAAAATTGAGGCCCAGGAAAAAGTTTGAGACCGGAGTACAATACAAGAATTTGTATAAAAATGTTTTTCTTATGTACTGTTGCACAAAGTCAATAAGATATTTAATAGGGTGAGTTTAGACCTTACCTGGCGGTCTGACACCGTGCTAAAAGAAGAAGGCCTTGGGTCTCTGCGGGGGAAGATCAGTCAGCATATTATGAGAACACGCCTGCCTGCTCAAAGCTATATGAATGCGGCAGGTAATAGTAATTTTTAGTGTTTACAAAATTATTAATTGTCTGTTGTTTTTTTTTTTTTTTTTTTTATTATCCTCATCTGCCCGACACACGTCCCTTAGATGCGGGAGAAACCAACCAATCATCTCACTGCCTCTGGAAGCAAGACCCTGGAGATTGAGCCGCTTCACTACTTGGCAAAGAGTTATATGAATTGATAGGAACAACCGTGCATCTTATGACGATGTCTCAAAACAACTTCGTGCCGAAGTTTTCAGTATATATATGTCGAAGTCTGGGCTGACCACAATACTGAACTATTGAGTGGTTGGGCTTAATCATCGGATATTGGGGGGGGGGGAAAAAAAAAAAAAAAAAAAACCCAATAGGACTTCACTTCCACTCAATCAAAAGTTTCCAAAATGAGAGATTCTGAGCTCTACATGATCTACTCAGATCTACCTTTGAGGTTTCATACAGTGAGTTTAGCCATCCTGAGTGGGTGGGAGGGGTGGTTTCCACCCATTGCATACAGATCTGCCGTCTTGCCAGTAGTATGGCGTAAAACAGAAAGGATCGTGCTGCACCAATTATGTTCTGGTGTAATCCAAGGATAACTAATGATAAAGATAATGAAATATCAGTTTGGATAATTGAGTCCAGGGTAGCTTTAATCTCTGTCCAGAAAGTAACCAGATGGGGGCATTCCCAAAACATATGAGTGTCAGATGCTGAGGGGAGTTTACATTTATTACAGCATTTCCCCTCTTGAAATTTAGACAGGCGTAGAGGAGTAAGATAAGCCCGATGTAAAGTGAACAGATGGTTTCGTCTAAGCCAAGCGGGTTTTACCAATTTGTATAAAAGGGTGAAAGACTCTATCCAACTGTCCTCCTCTATTGCCGCAAGTTCTCTCCCCCATAACTGTTTTGGCAGATGAAACTCCCCATCTATCTCTTCATGTATCAACCAATACCAACAAGCCACCTCTTTACCTCCTATCTGTTTTCCAACTAGCTGTTGTTCTAGAGGACTAGTTCTCCCGATATTAGGAACGTTCCTGATCAAATCTCTGGCCCAACTGCTGATTTGTATGTATTTAAATCTAGACAATGTCACCCCTACTCTTTCCCTGAGGGCTTCCCACGGTATCAGGCTGCCCCCATCAAGTAAGTCCCCCCATCTTGCAAGCCCAGCTGATATTAGAGGAGTGGCCAGAGAGTCCTGTAAACATGGTGGAAGCCCGGGAGAGTTCCAAATTGGTGCATAATTAGAGTAATACGCCAACCCCACTCTGCGCTTAATTTGTACCCACGTCTTTAATTGCGTTAATAAAATCTTTAACCTCACCTTCTTGAAGAACTTTTGTTCTCCGAACTTGAAAAGAAACCCATCCAATGGGAGGTTTGCCCCTACCAACATTGCTTTAAATAATTTCCCATTTGAGGTGACATCTGGTGTCTTCAGAAGCATTCTTGAGTGGGAGAGCTGGAACGCCCAGGAATAGTATTGAATGTCTGGGAGGGCCAGACCACCTTTTTCCCTTCTCCTCCTCAATTTTTTCCAAGCCAACCTTGTCGCTTTGTACCCCCATATGAAAGAATTTATTTCTTGTTGACACTTAAGAAGTTGTTTAGAGTCAAATGCAATGGGAATCGTATTAAAGATAAAGGTGAATTTCGGGAGGATAGACATTTTTACAATGTTAACCCTCCCATAAATTGATAGTCTAAGACCTACCCAGGATCTTAAAAGGGCCCTACACTCTTTGGCAACCAAGTCTAGGTTTAATTTTGCTAAGTCGTCTATTTCTTGTGTGATTTTAACTCCAAGATAACGTATTGAGTGTGTTGAAGGCGTCACCCCCACACCCGGATTGGCAATATTCCATGTCATCAACTCGGTATTTTCAGCATTAATGTCGTATCCTGAGATACCTCCAAATTCCTTTTTCGACCACTACGGGGAAAGCATTTGCAGGGTCACTGGTGTATATTACGATATCGTCGGCATATAGCCCAACTTTCCTTTCCCACCCACAGAATTTAAATGAGGGAATTCTTGGGTCGTCCCTAAAAGATTGTGCTAGTGGCTCAATGTATATATTAAATAATAAAGGGGACGGGGGCAGCCCTGTCTTGTCCCCCTATTGATCTTAAAGGGCTGAGTACACACTCCATTCACCATGATACTTGCACTGGGATTTTGATATAAAAGTCCAATTGATCTTCGGAAATTTGGACCAAATGCAAATTTCTTCATAGTTTCTGCTAGGTATGTCCAATTTACCCGGTCAAACGCTTTAGTTGCGTCAAGGGTCATAATTGCCAATGGAAGGGAAAAAGTAGAGGCAATGTCCACTGCCCCGATCAAATCGTATGTTAGGTCCGAAAGTTGTCTACCCTTTATAAAGCCTTTTTGGTCAGTATGAATAATTGACACGACCTCACGTCCAAGTCTGTTTGCCAGCACAGCGGAAAAGATCTTATAATCACTGTTTAAAAGTGAGATTGGCCTATATGAGCCGCATTTGGCTGGGTCTTTCCCGGGTTTTGGAATCAAGACAATAATCGCCTCTCCCCAAGACTTCGGAGGAGCCACACCATTTATTAGGATATCGTTAAAGAGCCTTGTCAACACCGAAATTATTTCCGGGGCTATGACCCGTAATAATTCGCCAGGGAGGCCATCCGGGCCTGTTGCCTTGCCCCTCTTCACCTTTTTAATGCTTTCCTTCACTTCTTCTTCTGAGATAGGCCTATCAAGACGCTCTCTTTGTTCAGAGCTAAGAGTGGGAAGAGTAATCTTCTCCAACCATCTAAAATTTGAACTAGGGTCCTCCACAATTTCTTCCTTGTATATTTTTTGAAAAAACTCCAAAAATGCTTCCCCGATATCTTTAACAGATGTTCTTTCACTTGTCTCTCCATCTACCCTGATATGTTTTATATGTTTTTTTGCCTGGTCCGATTTAATTTTCCACGCCAGGACCTTTCCTGCAGACTCGCCATATTCAAAATTAGAGATTTTACTTGCTTCCCATTTTAGGGCGACTCTTTCTTGAAGGATGTTTTCTAGCTTTTCTTTAAACCCCTTACGTTGTTCTTGCTCCATATTGGTTCCGATTCCGGTGCCAATATGTTGATCCAATAATGCAATGTCCCTTTCAATACTATTAATCTTAGCTCTGTAGATTTTCCCTCGGAAAGAGGCCCTGTTAGTTATGTAGCCTCTCATATAAGCTTTAAAGGCTTCCCATACTGTGTTTAACTGTGTGGAATTAATATTTGTGTCCATGAAAAATTTTGTTTCGTGGATGAGAAGGTCTGTCTCTTCTTCATCTAGAAGAATAGTGCGGTCAAATGACCACAATGCCTGAGAGGGTTGCTGGCCTGATTGTAAACAAAAAAATATAGCGGAATGGTCCGATAAGTGTGAAGGTAAATACGTTACATCCTTAAGATGATCTCTAAGTGAGAACTAAAAAGGGCACAGTCAATCCTTGATTTGTGGCTATATTTATAGTTGTGGTATGATACACCGAGTGCCCTACCCGCTCTCTCCCTCCATGGATCCGCCAATCCGAGTGTCGACATAACATCCCCCAACACCTGCCTGGATTTTTTAAAGGTTACTGCCCTTGAATTAGGGGATTTATCCAGCCTTGGGTTAAGTACCAGATTAAAATCTCCCATCCAGATTATCGGACCTTGTGTTGATAATAACTGGTTCTGAATTTTAATCAAATATGAAGGGTCATCCTGGTTAGGACCATAATAGCCTACCAAATTATATACATTATTGACTAGACTGACTCTAGCGTATAGCCATCTACCACTTAAATCTTCCTCATATGCAAGAATCTGGGCTTTGATTTGCTTTTTAAAAATGATTATTATACCACGGATATTCGCATTATGATTAGTGCTAATATAACTATCAACCCATCTGGTTTTACTCAGGATTTCCTTCACTTCGTGTTGGAGTAGATGTGTTTCCTGGATGACTATGACCTGCGCCGGTGAGTCCCTCAGATATTGCAGTATTCTATGTCTCCTACTCTAGGCCATTGACATTCCAGGACAGAAATTTAATTACCGTCAGCCAGTGTCCGGACCCCTCCCCCTACTCCAACTCCATAAAGGATTGTGTCGTCCAGTGAGATTTAAATGGAATAAAAATAAAAGTACACTCGGTTGAACTAGTAAGTTTGAGACTGTGCCTGAACAGTGAGGATGTTTTATGGTTTTACCCCTTCCCCCCTCCCACCCCACCCTGGAAAACCCCCCCTTAATTAATCTGGCTCTTACTGCCAGATTTGCCTCTCTATGGAGTTCCGTATGCCCGCAGAGGACGGCCCGGGACCAGGGTTCGATTCCCGGCGCGGCAGGTTTCTGGACCAGGGTCAGCGGACTCGATAATTCTCTCGCCTCGGTGCCCACTCTGATCAGCGATCACACTCGGCAACTCTGGGCATTAGCTTGCCTCATCTTCACTAACGGCCCCACCAGACCGCCGGGGATGCCTGGTCTCACCCCGGAGATACCCATTAAGGGACCATCTCTCAGGGAAGCCAGGAAGGGTTTCGCAGCGGTCGAAGCGCCTTGGGACCCTACGGGTAAGTAGTGCGCTATATAAATGCCAATACATTTACATATGCCCAGGTCATTTACATGTTTGAGTTTAGCCTGGCATGCCTTAATTCTTTCTAGGGGAAAGCCATCATAATTGTGTAAATTAAAAGTAATGGAAACACTTAAGTTTGGGAATTTAAGTAGATTTAGGTGTTATGCGCACACCATCACATATAATAGGAGTATTATTCTGATATGCTTTCCCTTTTTTTTTTTTTTTTTATTATTTTTTTATTTTTTTTTTTCTCCTCCTTTTTTAAAAATGTTATATATATATATATATTTAATTTCAAAACATATATCTATATTTTTTTCCCTTTGTAAATACAGTATTATACTTTTTCTTCCTATATTTTTTTTTTTCCCCTTTTTTATTTTTTTTTATTTTTTTTTTATTTTTTTTGTTTTTACACCCGTCCCCTTATTATTATTATTATTATTTTTTTTTTCCTTCCCTCATTATTTCCTGTTTTCCCCCTTATATCCCCTTCACCTCCGTTCTTATCATGTTGTTTTAACTCAATGACTCCGTTTTGCAATGACTGTGTTACCCCAAGACCTAACGCTAGATATTACCCTGTTGATGATCATGAATGGAAGTCAAAAGTTCGTCAGCCTCCAATGGAGAATGAATGTTATGCATTTTGTTGTTATACATAACCCGCAAAAAAGCAGGGAACCTCATTTGGACAGTTACTCCCAGAGCCCTAAACTTCTCCATTTTCTGGCCTAACTCCCATTGTCTGTCGAGAGTGGACTTGGATAAATCAGATCTGACAACATATGAGAAGTCTGGAGCTTTTAAAGCAGTGGACTTTAGAGCTAGATTTAGGATCTTCTCTTTTACCGAATAGGTCAGAAAATTAACTAGAATTTTCCTAGGTTTAGCCCTGCCCTGTTTTAAACGGAAGGGATCTCTATGAGCTCGCTGAATATCTTTTTCTAGCTCTTCAATGGATTCCTCCAGATTTAGGGACTCTTTAAGCAGGGAAGCTACGTATTTTTTCATATCACTCCCCTCTTTCCCCTCTGGAACTTTTAGAATTCTAATGTTGTTTCTCCTTGAATAGGTCTCCAAAGATTCCACTCTCTCTTTTGTTGCGTTCCCGTCTCGCCTTAGATAATAGATCTTTTCATTGGCAGACTCTAATTTAGCTTTTAGTTCAACAACTGTGCTTTCAAGAGTATCTGTCCTCTCGGAGAGAAGATCCACTCTCTTATCCAAGGCTTCAAAAGCTGCTTTAATCTCAAACTGGTTACGCTTGGATTCAGCGAACCCAACTTTAATTTCGTTCAGTAAATCCTCCAGTGAAATCTTCTCCTTCATTTCCGAGGTCTCTCCTGCCTTATCCTTGTCCTTTTCCTGAACCGAGGGAAGCCCAGCATGAACAGCAACAGAGTCTACTTCCTCCTCCTCTTCTATCACCCCCACCGGGACGGAATCTTGGGTGGCATCTGAATCGCCCATCTTATTCTTATCCTCTAGTGGTCCACTGGGGATTTCTAGAACTTGAGGTAACACTTTAAAGTAAGATCTAAGCGAGGGGGTAAGCTTCGCAGCACTACCTTTAGTTTTTTTAGATCTTGTTTTAGTTCCAATTGTTGAATCTTTAGTACCCTTTAGCCCAGCTGACCGCGAGTTAGCGGCCGCAGTTACTGTAATTGCAGAATTTGCGCTGTGAGTACCAGAAAACACAAAAACCGAAGGTTCCGGAGTGCTCTCTTTAGGTCCGAATTCAAAGTCTATAGCCACGTCCTTACTTCCCTCCTTAACTCCCTTCTTAGCGTCACGAGTACTGAGATCCAACTTAGAAAAGGTATCAGTGAGGGTATAATCAACCTTACCCCCTTTAGTATCCACACATCTCTTCCCGAGCTCCTTACTCGATGGCAGTACCTGGACGAATATTTTCCCAACACCTTCCTCCTCTGATTCTCCCCCTGACCTTATCTTTGTCTTTGTCTTTGTCTTTGGTTTAATGCGACGGATTCTCTGGGTTTTGTCCAGGCTGAAGGTGTCCGGTTGAGCTCCCTTTATTAGAGTAGGGCACTTTGATAAAGCGGTAAGGCTGCTAAGATCACCTCTAGCAGCCGCTCTGCGGCTCCTTCGCAGCTCCACGGCTACCTCTGCCCACCGGGAGAGTGTGGCAAAAGGCGGGATCTTGCCACCACACATCCACACACCGACAAGCTGAATGTTTCTAATTGGGGTAAAGGTAAAAGTAAAGTAAAGCCAGTACTGCCACTTTCTACTTCTACTTTTATTCTGTTCCTTTTTTTTTTCTCCCCCTTAATTAATTGTTCTTTCTCATATCCTTTTCTTTCCTGTGGGGGAAAAAAGAGTTAATTGTCTGTTGTTGTAGTCATCTCTAAATCAGCCAGACAGCGCCACCTTTTGGCAGAATGTCACAAGCGCTGGTGTTGACAATTAAGTGCCGGTGCTGAGCACAAGAAACCACCGGCACAAATTAAGCACTGCAAGCGGGTCACATTTTCCTTAGTCCTGCGGGCATGCTTTCTCTAACCATGCCATGTTTGGAATTCCATCCCATGCCGATGACTGATGTTTCTTATATGGTGATCTTGGGCAGTGATGTCTGATCTTTTTTAAATAGGGCAGAGCAACAGTCACAATCACCTAGCAGTCCAGGCAAGACAGGCCATCAGGTTAAGGGATTTTGGCATCAGAGTCAGAAGAGACTCCACAGTTGGAAACCATGCAGTCCCCCAGCCTTAAGATAGAGTGAAGGAATCATGAGATGGGTGAAGACGGAATCTACCAATTTTGGGATGGATGTATCGCACCTCCCAATAGCAAAGGGACTGAATAGGTGAAATTGACAACATGAGCAACAAACTCTGTTTTGTGTAGAAAATAAAACGGTATGATTTATGCATGCAACATACTATATCTCAGTTTGCCAGATCACTTTTCAGCTCCAAAACATCATGGGGCTGATTTTACAATTTACAATGTGATGCTTCTAGGGAGATGTGTCATGTTGTAAAGTCCTGTGTCACATTATACCAGCCTCAGAGTATAATGTACGCAAGGTGTACATTCCCAATTCAAGAAAGCCTCATAGAAGTGACGCCGTGAAATCTACAAGATTTTGCTGCGCCACTTCTAGGATTCCAGTGTGTAAAAACCTTATGCCTGCTTGAAGCAGGCGTAAGGAGTGACGCAGTACAATGAATAAAGGCCTCCCCATGCATTTTTGGAGTTGCATCGTGCTTGCAACATTACTCCAGCAATGTGTGACTTTTGAGCCAACAAATGCGTCAGAATTTCTGATGCATCTGTCAGTCCTTGCACCATTGTGCACCGTATTGTAAATACCGGACATCCATGGTGGCGCAAGGGTATCGCAGGCTGGAACAGGGAAACTGAAGTATCACGTCAGTTTCTTGTAAATCTGCCCCCATGTTTTTAGTTTTGGACTTACTTTTAACGCTGCAACAGTCCACTGCAAAAGCAGCAGTTAATGGACAGAATGCAGAACAATGTCATACATTCACCCCAATACAGAGATCTGGGCCTAAATCCATCGTTTTTTTGCACTCCACACCACCCCAGTTCAGACATGGCCATATGCAAATCAGCCTTGACCCTGTGCCTCATGGGAACAGTCCAGCCCGAACTGCCAAGCCATGTCTTCCCTGGACTGGAATCAAGCATCTTAGGACCGGTTTCTGGCTATCAGCCGTCATCAGCCAGGATAGCTTGATTCCAGTGATGTGGAGAGCACGGGACTCACGTCTGAGCATACCCTTCCCACTCGGGGTGACAAATGCAAAAACAACAGTTGATGGACAGAATGCAGAACAATGTCATACATTCACCCCAATACAAAGATCTGGGCCTAAATCCATTGCTTTTTTGCACTCCACACCACCCCAGACTGGGGTGGCTTGGTGAGCAAAATAACGATGGATTAAACCCAGATCTGTGACTGGGGGTGAATGTTTTGCCATTGTGCAACATTCCGTCCATCATCTTGTGTGTTTTGCTTTTCACCCTAGTTGGGAAGGGTATGCCCAGATTTGGGTCCCGTGCTCACTAAGCCACTGGAGTCAGGCTATCCTGGCTGAAGATGGCTGATAGCCAGAAACCTGTCCTAGGATGCCTGATTCCGGTCCAGGAAAGACATGGCTTAGCAGTTCGGGCTGGACTGTTCCCATGATGAGGCACAGGGTCAAGACTGATTTGCATATGGCCATGTTTGAACTGGGGTGGCTGGGTGACCAAAATAACGATGGATTAAACCCAGATCTGTAACTGGGGGTGAATGTTTTGCCATTGTGCAACATTACGTCCATCATCTTGTGTGTTTTGCAACAGTCCACTGTGCAGGTTGTATGCTATATTTTCTCTAATTGAACCATATAGCCTGTCACACAATGTTTATATGCCCAAAATACATTGTGTTTGGTAGACACTAACTGATCGGACAATCCCAACTGGGCAGAAGAATCCAAAGTATGTGAGTGCTTTAGAGATGCAGGAACTGAATAGAAGTACTTATGTTTGATTGTACCAAAGAGGCAGAAAATAAAATGGGCAAACATAGTGATATAGTGTTTAATAGGAAGTATCATTTCGAAGAGGACATGCTTATGAAGAATCAAGTATTCCATTATCAAGTAGGATTAATTTCTCCAGATAGAAGCTAAAGACTGAAAACCTTGGGGCTTATTTAAAGGTGTATCACTTTTAATATGCGAAAAAGTGACTTACCAGCGGCGCAAGGCCTTGTAAATAAGCCCCCTTGTCTTCCTTTCTTACATCAGTTTGAATTTCCTCTGCAGAGGGGTAAGATTAAGTGGGCATGAGGCCTTCGTCGCTCTAGCACACATTATGAATACATCCACCCTTTCTTCTGTCTGTTCTCCCAATATCTGTCCATCTAGCCATCCTCCCTCACCATATGTGCCCCTGTGAGTTTGCATATGTTATTTATATATGCTCCCATCTGTATTTGAAGGTCAGTGCATGCATAACACCTGTATATCTGCTGATTTGTGTGCATGAGTACAGCTGTAAACATGGATGACCGTCATGTAGCTTTTGTTCATTGGTGACTATGTTGATTTAGGCCTGCAAATGTGCCTACGTTTGCTATTCTGTGTGAAGGAGTACCTTTGTCTTTTTCATCTTCTGGGCATGGGTGGCTCCATGTTTGTTGTTCTGTGTATTTGAGTGTGTCTGTGAGCTTATCTGAGGCAAAATGTGCCAGAATAGATGTTGTTCTCTATGCATAGAAGTCTCTAGATGGCATGTGTTATTCTGTGTAAGCCTGAATGCATGCATGTGATACCTCCGTCAATCCCTCTAGCCAGCAATTCATGCCTTGGTCCGTTTATGGTCCATTCTATGTGCTGCTACCGCCTAGATAATTGTTGTTTGTTGAGGTATGGGTGCCTGGAGAGGTGTATTCTGCGTGTGTCTCGGTGTTGCCACTGCAGCAGGTGCATGCATGTGAATTGCATGCACAGAGGAACCTGTATGTCTGTTGCTCCGTGTGTGTACGAATTCCTTTACGCCTTGCGGTACACAGTATGAGTGATATTTTCCAGAGGAGACCAAGGATTAACTCTGCGTAGGGTCAAAAAATGTATCCTGCATCTCTACAACAACAGTTAGTCATCCACCCAATATTCTCACATTCAACCTAGTCCTCTACCCGTTTCTCATCCACCTGTCGGTTTTTCCTTTCCACTGTGTGTGTGTGTGTACATCTATCTATTAGTGGTGTTTGTGAAGGTATTAGTTTGCTAGACCCCCCAGGATATAGCGGCATGGATTAGCAAATTTAGCGGCACAAAAATGGAAATTTAGCGGCACAAATATGGAAATTTAGCGGCAATTTTGCGGCATTTTATTTGGCCATTTTTCCTACAACAAAGGGCTCAATAGCGTGGAGAGTGAGTCGCTGTCAAACAGGGCATAGATCGGAGATTAGCAGAATGCCAAAAGGGTAAATAATGATAAGCCCTTAACAGTACAGTTAACATATCTCTCAATGCGCCTCCTGCAGAAAATTCCGGCCTGTAATTGCTAGCGTCTAGGATGCAATTATATTGGGTCGCATTAAATAAGGAGAATTAAATTCATCCGATTTTGTACAACTGCCGGCTGAACCTCGGGGTAGCAGAGCACGGTATTCTTATTTCATGTGTTACGCTTTTAAGAAAATAAGGCATCTATTTTAATGTAGCGCGTGACCGCCCAGGGTACGCTTTAATACCCTTTATCTGTTCAAGTGCTATGAGGATACAAAGCTGCTGCCCCACGCCTTCTGCTTTATGAAGTAAGATTGCAGACACTAGCACACACGCTCCTCTCCAAAGTTCTAAAACCCATTAAAGGCAACTTTAATTTGATGTTGAAGATCACAGGTGACCAGTGCGGATCACGCTTGAGGCAAAAGATTCACCTTACTATTTCAACTGCGTTATTCCTGTGGGGGAAGCTTTGCTTGTAGGGTAGAGCCACAGGCTAGACAGAGATATGTAAATATACATGTTTTTATGCATTGACCATGGTTACCCGTTGCAGCAAACTTGCCATTCGATCAGGATTTTGGGACCAAGCTTCATGCACTCTAATTGTCTCATTAATTGATTTGTATTTGACTTGTGTGTACGCCTTCTACAGATTTCGATTTTTGTTTGGTCAGTGATGTTAACTTAAAAATAGAGTCCTCTAACTGACTTACATTTAAAGATGTAGTATTTTAATCCACACAGATTGCTTTATGCTAGTTTTTCAAAAAAACATTCTCTGATGTGCACTGTCCCTTGGTAATTTATTTCAAACTTAGTTTGTCTAACTCGTTATAAAAAATACTCCTGTATTGGATGGGTGATTTATGTTTAGATGCTTTGCAACTCAGTTTATTGGATGCAATGTATTAATTTAGCTCTGATAAGATACTTGTATACACACCGATTTCCTTTCCTATAAAACTAGTGAAAGGTGGGCATAACTTCAGTTGCTGAATTAGCTGATTGAGAGATTGTAAACTCTGGTCTTCATTGCCATCCTCCTCACATGGCTAAACTAGGTGACCGTGGATAGACTACCTCACCGGAAGGGCCTGAAGGAATTCAGTTCATACTCTGTGCTGTGCAATACTTCATAGATGACCGTGTTTTGCTCTATTTGTATTTCATTTAGTACATATCAAAGTGTACTTGTTTCTTGACATTCTCAATAAGTCAGTGCAATATTTTCACGTTGATCTTTAGTAATTATGAATTTAAATAAATGTCACTATATGCAATCATGTAATTTTTTGCAATATGATCAAACACAGACATCAAAATAATGAACAGTTTTTTAATATTAAATATTCTTTTTACATAATTTTTAAACTACTAACTTGATTTGTCTTTTGATGGCTAATTTGATACTTTAGCTTTTTGGACCACATCACACTACTGTCTCTCTCAATGAAATTTGACACTTACCCACTTGTGTCGCATCACAAGCACAATCTACAGTATGCTTTGAGACGTGTGCTGTACAAAGTACCCAGCTGAGTAAGTGGGGTAAATAATGCTAATGATTTATGTGTGGCTGGGCTTAATTATGATACAAATTATGACTATCTTTAGAAACAGCACAACTTTTTACTCAAGGGATTAAACTTTGAGCTTGGTGTAACAAAACTTGTCTTTTTGTAAAGCTTGTTGCACAACCGATATTTATTGCTACCCGACCTCAAATGCACGTATCCTCCATACTTACTAATTTGAAGTGGCCACATAATGGAAATTTGCATAATTAAATACTGGCCAATAAGAGTACATCTAGAAGTAGGCCACTGTTGTAGATCTACGGAAGTGCTCCAGGGAACATTTGTAAAACACCAAGAAGCCAGAAGCCTTCTTTAGATTTCTGAGTTTCTAAAATAGTGCTTTGCAATTGTGGATTAGTGTTAAAGGATTGTATTTATTACGTATTACTAGCCGTGCTTTGTGGAATAGAGGACAACTGAGCAAACATGATCCAGTAATCCATCAGAGTACTTTTTGCATTCTGCATAGCCTAAAGTATGAGATGCATCAATACAATCAGTAGCCGTCTCTAAATATTTTCATAATGCATATTCGGAGAGTGCTGGAACATGTTAGGCTCACACGAAGCTCCCACCCGCTGATCCCATGGGGTGTGAGTAATTAAGGGATAATGTATGCGAGCCGTGTATGAAGTAATAAACTGCTGACACTTCCTAATTATAATGTAAGACCGAAGCCTCTATCGAGCTTCTTGGATGTGTGTTGCTTGTATTCAGTTTCGGTTTAACTGCATGTGTTATAGCCTGCATAAAGAGACTTGTGCGGACAACTGTTCGAAGAGGTTGCCATGAGTATTACAGATGAGATTTGCATTCCTGTTACATTGTGTTTTTTTTGTGGGACAAACATTACTCTTGCTTGTTCTTGGTTTGACTTACCCTTTCCTACAAAGTGTCCTTGTATTCATTTCACAGTCTGTATACTGATCCAGATCCTTTACAGGATGTACTATGCCCGATTTAGTATAGTCAGACCCCCCAGGATATAGCGGCTTTTGTAAAAATGCAGCGCGATTTCTACAAAAGTGCCGATTTCGCGGGCACTTTTGTAAAAATCGCGGCATTTTTACAAAAGTGCCGATTTCACGGCAAACCGCGAATCGCAAAATCCTGGAGGGTCTAAATTTATACTAATAGGCTGTTTGTGGGTGTGTGTGTTTTATCTGTGTTTGAGTGCATGCCTCTCTTTGTATCGGTCAATGTTTGTGTCTTGTCTGTATGTCTGTTGGCCTTTGTGTAAGAGTACCTGTGAGTTCTTTGTTCGAGTGAGTGGTGCCTGCATGCCGTTTGAAGTGACCGTATGGATGCCTGTGTCTATTGCTTTCTATATTTATGTGTCTGTGGGATCTGTGTTTACGTGTGTCTCAGTTTACATGGATGGCTCTTTGTGTGGCTCATTTGTGTGCCTTAGTTTGTGGGTATATGTGTATACGTACGTGCTTAATTTGTCAGAGAAGGTGTGCTGATGGCCAAAGCTTGCCTTTGAAACCTGCCGCTAGTGCAAATAAATGTTGGCGCGCCGAATACCAAGGTTGCATAGGCTTTAATCTTTCTCGTGTCTCTTTAAGCGACTACCATTCCATGTCCAATTATCTCACTCTTACAGCTTTTCCCCCTTGTGTGACGTTTTTTCGGTCTTTCGCTTCCTCTCTCTTTCCCTGTCTCTTGCTGTTAAATGTCTGATGCAGATGACTAAGTGTCAGTGCCCCCCACCGCCACAAATTAAACACTCCCACATGTTTGTGTATTTGCATGTGTGCATAGATGCACACATAGGGGCAGATTAACAAGCCCCTTGCAACACTTTTACGTCGCAGTTGCGTCACTTTTGTGGCGTAATCAGCACTGTGCACATTGCGTCACATTTACAATGTGACGCATCTAGGGAGATGCGTCACGTTGAAAAGCCCTGCGTCACATTATACCTGAGTCAGGTATAATATATGCAGGGTAGGAGTTCCAATGCAAGAAAGCCTCGTAAAAGTGACCCAGTGAAATATACAAGATTTCACTGCGTCACTTGTACGACACCACTGCATTAAAACCTTACGCCTGCTTGAAGCAGGCGTAAGGAGTGACGCAGCACAGTAGACATAGGATTTGCTGGAGTTGATTTGCGCTTGTGACACGACTCCAGCAATGCATTACCTTTACGACAATAGATGTGTGACGCATCTGTCAATCCTTGCGCCATGGTGCGTAGCATCCATGGTGGCACAAAAAGTTTTTTTTGCGTGAAGCAATTGAACTGACGCATCTCTGCTAAAATGCAGAGATGTGTCAGTTCTTGTAAATCGTCCCTCGTGTCTTTAGTTCAGTGTGCATTGGCACATCCTGGTAAAATAATCTGTGTGCAAGAGTACCTGCATGTGTTTACGAATACGTATTGTATGCTTAAATGTAATAATGTGTACTGTGCCTGTTCATGCTTTAATCTAAAGAAAGACCTATCGACTTTGCCAATGCTTGTTTGTCTCTTAAACAAACATTAATTACAACATACAGACTGTTTCGTGCTGACCATTTTAGCGAACCATGCCTGCTGTGGATATGTGAAGAGCAATAAACAAAAGTTTACACCCTACAAAATACATGAAAAAAATAGATATTTAAGATATGCTTTAAATCAAAGGTTTATATTTTGCATTTATACGATCACTTGTTGGCGTTATTTCCGCGAGATTGCATTTCCACTATAAAGAACTCTTCGTACCAAAAAACCCTTTAAGTTTGAGATCCTGGGAGTGTGCTTTTTGGACCAATGAAGCACGGAGTTAGTGCGTTTGTAGTGTTTTTTTCATTATATTAACTGATTCGTTTAGTAACAAAGCAGAGCAGTATTTTCCTCTTATGCTATGAAGTGCTGAAAAAACATCCTAACTGAAAATAAACTCATTAAAAGGATCCATGTATAGCTGGTGACCATCAGAAAATATTTCGTATACACTGCCACCTAGTGGTGAAAAACAATGAAATTCCAGTAACTGCAAACAGAACACCGAAGCAGGCAATGTGAAAGTGATACTAATTGACATAAACGCGCAAAAATACCTCATAATCCCGCAACACGTTAAAAAGGATGTTCTATAAAAGTGGGGGAGACCGTAGTACCTAACCCTGAGAAAATCTATGATACTAGCAGTAAAAAATAAAAACATATCATACATACATACACTGAGAAATAAAAAATAAAATAAAATAAATAAATAAATAAATTACATAAATAAATAAATAAATAAATAAATAAAATACAATAAACAGAATTAAGAGGAACACCTCCTTGATTTGGTTTCACCTGTTCCAACTTCAGACTGCTGCTCTAGGTAGTACCCTTGACATTTTTGTTTCGATAAGGTAAACCTTCCATTTAGTTAAGAGCGAAAGTTGACGTGGGAAAGCATAACATTTTAATATTTAGGCTTTCAGGTGATAAAAGTCTGATTGGCAGGGACCTTACCAAGGCCCTCTTGAAGATTTGTGAATCAGCATCTTTTTAGGAAGAAACTGCCCAAAATTGTGGCATTGCCCTGATTCCTTTACATCTTTGGCACTCTCAATATGTCTACCAAGCACTGCTTTGCGGAGGTTGATGCTATCTTGATGGATTTAATATGGGGAGGGCATAGATTGTCCCTCAAAAGAAGTCCACTACCAAGGTGGGCTAGGAGTACCCAACATAAAACACTATTCCTCAACTGCGCAGCTTCGACGAGCAGCGCGATGGCTGGTTAGCCAAAAACAAGCATTTGCAATGTAATCAGTCTCGCCTTTGGGACCTTATATGTATTTAGCTATGCAGCACATTAGCCTGGGTGCTGAAACATCTACTGTTCTTTCACATGGAGTGAAAGTAAGCACCAAACTGCGTGACACCAGGTATGGGAACACATGGAGAGAAATATTGCCTTTCAGCAGGAAAATCGTATCGTCCAAAGCTCTGTTTTTAATATAAAATCAGGGCATTCGGTGGTCATATCACTGAAAATAGAAGATTTGAAAAAAATATTGTCTACATGTACCTGTGGAAGACACTTTCTATGGACTGGAATGTAGAGAATGCTAAAGTGATTCTGGTATGTTACTGACCTCTGCTGGTCATTTTCGATCAAGGCAGTTAAATAAAGGCAGTTGAACAAGCAGAAAGGAATTCTGGTATTTTACTGACCTCTACTGGTCGTTTTCTATCAAGGCAGTTAAATAAAGGCAGTTGAACAAGCAGAAAGCAATTCTGGTATTTTTCTGCCTTCTGTCCATCAACTGTGTTTTTTGCAATTTTCACCCCGAGTGGGCTGGGCATGCTCAGACGTGAGCCCCAGGCTCTCCACATCACTGGAGTCAAGCTATCCAGGCTGAAGAAGGCTGATAGCCAGAAACCGGTCCTCGGATGCTTGATTCCGGTCTAGGAAAGACATGGCTTAGTAGTTCGGGCTGGACTGTTCCCATGAGGCACAGGGTCAAGGCTGATTTGCATATAGCCAGTGTCTGACCTAGGGTGGTGTGGAGTGCAAAAAAACGATGGATTTAGGCCCAGATTTTTGTACTGGGGTGAATGTAAGACATTGTTCTGCATTCTGTCCATCAACTGTGTTTTTTGCAATTTTACTGACCTCTGCTGGTCGTTTTCTATCAAGACAGTTAAATAGAGGCAGTTGAACAGAAAAAAAGGTCCCTAAGCGGAAACAGACATGTCTTGGGCTGATCTCCAGAGCCCGCAGAGTACATACACATATATGTATATACTAAAGTATAAACAAGAGGTCTCGAATGCTCAACCTAAAAACAGTGGGATACAAAAAAAAAGCACTAAGGGGACTATGATAACACATATTTCAAAGTAGGAAAGTAACCAGTTTCTACCTGCAATGTTAAACACAGCTAGACACTGTTAGGTCTGAATTGACCTGAAAACGGCAACCAAGGGCCCAGCATGCCAATACAGTGCATATCTGACCACACAAAGATAGCGAGAGATACAACTTGGACAGAAGATGGTCTTGTTAACGTGGAGAACTTTTGTGATGGTGAGTTGCTACACGTTCCAAACTCTACAAGTGTCTTATCCAGTCTCAACACATCAATTTCTAACTTTAACAGGGTCGGATTGGTTATACAGGCACTCGGGCAATGGCTGAGAGGGCAGTATTCGGGTTCCAGCTGTGGGCTACTTTTTGGGCAGCCTCGGGTGCCGATTTGGGTTGTTTCTGTGTTGTTCAGATTCCCCCAGTGGCCCAGTGAGTGGCTGAGTGGCCTTTCTGGAGGCAGATGGGCGTCCGAAACCTCCCGTTTACCAACGGGCAGAGGTGTCGCTCCCCTTCTCTCGCCGGGCGGGCCCCTTAATGTATGCAAATGGAGAAAGGGCAGGGGGGCTGAGCAAAATTGGCCTCACTGGTTTTCAGGTGTGTTTCACCAGTTTGAACTAATCAGTGCCCTTTTTTTTATCTAAGTAAAGTTAAGAAAACATGACTCTGGCAGAGACCCCCCCCCCCCCCCTCTTTTTATTAAATGGAGCCAAATCAATGTGTTGCGGAAAGGCAATATGCAAATGTGGGTCAATTTTTTTAGCGTGCCCAGGGCGATTTTTAATCTTAATCCAACCCTAGATAGGATCCGTGGAGCAAAGAAGCACAAATGTATATACTGTCTTCGAAACAACACTCATATCTTTCGCGAGCGCCTAACCAATGTCTCCGCTCTACTTGGCTTTTCAGGCATGACAGGTCAGCCTTCAGTCACTGAGAGAGGGCTGAGATGAAGACATGGGAATAAATAAATAAAACCGACACAGAGTGAACGGCATCATCAGGATGCCCGCAGACAGTGTCCAGAGATACCATATTCAAATTAATTAAATATAACATATTACATTACACTTATTTGATACGTAATATGGCATACTGAGAATGCTGACTTGATGCACATATTCTGAAATGTCTTAAATACTGGAGAGACCTCACTCAGATAACAGCACACCTAACAGGCAAGGTAATTGCCAAGAACCCCAAACCCTGCATGCTGGAACTAAACACTATCTAAAAAGTACAAAATAGAATGCAAATGTGTATACCGTACCTAGCTGTTGGCCAAAAGGCAACTGGCCCTGTTGTTAAAGTCAAATAACATGCGATAGGCGACCCAATCGAAAAGTTAAGTTCTTAAATGGGCAGAAGTAGAAAACTCTACTTTGAGGGCGCAGTAAAGAAGCATTAAGAAACGTAGCCAAAGCTGGCAGTACAAAATACTCCTGACAACTTACTTTTCGGAGCTATTGCCCTTGCCAATGCTTTTTTAGCCATGCTGCAGAGCTACGCCGATGCTGTGCAGCATGGCCATGTTGAGGAAATACCTTTAAATAAAAGTCTAACATCATTTTGTAGGCACACACCACACATGTGTGCCTACAAAATGACACAGATGCTTTTTTTTCTTTTTATTTGCCGATTTAGCATGGATCAGCAAAAAAATAATAATACGTGTAAGCATTTTTTGTTGAGGTTTTCTGAAAAGGGGTTGGTGCAGAAGCAACATGGACATGGGGCTTGGAACCAATTGGGGAAAAAGCGTGTGGGGGGGGACAACATGGGCAGAGTGGTGTCAAAGCACCATGGGGGCTGGTGGGGGATCAAGCAATGGCGGAAACAGCATGGCGGGTGCGAAAGAGGCAAGAAGGAATATGGGGAGAAAAGCAAAGGGGAACAGAGAAAGCATTTGGAGTTGGTAGGGGGTTGAAGCACACAGGCGAGTAAGCCATGTGGTTGGGGGAACACACAAGGCCAAGCTCATCATGGAGAGGTATGAGGAGAATCACTCGAGCTAAAGACAGTAGCGTTGGGAGGGAAAGAGAAACACTAGGAAGACTGTTGGAAAACATGCAGTCGCATAGAGTGCTTCAGCAAAAAGAAACAAGCATTTACAATGCAACGGTCTCGCCTTTGCAAAAGTTAGAGCTATTGGCATTGTAAATGACAAAATTTGTATTTATGTGTTGGTTTTGAAAACAGATAAATAAATGGCATTTTCATTTACAATGCCAATAACTTAATCTCTCGCAAATGCTACAGACAAACACACA
Source organism: Lissotriton vulgaris (assembly GCF_964263255.1). Classification (NCBI taxonomy): domain Eukaryota; kingdom Metazoa; phylum Chordata; class Amphibia; order Caudata; family Salamandridae; genus Lissotriton; species Lissotriton vulgaris. The sequence goes on from NC_141698.1 coordinate 295,482,466, forward strand.
CACACAGACACACACACAGAGTCCCCCACACTCACACAGAGCCCCCCCACCTCCACACACACAGCTACTGTGCTCCCATGGTAGAAGTTAATAGAAATGACCAGAAGTGAGAGCTGGGGCATAGGGAGCGTCATACAGGCCTCGGGTGCCCCTGCGTGACAATGGCAGGCTAATCAAGTATGGGGGTCGCCACAAACATTCCAGTCGCCCCAACAGTGATCCTGTATCCCTAAACATAGCACCTTCCCTGCTGGTCTTATTGTACAGGTATCCCCCGCTCCACTGCACAAGCCTCTGTCTCTGCAGCACCAAACACCGCATGAAGGCACAACCGCACAACCAGCGAGACCCAGGGCAGGAGAATGACGGCCGTCTTCCAGACACCGGATGAAAAGTTACTGCGCTCCCACGGTAGAAGTTAATAACAAGGAAGTGATAAAGAACAATATAATAGCTTGTTTTTCTTGTAGAGCCCTTTTTCCATGCTTACGCCATTTTGTAGTCCTCAGGTAGCACGTCTTAATAATCATTAATATACAATGATAACAATGTGAGGAAATCAGATGCAGTTAGGTTGTAAGAGGGTTGTTAATCATCATGTTGCTCGATTAGCCTAGTTACTACAATTTATTTGTAATGTACTTGGTCATCATTATTGGCCTTTTATTGCTCCTTGAGGAACAAGGACTATGGAGCTGCGATGTTTGCGTTATTGGTAAATGTGCTTAAAAAAAATTCCCACATTTCGTTTCCACTTGCTCCGCAGCTGACATAATAACCTTTGTGTAACTCCTCACTGTAGCATCCTTTTGCATACTCAATTTCGTTCTCAATCGCTCTACACATTTTTATGTAATGACTGTCCAGCGTTGCTGCCCCAAATTTGTGGCAAATAAATGTATATAAATGCACAGCAATTGACTAAGACACAAATCCCGCCTCTTGGATGGGAACCGGAAGAGCCCCCATCAGAGGTCGTACAGGGTTTCTGCTTGGACCCTTCCATGTTGTCTGCTGCCGGTGCTCCGTGGCTCCGCAGACACAGCTAAGGGACCGCAGGCCGGCGTGTGACGAGAATGATGCGAATGAAAATAACCCATTAACGGTTGCCTTAAACCAGTTTAGAGGCGCATCGAGCATCTTTGGTGTCTGGCCCTCGAGGCTGAGGCTCCCCGAAAGTTCGCTTAATGGCCGGCCCCTGCCAGCTCCACAGGCATCATTTTTATTAGTGCAGAGGTAAGCTGATTAGCCCTTGTCAATCAGACGTGCCAATATCTCAATTTAGCTCTCTCCCCCCTCCCCTCCAGGCCTCATTGAAGCCAGCGACAAAGGGCCGTGTGGCTCGTATTCCCCCGGTAACCACCGTGGCAGGGTGCATAGGCCTGTGATGATGTGATGACTATATTAAAGAGTACATCAATTTGTTTGAAGGTGTTTTGATTCTCGTACGCTGGCATAAGGAGAGCGAACACCGCGGCCGCAGCTTTACTAGACAAGCAACGGAGAGTGAAAGGGGAGGGAGGCTGGAACGGGCACACGGGGAGGGGGGTGGAACGGACACATGGGGAGGGGGGCGGAACGGACACACGGACAGCGGGAGGTGGGGTCGGGAACGGGATAAATATAAAAAAATGCTGCTTACCTGATCAGCGGCCTCAGTGCACAGCCCACCCCTGCAAAAGACATGGTGGAAATGGAGAAAACATGACGAGACCCCAAAAAAAAAATGCACACACCCACCGCCGCAATGACGATCGGAAAGGCGTGAAGAGGAAAGAAATCGCGGGACCTCCCACGAATCTGGTCCGGCCTTGACGAACAGATCCGGCTACCAATGGCTAGCCTCCATTTATGGAGCTAGCCAATGGGAGCCGGGGGACGTTCCTATATCCCATATAGTAAACATTAGGATTTCGCCTGCGTGAACTGCTTGCGCAGTAACGCCAGGCGAAACCTAAAAAGCAGTACCTGAAAAAGCCAGCAGCGTAAGAACACATTTATGAGCCAATGCAGCAGGGGAGGCACAACCACAAGAAGCGGAAGGGCGGCATAAAGACAAGAAGAGGAAGGAAAGTCCAAACATGTAAAGGAATAAAAAGCAAGCAAGTGAATGACAATGACGCAAACCAATGGTAAGCAATGGATGGGCTCTAAGCCCACTGTAAACTAACAGTATGTCTCACAAACAACAGCAATTGCATTGTCTAGTAGTCAAGACCTAAATATGATGATAAACCACCTTACGCGACCAAGAGAAGAAAAACATTAGTAGCATAGTCTACACACTATTGCTGATATAAACATCTTTAAGGCTACTGAATCAGATTTCAGGGAAGCAAATAACACAACTTGGGAAGGATCTCGTTACGCCATTTGTAAATTGGACAGTGCTATCATACCTCGCAAAGGTGACAGGACAGGGCACCTAACCCTCTAGGACTTAGAAACTGATGACCATAAGAATCATTCTACCGGTGTTGTGTCCATCATATAATAAGTCCCAACAAGCACAAAAGAAGAGGACATAAGAATGGGCAAATAGTACAAGCAGATGTTATATTATGAGAATGTCTCTTACTTTGTTCTATACCTTGCTATTATTCCAGTGGCGGAATGTTCTAAATATGGCTTTCAAATCTACAATAACTCATATTTAATGTTTCCATTGCATATAATGTTAATACTATATTTTTAAAAACTGTACAAACTGTATCCCATTATTTTAATGCCCGTTTCCGTGATGTGGAGTGCATGGGTGTATTGATCAAATCATACTACATCCCACGTTATTCTGTGTGAGGCATTTAGTTTCCCTTGTGAGAAGGACTGGAGTGGGGTGCAGTGTGTTGCTTAGAAAGGTGCCGCAGAGCTCTAAAGATATTCTGGTACCTATGTGAGTAGTTCATCCAGTACACGGTTTTGTTTTGCATTCTGGGACATGTAGTCCTGATGTTAGAATAAACCAAGGTTACATGCCCGACAAAACAACCCAAAATCTTGGTTAGCTAGGTTGGAGCTTGCACACTTGAGGGTTCTGGAGGGTCCACGGGGTGCTGGATCCCCTCCTATTGTCTCCTCATGTGAAGCAGATAGACTGCACTTTTAACTGTCCCATGTTGCAGGTCACAGTACTAAGAGGAAGACAAAGTAAACGTGACACCTTGTTCTGAAACTGTCAGCCAAGCATCAGCAAACGACACCAGCATTCTCGAAAACCTGAAGGGCATCAAGTAACGTTCCAACTTTTAACCTGTTTTCTATCAGTCACTTTATTTTTTTTTGTACTTTTCCTTTCTTTCATTCTCTATCCTCCTTGCGTCCTAACTTCTCCTAACTTCCCAGTACCCTCTCTTTACCTATCTTCATTCAGTTTGTGCCCTACTCCCCTTTCTTCTGTTGCCTCTTCCCCCAATTCTTGCCATCCTTCCTTTTCACCATATTTACATCATTCCGGCCCCTTCTATGCTCCATTGATTCATTTATTTCTTCTCCTCCGTCAAATTCCTTTAATTCTGTTGGTCATTCAATTCCTAATTTTCTTACTTTCAACTGCCCTTCTATGGCAATACCTCATTTTTCAAGTTCACCCTCACATGCTACCTCTTGCTGTTGAGATAGCAGAGCTCCTTCTATCAAAGGTTCTCGTGTAGTCATTATACGAGAGCCTCCACTGGTCTCATGGAGCTTTGATTGTCGACTGAAACGGTATGAAAAGAACTAACATCTACAACACATTTGTTAACCATGAAACCAATGTGGCTTCACAAAAACAACAGAGAGGATAGTGTCCAAACTATGAAGTCAAAACTATGAAGGTTTATCAGCAGATTAAGTAAAAGGTTACACATCAATCAAATAGCATATCAAACTATTCAAAAAGCATGACTATCTATCTAATTATGCAATCTAAAATGGTATATTATAAAGAAAAAAATAAAGTATAATAATGTGGGGGCATATTACCAAGCAATAGCGATAATTATCGCTATTGCTTGGTTAGAGACAAAAATTTATCGCTGACCTGCAGGGATTTTTATCGCAGATAGACCTTGGTATTACCAAGGTTTCTCGCAAATGCGATAAAAAATGGGCGCAATGCATGAATATCGCTGAAAAGTCAGCGATATTCATGCATTACCGAGCTAATGTTCTTAGCCATGTTAGCCACCTCCCATTGGATAATATGGCTAAGAACTGCTCAGGGAAGGTGTTAGCTTTTGGAGATATTTGCGCTTAGCGCAAATATCTCCAAAAGTTGGTAATAGGAGATAGCGATGTTAGCGACTGTTTCCAGTCGATAACATCTTGGCACGCCCACTTTGCATGTCATTAGTGATAAATTTCTCTGACATGCAAAGTGGGGCCCAAGATGGTCGCTATCTCCTACTAGCTGTCGCTAACTGGTGTTAGCGACAGCTAGGTAATAGGGTGATAATGTTATCTCCGCTTTCTTGGTTTTTAAAGCCAAAATAGCGGAGATAAACCCCCTTGATAATATGTCCCGTAAAGAGCACAAAATATATTCCATAAAGGAATTTCCCCATTCTAAATAAAGTATCTAAAGTGGCAAGGGGAAGCTCAAAGAGGAAGGTGTCAGCATCAGAGCCACCAAATTAAGGTTCTTGGGGAAATAAACAGGTATTCAAGCATAGAGCTCAGTACTCGGGGCATGAGAAATCATCTGAGTTGAGAAAGGTCTGCTCTCAGCAAAGGCAGGACAGGATCTGCTGAGCTATTCTAAGGAATGCAGAATTGTTATGCAATAACACTTTCTGGAAGCTTCTTCCAACCAACTACCTCTAGACCAGTGACCTTAAAAATGGGGGCCTCAAGTGATTCCAGGGGGCTCCAGGCTCTGGCCAACAGGCGCATTATGCTGATAACAGTGATTTGATTTCAAGGTGGCAGGGGTATAGTGGCAGAAAGCTGCTCTGTAATGGGGCATCATTAACATCTTTTGTCATTTATATCCTGGCTGGGAGAAAGTGCCAAAAGGGAAGGGAATCCAAATATTTTTCAGACCTCCCACCCCCATTTCTAATATTCACACTATGGATACTTTTAAATATAAGTAAGGCCTGTCTGACCAAAATAGTATGTTTGGCAATCGTATAAGGATTGCATTTGTAAAACGGTACAGAACTTAACTGCACTGTTTAAATAAGTCTAGACATATTTAAGCTTTGCCAGTTTAATAGAATAATTTTGAACATTTTTGAGGGGGGGACAAATGTTTTTTTTTTTCATGAGCGTGGGAGCACGGCTTCAGAAAGTTTGAAGACCACTGCTCTAGTGTCCATAAAAGAGACTAGGAGGCATATTACCAAAAACTAGCGATAATTATCGCTATGTTGGTTTAGCGGGGATATTTTTATCGCCGAGCTGCGGCGATTTTTATCGCTTAGGAACCTTGCTATTATCAAGGTTTATCTCCTAAGCGATAAAAAACGGCCGAAATGCATGAATATCGCTGAAAAGTCAGCGATATTCACGCATTACCGAGCTAATGCTCTTAGCCATGTTATCCACCTACCATTGGATAACATGGCTAAGAACTTCTCAGGGGCAGGTGTTAGCTTTTGGAGATATTCGCGCTTAGCGCGAATATCTCCAAAAGTTGGTAATAGGAGATAGCGATGTTAGCGACTGTTTCTAGTCGCTAATATCTTGGCACGCCCACTTTGCATGTCATTAGTGATAAATTTCACTGACATGCAAAGCGGGGCCCAAGATGGTCGCTATCTCCTACTAGCTGTCACTAACTGGTGTTAGCGACAGCTAGGTAATAGGGAGATAATTTTATCTCCGCTTTCTTGGCTTTTAAAGCCAAAAAAGTGGAGATAAACCCCCTTGATAATATGCCCCTAGGTTCTCTGGGAGCAAGTAAACTCCCAGAGTTTAGACAAAGAAACACAGGTGAACAGCCTTGAAGTTAGCAATAGTTCAGTCAGCGGGGGTGTGGCTTGCGGCAAATGGAGAAGGTTGTAACAGAGTTGAGCTCTGGTGATGGACCCCATAGAGGCAGTTCAGGTGTGCTGCAGCGCCCCAGACTGGGATCTGTGACTGGCTCTTGGTGTCCTCTAGACCGTGGGGGTAGGAGTGGCAAGTGGAGGAGCTCCCGCAGACGAAGTTTCAGCTCTGCCATTGCCATGGCCCCGAGACAGAGGAAGAGGGCAAAGATGGCAGTGACCATGGCAGCCTGAGGTAAAGGGCCGCCCCCCCAAAGTGACAGAAACCAATAGAGTGGCCTGAGGTGTCTGAATGACTTGCTCTAGTGGCACCGTCGGGCATGCGTAACAATAAGTGGACTTGGCTGTACCCGCCCATTTGTAATCCCTAGAAGTTGGCTGCTGTTGCCTGGCTGGAGACAAGAAGGTGGCCTGCATGCCTTGAACCAACAGGGTCACCCGAAATGAGATACCTGAGGATGTCAGACTGAACACCCCACGAGTGACAGTGAGGGGGGCCGTCGACCAGCCAGAGGAAACTGCGTTGGTGGTCCCAACCACTTGAGGGAGCTAATCCACAGTTGGAGAGGCGGCCAAGAGATAGCAAGAGGTAGATTGAGATGAGCCAGGGGTGCTCTGGCCTGTAGGGGGCTGCATGTGCCTTTCTTGGGGGTTTGGCCTGCACTGTTGCCCTGAGCAAGGCCCAGCAATGGCTGAGTAGTCATCTCCTGAGGGGTTGGCATAGAGGTGGCCAGGGGTGGTGCCCCGGGAGAGTGAGCAGCAACCCTCACAACAGCGGCACTAGCAGCACAGTCAAGGTGGTAGAGGGAAAAGAAGAGAGAGCAGGGTAGAGCCCTGTGACAGAAACCCTTAAGGCAACCCCCTTTTACCACTGCAATGGTGAGAACTAAGATCCAGAAAACAGGGCTGACAGTGGACGCCTCCTCCCTCCCTCCCCAGGGTGAGGAGTTGCGATGATGCCCATACGGTGGGAGACCATGGCCAGGAGGCTCACACTGAGAAGATTCTCAAGTCGATCCATGACATCAAACCTGCACTGTAAAACAAGATCAATGTGAACGCCATTGGCGTGGGATCCTGCATGTGGACTACCAGAAACTAGCAAGCAGTTGTCCGATACATATTCCTCAATCATCCAACTGCAACCGGTATGGTCAGAGGCTGATACCTAGATGTGCGCGATACAAAACATGATCGATCAGCTCACGGAAGGCGCAGAGGATGCTGAGGAATGATCATGATGGAATAACGTGTGTTTGTTGGGGCTCCTGGAGTGAGCAGAGGGCCCCCACATGGGACTGTACCTGGAGGAATGGCTACAATCAACAGTGCTTGGGTGCAGGACCTCCAGCCTGTTCACAGTGGAATGGCTCATCTGGTGCCAGGTTGACCACCTGTGAAAGGGGCATTGGGATCATATCCTTTGGGTGGCCTGGGCATATGGCCAGTGGGAGTTTGGGGGAGGCAAGGTGAGCAAATACCCGGCCTATACCAATTCAGTGCAATGCCAGATACACTTTTCTTGCAGGGAAATGCCACCTAAGAATGCTGAACATAAAATATGCAAGACTGAGGATAACCAACCAGGATGGGTCCCACCTCTTCAATTCAGCAACAGAGGTGTGGGCCTGATTGGAAGGGAAGGGGCACTCGATCCACATTGCAGGGGATGGCAAAAACAAAAAAAACATGATAGTGGCAACGAAGGCAGCTTTAGGCTGCCCCCTCACAAGATCAGATGAAGAGCGAAAGGGCCAGGGTGGTTGCGGATATCCAACTGCACCATCCTCAGCAACAAGGAAACCGCTTGGCTGCCTTGGTAAAAGATTCAGAGGTGTCCATGGAAGACTCAGAAGCCTCCTCTGGAGAAGAGGAGGCCCTCCAATGATTACCCCAATGACTGTGCCAACATTGGGCTAAGGTCTGGTGGGCTGTGCCGGGCCCTGGTGGAGTGCATGAGAAAGTGCTACCAACAGAGAAGATACAGGGGCAGGTGCTTGACCAACATTAAACATTAGTTTTGTGGGGCCAGTACCCTCTAGCTATTGACACTGATACTACATTGATAATTGCATTTTTGACTATATATGTTCGATGCCAAGTAGCACACATTTGTTCCTGGCGTGACAGAATCTTGGACATTGGGGTGGTGGGCAGTTTTGAGCCTGTTGCATGAGGTAGTGGGGAGGGTGGATGGGTTGTTCATGAAAGCTGCATGGACTCTGTTGCAAACTTGATTATGGAAAAAAGTGCACTCCGACATGGTGGATATATCTGAACAGACACGAACTAGAAGGGCAGAGACACATGAGCGGGGCCCTGCATAGAGTACGGGGGATTGCCACCTGCTGGAATCCATGCCACAGAGCACAATGGCAAGCAAAAGCATAGGGCACATAGCGAAGGTCACAGGCCACACAGCCAGAGCTGTCAGAAGCGGAGCTGTCCCCTGGCACATCCCCTCACACATTGCAACTTACACTGGCTAAAATACTGGAGGCCATAACAGATACAAAAAACACCCTCCAGAGAGAGATCAATACCATCTCAGTGGAACTGGGACTCCTCCGAACTGATCATCATAAACTGCTCGACAGGGTCAAAGACACTGAAACTACTTTAGCATACCTATAACTATTGCATCATGCAATGAAAACACAGATAGCACATTTGACAGAGCAGGTTCACAGGGTAGAACACTGATTTGTAGATGCAGAAGAACGCATTTGGCGTAATCACATGCACATTATGGGCCTTTCTGAGTGCACTAAAGGGCAGGTAATGATGGCTTTTCTAGAATCCAGGATGTGCACAGAAGTGGCCTGATGCAGCTCACATTGTTCTTTGCCCTTGAAAGAGCTCATAGGGTAACCTGCAAAGCCACCAGGCCCTGGCCACCCACCGAGGCCTATAGTTGCCAAGCTCCTGCACTACAAAGATAGAGACTCACCTCCACAGTGTGCAAGAGAGGTTGGCCTGTTTAGGGTAGGGAACAGCCAGGTATCTATATTTCCAGACTTTACTGCTGCTTTTCAGGCCAAACGTGCCTCCTTTCCGGAAGTGTGGAGTGCACTCCGTGAAGAGGAAATCTGCTTATGCTCATATTCCCAGACAAACTGAAGATCATTTTGGATGGCGACACCCACTTTTGTCAGGACCCAGACGATGCCTGCTACTGGCTGAAGATCTACCAGGCTGAGTCCTATTGACCGCAGGGAAGCACGAGGGATGAGAGGCCCCATTGACAGCGAAGGCACCGATCACTATAGACATCCCCGCATGGAGCTTTGCCCAAGCCTACATCCAAGCAGATGGACATGGATAAACTGGCCGCACTCACCAAGGAGAGGGCCTCTGATTCCTATGATAGTTGGTCTTTGGGGCATCACACCGATGACTCTGTATCAGAGTCCCTAAGCATGGTGGCTGAAGGACTGCCAAATGTGACCTCACAGATATCGAAGGACCTTGTATAGAGTTTCCCTCTCCACCTATTGAGTTCATCACCCAGTGTAGACAACGAGTACTGTGCTGGTACTCATGCTGGCGCAGCTGTCTGAGGCCATGAATTCGCCCACTTCTTGACACCCCTATATCGTCTTTCCATAAGTAATGGATTGGTGGTGAAGTGTGCTTCCTGCACTTTTGAAAATACTTGCTTGGATGGCCAGCTGTTGCTGGGCTGTTCTAGGATCAGAGGGTTGGGATTGTTGCTTTTCGTTGTGCACTGTTTTCTCGGGGAATTGCATTCTGCCAGTGGGATGTCTGATGGGGGTATGGGCCACGGTGATGTCATGATCTTGTTTATGTCACTGCATCTATAGTAAACTACACACATACAACCATGAGATGGGCATCAGTGGGTAAGCCCCAAAAATCCTGATGTACCTTAAGAGATGGGGGTACATATCTCCATACTCCAAGAGACACACCTCATTGATATTGAGGAGCAGCACCTTCAGCGTGGCCAGCGGGCGCAGCTGCCCCACCCTAGATCACTCTGCCTTTGCGAGGGAGGCACTGATCTGGGTAAGGGCCGGGATCCCCTTCAAGGTTCTAATGATTGACCTTGACAATGATCGGAGATATGTATTTGTTTAGGGTTGTCTATGCGGTCGACAGGTAGTACTGGGTAGCATATATGCCCCAAACCTGGACCACGCTCCCTTTTTTGCACTCTCTCTCAATGTGGTTGGGCCGACTCTGGGGGGGAACTGCTCCTAGGGGTAGATTTCAATTGCATAATTAATACCATATTAGAACGCTGAACCCCTAGCCACTGGGATTGCAGTCCCATAGTGTGAGAAGTTGGCCTGGCATATGCTGTCCACTATTCTAGTGGGCACCCTGCACCTGTCCAAATGACCCTTATTGATGGTAGGTTTAAAGACAACCTTTATAGAAAGCTATCGTAGTGGTAGCTGTGGAGAGCAGCCCTCAGGCTAAGTCTTGAAGGAATGTAAAGCAGCTTGTTTTACCAGTCTATAATCTCATGAATGACCAAATGAAAGGAGAACCACACCAGGTATATATAAGATATATATGTATTTACTCTAAACACATCCCTCTAGACTCTTTATGAGGCTAGAGGCAAACGTACACAAGTTAAACTTAATTAGCACACAGTAAATTAGCACAGTATACGTTTTGCCCTAGGGGCCTCACAAACCATATACTAAGAAAGTGGTATAAGTACCGCTGTGAACATAGAGACCAGGCCTAGGGCCTGTAGAACCGCTGGGGCAACCAGGAACCACCCAAGGTAGAGACGCAGGAGACCCACGGGGGAAGTGTGCAGTGTCTAAACACAGCAGCGAATCTCCATTTACTTCTATGGAGAAAGTTGCGATTCGATTTTTAAGGATTAAGGACACTTAGGAGTGGACTATGAACAAACCCCTTCAGTACTAGACAGTTTGAGAGTCAAGACCCACGGGAGCACCGAAGTACTCGTGTTACCTCACCCAGGGAAGCCGGGTGCATAGGTGTCTTTTCGTGTCGGGTTTCGTCATCGTTTCCTATGGAGAGCTGCAAAGAAGTGCTGTAAGCGACCAGCCGAAAAGTGTCCGGAAGGATCGAAGGGTGGATCGAAGATCTGAAGAATCTGAAAGCAGAGGGTGCAGAGTTTGGGTCACTTGCCAGTGACCAGGGAGGCAGTAAGAAGATGCCCACCAATGTCGGGTGATTTCAGGTACAGGAGGTGAAGCTTGACTCTTCAGCCAGGAGGACCAGGAGGCGCCGATGACAACCAGGAGCTGGATTCAAGCTGTCCCTCATCGGATGTCGAGTGCTGCAGCATCGGTATCCAGATTGAACCCAACAAGCCTTGGCAACAGGAACCCACACAGAATGCAAAGATTGGCTTTGAAGCAGACCAGCAATGTCTGAGGGACTCACCTTTTGGAGGGGAGTCAGGGCATATCTGGAGCAACCAGGGAAGCCCAAGAAACAAAAGAGTTACCTTTGTGGAGACCCACCAGTCAACGGACCAGGGATCGCAAAGGGGCCTCAAGCAGAAATGCTAGAAGCGGGCCCACAGAACACTCGTGGAGTGTAGGCCCAAAATCTTCAGTGCAGATGGAGCTCAGGGCTTGGATTACGAGTAGCCCAATGCACAACTTCGGGAAAGCTCGGGAAGTAGATGCACTAGCAAATGTGCACGGTGTCCAGGAGTTCCGGTCCCACGTCTCTCATGATGACTACGGGTCTCATCTCTGCTGAAATCTCGTGTCGGCCTCGGAGATATCTGGAAGTCCATGTCCTATGTAGCAGATTCGTTGGGATCCGCCAGGAGCCTTGAAAATGCAGACCAGCAAGATGCTTCCTTGATGCCTGTTTGAACAGGGGAGTCACTTGTTGACCCCAAGAGAGATCCTTCCATCTTCTTGTCGAAATAGAATGTTGAAGTTCCAGGGTATATGTTGCAGAGTTACGTCCAGGTTAATCTGAAGTCCTAGGGACTGGGTTCCTATACTTATACTAAGTTTAGGGGATGGACTTACTCTAGGGTCCCACCTATGGGAGGACCTGGGGAGGGGGTGGTTACACCCCTTCCCCTTTGTCCAGTTTCGCACCAGAGCTGGGGCTGAGTGCCCCAGCAACCGGTGTGAACTGGGGTATGCACAGGGACACCTTGTGTGCCCCAGGCATTGTCTGAAAAGCATTCACTGAATGCACCCACCCTGCACCAATACACTAAAGCCTGTCTGGGGAGGTGGTTACACCTCTCTGGACAGGAAACCTATTGTCCAGGCCTCCCCTGCCGGAGTTTCATCCAGCTAAAGAGCTTACCAGACGCCAATACTGCTACCTTATTAAAACTCTTTTTTTGCGAGAGGTCATATTGAAAATCCAACAACATAGACCGAAGGCTTCTTTTTCTGTCTGAAATAAATCTTTTCTTTTATTTATTTTTCACATATCAAAATGTAAACATTTCTTTCATCCTCTTTGTCTTTTTAACACAACACTACTGATCTTTCTCCATACAATCTTCAGCTCTCATTTAGCATTCACCCATGTTCTCACTCTCATACTTTTTCCATACTCTCTTTACATTGGGCTTCAAAAGGAAAGCAAAGTCATTCCTTTGTCCTTTTTGACTTCGCTTTCCTTTTGAAGCCAGTCCACAAACAGATGCCGCGGCTGCGGGTACACCGATTGATCCAAGTAGCACTGGCAACCAGTCTTTGAATCAACACGAGGCGTGCGACTGTTGAAAACACTGCAGAGCTAAAACACAAGTTAATCCTCCTTGCGTGCAAGAATACTTCTGTTCAAGCGTCTCCTGCTTTTACATTGTGTTAGCTATGAAGAAAAGGATAAAGACCTCGTCTCCAAGTATCTGCAATTGGAGGTCGCACATTCAATCAAGCAAGAATAAGACAAGCTGCGTGGTCCTGATGAGCACTCTAGAAAGGGCAAGAGTTCAAAACGCGTAGACCATTCTGTGTTGTTAGCCATAAGATTGTAAAATAGAGTCTGTATTATTGTGAATACTCAGAATTTCGTGTTGTATACTGTGAACTATGGCTAGTTGTATAGATAGGGACTAAAACGTTTCAAGAAAAGGAAGAGTTATGGTGTATGTGGTATGTGCAGTGAATGAGTGAATGGAAAGAGAGTATGAAAAAAGTATGAGAGTGAGAACATGGGAGAATGCTGAATGAGAGCAGGATATTGTATGGAAAAAGATTAGTAGTGTTGTGTTAAAAAGACAAAGAGGATGAAAGAAATGTTTACATTTTGATATGTGAAAAATAAATAAAAGAAAAGATTTATTTCAGACAGAAAAAGAAGTCTTCGGTCTATGTTGTTGGATTTTCAAAATGACCACTCGCAAAAAAAGAGTTTAAATAAGTTAGCAGTATAAGCATCTGGTAAGTTCTTTAGTTATTTGAGGCTTGGCCTTACTGTTGGGAGCCCAAACCCAGTGGCGTTATTTGGAGTTTCGTCCAGCAGCAGGAGGTCAGACTCGTGTCTGTGGCAGCAGCATCCAATTTGTGATGCTGGGGCTCTGTTAAACTATTACCGGTCAGGTAAGTGTGTGCTGGAATTCTACCCCTGCTGCCAGAACTGGAGGGGGGTAGGATTCCAAAGTGTTTGGCACCAAACACGACATGTTTTGATGCAGCCCTTCCAAAGTTAGCATTTACCGCAAGGTTATAATGCACTTAAGAGTATATGGTATGGCTGTATAACAGAACAGCTACAAGGAAGGGATTCTGAAAGCTACAGAGGGGCTCAGCTCATGCTTGGGCACCCTTTCACACAAAACCAAGCACTCTGCCTTCAGGATTGTCAAGGCCTGCCTTAGGAGTGACTTATAGGTTTATATGTGTCTGTATATATAGGTAGACATAAGTATACTATAGCTTAGTAAGGGGTGCAAGCACCACCTTACCCAGGCTGCAGTAGCAGACCTGTGGTGCCAATTTGGAAGGCTCCCAGGGGTGGCATAATACATGCTTCAGCCCCTCGTTGGTCTCTGGGGTACCTTTGCCCTTGGTACCTAAGGTACCTTGTACTAGGGACTCACAAGGGTAACCCAGTAACCAATCTGGAGTGTACCTAATGTACATGCAATCAGTTTAGAGAGGAAGCAGCTAGGCTGGGGTCCTGGTTAGCAGGGCACCAGCCAGACTAAAGTCGATAAATCAGTGAAACACAGCAAAAAGTGGGGGTAACCATAGTAAACTCTCTTACACATAGGGAGCTGCAACTCGGCGAAGCTGGATGTCGCATTGTGCCGTAGAGGATGCTTTGCACAATCAACACTTAGCAGACATGGATTATTCCTTAATACTATGGCCAACACAACGTTCACACAAGAATTGACTGCTTTGTGTGCTCCAGAGCATTGAGTAGTTGCTTTACTCACAAAGTATCTGGGTCAAACTCTCTCTGGCCACAGTCCACTCCTCCTGACACTCAAGCCAACAGAGGAGTACACCCATACCTACTTGGAGACTGCACTCAGCCGCTCTTGCAAATGTTACCTTCCGAGCCACATTGGTGGAACAGGTCCCACATTACTTTGCTCTGAACCCTGGGTCGGACTCTGAGCAGCAGACGGAATGGGAGGCCTTCAATGTAGAGGTGCGAGGATATTGTTTGGGCCAGTCAGGGGTCATCTGCAGGGAGCTAGGTGAGCTTTTGAGCTTGGAGGAAACCCTACATGAGTGGGACAATGAATAAGGCACCAACCTCTGAGCCCTTCCGAAGCTGCTGGAATCCAGGGAACAATACAACGTGGCTCCAGAGTGCCTCCTGTACCACAATCATAAGGACTATGTGAGCCCAACTCATGAAGAAGAAGGTAAATCAGGACGGCTCCTGGCCTGGATTATCTGCCCAGATGGGGGCCCCATTACCCATCTGTTGACCTCGGGAGTAGAGACAATTTTTTCCCCTCAAGACATTAACAGAGCGCTTCAGGACTATTATGTCTCCGTCTACTGATCTCTTGGGATTGTCCCATCAGTGACAATTTTTACTGTCTTGGACTGACGGGCCATTAGGTGACTCCCTGCAGATGGGGGTGGAAGCTTTTTTTGGTTCAGTAACACCTCAATAAATACTAAGCACTATTAAGGCCACAGCGATGGTCAAAATCCTGGGCCCAGACGGGCTACCATCAAAGTTCTATGCGGCGTTTGCAAGCGTACTGGCGCAGAGGCTGGAGGAGAGGCATGCAGAGGCGTAAGGGGCTGAATTGCTCACCGTCATGACTACATAGGTCTTAGTAGTGTTGCTACCTAAATCCAATTCCCCAGAAGTGGCTTTCACTGACTTTAGGCCGCTTTCCATACTTAACACTGATTTAAAGAATATTTAGCAAAATATTTGCCTCTAGGTTGCTGCTCCATATGCAGGACTTGATTCACATGGATCAGAATAGGCTCATACTCACCCGCAATACATCACTTAATCTCTGCCTGCTCTATAACATCATATATTACCAAGGCCTAGCTGATACCCCACTCGCTATGATCATGTCAGTGGACCTGGAAAAGGCGGTCAACACAGTGTGGTGGGATTTTCTAGATGCCACCATGCTACGCATTGGATTAGGAGTTAAGTGAGCCCAGTAGGTACTATTGCTATACACCCACTCTTTGGCAACATTAAAAATGGGACGCACAGTCTCCAAACCTTAAGAGGTATTCCGTAGCATGACACAAAGCTTCCCTTTGTTGCCCCTAATGTGTGCCATTGCCATTAGGCCACTTGCACAGGATAGGGAATAGCAGTAGAGAATACAGAACACAACATCTCCCTCTATGCAGATGATCTGCTGATTTACCTGCAGAAAGCTGAACAGGACTTCCCCCATGCACTGTGGCTCCTCGAGGAATTTAGCTTCTACTCAGGCCTATGGGTGAACCGGGACAAGACATGTGTATTTCTGGTAATCAGTAGAGCCCTCTCCCCTTCCAATATTCTCTGGGCACAACACACCTTTAAATCCTCGGGCTTTCAGATCTTCCATGACATAGCTGATCTGAGCAAGGAGAACCTGGAGAGGGTGCAGTGTTAAATCAAGTTGCATGTTCCCTTTTGACGGTCACTTAGACTACCCATCATGGCACACACAGCGCTATCCAAAATGGTCATGCTCTCACAACTCCTTTACTTTTCTGCAAACCTCATGTGATAGTCCAGTGCCCTGGTTCCATCAATTGGACGTTCTACTCCATGAGTTGACCTGGGACGGTGGCCGCCAAAGGGTTTCATTTGCCACCGTCCATCCCGTACCACTTTAAGGTGGGCTGGAAGTCCCAGACATTGAGTTGTAGGCGCCGCAGCTGCAGTGGCTCACCAGATTTCTAGATAGGGCTGGACTCGTGGAAATTGCCTAGTGGGTTCCAAACCAAACCTGGGGATGCTTCTGAATAAGGAGCTTAACCCTGCTCTGCGGATTCCCTGCCGGGCATTCTCCTGTCTTCAGCATTATATCATTGGTGGCAGTACAGACAGGGGATGGCACCCTATCGACTGAACTCCCGCTGGTAGGGCTGCCCCACAACAACTCCATAACCTTCTTCTTGGCAGGGCAAATGAGCCTGTGCTCGGAAACAGGGATAACTACTAGGAGCGGCTGCTTTCAGGCAGGCAACTTTGTCCCCCTCGGGGAGCTGTGAGAGCATACCGGTCTACAACTAGGCCAGTTCCTCACTTATGAGGCGTTCACACACACATTCCAAGACCTCTGGGGAATAGGAGAGGTGGAACCTGAGGCACATGGCATCCTGAAACTTCTAATGACCTTGGGCTCAGCCAGTCACTTGCTCACATGGTTTTATAGAGTATTAAACGGCTTGGCCAGAAAACCCTTAGACGCACTTTGTACATGCTGGGCTACAGAATGGGAGGGCTATGCCTTGCTCCCAGAAAGTATCCCATAATATGCGCTTCAAGTACATCTAATATAATTATACACACTGGGCATACCTAATACCATGCAGGATCAGGTCAATCTATGGAGGTGACCCTAGGGGTGCCCCCGAATTGCAACACTGGATGTAGACTTTGGACATATGACATGGGGCTGCCCAGGGCTTATGGGATTCTGGGAGGAGGTCCTTTTAAAACTTAACACAACTCTGCCTGGACTTTCGAGAACATCCATGAGACATGCCTCTTTCTCACTTTACCTAGACCAGCACGCAAGAAGGTAGTGAACAGGTTCTTTGACTTGGCACTGGTCCTTGCCAAAAGACGGATTGCCATGACCTGGAAGTCTGCTCTAGTGCCCAACGTGGACACTTGGGTTAAAGATGTAACTTTGTGGGCTTGTGCTGAAGAGCGGGCGTTGCTGCTGGAAGACGCACACAGGGTCTGACGTAGGGCCATAGCTGAACGGTGCTCTGAACTGATAGATGAAAGGGAGTTTCCCATGAGTATAGATGAACAGGACAATGACGAATTAGTGGGACAGGGATTGAAGGCCTGACCTTGTTGAGGGACATGGCAGCTTATTCAGGACTGTCCTGATCGATTAAGAGATGTGTGCATCCAGGCACTAGTGGTTACCTTGAGGAGGGTTACGGTTGGGACACCCCCTTCTGCTCCACTGGCCCCCCATGTAGAACCCCCTGCGCTGTTCCCGTGCTACCTATATGACATCACCCAGAAAAGTGGTTTTCAATTTTACAAGGTGTTTAGTTCACTTATTAGATTTACTTTTATTTCTGTTTTTTGTTGGTTATATCATTCTGGCACTGCAGTCACATTCCTGACCCCACGAGGGTGCGCTGGATTAGGAAACTACAAGCCAAGAACTCAGCCACTTTTGATGGTTCTTATATCTTGACATCACGCTACACATTATATGGCTTCCTAGACTGGTCCTGTCCCCTTCTGTGAATGTTCAGGATATGGGGTAACTTGGGGACTGATCTTTGACAATGTCAGTATTAACACATGATGTGAATACACTGTGCCCTGGCTGGAGCCGAGAAACAAGAGACCTATACACAGAGTTGATAAAGCTATTGTACTCCTGTATACTTAACACATGCTTTCATGAATATATGTGCTGTCATTCATGTCACTTTACCAATAAAATATAAAATTAAAAAAAGACCGATAGGAGAAATGAAACTAGATCCTTGAGAATTGACGGACTCGAACACCCGAAAGCTTGTGACGGAGTCTGCAACAAACTACTTCTCAGACAACAAGGTCGGTTGACTCGACCGTGATCCCTGAGAGGCATTTAAGGCAGTTGCAAGGAGCCAACTAATTGCACATATGGTTGGAAAGAAGAAAGAAAGACAGGAATGCATCAGAGATGTAGGCCACATTGACAACCTGGAAAGAAGAGTATGTGTAAACACCTCCCCATAACTCACCCATAAGACCGAGGGACAGAAGGCAGGCCTACGGGCAAACACCCAACAAGAAGCATAGGCAAAATTCCAGGCACAACATGGTAGGCTATATCAGACGGCGACAGGGCAGTTACCCTTTTTGGCCTTGCTCTCACATAGCGAAGAGGGGCAACAATGCCGGTAGGCAGTGAGGTCGAAACCCCAGTGACGATCACACAGGAGGGTCTATACCAAAACCGGACAAGAGGGGATAAAAAAGGCCTTAAGGACTTCATTGTAGACCTCCCAACACATAAATGAAGGTGGGATGCCAGGGATGGATTATAAACTGATATTAGAGAGATGAAAATCTCAGAGGCTATAGGTCAAATGAAAGAACGAAAATCTCCAGGCCCCAATCATCTACCCGCTAAGTTTTTAAAATGTGTTTGATCCCATTGGGTGGGTACAATGCAAGTTAGGTTTTAAAGAGCCTGGCAGGATGGGGTGCCCCTGTGGGATCTGAGGACGGCCACAATAGTGCTAATTCACAAGCCGGTGAACCCCTCATGGAAGTGTGCCTCCTATTGGCCAAACTCCTTGCACAACCTAGAGATCAAGTACTTGGCGAAGGTCCTTGCAAATCGCTTAATGCAAGTGATAGAAGGAGTTTGACTCCCTTGGATCCCTCTATCTGTGGGCACTATTGGAAAAGATGGACCCAATCTCTTTGTCCTGGGTGTGGCAACTCTACAAAAATCCTTGGTAGTGGCATGCGCCAGAGGCACCCGTTATCCCCCTACTTTTTAGGTCTCGGCTGGCAAAAGCAGCACGCATGCGCTGCTCTCATCATACGAGAGCTGCTTGGAATCAATACAGATTCTAAAGCTCTCTGAGGCGGAGTTGAACCCCGCCCATCTTTTTGTTTGGTTTGCATCATCTTGCATGCAAAAGGCTGGCATCTCAATGTAAAGGAGGCTTCTTAGTCCCTCCTTGTTGCCCCCTTGTCTACTTTTGGCCGCGCCCACCGGGATTTGATGTTTTATCAGCGGAATGACACTCTCCTGTTTATTACTCCCTACGCACTTTTTTTCTCTATCTCAGCTTTGACAAAGTCAGCTGCTTGTTTACGTTCGCATTGCACTTTCACTTAAAGTGAAAGCACAATGTGAAAGTAAACATGCCGCTGCCTTTGCAGTACCACGCTTGTTTTACTTGTTCTCCTCAGCTACTAGCTGGTTGTCTATGTAGTAGGCGCACAGGCAGTGCGACGCCGCTGTTGATACTCGCGCTCTTCGGTGGCTTGCCCGCACATCTGCAAAATGGTGGCCCCTGTCTCCAAGGATAAGAAGATCATTGAGCTGCGAGTCGTGGGCTGGACATCACCAGGAGTCAAGACCGTACTAATTTCTCGCCTTAAACAGGTGAGGCACTGTTACAGTCCTTATGCCATTTTACAAAGGCTGAGGGCGCATCGATCACCACCCTAACACATCACAAGAACCCCATGGGGAGCTCAGAGCAGCATCACGCCTTGTGACCTCAACAGCGCCTAGCAGCCTCTCTCGGTGAGCTCAGCAGTCAAACAGCACCCACCCTCCACCCCACCCCGCAGAAGCACACCCTCAGCCAGAGCAGCTTCACGCCTTGTAAATTGTAAATTGATACTTGTATAGCGCAATTCTCACCCGCAAGGGTCTCAAGGCGCTTGTACGAATACCGCTGTAGAACCCATCCTGGCTTTCCCTGTGAGGCGTCCACTCCTGGGCACCCCCAAGGTGGAGGCCAGGCATCCTTAGCGTTGTGGGGGCCGTTGTGGAGATTAAGCAAGCTATTGCCCAGAGTTGCAGAGTGGGACTCCATGATCGGAATAGGCACCGAGGCGAGAATTATCAGGTCCGTGGAATTTTGAGCCCAAGACCCGCCGAGACGGGGAATTGAACCCTGGTCCCGGGCTAGACCTCTGCATCAGGGTCTGCCGCTCTAATGATTGAGCCACACTTCTTCACCTTGTGATGTGCTGTATTATAATGCAACATTTGTATAGTGCTTACCACCCCTAGGCGAGGCGCTGAAGCGCTTGCCTTCATGGTCATCAAACTGCACCATGAAGCGTGGGGATGGAAGGGAGTGTCTGTGTTGTGATCAGCCGGGTCAAGTGTTTCAATGTCACACGTAATGACAACGGAGGTGCAGTCCTCGTGCTCCGGGACACAGCGCTCCGCAGTGTGAGGGAGAAAGAAGTGTGAGAGGCAAGCGCACTGCTCCCGGGCCTCAGTGAGCTGCGGGTCCCTTTGCGTTATGCCTTCTCATGACTTCCTCCCTGAGGCCAACCCAGCTTCCACCCATTAATACAACTCCACATGTGAGCTCACCAGGGCATGCATTAAATTAGAGAGGTCACCAGAGAGTGCATTAGGGGGCTCTTCAGAGCGTGTATTAGTGAGCTCACCAGAGCGTGCATTAGTGAGCTCATCAGGGCGTGCATTAAACTAGAGAGGTCACCAAAGCGTGCATTAGTGAGCTCTTCAGAGCGTGTATTAGTGAGCTCACCAGAGCGTGCATTAGTGAGCTCATCAGAGCATGTATTAGTGAGCTCACCAGAGCGTGCATTAGTGAGCTCATCAAAGCTTGTATTAGTGAGCTCACCAGAGTGTGCATTAGTGAGCTCACTTCTCACCACCACGTACTTCAGCTACTGTGGTGAAAGTACCAGAAGAAGAAGCCACCTCAGAGAGCCCAGTCAGTGGGGCAGCCCTCCTCACAGCCCCACAGCTCACCCTCCCCACTCAGACACTCGGGCTCCCATCTGCCGGCTCACTACAGTTCCCCTCAGAGCATTGACTACAGTCCCACAGCTTCCTGCAGTGCGGTGAGCACAGCCGCACAGCTCTCAATGCAGTGAGCACAGTCCAATAGTGTCCTCTCAGACACACAGGCTCCCTCGCCGGCTCACCACCGCTCCCCAGTGCCCTCCCTGCCTGGAGAGAGTAGTGCCAAGCCTGCCCTTCACCTCTCACCTACTTGGAAACCGGCGCAGAAACAAACCAGACAGAGAGGGGGGCGTGGAGGGCATCCTACAGGGCACAGCACTGGTGAACCCCTGGAAGCGGACACCATGCTACTGACAGGAGGCCAAAATCACAATATCTTAAGGAAATATGCATGCACAGACAGACAGCATTGAGACAGTGGTCTGCCCAGAGCTGGTGGGTAGAACTCCGGCCCCTGAGGGAGCTGTAGTTATCCATGCACAGATATTCAAACAGTGCTGCTCTGCCTGGATTGGTGGGAATTACTCCTGAATTTGAGCCGAAGGTTGAAATCTTCAGACGTTCTTCGCAAATGGGTTTTGCCCAAGATTGGTGGGTATAATTCACACCGAGAGGTGCAGGCTAGAGCTGCGCATGCGTACACATTTAGCCATGATTCAGCTCTCGCGAAGGACCGGCACTGAATGCTGCATCTGGAAACAGGGTCCTCAGTCAGCAGCCCATGCTGGATGAAGGAATGAAGACCTCATTCTCGGGAAGAAGGGAGGCCAAGGAGAGAAGTCAAGCAGAGGTAGCACGGACCACAGACCTTCTGGCTTCCAAAGTATATTCAAACACGAGCATTAGGAGAGGTGAAGCATTTCACTGCTATAACACACAGCCCGAGCGCCTTCCACACTGCACAATTCACTTGTATAAAGTGCTATATTTATTGGACGTCTTTATGCACAAGGAGCTGGATCCGAAAAGCATTATCTAATGTCGTTTTCAGGGGCTCGGACATAAAATAGAAGGTTGTATAAGTCAGTGAAATCCCAACTTACAAATAACAAGCATTGAAAATGCAATAGGCCTCACCTTTGATTAAGTTGAAGCCATTTCCTTTGCTAATGGTATTATATAGTAAGGCAAATGGCTTTAACTTAATGAAAGGCAAGACCTATTGCATTTTCAATGCTTGTTTACTGTGGCAGTTAAACCACTGACAATATGGATACACTGGGACACACTTCTGAAGGAACTGTGATGGGACCCTGGATGGGAAGATATTGTATCCCTTTATGCCAATGACATACTGCTGTACCTGGCTGACCAAGACTAGTTCATGCCCCGAATCCTCCATATTCTGGTGGTCTTTGGTCTTACTCAGGACTCTGGTGTTAATCAATAGTGTACCAACTCTCACAAGAGGGGCAGAAAGGATTCTGGAGCTATCCCCCTAGATGGGAATTGGGTGGATTTAAATACCTTGGCATGTTTGTAACTGTGGACAAGGACTTATTTATCTGGGAAAACATCACCAGGGCTCCTGGATAACCGTAGAGGTGATGTGGGGATGGTTTATCTGCTCCGGAGGGGTTTTTCAATGCAGTGGATGATGTGACCAGAGCCTCATTTGTCCTGCTCACGCGTACCCGGAAACTCCTAAAGGGTGGGTTGCCCTTTCTAACCTGCATATCATCTACTGGCCAACCCAGCTCCAGGTAGTCAATGATTGGGCTTTCTCATCCCAACAAGAGCTATCACTAATGGCAGGCTAACAGGCACAGGACCCAGAGGACTATGTTTGCTACCTCCATGGGAGTAGAAAACGGGCAGCTCTGCCCCCACCAACAGAGATGTGTTAGAAATCCGGAAAAGGGCAACAAATGAACTAGGTTGGAAAGGTAGAGTGGTAAATATTTATCTGTAATCTTTTTCTCTGAAAGTATTCTAAAATGCTTGCAGAAAACACTTTGCGTTGTGCTTGCTGGTGTAAAGATATACCTGCAAGTGTGTAAAGTGGTTGTGAACAAAACAGTAATTTGTAAATAGTTAAATAAGTTGTGTTATAATGATTTGTTTATTTGTAGTCAGAACAATGCACATTGTTCCTTAATTAAAATGTGATAGTGTGCAGTTTTCTTTTATCCTACAATCTACATGATTGTTTATTCCCCACTTCGAAGATAATTGCTTAAAAAATACCTAGTTTCAGTGTATGAGTAAAGAAGCTGTGAACAGTAAGAAAGCAAAAATGAAATGTTTATTTATATTAGAAAATACCTTTACAGTAGGAATTATGTATTTATGCATTGTTAAAATTGGAAATTACTTTTGTAATTCTCTTAATTGTGAAAGTAACAAATATTTGATGATAAATTATCAGTGGCAAGGATAGCAATTGTTCAATGTAAATTGTGTATAGTCTTATGGTGCTCCATGGGGAAAGGGTAGCCACTTATACTCTCTGAACATGAAATGAACAAAGTCCACAACTATAGTAAATATATACAGCCCCTGAGCAACACCTCATTCAAACAATAATACAAAAATCGTTTGTGTACTTCAGTTGTAGTCCTTTATCTTTTTATTTTCTTTTTTATTCTTCCTTCATCACAGTAAGTTGTGAGTCAATTCCGAATTTCAGAATTCACTTCAGTCACAATTGTAGCCAATATGAATTTCATCATAGGTACATAAACCCAAAATGACTTCATCAGGGCTACAAGAGAAATTAGCCATATTGTTGTTTCACATAGGTTCCATCTAAGGGTGGGTGTAGTCTGCGAAGTAGCACTACGCGCAGCTACGTAAAGTGCACTTGGCACTACGTGAGCTACGCGTAGCACTACGCGAACTGCGTAGTAGCATGTTCGCGCTGTGCAAGATGCCGTTTTTAATGATTGCACAGTGCGGACAAGCATCCGGCACTGTGCAATAATTGAAAACGGCATCTTGCACAGTGCGAGCTGCACTTTTCTGCTGCTCGAGTAGATTTTTACTCGAGCTGCAGCTTACTCAACGCGGACTGGTAGTTTCTCATCGCGAGCGGTCGCGAGCATGCACGACCACTCGCAATGAGAAACTTGACCTCCCCGCGTTGAGAATCTTGCTGGGAGGCTTATTTTCCACGCTTGCGATCGGCAAATTGATGCTGCTGATCGCGAACGAGGAAAAAGTCTTGCGAGGATGTCATTTTGCTTGCTCACGGTCGCCAACTTGACGTTGAGGACCGCGAGCAAGCAAAAAATGACCGCTGCACTACGCTACGCTACGCATGTTTGCACTGTGCTACATGCAGTTTGCGTAGTGCGAAGTTGCGCAAACTTCGCAAACTACACGAGTGTAGCGTAGTGCTTTGCCCAGGGTTAGTTACATCAGAGAAAAGTCCCTCTAAAATATCACTATATGCCATGCTCCTTGTCATTTGTGCTACACAAACTAAAAGACTAAAAGATTTTGTGTCCAGACTTGTGCTGAGTTAGTTCTGAAGGTAGAGTTACCTAATCACAGTTATAACCAACTCACACACACAGGCATACAGCAATGCAGACACACCCAGCCAAACAGTAATTATCAAATAACACAACCAGGCACACGCTGATGCATACAATGCCATACCCATGTTTACACTAATGCAGATGCTAACATACCCAGGCACATACTGATGAATGCACTAGTACACTGAGGTACACACTCAAGTATGCACTAAGACACCCAGGCTCACCCTCAAGTATACACTAAGACACTCAAGTGCACATTCATGTATACACTAAAACACCCAGGCACACACTGGTGCATATACTAACACACCCAGGCACACACTTAAGTATACACTAAAATACTCAGGTTCACATTCATGCATACACTTAAAGACTCAGGCACACACTGTTAAATGCACCAAGATAGCCAGTCACACACTAATGCCTACACAAACACACCAAGGTACACACTGATGCATATACTGACACACCCAGGGACTTACAATGCAGACATTGACACACCCAGGGATACAGCAATGTAGATACTGACACACCTAACCAAACACTAATGCATCCAATAACACACCCAAACACACATTAGTGCACACACTGAGACACCCAGAGACTTACCAATGCAGAGTCTGGCACACCCAGGCATACAGCAACGTAGACACTGACACACCCAGCCAAACACTAATGCAACCAATAACACACACCAGGCACACACTAATGCATACACTGACATGCCCAGGTTCACACTCAAGTTTACACTAAGACACTCAAGTACACATTCATGCATACACTAAAACACCCAGGCACACACTGATGCATGCACTAACACACCCAGGTATATACTTAAGTATACACTTACACACTCAGGTGTACATTCATGCATACACCAAAATACCCAGGCACACATTAACACATATACTAACACACCCAGGCACACTAATGCCTACACAAAGACACATAGGACACAATGATGCATACACTGACACACCCAGACACTTACAATGTAGACATTGACACATCCAGGCATACAGCAATGGAGATACTGACTCAACCTAACAAACATTAATGCATCCAATAGCACATCCAGACACACATTGGGGCACGCACTGAGACACCCAGAGACTTACCAATGTGGACTCTGACACAGCCAGGCATTCAGCAATGAAGACACTGACACACCCAGCCAAACACAAATGCATCCAATAGCACAACCAGGTTTATGCTGATGCAGACACTGACACACCCAGGGACTTACCAATGCAGACACTGACACGCTAAGGCATACAGCAATACAGACACTGACATACCCATTCAAACACTAATGCATCCAATAAGACACCCAGGCATACAGTGACACATACATTGATGCACCAAGGTATACACCAAACCAGACTTTGGTATACCCAGACATACACCAATAAAGAAACTGACACACCTAACCAAACTCTAATGCATCCAATGATAAAGCCAGGCACACACTGATAAGGCATTCACTGACACATCTTGGCATACATTAATGCAGACACTCACATGGCCAGGCATACACCAAAGCAGACACTGACACACCCAGTCAAACACTAATTCATCCAATAACACACCCATGGAGGCACTGATGCAGACACTGACACTCCCACTCTCACAATGATACAGTCAATAACACATTAAAAACACAGAGGTAGCTCTTTGTTTGAGGAGATGGTGGTTCTAACAAGAACCATTTTTTCTAGAAGGGTTTTTTAACAGTTTTTTAAATGTTTTCTTCATTTAATTTTTTTTAACAAAAAGCGAGCAGGGTAGTAAAAGGATAGGGATAGGGAAATGCCAAGAAGCAACTGGCTTCAGTCTTCAAAAAACATTATGTAGTCACTGGAAGAAAAAAAACTACCAGTGATGCTTCTTTTTTTTGTCTTCATTTGCCTCATTTCCACCCTTCTGTGGGCGCTGGAGATACCCATAGTTTACAGATCTCCCTGCGGGCTAAGAGCAGATTATAGGAAAGCAACTTTGCGCTGTCCTTTGTAACAATACATTGCAGATCCAATCTTCCAAATATAACCAATTCAGCACTTACCTTAATCTGCAGATTTAAAATACTGGACAGGCAATTACTCACAGCTTCCCAAAAGGACTGAATCTTTGGGCTGTATATAAACATGTGTAGATCAGCTTCATTCTGACTGCCACATTTAGGACACACCATCACTCCTCCTGACCCAAATATAGATAACCTTTGTGGAGTCCAGTAAGCCCTATGCATAGTAAAAAGATGGTTCCTCCTCAGATATGCAGGCTTAACTATTTTATAAAGCATAGACATTGATACTAGCCAATCTTTCAGCGCGGTCCCTGGCAAGGAACCTCTCCACAGATCTTACGGCAAGGTAAACGCGCCACCTTCCATCTCAAGCGTCAGCCAGTACCACAGTGCAAATTCCTTCTTAAACGCAAGGCTGGACAGAAGTTTTTCCTCAAGTTCATTAGGATCTCCTATTTTCCCACCCAACAGCGAGTACCAACTTTGAATCTAGAGGAGTTTAAATATCAAAAATGTGGACCTAAAGCCTGCTTGCACCAACCCCACGATATCAACTGACCGTCTGGCAACAACTGCTTCCACATAACTATACCCGCATCTATTAACGGTAAAGCCAGTATGTCCTTAGTCCATTCCGGAGAACCTGGTGCATCCCATATCGGGGCCAGCTGACTAAAGTATGGAATCTTTAGGACCTTTCTAAGTTTGTACCACATGTCATCCATGTCCTTTAAAATCTTTAATCTAACTGTCTTAAAATATTTCGGATTATCGTATTTATACATAAACCCCACTTCTACTCCCTTTTCTTTTTTCAGCATTTCATTAAACATCCTGAATCTATAGGGGTGTCCAATAACATTCTACCATTTTTTTACATAAAAGCCCAGGAATAGAACAATAAATCAGGCAGCGCTAAACCCCCCTTCACCAACATCCTTCTTAGTTTACAACAGGCAATACGCTGCCCTTTAGATGTCCAAATAAATGAACAAATTTCAGTCTGCATTTTTATGAACCATTCTTTCCTAAAACTTAAGAGGATTGTTTCAAACAGAAAAGTTAACTTCTGAAGAACAATCATCTTTACTAAGTTCACACAACCATATAATGTTAATGGGAGATGTATCCAACCCCATAAACTGGCACTTATTTCCTTCTTGACCATGTCGAAATTAGCCTTAGTTAAGTCTGCAATATTCTGGGTAATCTTGACTCCTAGATATCGCATTTCTTTCTTGCATACTATCCCCTCTGTCCCCATATTCCAGCTCATGACTTCCGTTTTATCCTTATTGATATCATAACCTGAGAATTTCCCAAAATCAGTTGTTATTTCCAGGACAGCTCTCAAATTATGTGGTAAATTAGTTGTACAAATTAAGATATCATCTGCATAGAGCCCAATTTTCTTAATCCAGCCATTACATTCAAAAGGTAATATGTCAATACTATTTATTATTATTCTGGCTACCACCTCAATATAAAGGTCAAACAAAAGTGGGGACAGGGGACAGCCCTGCCTAGTACCCAGCCTAATCTTCACTGGCTGTGTCAAAGTCCATTGACTAACACTCAAATGTGGTGTTTTGTACAGTGAATAACCATGCCACTCAATTCTTCGTAGGCAGCTGGTATTCTAATGTCTGCAGATGATGATGGTTCTCCCAAGGCTCTTGTAGAGGTCGACTGTCCTGCTGCACCTGCTTTCTCTCACATCATCTGGTTTTAGAAACTTTTATGAACTGTTTTTAGATGCTTCAACATGGAACTTGTCCGAAGTGAATACTTCTTTGCAGAGCCTCTGGATAACTGCTTGCTGCAAATATTGCACTGGACATATTTTGCTGATACCTTCTTTTCCCCAGAAGGTATAGAAAAATTGCTTCCAAGCATCACTCTCTTTTCTGCGAAGTGGTGTGTCTTCCTCCTCATCCTCAACAGGTGTGGCTGCTCATCTTGGATGGACGATGTAGCTGCTGTCATTGCATAAAAGCAGAGCACCACTGGTTCCCACTCCTCTTTCTAGAGACTTCAAAGGAGAAGTAACTGCTTTTGGGTGTGGTTTTCCATGTGCAAGGTTGGGGTCTTAATATATTCAATCAGAAGACAATGTTTAGGTTCGGTTGTGAGTGAATTTTGCAAATCTGGTCCCTGAATTTGCGGATTTGTGAATGTTGTAAAATGGGAAACTTAATTGGAAAACAGATATAAGGTAGTTTATATATACTTGCAAATATGTTCACGTATGTGATTAATGACAATGGAGGGGTATACATATCTGCAGTATTTTATAAAACTTCCAGTGAATCTGCGGAATTGTTTCGGTCATGTGATCGGGATTAAAAACCATAGAGTAGTAGTCTTTCTATGTTTATGGACCCACAAAGCTACCGCAGTCCTCCAAAAATATGATTAATTACATTTTAAAAAGTTCATATACTTGACATTAACTACATATGTGATTTTTAAAAACATGCATAAGCATATTTACAAGAAAAGAATGTCTACAATACAAAAAAGTCAATTAAAAACCAAAATCAAGTGTAATGCAATTAGGATTAAAATTAAACCCTGCTTTACCCATCTGGCAGTTAGCCCCAATGCGAAGGATGGTAGAGAACATTTCCTTCCAAGCTTGGAGGGAGGGCGGATGTATGGTTCTGGTGGACTTATATATAAATGACACTATCATTACTTTAGAACAGGCATGCGAAGAATTTGATCTGGGACAGGAGCAGTATCTTCAATATGTGGGCCTGGTGGAATTGGTTAGGGTTACATGGCCCAATTATCCAAATATGCCTCAGACCACTGAGACTCTTGATGTACTGCTAACGTGTGGCAGTGGGAGCAGGATTGTATCGCTACTATATAAAGCTTTGAGGGTGGATTCGGGGTCCCTAGCCCTTAAGGGATGGGATGCATTGAATGAGGACCTACGGGTTTCATTATCTGAAAAAAGCTGTATGTGCATTAACACCTAAGTTATCCTTCAATGCCCACCTGAAGCTGCTGCATTATAACTTCTTGCAGCTGGTGTACATGACCCCTGTGAGGCTCCACCATATAGATGCTATCCACCCACATGAATGTCCTAGATGCAATAGGGCCCACTCTGGGTTTATGCAAATGACGTGGGAGTGTCCAGAGGTACAGCAGTATTGGACTAATATAGCAACGAGGGTCCGGATAAGGGTGGGGATATTACTAGAGGCCAAACCAGAACATTGCCTCCACAACTCAAGAAACAGAAACAGAAAATGGCCAATAAATTGCTATAATTAACTCTGGTGCTGGCCAAACGGAGGGTGGCCATATGCTGGATGAGTGCATGGGCCCGACAATCGAAAGCTGGATAAGGGATGTGGGAGAGTGGTCTCTTGCAGAAGTACTGCATATGAAAACCTGTCAGAAAGATGAGAAATTAGATGAGGACATTGCACTCTGGAGAGAGCTATGCAGGGATCTATTAAACCCAATGGGAAATAGAAATGGTCATGACAACGGATTGGACAGAAGTAGCGAAATGTAATTTATTTATTTTATTTATTTATTTAGAAGTTTTCTATAGCGCTAACAAGACCCGAAGGTAGCTGAGCGCTTTACAATAGAGGGAATGAAAAGAGAACAACATGACACAAATCCAATAAAGCGATCAGCGAGCGACAATTTGGAATGCGGAAAAGTTCGGACAGCAGGACTTCTTGGTAGCAGGATTCAATGTTACTGCATGGGTTCAGGGGACGCTTGTTGATCCAGGTTACCCGCAACCAAGGGAACGGATCAGGCACAAGGATTTGAGTTGGCTCTTGAATTCTGAATAGGACGGTATAGTTCTGATGTGCGGGGGGATGGCGTTCCATATTTTGGGAGCATTTCCTGAGAACGAGCAGTCCGCAGTTCTCTTCTTTCTGGTTTTTGGTAGGATGATGTTTGTAACTGTGCAGCACCCTAGTTATGTATGATGCTAATTTTCCCGTTATGTCATAGATGAATATACAATAATGATGTGTACACTGGACTCAGATAGAAACTGGAAACAAGCTGGATGGAGATATGTTGTTAACCCCTTGATAATCCCTGTGATAAGCTTTTTTTGGGCTATTTGGGGTAGTTCATGCTTAGGCCCCTGTAACTTTTTGACTACATAAGGTATCCATGCCAAATGTGCGTTCTTTTCTTCTAACATCACGGGGATTCTAAAGGTACCCGGGGTTTGTGGATTTCCCTGGAGGGGACCCAGAAATTAGCCAACATACAGCTAAATTTTTGATTTTTCGGGAAAAATGGGAAAAAGTGCTGCAAATGAAATCATCTGTTTTTTTCCCTGCAAATGGTACCAAAAAAGCATTTACAATGCAATGGTCTCGGCTTTGTTAAAGTTAGAGCAATTGGCATTGCAAATAGCATTTTTTCATTTTTTTTAAAAAAAAATAAACAAATGGTATTGTCATTTACAATGGCAATAGGTGAGCATTAGAGATTAGTATATAGTGTTAGCGGACACAGAGCCACACACACAGAAAGCCACACACACACACACAGAGTCATACACACACACACAGAGCCACACACACACACACACAGAGCCACACACACAAACACAGAGCCACACACACACAAACAGAGAGCCACACACACACACACACACAGCCACACACACAAACACAGAGCCACACACACACACAGAGCCCCACACACACAGCCCCTCACACACACAACCCCACACACACACAGCCCCCCACACACACATCCCCACACACACACAGCCCCACACACACACAGCCCCCCCACACACAAGCAGCCACCCCCGCCCCCACACTCACACACACACAGCCCCACAAACACACAAACACACACACAGCCCCCCATACAGACACAGCCCGTTATATAAAATCGCATTAAATAAATAAAAAAAATACAAAAAATAGTGTCACAGACCCCATACTCACGGGCCGAGCTGAGGTTGGCTCCCGGCGAGAAGTTGAAGCGGTCCACTTCCGTCGACAGGTCCATGACTTGTTCCCAGCCCCGGGGCAACTGGCAGTGTGGGGGGAACTAATGGTGGGGTGGAGAGCTCGGGTGTCTGAGGAGGTGTACGCGGGGTGGGGTGCAGATTAAGAGTACACGAGGGCATAGGTTTAAGTACTTCTGAGGGGTCGAAGGTGGATATGTAGTTGAAGGGCCTGGGACTCTCTCTGTGGGGTGAGGGGGTCTGAGAGAGCTGTGAGGTATGAAAGAGTCTGGAGGGGCCTGGAGACACAGGGGGCCTGGGGGCGGGGGTTGTATAGTGGATGAGAGCGGATATGTTTTGAGTGGGTCTGGCATCAACGTTAAGACTGTCCGAAGCGTCTTAGGTGAGAAGGTTTGTGTGACACATTTTTGACTCAGGCAAGAAATGTTCTGCCATTTTTAATCCGACAGGCCAGCTCTTGTTTCCTCTCTTACTTGCAGATGTTTGAAGAATTCAGATCTGGCCAAGGACCTCGATCCTCTGTGAGTAATTGTATCCACCTCGGGAGCATAAATAGCTGAGTAGGCCCCGGCCGGGTGCGATTCAGTCAGTCAGTCAATTCTTTAACCAGCAGATTACACACACACACACACACCAACGACTGCAGCATCAGCGCACAACCCACTGAGCACCTTTACCCGACCTTTCCTCAAAGGCTGACGGTACCTCTGGCCAGGGGGTACCAGATCTGTGGTTAAATGTGACACGTTCATTTCCTTGTCTGCATCTCGGAGTGGTGAAACTGCCTCGCAGGTTCCAGGGTGAGATAAACGCAATAAAACATCTAAAATAGCTCAATGGGTTGCGAACCTGTAGCAGACGACAGCGAAGAACCGCTAGGTCTCAGGTTCGAACTTCGACATCCATTAGCACTGTCTCGGCCTTTCAGCCTCCCGGGAGCGATTAAACGACCAACTAATTTTAATGAATGGGCAGCATAAGCGCCAGTGTCCCACCCATGCCTCAGCCCAGGTGGGCAGGACCACCCCTGCCAAGTTCCCTCGCGGAGGGATAACAAAAGATCTTTTTTTTGGCAGGAGGGGTTTGAAGTGCCTGGAGGCGCTCGGTGCGAATTTTAAAAGCGCGCTCGAACTTGCTCGATTTTTTTCATCCAAAATACCGCCTGACTGAGGCTTTTATTCCTGGCTCTAGAACAATTCCTCCTTTTGTCTGCGGTGGAAGGATGAGGGGGCCGGGGACCGAGTGTGACCCCCGGGAGCCCGGCCCGGGATGGATGCAGCGAGGAACATTGCATTCCGTGGATCTGGGCGCTGGCGAGGGATGGTCTGAGGCGGGGGCCTGGTTCCCACACAGGGGCCCGAGCCCCGATCTGATGGAATTATTAAATGGCTTTGCGGCTCCCAGGAGCGGCGTCTCTGACTCACGAGCTATTTTTGGATTTTCAGCGTGTTTTATGAATCCGGTGGCTGCAGCTAAGATTGTACTTATCTTCAATTGATGTGGGGGGGCAGGGAGGGGCCCCTGATATGCCTCGTATCTCCCCCGATCTTTGGTACATCGAGTGCGTGGATCTGAGCACTGGGGAGTTTTATAAATTCACGTTGCTACTGTTTTCAAAGTGGCGGGGTTATACCGCGCAAGGCCAGAAATAAACGAGAGCGGGACGGAGGAGGGCTGCGGGCAGAGGGAAGGGGTGGGACGTGAGCGGAGCTGAGCAGCTCCGGAAACACCCCCATCTTTCTCCGAGGCATTAGCAGGAATGCCTCAGAGAAAGCCCCGTCATTTTCGCATTGGGGGGCATGTTTTTTGCGGTTGAGTGACGGATGACATCACAGATTTAAAAACTGCAAAAAAAACGCCCCTGAATCCGAAAAAGACGGGGCTTGAACCGAGTGACGCCCCTCTCTTCCAATGGTTGCCCTCCGTTTAGGAAGCCAGCCAGTGGAGAAGAGGGGCGGTTTCAAGCCCCCTACTAAGAAACAATAAATCTCGGGCTGCGCGAGCACTGCTGCGCAGTGCAACGCTAGTCCGAGACCTAAAAAGGGTTTGTGGGGCTGAAATCACAATTTTCCTAGCTTTCAGGAACTGACAGACTTTTGTCGGAAAACCAACATTTTTTCCACAGTTTTGGCATTTTACTGGGACGTAGCCTATTTTTGTTATTTTTTGTGCTTTACACCTTCTTCCAGTTAATGGTAGAAACGGGTAGGAAAGCAATATTGGATACTGGTTAATGCTATCCATCAGGAAGTATTTAACAGAATGAAGCTTTAGTGCCCGTTCATGGCCGGTGTCTGATTGGAGCTCCTGGTGGAGTGTCAGGAGCAGACCCACATCTAGAACTTAAGTGCTTTAGAGGGGAGCCAACTTGGGGTCCTCTGGACATTTTGGGCAGAGCCATGGCAAATGTCTGCCATGTCTCAAGAGATGTCCTCTTCCAGTTGAGTCCTACAGCAGGTAAAGGGCAGGGATAGTCCCCTGTCACCTTATCGCTGGATGCTAACAACAGGTAGTTGTTGTTTTAGTAACCTCTCACTCAGATGAGCTCATCTGCGGGTCCCGATCCATGAACTAGGTAACAGTGGATACGCTTGTGGAGACAAACGGTCCACTTGCGATAGTGCGTGTGACGGGATCCATGTATCCAGACACTCGTAAAGATAAAAAACTTTATGTGCCGGATCTGTAAGTATGCTGATCCACTACATACACAGCACACTTTAGGGTGTGCGCTGATAAAACACACTATAGTGGTCGCCTAAGATTTTTGGCCACTTTACACCTATGGTCCTGAAGAAAGCCTCACGACTACCGTAGAAGGCTGAAACTAGTCGACCTACACCTTGCATAGGGATATAGAGGCACATTTTTACCACAAATATATCCCACCTATGTGTTTTACCCATGCCATAGGACCCTTCCATTAACTTTTAAAAGGGCATTTCCTTTAGGCATTTTTAACATATAAATTCACTTCACATAGCACTTTGCTTTCACATAAAATCCCGCTCCGCTGTAAACAGGCGTTGCAGCACAGCTGGATTGCATTTGGTAATCCAGCTGGGCCCCGATGATGAAGCATGCCACCTACCAGGTAGGTGGGTGAGGGGTTACTAAAACAACAACTACCTGTTGTTAGCATCCAGCGATCAGGTGACAGGGGACCATCCCTGACCTTTACCTGCTGTAAGACTTGTCCATGGTGTTCTAAAATATATTTCTGGGGAAAAGGACAAGCACCACAGTCTGTTCCTCTCTCTCCTGTTGTTACTTTTTCTCTTCTAGTTGAGCACAGGAGAGTCATGCGGTGTCTCAAGAGCTCACCAGACTCCTAGTGCGCCTCTCATGTTTGAAGTTGCTTGGCTTATTATGCATTTGTTGAAGATTTCTGGAGTAGCTTCCTCTCCTATTTTCCAAAATGGAGTCAGCGAAGGCTTGGAAGCTGGGCGTGTGTACAGAACTTCCTGCCTGCAGATGTGGGCGACTGGGGCTTCGGAAGGCTCCCCGATGAGATGCCCTTTACAAATGAAAGCACTTCCAGATGCTCACTCTCGGTCCAAGTGAAGCACTGCTAGTTACTTTTTATCACAATACACAGGGCACTACGTCACACCTAAAGGCAGCACACAGAGAGCACTGAAAGCCCTGCCCCCTCCAACCAGCCAGACATTTCCTGGTCCTTTTTTTGTTAAATAAAAGGCAGAATACATTCACTGCTAGCCTTTGTATAAAGGCACACAAGAGTGTTGAGTTATACCACATCTGCCACGACTGGCCAATCAACTCATGTCCCACAGAATAACCACTTCAATATGGCCAATACAGCCAAGGCACACGCTCACGCGCTGTCAGCACAATATGGCACTTATTTTAAGCACACCAAGTTTATTTATTCTCTCCTGCCTGCAGTCAGTCTACCCAAGTCCCTGCCACAACCTCAGTCTCTGCACACCTGTGCACTGCCACCTCTTCAGCGCAAGTATTCTTCAGACAAAGGCAGCCCCCACCACATCGCCACCATCAAGCCCAGGTGCCGACAGCTCCTTTCAGCACTGCTTGGGCTGCTTCATGAAGAGCTGTGCTGGCTCTCCAGGTCACTGGCTTAAGTTGGCTTGCAGCAAATGTGCGGTTTTGATATGGGGGGACTTGTCTCCCCCTCATCTTCTGCTCGAAGTGCTCTCAGCTTGAAACATTTAGTGGGGGAGCTACTTTCATTCTGCTTCAGGGTAGCAGCAGGGCGATCCCCACAAGCCAGACAACAGTTTTGGAATCCCTGCCACCCCAAGGGTTCTCCATTCATCTGGCACCCCCTTTGGTATTTCTTCAGCAACCTAAGTAAGCAACTTTTCTTGTTCAGGCAAAACAGGGATTCTCTGCTTTCCTGTCCGTTCCAGACTAAAACGCAGGAGCAGTGGGTCCAGTGCGGTGTTTTACAGAATACATAAAGACTGCCTGGCTTTCAACATATTGGTTGGTACCCCTAAAACATTCCCTAGCCCTTGCCAACCCCTCCTTTTCCTCTATTGTGTTGTCACAAACACTGTGGGGCTTGCCTTACAGTTATTACAACCTACCATAGTACATCCTTCAAAGATGA
The DNA here is from genome assembly GCF_964263255.1 of Lissotriton vulgaris. Taxonomy (NCBI): domain Eukaryota; kingdom Metazoa; phylum Chordata; class Amphibia; order Caudata; family Salamandridae; genus Lissotriton; species Lissotriton vulgaris. Next base: position 295,518,609 of record NC_141698.1, read on the forward strand.
GGGCTTTCTATTTTAGGTAACTTTCTTATGATCTCCAGTGTATCCTCTTTTTCCACAAAGACGCAAAGCCATTTGCCTCTCCTAGAAGCCTGTATCACAAATTCCAGTGCAGCCAGCAGAGGACAAATGTAACATTAGATAAAACAGTAAGGAAGGTTTCCACAGACATCTTCTCAAACAGTTGTAAAGGAAACATTTGAAACTAAGAGCACATGTCAAGGTCAGGCCATGGAAATAGATCAATAACATATAATTTTGGATTTGGATCTACCAAGAATTCTTTCAAATGTCATATCAAAGGCTGCAGCCAATCCTGAAAAAAGAATGTATGGCAACATACAGTTCTAAGAAGTTAAGGTTGTTTGCACCGGCATCTGTGCGGCTCTGTGTGGCGTTCAAAGACCAAGTGAGGCATTTTATTCCAGCTACAGAAAGACATAATTCTGCACGTTTATAAGGTGCTACTTATTCATATTTGTCGCTTTCCGTGTCAGACAGGTGATCGGAAGCCATATCGGACCATTCCAGCGTTACCAGTGCAAGAAGGGAAAAATGACTTCTACCACTTGAGACTGGTTGGCAGGAGACAGACCACAACATAGGTCAAAAGCAGTGTGTCCATAAAGCCAACCACCTGGGAAACATCATGAGCAGATTGGATTTCTGAAAATTATATTTTTGAAAATGTTAAAACAGAACTACTTCTAAGAACATGCTGTTCCTCAGTTGACTGCAAATTCCCTGAAATCTTTTGATTGAGCCAAAGGTGCACCATAGAATAGAAACGTGTTTCAAAAAACAGCTTCTTTTTTTTGTTTAAATATCTTTATTGGTATTTTCTGATTTTATTTTCTCTTATATCACAATACTGTACATGATATACAAAAATAAGTTTCATACATGCATGATACAAATAAAGAATAACATTATACATTTAAAAAGCAGCTTATTCCATTGGAATGTGATCCCTTACCATAAAAACCTTTCATGTACAGGAAACATGGCCAGATAGTAACACTTTCCAGGAAAAAAAATCTGTCTTCTGGAGCATTTTTAACTTGCCAAAGTCCTTGCCACTTTTTTGTGAAATTGCTACCAAATTTGAACAAATTCCAAGACGCCATTGCTTCACCTGGTGCATAATGCCGCCTAAATAAAACAATGTGACTAAACTGCCTTAAAATATTTGCTGAAATGGCTTGGTAACAAATCCCACCATCATGCCTTGTACGTATTGAGGGTGTCACCAAAACTTGGAACACTCTGGTAAATGATGAGAGAGACATATTAATACAGTGGAGGAAACCTTTTAGAACCCATTCACTGGAGTGGAAGTCCTGCTTATCTAACCCAAGATAGACTTATAGGGGCAGATTTATGTTAACTGGCGCATCCCCAGGGATGCGCCAGTTAACGGGCGCTACAGTGCGCCACAGCTCCGGCACCCATGGTGCAAAAACGGCACAGATGCGTGACGCTTCTGTGCCGGAAATGTGGCGCATTACTGGAGTTGCGTCGCAAGCGCGACGCAGCTCCAGCAAGGCTCGGGGGTGCCCCATCTACACAATGCTGCATCAAGACCTACGCCTGCTTCAAGCAGGCGCAGGGTTTTGACGCAGCATTGGCCTGAGAGTGACTGAGTGAAATCTCATAGATTTCACTCAGCCACTTTCAGGAGGCGTTCCTGCTGCGCAGGAACGCCCCCCCCCCCTGCGCAGGAACGCCTCCTTATGGCGCAGGTCTTTACAACGTGACGCATCTCCTAGATGCGTCACGTTGTAAATAGGGCGCATTGTTTGCGCCGCAGTTGCGTCAAATAAAGTGATGCAATTGCGGCGCAAGGGCATCATAAATCTGCCCCATAGAGGGTAAAACAATACTGTGTACTACAAACCATGGGGCATATTCACAGTAGAATAGCGGAGCATGGTGTTACTCTACAATTGGTAAAGCCGCACTCTGAAATTCTAAAAACGCAGGGTTGGGCCTTATTTACAATAATACGGAGCACCCCTGCATTTCCCCTAGCAATGGCGGTACATTTAGTTGCCTAGCGCAAATGCAGGCACCCTTGCACCACAGTGCAAGGGTGCCTGCTTTGCAGAGAATGATTGTTCATGTGCAGGAAGGTGTCCTTTTCTGCACCTAAGCAATCACTGATGGCGATTTGTCACTTCTAAGTGTGCTGCAGAATACAGCACATATAGAAGTTGCAACTGGTCATTATTTAATGATTGCTTATTTGCAGGATGGGAAACCCTCCTGCACATGAACAATCACTAATGGTGAGTTTCTCTTAATATGTGTGCTGCATTAGAAACAGCAAACATGAGGAGAAATACATAATTTCTCCTAGTTGTGCCAGTTTAAGACCAGGTTTTCCCTGATCTTATTTTTGGCGCTGCCAATATTTACACGAGTCTTGTAAATAGGGGGCAGGGTAAAAAAGGAATGGGTGTTGTTGCGGAATGCCCAGTGCAACACCCATTGCCCACCCCTATCACACTAAGTGCTACATGAATAGATGCATTATTTACAAGGTAGCGTAAAGCCACGTTAAGTTGTTTAATGCCACCTTGTAAACAAGACGAAGGAGTTATCGCCATTAGAACGCCCAAAAAAGTGACGTTCTGATGGCAATAACCCTTTGTAAATATGCCACACACGCATGCGCACAGACAAACACACATATAGACACATTAAGGTATGGCCATGTAGCCATAAGGCAATAGGTGTATAGTGAAGCCCAGCAGTCAACTCCTAATCTCTGAGGCAGTAGGATTAAAATAATCAGATGCTGGATGGCACACTGAGTAGCTCATAATAAACTTAAAGCCCATAAAGTGCTGCAATCTCTTCTAAAATCAATGGGACTTTATTTACAGGGAGGTTAAAATGCGCAGTTGAAACTATCACACAAAAAGTAAAAAAGAAGGTACCAACAACGTCTGGGGAGGAGATAAAGACTCAAACCTATTTATATTTATTGTATTTTCTTTTACGAAATCTCAGTCAATGTCAGAGATACTAGAAAGGGATCACTTGTGGCAAAGCTGGATAACTTATTGTGTTTGAGACCATGGAGTTGTCTTGCAGTGTATTTTGTAAGGGGGACTGGGGTGAGGGATAGGAATGTTTTGCTGTTCCTTTCAATTACCTCAATGGTGACCAAAAGTCTGCCAACATTGCCATCAACTACTCTCCAAACTTTTATCAAACCCTCTGTGTCCACATAACAGAGTTCATGGAGGCCTGTGAGTCAGTGTGCAGTGTGGCATAGTTCAGGATGAGCCTATGGAAGGACCCAAATGGCCTTTTAAACTCTCCAAATGTTATCGATACAAGGAGACAACTTGAGTGTGTAAGCACCTGCAACAGAATACCCCATGATATTAAATTGTACTACCCTACCTCAAGACCATTTGATCACTGCTATGTTTTTCCAGACCCACACACTTGATCCTTCGGTTCAACTGATCTCAACTTGGAAGTGAGATTCAGGTTCTACACACATCTTCAATTGTACATCAGGAATCTCAAAGGCTAGAGAAAGGAATCAAATAGTTTCAGATCCAGGTTGACCAGCTAAAGCCAACATGTCACCAAGACATTGGACCTCTACGTCCTTCTGGGACAAGGAATGCCAGATAAAGTCATTTTAGGGTACCATCACTGGTAACTTCCTGAATGGCGTGGCATTTATGAAGTGTACCCCTAGCCCACAACACCTGTTGATTTCTGGCCCCTGTTTGGGGATTCTTTCTAGCAATCCTGAAAGAATCCTATGCCTCCCGTGTGACTTACTACGTAAAGACAATGTCCAGAAAGTCAGTTGTCAGGGCCTTGTGTAGTTCTTCATTCCAAGGAGACTTCTCAGTTCAGCTCCGCTTTACCTAGGTCGTGAAAGTGTCCAGAGTGGTTATCATAAGGATGCAATGGATGTTTCCATAAAAGTGAAAAGAGCATTGGCTACTGTCTCTGGCCAGAGCTCTCTCTTTACTGATGGATTTTTTGTCCTAGGTGGACACGGATCTTGCATTTGTGCATAGGCCTGTCTCAGGGATTCCAGTCTTGCTGCACCAGAAGGAGCATTCAAAGTGCTATCCTCATAGTAGTGAAAGGCCACCACCTACACCAGGAGTTAAGAAGCACAAGTGCATTTCAATAAGGAAGGTGAAAAGGAGAAGTGCCCACTTCCTAAGCAGTAGAACCAAAACATAAAACTGAAAAGACCAAGACCCTCTATTTGATGTCTGGAAAAGGACTAAAAGAAGCGGAGGTTGAGTCCAGAAAAAAATTGTCATCTGCCAAGCAGCTAGATAGATAGGGAAACTCCACAAGACTTCTGCCTGGGTACCACGACCAGGGGCAAAGGCCTGCTTGTCTCCTTATTGGGTGAGGGTACAACACCTAGGACACTAAGATCACCTGCCCTGGAGCCTGGCACACAAGCGCCTGCCTGCTTACCAAAAACAGTGAGCCCAGTAAGGGAGAGGAGAGCGTTGGAGGGATCAAGGTTTGGAATTGTGTCCGAAGCACTGGGCGGGTCGCACCAAACTGCACCATGGTAATCCCGTATGCCAGAGGAGTCACTGGAGAGCTGAGTTTGGGCCAGGTGTACAGAACCTGAGTTTGGGCCAGGTGTGCAGAACTTGTGGCTGCCAAGATCGGTGACCCCACATGCCAGGAGAGGCAGTCATAGTGCGGGTGATCACATTAGTAGAGTCTGTGCCTGGATCATGATTACCACAGCAACCCCGTAGGCAAGGAGGGGCTGCCAGTACCACTTGGTCCTAGAGTTTGGGCTGTCACCTGGGCCAAAGGAGAACTGCTGTGACAAGCGAGTCAAGCCTGCCTGCCATGATCTGCACCTGACAAATTCCCTGATGTTCAATGAGACACCACTGAGGAAGTTGCACCCTTGTTGGTGCTTCTGTGAGGAGCCAGAGGATCACAGCAGCGCCCCAACCCCACCAGGGGAAAGAACAACTTACCTTTTGAATCTGCTGAGCAGGAGCAGCTCCGATCTCTGGAAACCAACCAACAGTGATACTAGACAGGAAGAACCTGTGCCACTGGGTGATGCCGCATCCATAGCGATCAGCCCGGCCTTTCTTAATATGATCCAAACTTGGGAGCACCCGAGGAGAGGGTACTCTGAACACTGACATTCTACAGGAGTGGGTAAGACTGAAACCAGGATTTTGGGGCCCTGGGGGACTTGAGGATAGTGGGGCTGCGGCAGCATGGACACTTTCACTAAATTCCTGAAAGGTGAGAAGGGAGAAATCCTAAGTACAGCCTAATAGTTTGCATTCTCTGATTTGGGCACCAGTGAATTTGGGGATAACACTGAACACCTTACATGAAGGAGAGTGGGAAAGGGATTCACCTGACCATTTCTTGAGCCCCGATGTCAAGGGGGATTGTGTTATTGCATTTGAATGTCACATCTCTTTGCATGTGTAGAATTAATTCAAATTAAAATAATACCTTTTCTAATAAAAGCAAGTATTTGCCTGGAAATTGATTTATTGTTCACATTGTTTTCATTTTGAGTTACGAGTCTTGTTCACTGGCCTGTGTTTACATGCCCCTCAGGGAGCCTTGACTACTCGACCCCAATTGCCACTGAGAGTTCGGGCCCCAGGACATCAGGAGTAAAAGGCCTCAACCACCATGGTTGGGCCCAGTAGACCCTGCCTGCCCTGTGGCCCTTTGAAAGCTGTTCTGGCAAGACGTTTTTTTCTAATTCTAAAGTGTGAAAGAAGTAAACATTCTAATAGGGTCGCAAATTACAAATATTCGCTAAGACTGAATATCAACACCTTATCATTTATGCACTATATTTCTTTATCAGTAAAATTGTATGTCTGTGCAAATTTAGCGGTCACTTCAATGGAAAATGTGCGGTAGTAATATATTCGTGACAGCATGCTCCTAAACGGCACACCAGCTACATATTACACGCTTACCACTCAACTGCTGAAAGCAGGGGCTTATTTGCGATAGTTGCTCTTTGTATGATGGTTGGATTTCCCAGAATCCCCATGAATGAATTGATGTAAATTTGAAGGCAGCACTCCCAGGCTGAAAATTGTGCCAGCACTTTCTATTAGGGCCACAAGAGTTCTTACAACACTGGGATCATGCTATTAGCTCTGCCTGATTCCCTCAACTACTGTAGTCAGATTTATAGCCAGAGAATCTACTGAAGCACCTGCAGGGGCACTAAAAGGCCTCATTGCGCATTCACTGAATGCCCGGGATGCCACGAACGAAGGAGGAGGGTCAGGACTGCAAGGTCCATTAAGCCCTGCAGCTCTGTGAGGCGGGCAGTCACCAGCATGCCTCTTGGGCGCATTTAAACTGCCATCAACCCAGGAGCTCGGTGTAACGATGGACATATGGAAGGGCACTAGGACCGGCCAGAGGAAGGATGGTGGCGGGCGGAAAGGGAGGAGCCGGGGTTCAAGAAAGTTAGTTAGCCGTTAGCCGAGGACGAGGACGGAGGCAATAAAGAAGGTTGCTACTCTATAACGCGTGTCCGTGTATCTTTGTATAAGGCTGGACACTACAACTGGAGACGAAGGTGTTTCGAGCTCACACGTGTGTGAGTCGGACAGCTAGCTCAGTGCACATCCAAGCGCGACCGTCCTCGCATGCTGGGAGCCCACCCCAGTCGTCCGGCGGCGTCTGACCCGCCCGGAGCTCGCCCCGCGTGTGTGAGGGGTTCAAGCGTGGTACCTGACTGCCTACCGGGAGCCCACCCCGGCGGCGAAAGAATCGAAGCTCGCCCCGCGTGTGGGGGGTGGAGCGTGTCGCCTGCCTGCCGACCGGGAGCCCACCCCGGTGGCGACTGAAACGGGGCTCGCCCCCCATGTGGGGGCTGGAGCGTGCTGCCTGATTGCCCACCAGGAGCCCACCCCGGCGGCAAGCACACAAAGAAGAAAGAAAGAAAAAAAAAACTGCCTCACCTGGCGCAGTGGGGGGGGAAATGAACACTGGCTACAACCGGCAATCGGTGAGTGAAAGCAAGCGGCAGATAAATGCTGTGTCTCCGGTGAAAAAGGCCAAATCTCGTTGAACACGAGATTCTCACGCGACCATTTTGAGGTCAGGCAGTACTGTCCAATCCCCTGCGAGGGATCCTCAGCGGCCATCTTGAAGTCAGGCAGAGAACCTGAATTGCAAACAAGCACTGACAATTGCAAATGAACATAAACAAGCACTGGCAAGTGCAACGAAGATAGCAAACAAGTACTGGCGAGTGCAACGAATATAGCAAACAAGCACTGGCAAGTGCAACAAACATAGCAAACAAGCACTGGCGAGTGCAACAAATGGAGTAAACAGGCACTGGCGAGTACAAGTGACACAATAAACAAGCACTAGCAAGTGCAAAGTAAAGGATATCGGTGACCCAGGAGACACGTGTGAAATAACAGAAGAGAGGGCGAGGGCTGACCCCGCTCCCGTGAGTGTGTTGGGAGTCTCATTCCTACGCCCTCCAGAGCCCCTCACTCTTGAATCTGGTGGGTGTATAGGCTTGTGGTGGCAAGAATGGCTAGAAGACTTCACAGACTTCATGACAGGGTCCTATGTAACTGAAGCCGCGCAACAACTGATCGCTCTCAAGAATCTTGCAGGTAAAAAAGTGGGCCATATCATAAAAGAGTTGCCTACTGAGTCAACCGGCTCCTACAGCAAGGCCTGTGAAGCACTCAACCGCAAGTTCCTACACAAAAAGAATGTGGACTACGAGCGATACACATTGTCACGAAGCCGAGCTCCCTGACTTGGATGAGCTCCCTGACTCGGACGGACGGGGTGTACCTGCTAACGTTTCTTCCTTTCCACGTTTCCTGGGTTTCTCCGGCTCTGCCTTCAGTACATCCATCAATGCATCTACCTTCTGTGACGCTGGGGGCATGTTCTACGGCATCTCCAGCAGTCGACCAATCAGGTGAATAGACGTCATCTGCAACCATCCAATCGGACGAGCTGGGGGCATTTAAAGAAGCCCCGTCTTGGATTGTCGGCGCTGAACCTCCGGGACACCAGTCGACGCACGAGGAGAACGCCAAGGACGAAGAAGGAGGAAGTACCGTGGAACCGCTTCTGGGACCCCTGGAGCAGAGACACGACAAGCCAGGAGGCCAACGTTACCACGAGCCGCCCTGCCACACTTCCAGGGGAGAAGTGTGGCTCCACAAGGTACAAGGGCGTTTTCAGGGTTTGTTTAAATCACAGGGTGGGACGGGTTAGCCTGAGGGTGGTCACTGTCGCCGTACTCTGCCGTCCGTCTACACTTACAGACTGCTATAGATGGTGGTAGCACCCTGGTGATCCCTCACTACCCTACCCTCCTCTCATCTGTTGTACATATCGACCCCAGCCCCTAACGTGGCTGCTTTTCTTTTCCTTTTCCCGAGCTTATCTCCGGACCAGGGACCATCTCTGGTTAAGTCAAGACGGGAACCGAAGACCCCGGAAGTCCACCAATGGAGAGATTCCAAGCTTGTGTTGTGTACCCTACTGGACATTGTGTTCTTGAACCCCCCTTGAGACTACCCCGATACTGTCAAACCGAATAAAAACGGTTAAACATAGACTCCAATTTGTGGCGACTCTCATTCTCCCGTCCCCACTCCCCACACACATTCAACCTGGCATCGCAAGAGAAAGGCGAGCAGATGAGTGCATTTGTCACACGCTTGAGACGTCTATCAAAATATTGTGATTTTAACAAGTTCTCCACCGACAATGCCATCTGACTGAGGATCATAGAAGGCTGCCTGTCAGAGCCCTTGAGGTGCAAGCTGCTCAAGAAAAGCTGCCCGCTAGAGGAGATTGAGGAGATGACAAGAGTGGACGATCAAGCAGATCAGCATGTGAAGAAGATGGAAGCCGGGAAGAGTGAGAAACGCGAACAGGCATTCCGGACGCAGTCGCGACAAGTGCACGGACGGTCCCCACCTCAAGCACGCTCTTCCAGATCGAAGAAGCAATACCACCCTTCAAGTCGTCAATGCGGAAGCGCAAGTCGCACCAAGACAAGGTCAGAAAGGCAACTCAAATGTTACAGATGCGGCTATGACTTTCCACACACAGACGCAGGCCCGGCCTGAGGCCAACGATGTTGGAAGTGTGGTAGAGACAATCACTTCAAAAGCATGTGCGGGACGTCACACAGGGATGACCAACGAGAACACAACAGGCAATATCGCCCCTCGAGCAGTCGTCACCATGTCCGAGCAGTACAGGATAGGCGAGACTCATCCACTGGGTCGTCACAATCCAGCTGTCGCTCCTGCCGAACACATCAATCCCGACGATCGTCGTCAAGAGAGTCAAGATCACTATCACCTATCTCACAAGACCGGGATGAATATGTATATTTTGTAGCAGATCCTGATCGGCTAAAAGAGTATCCACGGCTAGACATCCGAATTGGCTCTCATCACACCAAGTTTGTGCTGGACAGTGGGGCGTCAATAAACTACCTGTTAGTGGCAGAATATCAACGAATGAAGCCACCTCTCAAGCTGGCCAATGCCCATTGAACGAGTGTACACGTGGATGTCCAAGAAACCGCTCACCTGATAGAAGCTTACATTCATGTAATTGAAGGGCCTGAGGCAGACTGCCTACTAAGTCTGGCCACCGCGGAATGACTGAAGCTGGTAGACATTTTGTACAAAATGGATGACAAACCAGATGAAACAGCCATCATCAAGAAGTTCCCCAAACTCTTTCAAGGCCTTGGGAGGATGAAAAACTGCCAAATCAGACTACACATCAACGAACAAATCGCACCGGTGGCACAGCACCATCAGAAAATCCTGTTTCACCTGCAGCAAGCCGTTCCGTTTTATTCTCTGCAATGTTTTCAACAATGGGACGGAGAACAATCTCCCTGTTTTTTTGATGATAAGACGCTCCAGCGTTAGGCTTGGTCGTGTCACTTGGAGCCTTCACAATGGACTGCAATCGCTTCCCGGGTCGGTGCCGTCGTCTTATCATCAAAAAAACAGGGAGATTGTTCTCCATCCCATTGTTGAAAACATTGCCCGGAATAAAACGGAACGACGTGTTCCTTCACGGATCATGACTGCAACCATAATTTAATTACCCTGTACCGGCCGGCACCAACAGCGTGCAAGCTGACTAACACGGCTATCATGGCTAGGAATAATTAGGCTTTATTCAGTCCTGATGATGATCCCTGTAACCTTTTAATGGGATTGAAACGCCGTCGACAATTACTACACCATATACTGTGTTGTGTATTAATTACTATAATTGCAGTAATGGTGTGAATGAAAATTCTGTTATTATTATATTCACAGAATACAATAGCTCTTGCCTAAGAATCTCGCTCTATCTTCTGTTCACTCTGCTAACCATGACAATTTGTAAATGTTTGGGTACAGGCTTGTTCCCCTCTCTAAGAAATTGTTGAAGGTATTCTTTCTGAAAATTGTTGTTGAAAATTAAATATTGGACTGCTGCCCGGCTGGGCAAGTCAATATACAATATAGTTTCCATTGTGTCTATATTTAACCTTAGTTTGAAATTCCTCCATGCATGGAACCACTGTTGTTCACATTAATATGTTCCCCGAGGTCCTGTGCTGACTCGATTGTGTGCCCATGATGTGTTTCATAAATTCCATCAACCCTGCAGCATAGGATGCATCCTTGCGGGTGCCTGGACGAAGATTGGATCAAGAGAGTGCCCCATTACCAGTAAAATTTTACATATGTTGAACTCTTGTTTTATGGTATAAACTGTCACCATGGCCAAACGCAAAGCACACAAACCATTGATGGGTGCTACTCAACAGAATTTTACTGGGTAACAAGAATACATTGCCCGGCCCTTGTATTTGGTTCACCTGTTTGCCAACCGGTACTCAGCCCATATGGAAAAGTTGTGATTGACCCGAAGAAAGAAAGCCTTGATATCAATTAGCTTTATTTTAATTAAAAAGGTATAACTTTATTCTTTTTGTACATATATGAAAAACATAATCACAGCCAAGATGTGTTTCATGCCACAGTGTCGTCTTCATGGGTAAGAATTTCCAATCAATGCAACTTCTAGATGCGGATGTTAGTAAATGCAATCGCAAACCAAAGTCTTTTATTTATCAAAAAATGGTGTATATATTATAAACCTCTTCCGTTAAGTAGAGACCAATGCATCCACCCCATATAAGGGAGAACACCTCATTTCAAGTGCCACTTTTAAAATTGCTTGTTACAATGAATAACCTTATTTCCTGAATGTCCCATATTAACGAAAATTCCACAGTTTCAACAGCCCTCTTACATCTTCGGTGGTGCATTGATGTATTGCCTGTCAAATTATACAGCACTTAGTAAGGGAAGCAGTTTGAATCATGACCGCACGTCTTCAATCTACAATGGTTAACCATTGCACAATAAGACTAAAATCATACCTTTTGAATGAAAAAAGCTAATTGACGCCAAGGAAATGCTTTTTTCGGATCCATCACACATTTTCCACATTGTTGGATACTGCTCGGCCTTCTGGGATTTCCAGACATGGAGCAGAAAATTGTACCATGAATGAAATTGATCATATATTCCACGAAGTTGAAACATGGTTAACTCATGGTCATTATAAATAATTGAAACCCCAACCAGGATTACTCACTCTTATCAAAAGAAGGAGAAAGCTTCCTGCTCAAAGTCACTGGCAACTAATGATATCATTGGTGCTACAAGAGAAGCCTATTCGTCTCCCCCAATTAATCCAGCTACTGATTTGAGGGGCTAATCTCAGATCTAATCCCAACAGTTGAACGAATCACCAACATCCGAAGAAATAATACCAACAATCCTTTGCACAAACATCTTTTCTGCTCTATCAGCTCTTCCTTGAGACCGAGTTAAAACTCCTGGCAAGCCATAGCGTAAAGAGCGACTGGAGGAAGTTGATCTAGGCTTTTATGAACTTATAAAGCCAAAACTTGATGTGGAAGAGCATGAATTGACAGAGTTTAAAAATATGATGAAGCAGGTTTTGGCAAGAACAGAGGGCATTTCTTTCGTCCATGAATCTTTCGCTCTCATCTTGTCCAACCAATGCTCAACAGTCTACATCGAGTAGCACTGAAGAACCTTCGCAATGCATTTCAGAAAGTCACCCACCCTAACCCTTGTTTTGCCAACTTCAAATTACCTAAACAAACCAAACCTTTCAGCAGAATTCTTGTACAGAAAACATAACATTTAAATCGACTGAGACAACAGAAGCCCACAAGGGCTCCATGGTGAATTCGAACATGAATATGACCATTCCTAATCAGTTTGACTCTTGGTCTGTCAATGCTGATTCTTTGATGTCAAGTTGTGAAGCAAGCAGGGATATATCTAGGACCGGCTCATGTAAAAACGGGAATAGTTAAGATGATTAATGTGCCCAAGATGAGTGGAAGGTTAAGAGAGGATGGCATTTCCTTAAAAAACAAAGTAGTTTCCTGGATAAGAAAGCAGCACGGTTGCCTTCCCATATACTTGCCAACAACATGTATGTCTCCTGTATTTCAATGAGAGAGGAACCGCTTGATAAGATTAAGTTCCCACTGGTTGATAGTAAATTGGTTGATGGGCTAATATCCCTTGAAGCACGTTACCTACCTCCATGAAGTCGTTGAAGGAAACCAGTTGGAACACTGCAGTCTTAACCACGCGTGTTCAAACTACGCAAGTTAAACCACACTTGCCTCAAATACACATATACCTTAACCATGCATTTGCATGGTTAAGGCAGTGCGTGGTGTAGCTCCTGGCTACTGGGGACAGGAGCAAGAAGACTTCGCCAGGAAAAGATCTGTGGAGAGGTAAGTGTGGCTGGGCTGTAGTTTTCTGGGCTGGGGTAGTTTTTGGGGCTGGGAAGGGCCGGGGTAGTTTTCTGGGCTGCGGGATGGGTCGGGGTAGTTTTCTGGGCTAGGGGTAGTCTTCTGGGCTAGGGGGTTGGGGTAGTTTTCAGAGCTAGGGGGTCAGAGATAGTTATCAGGGCTGGGGGAGTGGGTTCAGGGGTTGTTTTCTGGGCTCTTGGGTTCGGGGTAGTTTTCTGGGCTGAGAGGTTGGGGTAGTTTTCAGGTATGGGGTGAGAGGTAGTTTTTAGGGCTGGGGGTTCGGGGCTAGTTTTCAGGGCTGGGGGGTCGGGGTAATTTTGAGGACTGGGGGTTGGGGGAGTTTTCAGGGATGGAGGAGGGTCAGAGTAGTTTTCAGGGCTGGGGGAGAACCAGGTCGTTTTTTTAATTAGGGGTTGGGGTATTAGGCTTAAGGGCAGTGGAAGTGGTTGGGGTAGTTTTAGGGACAGCGCGGGTGGGAAAGAGCCGAGATAGTGTTTGTTAAGGGACAGGGTTTTAGGCCTCAGGGCAGGGGGTGGGAATGGGTGGTCAGGTTAGTTTTTAGGGCTTAGGGGAGGGCAGGGTCGTTTTTAGAGCTCGGGGTAGTTTTTTTAAAATAGGGGGTTGGGTTTTAGGCCTAAGGGCAGTGGAAGAGGTTGGGGTAGTTGTAGGGACAGCGCAAGGGGATGGGAGGGGTCGAGGTAGTGTCTAAGGGTTAGGAACAGCGTGGGGTTAGGAGAGGGTCGCGTATATGGACCTGCTGGGTGGGGGGAGAGTTTGCAGCGTAGGGCGGGGGGAGGAATGCGTGGTTAAGCTGCATTCATGGGTTATGCTGCGTGGTAGAGGCATGTGTGGTTTATCAAGTCGTACCTCTGTTATACAATCAGTCTTAGAATTCCATTCAAGCTTCAGAGTTCTACAATCCGTCGGCCTACAGTTCTATATCAAAAATCTTCTCAAGGTAATTTAACACCTTATAGTCAGAATATTCTCTCCGCAAATTTAAGTCACTCTGCTGTGGCATTAAAAGCAAATGATTTGCTGCTTGTCAGCCCTGGTGGTACCCTTCAACAAAATGCAGATAACTCCATTTCAGAGAGTGGGTCAGCTCACTCATTAGATCATTTGTCTATAACCCTCTGCATAATTTGGATAATTGAATTTTTGGTTGTCCCAGTAGAATACACAAGGCTCTTGGAAGAGAATCGAGGTATCTTACACAAGAGCCAATAAACGAACAATTGTTTAGATTGTTATCCTGGAATATTGCAGGCTTATGCGCTAAATTATTTGTTTCAGAATGGGAAGAACTGGTGGATAGTCAACAAATATTTACTGTTTTAGGAAAACTGAGCAATCAAACGGTTACACAGACTGGGATTTACTATTTTTTTTATTAGCACACACCATCTGCTGTGGAGCGACCCTCAGATGGATTGATTATTTGGGTCAACAACTCAAAAAAGTATAAAACAACATCTCAATTCTCCCAACATAATAGTATTAGGTTTGATAGGCCAATGTGGACTCAAGGTAAATCTCTATTCAGTATATGTTTGTCCTCTTATGCGTAGCAAGGAGCCTCCAACATACTAGACGCCCACCTTCTCAGTCTAACACCTAAGCCGCACCTCATGTTAGGTGATGATTTTAATTAAATCTTTGTACCATTAGACAGTATCTACTTGATAAAAGAGGAGGAAATTAAAAACAGGGGAATCCTGTTAAAAGAACCTCTATTTGCATATTTTTGCAAGTGCATGTGCTTGTTGGAAATCATATGACAAGTTCATAGGGCTCAAAGTAGCCCCAACCTCGGGCACCACTTCCTGCAAAGATCTTCAATCAAAGTACTCTTCAACAAGAATCCACATTTGCATTCAAACAGTTATTCTTCTCCCTTCCAGCAGTGGCTCTTCTACGAAGTCCTCCATTGGGTTCGGCAGCGGTTTCCTACTACACTTCACACCTATGCACCCGGCTTTCCTGTGTTAGGTAACTTGGGTACCTCAGTATCTACACCTAGGGTGGCTTGCCAACCTTCTGTCTTCCACAGGGTTCTTTGTAGTCCACTGGGAAGGGTCCTTAATCTTTCAAAATCCAACCGTGACCTACTCATAAACTTGTACGGAGCACGCAGTCGTGTTTTCACACTGCACATGGACTCCGTGGGGTCCCTATCTACTCACCTTGGGTGGTTCCTTGGGGTCCCAGCAATTCTACGTCCTCTCGACATTGTACTGACTTGAGTTGTGGTTCTTATACCACTTTTTTTAGTATATGGTTTAGTCTCCGGGGCCCCCTGTGTATTAGTGCTATTTACTGTGATTTCTTTGCAATACAATTGTGTGCTTTGTGTCTGTCTCTGTCTGGGGGATACTGGAACGTACTACAGAGTGTTCTATAATAAATACATATTTTAATAAATACCTTGTGTGGTTCTATTTTCATTTATTTTATACTATAAGATTGCATTCTGGTAAAACAAGCTGATTTACACTCCTTCATGACCAAGCCTGAAGGCTGCTCTCTTCAGCTACCACTTAGATAGCTTTGTAAGGTTGTCTGAGACCTCTTAAATCACCATAAGGGTTGTCTGGACTGGTGCAGCGTGCCCACTTAAATTAGTGGACAGCATGTACCAGGCCAGCCTCACAGATGGGCTAGCTGACAAATTAACAGGGAGAAATGAATGTGTCTTGACTCTAAGATAATGTCTTGGTTCTAAGAGCCCAGGCAGAAGCTGAGTCAGGGGAACATATGACCTGGAATTCGTGCAACAAATATCATGTAAGAAATATGATAAAATGTCTTCGAAATTCAAAAAAGTATATTTCTTTGACAAGCGTTTCACCTTAGTACATCAGAGTATATTACTTCATTGAGAGGCATTTATTAAAAGTGATAGTTTCTTTAAAATATGAGCTTTGAAACAATTATGCCATCACTCCGCCTCTAATGACAATACCATTAGTGAACTAAGAGGAAAGTCATTGTCATGGGCTGGATATATGTGGGCTATATTCTTATTTTACACAGAGCAACATTATGGTTCATTAAGTCAAACACAAAAGGTTTTTGTACAGCAAATACCTACCCAGATTTCAAGGTTTTCTCATGTGCAATAATGAAATAATAGGAGGCACAAAAAAATAAAACTCCCTAAAATCACACAATTTGGTCCAGTCGTTATACCAGGATTGATCTTAGGTTTTCTGGTCATACATTGTGTAATTCAGCCACTAGATTCCTAACACTTATTCACTCCTGTTTAACATCAAAGTTTAATGTTCTGTCTTTAATTCTTGGTGCATGAGGCTAGAGCATGGGTAACAGGCAGCAGAAGCCACAAGCAAGCTCAGCGCATTTTGTACTTATTTTATTTATTTATAAAGTTTTATATGGCGCGGACAAGACCCAGGCGGGTATCAGAGCGCTTTACAGATGATCAAGGACCAAAAGAGTTAAGCCAGTAGGTCCGTAAAAACAAAAGTGACAAGCAAGATACTGGAGAAAAAAGAGGAGCAAACTATCATGACATTGTAAAAAGGATATAGATGAACCTATATGAACAACAAACACATATTGATGTTGAGAACCGACATAGGTCATAGACGAAGTCAAAGTCATAGGGTCAAGTGCGAAATACATTGTAGCAGTGCCACTTAGGGCAAGGCAGTCCATAGAGGAGGAGCGAAACCACTTGTAGCGAAACCAACAACAGATGGTACCTACTGGGAGTAGGTACATTCAAATCATATGGTGTTCGTCAATAGAGCTCTTGACCTTAAGGTAAGCCAGCCTAGAATCAGGCTCAAGCCTTCAATTGTTCACCAGCTCCTATACTTTGCTGTTGGTATTCTGTGTCTGATATAAGCTTAGAAGCTGCTGCCAGTGTGATACCTATTTTTTGTATCTTAGCTTGAATGCTGATGATCATATTGTAACCATGGTGCATGTGAGGGGAACTTACACTGCTGCCTAATGCTGTACATTGTACGTATATGTTTACACACAAAGGTTTCGACTGCTGTTGCAGATGCTGCCCATGTTCTGTGCATCCGACTGAAGCTTGCATTGTTTGACCCGATCGGAATGTGTTCTATGAGTGTGTGTACTCCTACCTGGTGCTGTATCTGTTTTTTGTGAGGAAATCTTGATGTGTGTGTATGTGAGAGTCAAGCTTGCACTCAAACAACCCAGTGCTGGTCCATTCACTTGTACCAAATATGAAATGCTGATTGGTAGAAATATCTAATGGGGTGTTCAATAGTGCTTCCCAGTGCCACACCTGTTCCACATCTTTGAATAAAGTTTGCACTTGCCCTCCAGTGCCACATTTGTTCCAAGTCTTTGTAGGAAGCCTGCTCTAACTGATCCTTCATTACCATACTTGTTCCATGTGGTGTTCTACATAATGTTAGTAACTGGCAATGCCAATTTAAGATGGTAGTTAGCATTGGTAGTTGGGCATGAAAACCATTTTCATTCCTAAATTGAACAGGATACGTTGTTCTATGTGCATACTTTGCAGATGTCATGCTTGGCACCACAGGCTGTCATCTCAATGAGACAGACTTTTTGTGTCACTGTCCCGCAGAAGATAAATCAATCTAAATAAATATCCATCAGTGTATGGCCTACCACTGAATCTTCAATATAAGTATATATTTACTATTCCTAGCTCCACATTTCCTTAGAGACTTACCCTGCGATGTATTGCTATTGTCGATATTATGGAATCAACATTTATTAGCTTAATATTTTGACCGCGCCATTAAACAAGGTGCTGTGGGTGATGCCATTTCATGGCTTCATTGTTACTCCATCCATTCCTGCTGTACCATTATGTTCAATTCAGTATGGGTCGCATTCTCGAATTCAGGTGGATCTCAAACACACAGATACCGTACTTTTATGTATATCTCGGGGCAATTACTAGATGTTATGATCAACTGCCCTTTGCCATAACTTCAAGTAGAGTACATAGTCATACTACTAAACCATCCACGCACCACATGCGTGCCAGGAAATTTAAAGCAGCAAGTCACCCATTTTGGAGATATTTGTAACATTGACTGACAAATAAAGTTACGTTGGTGTCCATCTATGAAGCTTCTTTTTTATCCGGATACATTCCTGCTTTAGGTTTTGATTACGAGTGGGTCAGTTAATTCCAACCCATGCTTAAATCTTGTTCCGCTTTACGATGTACAACGTCACCACGGAAGATGGAGAGGAGACGGCGTGAAGAGGTAAGGGGAATTTTAGTATTATAAAAAAATATATATATAAAAGGATTGAGGGTTAAGGGCAGGGTTAAATATAAGAAGGATTGGGGCTGGGGAGTCACGTAAGGGTACAGGGGAGGGGTAAAACCATTACCAAGAGTATGCCCTTACCATGCATACATTTACACACTAAAATCGTTGTAAAGGTATGCGTGGTAAAGGAATATTCGTGGTAAAGGTTATGCGTTGAAAAAGCATTTTGTTGTAACGCATGCGTGGAAAAGGCATGCGTTGCAACGGAATGCGTTTTAATAACATACAACCATGTGTTTGATATTCATCGTTCCATGCTGATTTTGGTGCATTAATCCCCAAAATCTGCATGTTATTTCCCGCAAACTTACAATAGGTGTTATTGCACCCAACAAATAACGTACCCTGTGCTATCCTTTATCAGGTGCACTAAATATCACCTGGTGATCAGGGCCTAAGACACTTGATAGTCTAGACTTGTTTTCGAGGCAAGGGAGATTAAGTGGTTTGCCCAAGTAAGTCGGCACGCTATTAGGCCACACCTCCTCCACAGGGTTGCAGTGATCTGTTGTTGTACTTTCGTGATAGGCAAAAAAATGTGACTAGGGGTTTAGAGTGTGTGATGGGCACGGGCATTTATTTTTACGGACCGGGATTTATTTTTCATGAGACCCAAAGTAGAGAAAAGTGAGAAAGAAAAGGAAGAGGAAAATTGGAAAATATTTACTTATTTATTTATTTATTTTTTAACGGGGGGGAAAAGCAGGGATGAAAAAATCTGCAGGATTGACAAAAAGAGATGGTGGTGGAAGAAAGAAACATGCGGTGTAAACAAAACGGGGGCCCACTGCTATTTGGCGTTGCTGGCAGCGGGCTCCTAAGAAAAACTTAAAACACCAGCACATGTTCTTCTAAATAAATTAAACAGTGAGTGAGTTGTTGCAGTACTTCACTGCACCGCCGTTGTTCACGTGCAGGGTATATATGACTACAGATTCCCAGAGGCAGAAATGTCTGCTCACTGGAGCAATCTTTGAGAAGAAAAAGCAATATTTTTATATACAATGTGCCTATTATGAACATGTGCCTCCTTTGCATACCAGACAATACGCTCGGCTTTGGAACATTACTTCACAGCATCGTTTGGTTATTGCATTAGAGCACGCTGCAAACCTGTAAAAACACCCAGGGGCACAGAGGCCCTTAGCACGCACTGCTCTTGGAGTTTAATTCTGGGCTCGGGTGGTTTAATTTCATCTTCAGTTTCTCAATTCATTGGGACAGTTTTTAGAAATACCTAGTGAGGGAGAAATTACTTTGTTTACTTTCACGTCCTGAACTCGGATCACAACTACGTGTATTTTAGCATGTCCTCATTTTAATAAGCAATGCTTTGATTAAAGAAGAAACACATTTGTAGAAGATCGTTTTTTTCAGGTTCGTTCATAAAAAAGGATTTTACTAGAGGACGTTTTTATAAAGAATAAAAAATTCAAGTGAAGGAAGACAGGGTCCAGGTGGATGAAGGGTACATTTACTTGTGTCCTGTGGAATACAGATATCTGTGTAAAAAGGATGTCTGAATCACACGTCAGTCAGCAGTAGATCAGTTCATGCATCAAAGACCTTTTGAGGAAGGAGGAATTCATCCCAAATTTTATGTCAACCACTGTGTAAAAGTTCTCTTTAAATTGACTAAATGTAAGTTTATTGTAGGTTGCCATCCTGGAAATACGGGTTGGATCTAGCCCTTCCGGTCTAAAGTGGCATGGTGAGCAAAAGAATGCCCCGGTTACTTACCGGTAATCTTCATTACTCCGAGTAAAGTCTTCCTCGCCACATGACTTACATAGTGAGCTTCAGCTCCACGACAGAACCCTCCAAAGTAAAAAAAGCCTCCCATCCCCTCCCAACATGGCCGACCAGTCACCCCTGACCTCTATAAGAGGCGGGCCGGCCCAACCAACAGCCTGAACCACCAAGCAAACAATGAAGCCCATAGCCAGACAGGGAGGGGGGGAGGGAACTCATGTGGCGAGGAAGACTATACTCGGAGTAATGAAGATTACCGGTAAGTAACCGGGGCATTATCTCCTCGTTAGTCTTCCTCGCCACATGACTTACATAGTGAGCAAATACCCAAGCCAAAAGGCTTCATTGACCACAAGAAAAACAACACCACACGGTGAAGCAGAAAACCAAAACAAGGTTTATTCAGTACAAATGAAAAGAAAACAGGAATATCAGAAAACCTGAATCAAGACACAAAAAGGGCCATCAAGGAGCCACCGTTCCAGCACTCAGAACGGCCCCTGCGAAGTCCTCAGGAACAGACCCACCCAGGACAACACGATAATGTTCCATGAAGATGTGGGGGGATGACCATGTCGCCGCCCGACAAATCTCCTCAGTGGGGACACCCTTGAAGGAGGCCCAGGACACAGACACACTCCTAGTGGAACGACCCTGGACCCCCACCGGAACAACCGAACCCAGTGAGGCATAGGAAAGGAGGATAGCCTGCTTAAGCCAGCGACTCAAGGTGGAAAGAGAGGGCTTGTGGCCAGAATGAACGGGACCGAATGTCACAAACAGGCTATCACACCGGGAAAGGGAAGACATGCGCTCAAGATAAACCAAAACAGCACGCCGGACATCCAGCAAGGACAGGGAAGGATCTGCGTCGGGAGGGAAAGAAGGCAATGACACCTCCCGAGACCAGTTCACCAAGAAAGGAACCTTGGGAAGAAAACGGGGGTCATGACGGAGAACCAACCGGTCAGGTAAAACCCGTAAGAAGGGAGGAGAGCGGAGGAGCGACCCAGCTCGCCCATCCGCCCGGCAGACACAATGGCCACCAGGAAAACCACTTTAAAAGTGAGAAACCTCAGAGCTACCGAGGCCAGGGGCTCAAAGGGGAGACTCTGAAGGGCCCGCAGAACGAGAGGGAGATCCCAAGGGGGAGACAGGCAGAGCGTCCGAGGGGGACGGAGAAAACAACTCCGGAGCAAACGAGCCACCAGGGAATCCAGCCCGTCGAAATCGGGACTGCGGAAGGCCCGCAAGGCCGCCCACTGGGCCCTCAGGGATGAAGGGGCCAAACCCAAGGAAAACCCCTCAGCAAGAAAATCCAAGACCCGCAAGGGATCCACGGAGGCCGGTTCAGCACCCTGCAGACCGCACCAACGTGAGAAAGAAGACCAGTGCCGGGCATAGGAGGACAAGGTGGAAGACCTGCGAGAGCCCTGCAGTAAATCCACCACTCCTGAAGAACAACCACGGGAAAGCAACGTCACCCGTTCAAGAGCCAGGCCTGCAGATGGAGCCGGCACAACACCGACTCCGGGAGCGGGGGGCCCCTCAAAGGAAAAGGAAGATCCGGGATCGGCCAGCAGGCCTGAACCGCCAGCTCGCAAAGGAGAGGGTACCAGGGGCGGCGAACCCAGCCGGGAACCACCAGAAGCACCCTGGCCCTGTCCAAGCGAATTTTGCAGAGGACCAAGCAATCAGGGGGAAGGGGGGAAATGCGTACAGGAGACCGGAGGGCCAAGGGAATGACAGGGCATCCACACGCCACACCCCCGGAACCGGGAGGAGAGAGCAGAACCTGGGCAGGAGGGCCGACTCCCCGTCCGTGAACAGATCCACCAGAGGCAGACCGAAGCGAGACACCAGGCGAAGAAACACCACCGGAGTCAGGGAGAGACAGGACAAAGACGGAAAGATCCGACTCAGACGATCCGCCTCCACATTGTCGGACCCCGGGAGATAGACAGCCCGAAGAGACAGGACCGACGACTCCGCCCAAGACAACAACTCCTGAGTCAGCAACCAAAGGGAGCGAACCCTGCACCCCCCCTGATGGTTGATATAGCTCCTTACAACCTGGTTGTCCGTCCTGACCAAGACATGGTGACCCCGTAGAGAAGGAGCAAAACGAAGGCAGGCCAGGAGGACCGCCTTCAACTCCCGATAGTTCGAGGAGCAGTGTGACTGTAGGAGATCCCAACGACCCTGAACCGACCCTGAGCCCAAGGTCGCCCCCCAGCCGAGGAGACTGGCATCGGTCGTGACCACCCGGGAAGGGGAAACCAAGAAGGGAAGACCCTCGGAGAGGTGAGACTCCACCAACCACCAACCCAACTCCGAACGAAGCTGAGGGCAGACTGGAACCAGGCAAAAAACACAGTTGATGGACAGAATGTATAACAATGTCATACATTCACCCTAGTACAAGGATCTGGGCCCAAATCCATCGTGTTTTTGCACTCCACGCCACCCTGGGTTAGACACTGGCTATATGCAAATCAGCTCTGACTCTGTGCCTCATGGGAACAGTCCAGTCCGAACTACCAAGCCATGTCTTTCCCAGACCGGAATCAAGCATCCAAGGACCGGTTTCTGGCTATCAGCCTTCATCAGCCTGGATAGCTTGACCGGAACCAGGAACTCGTAATCCTCCGAGCGGGGATCCCAGAAGGAAAGCAGATGGTTGACCAAGGGATAAAGGTGGAGACGAGCCCAGGGGAGTACATTCATGGACGCCGACATCAGGCCCTGAACTCTTAGCCAGAGGCGAACAGGAGCGGATCCCCGAGCCAGATGGGACCCCAGATCCTGCCACAAAGTGTCCCGGCGACCCAGAGGCAAGAACACCTTCCCCAACACCATGTCCAGTCGACCCCCAATGAAGGCCAAGTCCTGAGTGGGGGACAGATGTGACTTTCGCTCGTTGATCAGGAAGCCGTGGGAGGAGAGAACCTCACAGACCCGTCCGACGTGCAGCATCCCCTTGGAAAAAGAAGAGGCAGAGATTAACCAATCGTCCAGGTAAGGAAAAACCCTGATCCCCTCCCGGTGAAGAATACCCACCAGGGGAGCCAGGATTTTAGTAAACACCCTCGGGGCAGATAACAAGCCAAACGGAAGTACCTGGAACTGATAGTGGTAACCCCCAACGCAGAACCTGAGGAAGGACTGAGAAACCGGATGGACCGGGACATGGAGGTAGGCGTTGAGGAGATCCAGAGAAGCCACCACCTCGCCTTGAACCAGAAGAGGCAGAATTTCCTGCAGAGAGATCATCTTGAATTTAGTATGTGGAATATAAGAATTCAACCACTTCATATCCAAAACTGGCCAAAAATCCCCAGAAACCTTCCTTACCAGAAAAAGGGTGGAGTAGACGCCCAAACCCCTCTGAGAGGGCGGGACCGGGCGGATGGCCCCCTTGGCAAGCAAGTCCTGAACTCCGGCCAGCAAGGCCCGTCTCTTGACCAGGGAGGAAGGCTGGGGCGTAGCGAGGAAAAAATCCGGAGGAGGGGATGAGAAGGCGATGGAAAATCCCTCCTTCACAATCCGAAGAGCCCAAAGATCCGTGACAGACTCCTCCCAGGCCGGGACGAAGTGGCCGAGACGGCCCCCCACAGGGAACACCCCGGAGGGAGACGGGCGAAAGTCAGGATTTAGGGGCGGAAGAGGGAGCGGCAGCAGCAGGTTGTGACCGGGATTTGTTGAAGAACGGGGCGCCCCAGCCGCGACCCTTCCCACGAAAAGGCGTGCTGCCCTTACCCCTGGAAGACGAGGAGAAAATCCGGCCGCGACCAGGGAAGCGGGCTCCAGATGACTTGATGGGAGCCAGCAACTTGCGGTCCTCAGCAGATTTCTTAATCATAACCTCCAGAGGAGGGCCAAACAACTTAGCCCCAGAAAACGGTATCTTCATGAGCAAAGCCTTCTGGGCCGCCTCCGACTTCCAATGCCGCAGCCAGATCTGACGCCGAGCCTGTATCGCAGCACCCCCAGTGGCAGCCGCCGCACCCAGAGTGTCAAAGGAGATGTCCGACAGAAGGCGCGTCTGCTGTTCCATCAAGGCAAGGGTCGGAACAACATCAGCCCCCTGATCCAGGAGCTCACCCAGGGACTGGAAGTCCTCCAACAAAGACTGCACCGTGCAAGACAAATAGGTTGAGGCCCTGATGGTGAAATTAGCCGCAGCATAAGAAAGTTTAGCAGCAGCCTCCACGCGCTTGTCCACAGGGTCAGAGGGTGAGGCGTCCTCCGAAATGATTGAACCCTGGGAAGACAGCCCCACCACCAGGGAGTCCACCTTCACCGCCTGAGGGAAATCTCTAGTGAACTCATCAACAGCGTAACGCTTAGACAGAAACCATGAGAAGGACTGCTTATCCACATCCAACCACTCCCCCTCAATGACCTTCTTGACGGATGCATGCAGAGGAAGGGAGTCCGGAGCCTTGCATTGATACTGCACAAAGAAATCCTCACAAACATCCTCCGCCGCAGGAGGAGGGAAAGCCAAGTTTTCCTTGATGTGGGAAAGAACCTCACGAAGCTCCTGACCATGGATGTAACGGCCATGGAGATCCTCCTCCTCCCCCTCCGCATCAGTAACAGGAGTGGGGTCCCTGCGAGGACGCTTTGGCGAGGAAGAGCCCTGGGCATCACGCTGCGCAAGGGCATCAGCCACAGCAGACTGTATCATCAATTGCAGGGACTGCGCAGAAAAGGGCATCGCAGACACGGAGCCAGACACCAGCCCCGCTGCGACAGAATCCTGATCCATCAGTAAGAGTAACACACCACCACGTTGAAGAAATGGAGAAGCTCAGGGGCACTCAGGACGCCGGGAAAATAAATAGCCAGCAGGGGAACCCAGCTGAAGGTAATCAAAACAACAAGCAGCGCCTGGCGGGAAACCCCGCCCACAAGGGGCGGGATGTGCCCGGGACCAATCCCAGCGCGGCATCGAGTCGCGGCCCGAAGGCAAGAAAACACCATTACAGGCGGCAGCGTCCAGCGCCGTGAAACGAGCACCAGGACCGGCAGAAGGCAAGTGCAGGAGCCCCCACACCCGGGGCACGAGAGACCGAGGGGAGCATCAGCAGCGCCCCAGAGGACTCCGAAAGCCACGGTAAGAACGCGCCCGCCCAAGCCGCTGCAGCAGACAGGGACGCGCTGCAAGACGCCCACTGCATACAGGCACACAGCGTTAGCACGAAGGAGGCTGGGCCCGCTCCCAACGCTGTCAAAAAAGAGAACAGCGGCCGCCCCACGCCAGGGGCCTGCAAGTAATCTGAGCCCCAGTAACAAACAGGGGCACCCTCAGCGCCGGACACCAGAGCCCAAAAAGGGCGAGTGCCACAAACTAACGACCGGAAACAGACAAGGGTTTGTAATGAAAACCCCACATCGTCGGCCGCCCCCCCCCCCCCTGTACAACCATGGCACGCCTAAAGCAGCACCCAACCGGCCCCACAGGACCGGGGGAAGGAAGAGGGGGGGGGAATTGAAGTCCCATGTCCCAGGGTCCGCTAAGGCAGGACCTCCAACCCAAAACCCATGGACCAGCTAGAGCAGGTCCAACCTACCTGTACAGCGCCTCTGGAGAGAATCGCGCAGAACAAAAAAAAACAGGCTGTTGGTTGGGCCGGCCCGCCTCGTATAGAGGTCAGGGGTGACTGGTCGGCCATGTTGGGAGGGGATGGGAGGCTTTTTTTACTTTGGAGGGTTCTGTCGTGGAGCTGAAGCTCACTATGTAAGTCATGTGGCGAGGAAGACTAACGAGGAGGTAATGAGGGATTTAACCCAGATCTCTTGACTGGGGGTGAATGTGTTGATTTGTTCTGCATTCCGTCCATCAATTGTGTGCCTTTTGCTTTCTAGCCCTTCCTATGCCTACGTTTGGCAATATGTTCTAACGAGACATAACATTAGGCTTTCTTTGTAAAGTACTGCACATGGGACGATGAAGTGATCAATGGTGCCATAAGTAGTTTTTTGAGAATATAACACAATTATGTCCCAGTGAACTTAACTCTGAGGTGGAGAAGGAAAGTTTCTTCACCTGTTGATTACCACCAATGTGACGTCCTCACTAATTTCTGGAAATAATTATCAGGGCCGATGCTAGGCATGGGCAGTGTGGGCAGCTGCCCAGGGCCCACGCCTGTTAACATTCAAGAGGGGCCTCGCAACATTGCCTTTTAAGAGATGGTGGTGCAGGCTGTAAGGCCAAAGGAAGCCCCCCCCACCCCTGGGGCCTCGTAGCCATCCAACAAAAGGGCTCTGGTAATCTAATCAATGCATCTGCATGAGAACAGCAATTAGATGGGTATTTAAAGTTCCCTTAGGTGTAAAGTGAGCCCTGCCCCTGCATGAATGAAAAGCAAGGTATCTTGCAGCGCTCACAATAATAAACTGAAACATATTGCATCACAATAAACAGTGTGTAGTATCCTGCATTTGTTATTGTAATGTATTTTACACCTCCTGCTCAGCCAGCGCTTGTGCTCTGTGCTCAACAGAATGTGGGAGTCTTGATGTGCCTCGGAATGTTGGGACACAGAGAGGTGAAGTGACAGTTGAGCATGGGCTAAGCAGCAAACAGGCTTCTCCTGGTGGGGCTCCCCTTCACAACTTAACTACCTGTTATCTGGAACTATACAGCATGTTACATGCTTGAATAAATTAACTTTAAGTACATACTTCCTATGTGGACCTCCTTACAACATTTATTTGGCGAGGAGCTGGCGAAGATCCTACGTATTACATCTGCTACTCAGAGACCTGCTAAAGAAAAGAGGAACTGAAGACAACAGAACTACAGCCTACACATGATGAGCAACACAAAGTACACAAGGAGGTATCTACAATGGAAAAAAAGGGAACAAGAAACATGCTTGTCCACACACAACAACAGTGATGTCTGCATAAATGAAACAAGCCTTTCACAGAAGAGAAAAGAAGACAACAAGACAAGTAGGATGAAGCACCATGTCGTTCAGCCCCACCAGTGTCCTCACCATGAGAAAGCCCTAGCCCAGGCGTGCTGTGCTCATCTACTCTGCATTATTTGGACATAGAATTTATCATTACAGTCTGTAGTACTCCTTCTACAACTTTCAGTCACCTGTCTATTCCACCCATATTTCAAAACTGGGTAAGAGGATGTGGTCGTGGAAGGGCTGTCTTCATTCTTCATTCAGCAGTATGGGAGTTTCCAGTGTCAGACTAGGAACTGTGTGGCTGACGCTGTTGGACTGAGCGACCTGCATTGTGTGATCCTGTTGCACATTCTGCAGACTTTCGTCAGGGGTTGCACTAGTGTTGGCTCCTGTGTTTGTTCACAACGTATTTCTGAGGTGGCATCATCTACTGTGTAAATATTTCAACCTTTGCTCATACATCGCGCTGGAATCACCCTTCACCTACAGTGTTCCTGTCTTGGGAGATGCATATCTGCTCCATACTTGGTGAGGGTTCATGTGTCAGGTAGTTGACACTTTGGAAACATTTCAAGTCATTTTCAGAAGAGGATTGCCTACATGTAATCACGCTTATTACGATTTGCTTGGCGTTTCAAGTAATTTTGTGCCTTGTGCACACATGTCTCCACTGCGCCTTTTCACATCATCCCTGTCATTGCCACCTTAAAGAAAAGACCGTGGTGAGTTTATCTACATCTTTTTTTCCTCAGACTCAATGCCTTACCGGTATTGCGGTTGTTAATACCGTTATTTCCGTTGCTCATCAGAGTGCCTGCTGCGTGTGCTGCTCACCTCACTTAGCGGACCGTGCAGATTATCTTCAAGAGAGCCCTCTGTGACGTCACAGCTGCACTGGCTCAAGGATGATGTTTGGCGCTTTAGTGTGCCGTGAGCCACCCAGCAGCGCGCTCTGTACGTGCCTCCATATTTGTCTTCTGAGCTTCAAGCAACACAATTTATGGGAGGCGGGCAGCCCTATCAACATTTCGACGTCTACTGCGTGGTCAACCTTCCGTTTCTGAGGTCTCCCACCTTTTCGTTTGCCCATCTACCACAGAAAGCATCCTATCGAAGTTCACAACCTTCCATTCAATTAGGTGAGAGAATTTTGGATCTTCCTAACAATGGTGGAGTATTTGGGATCTTCCTAACCAGGGGGTGACCACTGCATTCCGCCATCAAGCAGATTTACAGGAGAGAACGTGACATTGCTAACCCCGAAACCCATCAACAAGATGGCGCTTGCCCACGGCTGATCCCAGAGAAGCCTTACCTATGGACTGATTCCAGTGGCACACTCTGTGGGGGGTGCTGGTGGGCCTGGTGGATTAAGTGGGTGACCACCCAACGCTTAATGTAGCCGACCGCCGGCGTGAGGCTGAGAAGGGCGCCGATGACTGTGCCACCAATCTGAGAGCTCCCATGTCGTGTTGTGCCGCCGCTATGTTTGCTGCCGATTTCACCATGGACGACTCTGCGGGGAAGCTAAGTTATACCGGTGGCTCGGAGGTTGTGAGATGCTCGGTTCTCCCCCTTCTCCACCTTTGACTGCGGGGCTACGTGCCACGCTTTGCCGGGAATGCCTGCCTGGACCCAAAATGGCACCTGGAGAC
The DNA here is from genome assembly GCF_964263255.1 of Lissotriton vulgaris. Classification (NCBI taxonomy): domain Eukaryota; kingdom Metazoa; phylum Chordata; class Amphibia; order Caudata; family Salamandridae; genus Lissotriton; species Lissotriton vulgaris. The sequence goes on from NC_141698.1 coordinate 295,547,164, forward strand.
GGCCGAGACAGACATTAAAGGGGCAGACGGCGGGATCGACAAGGAGGCAGCGGCAGGGCGAGAGGAGGTAGGTAGCTGGCCCCATTGAACTGCATGATACATTTCAAGCGGCTCTCCCAGCACTGCTTATCAGACACAACATAAATGGTTACCGCCTGCCTGGTTCCGAAATAATGCTTAAGGAAGGACAAAACACATAAAGATGGCGCAAAACTGACCACGAAGCGCGGGCGGAAGGGAGGAGGTAGGTGCCTGACCCCTTTGCCCTGCCTGGTGTATTTCAAAGCGGCCCCCAGCACTACCATTCGGTCAGGAAAGGGGCCCCAGGATGCCTGACCCCAACATGGCTGACAATGATGACCTCTACCCTTCGATCCATGGCTCCCACTCTTGCCGTTTTGCTCTAATGCAGGAACTGAATGGCTGTACCTGGAGCTTCTCCACGCCTTCCAGGGCCTGGGTTGAATGGACCTGGGGGCTGTTGGTGGTGCTGAGATTCACAGAAGTGCCCCGGGGGGATGAAGGGGTGTGCATGGGATGAGGAAACGTGAATGGCCCACTGCTAGTGGTAGTCTGATTCAAAATCCACCTGCAGACACCCGAGGGAAGAATGATCACAACTACAGGAAAGCTGGTTTTTCCTTCATTTTGCATTGGCCTATATGGTAGCCCCAGCACCCTCTTTGGCTTATTTCTACGCCCTCCCCCCACCTTCTTCTTTTACTTCTATCCTCCTAGCCTATGTTTCTATTCTAAACTGTTTTCCCCTTACATTGAGACCTGAGCAACGTGGCTGATGCCTGGTGGAATTGCCAGACAAGTAATGAGGAGACTGGCCCTGGTTTCCCCCTCGACCGTGCCCTACCACGCCCGACATTGGACACAGTTCTTCCGCGTCTCCTTGCTATGGCTCCTTCCTCCCCTCCTTTCCTATAAATTCTCTCAGCCTCGTTGTTTGTTTTACTTTACCTTACTACGCTATTTTAACTGTTGCAATTTATAACTCAATGGGGCATATTACCAAGCAATAGCGATAATTATCGCTATTGCTTGGTTAGCGCGAAAAAATTATCGCCGAGCTGCGGCGATTTTTATCGCAGATAAACCTTGGTATTACCAAGGTTTATCGCAAATGCGATAAAAATCGGCCGCAATGCATGAATAGCGCTGAAAAGTCAGCGATATTCATGCATTAGCGAGCTAATGCTCTTAGCCATGTTATCCACCTCCTATTGGATAACATGGCTAAGAACTGCTCAGGGCAGGTGTTATCTTTTGGAGATATTCGCGCTTAGTGCGAATATCTTCAAAAGTTGGTAATAGGAGATAGCGATGTTAGCGACTGTTTCCAGTCGCTAACATCTTGGCACGCCCACTTTGCATGTCATTAGTGATAAATATCACTGACATGCAAAGTGGGGCCCAAGATGGTCGCTATCTCCTACTAGCTGTCGCTAACTGGTGTTAGCGACAGCTAGGTAATAGGAAGATAATTTTATCTCCGCTTTCTTGGCTTTTAAAGCCAAAAAAGCGGAGATAAACCCCCTTGATAATATGCCCCAATGTTTCCTCTGCTCTAGCGCTCTGATACCTACAGGTAAAGCCAGCGCTTTATAATCCTTTTGATGTACCTTCTAACTAAAGGTTTCCCCTGGTTTTGCGCACGGATACCTCTAGATAGCGCTATATAACCGTCTCAAAACAAATAATCTAAACCTGGTTTTTCATGAATTCTGAACAACATGGCTGATGACCGGTGGAGCTGCTTGACAGCTAATGAGGAGATTGCCTTGGTTTCCCACTTGACCGTCACTTACCCAGCAGTGGCGTAACGAAACTTGAGGGGGCCCCCCTGCAAACTACATGGAGGGGGCCCCCCTCCCATCTTCCGTGCCAGTCTAGAGCTCTCAGGCCAGCGACCCGCCATACTGCGGGGGATGCGGGGCTATTGTTACACCACTGTAACTAATCCAGCCGTTATAAGTAACACTGGATGGTGGAGTCAAAGGTTGGGCTTAGTCTGCCCGCAGGCTATCATAGGTGGTGGTTCATTCATTACAGGGTCCCTGCCATCAGTACGCCGGGGAAGTTTGCCCAATTCTAGGTGGGTTTCCTGATATAGACTCCTGTCATGATATACAACGTCGGGCCTACTCATCGTTCAGTTTTGACAAAAGTGCATCCACTACTCCTTTTCATTTCCGTTTTAAAACATTAGACAATGCGACAATGCAGTATTTCAAAAGCAGATGTAACTACAAAAAGCAAATTTTGATAATACATTTTTATTAGTAGACAATAGCAATCTTAAGAGGCATTGCATAGCTTCATACACACCGTGACCCCAATTCCATCACAGTCTCTCTCTCAGTGAGTCAGTCTCTCTCTCTGTCAGTCAGTCTCTCTCTCTCTCTCTCTGTAATGCAGTCTCTCAGTCAGTCAGTCTCTCTCAGTCAGTCAGTCTGCCAGTCTCTCTCTCTTTCTGTCAGTCTGTCAGTCAGTCAGTCAGCCAGTCTCTCTCTCTCTCTCTCTCTCTCTCTCTCTCTCTCTCTGTCAGTCAGTCTCTCTCTCTCTCTGTTTCTCAGCCAGTCAGTCTCTCAGTCAGTCAGTCTTCAGTCTCTGAGTCAGTCAGTCTCTACTCTCTCTCCACTCTCTCTCTCTCCATTCTCTCTCTCAACTCTGTCAACTCTATCTCTACTCTCTCTCTCTCCACTCTCTCTTCACTGTCTCTCCACTGTCTCTCCACTTTCTCTCTCTATTCTCTCTCCACTCTCTCACTCTCCCTCTCTCTCTCCACTCTCTCTCCACTGTCTCCCTCCACTCTCTCTCCACTCTCTATTCTATCTCTCCACTCTCTCCCTCCACTCTCTCCACTCTATATTCTCTCTCTCCACTGTCTCCCTCCACTCTATCTCTCCACTCTCTCTCCACTCTCTATTCACTCTCTCTCTCCCTCCACTCTCTCTCTCTCCACTGTCTCTCTCTACTCTCTCCACACTCTTTCCACTCTCTCCCTCCACTCTCTTTCTACTCTCTTGCCACTCTCTCTCCAGTGTCTCTTTCTCTACTCTCTCTACTCTCTCTCTTTCCACTCTCTCCCTCTCCACTCTCTCCACTCTCTCTCCACTGTCTCCCTACTCCCTCTCTCCACTCTCTCTCCACTGTCTCTCTCTCCACTGTCTCTCTCCACTGTCTCTACACTCTATCTCTCTCCACTCTCTCTCAACTCTCTCTCACTCCACTCTCTCTCCCACTCTCTCTCACAAAGTAGTGTGTGTTGCCATGGGCATACGCAGAAATATTTCCAAGGGGGGGGGACACATTTTAACTTCATCACCATCCCCTTTACACCCTTCTCCCCTCTGCCTTGCACCCTTCTCCCCTTCCCCTTGCACCCTTCTCCCCCTCCGCCTTGAACCCTTTTCTACCTTGCACCATTCTCCCCTCTGCCTTGCACCATTCTCCCCTCTGCCATGCACCCTTCTCCCCTCTGCCTTGTACCCTTCTCCCCTCCCCTTCCACTCTTCTCCCCTCTGCCTTGCACCCTTCTCCTCTCTACCTTGCACCCTTCTCCCATCTGCCTTGCACCCTTCTCCCATCTGCCTTGCACCCTTCTCCCCTCCCTCTTGCACTCTTCTCTCATCTGCCTTGCACCCTTCTCCTCTCTACCTTGCACCCTCCTCTCCTCTGCCTTGCACCCTTCTCCCCTCCACCTTGTGCCCTTATCCCCTCTGCACGCCCCCTTCCCTCTGCCTTGCACCCTGCTCCCCTCTGCCTTGCACCCTGCTCCCCTCTGCCTTGCACCCTGCTCCCCTTCTCCCCTCCACCTTGCACCCTTCTCCTCTCCGCTTTGCACCCTTCTCCTCTCTGCCTTACACCCTTCTCCCCTCTGCCTTGCACCCATCTTCTCTCTACCTTGCACCCATCTCCCCTCTGCCTTGCACCCTTCTCCCCTCTGCCTTGCACCCTTCTCCCCTCTACCTTGCACTCTTCTCCCCTCTACCTTGCAACCTTCTCCTCTCTGCCTTGGACCCTTCTCCCCTCTACATTGCACCCTTCTCCTCTCTGCCTTGCACCCTTATCCCATCTGCCTTGCACCCTTCTCCCCTCCCCCTTGCACCCTTCTCCCCTTCTCCCCTCTGATTTACACCCTTCTCTCTGCCTTGCACCCTTCTCCCCTCTGCCTTGCACCCATCTCCCCTCTGCCTTGCACCCATCTACCCTCTGCCTTGCACCCTTCTCCCCTCTGCCTTGAACCCTTCTCCCCTTCCCCTTGCACTCTTCTCCCCTCTGCCTTGCACCCTTCTCCTCTCTACCTTGCACCCTTCTCCCCTCTGCCTTGCACCATCTCCTCTCCACCTTGTACCCATCTCCTCTCCGCCTTGCACTCTTCTCCCCTCTACCTTGCACCCTTGCACCCTTTTCCCCTTTGCCTTGCACCCATCTCCTGTCCGCCGTGCACCCTTCTCTCCTCCGCCTTGTACCCTTCTCCCCTCCGCCTTGCACCCTTCTCCCCTCCGCCTTGCACCCTTCTCCTCTCCGCCTTGCACCCTTCTCCCCTCCGCCTTGCACCCTTCTCCTTTCCGCCTTGCACCCTTCTCCCCTCCGCCTTGCACCCTTCTCCACTCCGCCTTGCACCCTTCTCCCCTCCGCCTTGCACCCATCTCCTCTCCGCCTTGCACCCATCTCCTCTCTGCCTTGCACCCTTCTCCTCTCTACCTTGCACCCTTCTCCTCTCTACCTTGCACCCTTCTCCCCTCCCCCTTGCACCCTTCTCCCCTCCCCCTTGCACCCATCTCCTCTCTGCCTTGCACCCTTCTCCTCTCTACCTTGCACCCTTCTCCCCTCCCCCTTTCACCCTTCTTACAAGACATGGAACCCATCTCCTCTCTGCCTTGCACCCTTCTCCTCTCTGCCTTGCACACTTCTCCCCTCTGCCTTGCACCCTTCTCGGCCCCCCCTTACGAACTCTCCTGCGGACGCCCACATGGTGCGTTCTAACAAGAGTGCTTACCTGAGGGGAACCATTTTGCTGCCTCATCCATTCTCATGTGAGCTTTGCCCTTGAGAATGCTGACAGTGTGACTCTGAGGGCCCTCCTCCCAAAGGGTATACCGACTCAAGACATACTCCACCTTTCTCACAGTTTAAATTCAGAGAAACAATAGACTGATGTTATAGAGGCAAATTCACTAAAGAATACAAACTTTCCACACCACCCTCACCAGAAAGCTCGAAAATATCCAACCCAAAGATTTCCCATAGAAATCAAGCTATTGTTTAAAATACTTCACAGTGGAGAGCTACAGCTAAAGGTGCGGTGTTACATGACAACCAAAGTTGTGAAATAGTACTACAATATTTGACAACATTGAGAAGATAGGATCTTGAAACCAGTAATTCAAAACATAGTCTTTCAAGTGTGTGGGACAGCGTGTTACCCGTCTGCCCATTCTTCCTTAGGAAATGGCAAGCAGTTCATGAATAACAAGCATATTTGCATCCATACTCTTGTCATGAGTGTGGTATGTGCCTTCAAAACGTGTCGGAAGAACACCAACTCCATTTCCCCTCTCACAACTAGGTAGACCTGACCTCATGACTTGTTCTGCGTCCTAATTGCTCTGTGCTGCCTCCTGCTCGGGGCCCCCACCCACCCCATCCTCCTTCGGGCCTTGCTAGCTCTGACTGAAGAGAAACATTGCAACTTTTTACTTTGTTTCTCTTCAGTCAGAGGGAGGGGGCGAGGGGCTCGGAGCAGGCTGCAGACAGCCTGCACCTGCTGAGAGAGGCTTGCTTCGGCGCAAGCCTCTCTCACAGCTCTCTGAAGTGCTGAGGGGCCCGGGGCCCCCTTCATTTACTGAAGAGAGTGGGGCCCCCCCGCACTGCGGGGGCTGCGGGGGCTGCGGGGGTGTATGTTACGCCCCTGTCACCCAGACGGACATTGGGCATTGTTCTTCCTCGTCTCCCCGCTATTACTCCTTCCTCACCTCCCTCCTTCGAATTATTGAAACATTGTTTATGTGTACTGTACCTTACTATGCTCTTTTATCTGATGTAACCTGTAATGCAACGATTCTAAATGGAAAGCGCTCTGATACCCTCTTGGGTCAAGTTTGCGCTATATAAAACTTTATAAATAATAAATAAATGGGTGCACGCATGTTATCCCTGTGTGTCCCGTTTTCAGGCACTTTTTCAAACCAGCTTCCACCTCCTTCTCTCACCCTCATTTGCTTGCTATGCACTGCTTGGTGCATGAAGAAGTCTAGCAGCAAGTTAAAGAGATGTTTTACAGCATGCTAGCCAAGTCGCGGGATTCCTAGTGCCATTGCGTTTCACTCTGCACTACATAGGGATAAGGTTTTGGTATTCCTATTGCTTACGGGTCCTTTCTGTTAAAGGAAAAGTATGCCTCCAGATTTCCTTTCTATTTTAGGCATTGTACGTCAACTTTTAAAAAGCACTGGGTCTTGGGTGGTCCTCAGGGCAAAAGGCAACAGATTCCAGGCCAAACCGGCCCGGCACACAAAGGAGTTTCCACAAAGTCGCTGGCGCTTAAACTTCAGAATCTTCATCAGCCGATGCAGGGCACGCAAGTGTTTCCGTACACTGTCTCTAGAAGAAAGCCCCATAAGGAGTCTGACCGCCGAGTTCTGCACGACCTGCAATTTTTTGACCAGGGGCCCCGAGCTGCTCACCAGGATAGCTTTGGCGTAGTCCAAACAGGAAAGAATCAACGCACCGACCACAGTTTCTCTGGAGGCACTCGGCAGGAGTGGAAGAAACTTCCTCAAGCTCTTCAGTATGCTGAAGCAAGTACCGGCCAACTTCTTCACGTGCGTCACAAAGTGCAGATTTTGGTCGAACCAAACGTCAACATTTTTCACAGCGCCCGTTCTATCAGAGGGTCAAGGAAAACCCAGAGGCCAGAGCCTCTCTCTGAAATCTGAAGGAAAGGAGCCGAACAACAGCACCTCAGACTTCCCTTCATTGCATTTCAACTGAGCATTGGATAGCCAGTGAAAGACAGAGGAAAGGCAATTTTGGGCTAACCCGACCGAGCCCGCTTCCTTGGGCCAGGTAAACAGCAGCTGGGTGTCATTGGTGTAAGCCATCACCTTAGCCCCCAGTGACTCTGCCAGATACACGAGCAGAGTCACATAGATGTTAAAAAGGAGGGGGCTAAGTGATGAACCCTGTGGAACCCCCTGTTGACACCGGCAGAGGCGAAGAGGCACTCGGGGGGGATCCAAACTTGCTGCTGCCAGCCCTCAAGGAAGGAGCTGATCCAATGCCAAGCCTTGCTAACAATGCCGATAGCAGAGAGGTGGTTAAGGAGCATGGTGTGGGAAACCGTGTCGAATGCCGCGGAGAGATCCAGCATGACCAACGCTGCCCTCCCGCCGGCATCCAGACACTCCCGGATTGCCACTGCAACCTCCAGCAAGGCCGATTCTGTGCTGTGAGCAGCACGGAAGCCCGACTGGGCCGGATGAAGCCCCCTAGACTCCTCGATAAACGTGGTAAGTTCAAAGGTGACGGCCTTCTCACACACTTTCACCAAACTAGGCAGTAACGAAATAGGGCGATAGTTCTCAGGCACTGAAGGGTCCAAAGACAGCTTCTTAAGCAGCGGAAGGATCAGGGCATGTTTCCAGGCTCTAGGCACGGAGGCTGTGCAGAGTGACTTATTGATCAAGAAGTTCACCTCTGGATTACCGGTGTCAGCCAGGTCCGACAATAGTCTAGCAGCAAAGTCCGAAAAGGTAAAGAGAGGCTCTACCCTACTGATACATGGAAATGACCCTGTATCATGGAGCCCTATAAAGATGGAAAGCGAAGCTTGGATGCTACGTATGTTATCCTTGAAGAAGGTCGCCAAGGAATTGCACCAGGAGTCAGAAACAGGAGTGACCGCCGACTGCACACACGGGGCCAGAAAACTTTGAACAATGGAGAAGATCTCTTTAGAGTTGTTTTTGGCCCGCTCAATATGCGTGGCATAATAGTGACCCTTGACTTCTCTGATGGCTGTATAGTAGAGCCTCTGTCTTGCTCTGAGAGTGTTCTTATCAGCAAGAAAGTAGCCTCTGGCACGCCAGGCTCTCTCGGCCGCTTTGCACTCCTGTTTCAGAGTCCTCAGCTTGGAAGAAAACCAGGGCTTAGAGGGGGATTCTCTCCTCAACTTGGACTGGCACGAGGCAGATTGTGCCGTAACTGAACCTGTGATCCACTCTGCAAACTGGGCAACATTGTCCTCAAGGTCCCCACAGAAGGGCGGATGAGTAGCACTCAGAGGGTGCTCAAGGCCCCTAAGTCCGGTCTCCTAAAGGCAGCCGAGCGAAAGCAACGTGCCGGGCGAGAGGAGTTCAACAGAGTCCAAGAGAAAAAGATAGGCTAATGGTCGGACCAAGCGACGGGCTTGGTTTCTTCACCAATAAATGGAAATTGGCCCCTATAATATCTTGGGTGTGCCCACAAGAATTAATCACAGCTTGCCCTAAGTCTGACAGTGACTCATAAAAAGTTAAGGGTGTACAAAACAGTTTCCTTAGATAGAAGTTGTAAAAAGATGAAAGGTCATCTCACCCTCCTAAAACCTACTTTTTTAGGAATGGGGATAATACATAACTTTGTAGGAACAGTATAAAAGGTGCAGAACATTAAAAAGTGCATCATGTCCTGAGGAGACTCACAGTCGCAGCCACAGGGCATGAGGCACTGACCTCTGTGGGATCCACGAGGAAGTGCCAAAAGATAGTGGAAGAGGTTGAGCAGAAACTTTGTCAATAAAAAGCGGTCATGAATACTTTTAGGCACTAAAAGATAAGGCTTGGTGGTTGGCACTATTTTCAGTGCGATGTACTTACGCACGCTAGGCTTACACAGCTCTTTTCTCTCTCTATCGCTGCAGCACCTTCTTAAAAAGCACTCTTTGGCCCAAACAAGATCCCTCTTACATGTAAGCTTGGGGTTGGTAAATAGTTCTGCTCTGCCTAGCCTGGAGAGGGCAATTCTTATGTACTGAAGCCATCCAATACGCGACATGGTCAAAGGAAAGACAATCGCGTAGGACGTCTTTGCTAAGTGTGTTCTCTTGCTGAGCCCAAATATTAAACCCCAAGGCTAGGGGATAAAAGGCCAGTTCATCTGAAAGGAAAGGTTTCCCCAGCTCTTCGTGCACAATGTAAGACAGGGTGCTTTGCTGGACCGAAAGGAGCTGTCGCAAAAAGGAGTTTTCAGCACTTTGCACGGTCCCTGCCTCGATATGACACCAGATCTCGCTCCCGTAACAGGCATTGGAGATACATTTGACTTGGTAGATCTTCAGAAGAGCCCCTATTGGTTTACCTCCCACTGTGCTGGCAAAGTTAAAAAAAGTTGCAGAAGCTTTCACTAAATCACCTTTCTTACGAGTAAGCAGGGGGCACCAACTCAAGGAGTCATCAATTACCACTCCTAAATAGGAGAAGACGTTAGTCTTAGGTATGGATGAAAGGGCCAGTTTGAACATAGACTGCGTAGCCTTATGGGGTCCCACCAGAATAATATACGATCTAGAGTGACTAACCAACAGGTCCAAGTCCTCCATAAATAGGGCAAAGGGGTTCAGGAGGAGTTGTAAACCCCTGGCTGTCATCGCTAGGAAGACTGCATTGTCTGCATATAAGAGGACTGGCAGGCTACGCTTGCCTACCTGGGGACAGACAGCTTTTATTGCCAAAAGGGCCTTCTCTAGGGAGTTTTTATATAAATTATAAAGGAAGAGTTCTATAATGCACCCCTAGCGCACCCCCTAACAATGCCAAACTGACAGGACACTTTCAAATCCTTTGTATATCGGCCAACCGCCCTCGAGTCTCGGTGAAGGCCTCTTAGGAATAAAATAATATTGCTGTCAATGCCGATGGAGGTCATCAACTGCCACAGCTTGGACCTGTTAACACAGTCGAATGCTGACGACAGGTCCATGAAGGCTCAGTGTATGGGGTAGAGTGAGCCACAGCATACTTACTCAGAACCGTGTATAGATTTAAACACTGTTCCACAGTAGAGTGACCTAGGTGAACGCCATATTAAATCTCTGCTAAAAAGTTGTTTTCTTCAGCCCAGGAAAGAAGTCTGTCAAGCAACATGTGACCCACCACCTTCACCACGGAATCCAAAAGGGAGATTGGCCTATAAAAAGAGGTGCTGTCCCTATCTCCCTTTTTAAATACCGGGACTATAGTCGATAAAGCCCACGAATCCGGACGACCAACCTGAACTGTAGCATTTATGACAGCTTTGAGGACAGGCACCCAGGTTTCTAAGTGGGCGATGTAGAGGTCTGGCGGAATCCCATCTTGCCCTGGTGCCTTGTTTTTAGACAGTCCCAATAAACCAGCTCTCACCTCTTGAGTGGTGAAAACGAGTTCTGCCTTGGATTCCACCCTTTCCTGCCCCTCAACTGACAAGGTATTTGACTGAAAGATACCCTCAAAATAGTGTACCCAATTATTCTCTGTGATGTGGGAATCCAGGGAGTTAACGCTATCTCCAGATAAAAGTGGGCTATTGATAATGTCCCAGAACTTAAAGAGAAAAAGTTGTTATTAATAGTTTGATTATTAATCATTTGGATTATACTTTTATTTTGGGTTTGATTAGAACAATGAACTTTGAGTAATTGTTTTTCTTATGTACTTTCTTTTGTTTCTCTTAACTGAAGCGTGCTTTATTTCCTGGTTTCTCTATAAAGGCCTCAAACCCTGCTAGAGTTAATTTTTCTCTTCCTAACGTAGGCCACAGAAGAATGTATGTTGTCCTTCATTATTTCTAAAATGCTAATTTATTTGTTTAGTTGTGCACAGAGCATATCACTCGGATTTCCTTCCTATTGTTAGAGTGTTTCTTTCTATGAATAATTGTGTCAATTATGTTGCAAGCTGATGTGTAAGCGAGTGTGAGGATATGAAGTATTCACAATTTCTTTTCTACTTCTGCAGAGTGATGATGACGTTAATTTTTAACAAAGAACTTTAACAGAGAAATCTGGATGAACTGGCTGTGATGATGATCATCTCATAAGTCTGACAAATGGAATAGTGTGAAAGTGTGAAACTGCAACTTTAGGGGGGTTGAACTTTTTAGCATTTGGGGTATAATTATTACCGTGAGAAGATAACTTGGTAGTAGCTGTTTCTATGAGAAGAGAGCTTTGCTGTTGTACTCTCTATGCTACTATGGCTGGCTATTATCCTTGCAAATCATGAGTGAGACTATCCTGATTACCTTGCACTTCATCGGCTGGTGATTTTGCTTAAGCTATTCCACTTCGGGCAAACGGTTAGCTATTTCTGACTACTGCACGCTGTGCATTAGTATTCTCTGATCTAGTTTCATAAGAAATTCTGAATTGCAAACTGATATTACAATAATTCATTTTTTGTCTTTCTCTCTCTCACCTCTTATGCTGTTATTGTTTATATGATGTATTTGTCAATGAACTGTACTTTCTTATTGTGAATTTACCTGTACAATTCAAATAACACAGAATTTAGATACCTATGTACTTGTGTTTTGACCATTCATATTTTGAAATATTTTAGATAAAAGTAACTTCATTAGTATTCAGAGTTTGCTGTTATTAATGAACTATTGACAAATTGTGACCATAGTTGTTAGTTAGGCATTTTCTTCATTATAGGTCCTCATGAAGGAAATAGCATCTGACCCTTATTGTCAAGTCCTTATTAGCTCTACCAAAGATCTATCAGAGGACCTGATGATTGTAAGTGGTTATTGAGTTTCATGGATCCAAACTTTGGTTATAGTGAAAGAATCCTATTTGTGAAATAGCAGGGTTAATGTGTCTGATTATAAAATTTACACTGCTTCCGCTGGATGAACATGAAAGTACTGATGGTGCCGGTAGAAAACCGCCAGGTGGCAACTATATTCACCTATGGTAAAGGAAAAGGGGCAAAGAAGAACAGATTATGGAGGTGCAGTGCAAAATAAGGGGGTACAACAAAGGAAAGAACTAAGATAAGAGGTGGTGGAGAGATGATAGAGTAAAAGTACAGCAGAGGGGTAGCAGATGAACATAATGGGGGCAGTGACTTGCTTAGCTTGTTTGAGTGTCGTAATATCTTTGGTTCAAAGTGGGGGCTATTTAAATTTTCTGGGTATGCGTGACATTGATGTATTTGCCCAATGGTTACCTATGGCATATCTACATTATATGTATGACCGTTTGAGTGCTACCCAACTGCTACAGGAATGTTAAACTAGTAATTGTAAATTGAGCATGGTTTGTTTTAAGTGTAAGGTTCAAATGAGTGCCTTATGGTGCCATGAGCTATGCTTGAGGTGTTTATTGTGCTTGTAGCAATAGGGATTGTGTCCAAAATAAACCGTGTAATAGTGTTTTCTCTGTGCCTTCTTCAAGAGCATTGCAGAGAAAAGCACCTTTGTGACTGCTGCCAGCCAGTGATAGCCTCTCAGTATGGCAAACATATTGCAGCTCCATGCATTTCATCAATAAACAAAGTCTGACTCAATATTTTAATCCCACTTGTTGATACACTTTTATTGTGCTCCCTATAGTGGGTTCTCCAGGGCAGTCCCCCTCTTTGTTCTCCACCACAGCAAAAGCACTTTAGTCACATCCCTTCAGCAATGCAATGCAAGAACTTCTTAATGATTCCAAATGTAAATGTAAATGTCCAGTATTTGTAAAGTGCGAACAATTGCCCGAGGATGTCAAGGCACTGGGGGCCGTCAGAAAGATTAAGCGAGCTATTGCCCAGAGTCATATGGTGCTGGGCTGATCTGCCGCGGGCACCGGGGATCAAACCATGAGCCCCCGGTTCGGGAGTCGGTCGCCCTGGCCGCTGCGCCACACCTCTTCCCCTTCCAAGACTATATAAGACCAATTCTTTGGAAATGAGTAAGATATCAGCTTCCAGTTTCCAGCTAAGAAACTGAGCTGTTCCATAAAAGTCTTGAGGCAAAACCTAATTGCTGATATTGTATCTCCTTCAAGATGATGCAAAGGCCTAAACTCCCATCTCAGAGCAGCAGCAGAAATAAACAGTACTGGTATACTCATGCAACCAACACACACACTCGCGTGAACAAAGTCATATCTAACCTGTCTACTGCTTTATCCTCACAATTGGCTACACTAAGGGTTCCAAAATAAAAGCATCATCAAGCTTTTTTTCAGTGCAAGGGATTTATATGAAAACTAACTTGCTTCTTAAAACTACAGGTAACTAATTCTCCAGTTATTTTCTTGCATTCTGGAACTTGAATTGTAATGTTTCCATCATAAATGCAGCAGTACAAGGTCCATATGAAAGGAATACATCAAATGATGTATAAGGTGAGAACTCTAAAAACTCTCATTTTAAACAGCCTTTTCAGTACAGTGGTGATTTCAACCCTTCTTTGAAGTGGCCTCACAGGGAAGCATGGAACTTGCCTACATTACATGCTTTAACCTCAACGTTATTACACCATATATTTTTACCATAGTGATGCCATTCAAATAATATCCTGTAGTGCTCTGGACCTTTTATCATTCACTTATCTGGAAACAATCAGTTAACATTGGGTAAGTAAGTCCATATTTGTGAGACCTATGCCTAGCATTTCAGTTTAAAGTGACAAATGTATTACGCTTAATACAGCTTTAAAATAGACGGATTTAGGTCATTCGGATATTTATCTCTTTATCCATGTTATCGATGTTACTGATATGCACACACACAATCCTTATTGCGAAAAAGCACAATAAACACCTCAAGCATAGCTCATGGCACCATAAGGCAGTCCTTTGAACCTTACACTTAAAACAAAACATGCTCAATTTACAATTACTAGTTTAACATTCCTGTAGCAGTTGGGTAGCACTCAAACGGTCATACATATAATGTAGATATGCCATAGGTAACAATTGGGCAAATACAGAAATGTCACGCATAGGCAAGGGATACCCAGAAAATTTAAATAGCCCCCACTTGGAACCAAAGCTTTTAGGGCATCAAGCAAGCTAAGCAAGTAACTGCCCCCATTATGTTCATCTGTTACCCCTCTGATGTATGTTTACTCTATCATCTCTCCACCACCTATTATCTTACTTATTTCCTTTGTTGTACCACCTTATTTTGCACTGCACCTCCATAATCTGTTCTTCTTTGCCCCTTTTCCTTTACCTTAGATGAATAGGGTTGCCACCTGGCTTTTTTCTACCGGCACCATCAGTACTTTCATGTTGATCCAGGGGAAGCAGTGTAAATTTTATAATCAGACACATTAACCCTGCTATTTCACAAATAGGATTCTTTCACTATACCCAAAGTTTGGATCCATGAAACTCAATAACCACTTACAAACATCAGGTCCTCTGATAGATCTTTGGTAGAGCTAATAAGGACTTGACAAAAAGGGACAGATGCTAACAACTATGGTCACAATATGTCAATAGTTCATTAATAACAGCAAACTCTGAATACTTATCAAGTTACTTTTATCTAAAATATTTCAAAATATGAATGGTCAAAACACAAGTACATAGGAATCTTAAATTCGGTGTTATTTTAATTGTACAGGTAAATTCACAATAGGGAAGTACAGTTCATTGACAAATACATCAGTGATACCAAAGAAGATAAGAAGTTCCATGAAGTCACTTTCTGTGATGTCACTTCTTTTGATTTAACAAGCAATTTAGAGGGGCCTCACATCTTTCCTTTCATCCTGTGCCCCAAAACTCCAAGGACCGTCCCTGATATTCATTACATTGGAGATGTGCTTCATTTGTGCCAGTGGTTTTTGATGCTCAGCATCGGATCTTATTTTCTTAAACACTGGCACTTGTTTATGAGAGTACACCAAATGGTGGTGGTCTCTGCCCACAAGTGTTTATCAACTAAACGGATTTAAAAAATACAATTTGTCCTTTTAGACCATTACAGCTTGGGGAGGACATTTGTTTAAATGTGATAGATAATAAGAAATCCATGTACTGCAGTGGCTGGAGCTGTTGATAGGTGAACTGCAGTGGTATAGATTGGGCCCTGGCACTTATGGTTTAATATATTAAGCACTACAATGAAGGCTAGTTTTGATCTAGATAGGGCTAACACTATGATTGCCTTATCCTTGCGACATCCCCCTATGTAGCTTCTTAACACATATAATTATTTTCAAAAGTGGCAACATCAACCATGCACCTAGTGGGATTGACTATAACCAGGAAAGGTAATGAAATCTCTTGAAAGTTTCTAAGCAATTGACAAAATTCTCAGAATAAGGAGTGGCCCAAAAAGAATAAAATGCATGCCCAAGTGGAAAATGAATAATGAGTGACCTACTATGCTACTTTATGGACCTCTGAAACCCTGCTCTTGAACCAGTCCCAAGGTAAAACTTCATTTTCAGAGGATCACAATATACAGCACGTAAACCCACTGAGGTGAAAAGATGACCAGTATCTCTCATTGGATATTCAAAGCTGCTGACTGTAATTATAACCATTTTCTTTTTTTGAAGTGCCACACTATCCTATTGAACTCTTTCAGCCATTGGCTGGCACTGGGAGGGCTTCTAGGGATGCTCTTGTGGGAGCGCCAGAGAATTCTTTTTCTAATATAAAGTGCTGGGGTGATGGGGAATTGCATTCTGTGTCAGCCCCTGCCCACTCCCACCCATCTGTGATGTCAAAGTGCTGTGAGGTATGATGATGTCACAGAGTCCCAACAGGAGTGGCAGGAAGGAGCATGTGAGTGCCCTCTCTTGCGGGGAAAACAGCAGAAAACGGCCTCCATAGGCTACCTCATTTGAAAGGGAAAAGTCTCCCCTTTCAAACAGAGGCTCACTGAAACTGTATTCTCAGGGAAATGTAAAGCAACATTAAAAAAAATTAAACAATACAATCGCCCAAAACTGACAGGGGTCCGGCCCTCCTTGTTTATGGGCTGATCCCCTGTGGGCCTAACAGCTTTTGTTTTGGAAATGTGGGGTTCCCTAGGGGGACCACACATTTAAAAATAAATTGTAGGTAGGGGGGACGACCTTCAGCATATGGGGCCAAACCATAGGTTTTAGGGGTGTTATAGTTAGTTGGACATTTCACTCGTACCAAACCATTGAAATTCCTCCATTATAGTTAGTTGTACTAACTATAACTCGCACACCCACAATCCACTGCTGATGATGTCACATATTACATCATTCATGACATAGTCAGTGACATCACTGATGACATCTCAAATGACATCACTGATGACATCACTGATGACATCATCCAGTGAATGTGGTTTGGTTTGATATTTAAATAAGTATTACATATATAGCAATGTGCATTGAAGACTGAGTGGATGTATAAGTGTCTGGATGGAGGATTTAGTAGCAATGTGATTGATTGTCAAAGTGACGAATTTAAAGTGTCTCACTGAATATATGGGATAGTGATTAAACTGTGTGAATACCTGTATCAATCTATCTCTTGTTGTGTGAACTACTACATAAGTTTGTTACTAGCTATTTGAAAGTCTATATTAGTTATTAATTAGTCAAGTGAGTATTTGTATGAGATAGTGAATGAATGTGTGTGTGGTTGGGTGGGAGATGTGTGACTGTCCAAAGATGTGTAAATAGTTGATTTAGCAGGTATATGACTGTATGTGGAAACAGTTGTTTGGATGAGTGAATCTCTTTATGGGTGTAGTGATGAGTAAATATATTTCTCAATGATACATGTCTAACAAATTAGAAATATTTAGGGCAGTGTATGTGACAGTTGGTATATATAAATAAGTATACATACGACTCAGTGATTGTATGAGTGACTGTATGGATAACTGTATACTTGTAATAGTGATTTTATAACACACTAAGTATGAGTTACTATCTATATGAATAAATAAAGTGGTGTTTCTATAAGTGTGTAGCTTAGTAAATATAAGTATGAACAATTGTTTGCATAATTGAGTAGGATGACTGCATAAGTGAAAAGGATGTGTGCTGGTGTGTAATGTCGATGTAGGTGTATAAGTATATTTAATAGTGTTCTATGGATCTTAGTTAGCATGTGTTAGCGCGAGTTATAGTTAGTACAACTAACTATAACAGAGGAATTTCAATGGTTTTATACGAGTGAAATATCCAACTAACTATAAAACCCCTAAAACCTATGTTTTTTTAGTGAATTTCTAAGGTTTTTTAAATTGTAATTGTAATTGCATTTATATAGCGCTTACTACCCCTGACGAGGCGTCAAAGCGCTTTTATGGCGAGTAGCACGCAACTCCGGGACCCATAGAGGATTAGTGTTGAACTAGTATAGTGAAACATGCAAGTACATTTTAAGCGGTGGATAGGTTAGTCAGTTATTTGGATTTGGAATGATAGCAGAAGGATAGAGGAGGAAAAAGGTTTGCATCTATATAGTGCTTGTTACCCCTGATGGGGTGTTGAAGCACGCTGCTCCGGAAGCCCATAAAGGATTAGTGGTGAATTAGCATGGTGAAATATGAAAGTAATCTCAGTGGTGGATATTAGTCAGTCGTCACACAACACACACTATGCCCAACATGCATGCATTTTAACAATTGACTTATAATCAGACACCTTACGCAAGACAAAACCCCCAGAAAGGCTACAGAAACGTCACCAGTATACATATTACACCTGACTATTTCCTATACTATAGGACATGCAGATTAGGCAAAAGTGATTTTTTACGGAAAAAAACAAATTCTCTGGGACATTAGACAAGACTCCCAAATTACAACAAGACAACAAGTTACAAAATAGAAACAAATATTCATGAGCAAAAGTTACTTTAGCCCCTGCCTCCAATGCTCTATTAACTGTGTATCCAACCTCAAGAAAAGGTGTTCCTGGTCTACCGTTACTTTATACCAAAGGCTCCCTAATTTCGAATTTTTGCAGATACAGACAGAAAACTATTTTAAGCCTATTTTTAAATGTGGATTAAAACAGATTCTGGATTCTTTGGAGTGATTCTAAATACTATCTATCATGACTGCTTGGCCAATAGCTGTGCAGATTGACAGGTAAGGGGTTGAAAAAGGAATTTTCAGTATATATGCACAACCTTGATACTAAAATGTTCATGTTTTCATATACGTGCATTGATTTATTATCTGTGGGTGGTCATATCATTAAAGCCTGAAGGCACAATTATTGGTTACATAAAAGTGGAAATATATTATTTTCAAATTAATTTCTTCGCAAAACCCAAATTAAATATGGATAAATATATATACCATTAGCAAAACCAAATAAGTAGAAATAGAAATGGCAAAAACAAAATACCATAACTGGGAATCCAAATTATACCTGAAAGTCATTCACATAACAAATATCAAAAGATGCATCCCATCTATGTTTGCACCACAATTTCAATGCAAATATCGATGGAAAGGGCTGGTACCCAGGGCCCCTCTAATGATAGGATTCTGAGGCAGTGCAGTTTCCTGCACAGTTATGGGTTTGCCTCATTTGCCACATAACGCATCATCTGCTGCACAATATGCAGAAGTGTAGGTTCTAGCTGAAACAGGTCAAAAGTTACTAAAAGAAAAATAAACGCTGCAGCAACTGTTGCTGCAAATTAGAAGGCCCTTTTCAAATGTTAATCAGGCTCTTTGTTGCTTATGCACGCATTTGTTACGGCTCCCGTGTTCTCACATCCTGTGTTGGAACATCCCTTTGTGGTAGAAGCTGACGCTTTGGAGGAAGCGATAGGGGCTGTGTTGTCTCAGAGAGATTCACTTACAGGTCAACTTCATCCTGTAGCGTATTTGTCTAAAAAGCTGAGCCCTGCTGAGTACAATTACATTATCGCAGAAAAAGAGCTGTTGGCCATCAAACACGCATTTCAGGAGTGGAGGCAATATCTGTGGAGGGCTCGTCATGCTGTGACTGTATACACCGACCACAGAAACCTTCAGTACATGGCTTCGGCTAGGCATCTGACGCAAAGACAGATGCGTTGGATGCTTTTCTTTGCTGAGTACAATTTCGTAGTGACCTTTAGACCTGGCATTGATAATAGGAAAGCAGATGCTTTGTCCAGACAAGCTATGCCAGATGGGCAGCAGGAGGAGGTCCCTCATGCCATAATTCCAGCAGCCAAGGTGTTGTGTGTGGTTCGTGCGGAGAGTTTTTTGGATGAGATCAAGAACTCCAGGTCTTCTATGGCATGGGACAGATGGGCTAAGAGCAAACCTGGAAGGTCTGTGAGACAAGGGCTGCCTTTCCAAGGTGACTGTTTATACCTGCCCACAGTTGAGATACAGAAGGCATTTGTATGGTGTCATGTAGCGCCTATGGCTGGTCACCCGGGAATTACTAAAACAGTGAGTCTGCTTTGGAGGTTTTTCTGGTGGGACTCATTGGTTAAAGACGCTACTCAGTGGGTGAGGTGTTGTGAAGAGTGTGCTAGAGCAAAAGGGGAGAATACTAGAAAGAAAGGACAATTGATGCCCATGCCCACACCTGCTCGACCGTGGCAGCATATAAGCCTGGATTTTATAACAGGTTTGCCTTGTGATCAGGGATATTCAGCTATCCTGGTAATTGTGGATAATCTGACTAAGATGGGCCATTTTATTCCTTGTAGGAATCTACCCACGGCAAGCCAAACTGCCCAGTTACTGGCTTCCCAGGTCATACGGTTACATGGCATTCCACAGGTGATTGTGTCTGATAGGGGACCTCAATTCATTGCTCGTTTCTGGAGAATGTGGTATAAGGCTTTGGGTGTTGATTCAGCTCTTTCGACGAGCTTTCACCCCCAGACCGATGGGCAGACGGAAAGGCTGAATCAAACCTTGAAAAAATACTTGCGATGTTATTCGAAGGAAGCGCATGAATCATGGGTGGACTTATTGTGGATGGCTGAATTGACGTACAATAATGCGTGGCATAGCTCTACTGGTATGTCTCCTTTCAAGGCCAATTACGGCTATGATGCCAGCACATTGCCCATTACTTTCCCTCCTGAAGTAGGCAACCAGCCCACAGTGATGGCGCGTGTGCGCACTTTGAGGAGAGTACACAGGAAAGTGCAGAAACATTTGTTGAAAGCCAAAGAGGTGTATAAACGTTGGGAGGATAAGCACAGGATTCCCGGCCCTCAGTTTAAGGTGGGGGACAAGGTGTGGCTATCCACCAGGTACATCCGTTTTAAGCTCAGAAGCGTGTTCCACCCGCACTTTATCAGCCCATACCCGATCGTGAGACAAGGTAACCCCGTGGCATACAAACTCCGGTTGCCTGGCACTTTGAGAATCCATCCCATGTTTCACGTACAGCTGCTGTAGAGGGCTCTCACGTCTCAGAGGAGGGCACCTCCGCCCGTGGAATGCGAGGGGGGACCGGAGTATGAAGTGAGATCCATTCGTGATTCCAGGATGCGCGGGGGAGTGCTTTGGTATTTGGTCTCATGGAAAGGTTATTCTGTGGAGGACGACTCATGGGAGCCTTGGAGCAATGTCAATGCACCGAGAGCCATAGCTTCTTTCCATCGAAGGTTCCCTGCCAAGCCTGGCCCTAGGAGGCGCTTGGGGGAAGGGCGTACTGTCAAGGTTTAGCCCTTTCGCCTGCCCAGACTACAGTTCCCAGGGCGAACGGACCTGAAACTACCATTCCCATGAGCCTTTGCCGCAGACAGGATTTAGCGCGGCCAGGCTGAATGGGCGGTGCTCGTGATTTGTTCTGTTTAGCGGGAGCGGCTTCTCTCGTTCCCCGGAGACATCGATTGGAGAGCTTGCTGTGAGGAGGATTTCCAGTGTCTGGCAAACGGCTTGGGTATCGTTTACAGTGAGACATTGACTAGCCCATTTGTATATGTAGAGGAGCGCTGTGCACTCGTGTTGTAGGGGCTTTGCTACATTCTTGGAGTTCCCTTTGGAACTGTGTTTTGTTTTGATTAGTCCCTGGCTAGGGAAGGATCGGATTTGGTTCTTTCTTGCTCCTGGAGTGAAGGGGCGTCTGAGGCAAGTGGCGGAATGCAGGGGGAGTTCCCCGCATTGCCGTCACGAAGAAGTGACAGTTGTTAAATACCTTTCTTTGGATTACAAGTGCCAAGGCGGGCGGTCATGGCTTGTAAGCTACACCTCTCCGTATTTGGCTTCTTTTCGTTTGTACTGTGGAGGATTGAGAATGAAGGCATTTTTGAATGTGTAGATGACGCAATCTACACAAATTGCTCTGACCTAGAATCTCGATCCTTAATGCACTATTTCTTGCTCACCTTCCCATACTGTGCTATTGAGGAAGCAAAGTACAGGACAATATCCAAGGAATATATTAGATAACATTACTGCGAGTGTTTTCACTCAGGGGGTATGTTGTGTATAAGTATAGCACATACATAGGTTGGTGTGTGGAAATAGCATGATATGCTAATTGTGCTTCTTGTGTTATTTAGGGAACAGATGGAAGGGGGAGTACCATAGTTTGGAGAATGATTCATAGACAGCACAGGTGATATTCTGCTTTAGAGAGACCTTACTGAGAGTAGACTTAGAAAGTGTACTAATCTGTTCTATTTGTTTTACAGCTTCCTTTCCCTGCTGTCCCTTCCTCCCTGGGTTTCCCCTGTTGGGGTTTTTCCCTCACCGTATCGCTCGAATACCTTGTGTTTTTACATTCAAGGTGTTTGGGAGGTCCGGAGGTGGAGCTTATTACTACAAGCAGATCCTGTGGAGCGCTTAACCTGACAAAAATAGGCTATGTCCCAGAAAAATGCCAAAACTGTGTAAAAATGTTAGTTTTCTGCCAAAAGACTGTTATTTCCTAAAAGCTGGGAAAATGGTGATTTTAGCCCCACAACCCCTTTTTTGATAACATTTGCAGGGAAAACCCAGACGCTTTCATTTGTAGCCTGTTTTTCCAATTTTTCTGAAAAAAACAAGATTTTGCTGTATTTTGGCTAATTTCTGGGACCCCTCTAAGGGAATCCACAAACCCTGGGTACCTTTAGAATCCTCATGATGTTGGAAGAATAAGACATAAAAATGGCATGGATACCTTAAGTGTCAAAAAGTTACAGGGGCCTAAGCGCGCACTACCCCAAATAGCCAAAAAAAGGCTTAGCACAGGAGGGGGAAAAGGCCTAGCAGCGAAGGGGTTAAAGATAACGGAGGCATCCCATATTTCTAAATCAGAATTAAAAACAGCCTGTAGAAAACAGTCCAGATTGGCTAATATAGAGTATGTAGGGAATAGACCCTCTGGAAAGCATATGGGAGAGTCTTGGGAAAATAGGAGGGCATTTCCGTGCTTATCAGCTCTTCCTGATACCCTGTTACACTTAGTACTATTAAAATGTTGGGTAGCCTTAACCCTTTGAATGTGTCTGATGGCCCCCGGCAGCCCAACGTCATGGATGGGGTGAGTGTTGGACGGCCGGGAGCCGTCCGATATGTGCATGCGTGAAATTTTCCCGCACTGCAGGAACATTTCGGCCGCTTTTAAAGGGTTAAATGTGCAACATAAAAGAACTTAAAAATGGGAAGTTTTTTTAGATGCAAAGAATATTTGCATATGTGGTTTACATTTTCAAAATGTTAATGTTCATTTGTTAATTGAATGTCATCTTTTTAATATGTTTGGCCATTTGATTTTAAAGCCATTTTATATAAGATACTAGCAGCCGGTCCAGACGTTGTCTGGGAGAAATCAGGCTTCAGGGCCACCGCCCGCCCCGACGTTGTCCGTGGGTCCCCCGGTGCCTTCCTCCATATATTGCAGTATTATACCTCTATGTTTACTTTGTACACTTTTGTAACCTGCACACATAACTTTTTCCTCCTGTAATGCACCGTTTGGCTCACTTTTTTAATGCTCCGTTTGCTTCCTCTTGCTACCTGCACACGTCACTTTTTCCGCCTATACCTCTATGTTTACTTTGTACGCTTTTGTAACCTGCACACGGAACTTTTTCCTCCTGTAATGCACCGTTTGTCTCACTTTTTTAATGCTCCGTTTTCTTCCTCTTGCTACCTGCACACGTCACTTTTTCCTCCTATACCTCTATGTTTACTTTTTATGCTTTTGTAACCTGCACACGTAACTTTTTCCTCCTGTAATGCACCATTTGGCTCACTTTTATAATGCTCGGTTTGTTTCCTCTTGCTACCTGCACACGTCACTTTTTCCCCCTATACCTCTATGTTTACTTTCTACACTTTTGTAACCTGCACACGTAACTTTTTCCTCTTGTAATGCACGTTTGGCTCACTTTTGTAATGCTCCATTTGCTTCCTCTTGCTCACGATTTGTATTTTTGCTTCATTTTTCCGCCGCTCACCACTCCTAAATAAATAAATAAATAACCTACCTCATCCGCCGCTCACGGCTCCTCCCTGCCTGTCCGCCGCTCCTCACCGCCTGTCCACCGCTCCTCACCGCCTGTCCACCACTCCTCACCGCTCCTCCCCGCGCCATGTCCGCCAGTCCTCCTCACGCTCCTGGATGCCGCTCCTCCCTGCGCTCCTCACGTCGGGCACGCACATCACGGCCGGCGCTTCTTCCAAGGGACTACTTTTTTTCGGTAAATTTTTTAAATAACGTATATTTATTACGTTTATATAGCCTATGTCCATCTGCACACCCTAACGATTACAACAATGTATCGGGTGTGTGGATTGGAGCTGTGGTTCCCGTGTTTACCCGCCTCAAAGGTTCAAAGTTCTTCCTTTATAATAGTAGTGTAGATGTAGATTATATAAATCATCATAATGATGCACTTGCACTTTTGTTTAGTATAACATTTTTAAAGTTGAATGCGCCTTGCAATTTAAAAAAAATGCTTGGATTAGTGATGCTAGAGGTTCAGTTAATTATTTTAGTGCTGGGGTATTAGGGGTATGGAGATTTTATGTATGAACTGGCAGTGTATTTGGGTGCTATCCTGGTTTACAAGCAGGTAGGGAAGAGGTGGGGTCAGTTACATTTATATTTAATATGTTTCAAAATGTATGTTTTAAAGACAAGTGTCTAAACATTAATGAAGTTGAACTTGAAGAAGACATTTTGAAATATACCCTCTAAATCATAGGCTAATACACAGATTCAGAGATGTACAAACAACCACTGCTCATGAACTCCTTATCTTGTACCCATTTCAGAAATACATAGGTTTTCTTGATGCCCATGTTTCACCCTACGTATTTCACCATGAATTAGTCTATACTTGGTACACAATGTAAAAATATTTACGGTGCAGCTCAGTTATTGGCTCTGGGAACCTTGGGTTCTTGGAGAACATACAAAGCCTATATATCCCTGCAACCAGAAGGGTCTAGCAGATGCAAAGACATATTGCTTTTCATAAATCAGCCATCTTGACAAAATGTTACAGATGAAAACGTTATCACAAATGCCCATTTGTTCCTACTCAATTTCAATATTTCTTAATTTATATTGTTATTTTCTTTAAGAGAACCTTGAGGGTTCAACAGACATAACCCCTATTTTAATTTAGAATTGTATGCACTTTTCAGAAAACTATAGATTTCCTGGATCAACCATGGGCTTCACACTGGTTTCCACTACAAACTGGAAGTAGGTTGACAGCACAAAAAATAGGAAAAATTAGCTACATCTTTGAATAATGCCAAAACTGTTGTACACAATTAGGTTATTTGGTTCAGATTTGCGTGTTCCTGAAAGCTAAGAAGATGGTGACTGTAGCACAGCAAATTGTTCAATAATGCCATTCTAGGTCAAAAATCCACTTTTATCCAGAGGACTTTCTTTCTATTTTCCTCCACTAACTCAAAATGTTGCTATATTTGGCCTATTTTCTTGGTCACCTCCATGGAAATCTTCACACACTGGGTACCTTTAGAATTCCCAGGTTGTTGGAAAAAAGACACAAATTTGGCGTGGATACCTTATGTGGACAAAATGTTACAGAGCCCTAAGAGCAAACTACCCAGAATAGCCAACAACGGGCTCAGCATAGGGAGAGGGGGAGCCCAGCATTTAAGAAGTTAAAGTAAATAAGTCCTATTAAAAATTGCTGATACAGTTCACTAAAATCTAACATTACAGTATATTTAATAAGAGCCTGTAATGTGCATTGATAATGTATGACGTTACCACGACATACATTACCACACAGTCGGTGACAACGCGTAACAACGTTACATCGTCCGCGTTGTTTCCACGCATGGCTTTACATCTCACGTCGTTTCTATGAATTGCACTAGATGGCGCGCTGGATTTAGGAATAGTATAAACTACTATTCCTACTCCAGTTAGCGCAACAGTAGGGAATGTGTTGGATTTAAAACTCAACATATTCCTTGGTGTTGCATGCCATATAGCGCAAGTCGTAGAAACGACTTAAGATGTAATGCCATGCGTGGTAACAACGTGGAAGATGTAACGTCCGCATTGTTACCTACTGGGGTGGTATTGACAGCGTTATAAATGCTGTTTCCCATACATTGACTGTATAATAGTCATTCTGAAAAAGGTCTGGAATGGGATCATAAATCGTAGACTATATCAGTATTGTTCAAAACTGCTGGCATTGTCTGGTTCAAAAGGCAACAGTTCTTCTCAGACCTGCAGGTGCCGTTATTTTAAGAGTATAAACTTGTACTAATGTACTGGTGACATAAGGGGTTTCTGAAGTAAATTTTAATGAGTCAACTTAATAAAGGACTACAACCATGAACCAATAACCTTCCTCCTGAAACCGATTACTGGCTGATTCTGTTCTCCATCCATCATCTGCATATTATCTGTTAGGCCTGTCATCCTTGGCATGGTATTTACCCAATCTTTGCCTTCGTTTTTGTTGACATTAGTATTCTACTACTGGTTAGTAGAGGTAAAGTGCACAAAGCGCTGCAGTACGAGGCCCTGCATCAATGAGGTGTTGCACAGCAGCAGTACCAAAGTTCTGTGCGTTTCTGCAGTGAGGATGCGTCAAACAGCATTGGTTCTGAGCTGCAAGTCAATGCTTCCCATTGCATTTTTCTGCTTGGACCACAGCTGGACTGGTAGAACAGCTTCAGACCCACTTCCAAGGTTCCAGGACTGGGGTGGTGCCTCTTGAGGGACAGGACTCACAGCTGACAGAGTGTAGGTGCTGGATACAAAGAGGTTGGAGCCTTTTCTGTCCCTGAGCCTCTGATCAGGTGGCTAGCCACCTAAACTTTGGAGTGACTCTGATGGCCCTGTGTTCAAGATGCAAGTTTAGTCTTTTGTCACTCAGGCAGTAGTGAAGCAGATTCGCAGGGCGTCAGAGTAGCAGTAGTTGCAGCTGAGCAGCACAGCAGTCTTTCTGAGTCTTCCTCTGATCCAGAGGTATACTGAAGAATTGGGAATGGGTCTAAGGGTCCAATAGGTATACCTGGGGCAAGCTTTGTTGTAGCATAAGTCTCTGGATGTTTCTGCCCCCAAAGATTTTGGGAATTTCCTGCCACCATTCCCTGGCCCTAGCCTGTCTGGAGGCACAAAAGATTAGTGTCAAACTCTTTGTGAGTCAGCTGAGAGCAAAGCCTTAGCGATGTGCAAATGTGGTCGATGACAGCTCCAGCCCCTATCAAATCAGAAATGGCCCATCCTGCCATCAGCTATTCCCTTTGTCTCATTGTCTGGGAGGAACACACAAAGACCAACTGGTAGCTACACTCAGTCATGTGACCTTGAATGCAAGCTGCAGGCACCAAATGGTTAAGACATGAAAATAGCAACTTTCTAAAAGAGGTATTTTCCGACTTGTGACTTAATATTTGACTTTACCATTCATTTTTAAATTACAATTGTTTAGACACTAAACTCGACATTACTACTTGTCCCCAATTGAAAGTTATCAATTATTAAATGTAATAAGGTAACCCAATGGAATCCCATGGGAGCGGTAGAACTTGTAGTAGTGAAAAATTAATTTAAGAGTTTTTCACTACCAGGACATGCAAAACTTAAATGTACATGTCTAACTTTATAAATGCAATGCACCCTGCCTTCTTGGCTGTCCAGAGCCTAACATAGGATTGGCTTAAATGTACTACAAAGGAATGTTTAGGCCTAGCAACAGATGTATTTTTCCAGGTCAATAGGCCAGTTTAAAACTGCACACACATGCTGCAAGGGCAATCCTGAGACATATTCAAAAGGCTACTTAAGTAGGTAGCACAATATGTGCTGAAGGCCCCTTTAGTCGCATTTAATTTACCAGCCCTGGATACATTTAGTATCACAGTACTAGGGGCTTACAAGTAAATTAATTATCCCAATTAGGTGTAAGCCAATGTTACCTTGTTTAAAGGAGAGAGCCCAAGCTCGTTAGCACTGGCTAGCAGTGGTAAAATGTGAGGAGTCCTAAAGCCACCAAAAACAGGAGGGTCAAAAGCAAAAGATTGGGGGAAAACCATGGCAAGTATGTTGGGTCCAACAACTTGCAAGTCCGTAGTAAATGCTACACATACTCAGTGTCTAAAAAATTAAATTCTTCTAGTGGGCCTCACCACCCACTACAATAGCCTTTTAAACATGTCAGGAGTGCCACTGCAGCCTGTGTGTGCAGTTTTAAACTACCATTTAGACCGAGCAAAATAAACCTTTCGCCAGGCCTCAACCTTCCTTTTTAATACTTACAAGCCACGCCTAAGGTAGGGCTGAAAGCTCACAGGGCAGGGTGCAGTGTATTTAAATAATTGGGCATGTACTTTAGCATTTTACATGTCCTGGCAATAAAAACACAAAGGGACAATTTCGATGTGGTTTAGAAATCATTTCAACCGAATCGGTTTGGGAATGGTTTCCAACTGACTCTGATCAGGAGAGTCCAAACGAGTACGATGCATCCGGATGCTTCCAGATACAATTTGGTCAGACTCCCAGTGACTTCATTGAGAGCCTATGTCTCGACTGAATGCATAGGCTCCCATTGAAGAAAGAGGTTGCTTGGGTATTTCGGGTGCCCTGTGGCGGGCACCCCTGGTGACTGCCACACTGTGCATGCTTCCCAATTGGACCCCCACGGGCCCAATTGGGAAGGATCCGGGTGCAGGGGGGCCAGCTTCTGGTCCCCAAATTCTGATTCCGACTACCGATTCGAGTCAGACAGCACAATTTGGAAAGGCTCTCCGAATCCAGCATTGTCATTGGTCATTCAGAAATACAGCCCTTTGAGACATACAAGTCTGCTCTGTATGGCTCGATAATTCCAAATGCCGTTGGGTTCAGATTGGGATATTCCTAACACCTAACTCACATCATACTCGGTCGGTCGGAAACCTGTCTGATTCTGTTGGAAAGACACCTTCCTGATTCGATTTGGATCATGCAAATGCCATTAGGAGGCCTTCGTAACCGCATCGGAATTGGGCCCTTGGTAGAAAGCATTCTTTGGCCCTCTTTTGACATACTCCATACCTTAGACTTAGAAGCAGTTGGTCAGAGCTGTCAGCTGTGGGCCTAGGGAATCAGCCTTGTTGAGTTGGTTTGGATGGGACAGGGTCTGTATGCTATATTCGAAGACTCGGCTGTGTCCAGAAGCTGATGTGTGGCTGACAACCATTACAGTTGGCTTGTGTGGGATGGGGTCGGGGCTAAGGGTGTGGTCAGAGGACCAATCTTGTGCACAAAGACCACTGGGCATGGCTGAAGTCTGTTTACAGCTGGTTGGAGTGGAATGGATGAGTTCAGTTTGCATAGGCAATGGGGTCGGGGCCAAATTCCACGTGCAACTGGTGTTGGTAAAATGGGTTCCAGCTTCAGCCCTACACCATAGGCCACTGAGGAAAACTCATTTATTTGCCAAATTAAAATTAAAAAGCAGCTAACACAGATCAAACATAAATTCAGAACAGAAATTAGTTTTGTTAAGTTACAAGCTTTATATAAATGTTGGTTTGGGGCTTAATTTTCAGACCACTCTAACCTTTCTGTCTCATTTTTATTCCTACAATTTCTTTTTCATCCCATTTCATTACATTCTTTCCTTGTTACTGTTTTCCTATCATTTGCTTCTTTCCTTTTCCTCCCACATCTTCAGGGTCAAAGACCGGTGTCAGGGGTGGCTTCTGAGCTATGGCGGCAGAGAGTTGCCCCAGTGCTGCTACCCAGCAGAGGTAACAGTGAAAAAGAAAAAGATAATAGAGCAATTTTATTATCATCTTCTTTTTTCAAAGTTGCCTCTGCTTTATTGTAGCCGAGTCACAGGGTGGTGCTGTGACATCCTCCTTAGCTTTAGGAGAAGTTGTGGCACTATTAACTGCATATGATGGTTTGGCTGGCCTTTTTAGGTTTGCCAAACCGACATGCGCACTTAGCATTTCTCCACCCGCTCTGTTGTGCAGCCAGGTAGAGAAAAGCCAGCGGCTCCCAGGCACTGTCTGAGCAGCAAACTAGGCCACTCAGACCAATCCCAGCTCTTCTCTCATGCTGGGAATAGTATTCCATGCCACAGGAGTCAAGCTATCCTGGCTGTTGAGGGGTGAAACCCTGAAACCGGTCCTAGGATACTTGTTTCCAGTCCATGGAGGACCTGACCTGGCCTGGCAGTTTGGGCTGGTCTGTTCCCACTGGGCGCAGGGTCAAGTCTGTTTTGCATGTGGCTGGGTTCAGACTGGAATGGCATGGGGAGCAAAAAAAACAATGGATTTAGGGCCAGATTTCTGTACTGGGGTAAATGTATGACATTGTTCTGCATTCTGTCCATCAATTGTTCTCCTTAAATGTTATTCCAAGCACTGAGATTGGCGTCTGGGAGCCTGCGCAGTGTGCAGCAGTCAATGGTCGAGGGAGGAGGAAGACGGAGCGGACGCAGCATCAGGTAAATCATATATTTCTTTTTAAATATAGAGATTTGTTTAATGTATTTATGTCCCCTGCCACCCTACCTAGTTGCTTCAGGAACAGCCACCACTGCAGCTGATGTAAAATGAAGAATGGGGCCCAAAATGAGTGTTTCTGGCTACCACTTGCAACCATATACAATAATTAAGCACTGAGCTAGTTGTTAGAGCTGTCTTAACCCATGAAAAATGAATGTATTCTTCCTCATCTCTGAGACTGCTACCACACTTCATCTATTTGCCATCCGGGAGTGGTGTGGTGCAGAGGCGAGGGCAGTTGACTTCGGATTCACGGTTTGATTCCCGGCTCCGGTGGCAGCTGAGCTCAGAAACATGTGAATATGGGCAATAGCTCACTTAATTTCCATGACAGCCCCGAGCACCTTGAGACCTGTAAGGGTGAGTAGTTTGCGCTTTACAAATACGGATTTACCCTTGTGGACCTTCATCTCATCATTGGAGTTCCAGAGCATGGTGCCTTTCTCCACAAAGCACTTCCACACCTTGTTTGGGGAAGTAGCGTTATATAAATACAACTTAAAGTTACATTGTTCACACACTATTGATATCACTTTCAATGTTTACTTATTGTTTGAACCCTAATCTAAAGGAATACTTTTCCACAGAGAAAAAATTATCTTCTACTACTATTGCCAGGGATGGTACTAATGCTCCTTTCACAGCATATTTTATTTGCCTCTGTTGTGGTTGTTACCAATCCTGACCTTTGCAAGATCAGCAGCTCTCAACCACAACAATAAACTGAAGCAAGCTCTATATTACGTCTCACTGCTGGATTCTGACGAAAACATCTTTGTAAGATGAATCGATTCAAACAGAAATAGGGGGATATATTTACTACAAAATGTGGGAACGCTGTGCTATGGCAAAATTGGTAATGCAGCGCTTCAAATTATTTCAAACACAGGAATGTGCTGTAGTTTCAAAAATACGGTGCACCCCTGTGTTTACCATATCGCTGGCGCTAATAAAGCTGACTAGCGCCAGTGCAGGCACCCTTGCGCCATGCTGCAAGGGAGCCTTTGCTGGAATGTTTGTGTGCAGAAAGGGACACCTTTCTGCACATAAACAATCTTGAAAGGAGGTTTACTCTTTATATGTTTGCTACAGAATGCACCCCAATGTTTACCATAGTGCTGGAGCTAATAAAGCTGGCAAGCGCCAGCGCAGGCACCCCTGCACCATGCTGCAAGGGTGCCTTTGCTGGATTGTTTATGCACCGGAAGGGACACCTTTCTGCACATAAACAATCTTGAAAGGCCATTTGCTCCTTCTATGTGTGCTGCAGGATGCAGCACTCATGGAATGAGAAACCAATGAGAAGAAATTAATAATTTTTCCTTGTATTGCCTTTCTAAGACCAGGTATTCCCTGATCTTAGTTTTTGGTGCTGCCCCACCTTGTAAATATGGGGCAGTGACAAAAAGCAATGGAAGTTGTGACAGAACACCTACTGAAACATCCATTGCATGCCCCTCCCAAGCTAAGTGAAAAGGGGCCTTATTTATTTAAGTGGCTTAACACTGCTATGTAAATAAGGAGAAGGGGTTATTGACACCATAAAGTCTCTAAAAGTTCCGGTGGAGATATCCCCTTTTAAATATGCCCCTTAATTTCCTTGCATCCATCAAAAAAGAAAATGACTTCACTGAATTTCCCAGTGTCCATATGTATACACGAAGTGACTTCCAGTCCAAACAATCTTTAAAAGAAGAAGTAAAGTAGACAGTCTTTATTTCCCAATATCCATCTCAACAAGAAGTGACATAATTGAATTTCCCAACATTCATCTGTACAGGAAGTAACATTACTGCATTTCCCCCCTCAAGCCTTCACAGGCCTGCATCCCTCACCCAGACATTCCAAGCTGAGGGCAGTCAAGACCACTTCACCTGTTTAGACTTGTATGCCAAAGGTCAGAATCCCTGCTGCCAAGGTAAGCCACCCATCATTATTTGTCTCTCAAGTGCCACTACGCACATCATTGACACTCACAACTGTAATTAGAATCAGGGGAAGAGGTTCCTGTAGAGTTGATCTTCTTGGATCCCGAAAAGGCATTCAGCCGGGTGTCTAGGCAGTTCCTCTGGGCAGTTATGGGCACTTCAGGGTTTGGTCCAGGGGTTGTTTCATGATTCAAACTTCTGTATAGGGAAATTAAGGCAAGAGTTTCATGTGATGGTAATTTATCTAACACTAATGAAATCACAAAACAGGTACCCCCCATGGTGCTCCGCTTTCGCCACAACTCTTTGCTAAGGGCAGGCAGACAACTCCGCTCCGCCCTTGGAAAGTGCGAAGTTTTGCCTGTTCCGCGTTCCGTGAAGTAGGCGGAGCAGGCAAACCTCCTGACACTCACAGCGGAGCAGAGTTGGCCTCCCACCCGCGCTATTAACAATTTTCTGCAACTTTAAAAAAAGCCATTTAAATAATAAGGAAACGTCTTACCTTATCTGTGGCGTCCCCGGGCAGCCATCTTCCTCCATCGCGACTTCTTCAAGAAAAATGCGCAAGCGCAGGCTCCTACGCATGCGCATTCCTCATGCGCATTCCTTGTGAGGAATGCACAAGCACAGGCGCCTGCGCAGTTTTCTTGAAGAAGTTGCGATAGGTGAAGACTGCAGCCCGGGGACGCCGCAGATAAGGCAAGACATTTTTTTATTCTTTAAATTGCTTTTTTTAAAGTTGCTGAAAATTGTTAATAGCATGGGTGGGAGGCGGGTGTCACATGGCGGAGTTACACGAAGTGTGCATAGATTGTTTTCATCTCTGTGGCACTCCGCGTAGTCCTGCTACGCCCACTATGCCCAGGCCAACTCTTTGCGTTAAATGTTGAGCCTTATTTTCAGACTCTGCAGCTTGCGGATACCATCAGCTCACTGCATTAGCATTGTTTAGATCTTAAAGTTCTTGCTTACGCATACAATATATCTATCCTGATGCTCCCCAATTGCATTCACAGCAGTGGAACGTTGGCCACAGAGTTTGGTTGGGTCTTGGGCTAAACGCTTAACAACCCCAATAAGTCACAGGTTCTAGAATGTCTCTGCACTGACTCTCGACAATGGGAAGGTACATTCTGCAGCATATCTAGGGTTTGAATTGGCTGTGTGGGTTGAGGAGGGTTTTGTCCTTAATTACAGCTCAGTTTATAATCTAGCTACAGAGGTTTTTATTAAATGGAGTAGACTGTATTTGGTTCTTATTGGAAATTGTAATCTTAGAAAAGTGGTTATCCTGCCTCACTATTATACGTATTTAGGTGTATACCTCTGCATCTCCTTAAATCTTTTCACAATAAAATTGAAGCTATTTGGCAAAATTTTATACGGAGCTATAAAAAAATAGATGTCACATACAGCATCTCCAAGTATCTCGTGATAGAGGGGGGATGTCTTTACACACAATACAGGCTATTATCTGTCTGCCTTTATTTTTCGATGCCATTAAACCACATCTCGATTTTATAGATATGGTTCAATCAATCAATCAATCAATCACGGCATTTGTAAAGCATCGCTACTCACCCGGGAGGGTCTCAAGGCGCTGGGGGAGAGGGGTATGTTACTGCTCGATTAGCCAGGTCTTGAGCTGCTTCCTGAAGGAGAGATGGTCTTGGGTTCGCCGAAGGTGGGTGGGGAGGGAGTTCCAAGTCTTGGCTGCCAGGTAGGAGAAGGATCTTCCTCCAGCGGTGGCTCTGCGGATGCGTGGTACGGTGGCGAGGGCGTGGCTGGTTGATCGTAGCTGGCGGGTGGGCATGTAGAAGGTCATGCGGTCGTTGAGGTACTTGGGGCCCAGGTCGTGGAGAGCCTTGTGTGCGTGGGTGAGGAGTCTGAACGTGATTCTCTTGCTGACGGGGAGCCAGTGCAGGTCTCTCAGGTGTCCGGTGATGTGACTGTGTCGGGGGATGTCCAGGATGAGTCGTGCGGAGGTGTTCTGGATGCGTTGGAGTCTTTTTTGAAGTTTGGCTGTGGTTCCGGCGTAGAGGGTGTTCCCGTAGTCCAGTCGGCTGGTGACGAGTGCTTGGGTGACGGTCTTCCTGGTTTCAGTGGGGATTCATCTGAAGATCTTGCGGAGCATGCGCAGGTTGTTGAAGCACGAAGATGAGACGGCGTTGACTTGTCTGGTCATCGACAGGGAGGAGTCCAGGATGAAGCCCAGGTTGCGTGCGTGGTCCGTTGGTTTGGGAGCGGTGCCCAAAGTCGGGGGCCACCAGGAGTCGTCCCAGGCGGAGGGTGATGATCCCAGGATGAGGACTTCTGTCGTGGTCAGGGGTCGGTTGGAGATCCGGAGTGGATGGAGTTCATCGTGCGGGTGGTGTCTTCGGTGCTGATCGGGGTCCAGTTGCAGAGGGTGGTGGTGGCGGGCGTTGGTTCGGTGGTAGGGTGCGTTGTCTGTGCGTCTAAGCTGTTGTGTATGTCGGCGATCTTGCAGTGGAAGAACGAGGCGAGTGAGTTGCAGAGGTCTTGCGAGGGAGTGATGTCGTTGTTTCCGGTGCTGGGGTTGGAGAACTCTTTGACGATGCTGAAGAGTTCCTTGCTGTCGTGGGCATTGTTGTCCAGTCGTTCTTTGAGTCCCGACTTCTTGGTGGCGGGGATCAGCTGATGGTGTTTGCGGGTGGCGTGCTTGAGGGCGGTCCGGTTGTCTGTGGTCTGGTCGAGCCGCCAGGCTTTCTCGAGGGTGCAGCAGTTCTTCTTGGATTCCTTGAGTTTGTCGGTGAACCAGGGGGTTTTCATGCTGCCGGGTCTGCTGGGAGGGTTCTTTAGTGGTGTGAGGTCATCGGCGCAGGTGGTCAGCCACTTGGTGAGGTTGCAGGCTGCTTCGTTGGGGTCCGTTGTGCTGGTGGAAGTGTTCTGGCTGAGGGAGGCGGTGAGCTGCTCGGCGGTTATCTTGCTCCAGCTCCGGCGGGGGGCCTGTTGCGGGTGGTGGTGGGTCATAGTTCTTCTGAAGCTGAAGTGGACGCAGCTGTTGTCGGTCCAGTGGAGTCCGGTGGCGTGGCTGAAGGAGATGTGCTTGCTGGATGAGAAGACGGGGTCAAGCGTGTGGCCGGCGTAGTGGGTGGGGGTGTTCACCAGTTGCTTGAGTCCGAGGTTGGCGAGGTTGTCCAGCAGGGCGGTGGTGTTTTATGTCGTTGTTGTTCTCCAGGTGGAAGTTGAGGTCCCTTAGGAGGATGTAGTCAGCGGAGGGAAGGGCGTGCGGGCTGATGAAGTCTGCGATGTCTTTGCTGAATTGTGTGCTTGGTCCCGGGGGTCTGTAGATGAGGGTGCCTCAGAGGGTGGTCTTGGGGTCAGTGTGTATCTGGAAGTGCAGGTGTTCAGCGGCGGTGAAGGTATCGTCGGAGTTAGTCGAGATGCGGATGGTGTTCTTGTGTACGATGGCGATGCCTCCTCCCGTCTGATGCGGTCCTTCCGGGATGTCGGGCGCTGAGGAGGCGTTCATCCAGGTTTCGGTGAGGAAGGCGGCGTCAGGTGCCGTCGTGTCGAGCAGGTCCCAGAGTTTCACGGCGTGCCTTTGGACGGAGCGGGTGTTGAGCAGGATGCACTTCAGGTGGTTGCTGCTGGTGCTCGACTTGGTGGTGCAGGTCCGGTAGCAGGTGAATCGGCAGGCTTGGCAGGCGAAGGGTCCGTGGGTGCGTCTCGGGGTGGCTCGGTAGCAGACAGGGTTCCGGCTGGCATTGAGTGCATTGAGAGTGGCGGCGTCGTAGGTCCGTCGGGTAGTGTTGCATCGGCGGGGGCCAGGAGTTCCGGCACTGGGCGCGGTCCAGGCGCGGACGGGCGCAGACGGGCTTGCCTTTGGCGCGCCTTCGGCGCACAAACGGCGCACCCGCTGCGTGTGTCGCTGCGCGTCTGCGCGGTCGCCATTTATGGCTAAGTGGGAGGGAGGAGCAGCTGGGAGGCGGGAGCGGGGAGGAAACGAAAAAGGGGGCATGGCCGCGAGGACGACGGCGGTAAACGGAGAGCGGGGCAAACACAACTATATCACATAAATGAGCACAACAATTATTCACAGAAACAAGTAAAAAATGCAGCAATAACAGAGAAAGAAATATACACAGCTGGGGGACAGTGCAGAGAGACGGCAGCTAGGGAGGCAGGCAGAGGGCAAAACGAGGCTGCGAGCAGCAGCTAGGGCACACACAGCTGGGGGCCGTGCGGCGCGGGGGTGTCCTGAGAACAGGTCACACTCACCTTCGCCGCATGGTCGCCATTTATGGACAAGTGAGAGGGAGGAGCAGCTGGGAGGCGGGAGCGGAGAGGACACGAAAAAGGGGGCGTGGCCACGAGGATGACGGCGGTAAACGGAAAGCGGGGCAGACACAACTATATCACATAAATGAGCACAACAATTATTCACAGAAACAAGTAAAAAATGCAGCAATAACAGAGAAAGAAAAATACACAGCTGGGGGACAGTGCAGAGAGGCGGCAGCTAGGGAGGCAGGCAGAGGGCAAAACGAGGCTGCGAGCAGCAGCTAGGGCACACGAGGGGGCACACACAGCTGGGGGCCGTGCGGCGCGGGAGTGTCCTGAGAACAGGTCACCCCCGGTTTACTCCAAGAGAACAAGATTTAAGAACCTAAGGGACTATAATCAAATATGGACCTCTGTAACAAAAAAACTATTCCCCGGTATTGATCCTAATAATCAATATACTCTTTTGAGGTATAATCCGAACCTGTCAAGATCTGTTCATCACAGCTTGCTCAGATGCTGGATGCATTTAGAACTTTACACATTAGGACAACAGTATGATGGTAGAATATTTGTAATTAAGCCACAACACTGGTATACCTTGGAAGTAGGAGAGGTTTAATAAATCGACCCGATCCAAAGTAGACCTGAGCCAACTGACACAGGTCGAACCCCACACGCTCCACGCTCCACATTGGAACATAGAACCAAGCCACATTACACTTCTTCCTCTTTACAATTTAAAATATAAATACAGAAGAAATAACATGAAGATTATCAAGTACATATAAAATACAAAAAAGGTAGAGTTTTCAACCCTTCTTCCCAACTAAACAACAAAACTAACTCTTTACAAAATCTTTGAGATGAACTGGTGTCTTGTGAGATCTGATTCTTCTGTGAATGGGCATCAATGCTTCCTTATCCAATGAAGATCCACTGGAACTTTCTTCTCCATCTGTAACACCACATCTTGACTCAACTCGAACCACACGGCTATGATTCCAAATGCGCCCATCATTTGTTTTCACAACACATTTGAACAACTTCACCACAGTCTTTACATCTGTGAACTTTGACCAGTTTAAACAGCCTACTGAAGCTTTGATCTTAACTCTGTCTCTTAGTTTAAATTCAACAGACTTTGCAGATTTATGATAGTCCGCATAAATCTTCCTTTTCCTTTGCAGAGCCAATTCTTAATTTCTCCACTGACCAATTTGTTATTCTTAAGTCCTTTATCCATAATCATCCAGCCATGACAGATGATTGTGTTAGCAGATCTTCCTTTAAATCATTCAAAAAGAGTCTTCCCTGTTGAGAAGTGAGGTGTGAACCCGTAGGCTGTAATTCTACCTTGCAACTCATCCCTCCAAATCAAATTGCTGACCCTTGCCAGCTGTATACTTTCTTTCAAAGTGTTGTTTAACATTTCTACTGCACCGTTGCACTCAGGATGATAAAGAGAAGTCTTCTTATGTTTAATTCCACACTTCGCTAAATATTCCTCCATTTCACAAGAACAAAATTGAGGACCATTGTCCGATAACAAAGATCCTGGGAAACTTTCTCCTTTAAAAATTGCATCTTGACACATAATTATTGACTGAGTAGTGATGTCACGCTTAGAACTCACTTCAATCCAATGTGATTATAGACCTAGTAAAACAATCAAACATGGAGTTTGATGTTCACCATGCAGAGTTCCAACAATATCAATGGCTATTTCATCCCAGGGACACATTGGTAATCTACAAACCATAGGAGATTGTCTGGTCTTAAGAATCTTGTCACTCAAAGAGCTGGGAATACAATCTCGAACCGCGTGTTCCACCATGAGATCCAGATCAGGCCACCAAAAGTCGTGCCTAATTCGTTCTTTAGTTTTACAAATACCCATGTGTCCCTCTTGAGCCATTTTTACAATGTTGTTTCTCAGACCAACAGGAGGAACTAACCTTGTCCCTCTTGTAAGAATGCAATTATTGTTGGACAATTCATCATGTACTAATGACCAAGGTTTCTCAAGCCTGCTGCTTTTATCTTGCTCAATCAAATCCATCACCCTCAACAGTTCATTATCATTTTTTATTTCATCCTTCCAATCTTGTTCTTTAATGACTCCCAAAGTGAGTTCACACACTTTCACATCAAACTCATCCACCAGATCATCTTCTCTCTTATCATCTTCTCCTTCCACACTGTCTATCAAATGAGAGAGACAATCAGCTGAAACATTAGTGGCTCGAGGAATATATTCCATACCAAAATCAAATTCTTGTACTGAAATCACCCATTGTAATGATTTCCAAGCAGGTTCCGCAGGAGCGTCAGGAATCCGAAGAGTATTCCTCAGCCTTCCTCTACGGCCTTTCGACTCTATCAAACACTAGAGTATCGAAAGGCTCGCCAGGGGAAAACAGGGAGACAAAACAAGGAAAGGTTGGGGGAGAAACAATCAGGCTTGATGGTGGTCTTCAGAGTGGATGGGTGGCAACTCAGAGTGGATACTTTGCAACAGGTATGCTGGAAAGGAAGATAAGTATACAGTCTATCTTAGCTAAACACAATATACATATACACCATGTATATATTACATATATGATCACTACATACCACATTTGTTTACTCGTATTGCAGAACTGATAAGTAGGATATGATAAGGTGTTCGTCTTGAGCTATTACATAGATGACAGAAAACAATGGTAAATAACTTCTTCTAACCCTGTGCTGGTAAATGTCAAGAATCTAACGTGTAAGCTCTCACTCTGTATGTTTTAGGAGGATACTGGTAGACATCCAATATTCCTGTAGATATGGTAATGAGCTGGAGCCAACACCACTGAACGTTGCATTAAACTCTATTAAACAAGACATACATTCAGGTCTTCCACAATAATCACAAAATCAATATATATATATATATATATCTAAATGCAGCGCACAGCGCTGTTACCGTGATTCTGTGTAGAGACGACTGAAATATGCACCACACTCAGGTCCACGCAAGAACCCCAGAATACATATGAATCTGGCCAAGGAACGGGTAAAATGAAGACGTGCACAGGGGAATCCAGCAACTAGTAGGGGAATATGACCACAGTAGCAGTGCCCAGCCGGATGGTGGAGAACAAGCCCGGCCGCCAGGCGAAACACCAGGAGGAAAATATGAGGGAAAGAAAGGCACCTAACTATCTAATGAGAACTGTAATGAGACCAGCCGGACGGCGGAGACCAAGCCCGGCCGCCGGGCGGAGCACCTGGGGATGAAAGGAGAACAGAGGCTGAGCCCAGCCGGATGGCGGAGAAGAACCCGGCCGCCGGGCGGGACTCAAGGAAGGGGGAAACAACAACGCTTACAGCAACAACTGTAACCGCCGCAACAAGCGGACGTCAGGAAGAGAGACGTCAGCTAAACACAAATACCACTGAAGGAGCAATGAATGCCGAAGCCCGCAAACTATAACGAGAGGGTAGGAATCACTCCACCAGCGTAAACGGAACCAAATTCACCAAACAGGAAGTCAGGCAATTTAGAAACGGGACGGAACCCAAAAACGGAAGGAGCTAGATGCAAGAACGTAAAGCGCCGTTCTGAAGGTCTTGGCGTCTTAAATAGTGTTAACATTTAAAGGTACAGTGTCGTAGAGAAGTCAGGGCATGACAGCACACTCCAACCACAATACACCCCTCCGGGTTTGGGCTTGTCAGGATATTTCTGATGATACACACGTAACAATCGAGGTGCATGAATGTTCAAAGCAGGTTCCCATGTGCGCTCTTCAACTCCTTAACCCTTCCAATGAATCAAGTACTGAAGGTTCTTCCTCACTCTACGGGAATCTAGTATGGCCTCGACCTCATACTCTTCTGAATCCTGAAGGGTTATAGGAGCAGGTTTCTTAGGCAATCTAGTTCCTGGTTCAACCGGTTTTAACAATGAAACATGGAATACCGGGTGGATCTTGAAGGAAGGGGGAAGTTCCAGTTTCATGGCAACAGGATTGATCATTTCTACCACCTTATAGGGGCCTATGTATTTGGGGTTGAACTTGCGTGGACCACCTAGAGCTATGTATCTCGTGGAGAGCCACACTTCATCTCCTGGTGTGTAAGTAGGTTCTAACCTCCTGTGTAAATTCGCCCCTTCTGTGTATCTCACCTTTGCCATCTCAAGACTGTCTAATGCATTCTTATGTACTTGTTGTAGTCTCTCTACCCTATCAGTAGCTGCAGGAGTCGGACATTCTGTAGAGATTCCGTAGGGCAACAACTTAGGGTGGTAACCATAAGAACAGAAAAACGGAGTGGCATTGATAGAGGTGTGTGAACTGTTGTTGTATGAGATCTCAGCTAACCATACTAGCTCATCCCAGTCCATTAGGGATTGCAAAACCTGATTCCGTATGTATTGTTCAAAACACTGGTTAACCCTCTCCGTCTGTCCATCTGACTGCGGGTGGTGACTAGAGGATAATCGGACATCTATCTGGAGCAAAGAACATAAACACTTCCAGAAACGTGATACAAATTGGGCACCTCTATCAGAAACCAGGACGGAAGCGAAAACATGGAGTCGGACTATCTGTTGCATGAATACAGATGCCAATTCAACAGCTGTGGGCAACCCCCTCAAAGGCACGAAATGAGCCATTTTCGTGAATAAGTCTACCACTACTAACAAGGTATTGTTCTTTATTTTAGTGAGCGGTAACTCCACAATAAAGTCAAGAGACACTGTATGCCAAGGGCCCGGAGGGGAAGCTAACGGCATGAGTAAGCCCACTGGATTGAGGTGCGATACCTTGGTTTGAGCACATACATGACATGTCTTAACAAAGGATTCTATGTCTTTAAGCATAGTAGGCCACCAAAAATGGTCACGCGCAGCCTTAGTTGTTTTCTTGATCCCTGGATGGCCTGCCACAGGATGAGTATGATACCACATCATAGCCTGTTCCTCTAACTCCCTAGAGGGCAACATCACTCCCCCATGTACACAAACATATCCTTCCCTTGTGGAGGTCTCATGTGAGCCCACTAGAGTCGACATGTCTACTGAGGCCTGACTGTTCTTAACCTGTGTCACAAAATCCTCCTCAGTCAGTATACCTCCTATGATATTTGCTCTGGGAATTACAAAGGTCTGTTCAACTGATTCTGTAGGGTATTCAAACCCCAATCGAGATAGTGCATCTGCCTTGCCGTTTCTTTTCCCTGGTCTGTATTGAACGGTGAAGTCGTATTCGCTGAAGAATTGGGACCAACGCAATTGTCTCATGGACAGCGCTTTAGCTGACTTGATATATTGTAGGTTACGGTGATCTGTATACACTACAGCAGGATATCTAGCACCCAGTAAGTATTGCCTCCACTCCTCAAATGCCTTTTTAATTGCTAGGAGTTACATATCTCCCACGGCGTAGTTATATTCAGCAGGGATGAACTTATGTGAGTAATAGGCTACTGGATGACACTCTCCTGACACCGAATCCTCCTGAGATAGAACCCCTCCCAGTGCCACTTGGGAAGCGTCTACCACCACCACAAAGGGCAGGGCTGGATCCGGATGACGCAAGACGGGGGCACTGGTGAAGGCCTCTTTAAGTAGCCGAAAAGAACAATTGGCCTCATGGGACCATGTAAAAGGGACCCCCTTCTTTCACAAGGCCGTAATGGGCGATACCAGGGTCGAGATGTTCCGAATAAACCGCTGGTATAAATTGGCCAGACCCAGAAAACTTTGGATTTCTTTTAAAGTGCGAGGAGCAGGCCATGCCAGAACAGCATCCACCTTGGTGGAATCCATGCGGAGGCCCCAAGGAGAAACAACATACTCCAAAAAGGGGACCTCTTGTGTGTAGAATGTGCACTTTTCTAACTTGCAATACAAGCGATTCTCCAGTAAACGTTCTAACACGTTGCGTACCAGCTGTATATGTTCCGTCATAGAAGGGGAAAATATTAGCAGGTCATCTATATATGCAATGACATATATGTCAAGCAGGTCTTTTAACACTTTGTTTATGAAAAACTGAAACGCCGCAGGGGCATTACAAAGCCCAAAGGGCATCACAAGGTACTCAAAGAGACCAAACTTGGTACAGAAGGCGGTCTTCCACTCGTCCCCCTCCTTGACCCGCACAAGATGATATGCACCACGCAAGTCCAACTTGGTAAAGAATTGGGCATTGCGGATTCTTTCAAGGAGGGAGGCGATAAGAGGCAGAGGATAACGATTTTTTATAGTGACATCGTTTAGCTTCCTGTAGTCAATGCAACAACGAAGACCCCTTCCCTCTTCGGAATAAAAAACAGAGAAGAAGAATTAGGGGAACGAGAAGGTCTGATAGACCCTTTCTCAAGCATGATGTCCAAATATTCTCGTAAATACACATTCTCTTTTTCTGTGAGTGCATAGACTCTGCTGCATGGAATTCTTGCCCCTGTCTCGAGATCAATACGGCAGTCATAGACCCTATGTGGAGGTAGGATCTGTGCTTCTTTAGCATCAAAGACCGACTGAAGATCATGATAACAAGATGGCAAGACTGAGCTGATCTCACTGCTTTCAATACTAATGGGTGCCTCATCAATAGCTGCCCCTACTAGATGTGAACAAGAAACAGGGGGAAAAGTTATAGTAGAAGTTTCCCAATTTATATTAGGGTTTTGAGACCTCAACCAAGGAATACCCAGGAGCACAGGGAATTGTGGAGAACAAATTAAATCAAACATTATGTCTTCTTGGTGATCGGGTTCTATTGTCATGTGCATTGGTGTAGTGCGATGTGTTACAGGACCAGAGATAAGAGAGCTGCCATCTATAGTGGTGACATTACTGGCTATCTCTCTTTTTGTACAGGGTATCATATTTTCCTTTGCCCACTCCACATCCATATAGTTCCCAGATGCTCCGGAATCTATCATCACTAACACATGTAGTCCTGTTTCTCCCTGAGTCAGATATGCAGATACATATAGATGATTAGTGGGGTGGTGGTATAATCAGAGGAAGAGACTGTAAGGCCAGACCTACCTGGGATCCTCGTCTCACAAGATCCCAGGCTTACTAGTTTCCCGAATACTTTGATTGTGCAGGTTTAATAGGGCACTCTTTTAGAAAGTGACCTGCGTTGCCACAATACAAACAGGGTCTAAGCGTTCTTCTTCTCTGTCTTTCTTCGGGCGTCAGGGGTCCTCTTACTATACCTATCTGCATGGGCTCACTATCTTCACTGGTTTTCTCTGAAGTACTCTTTTTCTCTTTAATAGGAACATATCGGGGTTCGTGCCTTCCTCTCTCTTTCTTCCTTTCTTGTATTCGGTGTTCAATCTTCACTACCAAATCAATAAGATCTGTACAGGATGTCGGTAGGCCAACTATCTGTGAGAGGGCATCTTTTAAATCGTCTCCTAAACCCCTGTAGAACATGGTGCTGCGTTTCTCTTCAGGCCAGTTGGATTCAACCACCAGCCTGCGGAATGATGTTATATAAGCAACAACATCTTGATTTCCCTGTTTAAGGCTTAATAATTCAGTATCAGAAGAATGGGTATACATGTGTCTATCAAATAATTTACGGAATTCCCTCCTGAATGCTGTGTAACTATGTAATAGTGGGTCGTCTCTGTCTACTAAATGTATGGCTCAATCAGCACCAGAACCACTGAGATATGATATTACAAAGGCTACCTTTGCCTGATCAGAGGGAAAACAATGAGCTTTACAGGAAAAATGTAATTGGCATTGACTAAGGAAGGCGGCGCATCGCGCCGTGTCTCCGGCATACCTTTCGGGGGGTGCTGGAGGAATGGAAGGAGGTGTAGTGACCTGTACAACCGATGTTCCTCCACCTGTAGCCCCTGCAGTTTGTTGTCTTTGCAGAGTGTCTACCCTAGTTATCAAAGCCTGAGTTTCAACCTGCAAATTTCCTAACATGCCTGCTAAATCCGAGAGGGAGATCGCTTCTAGATCCATGACGCTCAGGCAGAACACACCACGTGGGCTTTACGTTCTGTAATGATTTCCAAGCAGGTTCCGCAGGAGCGTCAGGAATCCGAAGAATATTCCTCAGCCTTCCCATACGGCCTTCCGACTCTATCAAACACTAGAGTATCGAAAGGCTCGCCAGGGGAAAACATGGAGACAAAACAAGGAAAGGTTGGGGGAGAAACAATAGGGCTTGATGGTGGTCTTCAGAGTGGATGCGTGGCAACTCAGAGTGGATACTTTGCAACAGGTAGTCTGGAAAGGAAGATAAGTAAACAGTCTATCTTAGCTAAACACAATATACATATACACCGTGTATATATTACATATATGATCACTACATACCACATTTGTTTACTCGTATTGCAGAACTGATAAGTAGGATATGATAAGGTGTTCGTCTTGAGCTATTACAAAGATGACAGAAAACAATGGTAAATTACTTCTTCTAACCCTGCGCTGGTAAATGTCAAGAATCTAACGTGTAAGCTCTCACTCTGTATGTTTTAGGAAGATACTGGTAGACATCCAATATTCCTGTAGATATAGTAATGAGCTGGAGCCAACAACACTGAACGTTGCATTAAACTCTATTAACCCCTTGGGCGCGGGCGCGATTCTGCACCTGTGCGGCCGTTTTAATGAGTGGGTGGGTTCATGACGTACATTCAGGTCTTCCACAATAATCACAAAATC
This sequence comes from Lissotriton vulgaris, assembly GCF_964263255.1. Taxonomy (NCBI): domain Eukaryota; kingdom Metazoa; phylum Chordata; class Amphibia; order Caudata; family Salamandridae; genus Lissotriton; species Lissotriton vulgaris. The sequence goes on from NC_141698.1 coordinate 295,591,917, forward strand.
AATATATATATATATATATATATATATAAAAAAGCAGTCCAGGTCCCGTGAAAGTAGAACGGAACCGAAGGTCAAGACCTCAAAAGCCTCACGCCCAGCAAACCACCGAGGCCTCACAGGAATCACAAATCCAACAATGGGAAACAGGGAAGACGTTTAATGAAATAAAGATGACGCGTTTCACTCTACGAGAGAGCTTGTTCACACAACGCGCCAGGAACACACAGTGCATATATAATTAACATAAACAAAGGACAATTGCAAACAACCAATAGCACACGCCTTCACTGAACGATAGACATAATGAACAGACTCCAAAATTGAAAAGTGTTGAAATGATAACAAAATGAAACAAAACGGAACGTAATTGACAAATGCTGAGGTACCAAGATCACAAGCAAATAAGTACAATCCTGGGGAGGAAAAATCAAATAAATAAGCACATGGACTCAAAAAAATAAAATACATACTATGTACAACGAGTATAGCTACCGATTGAAATGCAAGTGGAGGTCTGAAAAAAGGTTATTCTCAAACATAATTATGGCATAGTGCCTAAAGTAGACCACAAAAAGCAATGCTGATCACAAGATCATAAAGGAAACATGATGACAAAGTGCCAAAATTGCATCGCCAAAAAACATAGCTAATATACTACATATTGTGGTAGCCCTGTGCAAAGGAATAATGATGAAATGTCCTAAATTAAACAAACACAAAAAAATGCAAAAATAGAGCATTCTTGTGGAACAGACCTCAGCATACTAAGTATAAGTAGTCCAACTGTTAGGATAAAAAAAACAAAATACATATGAAAGGGCCAAACATGCAGTCCTATCAGAGAAAGCAAGAAAAAATAAAAGTGAATGTAAAAGAGAAAAAAAGATTATAAAAGAAGTATGAGAAAGCCACAGCTGAGAGAAATACAGATGACAGAAAGAGGAAATAATCTGATGCAAGAGAGCCTGCAAACTGGTGTCACACATTTCAATATATACACAAATAATGTCATAGAAATAAAGTAAACACCAGACCGAAATATATACATGTAAAGGCTGACCAGCCGGCCAACAACTTAGTGAAAATCTAGATCACATCAGAAAAAATTGTGGAGAACAAAGTCATAATGAGATGAAGACAGTTCATAAGAAATTACTCAGATCTTTGGTAAGGTTAAGTCCATTTGGGGCCTTAGTATCTAGGGCAAGAATCAGGTGCGATTCTTTCTGCCGAAGAAGCTTCATTCGGTCACCTCCCCGTCTGGGTTGAGGTACCGAGCATAGAACTGTGTATTCGAGATCCTGTACAACCGATGTTCCTCCACCTGTAGCCCCTGCAGTTTGTTGTCTTTGCAGAGTGTCTACCCTAGTGATCAAAGCCTGAGTTTCAACCTGCAAATTTCCTAACATGCCTGCTAAATCCGAGAGGGAGATCGCTTCTAGATCCATGACGCTCAGGCAGAACACACCACGTGGGCTTTACGTTCTGTAATGATTTCCAAGCAGGTTCCGCAGGAGCGTCAGGAATCCGAAGAATATTCCTCAGCCTTCCCCTACGGCCTTCCGACTCTATCAAACACTAGAGTATCGAAAGGCTCGCCAGGGGAAAACAGGGAGACAAAACAAGGAAAGGTTGGGGGAGAAACAATAGGGCTTGATGGTGGTCTTCAGAGTGGATGCGTGGCAACTCAGAGTGGATACTTTGCAACAGGTAGTCTGGAAAGGAAGATAAGTATACAGTCTATCTTAGCTAAACACAATATACATATACACCATGTATATATTACATATATGATCACTACATACCACATTTGTTTACTCGTATTGCAGAACTGATAAGTAGGATATGATAAGGTGTTCGTCTTGAGCTATTACAAAGATGACAGAAAACAATGGTAAATAACTTCTTCTAACCCTGCGCTGGTAAATGTCAAGAATCTAACATGTAAGCTCTCACTCTGTATGTTTTAGGAGGATACTGGTAGACATCCAATATTCCTGTAGATATGGTAATGAGCTGGAGCCAACACCACTGAACATTGCATTAAACTCTATTAACCCCTTGGGCGCGGGCGCGATTCTGCACCTGTGCGGCCGTTTTAATGAGTGGGTGGGTTCATGACGGCCCCCAGCGGTCATCAGCACACGCCCACCGTGATGCATGACGGCTGGGGGCCGTCATCAGCCTGGAAGGGGTTAAACAAGACATACATTCAGGTCTTCCACAATAATCACAAAATCAATATATATATATATATATATATATATATATATATATATATATATATATATATATAAATGCAGCGCACAGCGCTGTTACCGTGATTCTGTGTAGAGACGACTGAAATATGCACCACACTCAGGTCCACACAAGAACCCCAGAATACATATGAAGCTGGCCAAGGAATGGGTGAAATGAAGACGTGCACAGGGGAATCCAGCAACTAGTGGGGAAATATGACCACAGTAGCAGTGCCCAGCCGGATGGCGGAGAACAAGCCCAGCCGCCAGGCGAAACACCAGGAGGAAAATATGAGGGAAAGAAAGGCACCTAACTATCTAATGAGAACTGTAATGAGCCCAGCCGGACGGCGGAGACCAATCCCGGACGCCGGGCGGAGCACTTGGGGATAAAAGGATAACAGAGGCTGAGCCCAGCCGGATGGCGGAGAAGAACCCGGCCGCCAGGCGGGACTCAAGGAAGGGGGAAAACACAACGCTTACAGCAACAACTGTAACCGCCGCAACAAGCGGACGTCAGGAAGAGAGACGTCAGCTAAACACAAATACCACTGAAGGAGCAATGAATGCTGAAGCCCGCAAACTATAACGAGAGGGCAGGAATCACTCCACCAGCGTAAACGGAACCAAATTCACCAAACAGGAAGTCAGGCAATTCAGAAACGGGACAGAACCCAAAATCGGAAGGAGCTAGTCGCAAGAACGTAAAGCGTCGTTCTGAAGGTCTTGGCGTCTTAAATAGTGTTAACATTTAAAGGTACAGTGTCGTAGAGAAGTCGGGGCATGACACCCATCTCCTGATCCTTGAAGAAGGAGCGTCCAAACCCTTCTTCTCAAATATCTCTTTAAGAGGTTTATGTGCAGACCTGACAATACATTTTGTACCCAAGACATGGCTTGGCAGTTCCGTCTGGACTTTTCCCACGAGGCACAGGGTTAAGACTGATTTGCATATGGCCATGTCTGAACTGGAGTGGTGTGGTGAGCAAGAAAATGATGGATTTAGGCCCAGATCTCTGTACTGGGGTGAATGTATGACATTGTTCTGCATTCTGTCCAGCAACTGTTGTTTTGCATTTTGTCACCCCGAGTGGGATGGGTATACTCAGACGTGAGTCCCATGCTCTCCACACCACTGGAGTCAAGCTATCCTGGCTGAAGACGGCTGACAGCCAGAAACCTGTCCTAGGATGCTTGATTCCAGTCCAGGAAAGACATGGCTTGGCAGTTCGGGCTGGACTGTTCCCATGAGGCACAGGGTCAAGACTGATTTGCATATGGCCATGTCTGGACTGGGGTGGTGTGGAGTGCAAAAAACGATGGATTTAGGCCCAGATCTCTGTACTGGGGTGAATGTATGACATTGTTCTGCATTCTGTCCATCAACTGTTGTTTTTGCATTTGCCACTAAGAGAACAAACATTAAAACTCATGGGACATCATTCCTTACATCTCTGTTTGCTGTTGTAAACTGTTATTTGACCCAGCAATATTAACCTTTTGATAGGCCCAAACTTCCCTTTTAATACATATGATTCACCCCTAGAGCAGTCCCTGGACTGCCCAAAGGGTAGGGTGCAGTGTACTTAAAAAGGTCGACATGTACCTTTAAGCTGTACATTTCCTGTAGTGAAAAACTCTTAAATGCATTTTTCTCTCTTACAAGGCCTACCTCGGCCATAGGATAACATAGGAGTTACCTTATTACATATAATAAGTAGCAATTTCTGAAAGGGAACAGGTAAACACGTTCATGTGTGGTATCTTTGGAATTCTAATGAAAAATCCTGTGTTATTGTGAAGCTGGATTTGTAGTCACAATTCTGAAAATGCCACTTTTAGAAAGTTGGCATTTTTCTACTATTTTGTGCTTGCAGCCGGTCTCTGGGTCACATGATAGAGAGTGTAGTTGACAGTCAGGCCTCGTGTATTCCTCCTATATATCCACTCACAATAGGGAGCTTAAGTGTGTCTGGATGGACTATCATTGGCAGGATGGGAGGGCGGAGCATTTCACAGCCCTACTTACACTTGAGTGAGCTGAGTCCTGCCTCCAAACTAAGGGCTGCATCCCCCCTGTAGTTAGTCTGGAGCAAGGACAGGAGATGCAGGATGCCTGAGGACTTCAAAAGGAAGCCTTTAGAAATTTCTCTCACTTCAAAGGAAGATTCAGATATAAATGTTGGACCCCAGACACCAACTCTTCAGCACACTTCTGGACCTGTGGATCCTCGACCAGAAAGACGTGGCAGGCACTCTGGCCAATCATACTGAATATTGCCCTAGGCACTCACAGTGCCACCAGCCATTAATGAAGTGAGACATTTTAAGCATACCCACAGGCACTTCAATAGCCTTATTAACTAATGATGTCACTGATGACAACATAATTCGGCCATTTATGCCGTTTCTCGGTCAGTATCTATAAGCATACTCCCCATCCAAGTTTCTGATGCATAAAGTGTAAGGTTTAAAGGCACATATCAAAATCTCTGCATACAAAACCAAAAACATGCATAAACCCTACACTTCAAGGGTACAACATTCATACTGCTAAAGAAGGAATATAGAGATCAGTTCACACAAAGCTATACACTGTTGATAAATAGAACTCATTGGACCAGATTTACTAAAGTGTAACCCAACGAAGCACAGCAGTCAGAAATGCTGCACTTCACTGCATTGCATGGCAGGGAGGGAGCAGCAGAGCACCATATCTATAGAGATATGGTGCTCTCCTCCTATCCTTAGCGCCAGATCAGAATTCTGCAGCTGTGTGCCCCGCACACATCATCGAGCCATAGTGCAAGGGTGTGGTGGAGGGTCTAGAGTAGATTTTGTACTAAAAGCATTCGCCCCCAGTACAAAATACTATGGTTCTAGAAAACATTTAATACATTTCCTTTCTTTGTTTGTGTTTTGTACAGTGCACAACACATGCAAATCAGAAAGTAAGAAATGAAAACGTTTCTCCTTTTAATGCTTGTTTAAAAAGGCATTCTTTTTTTACGTAAAACCCTGTCTCACATTTTTTATTAGATAGAGTTTTGCTTAAAAAATTGTGGGTATGCAAATGAACCCCCATGAAATACCCCCTTGGCGCTAAGTAATGCAAAGCAGCAGTTACTTTTAGTTAATTTTTGAGCTGAAGAGTAAATAACATCAACAAAAAACATTTTATGCTGGCTTGCGTCACTTATATGATGCAAAGCCAGTGCGAAATGTTAGAAAATCACCCCCCATCGTATTCTATTTTTCACCTGATAGTCATATCCAGGAGGTTCTGACTTCGTTTTGTTGAATAGACTGAAATCTTTGCTGATTAGCCTTGAGTACCATGAAGCTTAGGGATTTCAATCCCTCGTGGCAGGTCCACATACCACCTGCAACATTACCCTTCTGTTTGGATATTCCCCGCCGGGCTGGACTAGACACTAAAAGTAGCCCTGGTAAAAAGGTTCAAACTAATCACGCTCCCTTCTTACTACCCCTGTCTCTTTTCATCCATCCATTTTTTCTGCCTCCAGAATCCCTCACTATGGATACTGTAATTTATTATGGGAAAATGGAATGAGGTACCATAAGGTGCACTTTGCCTGCAAAAAATAGCCTCCAGGGGCTCCAGCCTAAAGGGGAAATCCCAGATTGAACACGTGGAGAGTCCGGACCTGTTCCTTGCTTGACAGAATATTTAAATATGGTCCAAGTATTCCAAGACGAAGTGAACCAAGTTTCTTGAATATGGGACCCCTTCCTTGAATGGGACCCCTTCCCCTTTGCAAACGCGGGGAAAATATTTTTTATGGCCAGTCAGTGGTCCCAGGGACCACTGCCTGCCCTTAAAAAATTAAACGAAAAGGTTTATTTATTTTTTTAAACGCAGCCCGTTTTCCTTTAAAGAAAACGGGCTGCATTTGGAAAAAAAACTGCTTTATTTAAAAGCACTCCCAGACATGGTGTTCTGCTGAGCCAAGCAGGCCACCATACCTGGGAGGGCACTTCATTCCCAATGGGGTTGCAAATTGTGAGAGGCTCCTTAATATTCAGGAGCCTCTCTATGTGCGACCCTTTTGGGATTCGCTAACAGTGTGTTACACACTGTTGTACATCCTAAATAGCACCTCGCAAATTGCGAGTCGCAAAAGACTCGCAATTTGCGAGGCGCTATTTTGGCCGTCGTACATCTGGCCCAAAATGTTTTATTCAGGGTGAGGCTGGGGAGACAAAGGCAATTCTGAGGGAAGAGCCTTAGCGTTGGCAACTTTCCCAAATTAAAGTGATCATACTCGAATAGATAAACGGCTCAGACTCAAGGAGGCTGACTTTTGGTGTTTAGTGCTCTAATACTTACGGAAGACTTCAGACAAATATAACACTGAAAGTCCACGTAGAGCTATGCTGCTGCCTCTTTTATCTTAACTGTTCACTAGAATTTTCTTAAATTACCTGTAGGCCATTTATTTTCTAATTGAATTTTTTTCTCATGTACTACTGGCCAAACCCTCATTACAGTGTCTGCTTTTGGTTCACAATATTCAATGACAGATATGTTCTTCTCATGTACCTTGTAACCCATTGTACTTTGTTGCTTGAGTTGCTCGATGCTTTGGTCAACAAGGGCACGTATGAACAAGTCATGAATTGACCTCTTGCTTCCATTGCTGCACATTTGTATGTCGCTATACAAGTGTCAACAATATCGACCTACAATAATAATGCATTCACCAATTTGCCTACACTACTAAGTATATAGGGGCCTATTATCAAGGACAGGTGTTAAAATTATCGCTGTTTTATCGGCAGGAAACTGCCGATGAAACGGCGATAATGGGCTTGATAATACGCCCTTGTTAATTCCTATAGAAGCCCATATCCTGATGTTAACATGGGCTTCTATGGGAATTAACAAGGGCGTATTATCAAGCCCTTTATAGCTGTTTAACGTCAGTTTCCTGCCGATAAAACGGTGATAATTTTAACACCGGACCTAGATAATATACCCCTCAGTTACTATTTTTTAACACTACATCAACTCCGTAGGTTTACCTTGCAAGATACATATTAGGTTACTATAGGGAATGCATTTTGCCTTGCACATGAATACTGTAAGCCCTGCAATGTCACCATCTCATTTCCCTTGCACACTGAGCCATCAGGCATACACTTCATGTCTTTAACCTAATTGAACAACATGTGTGATGCCCAACTTTTGTTTCTGCTTAGGCACCTTCTGTGTTAATTCCTGTCTGAATGAGCAAGGAAGTTCTATGCTATGACATATCAGTACCTACATCTCTCCATTCCCTTCTTTTTATTCTGTTTCATCATGCTTAGATCCTTATGACAGTCAAGTAAGGGACACATCTGAAGATCTTTTTTTTAGGGTAAATCCTGAAGATATCAAGCTGGCTTCGGCTCCACTAAAGGGCTCAACCAAGTAGTGTTTCTTTGCATGTCACAATAACTCACACCTCTGCCTAGTCTGTTTGCATGTGGGGGTTTACGGTCAAGATTCAGGGGATACTTGGGTCCTGAAAATCCCCCTTCATCCATTGTCACTACTGAGGTCTTCCTGAGGGAGGACTGAGTAAGTGAAGGTTCTGTAGGGCCTGTTCGCAAGGGGACATTACCTTTGTCGTTTTGTTGCGAAAACTCACTCACCCTCATTCTTTTACAGCCTTTCTGATTGATTGGTTACAGTGATTGGGTCTGAACTTCCCATTTCTTGTAATGCAAAAACATGCACACGTAGTTATAACAAACCCTTGTGTGGTGTTGCAGATTTCTGGAACTTGTTACTTACCTATACGTCCAATGCACTTTGGGGTAGCAACATTTAGACCCAAAACGCATCCGTTCATTTTTGCTTTTTCCTATCTTCAATGTTTCGCGCTGCATAACACAAAAGCCATATAGCAGGATATATGCTCCATGTAAATATATATTTTTCTACAATAAAAAATTACAGAAATAAAAAAAAAAAAGAATTTGGGGATAGGTGCCAAGAATCACATAATAATTAATATTTTATTTCTGTAAATACCATCAGGAGACGGTCTTGTTGTTGTGCTAAGCATTAAGTATTACTATCACAAGCTAGTGCTTCTTGGCGCTGGATTTAGTTTGGGTGTTCACTCTGCACTCCATGGAATCCACAGCCCAGCCACATATCACAACAGTCTTGACAGTTCACTATTATAAAAGTTCCTGATTCAGGAAGCAGGGTGTTCTCGCGCACTCCAAAAGAAATAGGAAGGGTTCATCGCGGCCAATTTGCAGTGTTACCAACAATATAAAAATACGAATTAATATCATGATCTCATCTCAATAAATGCAACACAATCACTTTAACAGGAGAAAAAACTGATCAAAAACATAAAATATAGACTGTGCTATATTTAAAACAAAACAATAACCCTGCCATACTCCCTGTTGGACAGTTTTCTGGAATGCACCGAAGTGCAATCAAGTGGCAGTTGCCATGGGCCCCTCCGAGTGTTGCTGAATCCATGAAAAATCCTTCACTCAAATGGACCAGAAACCCGGTTTCCTAAAATGCCAGCTTTGCAGAGCGAATAAAACCTGGCAGAAAAACGGTGCAAATCCCAGCTAACTTCGGCCAATCAACTGTCAACCTTGCAGCTAATCCACTTTATGAGCCGCTCATTCTATATAAATTAGAACAGGTCTTAGAAAGCCAGAACACCACCCATTGGGAAATATAGTTTAAACATGTTCCTTTTGTGCAATCCAACACAGGAATTGCCATCCATTACAGTTGAAAAGATGGAACGATTTTTGGCACTTGTTGCACAGAAAAATAGGACCATTAACAATAAATACAACTTGAACTTCCACAAAAAAAGTAGCTGGTAATTGAAAGAGAAAAGCAGCTGTACAGTCGCAGCAGTTAGAGAAGTGTTGTGTTCACCTTGTACAACAAATATTGGAATTATTATTTTGATTTGTTGCTGTTGTGAAGGTGTATTTGTGCATTCTCTGCTTATCTGAATTTTTAGATGGGTACATTTTCAATTGACTGGTCCCTTTGGATGAAGAAATGTTTACCACAAAGTAGGAATAGAAACAACGGGGAACAGTCTTTACAACGCGGGTATTACCACGCGCTACCATTACAACGCTGCTATTACAACACAAGTCGTTACAACGACTTGCGCTGGAGGGCGCTGTTGGATAGGGAATAGTTTAATTTTCTATTCCAACACCTTCCATACTGTAACGTGGGCTTGAGTTGGAATAGAAAATTAAACTATTCCACTATTCAGCGCAAGTCGTTGTAACGACTTGCGTTGTAAAAACAGCATTGTAATGGCACGCGTGGTAAAAGCCCGCGTTGTAATGCCATACAACCGAAACAACATATTTTGAATTACGCAAGATGCTCTCAACAAGGCTATAGCATACAATGGGTTTGTGTTGGATGGACTTGATGAAGCTAGTGAGGACAGCTTGGTTGATCTGTGAAGGTTTATATGCCTCATTATTTCCTCCTGATTGTGTATTAAAGAAACAGGACTAGGTTTGAGCTATCCAAAAACACATCCATACAAAATCATTGTTGAATTAATGTCTACCAATGTATTTTTTCATCAAATTGGCATGGTAGTGGTAAAAAATATGTCTGACAATTTACAAGTGTTTTCTCCATGTATTGACCTGCACCCCAATGTATTACAGAACCTAGGTGTTTTAAGATCTAAGGATGATGAAAAGGGTACTGCTTTTTATGACCGTGCCATTGTTGGAGCTATACCGGAGATCTACTGGTGTATTTACTCCTTCCACTGAGTTCAGACTTGATTCTCAATTTTTCCGCCAAATATAATATTTGGAGGCAAGGATTGCCCTTTATAATGGACAGGCTCAATACTTCAATTCTTCAATACTTCGTAGGAGGGAGGGAAGGAAGGAGTAATAACGGGGAGACGAGGAGGAACTATGCCCAATGTCCGGCTGGGTAGGTGACGGTCAAGGGGGAAGCCAGGGCCAATCTCCTCATTAGCTGTCAAGACTCCACTGGTCATCAGCCATGTTGCTCAGACCTCAGCGTACAGGAAAAAACAGTTTTTAGATTATTTGATTTGCAATGGTTATCTAGCGCTATTTAGACCCGGAGGTAATAGAGCCAGGGGAACCAGGGGACCATTGCATCAGAAGGTACGTCAAAAGGATTATAAAGCGCTGGCTAGACCCGTAGGTATCAGAGCGCTATAACAGAGGAACATTGCGTTACAAATTGTATCAGTTGCAATAACGTAATAATGTACAGTAAACAAACAACGAGGTTGAGAGAATTTATAGGAAAGGAAGGGAGTGAGGAGCCATAGCAGGGAGACGAGGAAGAACTGTGTCCAATGTCCGACTGGATAGGTTACGGTCGAGGGGGAAACCAGGGCCAATCTCCTCATTAATTGTTTAGCAACTCCATCCGGCATCAGCCATGTTGCTCAGGTTTCAACATTCGGGAAAAACAGTTTAGAATAGATGTATAGGCTACGAGGATAGAAGTAAAGGAAGAAGGTGGGTGGGAGGGCATAGAAACAAGCCAGAGAGGGAGTTGAGACACAGCGGGGAGACAAGGTTAACTAAGCCCAATGTCCGGCTGGGTAGGTATTGGTCAAGGGAGTGAACCTAGGACCCAATGTCCTCTACAGCTATCTAACAGCTCCACCGGGCATCAGGCAAGTTGCTCACGTCCCAACAGTCGGGAAAACAAGAATAATCAATTTTGAGTAGGTACATTAGCTACAGTTGCATAGTCAAAGATAGGTACAGGCTCTCCTGACTCTCTTCAATGAGGAGGGTAGACAGGCGCTCTGCTGAGTTGGGGGAGGCGGGCTAGATGGGTCCGTCTGGCAGGGTTGCGGAGTAGTTGCTATCCCACTTAGAACTTTTTCAAGGCACTGGATAAAGCGAACAGATAAATCAAAAAAGATATATGCATGTAGAAGTACAGCATCAATTAAAAAGTATCATACGTGATCATGAGCATTTTACATGCGAGAAACTCAATTGTTCTATTTGTAAATAATGCATGTTACTGAAGTATATTTTAAGTTTTGGGTCGTGGATGCATTTAATTCGATTAAACAATGTGTCACATTAATGAAAGATTATGCCCTTGAAGAATAACATCGAAAATGAAATAACTATTACTTTCTGTAATCTACTTCCACTAGACCCACCCAGACCTACTTTTTAAAATTCCATCCCCATTAAGTGGCACTGAGATACCCAACGATAATTCTTATTTTCAGATTCTCTGATGCTGTTCTATGGAGACAATAGGGCATCCACAATTTCCATCTGTATAAAGAATCCTGCACTAGCAACATTACTAAGATTGTTACACACTGCCTTTGAAAAAATGCGTTCAGGAAACTGATAGACTTCAATGGGGGTGAAGGAATGTTGCTTCCACATTGCGCTGGAGAACAGAACACCCTAGGTTTGACGGGGGACTGGGAGAAGGGCTTGCACCATGAGAAAATATGTTTCCCTATAAGAACCAAATAAATAAATAAATAACTTTTGCACTTTCTGCTCCCTTTCCACTGTGCGGAAATATACCAGGTACAAGTGGAAAAGGGCGGCCGATGCAGCCTTAAAAAAAGAAATATAACAGGTAGGTGTGGGTGAAATTCCTGAGTGGCAAGTGCAATCAAAGGTTTTTGCCTTATCCCACTTGTAGAGTGGATTTGGGGATCCCCGACCCCTTGGGCAAAATCAAACAAAACAAAAATAAAGCAGTATTTAAAGCATTGTGTGGGATTAAGCAATGCATTTACCTCAGTGCATTGCCCATTCCCCTGACAATGCCCTTCAAAGCAGATTCCCCCTCAGGGAAGTCTGTGTGCAATACATGCCTGCATGGTCCTCCTAGGACACGGGTACTCATAGTACAGCCCGCGGGCCGCCAGCGGCCCGGCAAGCCTTCCCTGGCGGCCCGCGGACCTTGCAGTCAGAGTGAGTGAGACAGAGGGAGGGAGGGAGTGAGAGGGAGTGAGACAGTCAGAGTGAGTGGGACAGAGGGAGAGAGGGAGAGAGAGGGGGGGAGGAAGAGAGAGGGAGGGAGAGGGAGAGGGAGAGAGAGAGGGAGGGAGACAGAGAGAGTGAGAAAGAGAAAGAACGCGAGAGGGAGAGAGATGTGTGTATGCTGGGTCTGGTGGCTCAGTGGACGAAGGCGTCCGCTGGAGGGACCTGTGATCAACCTCATGGTCACAGTTTGTTTTGTTGCTCTAGTCCTTCCCCCTTCCCCACTGACCCCGCCCCCACTGGTGCGGCCCCCGGACACAAACCACACTATAAATTTGGCCCCAAGAGAAAGTTTGTGAGTACCCATGTCCTAGGAGGTAAGCACGACAATCAAGCTACCTTGTCCTAATAAAGTTTACTTCCTAGGGCCGCCCATTGTAATCAGTTTATTATGATTACCATTAAGTTAATTACTACAATGGCTACCTTGCGACGTTTACGGGTGACAGAAGAACTCATCGGTTTTCCATACTTGAATGCAGGAATGTTTTCTTACTTTTACACTTATCACCATGAATTCGGCCCCAAAATTTGCGGATCTACAAAGGTAGCATGTTCGGGAACACGAGTGTAATGTCGTGGGCCCTAGGCCCACATGCTTACAATGATGGACACAGACACTGTGTGGTAGGGTCCTGCAACTGGCCACGAGCACGTGCACCCAGGCCCTTTTAGTGACAGTGCCACCTCACTCATGACGCCTGTGATTGATAGGTGTGGGGGGCATGTGTGTAAAGCCCTCGAGGGAGAGGCTGGGAATACAAGTGCCTGCTGAGACAATAGAGCGTGTCCAGCAGGACACTACACACAAGTTCAAAAGGTGTTTTGCCTTTCTGGAAACTAATGGTGAATATGTATCATTTAAGTTGCCAATTTGTGTTTTTTGGGCATGAGAAACAGAGGTCGAGCATAAGAACAATGAGAAAATATACGTATGCATTCATATTACAGAGAAAACTGTAAGAAAAGTGACTAACTGCATTCGAAATCCCTGTAGGTGCTATTGTGATCTGGGATTTCCAACAGGGAGTCAGATATTTGGTTACCAGACATATTTGACTCAGATAAATTATGCACTTTGATAAAAGCTTCTCGATTATCTCCCTTAGACAAATTTAAATCATTAACCACTTTTATTATATAGGGGTTATATGTTATAATTCAAAGCTACGCTGTGCTTGCTTACTTATGAGTTCTCAAGTCAGCATGTCAACATCGGGTCACTATACGCACTATGAACAACTACACAAACTACTGTTTGGGTTACCTAAAAATTAAACATTTACCTCTGCACACAATATATGTGTGAACATGTACACAGGCCTACCAACTATCATTAACTGATATAGACGTGGCCAATGATACTACAAGCTTCTGGCTATGGACGTCAGGCATATCTTTTTCGAGTAGAAGCACCGACCAATGGCAAGCCAGAGGGAGCTGGGCTACCTGAAAGGTTTGGGCCAGCTGCAGATCCTAGGAAGAGGAAGTGGGGCAGGTGCATATGGAGCAGGTAAGTATGAGGCAGAAGAAGCAGGCCTCTTGCAAGCACTACCCATGTGTTAGCAGCGGGGACACCCGTCATGTGGCCTGAGTCAGGCTTATTTCCTGCATTTCTTTTAATGAAGTGGACAGATGAGTGGCTAAAAACCATGTTGAGTGGAAGCCAGGGACAGAGCTGTGGATGGGACAGTCCACAGGGGTGAAGCTTGTGTAGTTTCTGGGTGTCGCTCATACTGCTTTGTGCTCAACACATCCAGCCCTGTGCTGTGGTGCCTGTCACTGGAACCAGTCCTGTCCAGTGGAAGGAGCTAAGTGTTAGCACTGATGCACTATTCATGGGCCAACATCAAAACCCTCAAGACATCCCTGATGCCATCCAAGAACAACGTACAGCCCTCCTCAGACAAGTCACAATGCAAGAAGAATATCACTGCACCTTGCATTTCAGTACAACAGATCACAACACATACATACCTACATTCCAATGGAAGCACGACTTAGGTAGACTGATTTTACTTCTCCGGCAATTAAAATTACCTTAGTTTTGCACAAGCAAAACTTACAGCTAGAAATGTCAATTTAATCAACTAATCGCCGCTGAATAGGAGTTGGAAACTAGCGATGGCTGAAGGGGGCTAACCTTTAGCCTTTTTTTGCCATGGAGAATCATTAGCTCTGGGAAAAAAACAGCTAAAGCTAAGGCAATAGATTTCTTGGAAATATATATTTATATACACAGTGACCCTGACAGGGCAAACAAGCATTTAAAAAAAATAAATGGTCACAAAATCACTGGCAAAAAAAAGAAATAGCATGCACAGACTTCCGCGCTTATTTTCTTCCAGCCTCTGGGCGGGCCAGGTCTTGGAGGCATAAGGGCAATAGAATAAAAGAAGGAGGGAGACACACAAGGCCCCCTCCTAGGGCTCTTTTTAGCCCCGGGACAACCTCCTCCCTGGGGCTTTGCTTAGATATTGGAGGGGGGCGCAGATTCCCCTCAATTGGGTTCTTAGGAGCCCTGGTACCATCATCTCTGTGGAGCTTGATTTTTATTATGGAGGATGCCACTTGGACCTCTCTTTTGTGACTCTTTGAAGCCTTGAGGATCACCACATACCTGGGGCTGAATTAAAATTGTTGCAGAGGAGCCACAAGGATCCACCTGGCCCCGGGGACCACCATCTCCCCAGGGCATGTAATATAATTAAAACTGGGAGCTGGGCTGGGCGGCCCCCCATCCTGGGGCCTATATGGCCCGTCGACCACCACCTCCCCGGGGATAGCCCGTGCAATGTAAAGGAGGGGAGCCTCCTCGTAAGAGCCATTAATGGCCCTTGGGACTGCCACCCCCGGGGGCCAGCTCCTGCTAGCCCCCAAGGTGCTCACCCTCAGGAGATAGCAGTTTGCTTTATCTTGCAGGGAGCTGTGACAGCTCCTGTCACGTGAAAGACCTGTCAAATTGCTCCCGCTTTCTGGGAGCGGAGTTTTCATCTGTTTCCCTGCTAGCTGTCATGCGGGCAGGGAAACAGATGAAAGATTTATCCTGCAGGCAGGGAGCTGCATATTTAGCAGCTCCATGTGTGTGGGATCAAAACCAGCTCCTGCAGGAGGTGAGAAGCTGACAGGAACCATGAGGGCTTTTGAGTGCTCCTACAGTCCACATCAAAGCACATTGGGAGACCTGGGTGAGGCCAGGGCACCCAGGTAGACGTAACTGGGCCCCTGGGGTTGGGGTCCCTGGGGCCAAAATAAGGGTGGGGGAGGCACTCAGCCCCCCTCGCAGTATTATATTTTTCCAAAAGCCCCGGGGAGGTGGTGGTCCCTGGGGCTCAGGGGTCCATGTGGCCCACACTGCCTATTTTTTAATTTAGCCCCGGGGAGGTGGTGTCATCAGTAATGTCATTTGAGATGTCATCAGTGATGTCAATGACCATGTCATGACTGATGTAATATGTGAAGTCATCAGCGGTGCATTGTGGGGGGGTGAGTTGTAGTTAGCTCAGCTAACTATAACGGCTGCATTTCTCAGGTTTTGAACGAGTGAAATGTCAGCCTATCTATAATGTCCCTGTAACCTTTGGCGTTTTCAGTGAATTTTTAAGGTTTTTTAAATTGCTAATACCTAGCTATAACGTCCCTGAAAGCTGTGGTTTTTTTCAGTGAATTTCTAAGGTTTTTTGAATGCCAAATTCTAACTATAAATTACCTGAAACCTGTGTTTTTTTCAGTGAATTTCTAAGATTTTTTAACTATCAGTCATGTTTGCAGGCTGGTGGAGAAAGGGAGCTGGGCTTAGAACCACCACTCAGGAATTCAGCTGCATAGGACTTACAGGAGCTACCAGGAGCGCTTCTTGGCCTGCAAGGCCCCTCAGGAGTAAAGTGGACTACATCCCCCAATCAGTAGTCTGCCAGGAGGCACGTTTGCAGAGTGGTGGAGACCTCTTAGCAATCCCACTTCATAGAACTTACTGGAGGTAACAGGACGCGTAATTTTGGAGGGATTCACAATGGATTTTCTTTTTAAAATGAAGAACGAGCTACCGTGCTTAGTTTGCTTTAGGCCCCCGGTGGGCCAGGTCCCGGGGGCAATAAGAAGTAAAGATGCGGGAGCCAACGTGGGCCCCCACAGCCCCAGGCACCGTCACCTCTTTGGGGCTATTTTTTTGGGTGCACAGACATAATATCGACTCCAAAATATCGAAAGGACATAATATCGAGTTTTAAATATAGACTGGACAAAATATCGACAGGACAGAATATAGATAACAAAAATATCGTTTTTAAGGTATGTGATGTAATATCGACTGTAAAAAATATAGAAAGTTAAAATATCGAAGTATATAATATAGAAAGTAAAAAATATCAATTTTTTAATAATATCTAATTTTTTATAGTGTATTTTTATGTTATAATATGTGTGAAAAGTGTGTATTTATGTTATAATTAATTTTAATTAATGAATTTTGTTTTTATAATTATTGCGTAATTTAATTCTGTAGCGGGTTGTGGGTTTATAGGGGAATAGGGTGGGAAGTAATTTAATTATAATTAATTAAATATGTAAATGTATTTATTGATAGTAAATTTTAATTAATTGTTAATTAATTTATATTTGTTAATTAATTAAATTTTAATTGGTAATTAATTTTAATTAATTGATTAATTGGTAATTATGTAAATTTTACTAATTTATTTTCTGTAGCGCGCTGTGGGTTTATAGGGGAATAGGGTGGGAAGTAATTTATTAATAATTAATTAAATGTATTTAATTGGAAATATTTGTTAAATGTTTTTTAATTATTAAATAATTAATTGTAATGTTTTTAATTAATTAGTATTAATAGGTGATCAATTGAAATAATTATTGTTTTTTTAAAAAAAAAATTATTTATTAACTTTGTACTTTATTGCACATCCAATTTTAACACAGCTCTTATAGCCAACAACCCGGGGGCTGGCAGCAGATCAAATGGTCTTAATATATCTCACACAGCCTTCATGCCAGCATCCCTGGGGCCTGGCGGCAACAAAAAGCATTGACACGTATTGGGAGTTTCCTCAGCAATCAATCAATGTGGCGCTGCTCTGCTTGCGTCGGCACAAGACGGCCCTTTACCACTCTGCTGAAGGTGCTATATTACATCCGAACCCTTAGGTCTATAGGCTAAAAGTAGTGTCCTCCTTGTAACTATTCTTAACTCCTACCCCCTTACCTACCCTCCCCACCCCAACAGACGCTCTCCCACCCCAATGTGTGCCTGCCTACCCACTTTAGCGCTACACCTCTATGTACTGCCTGTGAACGTCGTGTGCCGCACCCTGCACCCTCCAGCCACCAGTTTATGTTACTCAAAAATGGAAGCGAAACCCCAGAATGCTACTCCGCTGCCCTCCCACCATATGTGCTTCATGCCTCTACACCAACCCATTCCTCCCGATATGTATTAATAAGTCCTTGAGGACTAGACCTCTACCCCCAACCCGGGCAGTGCTTAAGTGTACAAAACATCCCTCCCCGAGTTCTCGACACCCTCATCCTGTACATCACCTATCTCCTCCCCCTCTAGGTTCGGCTCTGTGTCTTCACTGTCTCTGGCGCTTAGATAGGTCCTGTACAGTCCCCAGAAATTCTTGGGACGACTTTTTGGAGAAAGCAGTTCGCTGTACGTCTTCGACGGTGTACAGCAGTACAGCAAGTCTGTTGCCCACCTTTTCTTAGTCGGTAGTGGCCCCCTCATCCAGCACATGGCCACTGTACGTTTAGCGGTCAGCAAGGCCATATCCGCCAGCCGCCTCAGTGCCACCGGGAGCTGCCTGGAATAACCCAGCAGCGCCAGGGCCGGGCAGAGCGGGATTTCTACACCCAGTATCAGTCCTAGTTCAGAGAAAACCTCCTTCCAGAACCTGTGGATCCCGGGGCAAGACCACGCCATGTGGATGAAGTCCGCCGTTGGGAGGTGGCAGCAATCACATTCCGCCGAACTTCTCAGCCCGTACCTGTGCAGTCTCTCCGGTGTATAGTAGACACGCTGCAAGTATTTGAAATGAATCAGCCTATGTTAAAATTTAGTAACTAGATCTACTGATGTTTTTAAAAATGTAATGTATTGTATTTGTGCCTTTTATGATTTTAACAAAAATCGAATAAAGAGTATTTTGACTGACTGACTGAATCAGCCTATGTCGGCTATTCAGAGATATCTTCCTAGTGTTGGAGCAGCAATAATGCCACATCTCATTAGATATCTGCATCTGTAGGTCACGCTGCCAGTCAGGTCTAGCCTTAGAGAGCAGTTGTTTCTTGCGTCGGTCCCCCAACTTCTTGAGATTTGTTACCAGCTTGCTGGACGCTGGGTTTTTAATCACATAGGTGAGTTCCGGCACCTCCGGTGGTTCAGCCAGTTCTGGGCCAAGCAGTTCCTGCAGTGCACTGCGTACTCTGTGGAATTGAAAGCTATGCAACAGCGTCTTCCCCGTCTGAGACTGAAGTACTTGTTTGAGAGTTTTCACGATCCCGTTAAGGAATAGATCCCCCATCTTGATGATACCTAGTTCCTGTAGTGCCTTTATCACCCCTTTCTCTGCCAGTGGGGGAAGCCATATCGCCCACTCTACGTGCATGAGTGGTGAATACAGTATTTCACCATCCTGCGCACGCAATAACTCATTCCATGCGTGATTTGTAGTTTTTATGGAGTCCAATATCCCAGTTCTGCGGTCCACGGGTTGACATATCGTGGCCGGGAGAGGGGTAGGGTCTGCAAACAGACGCTCTAATTTTACATGTGGAATATCGGGATTCCCATGAATCCACGTGTGGAGATGCGCCGCTTGCGCTATTCTGTAATAACGCTCCAGGTCCGGTGCTCCCAGACCTCCCATTTCGTAGGGAAGCATTAACATCTTCCATTGGACTCTGGGTTGTTTACCTCCCCACGCAAGTCTGATAAGAGTCTGCTTGAGTTGCCGAAAGAAGGTTCTAGACAGGACTACCGGGATGTTATTAAATAGGAACAGAAACCTGGGCAGCACCACCATTTTCATTATCGCTATCCTTCCCATCAGGGACAAAGGTAGCCTGCACCAAACCTCCACATCATCTACAAGGTTATCATACGCCACCCCATAGTTCTCGCGAACCAGTATCTCGGGGTCAGTGTGCAAACGTATCCCCAGATATCTTATGGAATCCGAGATCCACGGCAGCGGATACTCCAAGTCAAACGGGTGAGTCACCGGCGTCAGCGGAAGTGCCACTGATTTGTCCCAGTTGACTTGTAGGCCAGATAGCGCACCAAATCTCACTATCTCCCGTAACACATATGCAAGGTTTTCTTCTGGTTCCCTAACATACAGTAGGTTCTCATCCGCGTACGTAGATATGCCAATCTTATAAGTAAGGAAATGAATCCCCTCGAACCTGTGGTATTCTCTGATAGCGCACGCTAGGGGTTCCGCCACAAGCGCGTATAAGAGAGGGGAAAGGGGGCATCCCTCTCTAGTACCTCTGCTGATTGCTATCGGATCAGTGACCGTGTCTCCAAGTTTCAGCCTAGCCGAGGGTTTATAATATAGAGCTCCCAGCATCTGTAAGAAGGGTTCTCCCAGCCCAAATTTCCTCAGCACTCTTAACATGAAGGGCCATTCCACAGAGTCGAAGGCCTTCTCCATGTCTTGAAATATAGCCACCGCCTTGTTGTCTTGCTTCACATGTTGTATGGTGCCTAGCACAGTGCGGATATTATACGTCAGGTTCCTCGCAGGAACAAACCCAGCTTGTTCCGGAGCAACCAGCTCCGGGACAAGTATAGCAAGCCGTGCAGCCAAAACCTTCGCGTACAGTTTGGCGTCTACATTTATCAGGGAGAGCGGTCTGTATGATCCGCATTCACTGGGGGGCTTCCCCGGTTTAGGTATCGTGATAAGAAGGGCCTCCCTCATAGAATTCGGCATACTACCCTGTTGACAGATATCATCAAAGAGAGACATCAGATGCGGTATTAGTTTATCTTTGAAAACCTTATAAAAGGCTACTGTAAGCCCGTCTGCGCCTGGAGCGCTGCCTGATCTCATCCCCTCCAGCACCTCCAAGATCTCATCTTTCTGTATGGGCATCATCAAGAATTCCCTCTGGAAGTTTGCCAGGAAGGGCATATTGATATAACTAAGGTATTCGTCAATTTCCTCTTCTAGTTGTCCAGACCTAGACTTATATAGCTTACCATAGTAATCCTGAAATTCTGCAAGGATGTCGCCCTCCTCCGTAACCACCTCTCCCCTGGATGTGACTAATTCCTCAACCACCAGCGGGCGTCTGCTATTACGCATTAGTCTAGCCAGCAGTGAGCCAGGGTGGTCCCTCTCCCCGTACGTGCGTGCCGTGGCATATTTCCCCATGTGTTGAACCTCTCTATCCGCTTCCTCATTGAATTCTATGATCAGCTTTTTAATCTGTTCTTCAGTGTCACTATTCGATGAGTGCCAATGTTGTTTTTCTAAGTCCGATATTTGTGATTCGAGGTATTTCAGCCGTTGCCTAATGGATTTAAGCACCCCAGAATGTTTTGCCATCATCATGCCTCGGATATAGACCTTAAAGGTATCCCACACCGTCCGAAAGCTGTCCACAGACCCCACATTGTTTTCAAAGAATGTGTCTATGTCTTCCGCTAGCTCCCCTCTGAAGACTTTGTCTAATAATGAGTAGGGGGGAAACCTCCAGGTGAACGGGGGGATTCTTCTAGTAGGAGCGTTCAGGAGGAGCAGCAATGGTGAGTGGTCCGACAGAGTGCGGGGCAGTATTACGCAGCCCATCACAGAGTTGAGGAGTGAGTGAGATGTGAACCAATAATCAATCCTCGTGTGTATGTCATAGTAGGCCGAGTAATGTGTGTACCCTCCCTTCCCGGGGTGTCTGTGTCTCCATATATCCACCATATCCAACTTAATCAGTTCCATCTGCACAAGGACGGCTGATGCCGCAGGGCTGCGGGCCGTCCCGGCCGATCTATCCAGGTCCGGGCTCAGAACAAAGTTGAAATCACCCCCCCACAACATTCTGGAACCAACATACGACCTGCACATGTCCGCTAGGGTAGAGTAAAACTCAGGATTGTCGTAATTGGGACCATAAACATTCACAACCATTAAATCGTGTCCTTTACCTGTACATTGTGCAAGGAGATAACGACCCTCCGGGTCAGCAGCCAACAGTATCAATGCCAGCTGCGATTTGGGATTGACCCACGTGACCACCCCCCTGGAGTGAGTGGTGAAGCCTGCAGCAACACAATTACCCCCTAGGCCTTTTGCAGTCAATATTTTACTTGTGAGCGGGAGGTGCGTTTCTTGCAGGAGGGCAATATCAATGCGGTGTCTGTGTAGATAGCTCATTACCTTCCTGAGCTTGCGGTAATCATTCAACCCTCTGACGTTCCAGGTCAACACTCTTACAAGATCGGGGCTACTGTCCATCTTTAGGACCTACTGTCCATCATTAGGACCTCAGTATCAGCCATCTTATCCCAATCTGTTTGGCGATGTTGTACACATTAGATCCCAGATACACAGAAATAACAGGCAGAACCCCAGGTGCAGCAGTAACCCTCCCTTCACTTGGCATTGTATGTCTCTTAAACCAAACATCCCAACTTTCCCAGTTGATCATCCCCAACATGGTCAGACAGAAACCGCCTCCCCTCCGCCCACAGCCGACCACCCCCAACCTGGTCAGACAGTGCCCACTTCCACCCCCCATCCCTCTTGAGATACAAACTGAATCAACAGTCCCCTGGTTGGCCCTATCCAGAGCCTCGAGGCCGAAAGCGCAGGGGCAGTAGTTGCCAGACAAAAAGCAGTTAAACACAAGTCCGGAACTGTAATGCTGATGCACTCCTGTACCATGCCCCTTACTAACATTCGGCGCCCACTGTAGTCCTTGACCAATTTTTACATAGGTGAACTCCCCCTCATGTAGGCCTCGTTCCAGTACATTCATGTGAGCAACAATCTCCACTCCACCCGGCTCCCCCGCCGAAGGGGACATGCTTTTCCTCAGCACACTGTGCAACAAGGTGCCACAAATAACCCTTCACCAAAGGCAAAGTATCCAGACACATATTTAAACATATATAAACCAGAAAGATCTCACCCAGCAGTAGTCCCTCATTGTTCATATGTGGCATCTCTGGTCGCAAGCAACCGCTGTGCAGCACTGTTCCAGCGAGATAACCCAACCTGAGGTACACTCCCCCAGACAGGAATGATCCCTCAATAGGGACACAATGGCAGGGCCAAGCGACTATTAGCTACTTATTCCTGATCCTCCAGGTGCGAAGAGGGATTAGGTTCCTCCTGTTGGCTCCTCAGACTATTCCTGCGCTCTTTAGACCATTCCTTCAGTGATTTCTGCAGCTCCTTTGGGTCAGTAAAGAAATGCGAGTGACCTTGTCTGTTTATTCGAATTTTCGCCGGGTACAGCATCGCGTAGTCCAATCCGAGATCGCGTAGCTGTTTTTTGTATGGAGCAAAATGTTTCCTTTCCTCTTGTACCTTTGCCGTGAAGTCAGGGTAGAGCGAGATGTCCATTCCCTCGTATTGTAGCTTCCCTTTTTCTCTGGCCATTCGTAGCACCGTATCCCTGTCCCGGTAGTTCAGTAGTTTCGCTATTATCAGCCGCGCAGGCGCACCTGGCTGTGGTCTCGATCCCAATGAGCGATGGGCTCTTTCCACTATGAACATAGGGGAAAAGACGTTGTCCCCTAGTAGTGCTCTCAGGAGTTTCTCCACAAACAGCTCCATTTTGCCAGTCTGAGTGGACTCTGCCACCCCTGTGATGCGTATGTTTGAGCGCCTTGAGCGCACCTCCAAATCCTCCGACTTGTCCTGAATGACCTGCAGAAGTCTGCCAAACTGTTTGCGGTCTTTATCCCAGTCCGACAGAGCCTCCTCCGCTTCTGTCAGGCGTCTTTTCGCCATGTCAAGTCGCTCCGCATGCTTGTCCACACGTTCTGACATGCGGTCCATGCGGTATGTCAGAGCATCAAGCTTAGTGCCAATCGATGCCATGCTGTCTTGGAGTCCCTTCTCCATCGACACCAGCATTTCACGGATGTCTGCGCACATGGAGCTGTCTGTGGCAGCACTCCGCGGTGACGCCTCCGGGGCTGGTACATCAGGCCCCTTAGTTCTGCGTTGGTCGAACGTTAGCTTAGCTTGTGTCCTGTCACCCTTCCCTATGGTGTTCCTATTGGACATCAATGACTACTACTCCACTAACTACAATACGTGGCAGGGGTGAACCAGTGTCTCTAAGTGGTCCTATGTGGTCCTCAAGCTCCAAGTAGCAGACCGCGATGCCCTCACGCGCGCTTCCTTACAATCGTGTGCAGGGACCACGGAGGTGTACCTTCCTCGTGAATCCCGGTGTTCCCCCCCTCTGTGACACACTTCTGCACACTGCACGTTATTGAAGCTCCTTATTCATGCCTCTCCAGCTCCTAACCACCATATTATATAGTTCCATGACAGCTCCGGTGGAAACTATGCACAGGTCCTGTACTGCGCCTCGAGGCCTCACCGGCAGGATGTGTTTGTGTTGGTGCACACGAGCGTTCCTCCTCCTGCCTCTTGTGTGGCCGGAAACACTCCTTCGCCGGATCCCATGAGCCTCTGCCGTTGCGCTGGGTGCCGTCCCGAAGCGGTAGACGCTGCAGCTGTTGACCTCCCACACGGCAAAAAATAACACAAAATGGCGGCCTTAAGTAGGACAAGTATACAAGTGCGGGCCACGTTCAAATGTCTTACAGTAGCTCTTCATCGAGGGCTTCCCCTCTCCACCACACCATTGGAAAAGCGCGGCTTTAACACAGATTTCAAGGACAGCCTGCACCTCCTGTGTGCTGCGCAGACCGGAGCCCAGGGGTTCCTCACTTACGCTCCTCCGGGTCAAAGTCAGCCCACTGCCGGCCTCCCGCAGTCAGTGATTGAGCAGTTGTGCCCAGTTCCGCACCCGTTCAGAAGTCCTAGTTTACCAGCACTGGGGCTACACACAGTTCGGACGGACAGCGAGAGTGCATCAGGCGGGCCCCTCCAAATAAATCCAGCTACCAACAGCTATTCCGGGAGCCCGGTGTTGCCGTGAAAGGTAGCTGCGTGCAAGTCACTCTTCTGCCACAGTCCCGGTCTCCTTGGGTGCCGCACTTACTTCGGGAGGGTGGGCGTACAGGAGCGACGTGCCATCCCGTTTTCGGCCCCGGGCCCGCACTGCCAGCTCATCCTCAGCCTCCTCCGCCTCATGCAGTGTGACGCAGCCCGGGCAGCGCCGCAGGCCAGTCCGAGGATGACGGCCTGGTCCGCCACAGCAAACTCCTCGCACCAGGAACGCTCCGTCGGTACTTTGTTCGGGCGGAAAACACCGCCGCCTGCACCGGAGAGTAGGAGGGAAGCTCTCGCCTACTTTTAGGGCAATTAGGGCGCCTTGAGGATTGTTTTGGCGGATTTTATCGGGGATTAGGCGAGGAGCTCAGCGCTCACACGTCTTTCATGGACGCCGGCAAGCTCCGCCCCCAGAAATAATTATTGTTAATTAGTAAATTTAATATATTAATTATTATATTATATAAAAAAATATTATTTATAATTAATTATTAATAGATATTCATTTTTAAATTTTTAAATAATATATGAAGTATTTACTTTCCCTAATGTTGTATTCTCTGGAGTGGGAATAGTAATTTTAACCCTTACGCTATCCAAAGCTTTCCCTACTGTTGCACTCTTTGGAGTGGGAATAGTAATTTTAACCCCTACGCTATCCAACGCTTTCCCTACTGTAGCACCCACTGGAGTGGGAATAGTAATTTTAACCCCTACACTATCCAATGCTTTTCCTACTGTTGCACCCACTGGAGTGGGACTAGTAATTTTAACCCCTACGCTATCCAACGCTTTTCCTACTGTTGCACTCTTTGGAGTGAGAATAGTAATTTTAACCCCTACGCTATCCAACACTTTCCCTACTGTTGCACCCACTGGAGTGGGAATAGTAATTTGTACCCCTACGCTATCCAACGCTTTCCCTACTGTTGCACTTTTTGGAGTGGGAATAGTAAATTTTACCCTTACGCTATCCAACGCTTTCCCTACTGTTGCACCCACTGGAGTGGGAATAGTAATTTTTACCCCTACGCTATCAAACGCTTTCCCTACTGTTGCACCTACTGGAGTGGAAATAGTAAATTTTACATCTACGCTATCCAACGTTTTCCCTACTGTTGCACCCACTGGAGTGGGAATAGTCATTTTAACCCCTACGCTATCCAACGCTTTCCCTACTGTTGCACTCACTGGAGTGGGAATAGTAATTTTAACCCTTACGCTATCCAACGCTTTCCCTACTGTTGCACCCACTGGAGTGGGAATAGTAAATATAACCTCTACGCTATCCAACATTTTCCCTATTGTTGCACCCACTGGAGTGGGAATAGTAATTTAAACCCCTACGCTATCCAACCCTTTCCCTACTGTTGTACTCACTGGAGTAGGAATAGTAATTTTAACCCGTACGCTATCCAACGCTTTCCCTACTGTTGCACTCTTTGGAGTGGGAATAGTAATTATTACCCTTACGCTATCCAACGCTTTCTCTACTGTTGCACTCTTTGGAGTGGGAATAGTAATTTTTACCCTTACGCTATCCAACGCTTTCCCTACTGTTGCCCCCACTGGAGTGGGAATAGTATTTTTTACCCCTACGCTATCCAACGCTTTCCCTACTGTTGCACCCACTGGAGTGGGAATAGTAATTTTAACCCCTACGCCAGTGGTTCCCAAACTTTTGACTCCTGAGTACCCCCATTGAGTCACCACTGGAAGCCGGGGACAGCCAAGCAATTTGTATGAGTTAAATTTCAAATGTTAAAACAGTAATTAAAAAAAATACACACTTGTGCACACAAAACAAATACTCAAAGTACTAAGGATTTTGGGGCCAGATGTACGACCGGTTTTTTTAGCGCCTCGCAATTGGCGACACATTGCGAGTGGCAAATTACGAGTTGCTAAATGAAATGTACAACAGTGTGTTTAAAATTGCGAGGTTCATTAATATTAATGAGCCTCTCAAAATTTGCGAGCCCATTGGGAATGCCAGCCCTCCCAGTGATGGTGGCCTGCTGGGCTTTGCAGGCCACCATATCTCGGACTGCTTTTAAATTAAGCAGTTTAAAAAAAAAATGCAGCCTGTTTACCATGCATTTAAAAAAAAGGAAAATGAAACGTTTTCGTTTCATTTTCTAAGGGCAGGCAGAGGTCCCTGGGACCACTGCCTGCCCTTAATAAATAATTTTGCATGCATTTGCAAAGGGGAAGGGGTCCCCTAGGGACCCCTTCCCATTTGCGAATGCATTACCATCTACTTGAAGTAGGTGGTAATTGTGACTGTTTTGCGACGGCAAAACATTTGTACATGGGTTTGAGACTCGCTATTTGGAAGGGAATTCCCCTGTCAAATAGCAAGTTGCAAAACCTATTTAGGGAGTCGCAAACAAATTGCGACTCGCGAAATAGGCTATGTACATGGGCTAATAGGATTTTGCATGCGCAAACGGGTTCGCGAACCCTTTCGCGCATATAAACACAGATCGTACATCTGACCCTTAGTATTTTATATTGAAGTAATAGCCCCTCTGTCACATGTATTTCATTTGTTTTATAGCATCTCTCATACCATTGTAGGATGTCAGAGCACTTTACATCACACACATATAGAGACTTTGAATCAAACATGTAAATCAGTGTGTATATAAAATGTTTAAAGAGTGCTTGGTCTGGAAAAGCACAAACTCAGGATTCAGAACATAACACAGTGGCTAGCATTGACTTTAACATTAAAAATGTATTTCCACCCAAATATATCTTTTTAGCAGCATCAGGATAATGAATAACTGGGACAAAATATAAGTTACTAACTGGTACCATGCAGTTTGCAAGCAGCTCTTTGATGACAGTTTATAGGTCCCTCTGCTAGATTACGATTGTCACTTATGAAGTGCACAGTAACAAAAGAATCTCTGTGACAAAAGCAGTAACCATGAACCTAGGCACATAAAATACTGCTTTTTAAGATGCATGTTACACGTTCTTTGCAGTAGGCACATTAACCCTCTGTGCTACATTAGTTAAATCAAAGCTGCCACTGAACAAAACTCTCCTTGCTCTCCAGCAGGTACATTAATCACTGGCATTCTCTTGACACTTTTATTGTTGCTGGAAAGCTGCTAATTATACAAGAAAAGTTTCTGTGCTTTTAAAATTGTTGCCTACGGACCCCCTGGAAATGTGTCACAGACCCCTGGGGGTCCGCGGACCACAGTTTGGGAAACACTGCCCTACGCTATCCAACGCTTTCCCTATGCTTGTACTCTTTGGAGTGGGAATAGTATTTTTTACACTTCTGCTATCGTACGGTAATAATATTGGATATTATTTAATTATATTATGTTACTATATATATATGTTTTTACAAATATGATTGTAAATTTTATTTTTTATTAATTTCATTAATTATTTAATTATTATACGTTAATTTAAGTATTTTTAAGTATATTTTAGTAATTAAATTTTAATATTAATTTAATTTAACACTGTTTTTAATAAAGTCGATATTTTTACAAACTATATTTTTGTAAAGGATATTTTGTACTCGATATTTTTGTACTTACCTGTTTGTAGATACAAACTCGATATTCTGTCTGTCGATATTTTGTCAACGATATTTTTGAAATTCGATATTCCGTCCCTCGATAATATTTCAGTGATCCAATCTTATGAAGTGCCCGGGGGCCATGCGACCCCCGCTGCACTGAGGACTTCCACTTCCCTGGGGCTTTGTTTGATTTCAATGCTTGGGGGGTTCCAACCCCACCCACACAGCCCCGGGGACCACCACCTCCCCTGGGCAATTTTTTTTTAATGTGGGGGCATGCGGTCCTCTGCAGCCCCGGGCCTTCCACCTCCCCAGGACTACTGTAATAAAATGTGGGGGCCATGCAGCCGTCTGCAGCCCCGGAGATCGCCCAGAGGCTTTCATGAAAAAGGAAGCATGGAGGCTGCAGCTCCCCACTACCCCAAGGACCACCACCTCCCTATGGCACATTTTTTTAAGTGTGGGGGACCACGTAGCCCCCGCAGCCCTAGGGACAACCACCTCCACAGGGCTTTATTTGATTTTAATGCATGGGGCTCCAGCCTCCCTGAAACCACCACCTCCCTGGGCTATCATGAACAAAGAAGTGTGGGGGAGCTCCAGCACCCCCACACAGCCCCAGGAACCACCACATACCTGGGGCAATTTTACAAATTGGAGGGGGGCAGAATGCCCCACCCAGAGGCTCCAGCAATGTCCTGGGGTGCCTCCACCAGGACATTGCAGTTTGCTATGAGATGGCGGGAGCACTGCTCCTGCCATCCCATAGCAAGCAGGGGTGCTTGCTTTGAACAAGCAAGAGCATTTTGCTCCCGCTTGTTCAAAGCAAGCACACTTTGATTTTTACCCCCAGGGAGCTGCATCAGCACCCCTGCAATCCTGAAGGCAATGGCTATGTCCTGGGGGACTAGGTCCCTGGGCCGAAAATGGCCTAGGAGGGGTGCCGCTCGGCCCCTCCCTTTTGTTTTAAAAAAAAGGAATGGCCCGGCCCCAAGTGATGTGGTCACTGGGGCCGAAATCGGCCTGGGGGGAAGGGCCGCACGACCCCTCCCTTAAAATAAAATACATTTGTAAAAAACAAAATGGCCTGACATTGGGGGATGGGGGCCCTGTGGCCAAAAATTGTCTGAAGGAGGGGGGGGCGCTCAGCCCCCATCCCTCCATTCAAAAAATGAATACATTTTTTAAAAATTGGTCAGGTATCGGGAGATGGGGTCCTCGGGCCGGAATTGGCCTGGGGAGGGGACTGCACAGCCCCCCTACCCTTTCTAATAAAAATAAAAAATGTCAAGGTCATGAGAAGGGGGCCACAAAGCCCCCTTCCTAAAATAAAAAAAAACTAAGCTGGCAACTCACCAGAGGCCCTGCCCCCTTTCTCCACTACTATGCAAATGCACTTCCTGGTGCACTCTTAGTTGGGGATGAAGTCCCTTTCGCTGCTGAGGGTCCTTAGGGGCCAACTAGCCCACCTGTTACCTCCAGTAGGCCCTACACAGTGGGGGTCCTGAGTGTAACCAGTGATATAAAGAAGAAAGGACCTGTGCTTTATAGTAAGTTAAAAATAAAGTCAGTTATACTGACTGAGCTAGACTATGCTAGAGAAAACCAGTTTTTAATGGTCAATGGTCACAATATTCTATAGTAGTGACTAGGAAATCCAGCACCTCCCAACAGTATAACTCACACAATGTGAAAATTAATGAAATATAGTGTAACATGTAAACACACAGGATAAAATATGAAAGGTATAAACACAATTTATTAAAAAGCCTCCCTATATGGGTTACAGTCTAAATAAAATACAATAAAACATACAGCAAGATCAGTTGAGTTATTAAAAAAAGGCCAAAAGGGGGTCAAAGTACAAAGGGTCAAAGTAACAAAGGTCGACGCTGCGTTTCGGTGTTCATCTAAACTTTTTACACCTTCTTCAGGACACTTTGACGATTCGTAATTTATCTGATCATAATGGGCGTATCTCTTTTGCTCATTGAGAAGGCCTCTTAGTTTACCGGATATATATGTATCATCAGGTTGTCATACATCATTAAAATCTGCAAATTTGTACTGTGACCTGTTTTTCAGTTCCAGGTGTACAGTAAAAGGAACCACGGAGGAGCCACCGGACTGGTATTACAATTGTAGTCTGAGTGGTACGGGCTTGGGTCCCTTTTTAATTTTGGGAAACCACCCTAGTTTGGTCTTTTATTCCAAACGATGTGTAAATATTCGAAGGCAAAGGGTCATCACCTGAGAGTTTTGAGTCGGCCTCCCTGCTCCTCCGTGTTCTGCGTCTTCCATAGAAGACGCAGAACACGGAGGAGCAGGGAGGCCGACTCAAAACTCTCAGGTGATGACCCTTTGCCTTCGAATATTTACACATCGTTTGGAATAAAAGACCAAACTAGGGTGGTTTCCCAAAATTAAAAAGGGACCCAAGCCCGTACCACTCAGACTACAATTGTAATACCAGTCCGGTGGCTCCTCCGTGGTTCCTTTTACTGTACACCTGGAACTGAAAAACAGGTCACAGTACAAATTTGCAGATTTTAATGATGTATGACAACCTGATGATACATATATATCCGGTAAACTAAGAGGCCTTCTCAATGAGCAAAAGAGATACGCCCATTATGATCAGATAAATTACGAATCGTCAAAGTGTCCTGAAGAAGGTGTAAAAAGTTTAGATGAACACCGAAACGCAGCGTCGACCTTTGTTACTTTGACCCTTTGTACTTTGACCCCCTTTTGGCCTTTTTTTAATAACTCAACTGATCTTGCTGTATGTTTTATTGTATTTTATTTAGACTGTAACCCATATAGGGAGGCTTTTTAATAAATTGTGTTTATACCTTTCATATTTTATCCTGTGTGTTTACATGTTACACTATATTTCATTAATTTTCACATTGTGTGAGTTATACTGTTGGGAGGTGCTGGATTTCCTAGTCACTACTATAGAATATTGTGACCATTGACCATTAAAAACTGGTTTTCTCTAGCATAGTCTAGCTCAGTCAGTATAACTGACTTTATTTTTAACTTACTATAAAGCACAGGTCCTTTCTTCTTTATAGCACTTTACCCCTACCTGTGTATAATTACCAGGGGAACCTTCCATATATTTTGGTGTAACCAGTGATGTCATTTGAGGTGTCATCAGTGATGTCATCAGTGATGTCACTGACCATTTTATGAGTGATGTAATATGTGATGTCATAAGCAGTGCATTGCTGGGGCGCAGGTTATAGTTAACTCAGGTAACTATAACAGCTGAATTTCTCTGGTTTTGTACGAGTGAAATTTCAGCCTAACCACAGAGTCCCTGTATCCTTTGTTTTTTTGTGTGAATATATATATACTGAAAGAGAGGGAGACATTACTGCAGGATTCTCTCCAAACTGTTGATGAAGAGACAGGGATGACCAGGGTCATCCTGACATTTATTAATGATTCAAAGGAAGTTCAAAAGATCCTTATAAAAAACTGGGAAACACTGCCCAAAGACCCTATAATTGGCAGATCTATCCCTACTAGACCTAGAATAACCTATCACAGGGATCGCAATCTCAGAAATGCACTGATGCATAATGATATCACCAGCAAACCTCAACACAATAATGTGAATCTCAAAGGTTTCTATCCATGCAGCCACTGCAAAGCTTGTAAAAACAGTACCATGGTAAAAGAATATGACAATCCTTGCAGTGGTTTGACGTTACCCATAAATCAAGCAGTTACTCTTTCGTTGTGAATGTGCTTGTGTGTCCTTGCAACTTACGCTACATAGGAAGCAGTAAGCACATGGCAAAAAAAGAGGATCATGGAACATATGCGGGCAATCACTAATAAAGACCAACCCTACCCGATTGCACATCACTTTGAAACACATCACTACTCAGACAATTCAAAACTGAAATATTTTGCTATTGAACAAATACATGTCAACATCCGGGGCGGTAACAGGTTACTCCAGTTACGCAAACATGAGTACAAGCATATCATTGACTTAGGGACTCGCTACCCTGGGGAACACAATATTGACGAGGGGATGACAGTACATTTACATGGTAATTGATTATTCGTGACATGTGCTTTGCTACATACTATTATCTGTTCCTTTGCAATCTCCGCATTCTATATTGTGACTACTTTTGAGCTGTCTACACATGTATTTGATAACTATCTATCTATTCTTTCTCTCTTTAGAAGGAAAGGAAGGGACCCGGATAACCTTGCTGTCCGTCTGTGGGATCCCTACCCTTATCCTTTGTTTGTAGCTGGTTCGCCAATCCCAGATAAGGTTGTCTATTCTTTCTTTCATCTTTACTTTTCCATTTTGTTTTACTTTACACTAATGTATGTACTGTGCACTTACAATAATAGTGTTTTTTTTTGTAGAGGAACTGATATTTGGACTATGGACCAATACATACTGGGGGACAGTACCCTCTGACTGCACAGGCACTTTGCCTAGAATAACAATACTTTGTTTAACTGGTTGCACCGATTTATTTTAGCATGTTACGGCAGTGATAAATACAATTGTTGACACTTTGTCTGAAATTATGGGGGCCTGACATGTCACTAATATGGGTAGAGCCGATACAATTATCTGTGTTATCTTGCCATTATGTAAGTATAGGACATTGATTGTCCGATTACACACTTTCCTTTATGTAACAAGCTTTTATTTATTTCTGCAATTCATTTCGCATTTATTTTGCATTTAGCAGTTTATGTTGCCATTCCAATATTAGTATTGAAGGGTTTAACTGTGACAAATATATATCTGATGTGCAGTCCCAATTTTGATTAAACTCTACCACTTCAAAATGGCCTCCATACAAACAGTTTGGTAGGTTCCATGGCGATAGTTCTATCTTAATTTCAATGTATTGCTTTAAATCCCACAGAGTTGTCTGCATTAATTTTGTTGTGATGAAGGCAGCAGGACTTCCGAAACACGTCATGGATGGATTTATGAAGTAATAAATTGTTTATGGTATCTGAACCTGCCTGGCTGCCTCCTGAGTGTGTGTATACTTCCTTGCAAATTTTGGGTTGAATTGCTGGTGTCTCCGCCAGCGTTGTACGCCACCTCTCACGGTCTTGGCTTTCCGGAAGGAGCACTTCG
The DNA here is from genome assembly GCF_964263255.1 of Lissotriton vulgaris. Classification (NCBI taxonomy): domain Eukaryota; kingdom Metazoa; phylum Chordata; class Amphibia; order Caudata; family Salamandridae; genus Lissotriton; species Lissotriton vulgaris. Next base: position 295,625,064 of record NC_141698.1, read on the forward strand.
TATTGGGATATATATATATATATATATATATATATATATATATATATATATATATATATATATATATATTGTATCCAATCCCGACCAAACAATAATCATCAGGCGCTGACTCCGTGGGGTCAAAATCAGGAACAAGTGTTTATTTTCTCAATGCACAAAGGATTGACGCGTTTCGACGGTCACAGCCGTCTTGCTCACAACACAGAGCAAACAATAGGTCTTAGCTTTTAAACATGTTAACATGTGATTGGGTCTCGAAGTGGTTTCCCTGTAGTCATGGTTACCAGTTACAATTTCACTGGAAAAATACAGCGTTATGTGTAGTTAAACTGCTCTTACTTGATAAAAGCAATTGAAGCTTATGCCACATATAATTCATTAAATAAATACAGGACAATTATTACATTGCCGATTATGAAATTAACGCCAAAAAACATTGCACTTTTCAAAATTAGATAACGTTGTGTAGATTTTAAATCATAATGTGTTTGCATATATACACCATTTAAATCGAATGTGTAAGTACAGAAACAATGTTAGTACTTAGAAAAACGGAATACTGGGTCTAGTGCCCGTATATAAATAAGAACCTTGAAAATAGAGGTTCGCTGTGCGTTTTAAGAAAACGTTTGGAATTGAGCCCAAGTGGGCATTGGCAACACATTGTATAGGTAATACTACATACGCATCATACAAAGCTAATTGTTAATTCACATACTAGCAATGTCAAAACCGTAAGGATTAGATGAATCAGGGATAACCAAAATAATTCAGTGAGCATAACATATACTTCCATTAGGAAAGTGACATGTGAAATATATACATATAATTGTGTTTTAGTCTCTGTTTACGGAGGATTGGTATAGGGGCTTACTTAGATCAATTTGTTTTGTACCTCATTAACGGGTTCATAAGTGTACACTAAGTGCTTCATCTGCATTAAGGCCATGCGGCGTCTTACTGTCGAGGAGAATGATGTAACGTGACTCCAACCTCCTAAGAGCTAGCTGTCTGTTTCCCCCTCTGGCGCTATTGGACACATGGTCTATTACAAAGTATTTTATATTGTCTGCATTGCCTGCGTGTGATATGTTTATGTGCCTAGCCACAGGATACGTAGGGTCATTATTTTTTATGGCCCTAAGGTGTTGTAACACTCTTACGTGGACCGGATGTATTGTACTGCCTACGTACAGTTTTTTGCAGCTACACTGTAATACATAGACTGCAAAGTCTGTTTTACATGAGTAGTTAGATCGTATCTTTAGTGGGGTTTTTCTATGTGGCACATCCACCTGAGTAGTGTTGGTGCCATATTGACACGCTTTGCACTTAGTGCATTTGAAGAAACCATTTTTAGTTTTAAGCCATGGCGGTTCTTTCTTCTTCAACACTGGGGTGTTGTTGACTAGTTCTTCCCTCATACTTTTCGCTTTTCTAAACGTGAGTTGTGGGTTCCTAGTGCAGCATTTGCCTATTATCGGATCATTCCGAACTATAGGCCAATGTCTGTAAATTATACTTCTCACTTGTTTATGATAAGCATTGTATCCTGTAATGAGACGTGGTATGTCTGTATTGGTCTCAGATTTAGATTTTGAATTTTTTACATTGAACAGTAGTTCTTTTCTGTCTTTTGGGTCACACTTCTGTTCTGCCTTTTCCAGTGTTTTTTCTGGGTATCCTCTAAGTCTTAATCTGTTGAAAAGTGCAGTTTTCGATTGGTTGTATGAACTAACTGTACTGCAGTTTCTTTTCATGCGGAGACATTCTGCATACGGTATACTTTCAATGAGGTTAGGAGGGTGAAAACTTGCAGCGTGCAGGATAGTGTTACCTGCTGTCGGTTTGCGGTAGGTGTTGGTTTCAATTGCGGTGTCTGTAGCCAACAGTTCCAGATCTAGGAAATGTATCCCCATGGTACTTGTATTGCAAGTAAATTTAAGGTTAAGGCTATTTTCATTCAACCTTTCCGCAAACTCACGAGCACTCAGTTCACTACCTTTCCAAATTAGGAAGATATCATCTATATATCGACAATAAAACATTACATTTTCTGTCATTTCTTCCAAGTATTTCACCCTGAGTACTTGCTCCTCCCACCAGCCCATATGCAAATTAGCATAGCTGGGGGCGAAGCAAGTACCCATAGCAGTCCCCTGTATCTGTTTGTACAGTAATTTATTAAAACTGAATGTATTGTTTTCCAAACACCACTCAACCATTTGCAGTAACATTTGTGTGTGTTTGTACAGATCTAGGCTACGACCCCCTAGAAAGTGTCTGATAGCCTTAAGTCCATCTTGGTGTCTTATGCTCGTATAGAGACTTTGAACATCAAGTGTGACAAAAACAAAATCTGATTCCCATTTGATATCATAGATTTTTTTAAAAAAATCTCCACTGTCTCTTGTATATGAGGGTAGGTCCTTTACAAAGGGTTGTAGGAAGGAATCCACAAATCTGCTTGTGTTTTCGAAAAGGCCTCCGATAGCGGAAATTATTGGTCTTCCCGGTGGGCAAGTCGAGTCCTTATGCACTTTCGGGATTAGGTACAGATTCGGCGTGATGGGGTAATTGTTTCGTAGGAACTCGAATTCATTCTTCGATATTGTCCCCGCAGTTTTCCAGTCATACAGACTTCTGTGATATCTTTCTTTTATGCTGATGATGTTGGTTTCACTAATTCTTTGGTAGCAATCCCTGTCGGATAGTTGTGATAGTGCTTCAGCATTGTACATCTCCAGTGGCCAGAGAACTACGTTGCCACCTTTATCTGACCAGCGTACAACTACATCGCTTTTTTCTCTTATTTTAGTCATTACCTTTTCATAAGCCACTCTTTCATTTGCATGTGATTTATTGAAATTGTTGCTGCTTGACCATGATAGGGTTTTGAGATCAGTGATCACTTTTTCCGAAAAAATGTCTATGCAGTCTTTTGGCATAATCGGGCAAAATGTAGATTTTGACTTGAAATTCGTTTTGGATGAACTCCCAATACTTATACCTGCATGTTCCGCTACTTCCTGGGTGTCCATGATTTCACTCGATACATCTTTGTCCAATTCTGCCATTGCCCTGATAAAGGTCATGTCATCGACTTGCCAATTTGTGGTTCCTGATGCAATGTTTTCTGAACTATTCATTTCTCGAGTATTAAAGAAATGTTTTTTCAATTTTAGTTTTCTTGTGAATTGGTGCAAATCTATTCTGGTCTGAGTGTAGTTGAAGTTTGTTCGTTTACAATACGTTAGTCCTAAAGATAAGGTTTCTTCTTCTTCTTTGGTGAGAGCCATGTTAGTAAGATTGATGACTGTGTTTTTATTTTGCATATTTTCCTCTAGTTGTGTCTCCATTATCTTCTGTTGTATCGTCTGTAGTTCTGTTTCTTTGTATTGTCTTTTTGCGGGTTTGCATTTGCTCCATCTCCTGTTTTTGCGTTTTCTGCTTTTCGTGAGGTTGCAGGTTTCTCTCGTGTAGAATTCCTTCGGCCCCGTGGCCTTAGGGTTCTCAGTCTTTCCTCGCGTAAAAAATCCAACTCATTTGCAGGAGTGGGAATTTCTTCTTCTGCCGTTGTCGTCCCCGATGTTCCTGGTTCCGATTCGGCTCCAGAACTTACTTCCGATTCTTCTGGTGTTCTGTAATCTGTTGAGGTAGAGGTAGTTTGCTTTTTCTTTCTGTAGCTATCATACTTTTTTGCAAACGTGTAGATCCGACCTTTGGTGTAGTCTGCGCGGTCTCTTTGAAATTTCTCCGCTTTGCGGTCTTTTATTGTTTGTTCATATTTACTTACACGCATTTTTATATCAGTCATTTGTTTGGTTATGAAATCTTGGTCTTCTTGCTTGTCTAAATCTTGGGCAACATTGGATAATTGCGACAAAAGTTTTTCTCTGTCGGATGTCGCATATTTTATCAAAATTTCCAACATATTTTTTGATGACTGTGCATTATTATTAGCCCATTCTTCCAACATTTTTGGATCTGGATTGTCATATGTTGGGGCAAGAAGAATTCTTAGGCCTCTGGGTACCCTGCTAACCTCCAGGTACCTGCGCAAAGAAGTACACTCCCACCACTTAGAGATTTCTTGTTTGCGTAGTCTTTCATATTCTCTAAGTAGTGTTTTAACATCCGATTCTTTAGTTGACTGTTTATTTTTGTCACTGCTACTTCCCTTGCCAGTGCTGGATTTTTTGTCTACATCTTCAAAGATGTCTCGCGCTGCCTCTAAGCGCTCCCTTTCCCAATCCTCCGCCATCCTGCACTCGTTTTGAGACAAATTTTAGTCGTTCCTGACACCCACTGTCCGTTTCGGTCTATCTGAGAGTTCCGTTTCGGACTACCTCTCCCATAAGCCACCTGTGCGGAAATCCACGCGTTCGCTCGCAGCACTTGCAGGCTTACCTGGATTCCCCGATGCCCTCCGGCACACGAAGTAACCCGCTCACCCTGTTCGTGCCGGTCGCTCGCGCAGGTTCCTTCCGATCGATTGGCTTGGGGGGCGCTTTCCTTTCTTCTCCTCGAAGAGATGCCAAAAAACGTTCCGCCCGTTGAGGAAAGTGCTCCAGATCAAGGTGGGTCAGCGTGCGGGGCTCAGGCTTTTCCGTAATATTGTATCCAATCCCGACCAAACAATAATCATCAGGCGCTGACTCCGTGGGGTCAAAATCAGGAACAAGTGTTTATTTTCTCAATGCACAAAGGATTGACGCGTTTCGACGGTCACAGCCGTCTTGCTCACAACACAGAGCAAACAATAGGTCTTAGCTTTTAAACATGTCAACATGTGATTGGGTCTCGAAGTGGTTTCCCTGTAGTCATGGTTACCAGTTACAATTTCACTGGAAAAATACAGCGTTATGTGTAGTTAAACTGCTCTTACTTGATAAAAGCAATTGAAGCTTATGCCACATATAATTCATTAAATAAATACAGGACAATTATTACATTGCCGATTATGAAATTAACGCCAAAAAACATTGCACTTTTCAAAATTAGATAACGTTGTGTAGATTTTAAATCATAATGTGTTTGCATATATACACCATTTAAATCGAATGTGTAAGTACAGAAACAATGTTAGTACTTAGAAAAACGGAATACTGGGTCTAGTGCCCGTATATAAATAAGAACCTTGAAAATAGAGGTTCGCTGTGCGTTTTAAGAAAACGTTTGGAATTGAAAAACCATACATTCCACCACATGTGAGTGATGTGTCCAGATATCTTTTCATTCGGGAACAAAAATGGGTGTTCAAATTGGGGACAGACAGACAAGGGCTGAACGATGACATTCCGTGGTTCGCTTTGTCCTGAGCACCTGTTCATTCCACCCATGTATTTATTCAGGGTTGTGCGTTGGGTAGACCGGTGACCCGGGCCATTAGGATTTGTCTTTGTACATAACATGATTTTTCTTTTTGAGCATATTCCACTACTTACCGACTCTTTCATACATATTTTGTTTGGGGTTTGATGCTCTTTACCGGCTATATCCTTTTCCAGCGTCTTATGCATGGTAGGGTAGGTTTATTGACCTATTTAGTTGTTTATAGCGATCGGATCCCCTACAAATCCTCGACAGGACAGGGGGCCGCTATTTCACTAACACTCTCTGTCTACACCTTATAACTTCTATGCAGCCTGGCCGTATACTCATACGTGCGCTATTACTCATGTGTAATCCAGTAGTGCACCATCTGACAGTGAGTGTGCTCTGTCACGCTCACAAGGCATTTTGTTGTATCCAATAACACATATGACGGGGGTTGATGGCAATTGTGTCCTGCTGTGGACTTTTTGTTTGTGTGATAGACTGTACGACCATAAAATACTTATATAATCTTCCAAACTACATTTACTAATGACTTGACGTCATCGTGTAGTTCTTTACCGCTAACACCGATGGACGGGCTTTGCAGGCGGCCATGGATGCGTTAGAAAGTTGGCACTTGAAAAAAACGGCCGAGTTTGCATGTCTCTACTCCTCGAGTGAGTGGGAGTACAATCAGTCTTTCACGAGCGAGGTGGTTGTCATGGGATCGTGCCTTGCTTCGCTCCACGAGCAATACGGAAGCACTTTACGCAGATAGAACTACAATTTTGAATGACGTGACGTCATTTGGTAGTTCGAGACCGGGAAAACACGCGAGAATACGCGCGCGCGGCCGGGATTGTTTGGGAGACAGGGCATTGCCAAAAGTGGGGTATTACCAGCTCCCTATATCATCATCGTGGATTACGAAGCAGTCAAGCAGCAGGTGTATACTAATGTTCAAGTATGCTAGTGAGCATTTGGACTATGACGATCGGGCCGGCCACGCCCCCGCAGATAGCGGTTGGCTGTGGGATGCAGAGCCAGAAGTCAAGTATCCAGAACTCACAGGTGACTGTGCCTCCCCCTGACTCAATCACAGCCGGAGATACCGACGGACAGGTAGGATTACCTGTGTTGCTAGCCTATCACTAGAGGGTTGCAGTGTGCCAGATATATGTGGTATATAAGAAGCTGCGCAGTGAGCAGGTTCTGTTTAGCCGATAGTGGACAGGGAGAAGGATAGAGGTTGTGTGTGAACCTGTTGATGGGTGTTAATTAGCTCCATGTACAGAACACCGTGGACTACGTAGTTTCATACATTGCCAGAGCAGTATCTTGTTTGGGCTTCTGGTCTTTGTTTTTTACGCAGTCGGTTTTGTTATTGTAGAGCGGGGTCTCATATATCCTGAGCCAGGTCCAGGAAGAGGTGAGGTCCACTCCCCGGACACTCTGGGTGAGTAAGCAAGCATTTACATTTTTTGTGAAACAATTTAACATGTTTTCTGCAGACCAGTGTAGCGGATTGTGATTTTCCTGTATGTTTGTCCTCCCTAAACAGTAAATATTCAACCAGGTTCCGAAGAGGGGATGTGACACAGTCGAAGGAACATTATATCCTTTACTGGTTTTCACTTGTGTGTTTTTTTCTTATTTTTCACACTTTATTCACAATCTATGCAGTAGTATCACTTGAGAACAGAGACCCTGACGAAAGCCGAAGGCGTTATCCCTTAGTGGCTGAAACATGTTGGTCTCCTCGCAGCTATTTGTTTGGACTGCGATTACGATGTTATACTGTTCTGGTTTTTATTAAGGAAGGGGCCAACAACTATTAAAGTCTTCTGGGTTGAGTTCCCTATCCTTTTTTAAGATCACCACTTACTTTTGTTTTGTTACACTGCACTTCCCATCACATCAACACTATGTGGCAGTACCAAGTGATTGTGGGTCGCTACCCCGCATCTGGTTATCGGGGTATGCCGGTCTCAATGATCTAGAGACACAATACCCGATAAGGACTTCCAAATGATAATATTGATCATTACAAGACTGTTGATGGGAATCCTACACCAGGGGTGACTCACGTTACTGGTTCTTCACATCTTGTGATCTGGTCTGTTAGTGTTATTATTGCGTTCGTACCCTTGTACTATTGATAGGGCGTTGACGAGCAGAGAATTACGATTGAATCCTCTTTTGACTTCTCTGAATAGCCTGTGATCATTCTGATTTCTGACTTGCCTAATTTAGGTTTGTCTATCAGTAGGTCATTCCTCCCCACTGTGTCGCTCTTTATCTCAGCTTGATCCAGGATTCCTTTGCAGTATCCCCTCTGTTTGAATCTTTTCCTAGATTCCCCTCTTGCTTTCTCAAATTCTTTGTGTGTTGAGCAGTTGCGTTTCATGCGCAAAAAACTCACCCAGTGGGATGTTGTTAATTACACTTCGCGGATGGTAGCTTCCCTAGTGTAAGATTGTGTTGCCCGCTGTGGGTTTGCGATAGACTGCAGTTTGAATAATGTCATCTTCGACATAGACTCGAAGGTCCAAGTAGAAGCCTTCATTCTTACTTATGCTGCTGGTGAAGCTGAGGTTTAGACTGTTATTATTGAGATCATTGATGTATTCTTCAGCCTCACTTTGTGTGCCCCGCCATACCAAGAACAAGTCATCGATATAGCGGGTCCACATCATGATGTTACTCATCCATCGTTCATCGTCCCAAAAAAAAAAATATATATATATATATATATATATATATATATATATATATATATATATATATATATATATATATATATTGTTACGGAATGTCATGAGTGATGTCACTGACCATGTCATGAGTGATGTAATATGTGACGTCATCAGCAGTGCATTGCGGGCGCACGAGTTATAGTTAGCTGAACTAACTATAACGGGGGAATTTCAAAGGTTTTGTATGAGTAAAATGACCAGCTAACTATAACTGGTGTGAAACCTATGGTTTTTTCAGTGAATTTCAAAGGTTTTTAAAATGCTAATTCCCAACTATAACGTGTGTGAAACTTTTGGTTTTTTCATTGAATTTGCAAGGTTTTTTAAATAGTAATTCCTAACTATAACGTGGCTGAAACCTATGGTTTCTTCAGTGAATTTCAAAGGTTTTTTTAATGGTAATTCCCAACTATAACTTGGCTGAAACCTTTGGTTTTTTTCCAGTGAATTTCAATGGTTTTGTAAATGATCATTTTTAAATGTATTAATTGTTATATTTTTTATACTGATTTACTACATTATTATAAATGATTTATTTTTAGATATTTTATTTTTTAAATTACATTACATATTTTTAATATAAATTGAAAAAAAAAGTTTTTACACCTTTCTGCAACGCAGCCCCCTGGCGTGTTTGCAGAGGGGGAACTAATTCCCCTTGCATACTGGGGGCCAACTAGCCCACCTGGAACCTCCAGTATGCGCCAGGGGGCTGCATTGCAGGGAGGTGTAATGAGGCCACACCCTTTTTTACACCTCTCTGCAACGCAGCCCCCGGGCGCGTTTGCAGAGGGGGAACTAATTCCCCTTGCATACGAGGGGTCCCTGGGGGCCAACTAGCCCACCTGGAACTTCAAGTATGCGCCAGGGGGCTGCATTGCAGAGAGGTGTAATGAGGCCACACTCTTTTTTGCACCTCTCTGCAACGCAGCCCCCGGGTGTGTTTGCAGAGAGGGAACTAATTCCCCTTACATACTAGGGTTCCCTGGGGGCCAACTAGCCCACCTGGAACCTCCAGTATGCGCCAGGGGGCTGCATTGCAGAGAGGTGTAATAAGGCTATGCCCCTTTTAACACCTCTCTGCAACGCAGCCCCTGGCGCGTTTGCAGAGGGGGAACTAATTCCCCTTGCATACTGGGGGTCCCTGGGGCCAACTAGTCCCCGGGGCAGTGTGGGGGAAATTGGGCCCCCCCCCACACTTCTTTATCACTATGCCCCGCGATTTGGTCCCCCTGGGGGGGTAATTTGAAAAAAAAACAGACCGGGTTTTGAAAAAACTTTTTGGGGCCTTGGGGGTCTTTGTGGGACCACCTGGGCAGGCCTAGAGGGTCAGGGTGTTTCTACCTTGCCCCCTTTTTGTGTTCTACTCGTTTGTGTTACTGCTTTCTTGTGCCTCAGTCTACTGAGCACAAGATGGCTGCCAACACTTTCTGGTTTGAAGTGTTGACAGCCAATGAGCATGCAGCTTTCTTGGGAAGGTACGCGCACCGTACGCATACTGTGCACGTAAGGTACGCGCACACCGCGATTTCCCCCCAATAAAGGAAAAATTTGGGGGCCTTGGGGGTCCTTGTGGGACCCCCTGAGCAGGCCTAGGGTGTCAGGGTGCTTCTTCCCTGCCCCCTTTTTGAGTTCTACATGTTTGTGTTTCTGCTTTCTTGTGCCTCAGTCTACAGAGGCGCACAATGGCTGCCAACAATATCTGTTTTGGAGTGTTGACAGACAGTGGCAGCCAATCAGCATGCAGCTCGTGCACGGAGAGGTACGCGTACGTAAGCGCACGGTACGCGTACGGTACACGTACGGTACGCGGACCCGTACACATACGGTGCGCGCTTATAGATATATCTTTTTTTTTCCTTCTGATTTTCTCAGGAACTACTGGAGGGATTTACACCATATAAGCAAAAGCGTGATCTGCGAATCAGACTCTACCATTTTGCCAAATGTCTTGTAATTCCGTTCAACCGTTCGGGCTGTAGCCGTGTCTAATCGTCATATGGAAAATAACATGGGGAAAACATGTTTTGTGACCCCCCTTTTTCTCAGCCCCCACTTGACGAATCCCCCCCAAAACTTTCAGGGAAGAAGAGGAGCGGAAGATTCATCAACCGGCGCCAAAGGTATTCCCAATAGAATATTGCGGATTTCCTATGGAAACTAGGTCCTTACTATGACTACCTACTGGCGACCGCCAGTAGGTAATATATATATATATATATATATATATATTACCTACTGGCGTCTCGCCAGTAGGTATATATAGTTAGGATTTTTTGTCTATGGAACTTTTGAAAATTCTATGTCTAATAACTTTGGCGTTTGTGGACGGAATCGGCTGAAATTTTCAGGAAAATGGCACATTTTGTTTCTGAGCAGCTCTTGAAAATTTGGGGGGGTTTCCTCAAGGGGGGGCCGAGAAAAAAGGGGGGTCCCAAAACGCATTTTTCCCATGTTAATTTCCATAGGGCCTTTGGCCTCACTTTTAGCTCGAACGGCTGAATGGATTTGCACGAAACTTGGCAAAATTGTAGGGACTGTTAGCCCGATGTGCCTTTGCTAGGTCTCAATATATGTGCTCCAGTGGATTTTGAGAAATTAACGTTCAAAACAAGATATATATATCTGTAACAGCGCTCCGGGCTGCGCTCCGGTCCGCTTACTTTTCGCGAAACGGAACTTTGCGATGCGAAGCTGATTGGCTCTCCGGCGTCTGTCAACATTCTAAACAGTCCTGAGCGGCCGCCATCTTATCTCTCGGTAGGATCGAGAGAGAAGAAGAGGTGAAAAACGAAGGGGGAATTTAATGAAAGGGGGCAAGGTATACCCCTCTTGACCCCCTAGGAATGTTGTTGGGGTTATTAAAGGGTCCCGTGGGGAAAATAAAAAAAAAAAAAATTTTCACGGTAGAAGCGCTTCACGGGCCGCGAACTGGGCCGCAAACTGGTAGCGAAACGGGAATTCGTCATTTTGTGCTTCGTTTTAATTAAATTACTAGGTATAAGGGGGTGCGGGAGACGTATCCTAATCCCTTATGTTTTCTGAGGGTGGCTGAGGAGGCTCATATATGTTGATACATGTCTTCCAGCGGCTGTGCGTGAGCTTTTTTTTTTTTTTGCTGCGTGACGTCTGTTAACGTTCAATTCGATGGAAATCAGGAAGTGTTGACCGCCAATTTGTCAGTGCGATAAAATATTTTGTTATAAATGAATCCTTATTGATAAACATTGTCTGCGCCATCTTGCCTTTTTTCCAAAGCCACAAATTTCTCGTGTACGGCAGCCATTTTAGATGCCAGGCCGGTCCCAGGCTATCACCTACCCCTGCGGATGTAGTTTATGGCCCCAGCTGTAGAGAATCCAGACATGCCAACCCTCCCGATTCAGGCGTGAGACTACTGATTTCAGTGCTAGTCTCCCGCCTCCCGATTTCTGCAAGCAAAAACCCGGGGGCATATTACCAACAACTAGCGATAATTTTTGTCTCTAACTTGTTTAGAGACAAACATTATCGCCGCACATCGGCGATTTTTATCGCAGATAAACCTTGCTATTAGCAAGGTTTATCGCAAATGCGATAAAAAACGGCCGCAATGCATGAATATCGCTGAAAAGTCAGCGATATTCATGCATTATCGAGCAAATGCTCTTAGCCATGTTATCCACCTCCCATTGGATAACATGGCTAAGAACTGCTCAGGGCAGGTGTTAGCTTTTTGAGATATTCGCGCTTAGCGCGAATATCTCCAAAAGTTGGTAATAGGAGATAGCGATGTTAGGGACTGTTTCCAGTCGCTAACATCTTGGCACGCCCATTTTGCATGTCATTAGTGATAAATATCACTGACATGCAAAGCGGGGCCCAAGATGGTCGCTATCTCCTTTTAGCTGTCACTAACTGGTGTTAGCGACAGCTTGGTAATAGGGAGATAATTTTATCTCCGCTTTCTTGGCTTTTAAAGCCAAAAAAGCGGAGATAAACCCCCTTGATAATATGCCCCACGATTCCTCGGGGGTTTCAGCTGACAAGGCTTGGTATTGTGTTACGTGGTAATTCTTCCAGGAAACGTCAGAGGGTCGATGCAGGGGTTCTAGAAGGGGTGATAAACCATTTAAGCCTCATGAACAAGCGCATGGTCTTTTAAAGATCTGTGAAGTACTCGGGGCGGCGGTGTGTGTGTGTCCTCTTTCAGGAGCGGGCGGGGGGGGGGGCACTGCCAGCAACTTGCCAGGCCAGGCAGTGTTCAACACTTGCATCACCCTTTCTCTGCCTGCTATTGCGCTCCATGCTTCGGAAAGGTAAGAAAAAGAACGTGCATTTGAGTTTGAAATGTCCGATCCTGTAGCAGTACACTTGCAAAGCCCACACATGACAATAACCCGATTCAAGGCCCCATTCACCCGATTTTTTAAAAATATATAGCACTCCAACAAAGTAGGATTATAAAACTTTATTAACTTTTAAATATAACGAACGGAACAAAAACTGTAACAAACATTTAAACATTTTTGACAAAAAAAAGCAACAATGGTCAGAAGCTGTCTTTTGTCCGAATAGTCCCAAGGCAGGAAAACGTGCTGAGTTCTGGACGGCACCCAGGTGATGTCACCTGGGTGCCGCACTGGTTTTTGGGATCCTACAATGCAGCTCAGAAAAACAGCGTGGGGCGTCCCGGGTGGTGCGGGGGGAGGCCTCGTCAGTAGCGGTCTGTTGTGCGAATAGTCCCAAGGCAGCAGAACGCGCTGAGATGTGGATGGCACCCAGGTGATGTCCAGTAAACTGCCGCACTGGTTTTGGTATCCTACAATGCTGCTCCGAAAATTGGCGTGGGGCGGCCCGGGGGGGGCGTGGGGGAGGCGGCGTGAACGGGCCTCCCCAGGTGGCGGCCATCCAGCTGAGTTGCGCCCGCTCTTGCGGCTACAGCGTCTCGCTCACCATGTAGTTGAGTTGCTCCCACTCTTGCAGTGCAGCGATAGGTGGCTGCCACAGGACTCTTAAAATGGCGGCCGGCTCTTCGGTTTTGGGCCTGGTCCACTAAAATGGCCCTGGGACACCTTGGAACTCGGACGCTTGCCTGCTAGGGCTTGGGCTCCATTCTCAAAAGCGTCCCCTCAGCCGTGAAGATTCTACAAAAGTCTTGGGGGCCCTCGACTCCTGCAGGCTTCCGGTGGGGAGCGGCTGCCATGATTGCTCGCGGAATGACCACGACGGAGCCACGAGATGGTGGTGCTCTCATGCTGACGCCAGCTTCAGTCTGAATCATCCAGAAACAAGGTGGGGCTTTCATCGTTTGGGAAAAAAAAATGTTCTAAACCAATGAAAAGTGTGATTTTTAGGTCATATGACCAAGCCTTCCATCTTTAGGAAACCAAAAGTAAAATGAACCAATGAAAAGTTTTATAAACAAGTCACATGACCTGTTATGCGGCATAGGGCTACAAAAAGCGTAGAAAATCCTTTGGCACGTGAGGCGGCGTCAGTAGCGGACCGATGTGCGAATAGGCCGAAGGCAGCACAACGCGCCGAGATCCGGATGGCACCGAGGTGGTGTCCAGCAAATTGCCGTACTGGTGTGGCCATCCTACAATGCTGCGCCGAAAGACGGCGTGTCCAGCTGAGTTTCGGTCACTCTTGCGGTACAGTGACTCGAACGCGCCGAGATCCGGATGGCACCGAGGTTGTGTCCAGCAAGTTGCCGCACTGGTGTGGCCATCCTACAATGCTGCGCCGAAAGTCGGCGTGGGGTGCCCCGTTGGCTTATGAGGTGATGTCAGTAGTGGACCGATGTGTGAATAGGTCGGAACCAGCACAATGGCAAGTCCTGGATGTTGAGTGCCATAGTTGAGAGTTCTGAGCAGTGCTTGTAAGACTATCTGAAGCTTATTTGCACCTGCTGCAGCTTCACTATTGCCCGAGGTGGTGTCCAGCAAATTGCCGCACTGGTGTGGCCATCCTACAATGCTGCGCCGAAAGACGGCATGTTCAGCTGAGTTCCGGTCACTCTTGCGGTACAGTGACTCGAACGCGCCGAGATCCGGATGGCACCGAGGTTGTGTCCAGCAAGTTGCCGCACTGGTGTGGCCATCCTACAATGCTGCGCCGAAAGTCGGTGTGGGGTGCCCCGTTGGCTTATGAGGTGATGTCAGTAGTGGACCGATGTGTGAATAGGTCGGAACCAGCACAAGGCGCCAAGATCCGGATGGCAAGTCCTGGATGTTGAGTGCCATCGTTGAGAGTTCTGAGCAGTGCTTGTAAGACTGTCTGAAGCTTATTTGCACCTGCTGCAGCTTCACTATTGCCCTGGTGTGGCCAAAGATCGCCCATGACATAGGCGGCCGGCTCCCGAGGTCCGGCGGAACTTTTTTCCTTTTCCTTTCTGCTTCTTGTCCCACAATCCGTTTCACCTGAAGACACGACCAGGTCCCTGAATGTGTGCAGGGGGACGCTATTGATTGAATGAAAATGGCGGCTTGACACAAAGCTGACTCAAGCGTTGCTGTTGATGCTATACAGACAAAAATTGGTTTTCAGTTTGTACATTCTTCAGGATTTTTTTTTCCATCCAAGGCTGATTGAGAGTTTGTAGAAAAATGGCTTCAGATTTTCCACATATTACTCTTCAACATTCTTCCTAAATGTAACAATGTGAGACTCACTAGGAGAACGGCTGTTTATCTTTCCTTTCAAAATGCTGCCAACAATATTTTCTGAATGGAAGACACCATCTTGTAGCATAAAGGGCCGAAAGGGGTTCTGGTCTGGTCGATGGTTGGTGGAGACATTTTGACTATATCTTGGACCTGCCCGGCCTCGCCCAAAATGGCGCCGGTATAAATGGGACTCGTAACTCCTTGTTGTGTACTGGTTGAACAACCTTGATATCACGAGATATGAATGCAGTTTTGATGCTCATGGCGGGCGGGGACGAGAATTGATTGAATATTTCGACATCCCTATTGATATTAAGTTCTGATGTGTTATTGATTACTGTACTATTGAAAGTTCGAATTAACGTCACCCATGGTACTTGCACACAAATGTATATCTAGATAACTTTTTTGTAAGTGGCCCTGTTGTATTTTAATTACAAAATGTACGTCCACCGATTCCGCAACTGTTAGACACCTTAGTTCTTGCAACCTAATGGCTCGTTCGTTACGTTCCTCTATAATGTAAATGTCTCCTCATCATATACGATTTCAGTTTGCTCCGTGGCCGGCCCACGTGGTTATAGGCCCGTATTTGTATACTGACATTTTCACAATAAAGGTTTTTAAAACAAAACATGGTAGTAGTATTTACATTGGTAAAGTTTTTACTTTTAGTAACTGTTTTCGAATCAGTAAAAGGCAAGTGAAATAAAGCAGTCCAATTACATGACGGATAAAAGGTATAATATGTAGGAACGCAGTAAAGATAAATGGTCAAGGGCAGTTGTGTTTTCCACTCCTGCAACATAAAGTGATCGATAAGAATCTGATAATCAGGCGTATCGGCGACTAAGACAGCAGGCCGAGTCTCTTTTACTCAACGGCTCCGTCATGGAACGAAGAAACGCCCTTTTTCTCGAAAAAGGAATATATTTTACTTGCAGGACAGTTGAAATTTTTCCGGGAAAGTACATTAGCCTGGAATATTATAACATATATGTTATAAAAAAAAAAGTTCGAAATCAATAAAAAGCGTATTTTTTAGGTCATATGACCAAGCTTTTCATTATTAAAATAACAAAAGTAAAATGAACCAATAAAAAGTTTTATTAACAAGTCACATGACCTGTTATACTTACGTTACGCGCTGCGCGCCGCGCCCCGGATCACTTCCGGGTGCGCTAACGCGGCGTGTCATATAACGCATTACGCGACAACGTAGGTCAAGAATATAGTCAAAATGTCTCCACCAACCAGCGTTCGGAACACAACCCCTTTCAGCAGTCCAAAAAGTTCTGTAAAATGACAACAGAGGGGACAGGCAATAAGAACCATCAGTCAAAGAGGGGAGGGCAAGTTCTTCTCTACCGGGTCATGTTGGGGCGCTACCGGAACTGATCGAATTGGTAGTCTACAGTGTTTCTGGATGTTTCAGACTAAAGCTGGCGTCAGCATGAGAGCACTACCATCTCGTAGCTCCGTCGTGGCCATTCCACGAGCAGACATGGCAGCCGCTCCCCACCAGAAGCCTGCGGGAGTCGGGGGCCCCCAAGACTTTTGTAGAATCTTCACGGCTGAGGGGACGCTTTCGAGAATGGGACCCAAGCCCTATCAGGGAAGCGTCCGAGTTCCAAGGTGTCCCAGGGCCATTTTAGTGGACCACGCCCAAATCTGAAGAGCCGGCCGCCATTTTGAGAGTCCTGTGGCAGTCGCCTATCGTTGCATCGCAAGAGCGGGAGCAACTCAACTACATGGTGAGCGAGACGCTGTAGTCGCAAGAGCGGGCGGTAAACAGCTGAATGGCGGAAGAGGCACAGTGTAGCAAAAGCGGGCGGAATGGCAACTAAAACAGTGAAGGGGCGCCCCACTACAGCGTGTCTTCAGGTCAAACGGATTGTGGGACAAGGTCCAGAATAGAAGAGTCATCAAAAGGCAAAAAGTTCCGCCGGACCCCGGGAGCCGTCCGCCTATGTCGGGGGCGATCTCAGGCTAAACCGGTGCTATAAGACTTGGGGAGGGGGTCGGAGCCAAGCGTCTTCTCCGAGTCCGTGCCATCACACCGCCCCTCGGGGGCCTCCGTCAAGCGGTTTAGGGAGGTACCATATCACATTGTTTTCAAATGCAGTCAGGTCCACAAACGACACTCACTTACTTTGAGAATAGTGAAGCTGCAGTAGGTGGAAATAAGCTTCAGACAGTGTTACAAGCGCTGCTCAGAACTCTGAACTATGGCACCCAACATCCAGAACTTATGCCATTTGATAATGGCAGTGACATTGAAGCAACTCAGGGACCAAAACCATTAACGTACTTTCACGTATGAAAATCTTACTTGGGGAGGGGGCAGGAGCGAAGCGCCCCCTCCCAGTCCGCGCCACCACACCGTATGTTGAAAATCTGAAGCCATCGTTCTACAAACTCAACCAACCTTGGATGGAAAAATCTAGGAAAATGTACAAACTGAAAACCAGTTTTGGTCTGCATAGCATCAGTAGCAACGCTTGCTATCAGAGTGCATGAGTTTCATGCTCGATCGATTGAGCTAGCCGGATCGGGCAATAAAAAGTATAAAATAGTTATGTAAATAGTTATTTAATAAAATGTTTTACCCTGTTTCTTTGCTGGTGTGTTGTCTATATTTTTAATATTTGCATAGGGTTTGTCGTTATTTTGGGTGGGGTGGGTGACGGAGCCGAGCTGTCTTGCAGCCCTCATGGTGTGGAGCTCAGTTCATCTCACTATTTTCGTATTTCTCATGAAGGGTTGTTCCTAATATTTCTATTTTAGCGAGGTCAAAAAGAGATCCAATTAGTGGCCTACTGATTTTGCTCGATTAATTTTATTTTTTTACACGATTTTTCACTATCTGCAAAGACTAAACAGAGTATTGCGACTTTGTGCTTGTTTGTAAATAGAGAATGAACCAAAGAGAATCAATTGTAAAACAGTAAATGCTTGGATAACAATCAATCAAATGGAGAGACAAGCAGGCACGACGGATTACAACGGGGGTAAAGGCCTGCGTTAACTACTCTTCACTATCTGCAAAGAGAGAGTACTACTAAGAGAAAAGAGGGGAGGGGGGCAGCGTTCAAAGCACATCAGCGTGCATAAACACGAAAAAGTTTTTACCTATCACGTACTTGACATTTTACAGCTTTTGATATTTGCTATTAAAAAACCAATGAAATTCACTGAAAAAACCATAGGTTATAGGCCATATATAGTTAGGAATTTGCTTTTACAAAACCTTGAAAATTCACTGAAAAAAACATTGGTTATAGACCATATATAGTTAGGGATTAGCCTTTTCAAAACCTTATTTTACTCACACAAAACCATTGAAATTTCATATATAGTTAGTTCCACTAACTATATATCGCGCACCCGCAATCCACTGCTGATGATGTCACATATTACATCATTCATGACATGGTTAGTGACATCAACATTTCTCCCCCCTATGTCTAGAGATGTTGTGGACATTTTTTGTGATAGGGTGGTTGAGGAGTTGAAGAATCTCAATAGGTCGGTGTTGTCAATCAAACAATCTAGAACATATTGCAATGCCCAATATCAGTCCTTCATCAAAAAATTGAATAATAATCATGATATTGTAATCAATAAATAAGATAAGGGGGGCAATATAGTGCTTTGGCTGCGTCAACAATATCTGGCTGAAGCCGAACGACATATTTCTGATGCTTGCTGCTGTAGAAAATCCTCTAAACAGGATATGCGACAGGTACAGGAAAAAGTATTTAAGAGCTTGTCTAAATGGAAAAGGATGGGGTTCATTACCAAAGATGAATATGGTTTCCTTAAAGTTGAGCACCCAGTAACTCCCGTTTTATACTTTTTACCTAAAGTGCATAAAAAAACTGTTCCAATTCCCAGACGTCGCATTATTTCAGGACAGAAAAGTCAGCTTGAAAATGTGTCAAAGTATGTGGACAATTTTCTCAAACCCCATGTAAGTTTGCTATCATCTAATATCAGGGACACTACGCATTTTTTGAGTAAAATCAATAAAGTTACTTGGAATCCTAGTTATTTACTTGTTGTCATGGATATTGAATCCTTGTATACGAGTATCAACCATCTAGATGGTCTATCAGCAACCAAGTACTGTTTGGACAGGAGGGACATCAGCATGAAGAAACATAATAATATGCTAGTTGAGATGACAGAAATGTGTTTGTTCAATAACTACTTTTCATTTAAACAGACAATATGTCAGCAACTTAGAGGGGTGGCCATGGGGGCATGTTTTTCCCCCAGCTATTCATGTCTTCATGTGAGCTGGTGGGAGGAGCGTGTCCTCATGGCCAAATATGGGGGCCTGTATAAACATGTTGTTCATTACTGGCGATATATTGACGATATATGTTTAATCTGGGACGGATCACAAGAAATGACCCTTGAATTTGTTAACACCATCAATCAAAATGAGTTGAACTTGAAATTCACTGCAAACATCAGTGATATAAGTGTTGAATTTCTTGATACTTTAGTTTATATTGACAAAAACAGAGTTTATACCAAGTTACATTGTAAGCAAACTGCCAGTGATTCTATTCTACATGCAGAGAGTTTCCACCCCGTCATCTGATTAGAAGCATTCCATATGTCTAATTTTTACGTATTCACCGTATTTGTAGTTGAGACGCCGATACACATGTCTGTCAGCAGGAGGCTTTTGCCAGGATTCTGAGTAGAGGCTATAAACGGTCACAACTCAATGGAACCTTGGATAAAGCTAACAATCATACGAGAGAAGAACTGTTCAAAGATAAAGAACCTATTTATTCTGTGCAGGGAACTTCCTCCAATTGTTTTATTGAGGACAAGCGACAAATAAGACTCATAACTACTTTTAGCGCACAGGAACATAAGATTCGTAAAATAATTTATTCCCAGTGGCCGATTGTTCTAACTGACATAACCTTGGGGTTAACTTTGCCAGCGTTACCTGATATTACTTTCAGGAGGGCACCCTCTATGAGGGATGCTCTGGTTAAGACTAGTCCAGAAATTTGGCCTAAGATTTAATGGTTAGTTAGCAGGGGTTTCCATAAATGTACATCATGCCGTGTGTGCACTTTTGCATGCAATATCACTCACTATGTGACGGCCTTTAGCGATAAAATAATTGAAATTATGGAATACCTGACTTGCTGCACTGAATTTGCTGTATATATCTTGAGATGTACTTGCGGCCTTGCCTACATAGGGAGTACTAAACTTCCTGTACACAAGCGTATCCTCCAACATGTCAGGGCTATTGTAAATTAAGATACCAGTTATCCAGTTGCCCGACACTTTAAGTTAGTTCATCAGAACAAACTGAAGGATTTAATATACTCAGTGTTAGGTGTTGTTCCCAACCCTGGCCGGGGAGGGAATCGAGAAAAGTAACTTAGGCAACTGGAAACACTCTTTATTTTAACCCTGGATACAAGAATGCTGAATGGTATGAACAACAGTGAGGATATGCATACTTTTTTAGGAGATTTTTTATAAAGATTTTTTATTTCATTTGCTGGATGTTCTGCTAAAACTAATTCCATCATTTTAATGGGATATTCTAAGTCCCTCATTACTGCGTTATTGCTGGAACAAGTTTCTTTCTATTTCCATTTTGCTACCTGCTCGTCTACATCTTTGTTTTTTAATCTGCCATTAGAATAGTAAAGTTCTTGATCAATGGTAAATTACAATGTTAAATAAAGCCTAAGGGCATTAGTACGCTGCTTTAGAAAGTTAACTTTGCACAATATCTTTTGTTGCACTATTTTACAGGTTTGCACACTTTTTGGCACTTTATTCAGATAGGATTGGCATTTTCTCTGTTTTTAGCAGGCAGGCGTGAAATTCGGTCAGGCTGTGTATGAATTTGCATCTATTTTAAATATGTTTTGGTTGCTGGTAGCTAGCACTTTATGAATTGCCCATATCTTTGAATGGTTTTATAACATGTGTTTAACCGTTATTAGTTTTTATTCCACTATTTTATATCCCAATATGCACTATTTGGACATCAAGAAACTTTTTGATCATGCACTTGCAGGTTATTGATTTCTTCTGATGTAGTATTGTAGATACTGCTGATGGGTCAATTGACACGGATTGTCTGGAGTTTTAATAATTTTGCACTTGCAGAATATTACTTATCATTGATCAATCTATATATTTATATTTATATTTATATATTTATATATGTGTATATTCTCGGGGTTTATCTTGCACCAGCACTTTAGAGATATGTGTATATTCTTAGGGTTTATCTTGCACTAGCACTTTAGATATGTGTACTTTGTATTGTGAGCATTTGCACTTTATGCATTTAGTTGATGAGCCAATATGTATTTAATGTGATGGCTTATTAAATCTGATGCAACCCAAGGTATATAAATGTATCTGTTGAATTCCAACATCATTACAAACAGCCAGTATGTGTATTTTCTGCCATTCTGTGCTATTTTGGATTTTAATGCCGATCGATGGTCTGTTTTCTATTTCTTTCACGATGTTTACCTTGTGTTGATAGGCAGTTGAGCCTTTTCTGCCATTTCTGTTATTTATTGTGTCTTCCAATCATGAGACGCGTCATGTGATCAAGCACGCGTGATGCGACCAAAATCTGTCATGGAGGGCATTAAGCCCATTTATTTGGTGACAATTCTTCTGGAATAAATCTTCACTGCTTCATCATTGATCGTGGTCCTGATTGTTTGCAGAACTGATCACGATGTGGTCCGTGTCTGGGTTGTCTTGGTGTGACTGCCAAGCTAGGTTTTGAAACTTCATATATATGTGCCCGGTTGAAACTCGTCGTGCCGCCAGACATGGAGGAATAAACCACTTTTCACTTTAAAACACTTGAGTGGTCTGTACCTGATTTGTCGTGCTGCCTTAAAGTTGCTCAACTTCAGGATTTGGTTTCCATATATATATATGTATATACATATAAATATATTCACTGAAAAAAACTCGTTATAGTTAGGAATTAGCATTTAAAAAACCTTGCAAATTCACTGAAAAAAACATAGGTTTCACACTTGTTATAGTTAGGAATTAGCATTTAAAAAACCTTGCAAATTAATTAAAAAAACATAGGTTTCACACATGTTATAGTTAGCTGGACATTTCACTCATACAAAACCTTTGAAATTCCCCTGTTATAGTTAGTTCAGCTAACTATAACTCGCGCGCCCGCAATGCACTGCTGATGACGTCACATATTACATCATTCATGACATGGTCCCAGCGACATTCTAGATCTGCTCACCTCAAATGTCTGTTTTTCTATCAAAGTATTTAAGCATAGGATTAGCAAAGTATCATCCGCGCCAAGATAGAAAAATACATAGGGGCAGATTTATGTCGGACTTGCGCCACGTTTACACCGCCGTTGCGTCACGCAATGGCGCGGAAACGTGGCGCATCCCTGCGACCTATTTACAACGTGACGCATCTAGGCAGATGCGTCACGTTGTAAAGCCCTGCGCCTCATGAAACCTGCGTCAGGTTTCATGTGGGCGTTCTGTCACAGGGTGGGCGTTCCCTCGTAGGAAAGCCCCGTTAAACTGACGCAGTGAAATCTACAAGATTTCACTGAGTCAGTTTTACGGCGCTGCTGGGTGAAATCCTTACGCCTGCTTGAAGCAGCCGTAAGGAGTGACGCACCACGTTATGTATGGGTGGCCTCTGTACATTGCAGGAGTTGCGTCGCACTTGCGACGCTTCTCCAGCAATGCGCCGCCCGTACACCACAAGATGCGTCACGCATCTGCCCTTCCTTGCACCATGGTTCACCGCATTGTAAATGCGGCGCATCTGTGGTGCCGCAAGGAGGGTATTGCGTGACGCATCAGTTCTGGCGCATCCCTGCTGATTTGCAGAGATGCACCAGAACTCATAAATCTGCCCCATAGTCTTTTGCCATTTCTACAGCAAAGTCTTTAAGCATAGGACTAGCACAGTGCTGTCCTTTCCGAGCTGTAAAATGACGAAAACCATTTATCACTCCAGGCACAGTATTACAGCTTTGAAATGGTAAAATACCAACTCAAGCCAACCTAAAATGAGTAAAAGCGACCCCTGACACAGTGGTGTTGAGAGTGCTCTAACAAGAACTACTTTCCACCTAAACTCGAGAACTACCCAGAGTTCTCTCCTTCTTTGTTGCAAAATTTATACATCTTTTTCACCACCAGTGCATCACAAAAGTGACGCAACATCTGTGTTAAAAGAGGCACAAGGGGGTTGTAAATCCACCGGTAACACATAGAAATTCATCCAGGCATTTTCAACAGCAGTGCAAATTGAAGCATAGAGTTGTAACATATTTATATGCATATGTTACATTCAAGTGCTTCGAAGGTGCTACAGTATACTTTAGGTAAACTGCTCATAGATGTGTGCTGTAGCACTTCCTTATAGTTCTGCACTTTCACATTCTCCATACACCAGTAATGTATTCATTTATTCATTTATGAACTACACATTCATTCTGAGAAATTTTTATACATTAACATAGAAATATAGTTCTTTCTTTTACCACTGAAGGTATTTCTAAAAATAACTGTTTGTTTTGAGTTTTTAGATTTCAGTTTTTTTGTGTTTTGTCAACAAGTTTTTTTTTAAACCAAAAAAATGGAACTGGAACCCAAAAAATGTCCAACAGGAACAAAAGAATAAAACTAATGTCGAGGACACCAATGCTCCTGCATCCTGCGTCTTATCAGGTTGATAGACTGTTTCCCATAACACAAAAGTTTATCGCAATAAATGCATAACATTTTAACTTCACCAAAGTCAGGATCAATTTGTGGGTGTGGACTGCTTGCTGAAAATTCTGCTGCAGCAGTTGATGTGCTTGGTGCAGTAGCAGGTGGGTTGTCCTGCAACCTCCGTCTTGCAGCTCGAGCAAAGTTGTTGGGGTGCAAGTTCTTCATGTGTCGTACCATATTTGCTGTGCCAGAGGAGTATTTTTTAGATGGATCACCCCTTGAAAGAGTTGTTTGGCAAATTTTACAGGTTACTTTTGGAGCATTAACCTTATTTTGCCCTTCTGGAAAAGTAAAAAACACCCGAATTAGAGCTTCTTTCCTCTTCTTTGGAGGTTCTTCAGGAATGAAATCTCCGTCTGAAGAATGGCTGGAAGATGAGTCCATTGCTGTTATTATGGTGATCTTCCTTCTATTTCACAAGATTCTCAGAAGAGATGCTTCTTCTTAGAAAGTCAATGTAGAATGATCAAAATGGGACGGAACTTTCTACAATCGCAATAGGAAGTGTTATGAACCAATCAAATCTCTTCTTTTACAGTCACATGGCTTTGCGTACGCTTATGGTGTGCTTACGGTGCTCTTACGATATGAGTACGCATGACGTTCTACCGTGATTTGTGTAATTGTTTTCAAAATTATCCCAGATGTCTTCCCTTAGTATGTACATTAAATACAGAAATATATGTTTTTAAACAACTAGAAACATTGGCGCCTTTCGCGTACAGAACGCCGTACATGACATCGCACGGAAGCTTTGATGCGACGCGTAATGTCAAAGCATATTTGTACCGTATGCGTGGGTACGCGCTGAGTATGATTAGCAGTACAAAGTATAGTGCGATCACCCTCTCAGAGCGAGCTAACAAGAATGATTAGAAGTGGTCTCTCATTGAAGATTCGATTCTGGGCCTGCCTCTGTGCACATGATAACTCTGCCCCCGTCTCTCTCTGTTGTTAATTGTTGGTGCATACACTCACACTTGCACATGCGCGGTGCACACCCGCCCACACTCCCCAGATGCCACCACCTAGCATGCTTGCTATCACTAAGCCTGGAAGCCAATACATTAGCCAATGGGAGGTCCCCCAGGGCCGTCATTCTTGTAGAGCGTGAAAACGCTACCAGTGACGGCCCTGGGCTTGGTTTGGTCAGCCCGCGGTTCTCATATAATGCGGGCACTGACGTGAGCACGCTCGCTTTTGCCTGCCTGTCCTGCGGTGACAGACAGACTGTCGTCGTCGATTTTACTACGAACTGTTTGCTCGAGTGGACCAGACCATCATAGGCGCGGAGGCGGCGACGCCCGCGCGCAGCCCACCCCAGGCCCAGCCAAAGTCCCAGCCTTTGAAGACAAGACAAAAGACGACAGAAGCAAAGGTAAGAGAAACCATCACAACATCAGCCTCCACTGTAAATTGTACCTGCATGATAGTATTTTCTTTTACTGCATCACGTGGCCCTCCCAGCTCTGTTTTGGTTTATTTGTGCTTCATCCTATTTGCTCCCTCCTAATCCTCCTGTGATTTTTACTATTTATTGCTACCTCACGTGGCCTTCCCAGGCCTCTATTCTTATTGATCGTACTTGAATGATCCTATTATTTAATTCCTTCTGCGTCATGGGGCCCTGCTAGGCCTCTCTTTAATAAATTATACGTTCATGAATTTCTATGTCGTATTTTTGAAGTGTGTCACGTGCTTTCGTGTGTGTTCTTAGAAATTTTACGTGCTTTATGGTATTTTTTTCTACATCATGTGGCCCTCCCAGCTCTGTTTTGCTTTATTTTTGTGAGGTACATACTTTGTGGTTCATCGTATTTGCTGCCTCCTAATTCTCCCATGACTTTTAATATTTATTACAGCCTCAGGTGGCCTTCCCAGGCCTCTATTCTTATTGATCGTACTTGTATGATCCTATTATTTAATTATTTCTGTGCCACGGGGCCCTCCTAGGCCTTTCTTTAATAAATTATGCGTGTAATAATTTCTATGTCGTATTTTTAAAGTGTGTTACGTGCTTTCGTGTCTGTTCTTATACATTTTACGTGCTTAATGGTATTTTTTCTGCGTCACGTGGCCCTCCCAGATCTGTGTTGCTTTATTTTTTGTGGGGTACATGCTTTGTACTTCATCGTATATGCTCCCTCCTAATTCTCCCATGACTTTTAATATTTATTACTGCCTCATGTGGCCTTCCCAGGCCTCTATTCTTATTGATCGTACTTGGATGATCGTAATATTTATTTTCTTCTGCGTCACGGGGCCCTCCGAGTCGTTTCTTTAATAAATTATGTGTGCATGAATTTCTGGGTCGTATTTTTGAAGTGTGTCACGTGCTTTTGTGTCTGTTCTTATACATTTTACGTGCTTGATGGTATTTTTTTCTGCGTCACGTGGCCCTCCTTTTGAAAGTAAGGAACACAGCCAATAAGTGAATTTGTGCAGAGGTTTATTTGAAGAAAAAGACCCCTTAGATGTTCGCTTTAAAGCAGCAATCTCCAAAATGACCAAAGATCATTCTAGCTTAGATCATAGACATGTTGACATTCTAAGAGCTTAAAGAAACATAACACATAAGAATGTAACACATCTCCCTTTCCAAAAATAAAAAAAACAAAAACAAAAGAAAACATTTAAGAATATAACATATAATCATTGAACTTGCTAGGCTTCACAATAATTCTTCCAGATAATCTCCTCGAACTCGGAACATCTTTCTTAACCAAAATGGAAGACATTTGTTGAACATTACATGGAGATATTTCAGGAACGGTACAAGAATTAGGTGGCATAGCACTCGAATTAGATTTGGGTACGGAAATATTACTGTTTCTGTTTAACCATAAATTGCGTTCCAGCTCATTGCATAAAACAATGTTACAAAAATTCCATTTCCGTCCATCATCCAAAAATATACAAAATTAATAACAATGAATAACAATATAACAGTTAGAAGAAAAAAATAAATTAACAAAATAAAAGTAGTCACCGTTGTCCTGTATGTAGTTCAATAGTTTCCTTTTTTTTTTTAAATTGAAAACGAATTGGAGTTAAAATCCAGTTTTAATGTTCTAAAAAAAAGGTTTATACACGAAGAGATAGTTAATTAAAATGAAGACCAGCGTGGTTGCTAGGGAAACGCGCCCCATAATGCATTGCGTATCCCAGAATGCATTGGGTGTCGTCGAGCGTCAAGCGTACTTCAAGATGTTGCCGCTGCAATGGAGGAACACCGGTTTCAGCGCGTTCACAAGCGCGAGAAAAACAACTTCAAAGATGCACTCAGAAATAGAAGAACGCCGACTTCAGCGCCGGCTTCACGAGCGCAAAGGAAACGAAGTCAGACTTTGAAAGATGCAAGTAGACGCCGTTTGAAATTTAATAACATGCCGCTTTACTAGCTGTTTTCCTTTCGATAACATGCCGCTTTTCCACCATGCTTGCCTTCAATAACATGCCGTTTCCATGAAAATTTAAATAATAACAGAAGCGTTTCGCAATGTCAATATATTCGTTCAGGCAGATCCGACGAAAATTGGAAGGAAAGAGTTTACTCACATGGTATCCGAATTCATGTAAGACGTGGGTCTGGTCAATCTGAAGCACTCTTTGTCAATGTAAAGCACTCTTTAAAAAAAAATGAAATCTCTTCTTTTGTTAGCTTGAAGGTTTCTTTTCTTATCTTTTTCAAAGCAGAATACAAATATTGTCAGAACATCATGGGGTCACTGGTTGATGGGTTGTTTCCTCCTTCGTCGCCACTTTTGAAAGTAAGGAACACAGCCAATAAGTGAATTTGTGCAGAGGTTTATTTGAAGAAAAAGACCCCTTAGATGTTCGCTTTAAAGCAGCAATCTCCAAAATGACCAAAGAACATTCTAGCTTAGATCATAGACATGTTGACATTCTAAGAGCTTAAAGAAGCATAACACATAAGAATGTAACACCTCCCAGTTCTGTTTTGCTTTTTTTTTGTGGGGTACATGCTTTGTGATACATTGTATTTGTTCCCTCGTAATTCTCCCATGACTTTTAATATTTATTACTGCCTCATGTGGCCTTCCTAGGCCTGTATTTTTATTGATCGTAATCTTTTTTTCCTTTTGCATCACGGGCCCTCCTAGGCCTTTCTTTAATAAAATGTGCGTGCATGAATTTCTATGTCATATCTTTAAAGTGTGTCACATGCTTTCGTCTCTGTTCTTTTAAATTGTACATGTTTGATGGTATTTTATCTGCGTCACGTGGCCCTCCCAGATCTGTTTTGCTTTATTTTTTGTGGTGTACATGCTTTCTGCTTCATCGTATTAACTCCCTCCTAATTCTCCCATGACTTTTAATATTTATTAGTGCCTCAAGTGGCCTTCCCAGGCCTGTTTTCTTATATATTGTGCTTTCATGAATATATATGTTGTTTTTTTGTGCTACGCCATGTGCTTTGTGTTTCAACGTACGTACTCTCTCCTAATCATCATAATTGCTCCCTTTTAATCCTCCGCTGACTTTTAATATTTCTTGCTTCCTCACGTGACCTATAGTTATTTTTTTTATGTGGTCTAGTTGGCCTACGAAGGTTTTGCCTCCTCAGACTGGCATAGTTTTAATTGATGATAATTTCTGGATTTGTAACCTTGGCACTACGGTGTTGTACTGGCCCTTTATTTGGCTTAGGTTCCCTAACCATTTTTCCCTCTATCGTACATCTTTTTATGACATGCTTTCGCCAAAATAGATATTTTGGACACTTTACCACTTCATGATCAGTTTTTAAGTGCAATTGCTGCCTTTTTTGAAAGTGTAATGGCAATTGTTTGTCCATGATTAAAATGTTAGTCTTGATAGTTCTGTATACTATGTATACCAGGGATGCTCATGTAAATGCTACTAGTGGGCCTGCAGCAGTAATTGTGCCATCCACACAAGTAACCCTAAATATAAAAGTCAAGCCTGTCACTGCAGTACCTGAGTGGCCTTTGTTAAACTGCCATGTTTTCAAACTGCATCCATTTGACAGACCTTACCCGTGTCTTTGTATGGACTGTACTCTGTATCCCTCGCTTAAACTTTGTGCGCGTATTGACCTGTGAAGACCGGGTGACAGTTCTATTACTAATTGCATATTCACACACCTTTACAGTCATGTATGTCTTTATTCTTGAATGTGAGCATGTAAAATGTGTTCTTTACATCTATAATGCTTTCTTTTAACGTTTTTTCTCGTGTATCTTCATTTTCCATAGAAATTGATGCCACTAAGTACCTAGAGCTTCTGGATTATATTAGCCATAATGTGTATCCTGATGGTTTCAGTAAATTCCAGAAGCATGGATTGCGTAGACTATCTAAAAAATTCTCTATCGACAGTAATATAATTATTTCAGTATTGGCACATAATTTCAATGTCTAGATTAAAGAAGTTCTATTGGCTGGTGTAATTCTCTGCTATATAGGTGAAAGGTTAATAGGTTGAAAAACAGTACTATATTATGTCATTGTACACACAACATATTTTACAAACTACATTAATATAAGAAAGGTATCTCTGATGAACTTTTTGTGTTTGAGAAAGGTTTGTGGTAGTTTGTTAAACTAATTTGTTCTTTAAGAAATGTTACTTTTCAAAACTTTTCAAAATTAATTTGCAGGAAGCATGACGAGTGATAATTCACCAGCACCTCTTCCATCTTCAGGACCTGTTCCATCTTCAGAACCTGTTCATTCTTCAGGATCCATCTGCAGCATCTAGTCAATCTATATTCCTGAAAAAAGTTTTGAATGTGTAGAAGAAACCAGTAAAAAGCAACTGGAAGCGATAGTGTGGAGCTTTAAAATATACAACAGTTCTTTTTGGTCACTTAAAATGGACCAATGGATAGTTGATAAACTTAGTTTCTACTACATGTAAACTGTGTATAGTATGGCTAATAGCTTATGATGTACATGTTGGTTCCTCTTTAAAAGGTCATGTCCTTTCATATATTTCTACAGGTAAACGACACCTTCCTCTCAAAAATATGTTTCTCAATACCAAATGTATGTATATTTTCATTCCTAATACAGTTACTTATCTTTAAGTATTTTCTCATCAATGTGTGTACTGAAATTCTCTGCTCTGAAACCTATGATTGCTTTAACATTCAGGTTCGACTTTTGCTCAACATATACATTTGTTATTATGTTTTCAGTTTGCAGAATGCTACCCAACTCAGCAGCCAGTTGCCCAGATTTTTACTAATGTAATATTTCTGGGGAATTATCGACTGAAAATTGCAATGGACCTAATGGAGTCATCACACTCAACTTTAACATTTCAATGATGAATAATATCTCACACTATAGTGTTGTTCTCAACATGGGATTATTCTGTATTTTGTTTTTTTCATAGAAGATGTTTTATAGATAAAGACATATCATTACTTTTTAACATAGTATAGTAAGATATTGTCATAATAGTTGTGAATTTTCAATAATGTTTGTAGTGAAGCCATTTGAATATGTTTGCAACAGTTGTACCTGTCTCTATTCCTGAATCTAAAAACATCTAGACACATGCATGATATGTTGCAAAATACGTTTTTAATTGATAGCATTGATGTTATGATGTGCTAATGTACATCTTTTTTTACATTTAGAGACTGTTGAATAGTATTGTGGTGTCTGCAACCAAGATACTTCATCAATATATGTGCAAAAGTAAATGGTAAATACCCCCAATGAGTGTAGATGCTGGAGATCACAATTAAGTGATATAAGTCCTTGGGGTGTTTAGAACACATTAAGTCTCCAGTTCACATTTGTCTGATGCAGGGTGTATATTAGTATGACTCAGATAACTGAGGCATTTGCAAGGGTCTTTTCAGAGTTACGTCTGCCATGTTGGAAAGCTGGCTATGCACCCTTACTACTTATGGATTAATTACCACTTTCCCACTGAGTGTTGAGAGGTCACTATGTTTACTATGTAAATATATATAACGTTTTCATTTCAAAAAGCTATTGACCTTTAAACAATGCAATGTTAATAACAAGTTACTTTTCACTATCTTCCCAACAGGCCTAATGTTTCGAATGCAGCAGATGGGTCCACCTTGAATTTATAAAACCAAATGTAACATCCTGCTTACCTTTTACTGGTTACAAATGTACAAAATGTATGTTTTAAAGTAAAAATATGATCACATGCAAGATGTCTAATTAGATGTTTTGCATACTCCTGCAATCTAGTATTGTGTCCAGATTATCATAACAAGTAATGTTGAGACACACTTCCTTCAGCTGTCACGATTTGCACAATCCTTTTAGAGTTGGACCAGACTTCCTCTAACATTCCTACTTAATTTTCTTTTTCAAATAGAGCAGCTATTTTGTTAAGGTGTTGAAATATAAATGTAAATCTTCCTCCTTTTTGAAGGTCAACAAGCAATACTGCTCCACCACACATTATGTCCAATGGTAGTCTAAAAAGTAGTGAAAATTCCACTATCACTAAGGTAGACATCTGACAATAGAATCTAATAATATAGTTACACCACTATTTCATGGTCATAATCCAAAAGGTGTGTTTAGAGTCAACAAAAAGAACAATTATGCACATTTTATGCTGGACAGTATTGCTTCTAAACACCCTTTCACTGCTTGCTTTCTTCCATACCTTCAAAAAAGATTTCATTGATTTACATGCATAGTCTTTCAAGTCTATATATCTCTAATGTAAAACAAGCGTACTTGTTTTTCTTTTCTTTTGTTACAGACATATATAAACTCATTAGTTACTCCTATGGCAAGCTTTTACAATCCTGAATGCTGGGTTTTGTGTGAGAGGATGCTCATGCATAACCATGCTAAGTTTTCTTTAGCTGCATGGACACATGTAGTGTAACCTGTCAAACACTTTAAAATGCTACCCTCCCACTAGTCCTAAAGGCGGATGTGGAATTCAACCGTTCTTCATAAAATAGAATTGGATGTGACTAAGTACAAAGTATTTCTGTATTATGGAAGCCCTAATATGTACCTTAAAGATTCCAGCGAAGTCCAGACATATACTAACTGAAACACACCAACCATTAGTAACCTGTAAAATTTGCCAAACAACTCTTTCAAGGTGTGATCAATCCAAAAAATACTCCTTTGGCACAGCAAATATAGTGCAACACGTAAACAACTTGCACCCCAACAACTTTGCTTGAGCTGCAACACAGAGATTGCAGGACAACCAACTTGCTGCTGCACCAAACACATCAATTGCTGCAACAGCATCTTCAGCAAACAGTCCATACTCCCATATTGATCTAGATTTTGGTAAACTTAAATTTCTATGCATTTATTGCGATGAACTTTTGTGTTGCGTGAAACAGTCTATCAACCTCATCAAAAACAAGAAAAAGGAGCATTGCTGTCCTCAACATTAGTAATTAGACGTTTATCAAACTTTGTTGTTGTAAGAACTACCCCGCCCGAAGGCAGTGGGCAATTTGCACACTTGCTGCCTTTCTTGGCTAGAGTTATCAATTATTCTTGAATTTCATATTCTGATTCAAAGTCAAGCCCCTTTTTACCTTATTCATCTTCCATTTAATGAACACATCATCCACAGATACACACACACTTACTTGCTGACTTTTTTGGCTGGGGTTATCAATTATTCTTCAATTCCATATTCTGATTCAAAGTCAAGGACCTTTATCGAGCCTTTTCATGTAGATACTACCCCGGAAGAAGCCAGTGGGAAATTTGTGCACTTGCTGCCTTTCTTCGCAAGGGTTATCAACTATTGTTCAATTTTATATTCCTATTCAAAGTGCAGGCCGTTTATCGAGCCTTTTTGTTGTATCAACTACCCCGGCCGAAGGCAGTGGGAAATTTGCACACTTGCTGCCTTTCTTGGCTGTGGTTATCAATTATTGTTCAATTTCTTCAATGTCAAGGCCCTATATCAAGCCTTTTTGTTGTAACTACTTCCCTGGCTCAAGGCAGTGGATAATTTGCACACTTGCAGCCTTTCCTATTTTTTACATTATTCAGCTTGCACTCAATCAACACATCATCTACAAATACACACACCTACTTGCTGCCTTTCTTGGCTATGGTTATCAAGTATTCTGCTATTTCATATTCGTATTCAAAGTGCAGGCCCTTCGTCGAGCCTTTTTGTTGTAACAACTACCCCGGCTGAAGGCAGTAAGAAATTTGCACACTTGCTGCCTTTCTTGGCTGGGGTTATCAATTATTCTTGAATTTCATATTCTGATTCAAAGTCAAGGCCCTTTTTTGAGCCTTTTTGTTGTAGCTACTACCCCGGCCGAAGGAAGTGGGAAATTTGCACACTTGCTGCCTTTCTTGGTTGGAGTTATCAAATATTCTTCAAGTAATTCAAATTCGAAATGCAGGCCCTTTATTCAGCCTTCTTGGTAACTACTTCCCGTGAATGGCAGGGGGTAATTTCCATACTTACATCGTTTCTTGCGATGCACATGCTGTGCAATGAGCTGGGTATCCAAGGATCTACTTCCCTGTTAAGGCAGTGGTTACTTTGCACGTCTGCAGCATTTCTTACTTTTTACCTTATTCATCTTCCATTCAATGAACACATCATCCACACATACACACACTTCCTTGCTGCCTTTTTTGGCTGGCGTTATCAATTATTCTTCAATTTCATATTCTGATTCAAAGTCAAGGCCCTTTATCGAGCCTTTTTCATTTAGATACTACCCCGGCAGAAGGCAGTGGGAAATTTGCGCACTTGCTGCCTTTCTTCGCAGGGGTTATCAACTATTATTCAATTTCATATTCCAATTCGAAGTGCAGGTCGTTTATCAAGCCTTTTTGGTGTATCAACTACCCCGGCCGAAGGCAGTGGGAAATTTGCACACTTGCTGCCTTTCATGGCTGGGGTTATCAATTATTCTTCAAGTAATTCAAATTCAAAGTGCAGGCCTTTTATTGAGCCTTCTTGGTAACTACTATGCTTGAATATCAGTGGGTAATTTGCACACTTGTGTCATTTCTTGCGTCCTTTCTACCGCACAGTGTATCTACTTTGTGCACTTGCATTGCTTGCATAGATGTGGTACCCATTTCTCAGGCTCTCACTGCGGAATCCAACGCACAGTCTCTATAATGGACTGGAAATCCAAACATCCACTTCCCTCACAAGGCAGTGGGTACTTTGCGCATCTGCAGCATTTCTTATTTTTCACCTTTTTTATCTTCCACTCAATCAACACATCATCTACACATACACACACACCTACTTGCTGCCTTTTTTGCTGGGGTTATCAATTATTGTTCAATTTCATATTCCTATTCAAATTGCAGGCCCTTTATCGAGCCATTTTGTTGTAGCTACTACCCCGGCCGAAGGCAGTGGGAAATTCGAACACCTGCTGCCTTTCTTGGCTGGGGTTATCAATTATTCTTGAATTTCATATTCTGATTCAAACTCATGGCCCTTTATGAAGCCTTTTTGTTGTAACTACTTCCCCAGCTAAAGGCAGTGGGTAATTTGCACACTTGCAGCCTTACTTATTTTTTACATTATTCATCTTCCACTCAATCAACACATCATTTACACATATACACACCTACCTGCTGCCTTACCTGGCTATGGTTATCAACTATTCTATTTCATATTTGTATTCAAAGTGCAGACTCTTTAGTCAGCCTTTTTGTTTGTAGCTACTACCCCAGCCAAAGGCAGTGGGAAATGTGCACACTTGCTGCCTTTCTTCGCAGGGGTTATCAACTATTATTCAATTTCATATTCCTATTCGAAGTGCAGGTCGTTTATCAAGCCTTTTTGGTGTATCAACTACCCCGGCCGAAGGCAGTGGGAAATTTGCACACTTGCTGCCTTTCATGGCTGGGGTTATCAATTATTCTTCAAGTAATTCAAATTCAAAGTGCAGGCCCTTTATTGAGCCTTCTTGGTAACTACTATGCATGAATAGCGGTGGGTAATTTGCACACTTGTGTCCTTTCTTGCGTCCTTTCTAACACACAGTGTGTGTACTTTGTGTACTTGCATTGCTTGCTTAGATGTGGTACCCATTTCTCAGGCTCCCACTGCAGAATCCGACGCACAGTCTGTATAATGGACTGGAAATCCAAACATCCACTTCCCTGACAAGGCAGTGGGTACTTTGCCCATCTGAAGCCTTTCTTATTTGTCACCTTTTTTATCTTCCACTAAATCAACACATCATCTGCACATACACACACCTACTTGCTGCCTTTTTTGCTGGGGTTATCAATTATTGTTCACTTTCATATTCCTATTCAAAGTGCAGGTCTTTTTGTTGTATCTACTACCCCGGCCGAAGACAGTGGGAAATGTGCACACTTGCTGCCTTTCTTGGCTGGGGTTATCAATTATTGTTCAATTTCATATTCTAATTCAAAGTCAAGGCCCTTTATCAAGCCTTTTTGTTGTGACTACTTCCCCGGCTAAAGGCAAAGAGTAATTTGGACACTAGCAGCCTTTCATATTTTTTACATCATTCATCTTCCACTCAATCAACACATCATCTAAACATACACACGCCTACTTGCTGCCTTTCTTGGCTATGGTTAACAAGTATTATTCTATTTCATATTCATATACAAAGGGCAGGCCCTTTATCGAGCCTTTTTGTTGTAACATCTACTCCGGGCGAAGGCAGTAAGAAATTTGCACACTTGCTGCCTTTCTTGGCTGGGGTTATCAATTATTCTTGAATTTAATATTCTGATTAAAAGTCAAGGCCCTTTATCAAGCCTTTTTGTTGTAGATACTACCCCAGCAGAGGCAGTGGGAAATTTGCACACTTGCTGCCTTTCTTGGCTGGGGTTATCAATTATTCTTCTTGTAATACAAATTCAAAGTGCAGGCCCTTTATTGAGCCTTCTTGGTAACTATTACTCCTGAATGGCAGTGGGTAATTTGAGCACTTCCTTCCGTTCATGTATAATAAAAAGCTTAGCAAAAGTCTACTAATATTAAAAAAGAGCCAGTATGGTCTATGGTTATCAAATCTTCTGTTTATTATTCTAATTCAAAGTACAGGCCCTTTATTGAGCCTTCTTGGTAACTACTACACGTCAATGTCAGTGGGTAATTTGCACACTTGCAACCTTTCTTATTTTTTACATTATTCATCTTCCACTCAATCAACACATCATCTACACGTACACACACCTACTTGCTGCCTTTTTTGGCTATGGTTATCAACTATTCTTCTATTTCATATTCGTATTCAAAGTGCAGGCCCTTTATCGAGCCTTTTTGTTGTAGCTACTACCCTGTCCGAAGGCAGTGGGAAATTTGCACACTTGCTGCCTTTCTTCGCAGGGGTCAACAACTATTGTTTAATTTCATATTCTGATTCAAAGTCATGGCCCTTTATCGAGCCTTTTTGTTGTAGCTACTACCCCGGCCGAAGGCAGTGGCAAATTGGCACACTTGCTGCCTTTCTTAACTGGGTATATCAATTATTATTCAAGTAATTCAAGTTCAAAATGCAGGCCCTTTATTCAGCCTTCTTGGTAACTACTTCCCCTGAATGGCAGAGGGTAATTTCCACACTTGCTTCCTTTTTTGTGATGCACAGTCTGTGTAATGAGCTGGGTATCCAAAGATCTACTTCTCTAATAAGGCAGTGGTTACTTTGCGCGTCTGCAGCTTTTTTTACTTTTTACCTTATTCATCTTCCATTCAATGAACACATCATCCACACATACACACACTTACTTGCTGCCTTTTTTGGCTGGGGTTATCAATTATTCTTTAATGTCATATTCTGATTCAAAAGTCAAGGCCCTTGATCGAGCCTTTTTCATGTAGATACTACCCCGGCAGAAGACAGTGGGAAATTTACGCACTTGCTGCCTTTCTTCGCAGGGGTTATCAACTATTGTTCAATTTCATATTCCTATTCAAAGTGCAGGCCGTTTTTCAAAACTTTTTGTTGTATCAACTACCCCGGCCGAAGGCAGTGGGAAATATGCACACTTGCTGCCTTTCTTGGCTGGGGTTATCAATTAATGTTCAATTTCAGATTCTGATTCAAAGTCAAGGCCCTTAATCGAGCCACTTTTTTGTAACTACTTCCCTGGCTAAAGGTAGTGGGTAATTTGCACACTTGCAGCCTTTTGCACACTTGCTGCCTTTCTTGGCTAGGGTTATCAATTATTGTTCAATTTCATATTCTGATTCAAAGTCAAGGCCCTTTATCCAGCCTTTTTGCTGTAACTACTTCCCCGTCTAAAGGCAGTGGGTAATTTGCACACTTCCAGCCTTTCTAAGAGTCCGATTAACAGAACTAACTTAAGACAAAATCCTAAACTTACTACTTTTGGTATTCACAGAAGTTTGGATTTTGTCTTAAGTCTGTCTTAAAACAAATTTAAGACATAATCCTAACTTCTGTGAATACCAAAAGTAGTAAGTTTAGGATTTTGTCTTAAGGTATTTCTGTGAATCAGGCCCTTATATTTTACATTATTCATCTTCCACTCAATCAACACATCCTCTACACATACACCCACCTACTTGCTGCCTTTCTTGGCTATGATTATCAAGTTTTTTTCTATTTCATGGTCATATACAAAGTGCAGGCCCTTTATCAAGCCTTTTTCTTGTAACAACTACCCCTGCCGAAGGCAGTAAGAAATTTGCACACTTGCTGCCTTTCTTGGCTGGTTTTATCAATTATTCTTCAAGTAATTCAAAAACAAAGTGCAGGCCCTTTATTGAGCCTTCTTGGTAACTACTATGCATGAATAGCAGTGGGTAATTTGCACACTTGCGTCCTTTCTACCGCACAGTGTGTGTACTTTGTGCACTTGCATCGCTTGCTTAGCTGTGGTACCCATTTCTCAGGCTCCCACTGCAGAATCTGACTCACAGTCTGTGTAATGGACTGGAAATCCAAACATCCACTTCCATGACAAGGCAGTGGGTACTTTGCGCATCTGCAGCCTTTCTTATTTTTTACCATTTTTGTCTTCCACTCAATCAACACATCATCTATACATACACACATCTACTTTCTGCCTTTTTTGCTGGGGTTATCAATTATTGTTCAATTTCATATTCAAGTGCAGGCCCTTTATCGAGCCTTTTTGTAGTACCTACTACCCCGATCGAAGGCAGTGGGAAATTTGCACACTTGCTGCCTTTCTTGGCTGGGGTTATCAATTATTCTTGAATTTCATATTCTGATTAAAAGTCAAGGCCCTTTATCGATCCTTTTTGTTGTAGCTACTACCCCAGCCGAAGGCAGTGGGAAATTTGCACACTTGCTGCCTTTCTTGGCTGGGGTTAACAATTATTCTTGAATTTCATATTCTGATTCAAACTCATGGCCCTTTATTGAGCCTTTTTGTTGTAACTACTTCCCCGGTTAAAGGCAGTGGGTAATTTGCACACTTGCAGCCTTACTTATTTTTTACATTATTCATCTTCCACTCAATCAACATATCATCTACACATACACACATCTACTTGCTGCCTTTCTTGGCTATGGTTATCAACTATTCTTCTATTTCATATTCGTATTCAAAGTGCAGGCCGTTTATCGAGCCTTTTGTTGTAACAACTACCCCAACCGAAGGCAGTTAGAAATTTACACCCTTGCTGCCTTTCTTGGCTGGGGTTATCAATTATTCCTGAATTTCATATTCTGATTAAAAGTCAAGGCCCTTTATCGAGCCTTTTTGTTGTAGCTATTACCCCAGCCGAAGGCAGTGGGAAATTTGCACACTTGCTGCCTTTCTTGGCTGGGGTTATCAATTATTCTTGAATTTCATATTCTGATTCAAACTCATGGTCCATTTATTGAGCCTTTTTGTTGTAACTACTTCCCTGGCTAAAGGCAGTGGGTAATTTGCACACTTGCAGCCTTACTTATTTTTTACATTATTCATCTTCCACTCAATCAACACATCATCTACACATACACCCACCTACCTGCTGCCTTTCTTGGCTATGGTTATCAACTATTCTTCTATTTCATATTCGTATTCAAAGTGCAGGCCGTTTATCGAGCCTTTTTGTGTAACAACTACCCCGACTGAAGGCAGTAAGAAATTTACACACTTGCTGCCTTTCTTGGCTGGGGTTATCAATTATTCTTGAATTTCATATTCTGATTAAAAGTCAATGCCCTTTATCGAGCCTTTTTGTTGTAGCTACTACCCCGGCCGAAGGCAGTGGGAAATTTGCACACTTGCTGCCTTTCTTGGCTGGGGTTATCAATTCTTCTTCTTGTAATACAAATTCAATGTACAGGCCCTTTATTGAGCCTTCTTGGTAAGTACTACCCGTGAATGGCAGTGGGTAATTTGCACATTTACAGCCTTTCTCATTTTTTACATTATTCATCTTCCACTCAATCAACACATCATCTACACGTACACACACCTACTTGCTGCCTTTATTCGCTATGGTTATGAACTATTCTTCTATTTCATATCTGTATTCAAAGTGCAGGCCCTTTATCGAGCCTTTTTGTTGTAGCTACTACCCTGTCTGAAGGCAGTGGGAAATTTGCACACTTGCTGCCTTTCTTGGCTAGGGTTATCAATTATTCTTCAAGTAATTCTAATTCAAAATTCAGGCCCTTTATTCAGCCTTCTTGGTAACTACTTCCCGTGAATGGCAGAGGGTAATTTCCACACTTGCATCCTTTCTTGCGACGCACAGTCTGTGTAATGACCTGGGTATCCAAATATCTACTTCCCTGATAAGGCAGTGGTTACTTTGCGCATCTGCAGCCTTTATAACTTTTTACCTTTATCATCTTCCATTCAATGAACACATCATCTACACATACACACACCTACTTGCTGCCTTTCTTGGCTATGGTTATCTACTATTTTATTTCATATTCGTATTTAAAGTGCAGGCCCTTTATCGAGCCTTTTTATTGTAACAACTACCCCAGCCGAAGGCTGTAAAAAATTGCACACTTGATGCCTTTCTTGGCTGGGGTTATCACTTATTCTTGAATTTCATATTCTGATTCAAAGTCGAAGCCCTTTATCGAGCCTTTTCGTTGTACCTACAACTCCGGCTGAAGGCAGTAGGAAATCTGCACACTGGCTGCCTTTCTTGTCTGGGGTTATCAATTCTTCTTGTAATACAAATTCAAAGTGCAGGCCCTTTATTGAGCCTTCTTGGTAACTATTACTCATGAATGGCAGTGGGTAATTTGCGCACTTCCTGCCGTTCATGTATAATAAAAAGCTTAATAAAAGTCTACCAATATTAAAAAAGAGCCACTATGGTCTATGGTTATCAAATCTTCTGTTTGTTATTCTAATTTAAAGTACAGGTCTTCTTGGTAACTACTTACCGTGAATGGCAATGGGTAATTTGCACACTTGCAGCCTTTCTTATTTTTTACATTATTCATCTTGCACTCAATCAACACATTGATTGAGTGCATGGATTGTATGTGCTTCGACTATGATGAGAATACACTGTTAGAAGATCACGGTCAAGTGCAAAGATTAAATACTTAAGACATAGCAAACGAGGTGGCAACAAGAGCCAGGAGGGTCCAAGAGTGGTGGAGGCTGGGTTTCTTAACCCGTGTCCTACCTACTATGTTGCAAACTTAAAACAGTTTGCCCCACCGACCTCAAAAACTACAGACCCATCTCCCTGCTCCCGTTCCCAGCGAAAGTCATCAAGAAAGCCATCAACAGCCAACTCGCCACATTCATTGAAGAACACAACATCCTCGACTCCTCCCAATCCGGCTTCAGAAAAAACCACAGTACGGAAACCGCCCTCCTCGCCGCAACAGACGACATCCGCACCTTACTGGACAAAGGAGAAACAGTAGCCCTCATCCTCCTCGACCTATCAGCGGCGTTCGACACAGTCTCCCACCACACCCTAATACGCAGACTCTACGATGCAGGAATCCAGGACAAGGCCCTCGACTGGATCTGCTCCTTCCTCTCCGGCAGGACGCAGCGGGTCAGACTCCCCCCTTTCCTCTCGGACCCCACACCGATCACCTGCGGAGTCCCCCAGGGCTCCTCCCTCAGCCCGACGCTCTTCAACGTCTACATGGCTCCACTTGCCCCCATCGTCAGAACCTACGGACTCAACATTGTGTCATATGCAGACGACACCCAGCTCATCCTCTCCCTATCCAACGAGCCCAACACCGCCAGACGCAACTTTCGAGAAGGCATGGAAGCCGTCGCCAAATGGATGAAAAACAGCTGCCTTCAACTAAACACCAACAAAACAGAAGTACTCATCATGGGCCCAAACCCCGACGCCTGGAGCGACACCTGGTGGCCCACCGCCCTCGGAAACCCGCCAACCCCCACAGACCACGCACGCAACCTGGGAATCATCCTGGACTCCGAGCTCAAAATGGACCGCCAGATCAACTCTGTCTCATCTTCCTGCTTCCACACCCTCCGCCTCCTTCGTAAGACCTTCAAATGGATCCCCCTCAAACACCGAAAGACAGTCACTCACGCCCTGGTCACCAGCAGACTCGACTACGGCAACGCACTCTACGCCGGAATAAACAAAAACCTCATCCGCAAGCTACAGAACATCCAGAACGCCGCCGCAAGACTGGTCCTCAACCTGCCAAAACACTGCCACATCTCCCAGCACCTGCGCACACTCCACTGGCTCCCCGTCGAGGCGAGAATCACCTTTAAGATGCTCACCCACGCACACAAGGCCCTCCACGGCACCGGACCAGCATACCTGAACAGCAGACTCAAATTCCACGCACCCCAAAGGACCCTACGATCAGCCCAGCTTTCCTACGCCGTGGTCCCCCGCACCAGAAAGACCAGATCGGGAGGCCGCTCCTTCTCCTTCCTCGCGGCCAAAGCATGGAATGCCCTTCCGCTCCACCTCAGACAGACAACATCGCTCCCCATCTTTGCAAGAAACCTCAAAACCTGGCTCTTCGACAGACCCCTTCCTTGATGGAATGGAACCTGCACCCCCCACCCCCCCCCACCCCTAGCGCCTTGAGACCCTTACGGGTGAGTAGTCGCGCTTTAACAAACTCCTGATTGATTGATTGAAACAGTGACGACAGGAGTGCCTTACTTTCCCTCCCCCATTACGTTGTCAAGTAGGTTGGAGAGAGGGAAAGGAAAGGAGTAAACTACATGTCTGCAGATGTACTGCTATGTTCAGAACACTGCATCAAACACTGAATAAACAAAGTCAGATACAAAAGAAGATACACCAAACAAGGCTACAAAAAAGATACACAAAGGAAAGCTATACAAATAAGACGGCGAATCTTGAACACAAACTGGTAAGTCAGTAAAAGAACAAAAATGCTAAGAACAGTGCAACGGACGCTACGCTGTAGAACTCATTGTCAGGTCCATGAAACTGCGGGCAGCTAGTAGGAGCCTAAACAGGACGATGGCAGGACGAGGCCCCTAGAGAAGCTTGGGGGAGTAACGGTCCCCGGGGCTAAGAGGTGGGGCCGAGGTGGGGCCGTGAGACCCCGCATACTTCAAAATAAAACCGCAGGGGGTGGCGTTCCCCGGGGCTCGGAGGGCCTTACAAGCCCCCCATTATGGAAAAATATAGCCCCCGGGATTTGGCCCTCCCGGGGCTAATTAAGAATAAAACAGACTTTTACTTTTTTTTCCTTTTCCACCGCGTACGCGTACGATACACGTACCCCACGATTTCTTATTTAAAAAAAAAATTGAGGGCCTAAAGATCCATTTAGGACCCCCAGAGCAGGCCTAGAGGGTCAGGATGTTTCTACCCTGCCCCCTTTCCTTATTTTGTAACTTTGTTTTACTATTTTCTTGTGACTCGGTTCTACTAAGGCACAAGATGGCTACCAACACTTCCTGGTTTGGAGTGTTGACAAACAGCTGACATCCAATCAACATGCAGCTCGTAATTGTATGGTTTTCGTTACACTTACCGTACGCATAGAGGGAGGGGGGACTGAAAACATACTTTAAAAAAAAGCCCCGAGGGGGTAGCGATCCTTGGGGCTGCGGGGAGAGCAGCCATAAGTCCCCCGCATACTTAAAAAAAAAAAAACCCGGGAATGCTGTTCCCTGGTACTCGGGAGACCTTACAAGCCCCCAATATGGAAAAAAATTGCCCCGGGGATTTAGCCCCCCGGGAGCTAATTAAGAATAAAACAGATTCTAGGTATTTTTTTCCTTTTCCACCGTGTATGCGTACGATACACGTACCCTGCGATTTCTTATTTAAAAAAAAATAAATTGGGGCCTAAAAAT
Source organism: Lissotriton vulgaris (assembly GCF_964263255.1). NCBI lineage: Eukaryota > Metazoa > Chordata > Amphibia > Caudata > Salamandridae > Lissotriton > Lissotriton vulgaris. Next base: position 295,667,835 of record NC_141698.1, read on the forward strand.
CCATGTGGGACCCCTGAGCAGGCAGAGAGGGACAGGATGTTCCTACACTGCCACCTTTCCTTATTTTTCAACTTTGTTTTACTGTCTACTTGTGGCTCAGTTCTACCGAGGCACAAGATGGCTGGCAACACTTCCTGGTTTTGATTGTTGACAGACAGTTGACATCCAATCAGCATGCAGCTCGTGCTCATAATTGTACGGATTTCCGTACCCGTGCAGTCCTTCGTTTCTAGATATCATTATGATTTTACTTTTGATTTTCTCAGGAACTATTGAACGGATTTACACCATTTAACAAAAAGCACAATCTGCGAACTGAACTCTACCTCTCTGCCAAATTTGGTGTAATTCCGTTTAGCCGTTCGGGCTGTAGCCCTGGCTAAAGGTCCCTATTGCATGGGGAAAACACGTTTTGGGACCCCCTTTTTTCTCGGCCCCACTTGACGAATCACCCCCAAGCTTTCAGGGAAAGAGTGGAGCGGAATAGGCCATTTTCTTGAAAAAATTCGCAAAGATTCGTCCACCAGCGCCAAAGTTATTCCAAATAGAATGTTGTGGTTTTCCTATGGAAAGTAGGTCCTCACTATAACTACCTACTGGCGACCGCCAGTAGGTAAAAAAAATAATATATATATATATATATATATATATATATATATATATATATTCAGAACAAATGCCCCCAGCATTTCGAAGGGCGACTCGACCTCGCTCCAGCCATCCAGCAGTGTCATGCATTTCTCGCCATAAATCTCCCTTTCATTTAGATGAGCCGACGCGTTTCAGGGCACAGCAGCCCCTTCTTCCTGGGCAACTCAAAAAACATGACTGAGGCTTGCAATGTGCGTTTCTCGGTTTTAATTAGCAACACATGTCCTCGCAGCAGCCCCTCCCAATTAGTGCCACCGCAATGCTTTCTAGGACATGTAGGCACCGCATTACAAGAAAAAAATGTTCTTATAGTAAGTTCAGCCTCTGTTTTCAAATTTTGAGTACATTAAATCCTTTAGTAGGTAGAGGGATCCTTTATGGCCAGTTTCATTGCGCATATGGGAGCGAGGTGCTTTCAGAGTTGACAAGTTCAGCTCCCAGCCTCTCTTTTCGCTTGAGATGGTGCCTCTTCCACGGCAGGGACCGGCCGTGTAATTCAATTCAGAACAAATGCCCCCAGCATTTCGAAGGGCGACTCGACCTCGCTCCAGCCATCCAGCAGTGTCATGCATTTCTCGCCATAAATCTCCCTTTCATTTAGATGAGCCGACGCGTTTCAGGGCACAGCAGCCCCTTCTTCCTGGGCAACTCAAAAAACATGACTGAGGCTTGCAATGTGCGTTTCTCGGTTTTAATTAGCAACACATGTCCTCGCAGCAGCCCCTCCCAATTAGTGCCACCGCAATGCTTTCTAGGACATGTAGGCACCGCATTACAAGAAAAAAATGTTCTTATAGTAAGTTCAGCCTCTGTTTTCAAATTTTGAGTACATTAAATCCTTTAGTAGGTAGAGGGATCCTTTATGGCCAGTTTCATTCATGCCCTTCGAAATGCTGGGGGCATTTGTTCTGAATTGAATTACACGGCCGGTCCCTGCCGTGGAAGAGGCACCATCTCAAGCGAAAAGAGAGGCTGGGAGCTGAACTTGTCAACTCTGAAAGCACCTCGCTCCCATATGCGCAATGAAACTGGCCATAAAGGATCCCTCTACCTACTAAAGGATTTAATGTACTCAAAATTTGAAAACAGAGGCTGAACTTACTATAAGAACATTTTTTTTCTTGTAATGCGGTGCCTACATGTCCTAGAAAGCATTGCGGTGGCACTAATTGGGAGGGGCTGCTGCGAGGACATGTGTTGCTAATTAAAACCGAGAAACGCACATTGCAAGCCTCAGTCATGTTTTTTGAGTTGCCCAGGAAGAAGGGGCTGCTGTGCCCTGAAACGCGTCGGCTCATCTAAATGAAAGGGAGATTTATGGCGAGAAATGCATGACACTGCTGGATGGCTGGAGCGAGGTCGAGTCGCCCTTCGAAATGCTGGGGGCATTTGTTCTGAAATGAATATATATATATATATATATATATATATATATATATATATATATATATATATATATATATACTAGATTGTACTAGTGATTACCTTGTGTTTGAATTACCTATATTTTTATTTTCGTTTTCTTTTTCTCTATGCTTGTACCTGTTTCCAACTTCTACCGTGTAAAGCGCTCCGATACCCGGAAGAGTCTTGTTCGCACTATATAAAACTTTCAAATAAATAAGTAAATCTAAGGTTCCGAAGGATAACCACTGCAAGTAAGCTGGGATAAGTGAGGCTATCCACTCCTGAGCACATATGGTGGAGAATTTGAGGTGCTTTATCTTGACGTGTCACACTAGAATGAGTTATGTCCTGAATTCCTATAAGTTTCCAGCGGCGGCTTCTCCAATTTTGGGGTGATGGGGCAACATGGGGGATGGGTGTGAGAGTAAACTATATATTTCTTAAAACTTACCTGCTCCTGTTCCCCCTGCCTAGATGCTCCTCTTCCAAAACGTTACAGACTCCCAGGAAGCAATCACGGCACTGCTCTCATGCTCGTAATACCAGCATGAGAACTGTGCCATGATTGGCCTGAGCGGGCTACTTGATGCTTACTGAGGCCCAGGGAGCCTAGGGCTTTTCTCAGACCCAGCTGGTGCAAGACAGCTACGTTGGATAAATATGAGCGTGCATGTCTGCTTGGCTGGCATGAGACGGCAGGCCAAACAGACATGCGCACTTACAAGTGCCGAACACTCCTCCTGTAGCATGATGCATGGCAGGACGGCCCGCCCTAACCTCGGCTGGGAGTAATGGAAAATAAAATGATAATAAAGTGGTTTTATCATTATTGTATTTTTTCAGTGGGGAGATGCTCCTCCGCCATAATGGAGGAGCCTCCCCTGTATGTTTCCATGCAAGCTCTACTTTGTAACACAGTTTCATACTTTTACACATACCTGCATATTATTGTATTCTTTTTTCTTATTCTTATTATATATGAGGTTTCATGCCATTTTTTGGAGCCAGGGACATTGACTTGAACTAAGACCATGGGGACTTTATGGAGAAGTGTGGCTCAATGGTTAGAGGAGGCATACCCGGAAGCTGAGGTCAGACCCGGGATCAGGGTTCAATTCCCGACGCAGCAGGGTCTGAGCCCAAGTGTCCACGGACTCGATAATTCTCACTTCGGTGCCTACTCGAATCACGGGTTCACACTCTGCAACTCTGGGCAATAGCTTGCTTAATCTCCACTACGGCCCCCCGCGGCGGGATGCCTGGCTTTCACCTTGGGGATGCCCAGTACGGGTTATCTCACAGGGAAAAGCCAGGACGGGTTCCCAATGCAAGCGCCGGGACACCCCGTTGGGGTAGCCGTGCGCTATATAAGATACACTAAAAAAAAAATGAAAACCCATGTAGCAGGGCGTCTCGAGAGAGTCTCAAATACTTAACTAGAATAAAATGCAACACTCTTGGGTTTATGTGAAGAAGGGATAAAGTAATGTACGTGATGTATGTACAATGTAGAATACAACTCCATTTTTGTGCCTATGAGTACCCAACAAAAAAATGTTGCAACAGCTGGCTATTGTCCCTCCCCTCTTTTTTCTTGTAAAAAACGTTATTGAGTGTAGTTTTCAATGAAAGTGGCAAACTGTCTGTAATGTCAATGCTTCAGTAAAAACAAAGCAGTGGATTCAGCACAACAGTTTAAATAAAAATTGTATAGGCTGGGTGGAGTAAAGGGATTTTAGTCTCCTGAATACACATAACCATTATTGTATCATTATTTTGCTTTTCACTATGGAATTCTTCTCTATTACCATCACTGCTTCCTTTGTCTTACCACCATCTTTTGAAACAAGTGACACCTGTGCAAGCCAAGACTACAGTACATTTGAATCCAAAACAAACTGCAGAATGTAATATAATTTTAATCTGAAAGAGTGGGCTGTCCAGAGTTTCAGTGTATTACTATAGAAAAATAGTAATGCCAAAATGGAGTCTTCCTAACTTTCAGGCCAGGTTACTGCAAGTGGGTAAAGGGACCATTCAGCTTTCTAAACGAGTGGAAAGTGTTATTAATATTGAGTCAGTAGTTCGGTTAAAACCACATCTATAATGCTATGAGAAAGGCAATCTCTTGTGAGATTACTAGAAACAATAATCCCATATATTAATAGCATCAATGTCAGAGAAGTTTGAACTCTCCACAGTCTGCCTTCATCTTGTGAACAGGGTTACTGTGGTATGTGGTCACAGGAGATCTTCAGGCTTTCTAGGTGCAGGTTTACTGGGCTGGCTAGGGACTTCCCTGTTAAGCACACAGAAACACAGTCTGCATGAAATCTTCTCATAGCTGAGTGAACTCAGCTTCATTAAAGTTCCTTAGTGTGAATCTATCATTGGGGGCTAACTATGTAAACACTGCCATTAAGTTACAGCCTCAACCAGAGCCTAATTTACACATGATTTGTAATTTAATTTTGATGCCATTTGCTGCACTACGCAATAGTTATTAATTAAAAACTCTGAGCAGAGGGGCAACATGAATACTGTGAGATAATACTCTACTGAACAAAGATGCCAGAAGAAACATTAATACATGCACTGGTCTCAGGTCTGTACACACCTTAATGCTTGTCTTCCACATACCACCCATTAGTTTACCAAGTTAATTTTCTTAAGTATGCTTCTAGTGTGTAAGGTAGTGAGAGATGGTAGTTCACCAAAAGCAGAAAAGTCAATAAGCTAAAATGTCCTGTTAGGCCCAGGTAAAGGTTTCAATAATTCACATCTGACCTTAGCCCCTGGCAGCTATGTCTCCGAGCAGACAGGCTTAACTAAAAGTACCAAAACAGTTAAAAATTTAAAAAAACATAATGAAAATACCACTCCAATTGATATGAATAGAGTAAACGTTTATACACAAAAAGGCACCAAAAATGATAAGAATACAATAAGGGGAGCCGGAGTTATACATGTTTAAAGATTTAAAGGAAAAATGCCTGAAAAACTAAGGGGTATATCTACAAGGAAGTGGCGGAGCGCAGTGTTAACCTTCTTGGCTTAACGCCACACTCCGCAACTTCTGAAACGCAAGGCTCCACCATATTTATAAGAATGTGGTGCAGCCTTGTGTTTCCCCCTGAAATGGTGCTAAATTTAGAAACTTAGCGCCAATGCAGGCACCCTTGCACCATAGTGCAAGGGTGTCTGCGTGCAGGGTAGGATTGTTTATGTGTAGGAAGGTGTCCCTTCCTGCACATAAACAATCCTAAAAGGCCATTCTGGCACTTTCATGTGTGCTGCTTCATGGAGCACACATGGAAGTGACAAAATGGCATTGTTTCTTAAGATGTACAGGAAGGGACACTTTCCTGTACATAAACAAACCATGGCATTTAGGTTTTTTCCATGTGTGCTGCACAAGGCAGCACACATGGAAAAAAGCAAAAACTAGGAGAAACCATGCATTTCTCCTCGGTTCCCAAACTTAAGACCAGGATTTACCTGGTCTTAATGTTGGCGCTGCCTCCTATGTACGTCACCATTGTACATAGGGGGCAGTGTTAAAATGAATGGGTGTTACGGTGAAACACCCACCGCAACACCCACTGCGCACCCCTTTCATGTTAACCATAGCGTGAAAGGGGGCCTTATGTACAAGGCAGGGTACGGCCATGTTAAGTGGCTTAACGCTGCCTTGTACATAAGGCGCACCCCCTATCACCACCACAGCGTCACTAAAAGTGATGCTGTGATGGCGATAGGGGCTTGTACATACGCCCCTAAAGCGCCAAATACATAGTCGTTGCTTGTAGTTTGTCTGGGACCTATGCATGGTTTCAGGCTGACTGAGGTAGACCACAGACCAGACACACCAAACAGGTTCACCTTGTCAAAGATATTACCTTTAGAACTAGTTTCTTAGATTCAAACTTAAATTCTTCAGTGGATCTAGGCTGCAGCCTGGACCCACCAAAGTCCTCTAAAAGTCAGATAGCCACATGGATGCGGTCCCACTGGAACTGCTGGATTTTGGCAGGATGAGCTCCAAGTGGGAGAAATTCAAATGTTGTGGCCCGTGAAGTCCTTGCATTGAGAGGATGCTTTTCACTCTTTCACCCAGTCAAGATTTCAACCTACAGTCTTAGGGCATGAGTTAGATCTTGGCGGATGGGTTACTCCGTCACAATGGTGATGGAAATCTAGTTGCCGAAATATATATCCCATAGGATATAATAGAATTCATATTTCAGTGGATGGTATATCCATCACCGTTGTGATGGAGTAACTGACTGCCAAGAACTAAATGAAGCTCTCAGTCTTTTTTTATAGAACTTAAATTCTTCCGGCTGAGCAAGCCTAAAGCTGTATCCAATGAAGTCAAACACCTTTGCTATGAGATCCTGCTGACCTTAGAGGTTGAAGTAAAAATAAATTCTACATTTAAATTTTGGAGCGGCTCCTCGTGGTCCCTTCTATTGCTCCCAGGACTTCAGGTACAGCACATTGAGGCCACAAGCCACTACAGCAAATGGCCACTAGCATGGCCCGTTAAGTTCCAGTTGATGCTATCAGCTGGGTGTAAGGAAGTGGGTTTCTGTTGCAGTAACCCCCCCACTTTTTTTCTGATACCTGGTGAACTTTTCCTTGGTGTTCCCCGGTCCCTGCCAATCAGGTACGGGCCTGTGTTCCTTCCCTAAAAACTGTACTAAAGCCTAAACCCAATTGGCATCTCTGGCCACATGTCAGGCCCTGGTAAATGGTACCCTAGGTACCCAGGGCATTGTGACCAGAGAAGACCCCCAAGGGCTGCAGCACTTATTGTGCCACCATTAGGGGCCCTGTACCCTGACACACACACTGCCTTTGCAGGCTGAGTGTCCTGGTGCATAACTAAACAAACATTCGACATGGCACACATCCCTGTGTGCCATGCCACAAACCCACTGTCCTGGCATACATCAGCCACCCCTCTAGCTGTGTGCCCTATGCCAGTGGTGTTGGCACAAGTGCATGAGCCCATGAGCCCTGTGCCCCTACAGTACCCAGGGCCAATTTATGGGCACTGTAAGTGCAGTGATGCCATTAAGAGTCTATGGTGCTGGGAGGTTGTCATTACGAACTCCACAGCACCATAATGGCTACACTGAAGACTAACAAGTTTGATAGCAAATTTCTCAGCACATTAAGCCCACACTGATGCCAGTGCGGGATTTAATGTAAAATGCATTACAGCTGGCATCTTAGAGATGACCCTGAAACCTAACCTACAATCCAGGTCTTGTCTGAGAGGCTGCCTAGGCTGCCACACAGCAGACATGTTGCTGGAACCCTGGTTGGAGAGCCCCCGCTCTCCTGGGCCTGCAACAATGCACATACTGGGACGAGGTGCCAAGCCTCCTCCCCCAGGATAGGCAGGGGAAGCTTCAAAGGCATTCCACCTTTGTGAGCTTCTCAAGACCACTTGCTGTACTCAGCAACTGGCCCCCACAAGTTCTGACCCCCATTCTGGCGGGAAATCATACGTCAGAAAACGGGGTGTGCCTGCCTGTGTCAACTCCACCCCTCTGGTGGGAGAGGCGAGGTGAAGCGCAACTCCAGGCTACTGCCATCTTGAGGATGGGGAGCCCTACCCACTCACAGCTAGGCTCTTGCCCCCCTCCCACAGGAGAGGAGCAGGTTAAGGGGCGTACCCACCCCAGGACAGGGACCTATTGATCCCTGCCCTCACCCTACCTGTAACGCTCCCAGATTTAGTATTTAGGGGCACCCTGAAAATTCCTTCGGGAGATCCAGATCATGAAACAAGAAGGAAGAACGAGGAACAAGAAGACCAGCCATGCAGCTGCTAAAAAGAGGAAGACACCAACTGATTTGGCCCCAGCCCTACAGGCCTGTCAACCCTCAAACCTGCTCCTGCTAAAACCCGGCGTCTCCAGTGGTCAGCAACCTCAAAAACCCCAGAGGACCTGATTGCCTTGTGACTCTGACTACCTGGGTCTCCCATGAGCCGTGGTACTGCTCAAAGCAAGTAACAAGCCCTGGCATCAGCCCGGAACCGCGAACCCTGCACACTCTGCACCCGCCAAGTCTGGCCTGTGCTCTGGTGAATCAACACCCTGAGGACGTCCCCCCGGTGATTCTGACCTGGAATACAGTGCCCAAGGACCCTCCTCGATGACCCAGATGACGCCTGCAGCATCAGGACAAGGGACCCCTCCATCCGCGACCAGCATTGGGTAAGATTTCTCGACCTCAAAAGAGACCCCTGTACCCAGCGCCCTACGGCCCCCTGTGCCCAACTCCTGGGTGCCTACCTATCCTCCACCATCCCAACGTACTCCTCGAAGTGTTGGTCGCTCCGGAAGATCCTCCGTCCCCGAGCCTGCAGCCTTTGTTCCCTTTTCAAGATCTCCATTGAATAACATTGAGCGCCCGACGGCTCAAAAACACCCTGCACTCAGCCGCCCGAGTGCCCCTGGCAGTGCAACCTTTGTCCTATCCTACTTCCCCTTTTGCCCTGAGCAAGTGACCTGGAGCCCAGCTCCCACAGCCGCATGGCCTGCTAGCCAGCAGCCACCAACCAAAGGCCCTCTGCCTCTCCTTGGATAACATTGGGCCTAACTACCTCTGCACCCGGCTGCCCCTGTGCCGCTGAGGGTGTACCAACTGTACCTACCTGATCCTGGGGGACCCCTGAGTCTATGCCCAGAACCTTAACTCTGCCAGTCGAGTACTTACCTAAAAGCTGATAACTCACCTTTCTTCCATAGGCTAACATTGACTGGTTTTACTTGAAAATTCTTCTAAGTGTGGAGTTTTGGAACTTTAAAAAATTCACTTAAAATAGGTCGAACAATGAATTCCGATTTACTCACTTGTTATCAAGAGAGACCTCAGTGCTTCACCTTTTAGCCCAGCACAAACCCTGAAAAGTAATTTTAACCGTACTTACCAGTAACCTGAATTTTCTTCCATAGGAAACCATTGTCTGTTTTTCTGTGAAATTTCTTCTAAGTGTCGATTTTTGCAAACTACAAATATTCTTTAAAAATTGCACCAACTACCAAAACGTAATTACTTACCTGTTTTAGATAGAGGTCCCAGTGCTGAACCTAAGAGTCCAGTACTGGATTACAAAAGTAACGTGAACATACTTTACCTGCAATTTGAATTTTCTTCCATAGGAAACCATTGACTGTTTTTCTGTGAAATTTCTTCTAAGGGCCTGATTCTGATGCGGTTAGGAAAGCATTCCCACCTAGGGCCTTATTCTGATGCGGTTAGGAAGGCCTCCTAATGGCATTTGCCCCTTCCAAATCAGATCGGGAACGAGTCTTCCCGACCCAGAGCCCAATTATGATGCGGTTAGGAACATATGCTCCCATTGAAGTCAATGGGAGTACAACCAAATCGTATCTGGAAGCATCCGAATGCATCGTACTCAGTCGGTCGGACTCTCCCGATCCGAGTGGGTTGGAAACCATTTCCAAACCGATTCAGTCGGGAAGCTTTCCAACCCGCATCAGAATCAGGCCCTATGTGTTGATTTTTGCAAGCTACAAATATTCTTTAAAAATCGTACCAACTACCAAAACATAATTAATTACCTGTTTTAGATAGAGGTCCTAGTGCTGAACCTAGGACCAGCACTGGATTACAAAAGTAACGAGAACATACTTTACCTGCAACTGAAACTTCCTGCCATAGGATAACATTGGTCATTTCAGTTTTAAAAGTTTCTATAAACTTTAAAAAATACACTAATATTCCTTAAAAAACACTACTGTAACCAAAACGCTTTTACTTAACTGTTTACAGCTCATGTCCGGAGACTGAATCTAGGATCCAGTCCTGTGGTTAGAAAAGTAATCTACAAAGTAACTAATTGCATTTAACTAGAAATTCCTATTGAGCTCAATGTTGCATTGTGTTTGAAATTGTGTTGCCTATTGCAACAAACTGTAACTATAGCATTCAAAAAGTCTATTGCCTATTTGAAAAGTATTTAACTAAAGTAACTCATCCAGAGAACGTATATTTTGATACCTTGTTGGTTCTAAAAATAAAACCACTATATCTTTTGATAGAAAACAATTGGCCTAGAGTTCAGTTCTTAAGTGTGTGATACTATTTACTGACTGAGTGTGTACAACAAATGCTTTACACTGTCCTCTGCCACTGCATTACTGCTCGACCGAGATATGACCGTTAGATATGACTAAGGTCATATCTAACTTTAGCTTCTGCAATACCTCTGGGGACTGTGGACTCTGTGCACACTGTACCTTACTTTGGTCCAGTATATAGAGAGCCACTTTCTTACACCGGGTACTTCAGAAAAAAAGGTCTCTTGTTCCTTATTGTGCCCTGTTTGCACACAGGAGGTAAGCCAACTGACCCTTGGAGTTCACTTAATAGCACTGGATACAAGTGAGGAGCAGGTCCTGCCCTCCAGGTCTCCACACAAGTCTCAAACACCAGGTCCAGTGCTCTTTTATTGTTTCAGCAGTCCAGAGGGTGTTCTGCTGAACTTTGGCTGAGGAGCCACTTTTTTAGGTTTCTCTAGACAGTTGCCCGGCGTGACTCATTGACACTCCCTAACCAATGAGGAAAATGTTCCCACAGGAAACCTTCCACTTTTGCAGCACATCTTGTTTGACGTACCGCAAACCATGGCACCTTGTACCATTCCAAAGGAAATCCAACTATAATTCTACACTGAAGGGAGCCTGTGGGTTCAGTCAGGGGTGTGTTTAGGGAAATTAACAGTTCTTGCCTCGACTACACCAAACTGTTTCTGGGACCAGAACCCCCTTCCACTGGGTTGGTGCCCAACTGGCATCAGAGAGCCCAAAGAATAAAGCCCTCAGGCTTTTCCTTTCCCTTAACTTAGTTGCTCTGGACTTCCTAGTTTGACAACTGTCACATACCACACCAAGCCCATCCTGTCATCAGGCCTAAGCCAAAACCTCCGCTCTGGGAGAACTTTTCACAACTCAATAAGTTCAAGCACTGGCAGGGTTAGCCAATCCTAATTAGCACTCAGGAGCTTCAGGCAAAGAAAAGGTAACTTTCTAAAAGTGACTTTTCTTAAATATTATGAATAACTAAGCACCATTGAACTGGATTTTTTTAATAAACATTAAAAATAGTGATTAAACTAGTTCTATAGTTAGTCTCAAACCAGAGTTAGCAAAACGAATATATTAATCTGCACTGCAGTTTTTCTCATAGGACAGCGAGGGTCTTTCACAGTAAAATAGTCTTTGGTGACTTCCACTGTACAGACATGGTGATATTACATTCTAAATGTCTTACTTCTAAATACCAAGCATCCTGCCTTGTGGGCTACAAGGCCTACACAGGCCTAACTTATTAGTATTTAAAAGAAACGTTTTTTTCTCTTGTCAAATAGATTATTTTGACAAGTCAGACTGCAGGTTTATACTGGAGCACTTAGGTTACATTGGTAGGCCTGAAGCCATGTTCTCCTTGTCACACTTGTGGATTGCACAATTATTGTTGCAGTGCACATGTGACAGTTACCTTTCCATTCCGTGGGTGCCTATACCATATACTATTGCCTTACAGGAGAGTTAAATATACCAATCTGGATTAGACAATCTTTTATGTTTAAGAGGTCAGAGCACACGCACTGGGCACTGGATGGCCGTGACCCAGTGTGCAGAGTCTAAAAACCAGCATTAGAATCAGCAAAATATGAAAATGATCACACAGAAAGGTAATTTATTCACACAGTGCCATTTTTACATGCCCCAAAAATATATTTTGGTCGGGCCCCAAGTCCAACTTCCTGTTGGACATCAAAGCATATTTGTAAATCTCTCTAGTGCTATGTCTTTTATGCTCTCTTCCTTTTCTGTAGCTTCCTATCAATACTTTCTTACACTTTAAGAAATATGAATGGGAATGTCTGGATAGTGTTAGGCCTCCCCAGAAAGGCCTTTTGGAGTACATAAACACCTGCATTCCTTTGTGAACTGGCCCCAAAAAATCTAAAATGGGAAAAGAATGGGAGGATTCAGGCAATGTTCATGTAAATGTAATAACAAATAAAAAGGAATGCCTCTCTTAGAATTTCACTAATGGGGTTCTGGACTTTTTGGGATGATTTACAAAGGCATTTAATAGTAAATAGACGATTGCTTCATGAGTACTACTTCCCATACAATCAGTCTCAAACTATTTCTCTCTTAACCATTCTAAGCCATGAGTGTCATTTTTATAGGCCCACACCTAAGAAAGTGTGTACTTCATGCTCCACCCACAACAAAGGGTACCACATAGAAATTGTTGCCTCCTTTTACACCTCTATCAAGTCACATTCTTGCATTATGAAATATTTCATGGCCACACTACCATACAAACTTTACCTTTGTTGGCTTTGTCACCAGAGAACATCAGTGTCATCAACCTTACAGTAATGAAACTCGAACAATTAAAGGATTACTTCGATTCATACACACCAAACTGTTTCAGCCCAATTTCTAATCAAAGTGGCATCGCTCCACCTTCTAACTTTTACTGGTTATTGTTTGCTAAAACATATATGCGCAATGCCACATCTTTCAACTCACCTGATCGTTGAATTCTACAGCTTAACCATAACTAAAGCAAACAATAATTCCCAACACAGCCTGAAGTTTGAATGGAGACAGGAACAAGATTAACTTTCACTCCCTGCTACTTTACAGCATGCTCCAGTGTGGAAAAATAAAGGTTGATTTTGTTGAGAGTTTAGTTGCCTTGTTAAATCAAAAGCGGAACGCTTAGGTTGGAATAAACTAATAGGCTATCATGCTGGGGTTGCCATCTGTTCGCTCCAGCAGGCTGACTGTTTTTCTAAAGTGTACCCGTCGCTGAGTAGAACTTAAATATACAGGCCTCGGCGTTAATGACAGTTCCAAGTGATGTCATAACGGAAGCCGTCAACTGACGCTTGGCAGTGGTAGGTACCAACTCCGAGAGAGCACATTTTTAAGATTGCCCTGGAAGGCCAGGTTACGGCTTCCACAGAGGTGTGTGCACGTGCTAAATTGTTTCAGGGGCCAAATAACCTCATCTGCGTCTTGGAGTGTTCTGAGAGTGATTTAATGCCCCTTGTTTGTTTTAAAAGTTTGTTAAAGATGTTAATAACCGCAGGTCAAATGACTAACGTGCCAGTCAAGGAATGTACTGAAACTTGAGCTTCCAAGATGTTGACCTTCTTTCTTCCCGTGTATTATTTTTATTTCAACATTGCACCTTCTTCACAGGTGGGTTTTTGGCGCTGATCAGGGCCTCTGGCAGGCTGACAGAAACGAAGTGGAAAACAGTACTCCAGGGACTAACATTGGTTCGCCTGCTTCCTGCAGATAAGCTCATTCGTAATCATTGAAATCTCTAACAGCCTGATTCATCAAGCATAATTGCGCTCGCAAAGGGCCAGATTCTGAGAATCTGGCCCTTTGCAAGTGCAATTTTTGCTTTTGGGATTCATCATCCCAAAAGCAAAAGTCTCTATTTAAGAACTCGCAAATTTGCGAGGAATAGCATTTAAGGAATCTCTATTAGAGATTCCTTAAATGCTATTCTTGAAACATTTAAAAATTGCGATTTCGCAATTTTGGGCCGCTATTTACCGCGAGGTCAAACCTTGTGGTAAATAGCGAAAACTTAGAAAAATGCTTTTAAAAGCATTTTTCTAAGTTGCATGTTACAAACACAGATGTCCTTTGGACATGTGTGTGTGTAACATCTGTGTAATTAAACATTTCAGGGGTGTTACAGGGTGTCCTTTGGACACCCCTGCACCCTTGAAATCGCAATCTCATTTGCGATTAGCTAATTGCTAATCGCAAATAAGGAATGACTCCCCATGTATTCCTATGGGCCTTTAGGCCCATAGGAATGAATGGGGAGTTATTCCTTATTTGCGATTAGCAATTAGCTAATCGCAAATAAGGAATCAGTAGGACTCGCAAAAAATATTGCGAATCCGTCATGAATCCCGTTTTGCGAGTCTGGAATAGCGATTCCTTATGAATCGCTTTTTCAGGCTCGCAAAACTTCACATTGATGAATCTGGCAGTAAGAACCTCATTCCAGGATTTGGAATCCCTAATGCATAAGGTTTTTTTCTCCCAAACTCTATTCTGATTTTACTAGCTCTTGGGAGAGAAACAGTCAAGCCAGGCTTACTAATATTTATATTTGGTGCAATAAACCAAGGGAATCCAGGCACCATATGCCACAATATAGACACTGAAAAAGTCAACAGGTTTCACCTTTGTAAAGTGCAAACACATTTGTAGCCATTGACATCACATAAATATATATACAAAAAGGCAGAGCCATGTAACCCCTAATATTTAAACACTACAGCCACCAACACACATAGATCAACAGAAAAAGGCATGTATTCACAGACAGCCAAAAGTCATGCTAAAACATTATAACTTACACAATCAATCTTTGCCCTCTGCTGCGTTTGATCTGAGAATCTCAAGAAAGTCTCTCACCTGTCTAGTTTTATCTCAAATTCAACTTTTTCCTGGAAGATGATCCATTCTCAAGTGGTGGGGAGGGCTCCATCATGACCTTATGGCTCTCTTATTGCACTATTATCCTTGAGGATGATCTTAGTCTTGATTTTTTTAATGGACTTAACAGTCCAATTCAAAATTAATCCAAGATGTTAGACTTTCATTTGTGAGGGAAGGGAAATTAATATGAATAACTTTTAATCATCACCTGGCAGGAGATATAACTGAGCGTTATCAGTGTAAGACAGACTGAAGAAACAAGTCCTGATCCTGTAACTCACTGAAATATTTAAACACATTTAATAGGGATGTGGACAGCAAGGAGACAAAGGTAACTTGCATGTAGACAGTCATATCCCTAATAGAAATTCGCCCAGTTCCACCAACTGTTTGTTCAGAAACAAAATAATTTGAAGGACTATTCGCTGGACCTTACTTAACCCTTTCCTTGCTGTCGTCGGCCATTGGCCGACGGCAGCACTACCTCCCCAGTGCTGCCGTCGACCAATGGCCGACGCGGCCCCACCCGCGCACGGAAATGCCCGCACCGTGGCGGAATTACCGCCGTGGTTAACGGGTTAAACTACTGATGACAATCTGAACAGTAAACACTCATGGCTGACTATGTTGAAGGCTGCCGAGCGGTCCAACAATACATCTAAGTGCATATTGATCTCCGCCCTCTCCATATGATCTCAAAGTTTATTCATGTGGTCTGTAAGCCGTGCTTTTACAAAGATCCTGTTCCGAGTAGCTCAAAAATGCTTACTTGATGTTCCTGCCAGAAGCTTGTTGTTCAGCTCCTCAAGATTAGAACTTCTAGTTTTCTATGCTATTATGTGATTCTGGTGCCATTTCCTGTGCTCCTCTCTTTGAACTGTGCCTCTTTAAGGATACCAATTATCTGACCCCCTCGGAAGCCATGTTAACTGGACTCCCAGATATTGAGGCCCTAGCTTTTCTGAATCCTGGGAAAGACCCTTATTCCACGTGGCAATGGGAGGGGTGAATTACTTGGAATTTCATACTATTTTATTGAATATTCAGTCCTCTGAGCAAAAACCCACTCAGTTCTTTAGCTTTGTCTCCAAGATTGATTTGAAATTTGGACAGAAGTAAGATTTATAATGGCAATCCTGACACAATGTATCAGTCATTGGGGTAGAGCCGCCCGATAGACTAAGGAGTGAACAGGGCCAATACTAAACCCAGAAGTCCAATAAGTCTGTCAGTCAATGGGACTTGAACCTTACACCATAGACTAGGTACCTGGCCGAATAAAAACCTCTTTATAAATAGAGGTGAAATTATTCTTCTATAAAAACTGCTTGAAAATAAATCTGAACAAATTTCATTAAACGTATTAGCTGTTACCTTCGTCGAACGTATGCTGTCCCGGAAGTGTATGAGGTTCCCTTCCGGGTTAAACCATCCAAAGGATTACTTAATATGGTGGCGGGTGCCGCGATATTTATTGACAATACGTGACTCCTGCGAACACTGAACTAAACCGAGGACTACTGAGGACCTTTTCATAAATAAGTAAGTCTGGATCAAGCGGCTGAGTGTTCAGTTAAAACTTAATTTATTGTGGACCTGCTTCACTTTGGTCTGTTTGTGATGCCATAGGCGACTTTATTCGGGGATTACAGCTTTTTTAGATGGGAACGGCTGCCGCTCTATGTGTTCTTAGTGGGGTCCGATGCACTGCCTTGATGGTGGGGGACATGTTGACTTTAGGATATGTGGAGTGGAGCGGAAATGGCGGCACTTATCGTCCCATATTTCTAATTTTGAAATACACACCGCTTAAGTACATTTACGTTCAAAATTTGTCCCACTCTCGGTATCTGATTTACTAACCTGTATCAAGTTACCACACCATATATAAATCTTCTTTTCTAACAATGCAGTTGGACTATATGTTGCATTTCCTGAAGCAGCTTCTGTTGTGATCCTATGACAAAAATACGTCACATATACATCGACTAAACACTCGTGCTATGGTTCAATGTAAAATTAGGCTGTTTGCTATTTGACTTGCATACTCTTCTGGATATGCATATAACATTGCTCCTGTGAATATAGTACTTTCTTGCTGTATTTCTTCTGGACATTTACATAAGTCTGTACACTGAGAATATACTGCTCATTTTTTGGAAATACATTTCTTAAAAAAAGTGTACTGAAAAAATGTATTATGACATACAGTTGAAGAAATCTCAACTAAAAACATTCATTATCTTCAGAATTGGATGTTCACCCATTGTATTGAAATGTTTATTGACGCAACCTGAGTAAAAGACTGATGTAATTGTTTAGGTATTATAAATGACCACCTTGGGCTTAAAAATCTGTCCTCCTATGGCATGCTCTGCCCCTGCTCTACCCTATCTAACCAACAGAACTACTTCTTCGCATAGATAAGTGCACTTCTTCCAACTAACTCAAAATATCTTTTCCAATTTTTTTTTAAAGGTAACAAATGGTAAAAAGTATGATATATGTGCAACTAGTGCAATTATTTGGTTCTCTACTTTTTCTCTGGGCATAGGGTCACTCTCACTACTTTCACAATCATTGTGATTACTTTCGGTAGCAGGATCTTCTCTTTTTCTGCTACCTCCTTTTTTTCTGCTCTCTTTAAAAAAATCGGATTTTTTCAAAATGTCACAATAAAATTAGATTCTATTTTTAAGAATCTGTACTTTCTTAGCACACTTGATTAATCTCCCTTCTCTTCACTCTTTGGGGTCACTCTTGACTGTTTTACACAGTACTGATTATACTTTTACTCTGTTACAGCCTTGAGAAAGCCCTGGTGCCATCTGCCACATAGGGCGAAACACGTGTCGGCTGTCTCCTCTCTTTTCAATAAAAAAACATGTACAATCAAAAACAAGAGTGAAATGGCCTAATTAAATGGTGTTGTGTATCAAGAGGGAGAGAGAGGACCAGATAGCCAGTCCGTATCCCCGGTTTATATGTAGTTTAATCAAAAAAGGACTAGCTGTGTTTAGGGGGGGGGGTTGACAAGATTAGTTTTGCAATCTAAGTGACTCAATCTTGTTTTGTCAAGGGGTTGTGGCACCTGATGGGTGTCCTTATAAAGCCCTCACCCACCAACCTAGTTGGTGGCATGCTTCATCATCGGGCCCACCCAGTGACACCTAACGTGTCCCGGGTGTGCTACGACGCCTGGTTACAGCGGAGCAGGTATGTCACTGTGTGTGCGGTGAAGGGTGAAAAGATAGTGATTTAAAACGGCTTGGCGGGGGTCCCAGTACCCGGAGGGTGAAGAAACTTTAATACCTGGGCCTCCGTCAGCGGTTAAAAATAAGGCAGTGGGACGTTAGAGGCGAGTTACGACCTCCCACGTCCTTTAGTGAGTCAACATGTTTCAGCCAGTGCCTTATGAATATGCTGGCTTTCTTCAGGACCAGAAATAAAATAGTGTGTGCAATTAAAAATAGTGGGTGTGTGGTACAGACTATGTGTCTACACGCCCTAAAGCGTATCTATGTGTGAGAGGGGGGATTCCCTTCTCAAGACCACCTGTACATGTAACATGCAAGGACAAAGACAAAACATACAGGAGAAGAGAGAGTCACTGGACAATATTGCATATGAGCTCATAACAGCCGGCTTAATAGCGTAAGGGGTGCAGGCTATAAGCGGGTTAAGGTGCAATGATACTTGGGGTTGATTTGAAGGCGCTGTATGGTTTGTCTGTCCTCCCACGACATGTTGTTGAAGTGGTTGGTTGGGTTGAGGTTCTCAATGTCATGGTATACCGCCTGTTAGAACGTGGTGATTTCGGCAGGGATGGTAGAGGGTGGTGGGACGAAGGTAGACTTGATTCTGAGACCCGTGGTATTCGGGTTGTCTTGAGGTTGATCACTTTCGGGGATGGGTTTTTCAAAGAACGTTTTCAATTTCAGTTTTCTGAAAAATTGTGCTAGTTCAGTATGTAGTTTGAATTTATCAAGCCTTGTGGTGGGCACAAAAGATAGTCCTTTTTCCAGGACTAACTGCTCTTTTTGAGATAGTGGGGTACTGGATAAGTTAAAAACCAGTGATGGTTGGGCAGTGGGGTTCACTATTTGCTCGGTCCCGGTGTTGCTTCTTTTGCTTTTTGGCGTGTGTTGGAACTGACTGGGTTCTCTTCTTCGGCCCAGTGGACCTGTGTATTGTGCTGTGTTGTTCGCGCTGGCGCCCGGGGAGTAGGTTCCGTTGCGCATGCGCGGACTCTGGCCACTACACCGTGCGCACTTGCGCGGAACCCTTCGCACACCTGAGCGCTATCATGACTCGCCAGCGCGAGTCTTTCCACCATTCCTCTTGCCTCACAGGTGTCCACCATCAACCACAGTATGGAAAACCCTGCAATACTGGCCATTAGTTACCGGTTCTGCGAAGGAGGCACAACAGGTCCAAGGCAGGTTCTGGCCAGAAATCCTGTGAGTATGCTGAACAACCACCTCTACTACTACGGGTAAGCGCTACCACTCTTTTCTCTTTACAGGTCTCCTAACCCCAATGGCCCTACCTTTTTCTCCCTCATAGGACCAACCCCTTGCCACTTCAATAACCTTGAGGAGAAAACTTTCTAAAACTAGCGTAAGAATTGCCCTTGCGCTCTATTGTTTTATTTTCACTTCTCTCACCAATGTTGTGAATACCGCTTGTTTTAATCACTCCACCTACGAAGTTCTATAGCGATCTTCACCATAATGATACCACCAGTATCATTACACCTTAAGCCGCTTATAGCCTGCACCCCTTACGCTATTAAGCCGGCTGTTATGAGCTCATATGCAATATTGTCCAGTGACTCTCTCTTCTCCTGTATGTTTTGTCTTTGTCCTTACATGTTACATGTACAGGTGGTCTTGAGAAGGGAATCCCCCCTCTCACACATAGATACACTTTAGGGCGTGTAGACACTTAGGGGGTCATTAGGATCGCGGACGGACTTGAGTCCGTCCGCGACCCCAGAGCATGAGGGAACGTCCGCATGGGCTGCGGCGTTCCCTCTGTGCAGATTAGGATGTGACCGCCAGGGTGGCGGTCACATCCTCTATTTTTAACATTGCTGCGGGTGGAGCTTCAAGCTGCACCCGCAGCAATGTTAAAAATGCATGCACAGCATTTGCGTGCACAAAGCGGCAGGCACCGCGCGGTGCCTGCTGCATTGTGCACGCAAATGCAGGGGGGTACCATAGGTACCCCCCATGTGCACCCCCCACCCCCCACTACACCTAGGGGGCCCGCAAAGGGCCCCTGCAGTGCAGTTACACATGCTTTTCCACGGCGGAAAAGCCGCCGCGGAAAAGCATGTTTCCATGCACATCCTAATCTGGCTGAAGGTGTCTAAGAGACACCTTCACCATTTTAGTGCTTTTCCGCCGCGGTTGTAAGCCAGCCGCGGCGGAAAAGCTGCGGACCTAAACCATGACCCACCAGCCATCCTAATGTGGCGGTGGGTCCTGGTGGGTCCGCAGAGGATTTTCCGCATCCTCCGGGCCGGCGGTGGCTTCCGCCGGCCCGGAGGATGCGGAAAATCCTCCATCCTAATGACCCCCATAGTCTGTACCACACACCCACTAGTTTTAACTGCACACACTATTTTATTTTTTGTCCTGAAGAAAGCCAGCATATTCATAAGGCACTGGCTGAAACATGTTGACTCACTAAAGGACGTGGGAGGTCGTAACTCGCCTCTAACGTCCCACTGCCTTATTTTTAACCGCTGACGGAGGCCCAGGTATTAAAGTTTCTTCACCCTTCGGGTACTGGGACCCCCGCCAAGCCGTTTTAAATCACTATCTTTTCACCCTTCACCGCACACACAGTGACATACCTGCTCCGCTGTAACCAGGCGTCGTAGCACACCCGGGACACGTTAGGTGTCACTGGGTGGGCCCGATGATGAAGCATGCCACCAACTAGGTTGGTGGGTGAGGGCTTTATAAGGACACCCATCAGGTGCCACAACCCCTTGACAAAACAAGATTGAGTCACTTAGATTGCAAAACTAATCTTGTCAACCCCCCCCCCCTAAACACAGCTAGTCCTTTTTTGATTAAACTACTAATTAAATGGTGAACAGACACAATATGGAATAACAGTTTCTATCAGCAAAATATTCAGATAATAATGATTCATCCTTGTTGACCAACTATCTATGTGAAAGGAAGGAACACGTGCTCTTATATAACCTCACTTGTTTTTGTGAAGCTATCATGGTCCAAAGCTTCGAGCAAAGTTCCCTCAATCCCTTCAACCCCTTAGGAATCATCATCTAGACCCAGGGCCCCTGGACTGGCTGCTTTTATTGTAAACCATAGACTAAACTTGCCAATAGGGAAATGTTGCTTGTCTTATACTGTTTTAACACGAATGTGCTAATATTTTATTATATGTCATACCTTAGCCCAAGAAAGTGCTTAATCCTGTTTTTTGGGCATCATGATTTTAGCTGTATTACATTTCCTATATCAAATAAAGACCTATTTTTTAAAAGATAATTCTGATGTGGCATTTTGATTATAGAATATAAATTACTTGGGTCATCTGATATCATATGTCCAAACCCTCTTCGACCTCCAAGATTAATCATTGGCTGATACATTTGTTTTTCTTGAGGCCCTGGGAATCTAGTGGGCATGAAATAAGCCCCAAACTCTTTTCATAGAATGGGCAGTAAAGCAAAAATCATTGTTTCAAGGATGAGAGCAGGTAGTGCATTTAAACGGATACACTTACCCATTGAAGAATAAGAGGAAAAAAATATTCCTTTACAGAAAATGTATTATGGAATCAAATGCTGCAAAATTGTTTCACAGAGTAATCCAGTGCGAAAATTGAGGAAGCACTTAGTAGAAGACAGTTACAAAAGAGTGAAGCTAAATTGAGCTGCAAATAATGTTTCACAATATCCAGTGTATATTTGCAGGAAGATGCAGGCACCATACATATGTCTAGAGCAAAGCTCAGATCCAGAAAAGCAATGAGTTATTGAAGATTATAGACTCCAAAGTACTGCTCGAAATGTACGCTGATCATGCATGCTCAGATTCCCCAGTACATTTGCAGTCTATATACAAGTTATGTTTGCCTCTACATTACAGATAGCA
This sequence comes from Lissotriton vulgaris, assembly GCF_964263255.1. Lineage (NCBI taxonomy): Eukaryota > Metazoa > Chordata > Amphibia > Caudata > Salamandridae > Lissotriton > Lissotriton vulgaris. The sequence goes on from NC_141698.1 coordinate 295,689,574, forward strand.
GTGCCAAGCAGATGATGGGTCTTCCCTGTGTTCCTAAATTACATACACGAGTACAAAGGAAAACAATGTTAACCACATGGGTGCTTGTGACGAGCTCAGCTCGTCATGTGTCGCAGCAGAGCTGCACTCATGACGAGCTGAGCTCGTCACGGATGTTGGAATGTTTGCACGTGTGGGTAATTACCCCGCTGTGCTGAACGTTCTAAAAACGGGTGCGGCCGTGACGAGCTGAGCTCATCACTAGCACGGCGGCACCGCGCGAGGTGTTAATGGGTAACATGTAGCAAGGAGGTCAAATGTAAACTACTAATGGTCTTTCAAATAATCTGAACTATGAAACGGAATAGAGAACAAATGTTCATGCAGTGCCCTCAAACTAGGAATTTTTTAGGAAAATCACCAATCAGTTTTCAAAAACTGGTGACACCCTTATATTTACCATGGGTTTAGTTAGCAAAGCAATAATGGCTGGGCTGGGGACCAAAAATAACCTGGGCAAAAATGCTCAAACCAGCTCTGCGCCCTTCATCTCCTTGCATTCTCTTTCCATCCATCTATTCTCTCGCTCTCCTTCTTTCATCCCTATTCTCCCCATCTGATCGCTGTCTCTCTACGGACCCACCCCCTTCCTTTCTTTTTCTCTGTTGAGTCATTCCCTTGCCTACAGCAGTTAATCTCGGGGAGCTGGGGACAGTGCAAAGACACCAAGAGAGGCCCTGGCGAGCACAGCAACCCGCGCTGTGCGTTGTGAATGGGCGTGGCTTACAGCGACGGCCATGTTACGGAGGGACAACACTGGTAACACGCTGCATGCAACACCTTTAGCCTGACTCCAAGATGACAACAGCCGAGCACAGGGCTGTGTGGATGTGCTTCTTGGATACAAATTGGTATGTTAAAAGGGTTGGAAAGCAGGAGAGTTGGACACAAAACATTAAATAGCATTAAACTCCACCACCCAACATGGACACTATTTTCAGACCCACCTGACCAAACTGTTATTTACAGTAAACCGGACTGATTCTTCTATAGAATGTGTCATAAGTGGCCTCTGTTGCAGGTGATTAACGCTTTAAGAACAGCCGTTATTGGAGGAGCTACGACACCGACCAAGATGGCTCCATAGTCTCCCGGCTCCGCTGACCTCCGTCCTACGCTCTACTATCCTGCCACCTATCCTGATTTCCTGCCCCGGATCCGTGTGTGCGACCCAATATGCACTCCGATGACGTGATCCCGGAGTTTCCCCGACATCGTGGAGCGGAGTAACGTCGAGGACCGATTTGAGGCCTAACCCAGCCGAGAAGCCGGGGTCTCGAGTGCTGGCCTAGCCGGGTCCGAGTTGAACAACAACGGACTGTTGAATGCGGTTGGGTCCGGTCTCTGGAACATTCTGAATTTTGGGATTTCTCTGTTACCATCTGCTGCCTGGTGTTCTACAGGAGGTGAGGTGACGAGGGACGCACGGTGCTGTGTTGCGGGGGTCCCGGACTGGGGGTCCGGCATACACATCGCCGGTGCCCCTTGGGTTGGAATCTCGCTGCGCGCTACTGCACGCTAACAGTCTGTCCCCCATGGCTCATTCCTGCTCCGCCTAATCTTCCCCCGGAGAAGGCGCCTCTCCGTGGGGACCACCATGCCTGAGGAAAAATGGAGGCTGACGGAGCAGGCTCAAAGTGGCCCGTCATTGCGGACGGTGCTGGAGGCCCTTGTGGCACTTCAGGAGACTGTTAAAGCTCAGACCTGCAGCCTGTTGTTGGCGGCGGATGGAATCAAAGGATTAAGACCGGATCCTGACTTGACGCCCGAGACCCGGCGGCCAGCTCGCCTTTCGATTGACGCCCCTGTGGCGTACTTAGACCCGGCGCTGGAAGCTATCTTTGCCCCTATCGCAGTGGAGCTACCCGAAAGTACTGTGCTTGGTGACTCAATTAATCCATTGGAATCCCCGGTTTTGCAACTGTCGGAACATTTACATGCTGTCCCCAGTTCGGTTCCCTTTAATTGGTCCTGTGAACTGTTTTGGACTGTGTCGACCCCCCTCCCCAGTCGGTCTATCAAGATGGCAGATGGGATAAAGCCTGGCCTCGGAGACGGGGAGGGGCATCGTTGGTACCAGCCGTCTAATTTGGGACCTGCCGTTCCTTTTTCATCTGTGGACCCCTGTTCTGCCAACTTCTGTGTAACATTCGACATTTTGAGGACGGTGCTTTCTTCCCCTTACGGACTCAGCGAATTTCATCGACGGGGCCAAGGCTGAGATTGTTGTCTGGGTTGTTCATTGTAAAATTATGGTTAACGGGATTGTTTTATTGAATTAACGGAGTCCGGGGCGGGTTGGTTAGGACGGGGGGTGATAGACCGGGAGTGCGTTGAATAAAGCCCTCCTCCATTTCCCCTCTTCGGGTGGGGTTTACTTTCTTTCCCTTTTTTCCCTGTTTCTTCTATATTTCGGGTTTCAGTTTTTGGGCGACGGGCACGCTGCTAGGGGGGTAGGCCGTAGTCATCTGCAGGGGTGCAGGGTGGGGGGATGGGGGATGGGAGTTTTGTTTTTTCTTTGTTTCTATGGCCTTTTTTCTCTTCTTATCTTTCTTTGGCCTTTTCTTCTCTCCTTTTCCGGGTCAGTGTAGTGGGTTCCTTGTTTGGTCCATCTCTGCTTTCACATCTGTGCCTCAACTCTCGCGATGTTTCTGGGCCACGGGGCGGGCATAAATGTTGGCGCGAACTGTAATAGTATGCTTGTTTATCCGGGTGTCGTCTGTCTAAACGCCACTGACTTACATGAAAACGAATTAACTGTGGACATATTGCTATTTTGCTCGCCCCCACTTCATAGCTTGAGATATTGTATGGCACCTGATCCTTCTATCTTATATTATAAAATGAAACCTTTTGTATCCTGTTTCCAATTTGATATGTCTTCCAACCAGTACACATTGTGGATGTAGCTACTATGCTCCCCGGGAGGCTGGGTCTGAAGTTTTGATCGTAGTCTTGTGTTGCAATTGTTTAGCGGCCAGCCCTGGGGGTTGTAGGCCCGTGTTTGTATCTGGTTGAAATGTCAAATAAAGGTTTAAAAAAAAAAAAAAAGAGAGGCCCTGGCTTTCAAAACTTGCCTCTAAGGAGGGGACACTCAAAGTACTGCTTCTGGACTGCATGCATCCCCATGATCAACAGCAGCACTGGGTTGCTATTCACGCGACTCAGCACTAACAATAAAAATATGTTAAATATACAGGCAAGTCTTTATTCAAAGCTTAATTGAAGTTAAAGAAAGGAAGTAACTACGTTGTCCTGCATCACTTACCTTTAGGAACGTCTACATTTTCAAAGCCATCTTGCAGCAAAAGTGTAAAAATATGTTAAGGTCTCTTCAAAATTCAAAAAGTGTATTTCATTAACATGCAGAGCCATTTAACCATAGCATATCAGATATCAGTGCATTGAAAGTATTTTTTGTAAGTGATAATTTTCAAATATGAATTTAGAAACATTAATTCTTTCCCCTTCTTTGACAACAATGCCAGTAGTGAACCAGGAGGCAAGTCAGCTGCTATGTGCACTCTTAGGGTAGCCTAGCTTCCTATTTTACATTAACTGCATTATAGTTTATTAAATCAAACACAGGAGAAAGTTTTGTCCAGTGCACATCTTGAAGACTTATATGTTGAGGTCCGCTTATATCTGCTAATATAAGATAAAGGAGGGAAATAGAAATACAACAATTGCCTAGGATCACACTATTTGGTAACGTGGGGAAGCTGGTATTAATACCAGGTTTGCTGGTTTCACATTGTGCAATTCATTCAATCAGTATTTATAGAGCGCGGCTTATCACACAGGGTGATATGCCGCTAAGGAATGGTGAGCCTTAGTCGAAGAGCCAGGTTTTGAATCCCTTCCTGAAGTTTGCAAGTGAATAGGAGGTTCAGAGGTGAAATGGGTAGCGCGAGCAGGCCACTGCAATGACCTGGCGCTTCATAGAGAGATCGCTGTCCAGAATGATGCCAAGATTGCGGGCATGGTAGGTGGGGGTAGGTGAGCATCCGAGTGGTGTGGGCTACCAAGTGCTGGCCCATGCCGAGGTGCTCTTTCTGAACATGAGCACTTCCATCTTGTTTGTGTTCAGTTTTAGGCAGATGAATCTCATCCAGTCGGTGACATTGGTTATGGCATTCTGGAAACTGAATCTGGTGGTGGCAGTGTCTTCTGTTAGAGGGAGGATGAGTTGGATGTCGTCAGTGTAAGAGATGATATTGAGTCCATGGGTGCAGGTTGTGTCAGCCAATGGAGTCATCTAGGCATTAAAGAGGGTGGGGCTGAGAGAGGATTCTTGGGGGACTCCTCGGATGATGTACAAAGGTGAAGGGTGATAGGGGAATTTTCTGTACGTGTTCTGTGAGGAAGGAGGTGATCCACTTGAGGGCAATTCTTCTTATGCCGATGTGGTGGTTTCTGGTGATGAAGGTGTGTTGACATATGGTGTCAAAGGCCTCTGAGAGGTCATGGAAGATCAGGGCTGCAGTCTCACCATGGTCGTGAATGGATCTGATGTTGTCGGTTGCTGCTATAAAGGTGGTCTGAGTTCTGTAGTTGGAGTGGAAACCAGACTGGGAGGCGTCGAGTAGGTTGTTTCCTTCCAGGTGATCAGTGAGCTGGCAATTTATTGCTTTCTCTGGGACCTTGACAGGGAATGGGAGCAGTGAGATGCAGTAGTAGTTTTCCGAGCTCCCTGAAATCATCAGAGGGTTACTTCCAGATGGGATTGACCTCTATATGTTTCCAGGCATCAGTATTTGTGTATTGGCAACAATACACAAATGGCAGTGGTGGTTTCAATGGTAGCACATCATTATTAGTGTCGCTTGAAAACTGTTCTGTAATATTGGTGCCCCTCGAGGTTAGACACAAACACCACACTACCTCAGGTGTCTACTTACTGTGGTTTAAACAAACCCAGTATACATACAACATATAGAGGTAACCTCAGCACTCTGACCTGTTCATTGATTTATTCATACAAAGTTATTCTGTCCTAAGATTCTCAATTCATACAAACAACAAAGAGTAGTTTTTAGTACTATTTAATATGTGTGACGTATATAAACTCAGCATTATTCTTAATACATTTTGTTCACTTACGTTCGAAGCACATAAGTCGCAATGATACAATATTACATAGTAACTTTTTCAAGGCTTTAGAAACAATCCAGTTAGCTTGTTCCGTTTTCGCGGACACCCTGAGGTCTCCTTTAAAATTGACCTCGTCCTATTGAGTGGCTGCGTGCAAATCATCCGTAGCAAGAATCGGCACCATATAAAGTCAGATGCTAGAAAATGTGTTAGTCCAATGTCCTTAGTGGGAAAAACTGCATCATAAAAGTTCAGATGCTAGAAAGTTTGGTAGTTCGGTAGAAGGGTATAATGGCCCTTGCTACCAAGATGGCTTGTTCCCAGAAAAAGTACTCCGAAATTTCCTCCAAAAGTAATGTCTAAAATGTAAAATCCTTATGCAGATTCCTCAATTCCTCACATATGTACTTATTAGTTGTTTACGTGGTTCCTAATTTCGCCCTTACCGGTACCAAAATAGGACCATACATTTTCTAAGCTCAAAGGGCTATGATAGGCCCGCTTTGTATTCACAAATTCTCCATATTCTGGATAGCCGTCCAGGAGGTTGCATCTACTGGCTTCGAGTAGGTTGTTTCCTTCCAGGTGATCACTGAGCTGGCAATTGGTTACTTTCACCGGGACCTTGGCAGGGAATGGGAGCAGTGAGATGGGGTAGTAGTTTGCGAGCACCCTGGAGTTAGCAGAGGGTTTCTTCCAGATGGGTTTCACCTCTATATGTTTCCAGGCATCAGGGAAGGTGGCCCTGGTGATGGATGAGTAGAGAATGTGGGCGAGTGCACTGCTAATTTGCTTCTAACCCAGGTTGAAGGTATGGTGGGGGCAGGGGTCTGTCGGTGCTCCAGAGTAGGTCATGATCAATGAGAAGTGAGTGGTGTGGAATCAGTGAGATGCCTGCAGGCGTTGTCAGTGTGTATCTAGAGGTGGCCAAGATAGGGTGATTGTGGGTCGAAGTTGTTGTAGATGTCTGCTATTTTGTTGTGGAAGAAGTCTGCCAGAGAGTCGCAGAGGGCTTGGAAAGGGCAAATGGTGGTCCCTGTGGCAGACAGGCAGGAGAGTTCTCTGACGATGATCAAAAGTTCTTTTGTGCACTTGTTGCTAGCCTTGATGCGGATGGTTAGGCTGTCCTTTTGTCTTCCTTGAGGTGGTAGTGATATTTTTGGAAGGCAACTAAGAAGGTGGTGAGGTCTGAGGGGTTCCTTTTGGAAAGCTATTGTCTCTCCAGTTCCTTAAAATCACGGTTGAAGGCACGGAGTTTGGGGTCACTAGATGTATATGCTTCCCATTATACCGCCCCCTAACCCCCCCAGATCACCACCCTTCTGGCATTGATGCAGCCCTTGGTCACATCACAGACCAGAATGTGTGGCCCTTGGGAACGTTTGAGAGTACCCATGCTTTAAGGGATCCAGTCCACTGGGAAAATGCCTGATGAAAAATAAAAGGACTGTCTGGCTCTAAAGACAATCTTGAAATATTTTTAATTAAGTGACTCTAGAGGGTTCCTAGTCATCAGTACTAGCTTAAACAACTCATGATTATTGATCAAACTTCAGTTTTGAATATATTCTAAAACATTCGCTTTATTTTAAAACTGGTATAATCTATTATGTGGTGAAACCTACCCCCAGACAAGGAATCAAACCTAGAAAACTATGGTCCCTACTTCTGTCAAATTAGTTAGCAAGCTTCAGCCTCTTTGTCTAACCAAGATAACTGACGAATTCCAGGTTTCTTGCTTGTGTTAATACAAAAGCAAATGAGAAGGTAACTCAAATATGGCTTCTTTCGGGTTTCCTGGATGACACTAGCAGTGATATTTCTGAACCTGTCTACCTACAGACAGGTATAGAAATATTAACTATAATTTAATTTAACATCTTTGAATATCTCATGTCCTCTTTTGTTCAAAAATGTGCTGAACGAAAAAGTGCACAGAGAGTGGGGGTTGGGATAGCCCTTTTCAGCCATTGGCTTCCCTGAGCTTATCCTGCTATGCGCTCGCTTGAACAGACTAAGCCTCAGGCCCTGGGCCTTTTTGTAGATGTTTTCCTTGTCCCATTTACATTTACATTTTAGGTTTTGGTTATGGAATATAAAGTGGTTTACATTTTCATTGCTCATTTACATTTATTTTAAATGATAACATATTGCATTGATTGGATGCTGCATTTGGTGCTGGCAACATGTTTTTCTTTTGGGTTTGTTTACTTCACTTCAATTTCACTCAAGTATGCGCCTGACAGAGCTTGCCTTATCTGCATCACTCTGACATGCCATGCTGTAACTGCTGCTCCGGAAGAGTTTATTAGCTACATGGGAGCAGGCACACATTTATTTCTTCTAGGGTCTTACCAACAGCTGGCTCCCTCCAGCTTCAGTCAAAGGTGTTCTCAGTGTTGGGTACTGAGTTATCTGTACACCAGCAGCATATCAGCTATGGTATTGCAGCATGGAAGAGAAAGAGGAGCTGTGCCAAATTTGAGGCGGTGGTTTCCGGTAGGGCCACCAATACTCATTTTTGGGGATCAGTACTTATTTTTCTGCATTAGACATTTACCAGGAGCAAGAGAGAAACCACATGAAAGGGTGGAGAAGATTAAGACAGAAAAACCTTCACAAAGGGACACACCAGGAACCTGCAAGAGTGAGAGAAAATGGCAGGGAGCTTCTGATAATTGATTAAAGAGGCATGAGGTGGATTTAATACTATGTAGCTTTGGTATTTGATGAGTGGTCATTCAATTCCACTGACCATGGACTTCTAAGCAGAGTTTTGGGTGCCAGCACTGATACTTTTAGAAATTAGGCACTGAAGGGAACTTGGTGGGAAACTGTGTGCTCTCTTGAATTAAGGGTGCTGCTGTTTCCACTTTCTGACATTCATTTTCTCGGCCCTTTGATAGAAAATAAGAGGTTGATGGAATATTTACGTTGCCCTCATTTGGTATTCAATATCTCATCAGCCCCTGCTCTTTCCTCTTAACAGGGTCCACAAGCCGACTAATTCAAGACTAATTCACATACTTGAGCCGCTAATCCTGAGGACTACTATACCCATCCCTTTGTTGCCTGACTCCCCAGGACCCCTCTACCCATCCACTAGTTGTCTGACTCCATAGGATGACGCTACCCATCCTTTAGCTGCCTGACTCCCCAGGACCTCTCTACCCATCATTTAGCTGCCTGACTCCCCAGGACCCCCTATCTCTTAAGTAGAAGCAAAAGAGAACACCTGCCTTCATGATTTAAAGCAACTACCTTGAAGGAAAGCTAAGCTGCTATCAATCCCTTTGTTTTCTTCCAATTTGTTCTGTATTTGAGTCAAACATGTAGTATCTGCCTTAATAACTGCGCTTTCTTGTGGTTTGTTAGATATTTTGTATGTTCATCTCAGATGGGAGCCTCTGCACTGGTTGCAACAAGTCCACTGGAGAGCTGTGTGTTTTGTATGCAGATTACACACAATTGTTGTGAGCCTTTCCTCAATTGGATGACTCAAAGTAGGAAACTTTCAGGGCTGGTGCTAACTGACTTTTACAGTACTTGTCTTAAGCTGAACTTGGACAACTCTGAGATTTTGGTCTTTGGTGACACTTCTCCATTGGACATTAGGATTCTGTATTCCATTGAACTGGGGAAGCCTCCAATTTGGGTATCAGTGGCCAAACACTCAGGGATCAAATTTGACAAGACCTTATCTTTTAAGCTGCAAGTGTGGGCCTTGACAGCCACTTGCTTTTTGGTCCTGAAATCATAAAAAAGACTAATAAAATTGTTCCTGTGCATGTTCTGTATTTGTGGGCACCAGCCTAACAGCTAAATAGTTCCAACTGGTGCAGAATCCAGCAGCACGCTTAATCCTTAATACCCCCAAAAGGCAGTCCACCCACAGGGATCTGAAGGTACTGCATTGGCTTTCTATCAAGCAGAGTGTCAAATTTAAAGCCCTGACAATTACTCAGAGTGCTACATAAAACAAGGCCCCATCCACCTACAGTAAAAAGTCAAGTTTATATGCGAAGTAGGGCACTCCCATCCTCTAACCACAGCTTTGTACGTATTCCTAAGGTCCGCAAAGCTAGACCAGAGGAAAGATATTTCTCTGTTTGGATGTCTAGGCTGTGGAATTCCATGGCAAAACATTTACGGGATATCAAAGTGGAATCTGCAATCAAATGTGGCAGGAAGTCTTTCCTCTTCAGAGAAATGTAGTCGAGCCTCATTTACTTCAGTTAGTCTGACGATTAAGAAACTCCCCAATACTCCTTTTTGGCTAAATTCAAAATCTTTTGGACTTTAGCAGGTAAGATACTAATAAGATATTGTCAGCAAAACAAAAAAAATTGACCTGTGGTACCCCCACCTGTTTCTCTTATGGCCATTTTATCGACGGAGCATCTCAGATAGTGCCAGAGCTAAATGGATGGTGTCAGAAGGCATCCTTACTATGGCCTCCACTATATAGAAAAACATTCTGATATCACATTTTCAGCTCTCACCTGGGCATCTAGGTTTGTTTAGAGGAGTGTTACCCATGCTTTATTACAAGGCTGAAACCCATCACCTTAAGAACTGAGAACTGGAAATGCCAGTTGAAAAAGTCACATGCTTCTTTAATGTCAATTGATACCCCCACCAGCAAATTGCCCTCATGTAGGCATCATGGAAAAATGAGCTTACATTGGCCGCTGTACTTCTCTGCGGGATAAAGCCAGTCTGGTCCGGGTGCACCAGCTCTGGCAGCAGTGGCAAGTGCCAAGTATGCAGAACCTTACCCAGTGTTTTACAGTCCAGTTTCATCACTTACAGCAGGTAATACTAAGACACATCCTATAGATCTCAGCCTGGTTTAAGCAAGGTGGCCATCACTCATATTATATTTTCTGACAGTGGTATCCCCCATGCTCTGGAAACTTGGAACATGTTTAGGAGCCTGTGGATCAACAGTGAGCCACAGGTGTCTTAATAGTCTTTAGAGAAATTGTCACAGCCCAGCATCTTACCTGCTGCAAACTCTTTAATGGCAGCCACAATTACTTCTATGGTCCGATATTAATAGAAACCCTTCCCTGCTTCGCTGTTACCATCTTTACCAACACCTCCTCCTGCTCTCTGTTATCTAAATCATCAAGTACAAGGTACAATCTGCTGTAGTCAGACCACATTTACTTTTTTTTCATTTTGGGACATACCAGTTTTCCATTAGTGGTTATAATTGCTTCTATGGTGTAATGGATCCATTTAGCCACATTATCCATGCCAAGAGACAGCTTATCCTATCCTTTTTAGCCTTCTGTGTAACTAAATAAAGTGCTTAATTTTCAGAATAGTAAGTTCCAGGGCCCTCGTCAGAGGTCACTGCAGCTTGCACCAGCCAGCGCTGCCAAAGACAGTACCAAACCAACTACTAACCATCACCCTGGTACAAGTGTGACAATACAGACTATACCAGGCTCCAAAAGCTTTAAGAATGGCTTGGGCATCAGGTATTAATCATTGTGTGAAATCTCCTAGTTCTACTCTCTTTGACAATTGTCCCATTTACCAACTGTACTTGTATGCTTTTGGTACATCATCGATTAGAATGTGAATATGTCATAGAGTTGTTGCTTAGTGAATGCTTGGCTGTGAAGTCAGTTGATAAAGCATGTCCAGCTGGTGGATAGGATCCTTTGATGAGAATAAACTTTAGCTGCACTCTTCTTAAGGCTGCTATCTATTTTTCCTGAATACTACATTTGGTGTAGTCGGCAGGTTCAGAGGATCCCAACACAAAGGAAGCTCTCCTCTTCCAAACAAAAAACCGGTGAGAAAGGTGAGAGAACTTTCTATTGGGAGCCTCGCCACATACCCACACCTATCACTTCTAAGCACCCGATAAACACCTTACTAAAACACAAGGATGAACCCACATCGATTACCATCGATCTTCTTCCTTGTGTTTTAGTAAGGTGTTTATCGGGTGCTCATTCTTGCACTTTATTGTTTCCTAAAGTGTTTATGGACCCATCCTAAAGTGCTTGGAGGCCCAACGGTTGAACTGCCCAACTGCCTTCCCTGTGACATAATGTGAGCTGGCATTTGAAGGTAAACATCCTTGGCGTGTTGAGCTTACCTAACACGAGGATCTACTGACGCAAGTTTTCGGCTCCGTTCTCCATTGCCTGAGTGTTCCAGTTCCAGTATCCGATCTGTGGTCTGGGTGTTCCTGCTCCGGTGCTCGATCTCTGACGACACACTGCATCATCTTGATACTGTCTTGCATCATCAAGCGACGTGCGAATACGTGGCGACTATCTTTGAACACTTTGCCATTCACATTGCTGCCTAGCAACGCATATTTACATTGTTTGCCGTTCAGTGTGTGTTACCTCTGAAAATTGCTCACCTCCTCTGCCTTGATTTGCACACCTTTTTGCTAGATTTTGTACAACATCACTCAATTGGAGCGTCCTACGCTTGCCGCTTATCGATTGTTCGTTCCAGCTACTACTCAGTGACACGCACATTGACGTCTTGTTGCTTGTTGATTCAGTGACAAGCACACTTCTGCTGTTTCATCAGCGTGTTATTCCGGTGGCACACACATCGATCTCCATCTCTGTGTACTGTGACATCGCCCATACTTGACAAATGTGTTTTTCAGTCAATTCATCGTAATATGGCCACATTGTTTTTCTGTAATTTCGTTGAATTTTATCTCATGTTTTGTTCCTAACTTGATTTCCATCCAGTTTGTGTGTGATTGCTAAACTATATTTCATAAGTAGCATTGCAACATATGTTTGGCGCCATACAAAATGTAACTGCAGGAACTTTTGAATTTGCTGAGGAGACCCTACCTGGGACGCCGTCATCTGTCTTCGCCTCTGCAGCTGCGACTGGCCACACCCGCTTCGCGATTGCCACTGCGCGGCTTGTGAATCGCCACCTAGAAACACTGCTTTGGGACCTTGAGTGTGCCTGGGGTGAGAGGCTCTAACATCACAGGGATGTTGCGCTGCAGGGACTCGCTTTCCCAGGAGTCCCTGCCTGACCTCTGTCAGCTGGTCTGCGCCCCCTGCTAGCCCCGCCCCCCGGAAGGCACAAAGTACAAATCAAACTCCTTTCCCGGGTGCAAGCGGGAACTTTTGAATTTGCTGAGGAGACCCTTCCTGGGACGCCGTCATCTGTCTTCGTCTCTGCAGCTACGACTGCCCGCACCCGCTTCGTGGGTGCCGCTGCGCGGCTTGTGAATTGCCAACTAGAAACACTGCTTTGGGACCTTGAGTGTGCCTGGGGTGAGAGGTTCTGACATCACAGGGGTGTTGCGCTGCAGGGACTCGCTTTCCCAGGAGTCCCTGCCTGACCTCTGTCAGCTGGTCTGCACCCCCTGCTAGCCCCGCCCCCGGACGGCACAAAGTACAAATCAAACTCCTTTCACGGGTGCAAGCGGGAACTTTTGAATTTGCTGAGGAGACCCTACCTGGGACGCCGTCATCTGTCTTCGCCTCTGCAGCTACGACTGGCCATACCCGCTTCGCGGGTGCCGCTGCGCGGCTTGTGAATCGCCTCCTAGAAACACTGCTTTGGGACCTTGAGTGTGCCTGGGGTGAGAGGCTCTAACATCACAGGGGTGTTGCGCTGCAGGGACTCGCTTTCCCAGGAGTCCCTGCCTGACCTCTGTCAGCTGGTCTGCGCCCCCTGCTAGCCCCGCCCCCCGGATGGCACAAAGTACAAATCAAACTCCTTTCCCCGGTGCAAGCGGGAACTTTTGAATTTGCTGAGGAGACCCTACCTGGGACGCCGTCATCTGTCTTCGCCTCTGGAGCTACGACTGGCCACACCCGCTTCGCGGGTGCCGCTGCGCGGCTTGTGAATCGACGCCTAGAAACACTGCTTTGGGACCTTGAGTGTGCCTGGGGTGAGAGGCTCTGACATCACAGGGGTGTTGCGCTGCAGGGACTCGCTTTCCCAGGAGTCCCTGCCTGACCTCTGTCAGCTGGTCTGCGCCCCCTGCTAGCCCCGCCCCTGGACGCCTTTGAAACTCAATATAACTGCGCTAGTCACTCGCTGCGCGAGAGCGCCGGGCGAAGCCCGGGCAAAGGGCAGGCCCTCTACGGCCCTCAGAGGCCAGAAGAGGCCGGGCTGGGCCATCCCCTAACTTTTCTTTCCTGCATCACACAAGGTATTTATACAACCTGACAAGTAAACGGCTTCCCGAGCTTCCCACGTTGTGACTGACTGGTGTCTAAGCATGAGGAAGGTAACTAAAAGCTCCAGGATGCCCACCTTAAGATCCAGTACCAAACAGAAGGTGGACACCCCACAATCAGTACCTACACTCACAGCGATTGACAAAATGCTACAGCAGACAATAGGGGTTGTAGCCACTGCGATAGCAAATACAGAAAGGAGGATGTCCCTACCACCGATGACAATCATCCAAGATACACAAGAAGTAGCAACTGATCTCTCAGTAGTCACTTTAGATGCTACAGACGACCCAGACACAAGCCTTGGTGTTACTTCCTCCTTCGCCGAGCTCCCGTGTGCTCAGGCCCCTACTGAGAGCAATAGGGATACAGTGAATACCCAGACCAATTTAGGCACCGTGTGTGCCACAGAAAAGGCGATTTCAAGTAATACTGAGGCAAAAAGATCTAGAGAAGGTCCAGCACAGGGAAAAAAATGGACAAAACAATACAATAAATCACAATTTAGTGGCACCCATAACTACCTCTACACCAGGAATATCCTGCTGGGTGGCAAACATGGTAGCCGATCTTAAGGCAGACCTAGAAGATACGATCACCTCCCTGATTAAACCCCTTATGTCAAAAATTGACTGAGTAACATCCCTAATAAACAACAAGGGGGTGGGCCTCACTAGGCAATTGGGACATGACTGCACATTATCCAAAGCGGGACAAGAAGGGGGTATGGTTATCAAGACACCAAAAGATAAGGCAGTATCAGTTAATGAAATTACTGCAAACAGACCAAAGAAAGTCAGGCAAATGAACATCCCAATAGTAGAAAAAGCCCCTATACCCCCTAACTCCTGTACCTCTACCGCCACCCCACAGGTCCAAAGAAAACAAGGCAAAGGAACCCTCCAAGACTCAAATGACAAAACAGGCCAAACCCTAAAAGAAAGGACCATCACAAACCCCCCTGCAGTAAAGAATGTACCTGAAAAAATAAGATCGACTCGATTCCAGACAATCAACCTCCCACCTGAAGCCTTGCCCTTTGTGGTTGTATTGACAGGAGTTCCACCCCTGAAAGAGGGAAAAAGGGAAACACACTTCGAACTAAAAAATAAATGTGTGCAGTGGCTACAGGTAAAAAGACCCCTACCTCCAAATATCTGTGGCGAAATACTTACAGTAAGAAGAGGGGAGTGGATTGGGAGAGGTATAAAAACAATAGCAGGGGACATAATAACAATTAATTTCAGAGACATTGCTGCAGTGAATTATATATGCAATGCACCCCCCAGTAGATCTCACACACAAATCCACCCTTTACATTTACCATATTTTTACCCGAATACACCCCAAAGACCAATGCAGGCAAATAGAACACCCATGAGTAGGGTTCAGCAGCTAGAACCACTGCATAGATTTCTCCAATGGCAAATACCTTGCCAAGGCATCCCAGCCTATGACCCTTTTCTATCTCAGCATGTGCACTGGAACAGGTTCAGTGCCCTGGAAGAGGTGGACTGACTTGTATTGGAGGAAACCAGTATTTTATATCCCATGAAGAGATTAGAGGAGGAAGGGATTACTGGGATAGGAATTCGTACACCAAGTACCCTAGGACATAGCGGTGGTAGGGGGGCTAGTATAAGGAATCTGAAAACAAAAAAAGGGGGAATAAAAATGACAGAGCAATTAGACCAAAAGAAAACCCCTGTTCGAATTAGGCGGAACAGGGAAATTATACTTGAACCCCGCACCAATATAATAACAATAGGGGAGGTCAAGGAAGCGCATTCACTAAGGGAACCAAAAGGGTTTCCCTTGGGGGATAACCAGGATAGCCTCCGAATCATATCTTGGAATATTGCAGGACTGGCAGCCAAATATGAATCCCAGGAATGGCGGAAGTACATAAACAACTTCCAAATCATATGCCTGCAAGAGACATGGGCGGCTGACCCAAATCTGTATAGCATAGAGGGGTATAAATGCTTTTCTGTCCCGGCCACAAAATCACCATAGGGGAGAGCGATTGGGGGAATAATAATGTATGTAGACCTCCTTATTCAAGGGACCTGGTTTAATTATAACTGGGATTCACGAAACATACAAGCGGTAGGGTATCGCTTTAAAAGGCTCAACCTCCTTTTACTAAATTGGTACAATGCTGTAGGCACGATGGGAAAGGGGACTGTTACAAAAGAACTGGATTCCCGTCTAGACAAGCAGGATTTATTAAATAAGACACCAAACCCCCCTAGTATAATACTTATGGGGGATTTTAATTGCCACCTTTGCGAGAATCTAAGACCACTGAATAAGGATTGGTCGCGATGCACCGTATCAAAAGGCCCACATTTTGCACACACTATAGAGGGATGGGATTTAGAGAAGCTAACAAAAAGGCACAGCATGGTCCATATTATGGACCTGATAGAGCTAGGCAGAAATGGAGACCCTAACCCAACATTCAAAGGCAGAGGCTGCCATTCGTACATTGACTTCATTTTGGTTTCACCTTTCATAAAAGAAGTATCAGCGACATGGCTATTGACCCAAGCATTTTTAGCGATCACAACCCTCTGATCTTAGCACTAAAAGGCTTTAACTTTAAAAAACCTTCACACAGAACAGATATTATAGAAAAGGCAGTGGACCAGGGGAGGAGGATCAAGTGGGCCAAGATAGATGGAGATAAATTCTACAGAAGATTAATAACAGAGGGGCAAAACGCTATAAATACTTGCCTTGATCCCAGCATGGGGGGAGCAACCGTGGTTAGTGCATTTGAGGAAATTGCACGTTATGTAGATAATCTACTAAAGACCTCCAAAGGCAGTAAAGTGGCTCTTACCCCGCGTTGGTTTGACCTAGACTGTACTAAGGCGCAAAAAACCTTAAACTTAGCCTCAAGTCTCGACCTAGGGATAACCTTAAAATTACACAGTACAGATTAGAATACAAAAAAGCCCTAAAATCCCGTAAAAGGAGCTTACAAATACAAGCGTGGGAGGACTTAAGGGAGGCGGTAGAATGGGGAGATATTTCGGGATTCTGGAAAGTCATTAATACACCATGTTTTCAGGACCCAGGAGTACCCAAATTAATAAATACCATTTTACCAGAACAATGGCAGACCCATTTCCAGAGCCTCTATAACCATACAGGACAACTAACCCAGGGTGAAGGATCAAGGTTAAATCCAACTACACGATTGGACTTTTCCCTGGCAGAAGTGTAACTGGCAATAGCAGGACTGAGCAAGAACAAAGCACCCGGCCCTGATGGAATACCCCCCGACCTCTACCTGAGCAATATAGATCTGTGGACTCCACTGCTCACGAGGGTTCTGAACGAGGCAGTGGTGGCAGGGATACCTCGTTCCTGGTCAACGGCAACCATAGTCCCAATTTACAAAAAAGGGAATCGTGATGACCCACAATGTTACCGTCCTATATCCCTCATAGACGTGACGGCCAAGGTACTGAGCCGTGTTATTCTAGATTGTTTGCAGGAATGGGCAGAGGAGAACCAGGTCCTGACCAACATACAATATGGGTTCAGGGAGGGCAGATCTACCACCGATCAATGCTTGAATCTTTACCTCCTGACAGCCAAATATACCATCGCTGGAACACTTCCGCAACAGTTCGATACAACCAAGAGGGAAGCAGGACTGAGCCCTTTTTATGTACGAGTGGAGTGAGGCAGGGTTGCATCTTGGCGCCTTTTCTGTTCTCTATATACATTAATCTCCTGGACAAAGAACTACTCAAATTGCGTGTGGACTCACCCCAAATAGGACACCAAGCGGAGCCCGTATTACTCTACGCGGATGACGCGGTGTTGTTAGCCAGAACACCCCTGGGGCTTCAGAAGCTGATTGATGGCTTTGTCGATTTCATGGCTAACATTGACCTATCGGCAAATCTGGAAAAATCTTTTGTCATGTCAGCAAGAGTCAAAGAAAAAGGGAAGTTTACCTATAAAATCGGGTCACACAAGATTGGACAGGTTAAGACTTTCTCGTACCTTGGTGTACTGTTCGACGAACAGTTAAACTTTAGACCCTTGACGGACAAACACACAGCGAAACTGGTGGCTTCATCGGGGCCATCATGGGTTACGGGAGAAGACTTGGCAGATGGTCGCCAGAGCAAATGCTAAACCTGTATAGATCGGTATGTTGTGCCAAGGTCACCTACGGAGCAGAAGTATGGGGTTTTATAGATAAACAATTGCAGCAGATTCAGGTGGAAGAAAACAAGTTCTTTAAAAGAATCTTGAAATTGCCGCAGAGTACCCCGGCCTATATCATCCATGAGGAAGTAGGGGAGCCCTACATTGAAGATCTTATCAAAATTAGACCCCTTCTCGCCTGGATTAAAATCTGGATCAATCCAGAAGCGGACCTCACAAGACAAATCCTAAAAGACTGTTTGAAACGTGACAGAGGGGGCTATATTCCATGGCTGAAGTATGTAAAGGATTCTCTTGAGGCAATCGGCTGCAAAACCTTTTTCACTGCACCAGAATCTTTAAACGGCTGGAATAAAACAATGGTTAAAAAACTTTTTAGAGAATGGACACTTACGACTAGGGCCGAGGTGGAAAGGTGTAAGCCTACTGTTTTATCCTACTGCTTATTGACAAAGAAACAAGGAATGGAACCATACCTCACTGTGATGCATAACGCCCAGGACCGATTCTATATGACCCGGTTTAGACTAAACATGCTACATCATTTACTTGCCGTCCCCTCTGGATTCACTCTAACACTGGAGGCGAAGGGTACCTGCGGCTGCGACGCTAGGTCTCCGCAGGATATCCTTCACTTTGTTCTGCTATGTCCCTTTTACTCTGTTCCCAGACGTAAGTTCTTAGTAGGGATCCTGAAAGAAACTAAACTTAGACAAGCAAAAATGGCCCTGAGGTTTCTCCAGGAAGCCTCAGATGCTCATACGTTGTTTTGTACAGTAAGTTTTATCAGGGTGGCAATGCGGTTAAGGAACACCAGAGAAATAACCGACTGTAATGCTCCTTAAACAGAGACCTAAGTATGGAAATTTCCCCTTCTTATTTGTAAATGAAATGAATTTTAGCTTATTTTTTAAAACTCATTTTTAAACTCGTTTTTATATATATAAAAATGTATGTATTGTTTATGTACTTTTATGGTGTCTTTTTAAGTGCCGAATAAAGATGTTAATTGAAATTGAACTGCAGCTCCTTTCTTCCTCGCTGCTCTTCATGGTCCCCCTATACGGTGGAAGAAATAGAAAAAGGTGTTTCAAAGATATGCCAGAGTTTGTGGGGCTTTTTTAAGGGCAGAAAGGAAAACATCTCTTCTCCTTCATTTCCTAGGCTCTGAGGGACAAGATCTTTTCGATCACCTTCCAGATTTATCTACTTCGGAAGCAGAAGGATTGAAGGATTATGAGATATGTATTTATAAGTTGGATAAGCATTATCTTCCTAAGATAAGCACAATCTTAGAACAATATCATTTTGTCAAAAGGTCACAGAGAGATGGGGAAACCATAGAAGGTTATATGACTGATCTAATAAAGCTTGCTTCGTCATGCAAGTTTAAGAAGCTAGCTGACAAACACATTTACGACCAATTCATGTTGGGTTGCAACATGCCGGGTCATAAGGGGGTGGTGATGGACAGAGCATCTGAACCAATCAAACACTCACAGCCAGTCTACAGATCTGGGTTTAATCCTGGCTGAAGACGGCTGTAATGTCAGAAATCGGTCCTAGGAAGCTTGTTTCCGGTCCAGGGAAGGCATGGTTTGGCAGTTCGGGCTGGACTGTTCCCATGAGGCACAGGGTCAGACTGATTTGCATATGGCCATGTCTGAACTGGGGTGGCGGAGTGGGCTAAAGAACAGTGATGGATTAAACCCAGATCTGTTGACTGGGTGTGAGTGTTTGATTGGTTCAGATGCTCCGTCCATCACCACCCCCTTTTGTACCGGGTTGCAACATGGACAAGGTGAGGGAGGAAATATGGCTGCGTGACGAACCTACTCTCGACAAGGTTCTCAATGTTGCTAAAAGGATCGAACATTCTTTAAAGTGTGTGGCTGTCATTAAAAAGGAAGAGGTAAAGGATGCTAAAGTTCAATCTGTTAAGGACAAAGGCCTAAACCTAAGGTAAAGGAAAAGGGAAAATATAGTATAGAGAGAGGGAGATCTAATGATAGTATGTTGCTCTTGAAATGTTATAGGTGTGATAGACCTGGTCATCTTGCCAATGATAGGAAATGTCCTGCATTGAGTCATGTGTGTTCTAAATTGAAACAGAAAGGCACTTTTTGTCTGTGTGTAGAAGTAGGCATGAACCCAGAGTGAAAAAAGTGGAGGTTTATGAAGAGAATAATTCTGATACTGGTCCTGATGATTTTAAATGTGGCCAAATGGTTGTTCAAATCCAGAATTCGCCTAGCAAAAATCCTGTCCCTTTGATGAAATTCTTGTTTAGGGCGAACCTACAAGAGTTCTGTTTGATTCAGGTGCAAAAATAATGATTGTTTCAAAAGTGCTTTATACCACCAAACTTAAAAACAAAATCAATCTACTGAAAGCTGACATCACTCTGTTGGCTTATGGTGGTGAGCCAATTAAGTTACATGGATACTTCTTGGGGACCATTGAATACAATAGTAGATTGGTTACAGGGAAGATTTATGTGTCTAAGAAGGGCGATAGCATATCAGTTGGTTACACCAAGGTGAGTTAGGAGTATATCTTGCTCCCAACTCAGATCCACCCATTCTTACTATGGATAACGACTGCTGTTGAGAAGTCTGGTGATGATGACTTCATCTATGCTCTCACTAAAGAATTTCCTGAAGTGTTCAAACAAGGGTTGGGATGTCTAAAGGGATATCAACAGAATATTAAGTTGAGAGATAAATCTATTCCAGTTTGCTGCAAGGTCAGAACTCTTCCATTATCTGTCAGGGATGATATGGAAAAAGAAATTAATAAACTTAAAAAGAGTGGCATAATAGAAGAAGTGGAAGGGACAGAATGGCTAGCTCTGGTGGTTGCTGCGCGCAAGCCCAATGGGGATTTATGCTTATGCATAGACTTGCGCCAACTAAATAAGAATGTTATAGTGGATAGATATCCCCTCTCAAACATAAATGAACTGCTTGTTTTGTTGGGAGGAGCAAAAGTGTTTAGCACAATGGACTTAACGTCTGCTTATCATCAGATAGAACTGGAACAATCTTGCAGAGAGTTAACAGCATTTATCACTCCATTTGGTACCTTTAGGTTCATACGGATGCCTTTTGGTCTAGTGTCGGCCTCATCGTGTCATGGAAAATGTTTTAAAATATTTGGCTGGGGTCTGCATTAATTAAGATGATATTCTTGTATTTGCTAATAATGTGAGTGAACATGATACTCGATTGAAATCAGTGCTCAGCCGCTTACGCAAATGTAATCTTACCATAAAAAAGGAAAAATTTTAAATTCAATCAGATTCTATAAATTACTTTGGTCACAACATAACTGGGGGTGGAGTTAAACCAAAAGAAGACCTGGTGGCCACCATTCGAAATATGAGTTCCCCATCTAAAAAAGAAGAATTGATTACATTTCTGGGCATGGTTGAGTACTATGCGAAATTCGTCAAAAACGTTGCTTATGTAACAACAAACATTAGATCTCTCTTGCGAAAGGTGTGAGTTTTAAATGGACAGATCTGTGTGTAAGAGAGTTTTCTTGTGTCAAAGAAAGTTTGAACAATACTTCTTCTCTGCAGAGTTTCAACACGAGGCTCAGACCAATTCTTACCACAGATGCTAGTGAGAAGGGCTTGGGTGCTGTACTGCAACAGCAGGGTTCATCAGGTATGAAGACCATCATGTTCTTGTCTCGGGGTTTGAGAGACCAAGAGACTCGTTATTCTGTGGTGGAAAGGGAATTCCTTGCTGTCTTCTGGGCGGTAAAAAGACTAAAGCAATGTTTGTGGGGTGTAGATTTTGAGGTTAAAACCAACCACAAACCTTTGGTTGAGATCTTTGATAAAAAGGATCTGGACTTGAATTTGGGTCGCATTACCAAGTGGATCATGGGACTAAAAGAGTATTCTTTTTCCCTTAATCACATCCCTGGAGTTGAAAACAAGTTTACAGATGTTCTTTCATGCCTTGTCTCCATTCAGAATTGTGAGGGGGACGATGTAGGCACTGGTAGTGACTGGGGGTAAGTGTTAGGTCATGGGCATGTAACAGAACAAAGGTGGTGTGGAGAACTTGATAGGGATTCTACTCCCAAAGAGGTGATGTCATTGCTGGAAGGTAATTAGGTTAGTGCTAGAGTTGAATCAGAACCCACCAGAACTTTTTGGTATGTAAGACATGAACTGTCTGTTACTAGGAAATTACTATTCCGTGGTACTAGATGAATTCCCGCAAGTAGTTCAGGAAGGAGTTAGTGGATGCTGGAATCACCAAAAACTAAGGAGAGATTACGCACAACATACTGGGGGCCTTGCATGGACAAGTTCATAGAGAGAGAGATATGAGAGTATATTCCTTGCACTCTAAGTCCCGTAGGGTACAACCCATGACTTTGAGGAGACGTCCTAAACGTACCTGGGAAAATGTTGCATTAGACATCTTGGGTCCTATTCACAATATAGGTTCTCAAGTATTCCTCTTGGTGATAGTAGATATGTATTCTCGATGGCCGGAGGTATTTTTCTTGTCTAACATTGATTCTGGAAGTGTCATTAAATGTTTAAAAGAATTGTTTTCCAGGGAAGGAATTCCAGGGTCAATCTTATCTGACAATGGTGTCCAGCTAGTCTCTAAAGAAATGAAGGAGTTTCTTTCCTCAAATGGTATAACCCACAAAACATGTGCCCTCTATCATCTCGAGGGCAATGGAATGGTAGAGAAGTTTAACAGAGTACTGAAAGAGATCCTTAACTTGGCAAAATCCTTGTTTCTTGAGTGGATAGGGGAAGTTGAGGAGTACAGGTTGACTCCCCATTCCACCATGGGATAGACCCCTTTCTTACTCTTTCGTGCTAGAGTCCCTAACACTCATCTGGAGCCTTCTTGGGTCAACAACTACTGCATGTCCAAAGGTAGAGATCAGGGTTTAAGTGGTGAGGAAGTGCAGTTGAGAGAGGAGCTTAAGGTTATGCAAAGAAAGAAGTATTTTGATTTAAAAAAAACTCAGTAAAGAAAACTGAAGTGAAGGTGGAAGATTGGGTGGCCATCAAAGGTCCTGGTGTTCTTACTGGCAACATTTCTAAGTTGCTAAGTCTATGGTGGTCATCAAGGTCCTTAACAATGCTGTGAAGACACAGGATCATTGCATATGGAACCTCAATAGAGTGGTGGTTTTGAATGGTAAAATTGATGATGAACTTGTTAAAGATGATAAGTGTTGTTCAAATGCTTTTGATCTTTCTTCTTCTCCTAGTAACTACATTCCTCAAAACAGTGGTATCTTGGAACATGCTTGTCGATCTTCAAGACTGATCAATCGCCATAGTTATCTTAACGATTGTGCATAATTACTGTTCTCAATGTTACTGTCTCATGTACATAGTTTGTCAAAGGAGGGAGATGTGTGATATCTCCTAGTTCTCCTCTCTATGGCAATTGTCCTTATTTTCCACTGTACTTGTATGCTCCTGATACATCATTGATTAGAATGTGAATATGTCATAGAGTTGTTGCTTAGTGAATGCGTGGATGTGAAGTCAGTTGGTACTGCGTGCCCAGTGGTGTATGGGATCCTCTGATGGGAATAAACTTCAGCTGCACTCATCTTAAGTCTGCTGTCTATTTATCCTGAATATAACACATTGTTAATGTATATTGTATTACTAAACAACCGTGACTGTACTTGTTACTAACTCAGACAGCACCACCATGTGGCAGACTGTCATAAGTGCTGGTGTTGACAATTAAGTGTCAGTGCCGAGCACCGGATACCACCCACTCAAGTCAAGCACTGACTAAATAGTGTTCATAATCTAACGGGTGCATGCATTCTATCTCCATCCTGTAGGCTGCCCCAGAGGTGTCGAAGGTCTTCACCTGCCCATAGGTGAAATACTGCTCTGTTTTTCTAGCTTCTAATTTAGTTTTCTGGCAGAGGGACTATATTAGTTAGAGCTACTCTCTCTCTGTTGATAGTATTTACATACATACCCCTTAGAAACTAGCATTTCCAGAAAACATATTGCTCTACAGGTTGATTGATATGTGCCTCATCATTCTGTAATGCATCAGCCTGCAAACTCCACGTCCATATTCTCCCAATCTGACTTCCCCATGTTGAGTGTTCCAACACTGGCTGGTAATCTGAGACTGTGCACACCAGGTGCTCCATGTGTGATGTGTTTCTGTGTGGGCAGGAGCATATCATAGGCCTCTACAGCGCAGGAGCCCCAGTCCATTAGGGAATGCCATTCAGCCCAAGTTCAATGAATATATGTGTTATATCATAGACTCAGGATGCCCTTCACTGTGCATTACACCAGTGCCCTTGCCCATGTTCTGAATAAAGGATCACGCCCAGTCTGCAGTGCAGATCGTGTATAGGGAAATACAATATGAGTTACAAACTAAACAGGTTAAGTGTATGCCCGGTAACTGACCATTTTCAACTGTGGAGTGAAGACTTGAAGCACTTTACAGTGATGGACTTGATCTGTCCAGTAGAACATTGTCCATACAGTTTAAGTCCCCAGCACACATTGTGGCTGCATAAACTAATCGGATAAAGTGAGATCTCATCCAGATACAATAATTGTGAGGCAGTTGGTACACATACATATGACACTGCTATAGGTCTGCTGTCTGGGTCCCTCTTCATTATAACATACAAGGTACTCCTGATCAGTGGTACTATGAAAGACCATCAGTGGCACTCCTGATTTAATCCGTAGGAGAACCCCGCTCATATGGGAAGAGTGTTGTGTTTAATAATTGCCCCTTCCAACGTTTGGGTAATTTGAGACGTTCACATTTTCAAAGGTGCTTTTCATGCAGAGATGCATAATGTATTCCTGCCTCAGTAGATGTGGAATAGATCTTATATTCATTTATCAGGTTGCCCAGTCTCCTTACATTCCAGGTAACAAACCTTCCAGGTAGCAAACCTGTGCACAGTCAACCTGTAATACATTGGATTATTAATTGAAAGGGGCAGAGGCAGTTGTGAGTAGCCCTCCTGTGGTTGTTAGGAGCCCCAATCATCTTGATTTTCCCCTGTAGTTCAGTTTTAAGGCAGAAGGAATACACTCTGATGCCAGCGAAGTGACCAGGATGTGAGGGCACCTCTTGGGAATCCAACAGAGGCTTGAAGCAGGGCATTGACAGGTCCAGTTTGTTCTGGTAAGCTGGGAAGTTGCAGGGAAGGCCCCTGGAAGTTTGTGTCCATGTCGCTCAAACAGGAGATCGGCCAATTGACCCTTGGAGTCACTTCTGGGGATCCTGGGTTCAAGGCAAATAAGTCCAATCTTCCAGAGCAGTCCTCGGAATATTCGCAGGTCCAGAAGTGTTCTGATGAGTGCTTCTGAGGGTGCCATTCTTATACCATGTGACAGCCTGCTGGTGGGGAATTCCCCTTTGGAGACACACAGGAAAAGGCGAAGGCTAGAAAATCTGTCTAAGGTGACAAAGGCAGGCAGCCTTAGAAGTCAAGAAGGTTTGTGGACATAACCCTTAGACTACCTCTTAGAAGCTCAGAAAGGGTTCAGGAGAGGAACACACTGCCTCACACCAAGGGTCCCTTTGCCCCAATGTCTGGAAGGAATACACAACAAACCACAGTAGAGCCATTCACAGTCTCGTGACCCTAGCAGAACAGCACATTTGGGCTTAAGGAGAAAAATACCAACTTTCTAAGAGTGATATTTTCAAAATAGTAACTTCGAATCTGACTACACAATTAAAGAGTATTTTAAATTGCAATTCTATTGGGGTTTTCTAGCTCTTGAGTGCCTGCCCCTTTCAGGGACATCTTAAGATTTTCAGGGGCCCGAGGCCACAAGTATTTTGTTCGGAACAGCTTTTCATTTAGAATTTTATTTCAGCTCTCTCGTGCCCTCTTTGGCAGTGCATAGACACATTTGTAAAAGTCTAATATTCAGGTATAGTGATGTTGTTGGGTAATAAATCCATCAAGTTGGGTAATAAATCCTCCAACCCTCCTCAGAGCAACGCATAGCAAAAAGACCTTTGTCTGTTTAGTGGCATGCCAAGGCAGAAAGCAGACGCAGTGTCACGTCTTTGAACAAGCTTCTTCTGCCCTCATAGATATTAACAGGAGAATATATACGGCAGAAAGTGCAGTCATCAGTAAAATCATAAGATGTGGACAAGGCCAAATACTGTTGTATGTATACAAATAGAAGTGTCATGCAAGCCCAGGACACAGAGCAATATAAGGGCACAAGGGACCAGAAAGCAAGTTTAAGCAAACCTGCAATATTCAGAGGCTTTTTTCACAGCTGTTAACCCAGGACGTGTCAAAGAGGGCAATACAGGTCCTGGGGTCAAGCTTTTTTAGATTTGTAAGGGGAGGGGTGTTCAGGAGGCAGAGCAAGCAGTTTGGTCAGAGCAGACCTAGTTAGCTCAGTGGGTCTGAGATAGTGTGGAGGAGAATATGGGATTGATTCACTTATTTGGCTGATGCAAACATTTAGATACATATTTTTCCTCACAATATCCTTCCTTTTTGATAGCTATATCAAATACCATTGTAAGAAAAATATTAATATATAGATATGGTAGAAATATAAAGTATAGAAAAAGTACATATCTTTGACTAGTATTACACAGGGTTTAAATAACATGCATATACTGGTGTAGACCCATCCAA
The DNA here is from genome assembly GCF_964263255.1 of Lissotriton vulgaris. Taxonomy (NCBI): domain Eukaryota; kingdom Metazoa; phylum Chordata; class Amphibia; order Caudata; family Salamandridae; genus Lissotriton; species Lissotriton vulgaris. The sequence goes on from NC_141698.1 coordinate 295,715,769, forward strand.
GAGGTATTCATTTTTCAACATAGATAAATCTATATACTAATACTCAATGCATTTATATTATATATCTTAAGCCATTAATTGAAATGTTTTGTTATGTGCTTTCTCTGCATCCTGTTGTATTTGGAGATATTTGTAGGCTAGCTCCTGCTCTGTAGGAGGTAGAATTTTAACTGCAGAAATTAAATGAATGCTTTTACTACACAATTGCTGTACCATGGAGCAGCAACACTGAAGACAAAAAACAAAAATATCACAATTGTTAAAAAGATACCCAGTAGCACTAAAAGTAAGTGGTTTAACCATCCTGTTGGTAGCCATGACAATAGCCAGGACCAGTCATCAGAATCTGTAATTTTCCCTGCTCCACAGAATATTTGAACTGCATTCTTAATTTATGCCACGTCCCTTGCTATGTTTCCACTTGTGCTTAAAAAATACCAGCAAGAGGAATTTAATAAAATGCACAGCCCTCCTTGTCGTAGTGTCAGGAGGTCAAGTGCAATTCGGTGCTGAATAGTCATGGCAGCTACTGAGTTAATTTCCATCTGCAACTGTTGAAGTGCATCTCTTGTTGCATTGAATGATACAGCTAGCTCAGCAGACATATTAACTAGAGCCAATTCTAAATCATATACCCCATATCCAGGGATAAATATACGCATTAGTTCAAAGAATAGACTGTGTCTAGTTTCCAGAATAGGTGCATGTATATCTTGTTTATATCTATGAGAAAAACTCCCCAAATTTAGTGGCTCTTGGGCTGCAATGTGTGGCACGACTGAAATAGCACACAAGCCTTCCAGTGCCGGGGAAGCACCTTGTATGCTTTAGTGCCACAAACAAAATACATTCCGCTCTGTAACTGTGTGTCTAATGTGTGATATTTACTGAGCGGAAGGCCTACCCCTTCAGGAAAAGTATTTTAGAATTGATCACACCATTTGTAATCAATCCATGAAGAATTTATAAGCGTAACATTTGCCCATGGTGCCATGTAGGAGGAGGCTGACCATAAGGGGTATTCTAATAATTTAGAAATCATATTTGGTGCCCTAGCATGCTTATTCTTTTGCTCAATAAATGGATATTATAAAAGACCATAAGGTGTTATTAATAGTGTCTCTCCATCTACAGTGATGTTCCAGTAATGCAAAGTATAGTTTACTTGTTTTCCTCGTACCTTAGTTGTCCAGTTCCTACTTACTAACTGTCTGTCTTTTATGTTCTAATTCCCTTTGATATTATCAAATTCGAATATGTTAGGACACTGGCTACTTTGTAAATGTCCTAAGTATCGCAAAGCTGGGTTATATCCTGAAACATGACGCTTTAAACATACAGGAAATTATTTTTCCTTGTCTTTGTATTCTACTGTAGGAGACACTTGGAGGGTCATTAGGATGACGGGCTGACTTAGTCCGCTGCCATCCTATCGAATAATGGGACCACCGGCCATAAGGGCGGGGGTCCCTTGGGGGGTATTAGTATGCGCCTGCCACAGTGGCGGGCGCATCCTGCATTTTTAACATTGTGGCGGGCGGTGCTCTCAGCACCGCCCGCCACAATGCTAAAAATGCATGTATGCATTTGCATACACAAAGCGGCAGGCACCGGGCGGTTCCTGCCGCATTGCGTATGCAAATGCAGGGGGGTACCACAGGTACCCCCCATGTGCACTCCCCCCCCCACCTCGCCTTCACTATGGGGGCCCGCAAGGCGACCGGGGCGGAAAAGTGGAGGACGGTCTTTCCGTCCGCCGCGGTCCCCCCGCCATAGTAATATGGTGGGGGAAATGGGTGGCGGGCGGGTAAGGATGTCTGGTGGATCGCCACCGCCCGCATGGCGGTGGTGATCCGCCAGACATCGTAATGGGCCCCTTGGTATTGGGTTTGAATATTTGGCAGTATGGTACAACGTGGTTACCATCCAATCCTTCCTTCTCCACAATACCAGGTTACATTGGATATGAGGCATCCTATTCCTTGCGCATAATTTTGTATAGCCACTGGTGTTTCATAAAGGCCTATTGTGTCACTGGGGTGTCTGGATAATTCCCTACAAATCCAGCAATTTTGAAAACCTAAAGCCTGGGCAACTTTCTCATGTACTGCAATGAGGGGATGGTCAGCAGGTTGTTGCAGTACAGGTAGCACACACATAATTAAGGTACTAAAAAATATTGTTAGCATAATGCAATGCATTTTCTCGACAGTGGTAAATGTCACTTTCAAAATTTTAAATGTTGTTAGGCAGTGTCTTTCTGTCTCAGTTCCAGGGTACTTTCTGTAGGTGTCAATAATGAAAGTTCTTGTGGGGCGCTGTCATCTGCTTCTCCTCCTTGTCCGTAGTTGTCTTGTTCAGTGGGGCGGTTTCACAGACCTGCCCTGCATGCTTCACTCAACAGCATCAGTTGGTATCACTGTTCCTGGGACACTTGATGATGGACGCTCAGCGTTGTTGTTAGGAAAGGTCTGGCCTGTCTCCCCCTTGTCCTGTGTTTCGCGCTGCTCCACTTGTGGCCGGTGCTCATCTGTTAAAGGTGCCTCTGCCTCAGGCATTGTTGGTGCAGCCCTGCATCGTGTTCCGTGCAGCCACTCAGGACGTCCCTCTACCTTTACTGATGTTCTGGTAACCAGGAGCACAACGTGGGATCCAGTCCACCTAGAAGTAAGAGAAACATTTTTTAATTTTCTCACCATGACCATGTGGCCGGGCTTAAAAGGGTGTGTTTGTTCTAAGGAAGGATGGGGCAAAGCTTCCTACACCTGGAGATGGTGATGCCTCAATACCACTGACAATTGTACAGAATAGTCAGAAATCTGCTCATCCGTCCACAGCAGTGCTGCTTGGGATGCTGTGAGAGGCAACCTCAACCCCATCGACATAGGCCGGCACATCAATACCTCATGGGGGGACAAGAGAGTTGTTCTAGATGATGTTGCTCTTATGGCATGCAGCGCATCATGGCCATTTCAGGCCTGTTGCATCAGTTGTTTTGGCTAATTTATGTTTTATTGTGGTGTTCATTCTCTTCACCTGGCCTGAATTTTGTGGGTGGTAAGGGGCATGCAGTTTCCACTCTATTCCCAAACAGTCACACATCTTTTCCACAATGGCAGCAACAAATTCACCCCCTCTGTCGCTGTTTATGCTCTGGGGGACCCCAAATCGGGGTATTAAATCTGTCATCAAGCATCACACAACAGTTGCTGCATCACTCTTCATAGTGGCAAAAGCCTCCACCCATTTTGAAAATTGTTCCACACATACCAGCAAATATTTGAATCCATTCACTGGGAGCATATAGGCAAAGTCTATTTGAATGTTGGTAAAGGGACCCTCTGGTACGGGCAAATGATCATGGGTAGCGGGTGACTGACCTTTAGCATGTTGGGCACAGACAAGACATTGGGAGCAGAATTGTGCAGAGAAAGCTGTTATCCCTAGTGCAAACCATTCTTGTCTAATCAAAGCATTCATCCCTCCTTGAGCCATGTGAGTGGGTCCATGGGCAAGCCTTGTAAGGGGCAGGAACATACTGCATGGGGCCACAGGCCTCCCATCCTGGTGGACCCACATTCGCTCATCATTTTAGCTCACATCCAGCATTAATCCACGCTCTTTCTTCCTCTGGCGGTGCAGACCATTGTGCTTCTTTCACATCAGCTAGCAACAATTGTCTCAGAATCAGCTGTATTTTTGGAATACTTTTTGCCATTGAAGGCACCATCTGTACTGGCTGTAACATGCTCTTTTTTGCTGCTGTGTCAGCCATCGCGTTCACTCTGGCTATCTCAGTATTAGCCCCTGTATGTGCCTCACATTTTATTACTGCTATTCTGTTGGCGAGTAGTATTGCCTGTAGCAAATTCTTTACTAAGGGGCCATTTTGAATGGGGTGTCCTGCTGCTGTTATGAAACCACGATACTGCCACAGCTGGCCAAAATCGTGGACAACTCCAAAGGCATAACGTGATTTATTACCCAACAGATGTGTTTTCTCAGTTTGGTAACACAACAGCAGCTCTCTATTATTATTTCAAATAATCTCTGTTACACCCTTCAATTTTCTCATATATGAGGTTCTGTTTTGATCTAAAATATTTTTTAAGGAAGTTGCATGACACATAAAAACATTTCACTGCAAAATGTCTGTAATAGACTCTCACACACCACCCATATTACAAAATGATTAAAGGAAACCTGTATTTAAAACAACCTGTTTAAGAATTATCCAAGGTCTTCAGGGCAAGACTTCCCTATGAACAGAGCTGAAAGGCTGGGGCCCTGGCCCAGAGCCCACTTTTCTCATGCCTTAAAACGTCTCTGGTCCCCTTCTATTCTGAGCCCTGAGATTCTCATTCTCATTCATCTCAGCCTCTCCAGGTACCTTGGTACCTGGTCGTATTGTGCTGACTCTAACAGCTTTTAAAAGCTAACATCTTCTAGCATCTGTTCGCACATATGCCTGCTCACCTTGGGAAATTTCAAGCGTCTTTAGGGACACTAAAGTTTGCCTGCAAATAACACCATGGGAATCAAAAGACTGCGCCCCCTCCAGTGGCCTGTTAATACATTTTGGAAAACGGACTTCTCAATCTTGTTACATCGGGAATAAATGTGTACTGTTAACATGAGATGGTGCCTAAGCAGTACAAGTATTGCAAAATTCTGTGTTTGTCAATTTCACATGATAAAGGAAATGTTGCTGTGGTTTTCTCATTAATTATTGCTTTTTACCGATAACTGGAAACTCTGCTTATAATGACTTCTACTCTTACAGCTATCCCCATCCCTACTTATGACTTCTTGTTATTCTTACCCATACTTAAACTCTTCTTTACATGTTCTAAGTCCTATTTATGCGTACTTTTACAACTACATAGTCTTACTTACACCGGTCTTATACTTACTCCTATTCTCTCACTCTTGGATCAAGTTTATATAGTACTTCCTTCATGGTTTAAGAGCACCTCCAATGGGTGCGCCCTTTGTCATTCCAGTGTGGATTCCATACACTACTTCCTTGGTTGTTTCACCAAGCCTCCAATGGGTGGGCCCTCTGCCATTCCAGTGTGGATTCCATGCAATCCTTCCTTGGTTGTTTCACCATGCCTCCAATGAGTGCACCCTTTGCCATTCCAGAGTGGATTCCATACAATACTTCTATGGTTGTTTCACTGAGTCTCCAATGGGTGGGCCTTCTGTCATTCCAGTGTGGATTCCATGCAACCCTTCCTTAGTTGTTTCACCATGCTTCCAATGGGTGCACCCTTTGTCATTCTGGTGTGGATTCCATACAATCCTTCCTTGGTTATTTCACTGAGCCTCCAATGGGTGGGTCCTCTGCCATTCCAGTGTGGATTCCATGCATTCCTCCCTTGGTTGTTTCACTATGCCTCCAATGGGTGTGTCCTTTGTCATTCTGGTGAGGATCCCATACAATACTTCCTTGGTGGTTTCACCAAGCTTCCAATGTGTGGGCCCTCTGCCATTGCAGTGTGGATTCCATGCAATCCTTCATTTGTTATTTCACTGTGCCTCTAATGGATGCACTCTTTGCCGTTCTGGTGTGGATTCCATTCAATACTTCTTTGATTGTTTCACTGAGCCTCAAATGGGTGGGCCCTCTGTCATTCCAGTGTGGTTTCCATGCAATCTTTCCTTGGTTGTTTCACTGAGCCTCCAATGGGTGGGCCCTCTACCATTCCAGTGTGAATTCCATGCAAACCTTCCTTGGTTGTTTCACCAAGCCTCCAATGGGTGTGCCCTTTGTCATTCGGGTGTGGATTCCATACAATACTTCCTTGGTTGTTTCACCAAGCTTCCAATGGGTGGGGCCTCTGCCATTCCAGTGTGGATTCCATGCAATCCTTCCTTGGTTGTTTCACCGTGCCTCCAATGGGTGTGCCCTTTGTCATTCGGGTGTGGATTCCATACAATACTTCCTTGGTTGTTTCACCAAGCTTCCAATGGGTGGGCCCTCTGTAATTCCAGTGTGGATTCCTTGTAATCCTTCCTTGGTTGTTTCACCATGCCTCCAATGGGTGTGCCCTTTGTCATTCAGGTGTGGATTCCATACAATACTTCCTTGGTTGTTTCACCAAGCTTCCAATGGGTGGGCCCTCTGTAATTCCAGTGTGGATTCCATGTAATCCTTCCTTGGTTGTTTCAGCATGCCTCCAATGGGTAGGCCCTCTGCCATTCCAGTGTGGATTCCATGTAATCCTTCCTTGGTTGCTTCACCAAGCCTCCAATGGGTAGGCCCAGTTTCACTCCTTTAAGAACTCTACACAGTACTCTTGGTGGGTTAACAGGGCCTTCAGTGAACTGGGTCTCAGCCACTCAGTTAGATTCTATACACAACTCCATAATGTCCTCTTTACGAGTGGTGCTGTGTTTGGGCTCATATCTTTACCATCCAACTAAATCGGATTCTGCAGCAGGCAAAATTCAACAAGTGAAATAAATAGGGCCCATTTAGGAGTGTCCTCGATAATGGGGAACAACATTCAGAACTGGGTGCTTACTGCTCTCAAATCTGAAGGCCCCGGATATTACCAGGCATTTTCCACTCAATATATTTTGGTATGGGTGGCATGCCAGCATTTTCTGGGGAAAACGACTAGAGTGAAAACGACTAGAGCGCCTTTTGCCCGAATACCCCGGGGGAAGACTGGTCTGCGACCTTCACTTCCCCCGGGGGCGCAGTGTGCCTTCTGGAGTTAAGCTGCAACCACGGCAAAGGGGCATGCAGGTGGCACGCCACACCTAACTGTCTGACTATGCTTGAACGGCGCTTATGTTGGCATTGTACCCTCCGGTGCCCAGTCTGCCCGGATTTCAGACACAAACAAAACAAGAGGCGAGACTACTTGTCTTACCCACTTATGTAGGAGCCGGGAGCCGAGCGGACGTGGATCGTCTCGGCTCCCGGGTCACGAGCTGCTCGAACCCGGCTATAGGCTGCTACAACCCTTCTTCTGATCGCCCATCTTCCCCACATGAAGCGGAGCGAATGGGGCATTTACGGACCAACAGTGATTGCTCCTAACTAGGCGGACAGGTCCAATCTTCCGAAGAGAAGGAAGAGAGGGCGGTGGCGCTCAAAATGACGGGCGGCACCTCGCCGTGGACACCGCCGACTGCGGTCGCCGCTGGGAGGTAGGATTGTGACCTGCGCTCCCCCGGCTTGCCCAGAATCTCGCCGATTTGCGCAGCAGCTGACGGGGCATAGCATCATCTAGCCTTACTTTAACGGCGACCCCCACTGTGGGAATCCTCCCAATGCCTGCCTGACTCCAAGATGGCGGCCGGCGGCGACTTTCGGATGGCGATCGCCGCTTCCTCTGGCTCGCCCCAACTTTTCTCCGGCCTCTTGTTTATCCTGTGGCCCTCTCTCAGACTGTCTGGCCTGCCACTCGACCTGCTGCCGATTTGGGGCCACTGCCATTTCCGGAATGCCCTGTGGTCCTGCAACACGGGCCGGATCTCCGGATCACTCACCCCTCCCCCCCTGCATGGCACCAGTGTTCTGAATGTGCTGTACATTGCTCCCGGAGGCCACACTGCTTGCCCCCCTGCTGGCCCGCCGCCGATTCCCACACATCCTCCAGGGCGGTTGAATCCACACACAACCCACCGGCTGCCGTGGCAGCGCCTTACGACCAACGCGTGACCGCACCAACACCTTCACCACCTTGCGCACTCTCACGCCCACCGAGCCGGATGACCGCAAGCTCTCCACGATGGTGACGCACCTGCGGCTGGCCTCCAGCTTCATCTCCCACCTGGGCTCCCACCTTCTCTCCTGGACCTCTTGACTTTCTGTTCTGTCCTGGCCGACACTTTGCTGCTGATTTCGGACAGTTTTCTCTGGACTCTGGCCCTCCTTCCATTCCCTCGTCCTTTAACCCTTTTCCCCGTGGATGATCCTCAAATGTTTCCTCCCTTTTCTGCTTCCCCTTCTCTCCATACCCTTGCATACCTCCCACCCTCCCTTTGTGTTGTGACTGCATCCACACTTATGGAACTCTGCTCTTTGACTTATTGAAATAACTCTAATCACTGGTATTTGCTTTAGACCTTGCACCATATACCGGTCCTATGTGACTCTTAGAGTATATCCAGTCATATCCCCTCCCTATATATATAGAGATAACTATAATCACTAGTATATGCAGTAGACCTTTGTACTCTCTACCATTCCTATGTGACCCTTAGAGTATATCCAGTCATATCCCTTCCTATGTATATAGAGATAACTCTAATGACTAGTCTCCTTTGTGACTTTTAGAGTATATCCATGTGTATCCCTTCCCTATGTATATAGAGATAACTCTAATCACTAGTATATGCAGTAGACCTTTGTACTCTCTACCATTCCTATGTGACCCTTAGAGTATATCCAGTCATATCCCTTTCTATGTATATAGAGATAACTCTAATGACTAGTCTCCTTTGTGACTTTTAGAGTATATCCATGTGTATCCCTTCCCTATGTATATAGAGATAACTCTAATCACTAGAATATGCAGTAGTCCGCTTTGCTCTCTACCATTCCTATGTGACTCTTAGAGTATATCCAGTCTTACCCCTTCCCTATGTATAGAGAGATAACTCTAATCACTAGAATATGCAGTAGTCCGCTGTGCTCTCTTCCATTCCTATGTGACTCTTAGAGTTTATCCATGTGTATCCCCTCCCTAAGTAGATAGAGATATCACTAGTATATGCCTAGAGTTTATCCATTTGTATCTCCTCCTTGTGTGACTTTATCTCTTGTACATTTGCAATTTTTTATGTTTGTACCTTTTTTATAACGCACGTAATCCGAAGTCCGTATGTTTTCAACTGGTTCTTATGTAAGTCAAAAAAATTGCAATTTTTTCTCCGCATGTAACTTTCAGTCCTTATATTTGCAACTGGATCCTATGTAAAGCGCTCTGACACCTTCGGGTAAAGTTTGCGCTATATAAAATTGCACAAATAAATAAATAAATAAAAAAAGTGCAAACTAGCAGCCAAGCTGTAAAAGTAGGTAATACTCATTCTAGAATGTTTCTGCCTCTGTAAAGGAGGTTTTAGGTGGGGTAACCATATCTCAACTGAGGTACTCATCTGCCACTCCTGAGACTCTATTTAGTAAACCTTTAGTTGTTTAATAGTGCCTTGAGTTGATCGCCTCTTTAGATGCCACTGGAGTTCACATGTCTTACTTGCCCTCCTGAGGCACATCTATGGTAGCTTCTACATTTGATACTGTCCATCTTAAAGTTATAAGTATCACCATGCATGCCAGCTTCTACTCTCACACCCTGCCACACCCATGCTTTGTGCAAAAATTGGATAAACAAGTTAGAATAATGAGTCATTTTTGCGTCCACATGACCGAGATAACAACGTGATTCACCAAGGACGGTGTGATTACAATATACAAATTAACTTCATAAAGATCGGGACACGAACTGATAACATTCAAGGATCGATATATGGACATAAAGCAGTTTTATATACATTTAGATAAACCAGTCAGTGTTTTGTACTACGAAGTGAATTATGGGAAAGTGAGTCCAGCATTGCAAAGCAGTGAGCGTAACAAATAGACGCACAGGTATGGCGGGAGAATTCAATTATCAAGCCAATCAGGAGGTCAGAGCGATAGGTTAAAGGTGGGAGGTACAGCGAAGTGAGCAATGGTTTGCTGAAATCCATAGATGAATACGGATGGTTTTAACAATTCACGGCAGGTACGGAAAGAGCTGGCGTTGAGCCTATTGTTGGGGAAAGTTAAATGTATGAGACAGTTACGTTTAAGCGCGAAGGTTAATGTAAATATGCACTTAAGAAGCGGCAAAAACAAATGTGCCCAAATAAATGAGAAAAGAAGGGTAGAGCTATGTGGTGTATCATAGATAACTAATGAAGGTTAAATAACATGCAAATCTATAAGAATGAGTTTATGAGCATTTAAAAAGCGGCAGGAACAAATGCGCGTATAAAAAGGAAAAACGGAAAGTGGAATGATGTGGGAAACAAATGATGGTTAATGAATATGTAAAACTTTCGTAGTTAGCTGATCAACACTTGACAAGGGAGGTGCAACGGAGGGTATGTAAATGTATGACACCTATACCGGCAGTGAGCAGGGATGGATAAGATTTGTATAAACATCTGAATGGTAGAAATAATGAGGAGAACGGTGTTACTGAGATATTGGCACGTTATGCGCACAGTGAGGTAATGGAGGCTTTGCAAAAAAGAGGGATAGATTGCATGTAAAATGCTTGGGATATAAACAAGGTAATAAGGCAACATGTTTGGTTCATCTAATATGCACTTGGTAGTCAAACCACAGCAAATATACTAATTGGTGATTGTTTTCATTGTTCACAGTGACCCCTGACGAAGGCAGTTTGGCCCAAAATGCATTGGCTTTTTATTGAATAAAACGCTGTCTGAGATGAATTTGTGCTACAGCCGTGTTCCTTCAAGAGGTCCGGACGGACACAGTGGGAACATCAGAAAATACGAAAATGGCATTTTACACTCTGCAAGTGGACTCAGAAAGTGGTTGACGGGAAGATGATACCATTTGTGATAAATGAATGGGATGAAATATAAGGAATACTAGGATTACTATGAAGGAATATTATTGCAAAAGTGGCGTAATTTAGCTGTGCAATTGGTTGGGGTGTAATGACGCCCCCACTTCCAGGTTGTTGTTAACTACAGTGCCTATTGGGCTTGGCACTATACCAGTTTGCATGCACTCAAAGAATAATTGCGATTACATTTAATTTTGAATCTTGGTGTGCATCCGACTCCCTTATCTGATAAAACATTACATGTACCATATGACTACGTTGATCAACCATCACACCTCTCATCCAACGTGTCCCACAAAGAACAAATACATGCAACTCTTTCAAACATGCACTCCAAAAGGCCTCCTAGGAACTTGAGAAGTTCCAGTGCTTCATGATCTTGCCTGGGGTTATTTGCACTATATATAATAACACAATCAGGCCACCCAGAAAGCTATTTAGGCCTCAAATGATATGTGGCAGGCACTACACCAATATGATACTCTTACTTTTAATGTTCCTCCTGATTTTACATCTTCTTACATCCACCCTCAATCTCCAGGCTTCGATTGTTAACCCTCACCCAAGCACTTAACTATTCGCCACACCCAAGCATACATTCATTCATCGACCCACACTCACATCTCTACACACCCTCCAGCATATACACCCACACCTGTCAATCTATTTAGATATCCTTGTATACATCCACCTAATCATGAATCCATTCAGGCACCCCAAACAACACACTTTGCAGATCTAGCAAAGAGATCAGGGTATTGTCTCTATGCATTTAGGGGCTTTTACATTTTTCTCTAAGTACATACAAAGATATCATGCCTTCCTCTATCAGACAGGACTAGGACTCACATGCCGAAAGGCTGCTCGAAAGGAGCCCAGACATTTAAACTGGGAATGATTGAAAAGAAGAATTTTGAGAAGAAGGATAAATCAAATTGCCCTGATGACGTCCCTATAAGTGATGAAACATGTTGGCTGGGTCTGTTTTAAGTGTGATGGAATTGGAAACTTGATAAAAAATAACTTAATTGAAAAATACACCAATGTCTGGAAATTAATTGAAAAACGAAATATGGAAAGTAATTGAAAACAAGAGTGATCACAGATAACATGCAATTTGAATTGGTAAGTTCAATGTGAAAAAGGAGATTAGGTTGCCCTCATAATACTGTGAAAATAAAGATATCACACCAAGGGATGGTTATTAAAATGAAAATACATCTAAAACAATCCAGAACTACATATTTTGCCATTGCTTACTTTTTCAGGCTTGACCAGCTGCCTTGGTTGTATCAAGAAAGAGATATTGGTATGCCATACTTGGCGCACTTTCTATCACTATCTGTGTTAGAGTCAATGTAGAGTTTACCTTCATGATTTCGAATAATAAACAAGTGCTGCAAAAAAAATATATATATTGGATATAATCAGTAGTGAGGCTAATATTGGAGTTATACGCTTAATTAGTTACCCTTTCCTTTATGTCAGGGGTCTCCAAACCGGTCCTGGAGGGCCGGATCCATGCCAGATTTTTAAAATAACTACATGTATCTCAATGGGGATATCCCAAAAATCTGGCATGGATCCGACCCTATGTAGTTATTCTCTTATTTAGTTATGTGTACCTTCACAACCAGCAGACTCTATGTCGTGAGTCCAGAATGTGTAAACAGGAACAGATTTTGTTTTTTAGCTATCACTACTGCTAACAACAATAATTACAATAGCTGTACTTCACTTTTATATATTTTTCTATAGATATCATATGTGACTGTTGTGCAATTTAATGGTACTCGTGAAAAATATTGTTTTGCAATAAGATAAAGCAACAACAATTTAAGACGTGTATCTTCATGTTTCTACTTCGGTTCGACGTTTTATTAGGTTAGTACCGCATATTTTCTGTAGAAACACAACCGGTGGTTGGCCACGGAGGTCCGCCAATGATATGGAAACAAGAACCCTGCTTGATTGTTTTCGGATTTATGGGGAAAACCAACCAGTCGGACCACCAAGATGTCCATTTCTTTCGTTGGACACAAATACGACATCTGGAAATCCAAGCTTTGCAAATTAGGCCAGAATCATTTGTTGTAGAAAAGAAACATTTAATAAAGAAGAAAAATGACTTGAGCGAAACCTATTCTGGATCAGTGAATCACATGTATGGAAAATATTCGAACTTCTTTGAAAAGCCTGTTTTAGGATTGCAGGCCAACATTGGATTAAGCTGAACACCAGAAGACACTGGCATAACTCAATAGCTGAGAATTGTTTTGTTTATGTTTGGAAACGCCGCCATGTTTAACAGTGTATTAATTAAGCATATTTCCCAGGCCAAGGGATGTAACATTGCTTAATGAGTCTCTTGCTTTGAAACTGACCAGGTCATGGCATCGGTGAACTCCTTCCGGGTAATTCTCGCTGACATTAATAAGCAGCCAATGTCAAGCTGGACGTGAGGCTAGAAATGAACCGCAGCGTGGTGATAGGCGGACGAGGGTGCGTCCGGATTATATACTGCTTTCCACCTGCCCAGACCGGATGCATGAATATTACTCAACACACCCAGGGCAGTTTTACATGTGTGAATTATGAGGCTTGGTGTTGTGTCAGATAGAGCCAGAAAAAACGACAAAATGTAATAATAGCGCTGATACAATTGTGTTACACGTTGCCCATTGTTTCGGTTGCCAGTGCTGTCCTGGTTACCGCTGGAAGTAACACATTGTCCTATAAGAACGTAACCAGGATTGAATACACATTATTCATGGCTGTGCTCGTTAGCTTTGGTTCCCTGCCCCTGTTTTGAAAGCTGACTCACTGTGTCACTCCAGCCCTTATTTCAGTGGATCATTAATTGTAAGTGCTGACGTTATTTTGAAAGGTAAAGTAGAAATATGCCATTAGGTCAAATAGTGACTTAATCATTTATTATTAAACCGCTGTTACTAGTGGTCTTATGATCCCTTCTTAATAGACGCGTACCCATGTTTCCTATTTGCCAAGGGTCGTTCTAAATGAGGGTTGGGCCCCAATTTAAGGGGAATAGATTCAACATGGCAGATGGACCTGAGTGAAATTTTATTTGTTAGTAAAAATCACAACATTGTGAATTTCTCCTTATACAAATTTGGAGAAATTTCTAATTATGCAATTTTCCTACTTGCTCATGAATTGTCTCGCGCACTGCACATGTTCTGGTACAAAGTGGGTCCGAGCAGTGGCGGCTGGTGACATTTGAAAGTGATGAGGAGTAAACCTTGTGGATGTGTGTCGTGTTGCATGTGAAGCGAGCAAGCCCGATAAAAAAGGGGTGCTGGAGGGGCATTTTCCACAAGAAAATTTTGAAAATAAAGTAGCAATTTCAAAGCAAATTTCAGAAATCGACTATATTTATAAAGTAACTTGGAACGCGTAATCTTGCAATAATTAAGCACATTAAAAACCGTTCCATATCTTACTGCATACCTACTTCCATCTATTCCATCCACTTAGCCTGACTGCATTATAAAAAAAAAATAGGGTTGAAAATAATCGCCTGATGGACAGGTCACCCTGGATTTAGCAGCACATAGGCTTCTCTTAAAGGTGCAAGTTAATGAGAAGTAGCTCACGAATGTTGGTGGCACTCCCTGCAAACAAACCAATTGCCAACATTTTAAAGTGGCCTACCTTGGACTAGAAGAAACTCCCAGTGGGCACTGCACTGCGCAGCAGCTCTGCTGAAATCAAATGCTTGTTTTCTTTGCTGCCAAGCAGACACATTTAAACGAACAAGGGCCGAGTCAGAGATTTCATTTCCATTTACATGATGCAATCATTCTTTTTAATCTATTGCTGTTGCTTGCACTCTGTATTTGGTGCTTAAATCATTATCTGGACTGCCGTGCTGCTGCTATTACATCTACAGGGAGCAGCGTGACACAGGGCAAACAGAGAGCTGGGTTGGAAGTTGGTGCTACGGACAACTCATCAGCCCTATCTCGGTAGAGTGAGTAGGGACGGCTTTAGGGCAGTGCGTCTGGTGCGGCCTCACTAGGAGCTGACTTGCGGAGGGGGGTGCTGACCTCAGGGGTGCTCTGTGTTTATTGCCACCTTCCACGCAGGGCTAATTCCCCCGCAGTGCGGGGGCACGCGTTGCGCCACATGGTCGTGATGAGCCCAGGTCGTCATGCTGCACAGTGGATCTGTGCTCATCCGCCCACTCCCATGGAACGCCCACACAGGAGGGGAATTAGCCCCGAGTGGGCGTTCCGCGGCAGTTATGATGAGCTCAGCTTGTCATGAGTACAGCTCCACTGTGCCTCATGACAAGCTGAGCGCCTCATTTATTTATTTATTTATTATAACACTTGTAGAGCGCGAACAAAGGCCCTTAGGCATCTCGGCGCTAGATAACTGAAATGTTTTTCCCATAAAGACACCAAAAAAACTGCAGGGTTCATCAGATGTTAAAAAGCCAGGTTTTAACGCTTTTTCGGAAAGACCAGAGGGAGGAACTGGTCCTTATCGATTGAGGGAGTGTGTTCCACAATCTTGGTGCCGCCACCAGAAATCGTCTGTCACCCCAGTTGACTGTTTTGGTGCGGGGGACCACCAGATCAAGGGAGCTAGAGGATCGCAGTGTTCTAGACGGGCAGTAGAGGATTAAGTTCTGGGTAAAGAACGCTGGTCCGGCATTATGTAAGGCCTTGTATATCAAGCACAATGCCTTAAACTTTATCCTCTTTTTCACCGGAAGCCAATGAAGTTGTCTTATGGTTGGTGAGACCGGTTGAAATTTCGGAATACGCCCTAGTAGCCTTGCCGCTGCATTTTGAATAGCCTGCATTTTGGCAAGCACTCTCTCCTGAGCACCCAGAAACAAGGCGTTACAGTAATCTAGGGTGGAGAGGACCAGAGCGCTCACCAGGGTTTTAGCAAGATGTTCAGGCAGAAAGGGCATAATTTTCTTGATGAGCCGAAGTTTGTAGAAGGCAGAGGAGGAGATCTGGTTGGCATGAGGTAGGAAATTCAAACGGTTGTCAAACATGACACCCAGATTCCTGACTTTGTCAACTGGGTCCGGAGGCTGGCCCATGGACGGGGGCCACCATGAAGAGGACCACTCTGGGGAGAGATTGCCGAAAACTACCACTTCAGATTTCTCGGAATTTAATTTCAGGCAGTTGTGGGCCATCCAACTGCTAATTGCCTGCATGCCCTGAGTAAGCATGTTGGCTCTTTGTGGCCCATCGTTCTTGACCGCTAGGACCAATTGGGTATCATCAGCGTAGGACGTCAGGCTCATCCCGTGTGCCCTGATGACTTTGGCAAGGTCCGACACATAAATATTAAAGAGTGTCGGACTGAGGGATAAGCGTTGAAGGGGTTAATAACTTATGATTGGAGAGATAAGGCACACTTTTGCCTGTGGTAGTGAGAGAATCTGAGGAGGCGGTCATGGGGTGTGGGAGTGCCAAAAATTATTGTCGCACCGGGTGACACCAGCACTAAAGCCGGCCCTGAGAGTGAGGCTGGTGCTATGGACAACTCACCCATCTGCTCCTGACGAAAGATTGGCAGGAGGTGGTCCATGTGGCGCCGGAGAAGTGAGAGAAGAAGAAGAGAGGATGGAGAGAGGATGGAGAGAGGATGGAGAGAGGAAGGAGAGCAGGGAGAGAGGAGGGGAAGAAGAAGATGGGACGAGGGAGAGAGGAAGAAGAGAGGAGGGAGAGGCATCGCATATTAACACAAGGTCGACCTTGGGGCAGTAATTCGTAAATCCAATTATTGAACTTTAGGCTGTACAATCTGCTTGTTAGAGGTAGGTTAGGGGCAGCGTCTTGCTTAAAAAGTTTAGGAAATGCCCAGTTGGCCAAGTAGATGGACACAAAGCTTCAAGTTAAGAGAGAGGCGGCAGAGCATTCCAGACAAGAGCATTTGAATGGAAATGGCCTGTGCCCTTCATCAGAGACCTGGAATAAAAATAACTTTCTATTAAGCCCACTCAGGCATTTCATGCACAAGCAGTGGGCTGCTTAGGAAAACAGATGCTGGCCAATGCAATGTGCAGTGGTGTAACCCCTCCGTGTGGTAGAGGAGGTTATCTATTCCATCTCAGGTGCGCTGCTCATGGGAGTTCAGCCTCAGTCTTACCGTCCATTTTAGAAGGCAGTGAAGTCCACTCTCCCCGTCCTTGTCAGTGTTCTGCTGGCAGCTCAGCAGGTCTGAGAGCCATTCTTGGATGAATGTGACAAGTGCTGTGGGGGCACACTCTGTGTAAATGCTGTGCCCTGATCCTGTGCTTCCCCGGGATACTTGAACTTTTGTGGGTGGCAGCCTTGCTTCGGCACCCGCTCTTCTAGCCCTCACCTTTTGTGCTGTGCACTGCGCATGCCCACTCCTGCACTGCCTCCCTCATGGGCTAGACTTGGCCTCCTTGTGTCTCTTGAGCCAATCCAGATGCGGCTTTCATGAAGTTTATATTAAAAAAAACAGCATGAAAGGAGCACCAGGGCTGATTGGAGAAGGAAAAACCAGCGCTCCTTTGGAGACCAGCAAGGCTGTATCTGAAATCCTCAGCACACTAATAGTGAGGAGATAGAGGAGGCTTCCAGTGTGCATGTCAGTTTGGCCGTAGAAAGACACGTGTCTAACCTGACAAGCTCACTAACACTTCACTTAAGTGCAGAGTGAGAAACTGTAACTGCTGTCAATAGTTAAGCCTCACCCCTGCCCGCATAACGCACACTCATCATGATTAAAATGCATCCACATGTGTGCACCCAACCCGGTCAGCAGCAGAGGGAAAAATACTCTTTAATTCTTTAACATTTTTAATAAAGGAGCCAGGGGGGACCAAATAAGGGAGCAACGCTCCTACATCCTCATAGAGGAACCGCCACTGGGTCCGAGCAGTCCCTTGTTATTTTTTAAAATGTTAAAAAAGCATTTACACAAGGTATTCCTTCGCATCATATTTTTATTTGAGATATCAAAAAATCAAATTTCCTATGATTTCGTATACTATAAGAAATATTTTAAAAAATACACGATTTTGCATGCCCCAAATTTCTTTAGACTGCACCAGTTGCCAAAGTATGTCTTCAACCGTTTACACTATGTGTTAATTGCCATTAATCAATAGATGCAAAAGAGGTTCCTCTTTCTCAATCTATTATGCTGGACGTGTAGAACTATTTTTTAAGCCATTTTGACTACTGATATTCTGCCCTTTTAACGAGTTTCTGGCATGATACTGCAGTCAATTTCAACAATTGTAAGCATTAATCTCAAAGTACTTCTGAAACAATGTGGAAAGGAATGCAGGAAAATTTGACAAAATGACTACAGATTAGATCTAACACCCTTAAAATGGTACTACAACCAAGATGTCTGTTGTAAAAGACCATCGTGTCCCACTAGATTTTTGCCTTTGCTGGTTTTTTTCTGGCCCCATAACTCTGTGCACATTACCCCTGCTAACCAGAAGTACAGTGCCTGTGCTCCCTCTTTCAACTTGAGGTAATTGACATAACCCTAATTGGCTTTTTTAACTTAACTATATGTCCAAGGTATATGACACTTGCCCTGTAAGCTCGATGTCACAAGTGGCTTCACACAGCAGCCCATATTGTGCTATTCACTTAATTTGCAGGGCAAGCAAGACAGCAGGCCTGCCATATGTAACAAAGTGCATGTTACCTGCCTACAGCTTGTAGGAGCGCCTTTGCATGAGCTACCAACTGTCAACTAGGAGCTGAATAGCTCCCTTGATGAGGAGTGAACTTGCTCCTAGAGCTGAAAAAAGGTCTTGGGTATGGGAAGGTTTTGTGTTCGCCTAGCAGGCTGACGATATGGTCTGTGCCCAGGAAATTAATTATTATCAAAGAAGCCTACCATGTCACAGGCAGATGCAACTAACACCGGGACATGCGTCCTTCCTTTGTTCCCCTGGCCAGACAGGCGCCAGGCCCAGTGGAAGAGGAGCTGCCCCTAGAAACAGTTTTGAGTGACCACAAAAGAGGGCTGTTAATTCACCTGGCCACACCTCTAGGGTGGGCACAGGAGCGGTGCACAGGGACAGCAAGGTTCTGTCATGTTGGCTTTTGGCAGAGAGGGGCACTGTGAGATTGATTGCAGTAAAACCCACATAAAGGGTGGCAAAAGTGGGTAGGATCACCACCAGAATGTTTTAGGCCATTGTTTAGGGAGTGGCCAGGCACTGCCCCCACCCACAGGCTGGCACTGCCCTAAAAGTGGCATTCCCAACTTCCTCTGAATGACTCAAGCCATCTCTTTAGGTGTTTTCTCTTCAAATGCTGGAGCATCTGATATTTCAAAGGACCAGGAAAAATGGCTTGAATCGTAGAGGATGGCAAGCCTATTACCCTTGCTAGCATTCAATGAGATACTTTCCCCAGAATTAGGATATTCCTTAGTTCCTTTTTTATGCATTTTAATTTTTCGCTTGGGAGCTTCAGTTGACTTTGCACAGTGTCTATCATAAAACCTAGGAATTGAGTAACCTGGTTTGGAATTAGACAAGACTTCTGTCTGTTTACCACAAAACCTAGATCCTCCTAAAGGTTTATTGCCAAAGTAGTGTGATCTATCACTCTTGAATTCACTTGATCCATTATGAGTATGTCATATAGATAAATATTCAGATGCACTCCTCGTTCTCTCAGGTAAACTGCCACCGACTTGAGGACCTTGATGAAACACCAAGGGGCCGAAGAGAGACCGAAGGGTAGGCATGCAAACTCCCATATCTTTCCTCCCGATCTGAAGCGGAGCTATATTCGGTGATCTTTACAAATAGGGATTGTTAAATACGCATCTTTTAGGTCTAATCTTGTTAGCCAATCCACCAGTTGCAGTATATTCCTTATTAAGTGTAGACCTTTCATTTTGAAGTGGTGGTATTCTATCCAATCGTTGAGACTCTTTAGATTTATAACTGGTCTCATACCTTTCTCTTTTTTCTGGACTAAAAAAAATTGCTTAGAAAACCTTTTGTTGATTCTAGTGATTCCCTGATTGCACCATTCTCTAGTAGGTCTTGAACCTCTGTTGTTGAATCATATGATTTCTGGGATATGGTCTTGAACAGGTTCCCCCACAAAGCCTATATGGTATCCCATAATGGTTTCCAACACCCAAGGGTCTTTTGTTATCGATAACCATTTTTTGCAGATTGAGCCAGCCACCCACCTATCATTATGGGGATAACAGAAGGGTCTCAACTTACCTGATTCTCTTAAACGACGATCACCTTGTGGTCTGCTTTGTTTAATTCCTTGTCTCTGAGGGTAGAAACCTCTATATGAGTTCTGGGATTGATAGTGGTTAGGTCTAAATCCTCTCTGAGAGGAAGTCCTTGAATTTCCTTGGCCTCTGCTGGGGAATCAACATCTTGATTGCCCGGCCCAATCAAAAAGATGTCTGTCGAAGACCTTCTAAATCTCCCTTTGAGATTTGTGTAAGGAGCTAAAGGCTCCCACATAATTGGACATTTATTTGATAAAATCATCACCGAAAAGTAGCCCATTCGCTTCTTGACCTCCTTCACTATTGGCTAGATCCACCAACTTTGGATCAATTTTTAGAAGGACTCTCTTCCTTCTTTTTACAGATATGGCCGTATTGGCATTGCTTGGGAAACATACTGCACTTTGGATCCATTGCCTTAGCTCTTCCACATTGAGGGTGGATTTGCCAACAAAGGCCTCTTCCGTCATGTCGAATATTATGGTTAAAGGGCCAGACAGGTCTAAAAGCCTATCTTGGCACTTAAGCAATCCTTTATCTAGCCCTTTCTTGGGGTCTTGACCACCTTTGCCAATAAAGGCAATTATTTTTGGATCCAAATCAGGGTTATGAGTTACTTTATTGGCCAACAGGGGTCTAGGGCATTCTGACCTGAGGCGTAGTCTCACGACTTTGGGGATTTGCTTTCTTATCCAGAACTGCATGTAGTCTGCTACATGTGCATATGGAGACTATTCAGGAGATAAGGGGTGTTTTTATATAGAGAGGGGTCAAACATAAGGCCCATGAAAGGATCCGTTAATTCCCCCAAATCCTCATTGTCCAATACAATTTCATTGTTGGACTTGGGCGGTAATACATCAGATCCTTCTGAGTCAAAGTCAGAAGAATAGCTTAGTTCAACCTCAACGCTTCCCGAGGATTCATCACAGTGCACAAACGAATGTTTGCGATCGTTAGATATAGTTTTTCCTGATTCAATAGATGGACCCTTTCCACGGTCCCCTTGTGTGTCCTCAACAAAACCAATTTTCATATTGACAGATATTTCGTTTCAATCAGAACATTTGCCCATTCATAGTTTGGACCAGCTGGTTCAAAATGTTTGCGTTTTCTAGTAGACTTACCCCCTTTTTTAGATAAATGGTCCTCGTTGGCTGACCAAAATCTCTCTTCATCTGAGAGTCTATTCTTGTCCAAAGTAGAATTTTCCAGCTTCTCCGTCTTGGGAAACATTTTCCAGCATGCCCCTTAATTGGCCCTCAAGGGACTCTTCAGAAGTGCTAGGGGGTGCTTGATTAATGGCATCTTGAAAATATTCATGGTAGAGGATGAGTAAAGATTAAACCTAATGTTTAAAATGCAGACCAGAAGTAGTAAACCTAATGGTTTGAGAAAGTACAGCAGCGTTTGAAAAAACAGCTGACAGTCAGCTGTTACAGTGAAGTGAATAACTCAGTTTTTTCAAATGTTCGTGGGGCGTATAATGAGTGCAAATCTATGTAAGGCATCCCAAGGCCTTAAGATGGCCGCAGAGACTACGTGGAAACATAGTCTCAGCACCCCTGTTAGTCCCCTTTCTATTTTTATTAATGTCCTAAACCGGAGATTGTACTTTCGGTAGAGAAAATGGGGTTAAATGGCACGGTGTGTGCCCAAGCATCGGAAACGGTCTCTGTGTTTGGAATGCTCACTTGCTTGAGCTGAAAGGGCGAAAGCAGTCTCGGGGCTTGAAAAGGGTGCCCGCCTTCAATGTGACAGGGACGCTAAACAAGCCCGGAATGAATTCATTCTGGGTGGGGGCAAGAGAAGCAGCAATGACTCAGACGCATTCTGAGCATTATTGCAGCTCCTAGCAACGAGTTGGGCAACTGGTAACCAGGGAGGTTGCCATATTTATTATTTATTTTTATTTGTTAATCTTATAGAGCGCGACAGCTACCCGTAAGGGTTTCCCGGCGCTAATTGACAGTGAACAACATGATTGATCCTGAAGGAGAAGGATTATTGGGCAAACAGCCAGGTCTTTAGGGCTTTTCGAAAACGGAGATGGCACTGCTCCATTCGTAAGTCCATGGGAAGAGAGTTCCACAGTTTGGGTCCCAGTACGGCAAAAGAACGGCCTCCCACTCTGGAAAGCCTGAACCTAGGTACGCAGAACAGATGTTGGGAAGAAGAGCGGAGTGAGCGTGTGGGTAAATAAGGCTTGACGAGTGCTCGAAGGTAACTGGGAGCAACATCAATTTTAATCTTATGCATAAATTATAGTGCCTTAAATTTTACACGATTTACAATGTTGAGCCAATGAAGTTGCTTAATGTGTTTCGTGATTGGATCATATTTCCGGCATCCACACAGGAGCCGGGCAGCAGCATTCTGAACCAATTGGAGACGACGCAAGATCGCCTTGGTAACCCCCAGATAGAGCACATTACTGTAATCTAATCTAGAGGTCACCAGGGCCGTCACAACAGATCTTTGGGTGTCAGATGGTAGAATCCAGAAGATCTTTCTCAGCCATCTAAGAATAGTAAAACAGGTGGCTGAGACTTTATTGACTTGGTCTTTCATCGACAGATCCCTGTCAATGAGAACCCCGAGGTTCCTAGCACGTTCAGATGGAGTAGGTAGAACGCCCATGGTTGACGGCCAGTGTCTCGGACTCCAAAGGTCAGGCTTGTTGCCGAAGACAAGCACCTCCGTCTTTTCGCTGTTAAGTTTTAGAAAGTTACGGCTCATCCAGCGAGAAATGTCACTAAGACCAGATTGCAGAGAGGAAGGTGAAGAAGGGTCTGCTTGAGATAAAGAAAACACAATCTGAGAATCATCAGCATAAGTGAAAAGATTGAGGCCAGAAAGCTGTGCAACATGAGCCAACGGAACAACATAAAGATTAAAAAGGAGAGGGCTAAGGATAGAACCCTGGGGAACACCATGAGGGGAATTGTGGATATTCGAAGTGGAAGTATTAGAGAAGGTTTGGAAGGTCCTATCAGAAAGAAAGGACGAAAACCAGAGTAAGGCTTTGTCACAAATGCCAAAAGAGGCAAGGCTATCGAGAAGGATACTGTGTGAGACAGTATCGAAGGCTGCACTGAGATCAAGCAAAATCAGTGCAGCTGTTTGACCTTGATCTAATAATTGGCGAATGTTCTCAGTAACACCTAATAGGGTGGTTTCTGTGGAGAAGCCTTGGCGAAAGCCAGATTGAGATGAGTGAAGAAGATTATTGGAAGTGACAAAGCGTGAGAGATGTAGATGAATGTCTTTCCAAAATTTTAGAAAAGGCTGGCAGCAATGAGATAGGCCGGAAATTAGCAGCAACATTAAGATCTGCGGTGGGTTTCTTGAGGAGTGGGGTAACCATTGCATGCTTCCAGCAATGGGGGACCGTGGCTGAAGCAAGGGAAGCGTTAAGTAAAGAACAGATCACTTCAAGTTGGGAGGATTCAAGCTGGCGTAGAACCGAAATAGGTACGGGATCCATGGGTGAGCCAGATTTGATATTGTTTAGAATTTCTAAGAGAGTGGCAGGTACAAGGTCAGGCCAAGTCTGCAGAGAGGCCAGGGGAGGGCAAGTGGTAATAGGGGGTGACCAAGGGCAGGCAGTAGATTCCTCAAGTGATTTAATATCTCTATAGATTGTGTCAATTTTAGATGTAAAGTACTGGGCAAGTTCATCACATTTCTTACTCGAAAGAGGAGGGGGTATAGCAACTGTCTGTGAACCAGCAAGGTCTTTTACCACTTTAAATAAAACATTTGATTTATTCATGGCTTCAGTAATCAGATTTGTGGCATAGGTGGCTCTGGTGTGAACACAGGCCTTGTGGTATAGTTTCAGTTCGGCTTTATACGTAAGCCCGGCAGCAGTAGAGTAATCTTTCCTCCAGGCCCGTTCTAATCTCTTACATTGAGCTTTGTGTAGACGAAGAGTTTCATTATACCATGGGGCGGGAGAATTATGGACAACATCTTTTTTGTCTGTAAGAGGAAGACAGATATTTATAGCATCAGAGAGCCAAGAGTTCACCGAATTAGCAGCTGAGTTCATATTGTCTAAGTTAGGCTGATATTTGGGCAAAAGATCAAGCAGTTTTGAGTTGAGAGCTGTAGTATCCAAATTCTTCCAGATTCTCCTTTTAAAATTGAGAGAGGAATTAGATGAGGTCTGAGTCTTATTGGTAGCTACAGTGAATTTAACTGAATAATGATCTGACCAAGGGACAGGTAAGGCAGGAAAGCATGTAATTAGTGAAGAGTTTGAAAAAATAGGATCTAAAAGATGTCCACCCCTATGGGTGGGGCCCTTGTTATGTAAGGTTAGATTCATAGCAGCAAGATCGGTGATACAGCGATCAGCAGCCTTATCATTGGGGTTGTCCAAATGTAAGTTTAAATCACCAATGACAAAAAAGTTACTGGAAGATACGAGCACAGAAGCTATGTAATCCAAAAATTGGGTATACCAAGAATTAGTAGTGCCAGGGGGACAATACATTAAAAGTCCAGTAATGGTAGAATTGGGGTTTAGAGTGAGCT
The DNA here is from genome assembly GCF_964263255.1 of Lissotriton vulgaris. Taxonomy (NCBI): domain Eukaryota; kingdom Metazoa; phylum Chordata; class Amphibia; order Caudata; family Salamandridae; genus Lissotriton; species Lissotriton vulgaris. The sequence goes on from NC_141698.1 coordinate 295,740,176, forward strand.
TGAAGTGAAGAGCATCACATTTGCTCAGAGTAATGGAATCAGCATGGCATTGATATTTTTTATTGAAAATTATTGCCACACCGCCTCCTGTCCTTACAGGACGGTCACAACGGACAATGGCATAGTCACTGGGCAGTGCTTCGGCGATATCAGGGCCAGAGTTGTCGTTGAGCCAAGATTCAGTGATAAATAGCGCATCAGGCGCCTCATCAGTAAGCAAGTCAAAAAGATTGCGTTTATGTTTGGGTAGAGAGCGACAGTTATGGCTTATAAAGATAAAGCCAGGAGGAGAAGGATTGGTAACTAATTGTTGTTGACTTTTACATAAATCAGGAGTATTTAATAGAAAAGGGCAATCAGGGAAGTGCAAAGGAAAATTTCCAAGCAGGTCAAAGGAGTGCGTTGTATGCGTATTGACAGGTCTTAAGTCAAGTAATTGTTTTCTGGAGTATGGGCGCGGAGCCGATGGAAAAGAACCAGGGGTTATGGCCCCGGGGCCCGGTTGGGCGCGGACGGGCGCAGACGGGCACGCCTTTGACGCGCCTTCGGCGCGCCATCGGCGCGCCCGCTGCGCCCGCCCGCTGCGCGGACGGGAAATGATACACATTTATACAGGAGGAGGGTGGGAGGGTCTGAAAGCCTAGACCGCGATCCCTGCACCTCCCTAAGATGGCGGCTGACCCCCGGTTCGAGCCGCCACAGCGTTCAATCTGCTGTGCGGTCCGAGGTGGGAGCGGAAACAGTGTGAACAGTATCAAGATTTAGAGTATGTGCAAATTGGCAAATTTAAAAGTATAAAAGTAAGAACACAATTATAAAAATAAAGTCCCACTTTTAACACGCAAATATGATGTGCAAATGGTAATGTTTCCCGGCTTTTCGCCTCAGGAAGAATAACACGCTGGTGTCAATCCATAGTGCGCATCTCCCAGTCTTAGTGGAGAGAAGGTAAGAGTTTCAATAGAAAACCAATGGGCAAAATGTTAGTAAACAAGGCAATTAAGAACATAACTAATCAATTACCATCAGATAGCTTAGCAACTAAGCATGTGTATAAAATAGTTGTATGAAAAGCAAAGTTATAAGCATGTGTATAACATAGTTGTAAGAATATCAACGTTATAAAGGTATAATAATAAACTTACATTCTTATAAAACCAAAGCATAAGTAATAAAAAACAATACAAGTTCAATGCAGGAGGGTGGGCAGGGAAATGGGAGAGTCGGAAGGCTGCTTTGCGTATCAGGGCTTTGTTTTGCCCGGGTTAACCTAATTCCGGCTCAACCTGATTCCCACCCCCCTGCCTGCCTGCCATTTACTGCCGGGAACCTGCCCTCAGTATTGACGGATTACACCGGCTCAGCGAGTGCAGATGCTGACAGTCGGTGGCTGCTAAGAGCGAAGGACGTTGTTGAGTCTTTCTGGATGGACTAAGCTGAGCACTGACTGGGAGGCAGAGCTAGTGATGGAGCGGAGCAATAGAGGAGTGGGACACGGATTGCAGCAAGGCTGCTGGGGCTCTGAGGCTGTCCTCACCACTTTCTGGCAGATGTAGCAAGCGGCTGGCGGTGGGGGCTGCGGACCCGGACTTGGAACCCCAGTGCTGGAGATTGACTGCGATGTGCACCCGAGGTGCTTAGGAGGGAGGCCTATGTTGGAGAGCACTTAAGAGGAGGTATGGTTCTCTGCTCCTCTTCACCTTCCCCCTACTATGTATGGGGGCCAACCGGAGACTGCCCTGGGCGCCCAGTGGGCTATTGACTAGCACAGAGATTGCGGGTGGCATAATACTGAGAGCATTCTCATTAGAACATAGGGAGATGCAATGGTGAGGCTGACTTGCGGAGACACAGCTTGTCTCCTTGTGCTGTGGCCGCAGATGCTGGACGCTTTCCCCCCTACGCTCACCCTGCAATAGTCATGTCCGTTGTGACCAGGGCAGGCAAAGTCAGTAGCAGTTGGCTCATTGCGGAGGTACTGGGAGGTACGACTGAAAGAGAAGTTGCCTGCATGCAGGTTGTCACTGCGCATCCTGACTCTGGTCCCACTGTCCCATGATATTGATGACTCTGGACTGCTTTATTCGTAATTTAT